>NC_084829.1:104934245-106205495 GCF_033115175.1 Lepus europaeus
GCCGGTGCCGCAGGCAGAGGATTAGCCTATTGAGCCGCGGCGCTGGCCTAGAATGGCTTTCAAACAGAAATCAAGAAACAACAAATGCTGGCCGGGGAAGTAGTGGAAACGGCACCCTAATCCACTGTTGATGGGAATGTAAACTGGTAAAACCACTATGGAAGACAGTTTGGAGATAGCTCAGAAATCTGAATATAGATCTACCATATGACCCAACCATCCCACTTTTGGGAATTTACTCAAGGGAAGTGAAATCAGCAAAGAAAAGAGTTATCTGCACTCCCACGTTTATTGCAGCTCAATTCACAATAGCTAAGACATGAAATCAACCTAAATGCCCATCAACTGAAGACTAGGTAAAGAAACTATATGGGGGCTGGTGCACATGTGTGCCACAGCGGCTAAAGCCACTTCCTGCAGTGCCGGTGTCCCATATGGATGCCAGTTCGAGTCCCAGCTGCTCCACTTCTGATCCAGCTCTCAGCTATGACCTGGGGAAGCAGAAGATGGTCCAAGTGCTTGGGCTCCTGCACCCACCTGGGAAGACCTGGAGGAAGCTCCCAGCTCCTAGCTTCAGATAAGCGCAGCTCCAGCCGCTGCAGCCAATTGGGGAGTGAACCAGTGGATGAAGACCTCTCTCTCTCTCTCTCTCTGCCTCTCCTCCTTTCTCTGTGTAACTCTTTCAAATAAATCTTAAAAAAGAAGAAGAAGAAGAAGAAGAAATTATGGGATATGTACTCTATGGAATATTACACAGTGGTAAAAAAAAATGAAATCCGGTCATTTGCAACAAAATGGATGAATCTGCAAAACATCATACTTAGTTAAATAGCCAATCCCAAAGGGACAAATGCCATATGTTCTCCCTGATCTGTGGTAACTAACAGAGCACCTAAAAGAAACCTATAGAAGTGAAACTGATACTTTGAGAAGCAATGATTTGAACAACCCTTGTCTTGACTGTTGAGGAAGTTTTTCTTTTTTCTTCTTAATACCATTGGTTGAGCTCTTTACTTAACATAGAATTAATCATATGTATATAAAGTCAATTGAAAATAGATCCCAGTAAAAAATAAGAGTGGGAATAAGAGAGGGAAGAGGAAGCTTGTAACTGTAAAGCTGAATAGTTCTGCATACATTCCTACGGACTTACTTCTTAGGGTACAGCTAAAAATTTGCCATGGGACTCCAAATCTCATTAAGCTGAGTGGTAATAATGCCATCTTATGTGTTAAAGTGATCATACTAAGTGTTAAATTGATCATATAGATAGGATTAAGTGTTAAAGGGATCATTTAATAAGATAAAAAAAAAAGGAGAGAATATTCCAACATGAGAAGCAGTCCACATAGCATACTCATAGAATGACAATTGCTCTAAATAGCACTCTGACCTCAGAATCAGCCCTTAAGGCATTCTGGACTGGCTGAAAAGCCCATGAGAGCATTTCAGGCATGGAAAGCCAAGACACTGTTGGAAAAAAAATGTTCTACATGAAGGATTTCTTTGAACGAGATCCCTGTGGAAAGAAGGGGTCATCAAAGAAGGTTTCTCTAAAGAGAGGAGAGAACTTCCACTTTGCTTATAGCCTTGTCTAAATACTGATGGAGATTGTGGACTCAGAAGGCTCCCAAGGGGCCACTGCTGTGCTGGCATCCCACCTGTAGTATCAGCATCCCATATGGGTACCGGTTCAATTCCCTGCTGCTCCACTTCCAATCCAGCTCTCTGCTATGGCCTGGGAAAGCAGTAGAAGATGGTCCAAGTCCCTGGGCCCCTGAACTCACGTGGGAGACTCAGAAGAAGTTCCTGGCTCCTGGCTTTGGATTGGCCAAGCTCCAGCCATTGCAGCCATCTGGGGGAGTGAACCAGTGGATGGAAGACGTCTTTCTTTCTCTCTCTCCTTCTGCTCTCTGTAACTCTGTCTTTCAAATAAATAAATAAATAAATCTTAAAAAAAAAAAAGGATTCCATAGCCTTGGCAGCTCATGTCAAGAGCCTCGGGTGATCACTGACATCATACATAAGAGCGTTAATTGTTAAAATAACAACCGGAGTCACTGTGTACTTACTCCCCATGCAGGATCTCTCTCCTCAATGAGTTGTACTATGAAAATTAACTGTAAATTTGTTCTCAAGTTTTTTTTTTACAGCTTTTTATGTTGTGTGTGTGTGTGTGTGTACAAATGGTTGAAATCATTACTTTACACACAGAAATCCTTGTACACAGATATCTGGTCTTCTGTGTATAAAGTTAAATGAAACAAAGAAATAAAACAGAAAACATATAAAATATAGAAATGTTAAAGTGATTGTGTTAAGAGACAGAATTTTTTTTTTTTTTTTGACAGGCAGAGTGGACAGTGAGAGAGAGAGACAGAGAGAAAGGTCTTCCTTTTCCATTGGTTCACCGCCCCCCCTCACCCCGCAATGACCACTGCAGCCGGCACACTGCGCTGATCCGAAGCCAGGAGCCAGGTGCTTCTCCTGGTCTCCCATGCGGGTGCAGGGCCCAAGCACTTAGGCCATCCTCCACTGCCTTCCCGGGCCATAGCAGAGAGCTGGCCTGGAAGAGGGGCAACCGGGATAGAATCCAGCGCCCCAACCAGGACTAGAACCCGGTGTGCCGGCGCCGCAAGGCGGAGGATTAGCCTATTGAGCCACGGCGCCGGCCAAGAGACAGAATTTTTAAAAAATCTTTTCTCTATTTTCCAAGTTGCCTTTAAAGAACATGAATTCCTTTTATAGTTAAAAAAAATCTGAAGCTTTAAATAAAACTTCTTCCTCTCCCCCTCTGCTTCGGCTTTCCCTTCCTCCACCTTACCCCTCAGTCAGGGCCACTGAGACAGATGGTACTATGTGGATAGAAATCTATGCACCAGTGAATATGTAAATACCAAGGAACCACATTCTATGTAAATGAAAGTGGCTGTGAAAGCTGGTTAACAACACCTATCCCATTTGCCCAGAGACAAAGCAGTTCTCACCAGTATGACACAGGAAACGGAAAAAAAGGAAGGCAGAGGGGGAGGGCAAGGACAGATTCTGATGTCTTAGTGGATGTGAACCCGATAAAGAGAGGCACCGGAGAGGCACTATAGAGAGTGAGCCATTAGCCACAGCTCTGGGGCTAGAATGCAGAACCACAAGAAAACTGGCATCTGGATGGTGTCACAGGTTGGTTTCCCTGGAAGACAGATTATGAGGGGAAGCCTTGCAAGCAGGTGATTTGTTGGTGCTGTGGGGTGGATGATACCCCCATAGGAGATGGCTAGAAGTACCAAGACCTGTACCAGCAACGTGGCTATATTTGGGAGCAGGATCTTTGCAGAGGCAGTTAAGACACATGCTTAACTCAACTAGGGTGGCTGCTGTGGGTGGGCTGCCCTGAAGACACCAAGACTGGTGTCCTTATAAGAAGACACACATGGGGGCCCGCGCTGTGGTGCAGTGGGTTAACGCCCTAGCCTGAAGCGCTGGCATCCCATACAGGCGGCGGGTTGAGACCCGGCTGCTCCACTTCCGATCCAGCTCTCTGCTATGGCCTGGAAAAGCAGTAGAAGATGGCCCAAGTCCTTGGGCCCCTTCACCCACGTGGGAGACCCTGAAGAAGCTCCTGGCTTCGGATCAGCCCAGCTCTGGCCGTTGCGGACAATTGGAGAGTGTACCATCGGATGGGAGACCTCTCTCTCTCTCTCTCTCTCTCTCTCTGCCTCTCCTTTCTCTGTTAAGTCTGACTTTTGAGGAATGCCAGGGATCATTGGGAACACCAGAAACTAGGAGAGAGGCACAGCCCTGTCAATGACTTGGCTTCTGACTTGTCACCTCCCAGAACTGTGACAGGAAGATTCCATTGGTTTTAGCTACCTGGCTCATGGCCCTGTGTTGAGGCGCCCTTAGGCACTGATGTGGTTGGGTGGTGCCCTCAGGAGCCACACACATTAGGGAGGGTGCAGGAGTTGGCAGAGGGAGAAGGTGAATGGTGGTGCAGTTGCAATGGTGAGCTCACCTCCTGGGAGCCCTGGAGTCAGAAAGACCCCAAAAGGAGACATGGCGTCTTCGTGCCACCAGCACAGACAGACCCGTCCTAGGAACAGGGCTGCTTTAAGGCCGGTTGAAGCCTTGGGTTGGGTGAGGCAGGTGCCTTCTGCTGAGGCAGTTTCTAGAGAGCGACCATGAGCCCAGCCAGCAGCAGCCGGCACCACCTCGGAATGGTGAGAAGCCACACCCGGAAGGGCGAGCTGAGCACTCCAGCACAGCGCCGGCTGCCAGTGGCCATGTTGCCTGAACTTGGGGAGAGTTCAGGGGCCCCGAAACAGTCTGTTTTTCCAGGGACTGACTGGAGAGTAAGCTGGAGGCAGAGGAGAGCCAGATGAACATAGAGAACAGACCTGGCTCTGAGAACGTGCAGAGGCTTTGGTGAGACCTCGGTCCAACCCCACAATCCAACATCAGACCCAGCCCAAAACCAGGAAATAAGGGCAGTCTCTGCTCTCTCGTGTGCTCATTGTCCCTGAGGATGGAGAATCGTCCCTCGTGTCAGCTACATCCGGCCTCTACTGCGGCCACTGTGCCAAACCATGTCTTTTTCACTCTGTTGCCTACCTATTCCCATGTTGCTGAGTTTTCTTTTTGGTTGTTTGCTGTGTGACTTTTCCCAACTACACACATCACTTCTTGGTCCCTTTTCCAGAGCCTTGCTGGGTTTCTCCCTTCTTCCAGGAGGCAGCTCTTCAAATACCTGAAGACCCTTCCTGTCCTCCCTAAATCTTCTTTTCCGCCTGTCAAATATCCCGAGGACTAGGTCATCTTTGAGTTCATGTTCAGTTGTGGAATGCCAGGACGGTAGGCGAGTCCTTGATGGTTTCAGACATGCAGGCATCTCTCTGAAATCTACAAAATGGCAGTTGAGTACGAGCCCGTGGCATATACTGCTACCACACAGATGGGCATCCCACGTCAACCACTCCCTGGCTGTTTGTCTTTGAGTAGCTTGACCTCAGAGTCTCCTACCTTCCAAGGGGAACAGTAACAACGCTATCTCACAGCACGGCCATGAGAGGTTAGATGGGTTCGCACATACAAAGCTCTTAAAGCAGTGCCTGGCACATAGGAAGACCCAGGAAAAGTTGTCCGTGAGCACTGTCGCTGTTATTGCTATGACATGAACTATGTTATGGGAAAAAGAGGAATCAAGGGTGATGTGTGTGGAGCCAATGACTGAGATGAGCATGGGAAGAGGAGGGAGCCTGGGGTAATACATTTATACTTCTATCTCTTAGGTATGAGGGAATGGTAGGACTTTTTTTTTTTTTTTTTTGGACAGGCAGAGTTAGACAGTGAGAGATAGAGAGACAGAGAGAAAGGTCTTCCTTTACCATTGGTTCACACACACACACCCCAAAATGGTTGCTACGGCTGGCGTGCTGCGCTGATCTGAACCCAGGAGCCAGGTGCTTCCTCCCGGTCTCCCATGCAGGTGCAGGGCCCAAGGACCTGGGTCATCCTCCACTGCCTTTCCGGGCCACAGCAGAGAGTTGCACTGGAAGAGGAGCAACCAGCACAGAATCCGGTGCCCCAACCAGGACTAGAACCCGGGGTGCCGGCGCCGCAGGCAGAAGATTAGCCTAGTGAGCCGTGGCACTGGCTGGAATGGTAGGACATTTAAAAAGAGCTGTTCAGGGGCCGGTGCTATGGCATAGTAGGCTAAGTCTATGCCTGCATCCTGCAGTGCTGGCATCCCATATGGGTGCCAGTTCTAGTGCTGGCTTTTCCACTTATGAATCTGCTCTCTGCTAATGTGCCTGGGAAAGCAGTGGAAGATGGCCCAGGTGCTTGGGCCCCTGCACCTGCATAGGAGACCCAGAAGAAGTTCCTGGCTCCTGGCTTCAGATCGGGCCAGCTCTGGCTGTCACAGCCATTTGGAGAGTGAACCAGCGGATGGAAGACCTTTCTCTCTGTCTCTCCCTCTCTCTGTTTGTAGTTCTGCTCCTCAAATAAATAAATAAAATCTTTTTTTTAAACTTTTATTTAATGAATATAAATTTCCAGTGTACAGCTTATGGATTACAATGGCTTCCCCCTCCCATAACTTCCCTCCCACCCGCAACCCTCCCCACTCCCACTCCCTCTCCCTTTCCATTTGCATCAAGATTCATTTTCAATTCTCTTTATATACAGAAGATCAATTTAGTATAAAGATTTCAACTGTTTGCACCCACATAGAAACACAAAGTGAAACATACTGTTGGAGTACTAGTTATAGCATTAAATCAAAATGTACAGCACATTAAGGACAGAGATCCCACATGAGGAGCAAGTGCACAGTGGCTCCTGTTGTTGACCCAACAAATTGACACTCTAGTTTATGGCACCAGTAACCACCCTAGGCTCTCGTCATGAGTTGCCAAGGCTATGGAAGCCTTCCAAGTTTGCCGACTCTGATCATATTTAGACAAGGTCATAAAAGACAGAGTGAGGATAGTAACCAATGATCCTAAGAGTGGCATTTACCAGGTTTGAACAATTATAGAGCATTAAGTGGGGAAGAGGACCATCAGTACACACAGGTTGGGAGTAGAGCCATTGGTGGTAGAGTAGAGGTTATGATTACAAAGGAATGAGGCCCAAGTGCGCTAGACAGGGTCTAGAACAAAGGACAGAGTCATTATTAGAGGAGCTAAGAAAGGTGCTGTCTAAGCGACAATTAAGTTTTCTGATTGAGAGGCAAATAGAACCTGATAGAAGGGGCTTGATAATAATCTGGTGGGCTTTAGGCCTTGTAAGTTAAGAGGCCCAGACCTATCTATCTCTTCACATGGGGTATATCCTAAGGGAGGTGTGAACCTCCTAGGGGAAGGCACTCTGTTGACTTTCATCACTTGGCTGGTCTGGGAGGAGAGCTGGCCAGGTAAAGGCAGGTGGCATCTCTAACAAGAAATTTACAGTTCTGCCTGCAATGTTGCTGACCCTACTTGGCCATCCCCTCAGCTGCAGTGGTCACTTTGGAAGTTGGGCTGAGTGAAGGGCTTTTCAGCTTGGAGCCAATAAGATCTGTGGCTCTGACCTGGGCATCCTTCGACTCCAGGGCAGGTCCATTTCCAGTGATCCAACTCTTGGCAGAGCTGCCAGGGCTCTTCACACGCTGACTTCTGCTGAAGCCCAGGCTTACCACATTGAAAGCCACTGCAGTGGACTGGCCTGTTGGGTCTCCCTGAGGGCAGATCACTGTACAGATCAGCCATTAATAGGCCTGCCACCCATTGCTTCTGATTAAATAAAATCTTTAAAAAAAAAAAAAAAAAAGCAGCTGTCCAGAAGACAGCTAAACATAAGTTTCTGGAACTCAGGACACAGATGTGGGTTTGGGTTAGAAACTGTCAAATCTTAACTCCCCTTTTTCCGAACACCCTCCTTGTTCTTAATCCCCTAAGGTACGCGGAAGCAGGCAGAGCACCTCAGCTGTAGTCAGATCCAGAGTGCACGTCTGAATAGGAACGGAGGGAGGTTCTCTCAGATGGTCGAGAGAGCAATCACTGCCTTTGTGCGTGCTACACGGGGGTCGAGCACACAAAGAAACTGGCATGCTCCTGCCTTGACAGGAAATCCATGTTGCCAAGGTGGATATAAAGTTCTCCATGGCAAAAGACATCAAATTTTCTCTTTTTTACATCTTAATGTCTAATAGGACCCCCCACCCACTCACACACATACACACACTTGGTGGCAGAACCTTCACTTCTGCCCGCTCACGTTGTCCTTGCCCCATGCCCAGGGTTGTGTCTAGGTGCTAGGGCATCAGCTGAGGCCCGAGAAGGAGGCCCCACAATGTCACTGTCATCTGTGCACAAGTGCATCTAAGGACAGAGCCACCGCCTCACTGGGCCTCACAGAAAGGTGTCCCAGTACCTGCTGAGCCATCCCGTTCTTCCTCTGCTCCCACAGGGCTTGTCTGTACTAGGGGTCTTTCTTCCTTCTCTCCTGCCATCTGCTCGTCATCTCCACCTCCTTGAGGCGCTCAGGGGAAAGGCTAGAACAGCAGTGGAGGCCCTGTCTAGCTCAACATATCACAGAGCATCACAGGTCTTCCAGCAAGGCAGAGCCCCAGCACAGGCAGGGTCCAAGGTGGCCCGTCAGCAGAGACCCACGTTGTCTAGTCACCACCAATTCCCCTCCAAAACAGATGCCAAAATCAGAAAGGCTGGAAAAGGAAAACATTTCTTACTATTCCCGAATATGATCATGCCACAAGTATCACGCACCCTGTCTCGGCTCCTCGAAGCCCCGTGGGTCCACCTGTGATGCTAGATTTCAGCAAGGTTTTGGTTCCCATGTTTGTTAACCTGATATCCTCTCTATTGCCAGTCTCCTCTTTCCATGGAACTTCTTCCATTCTAGTTATTGCCAGCTTTCCAAACGTGGCTCAGTGGGTTCTCTACCTCAAGTGTATCCTGGTGTTCCCAACAGGAAGGTGAGGTAGAGGCTCAGAGGCAGGGAGGATGAGCAGAAGGTTTTCCACAGTCCAAGCAAATATGACGAAGGCCTACACTATGCCGGGGTCAGTGGGTTGCAGTCCCTCTCCCTCTCCCTGGGGAAGGTCATGACCACTCCAGGGTGCTGAGTGAGAGGGGAGTTTCCGCAGTCGAAGCTGAGTGATCAGAAGGATCATAAAAGCAGCAGCTCAAGGGGCTTGTGCAAGTCGTGTGCAGACGTTCCATGAGCCTCAAGTAAGCTTGGCAAGTGCATCAGCTCCATTTAAACAGTTATCATGAGATACTTAACAGAGCACCTAAAAAGAAATCACACTTCTGTAGAAGTGAAATTGACACACTGAGAAGCAATGACTTGAATAGCCCTTGTCTTCACTGTCAAGGAACAGGTTTGGTTTTTTCAATGGAGAATGGGATTGGGAATGGGAGAGGGAGGAGGAGGTGGAGTGGGAGTATGGGTGGGAGGGAGGCTATGATGGAAGAATCACTATATTCCTATAGTTGTTCTTATGAAATTTGTACTCATTAAATAAACAGTTTCTTTAAAAAAAGAGTTCTCATGGGACAATCACAGGAACAGAAATGATGAAAGGAGGATATATTTATCTGCAGAGTCTAGTAAGCAAAAGAGAAAAATATGGTAATCAAGTAATGTGAAGAGCAAAGACCTATTCAAATCTCAGGGGGCACAAGAGAGCATTTCATGCATGAAAAGCCAAGACACTGTGGTAAAAAATGTCCTACATGAAGGATCTCTGTGAGCGAGACTCCAATGGAAAGAAGTGGTCATCAAAGAAGGAGGTACCTTTCTCTGAAGGGAGGAGAGAACTTCCACTTTGCTTATGGCCTTGTCTAAATACTGAAGGTGTTTGTTCTGTTAAGTTACTGGGGCCTGTGAATAAAACTGACAAAAGACAGATTAACAGGAAAAATGGCATGCAAATCTTATCTGATGTAGTATTTTACATTACTTTATGTGCACAGAGACCTTCATAGAAGAAAAGTGAAGATCCGAAGAAGGAGTCAGACCCAGGGGCTCATATGCCATTTTAACAAAGGGCGATAAATTTGTAAAGAAGTGACAAGACAAGAGAGGAAGGGGTTGGGACTCCAGGGGCAATAAATTGTAGGAAGGGAAATACATGGGGAAAAATAATGATAGATAAGGGTTGTTTCATTAAGGTTTATTTGTGCCAGTTTTCTGTCTCCAGCGATGTGTGTTATTCTACAAGGACAGGGAAGGGGAACACTTCACAAAGGGAAATTTACGTCCTGCTCTTGGGCAGACAGGAGGAAGGCACAGAGCTCCTCCCACGTTAGCTGCTGCTTAGTCGCTCTCAGCTCCAAACACTCTGTATGCTGACGTGGCATATTCTGATCCCCTCCAATATCCAAGTCTGGCACGTAGGAGGAGGAGGAGGAGAGACACATTCCAGCTTCTGACTTGGAGCCCCAGGTAGGAAGTGGTAGCATTCACTAGTGTGGAAGAGACAGGAAGTGAGAAGGAATGGGGAGAGGAGGAGTTCAGGCAGAAAGCACAAGCTGGAATTACGGAGCATTATGGGTAGAGACAGTGGTGCTGGGTGAAGTCCTGAGCAACGCTAGGCCCAAGCGTGGGCAGGATGCTGAAGGAGATTTCGACAATGCTCTGATTCCCACGCTCTTTCACCCAGTATCCTCTCTCTATTGTCAGACTCCTGTCCCCGTGGCTCCTCGGCCATCCTTCGTCATTCCCAACTTTCCAAACTCAGCTTAGTTGGTTCCCCTACCTCAGTATCTCCTGCTCCTTGAAAATGTGCAGGTCAAGGACCTAAAACCTGTGGGTGTTAGGTGGGTTGGCCACATGGTCATTGACGCTGCCAAGGTGTGAAGCCTGCCTTGAGCCAACCATTTACCTTGAACGCGTTTGGAGAGTTGGAAATGCGCTTTTGGAGTTACGAAGCATTTCATTTTCAGTAGCTAGGAGGAAATGTCAAGGTAGCGTTCTGTGCGTTCAGCAGACTAATCCTCACCTCCAGTCACTTTCCCATGTTAGCTGGGTCATAAGGATGGTAAAGGGGAGAAGGAGGCCAGGTATTGACCTTGTGGCTTATTTCCCGAATTTTTTTTTTTTTTTTTTTTTTAATTTTTGACAGGCAGAGTGGACAGTGAGAGAGAGACAGAGAGAAAGGTCTTCCTTTTGCCGTTGGTTCACCCTCCAATGGCCCCCGCGGTAGGCGCGCTGCAGCCGGCGCACCGCGCTGATCCGATGGCAGGAGCCAGGTGCTTCTCCTGGTCTCCCATGGGGTGCAGGGCCCAAGGACTTGGGCCATCCTCCACTGCACTCCCTGGCCACAGCAGAGAGCTGGCCTGGAAGAGGGGCAACCGGGACAGGATCGGTGCCCCGACCGGGACTAGAACCCGGTGTGCCGGCGCCGCAAGGCGGAGGATTAGCCTACTGAGCCGCGGCGCCGGCCCAAATTTTTATAATGAGTAGGTAAGTCAAAATCTCCAGGGAGCCACTGAGCCGAGGTCCCTTGAATATTGAAAAGTTATACTTCTCCCAATGAGATTCAGGCACAGTGCAAAGAAGCTCTTGGGCTCTTTCTCTATGATGTGCTTTCTACCGTCCTTGCACTTGAAAACTTCCTGGGGGCAGGAAGGCAGGCAAGGAGAGTGACCGGCTGCTGCTGCTGCTGGCGGACAGGCTGCGATGGCAAGGAGCCCAGAACGGAGACGAATGGAATCAGCCGCGCTGGACTCCTGCCCAGGCCCTGCCTTCTCGGCTATGTGAATTGGGCAGGTCACTGACCTTTTGATTCCTGTATTCTAAGCAGGAATCATATTAGTTTACTAGGCCTGGTTTATTAGGTTATCATGGGGACCGAGATGAAACAATGGATGGGAAAGTGCTGTGTAAACTCTCACCATTAAAGATGTGTGCTCTTCTTATTGAGGAAGAAGCTACTGGGCCTGCATTTCAAACAACCAGGCAGCCTCTGGCACATGCTATCTGGTTGGAAAGCCTCTTGGGCCCATCTAGCCTAAGCCTGGGCCTCCTCCCAGCCATCTCCGCACCAGGTGGCAGTAAAAATCACTTTGAGTGCAAACCATCTTCAAGTCATTTGACATTTCCTGGAGGTCTTAGGTCAGGGGAGTGGAGCTTGGAAGGAGGAAGCAGAATCCTTCAACACTCAGGGAAGCCCTTTTAAATCCTCTTTGGCTCACCCTCTCCCCAAGCTGTGACAAAGGCAGCGGCTCCCCCAAATCCCCCTCCTCTCTCCCCAGCCTCCTGCCACCTCCACCACTGCTCCCACCTCTTACCTGGCATGTTATTCTGTATGTGGATAATTTTCTGATGCTTTTCTCTACCCACAACCCAAACAGCCCAGTGCAGCCCAGTGCAGCCAGTGCAGCCCAACTTTAAGGTACATCAGAAGAAAAGCTGTGAATGCTGATTTTTTTTTTTTTTTTTTTTTTTTTTTTTTTGGTGACAATTCTCCAGGTGCCTCTGCCTTGAAGCTATGTACACGTTCTAGGGGATTCTGGAGGGCAGCAAGAGGAGCGATAAAGATCTCGAAGACCTTCCTCCCCCTCTCCCTTAGCTCCTTAGCCTGCTCACCCCAGACAGCCGCCTGCTCTCAGCAGCTGGAGTCCTTGGGTGGGCCGCTGGCCCCACGCTGAGGCCCGCTCCCTCCCTCTCTCTCCATAATAACCCCTGCTCAACAAGTTTGAGTCCCCAGGCAAGTAAGTGGCTCATAAATTGTTCAGTAAAGGGTAGCTGTTAAGACAACTAATAACATGCTATGGCTGCGGTGTAGTCAAGGGAAATACGACCCAACTCTGCCTTGCAAGTGTTCAAAATCTTCCAATCCAGGTGGCTGCTGCTCGCAGAACCCCAAACCCGGATGAAACCTTGGGAGCGCAGAGGTCCAGATCTTTGCCCTTACACAGGAAAAGGGTTTTTAATTTACACTGAAGCTCTTGAAGCTAAGGCAGCTTAAGCAGTTGTCTCAAGGTCACACATTTGGCCGGGACAAGAACCAGGTCTTTCCAGAGTCTTGCTGTTCTCTCTAAGACAACACACACATGCTTTCTGCCCTTCACAAAGTAGCCTTTGCCGTACAGAATTGTAAGGTACATGTTGGGAAAATCGGTTGCTCTCTCGTGACTTGGGTTGTCTCAAACTGAGGCTAACCGGAAGCCCACAGCTATGTCTCCAGACTCCCGGTGAGCTGGGAGGGAGAGGATGAAGTAGAGTCCACCCAAGGGGGACAAGTATGCCATTAAGAAGGAGGGGGAGGGTGGGTGTTTGCCTAGCAGTTACAACACACAATAAGATGCCCTAACCCCACAGTGCATGAGTTCAATTCCAGGTTCCAGCCCCCGAGTCCGGCTTCCAGTCAATGCAGACCCTGGGAAGCAGCAGTGATGGCTCAAGTAGTTGGGTTCCTGCCACTCACGTGGGATTGAGCTCTCATATCTAGGCCTGGCTAAGTCCCAGCCATTGTGGGCGTTTGGGGGACTGAACCAATGGATGGGCACTCTCTTTGCGTCTTTCTTTCTCTTTCTCTCTCTGCCCCTCAGGAAAAAAGGAGGGGAGAAAAATCAGTAAACAAAGGAAAGATTTTGAATGTATTAACAGCATTTTTTTTTTTAATAAAAATTGTGAGCCATCCCACTCCTGAGAATTTCTCCAAAGGAAATGAAATCAGCATACAGAAGAGTTATCTGTTCCCCCATGTTAACAGCAGGTCAACTCACAACAGCTAAGATATGGAGTCAACCCAGATGTCCATCCACTGATGACTCGGCAAAGACCTTATGGTATATACACACACAATGGAATACTACTCAGCTGTAATAGAAGAACAAAATCCTGTATTTTGCAATAAAATGGATGCAATTGAAGACCAGTCCCAAAAAAGACAAATATCCTAAGTTTTCCCTGATTTGTGGTAGCTAAAATACAGAGTACAAAAAAAGTAATGTATATGAGTGAAATTGACTTATTGAGATATGATTATTGTTTAGAACCCTTGTCTATACTCTTGAGGAAAAGTGGTTTTTCTACTTATTACTTGGTGAAATCTTTATTTAGTGGAGTGTTGATCCCGTGACTTTAGAGAAAATCAAAAGTAAGTCATTGTAAAAAATAAGAGGGGCCAGTGCAGTGGCTCACTTGGTTAATCCTCCACTTGCGGCGCCGGCATCCCATATGGGTGCTGGATTCTGTCCCAGTTGCCCCTCTTCCAGTCCAGCTCTCTGCTTGGCCCAGGAAGACAGTGGAGGATGGCCCAAGTGCTTGGGCCCCTGCACCCGCATGGGAGACCAGGAGGAAGCACCTGGGTCTTGGCTTCGGATCCGTGCAGCACGCCGGCCATGGCAGCCATTTGGGGGGTGAACCAATGGAAGGAAGACCTTTCTCTCTGTCTCTCACTGTCTGTCAAATAAAAAAATAATAAAGAAAGAAAGAAAAATAAGAAAAGGAGGAGATAGGGAGAGTATAATTATGCTCTTAAAACTGCATATATGAAATACTCAAAACCTGTTCCCTTTTTATTAAAAAAAAAAAAAATGTGGCAGAGTGAAAAGAGGAAGAAGCAGGAATTGGCCTGAAAGAATATCAATACAAAGACATACTGATTAAGAAATGTGGTTCCATGAAATAAATACAAGAGAGGGGCTGACACCGTGGCTCAATAGGTTAATTCTCTGGCTTCAGTACCAGCATCAGTCCTAGCTGCTCCTTTTCCAATCCAGCTCTCTGCTATGACTTGGGAAAGCAGCAGAAGATGGCCCAAGTGCTTGGGCCCCTGCACTCACATGGGAGACCTGGAAGAAGCTCCTGGCTCCTGGCTTCAGTTCCTGGCATTGAGGCCATTTGGGGAGTGAACTAGCGGCAGGAAGACCTTTCTCTCTGTCTCCTCTCCCTCTCACTATCTGTAACTCTACCTCTCAGATAACTAAAAGATATTTTTAAAAAGAAGAAATAGAAAGAAGAGAAGAAGAAGAAAGGAAAAGGGGGGGGGGGGAAGGGGGGAGAGGAGGAGAAGGAGAAGGAGGAGGAGAAGACAGGCAGACAGACAAGAGAAAAGCTGGGTCAAGTTATGCTACTTCGCGGAATTAAAGATCCTCCTTCCTCCCTTTTAGTCTCTCCTGTTCTCAAGCAGGTCCTCCCTCCCTCCCTCCCTCCCTCTCTCTCTCCCTCTCTCTCTCTCTCTGTCTCACACACACACACACACACATACACACAGGGAATAAATATTGTGAATGCGGCACAAAGCAGCACATCAAAGCTCCTAATCACTCTATTTCGAGGTTGCTCAGGTCTGGCTGCGCCAGCTGCAAGGCCCCCTTCTGAGGTTCCTGTGAAGAGCTATTCAAACGCTACAGCTACGGAAGCCTCTTGACTTTCCTACTTCTGCCTTTTTGACAAAGTCCTTTTCTTCTTCTGTGACGCCATGAGCAGCTCCAAGACGGCGAACCCCGCACTGCTGGTTCAATGGCCGGGCTCCCGCGTGTCAGGAAAACACCATGGCAGAAATGCGCCCCGGCTGTCACTCACCAAGATTCAGACCCATGTTAGCCAGACTTTCCTCACTTCCCCCACTCTCTCACACCTATCTTTTTTCTTTTTGCTTTCTTTTAGATTCATCAACTTCTTTTTTTTTTTTTTTTTTTTTTTTTTTTTTTTTTTTGCAGTTCTAGGTTTCCAGCAAAAAACTAACGAGCGGAAGATATGAATGTCCCATATACTTCCCACTCTACCTGGCCCAGCTCCCCTAGTATTAACATTTTGCTTCCATGTGGTATGCTGGTTTGCACGGATAAGCCAGTATTGATGCGTTACTACTAGCTACAGTCCAGAGTTCACCTTAGGGTTCACTGTGTTGGCTATACTTCGGGATTGGATAAACAGATAACAACCCGTGTCTACCACTGTGGGATCAGACAGAACAGTATACCTTCAAGATACCCTGGGCTCTCACGTCCACCCTTCTCCCCCCAGGCCCCTGAAAATAACTAACTTTTTTAACAGAGTTTTGCCTTTTCCCCAAGGCTATAGATTGGGCTCATATACTATGTAGCCTTCTCAGACGGGCTCCTTTTACCTAGCAATATGCATTTAGGGTTCCTCCATTGCTCTTTAGTGTGCAATAATTTGTCACTGTGTGGATGTAGCCCAGCTTATTTATCCACAAAGCTGTTGGGAAACATCTCGGTTGTTTCTAAGCCTGGACATTGTGAATGAAGCACGCGCAGGTTTTGGTTGTGGACATAAGCTTCTCATTCTCTGGGTAAATCCCAAAGAGAATGCTTGCTGGGTTGTATGCTAAGAAAATGTTTCCTTTTGCAAGTAGCTGCCGAATTGTATTTCAAAGCGGCTGTACCATTCTGCCTTCCCACCTGCAATGAATGAGCGTCCCTAGAGGGGTTGGCAGTGTTTGCGATGGCAGCCGTTCTGGTAGGTGTGCAGCGCTGTGTACTTCACTGGTGTTCTGTATGAGTTTCCCTGGTGCCATATGGTGTGGCGCATGCCTTCAGATGTTTATTTGCCATCTGCATATCTTCTCTGGTGAGGTTTCTGTTCAGGTCTTTTGCCCATTTTTAATTGAGTTGTTTGTTTTCTTAGTACTGAGTTTTAAGAGTTCACGGTATATTTTGAATGCCAGCCCATTATCAGATATGCATTTTGCAAATATTTTCTCCCTGTCAGTAGCCTGGGTTTTCATTCTCTTAAAGGTATAGCTCAGTGTCTAAATTAAATGTGTTCTCTCTTGTTTCTCTCTCTCCATTTCCTTAGGAAAGTCCTTTGCTTTTTGTGTGAAAACTGGAGAAAAAGGTAGCCACTATAGCAAAACTCTCCAGGGTGCTAGGAAAGAAGCCAAAGCTACCAGAGTGTCCTGGAACAACCGGCAATCCAGTTGGAAAGAGAAGCGACTACTGACAGCCCCAGCATGGGGCCTCGGCAGCCTCCTCTGAGAATCTTGAAGCGGATTTTAAACTCTAGACAGAACGAGCTCCAAGTGCAATGGCGGGTGTGTAGTCAGTTGCAAACCACGTCCTCCCCTTCATGGGGTCAGCAGAAGCTGTGGCTGAGTTGCTGGACCAGCTGGTCCTCATCAGCCCATGAACACTGCATGCGAAAAAGAATTAACAAATCAAATCTAGGAGAGTTAAAAGGGAGATATCGTTAAATCTTAGAAGTTAAGTTCATTATTTTCCACGCTGGCTCATCTCTGGACTGCATTAAAGAACTTGGTGGTGTTCTCTAACACAGTCCAGACTCCTAGAAGAAACAGCAGGTGTGGTGTGTCGCGTCAGCCAGGATCACACGTGCACATACGCAGAGAGGGCTCAGAAAGACCAAGGACGTGACCTATGTACCCCAGGCCCTTGAGTTCGAAAACCAAAGACCTGGAAACTCGGTTCTAAACTTGGCCAGCTCACATTTGCCCTGATGGCTTTGTGGAAACAGGACCAACTCGTTGGGTAGGTTTTATCCATTTGTTGGCATTTCCTTGTTGCCAAATGGAGGTTGCAGGATTGCATTTGATCTCCCATCTGTTCCCTTAACTTCTGGAAGCTTTCTCTGTGAGACACCGTGGAACAGAAGGAAACAGCCTCCTTTTACAGGTGAACAGGGCTCTGGAAATTCAGCTCTATGGTATCTTGTCTTTTGGGCAAGACCAAGAGAACTCATGTCAGAGGGGACCTGCCATCCTCCCATTCCCAACCCACAGAAATCAAAATAAAATTAAACGAAACCAGAAAAGAAATGCAGGAGAATTTAGAAAAATAATAATCTGACATTTCTTATAATGATTGCATTTCATATCTGTACATCAAGCAATGTGCCCTTCCCAAGATCTCTCTGTCCCCAACCCCACCCCACCTCAGCTGCTGGTGACCTCAACAGGGGCCTGCAGCTGACGTCAGTGATCCTGGATGGAAAGATCCTGAAATACAGGAAGGGGTGTGGTCATCACACATGCTGAGGAAGACTTCTCACTGGCAGGCAGCATTAACTCTTAGCTGTGTGTCATCATCTGCCCCTACCTCTTCTATTCTAAATTAATAATATTATGGATGGCATGATGTTTGGTATGGTGGCCGCTGAGGGCAGAAAGGTAGCTTAAAGGCCTGTGGAAATTTCTTTGCCTATTATTAGGTATTTCCAGGTAGCTGAAAAATCTATGAAAGTAAGACATGTATCTCTATGAACAATAACTACCTCTGAATTGTCACATGTCCCAAACACTTTGCCACTTGAGCCATCTATGTGAACACTGTAAAAGATAACTTTTCAAACACTTTGAGGATCACAAAATAGAAACTTTCCACTCCATTTTGAAACTGCAGTTTCTTTTCCTGGGAATAGTTAACCCTTAAATTGCTGTCCTGATTCACCTGAGCTTGCTTTGTTTTCTCCCTCCTTCTCTTGTCCCATCCACGATTCTCCCAGCAGGTACTGGCCGCTCCCTGTCATGGGAGCCATGTGCCACCTAGCCCTCCAGGTGGAGGAGCACTGAAGCTCAGAAAACAATGCCCCAAAGCAGGGTGCCTGGGTTTGCTGAGGACTGTGGGCGACAGGACGCTGGAGGGCTCAGAGGCAGCTTTCCAACCAAGGTTTCTCCACCCTCCTCCTACCCTCTTATCTCTTGCCTATCGGTTTCTCTTTAAGTAAGTCCTGGAAACTAGAACTCCTCTTCCCTAAGTGAGTCATAGAAACTGGAACCTCTTCCCCCAAAGCAAGCCATAAAGTGATGCCAACCTTCCCCTGCCGCCCAGGTGACAGCTGGCCAGGGAGAATTTCTCTGACCTGGGCTTGAGCAGGGTTAGGTCCTAAGACCCTCCTT
This sequence comes from Lepus europaeus, assembly GCF_033115175.1. Classification (NCBI taxonomy): domain Eukaryota; kingdom Metazoa; phylum Chordata; class Mammalia; order Lagomorpha; family Leporidae; genus Lepus; species Lepus europaeus. The sequence goes on from NC_084829.1 coordinate 104,952,577, forward strand.
CCAAAGGTGTTTTGCCACATTCCTAGGAGGAAGGAACCACTACAACAGAGGGGCCAGGGCAGCTGAACAGACAGGCTTTTCATCACCCAGTCTACGACTATGGAGTCACACCCTTCAACCACATTCATCAAACTTAAATTCATCAGATCTGATTCACCAAATCTCAGTCTAAAGCAGACATCTTCCTCCCCCCGCCCCCCCGGCCTTCCCTGGTGCCTCTCAGTCTTCATCCTGAAGACTGCACGTCACATAAAACTGTGAAGACATGAAATTGTTACTATTCCTCCTTTTTACTTGTATGTGTCCTAGGTTTGTCAACCATGGCCCCCGGGATGGGCAGGAAGGAGATCACGCCCTTTCCAATCTTAGGATTTGGGTGCCCCATATGGGGCACACTCCAGAGCCAGCAGGTGGGGTTCTGGAGCAAGTGATTAAAAGCTAGCAAACAAAGGGTCTGCTTCTTGATTGCAGTCAGCTCTCCAGGATCTGTGCCTGGAGAGAACAGAGCAGTGAATACAGACCATGAGGCAAACACTCATCTTTAGCCCTTCCTCCCCCAGTTCAGGCCAGCAGAAGGCCCAGGGGGCCTTGGTTCGGAGGCCACTTCTGAGCCTTTCCAATGTCCAGCATGCCAAAGCGCCATGCCTTTGGGGGATTGTTTTCTGAGCCCCGAGAGGAGCAAGGGAGGGCTCTCTCATTTTTACTGAGGACACAAAGGGAAACTACAGCCCACAGAGGCACAGGGACGGATTACTCAAAGACACGGGATGGCTGTTTCCTTGGTGGCCCTTCAGAAATAATCCTCTACCAGGCTCGCAGGGTGGTTCAGGTACTGCTCTGCCTAAAATGTGAGTGAGGCGACTTAGCGGGCCTGTGCCTGACTGATCTGCTCCTGGCAATCGGGACAGTTTATCTGATTAGATTTTGAGTGCTTGGTAACTCCCACCATCTCTCACTTCAAGGGAAAACCCTTCAGGCAGTTGTTGGTAAGGTTATAAAATATTTTTATTATGAGAGTCCCACTAGCATTGTTGAAGAAGGGGGCAATTCTGCCCGAAGCCACAGAATCAGACTCAGCATACGATGAACAATCTCATTCTCATTTTTATCAATTTGCCTACAAAACTTCTCGTTATAACACGGTAATTAGGTAGTGGAGGAGTGAGCTATTTATTATTGCTGACAGTCCAATAAAGCCGCAGCAGGGGACTAATCCACTGATGCTATTGAGTAAAGAATTAGAAGTGGAAGCAAATTTGTAAATAAATGGCCCACTGTTCTTGAATATACTAAAATTAATGACTAGGACCTGATGATGCAATTAATTTTGATATAATGGCTACTGTGGGGTGCAGACATACACAGGTAAATGCTGCATCTCTCTAGGCTTAGCCCAAAGGGCAAGAACAGGTGGATCACGAAGGCCTTACCGTCGGAGACACCAGACTGACCACCATGGCCAAAACTCACTTCTGCACACTGTCACCCAGGCCTTCTGAAACACACCAGAAAGCTGCAAACCTGAGAATTCGGGCACTCCATCAAAAGGGATGTTTAGTGTTTCTGGAGCAGGGGTAGTGTTTCAAAACAAGCTCCACTACACCACAACATGGCCATCCAACTGTCACTTATGTAACAACGTTGACTCTTTCTGCATGGATTTGTGCTTTCCGAAGGATTCAGCGGCCTGCAGCAAAAGCGCTGAAATGATTCCAGTGGCCTTTTTTGCTCTCCCCTTTTGTGCCATCAGAGCAACTGAAGCTCTGTGTTTAATTTTTAAAAAGCATTCTAAAATGTCCAGGTTCTTGAGCCCCACAGGAGAACAAGGCCAGGCTAAGCCCTTCACAAACACGGGCAGAAATGATCTCATTCGGCACGGCTGTCCCAACACGCCCCTCTTCAAACAGCCCAGGTCATGAAAGATGGACTGGAGGTGCTGGTTTCTATTCCATCGCCACCTGAAGGTTTTCCTCTGGAGCGGAAACCCACACTAGTGTTCTTTACAGAGCGCACTTGTTTTAGGGGAAAAGAAAAACATTCCAGAGAAATTACTCTAAAAACTACAAAGTATGCTTTAAGTGATGTTAGCACCGTTGGTCCTAACCTGAAACACCAAAGCTACAGCACAAAAAGACGCTTCCAGTGTGCACTCTGATTTCCCCTTATTTGGCTTTCCCTGCTACACAACAACTCTCTGTTCTTTGCAGCTGTTGTTTTGGGGGAAAACAAACCTCCATGCCACTTAACCCATTAGGAACCACTCAGTAATGTGTGTGATTGATTCAGTTCAACAAATGTTGGGTACATCTATTACGTGCCTGAGCTACATCAGTGGGGAAAAAAAAATCACGAAATAACAATGCCCTGGTGGAGCTTATACTTCAATGGGAAAGACAAACAATAAATGTTATAGGAAGTAAACTACGCAGTGTGCTTGAGGGTGCTAGAGGGAACTGGCATTAAATGAAGCAGGCATCAGCCAGAGGCCACCAGCCGAGATGTTGATGTTCACCATGGCTGGAGCAGAGGGAGCAGGATGATAGAAAGAGCAGCATAGAGAGACCGAGGAGCAGCATCCCAGGGATGCTGGCTTCGCCTTCCTAAAGACTTACCGCCAAGACAGTCTGGTCTTGAACGGAAACACGTCTCACTAGAGACCTGTGGTCCCCAGTGTTTGTCCCATGTCTTTGAACATCGTTTAATTTTTCAAGCTTGTAGAAGTCACCCTGCAAGTCTCCACGTACTGCCACCTTCCATCCTTACACTTTGGAACTTCATGCCTCCTTCCTACAAATGTTGTAAACTTTACCTTTCTGTTGCTTACAAAATTCTTGGCTCGCTCTTAGCAATGTCATTTGCTTTTAGTTCAACAGAAAACTTTCTTCTTCAGCCATTCTCATCTCTCTTGTAAGATATAACAACCAAAAAAAAAAAAAAAAGATATAACAACCAAGACATTGAAAGAGACTGTGGCGTAGCAGGTAAAGCCACTACCTGCAGGGCCGGTACCCCATATGGGCACTGATTCAAGTCTCGGCTGCTCCACTTCTGATCCAGCTCCCTGCTAATGCACCTGGGAAAGCGGCAGAGGATGGCCCCAGTCCATGGGCCCCTGCATCCACATGGAAGACCTGGAGGAAGCTCCTGGCTTCTGGATTCAGCCTGGCCCAGCACTGGCCACTGCAGCCATTTGGGCAGTAAATCAGTGTATCAAAGATTGATTGATCTCCCCCTCCCTTACTCTCTCTCTCTCTGTAACTCTTTCAAATAAATAAAATAATTCATTAAAAAAAAATGAAAGGGACCAGATCACACCACCCCAAAATATACCACTTCAGTATATTGATTACTTTGAGCTGAAGACAACTAAGAAATAGCAGGGGGAGGAAAAGCTCTCTGCCTTCCCCATTTCTTCCTAAAACCTGGACATAAATTTCCCATGAGAAAGGTGTTCTCTAAGACAACATCCTTATCACCGGCGGCGGGGAGTCTGAGCCAAGGTGAGTCTACACCAACAAAGCTTATCTCCCATCATTTCTACCCCCATGTACTTTCTCATCATGTTGCCACAATTTACCTGCCCAGAAGCAGGCCGCTCCTGTCTTTGGTCTCGTCATGTCTACATGACTTATCATCCTTCATTAAAATGATAAACAAGGATGTTTCACACAGTTTACAGAAAAATAGGATTTTGAAATGAGAAGTTTATTTAGGTAGAAAAAATTTTTGAAATCCTTGTACAGTGTTCTCATAATGGTGTATTTCCCACGAACTCTTTTGAAGACCCCCTCATATGGGAGCCCCTGAATTAATCACTTCTTTGGGGTTTTCACTTCTTTTCTCTGAAGCCCCCAATCCGGGTACAAATATTAACAACAAATATGATTTCTATGCTTCCCACTCATTGATCTGTCTTCTGTTCAATTTAATTCACAGACTCCCAGATATGGAACCAAAGAGGATAAGGGCAAAGTTTTTCTTTCTCTACAATACTTTATCTTGCTCCAGTTCTGAGTCCCTCAATTCCCCACCTCCTCTTCTCAGGCCACTTTCCTGTGCCTTCTGAAAGAACAACTCTCTTGCCTTACTCAGAAGGGAGGCTATCCATGTTACGGCTCACGTGTACCCTTTGCCTACTGCTGTGGTTTGAACACGATTTTTCTACTATACTCCTGCCTAAGCTGATGATACAAGGAGGGTGAAAACTTACTCTAACCAAGGAGTGTAGAGGTGGGGCCTCTGCAAGTGATTGGATTGGGCTGGGTGGCCAGGATGCAGTCCATGGCTGAATCACGGTGGCTTCATACAGAGAGACACAGACAGACAGACATCCCTGTTCCCTCTTGCTGTGGGCCGCTCAGAGCCTCCATGGGACCCTGTCAGCCCAAAAACCTTCACCAGAGGCCCAACCGATGGGGCCTACCTGCTCTTGAACACTTTCTTTCCCAATTTTGGTCATTTCAAAGATAATTCCCAAAGAGAGCTAGAGATGACATTTAACTACATTGACCAAGACAATATCATTTGTTAACCAAGTCGCATGTTATTTTGTCTCTTATTGGGCACTTGATAAACCACATGTTCTAGCTGATGGCACAGTTTTACTGGGGCCATGCGACTCAGCGCTGGCCAACGTGTGTATGTTGGGGTGGGGGGAGGGTGACATAAGCCACTCCCAGGTCCAAATGTTAAACACATTTCATGTAGTCCTCCCTCCTCTCTCCCATTTCAACAACCTTGGAGGCAGCACCTTAAGACTACATCACAAGCTGATGAACATCTAGATCACAGGGTCTTCAGAAAGAGAACCCCCCCCCTTCCCCACCACTGGCCCACAGCTGAATCACGTTTGGCTGCACTGAGTCACTGGGGCTACTGAGTCTCAGAGTTGTTTGTCTCTCCAACACAACCTAAAGAGTATTTCAAACGTTCCCCGGATGGAGAAAGCAGGACCAGCGAAGCCAACGACCAGCTACGTGGCATAGCTCATAACTGAGGCAGCCAGACCTCGGGCCTCCCTGCGCCCTGACTCCCCTGCAGCTGGTGTTCTCAGTTTGGACTTTCTGCTTTCCGCAGTATAGAAGAAGGAGAGAGCATTCTTCTTCCCTCTCCCCTCCTATGTTATCTATCTGGGGCTCTCGAAATGAGACCAACAGAAGTGAGACTAACAAGAGAAAAACAGAAGTGGATTAACACGTGTATTCTGTGTATGAATGAGAGTACACAGAGATGAGAAGCTCAAAGGGGTGGAATTACACAACACACAAGAGAACAAGAGAACAACACACATATAGAAAAGTGATAAGACACCTAGGATGGCAGACTGGGGGACAGCAATGAGCAGGTGGAAGGACACTGGCTGGTAAGGACTGCTATGTAGACCCTTCCCATGCCTTCTCTAGGGCTTAGGTTTGTCTCTGGGGATTAACTTTTGTCCTCCTGGGAGAGAAGGGAAGGGAGATAGCTCACCAAAGTTATGTCCTACTTTTAGACAAATTAGAAAAAGACCTTTGCTTATATTTATATCCATCAGTTCTCTTTAGCTCAAAATAATCCTTATACTCAGCTGGCATTTTAGGGGGTGGCACATTGTGTTCCCCACCTCTAGTGGTCTATACCACCAGTGGCCACTCATCCCGAGGCAGCACACACGCCTACTCCCTGCAGAAAGGTCACTTACTCCTGACCTTCACTACTCAGTGTCACATGCGAGGAGAGACAGAGGGGACACACTACTATGGTGACCCACTGGGGGACGTTGGCTGGTAGCTCTGATTTAACTTATACAACCAGAATCATTCACAAGCTTCATGCTTTCAACCATTAAGGTGAAACAAACAGGGATCACAAAAGGAACTACAAGAAGGAACCAAAGAAAAAGCCTTCAGGTGCTCTAAGGGACTGAAACCAAAAAATCAGAATTCAGTCTTGTGGGACGATACCCACGTTATCATTTGTTAGCCACACTGCCTTTTACAAATAACGAGACCTCCAGAAAGGCATGAGAAACACGGCTCTCCATTTACATTGGGGTGTGTACGTGCCCAGGCTTCAGACATACTTCTGCAAACTTCCTTAGATATAGTCTTCCTTCTCTACATCAATGGCACCACCACCTTCCTAGTTTTCAAAGCCAGAAGACTCAGCATCATTCCTGACTCATCCATTTCATTCACCCAATGCCAAGTCTGCTCAAGCTTCCTTCAAAAATAATCCTTATTTTTGTCTTGTCATCCCACCTTCAACACCACCCCAGCTCTTACCTGAATTAAATAAGTGTTCTCTTAACTGGCCTCTGGTTCTCCACTTGAAATGTGTTAGCCCAATCTCTCCAGCAAAAGTGACCTGAGAACATACACAGGTCATATGGTTTCTCCACCTAAAATTCTCCAGTGGTTTCTTATTGCCCTTAGAACAGAACTCAAACTCCGCACCATGACCTTCAAGGTTCTACACGGCCAGGGCTCTGAGGACCTCTCTGGCCTGATCTCCCAGAGCTCTCCCCACGCCCTACTCTCTAACCACCGTCCACCCGCAGCTCTGCCTCACCTTTGCCTCAGCAAAGTGGTGGGTCATTTAACAGACATGGACATGTTCTGAGAAGCTCAGTGTTAGACATGGCCATCTTGTGCGATCATAGAGTGTACATACACGAAAGACGACGGCTGGGACATCACTAGGCAAAGAATCTCGGGGCTCACTGTCACATACAGTAGTCTGTCATTGTTGCCACTATGTGATGCGTGACGGTGCTGGCTCCCACGCCTGCTGGAAGACTTTGCCCCGGCTCCCCTCGTGGTTGGCTTCTCAGACCTCAGTCCTCCCCAAGGAGATCAACCTGAGCACGCTCCCAGAATAGGGTCCCTCACCGGCCACACTCTATCACCGTATCTGATCTCTTCAGAAAGGTCCTTATCGGTCCTGTGTGGACCTGCCTGCCTTTCCCAGTAGCGCGTTGTGTTCATGGAGGTAAAACAACTCATACTTTCTCTACGCCAAACACCATCTTAAGTGCTTCATATACACAAGCATAGCCTGCCAAGTATCTCCCCAAAACAACACCTTTTGTTTTCTCATACCCAAACTTCATAGGATGTTTGCCATCTGTCAAGTGGGAGTTCCTTTGCTTTAGGCTGGTGGAAAACCTTATAGTTATGTCTCCAGAAGTTTGACCTGTTTCTTGCAAAATAATGCAGAGAAATTCCCAGTTACCTTCCAGATTCAAGTGACAGGGCGGCAGCAAGAGCCAGGGACATCTGGAAGCACAACAGGCACGCACAGAGGCGAGATAGTCTCGTGTGTTGCTGGTGCTCGGAATGGACTCACAGCCTCGTGGCCTGGGTAAGTCGTGCTTTGTCTCCCGGGCTTGTCCTGAACACATTTACCAAGTGTTTTCCATAGGCAGCTATTGTTTTTGCCTACAGCTGTACAATGAATACCAGAAAAGTTGACAAATGTTTTGAAGACAATTGTGGAGAAGGGATTAAAAGAAGGAAAATACTGATTACCATGGATGACATCTTCCTTTTCTGGTGGGCAAAGTTTTAAACACTGTGCATCCTCATGAGATCTATGTTTCTAGCACGCAGGTACATGGGAGTGAGGTTGGGTTTCTGGACTCTCTTAGGCTGACTGGGGGCTGCATACTGAACTAACAAAAGAAAGATTAACAAGAGAAAAAGCAGATATTTCTTTAAATGAGCATGTGGGTGTTTACAGAAAGATGTAACTCAAAGAGGCAGTTAGAACTTGGGACATCACTTATCTATCTCCCAAATAATATATGAGATGGAGAGAGGCAAAGAGACATTTTGGGGAGAGCAAATGACTTCTTAGAAGAGGGAGGCAGAAGGAAAGGGCACTTATGAAAATACAATTGACCTTTTGAACTTTTGATTTATTTTTCACTTATTTGCTGAGCAGGGAGACAGATCGATAGAGATCTTCCATCTGTTGGTTTATTTCCCTAATGCCTGCAGCAGCCAGGGCTGGGCCAGGCTGAAGCCGGAATGGGAACTCAAGCCAGGTTTCTCACGTGGGTGGCAGGGACCCAAGCACTTGGAGGTCTGCTGCCTCCCAGGGTGTGCATCAGAAGCAAAGGCAAGACTCAACCCAGGCATTCTGATATGAGACATGGGAGTCCCAAGTGGCATTCTAACCACTAAGGCAAATGCCCGCCCCTAGATGACTGGGTTTATTTTAAAGATTTATTTTTTTATTTGAAAGTCAGAGTTACAGAGAAACAGAGAAAGACACAGAGAGAGAGAGATCTTCCATCCGCTGGTTTACTCCCCAGATGGCTGAAACAGCCAGGGCTGAGCCAGGCTGAAGCCAGGAGCCAGGAGCTTTTTCTAGGTCTCCCACTTGGGTGCAGGGACTCAAGCACCTGGGCCATCCTCCGCTGCTTTCCCAGGCCATCAGCAGGGAGCTGGATCAGAAGCAGAGCAGCTAGGGCACAAACTGGCACCCACATGGGATGGCGGTGGCAAAGGTGGAGGCTTTTCTGCTATACCAGAGCGCCAGCCCCCAGATGAGTCTTTTGAAGGGTAAATGGGCCCTGGAGGCAGGATAGCTGGGACGATATCTGTCTGAGCATGGTGCCAACTGCTCAGCTGGGAGGAAAACAATTAAAATTGCTCCTGGGGGCAGATGTATGACAACTGACTCATTTCAGACAGCTCTGTTTTTAGGCAGGTAAGGACTCAAGAAACAAAAAGATCCCAGCTTACAATAATCCTTATGCCAAAGTGGCATATTTTGAGGTGGCGAATCTTGACGTCCCCTAGGTGTCTTGGTGTACTTTGGTCACGTTTTAAGGAACTGGCCTGGAGAGACCGGTGTTGTGGTGCAACCAGTGAAGCCACCACTTGCAACACTGGCTTCCTGTATGTGAGTACTGATGAGTCCTGGCTGCTCTGCTTCTGATTCAGCTCCCTGCTATTGCACTTGGGAAGGCAGTGGAGATGACCCAAGTACTTGGGCCCCTGCCACCCACGTGGGGACCTGGATGAAGTTCCAGGCTCCTGGCTTCTGCCTGGCCATCATGACCACCTGAGGAGTGAACCAGTGGATGAAGATTTTCTCTCCCTCTCCCTGTCATTCTACCATTTCTGCCTTTAAAAAGAAAAATTCACTGGGGTACTTTAGGTTGATGTGTAATGTATTATAATGTGTCCCTTTTAGAATAATGTAAAATAGAGCCCAATTAGCATATTCCCACAGAATGTCTAATTTTAAGATACAGGTTACTGATATTTAATAAGAGAAGCTGGTATTAACTTATCTCAACTGTCTGTCTTATGTGGCAGGTGTTTTTGCTCACCCTCCCTCTTCCTTGAAGGCACAGAAAAGTTCAGTAGTAGGCCCAAGATCTGCTGGAAGTAGTGGAGCTGGGACCTGAACCCAGATATTCTGTATCTGAATCTGGATTCTTTTTTTTTTTTTTTTTTTTTTTTTGACAGGCAGAGTGGATAGTGAGAGAGAGAGAGACAGAGAAAAAGGTCTTCCTTTTTGTCGTTGGTTCACCCTCCAATGGCCGCTGAGGCCGCACATCTCGCTGATCTGAAGCCAGGAGCCAGGTGCTTCTCCTGGTCTCCCATGGGGTGCAGGGCCCAAGGACTTGGGCCATCCTCCACTGCCTTCCCGGGCCATAGCAGAGAGCTGGCCTGGAAGAGGGGCAACCGGGATAGAATCCGGCGCCCCGACCGGGACTAGAATCCAGTGTGCCAGCGCCACAAGGTGGAGGATTAGCCTGTTAAGCCACGGCGCCAGCCTGAATCTGGATTCTTAACCACTGTGGAGGTATAAAAAGCCTCGCCGGAGGGAAAGTCCACATTGATCTACTGCACGACACACCCCCCTGCCAGACAGGGCAGCACACAGTACATCACCAGTTCATCCCTGTGCTGAATGAAGTGGAGGAGTGAATGGACGGGTGGATAGAGGAATGGGTAAAAACACATTGCATTTTGTCATAATTGGCCTGCAATTCCTGAAAGTCAAAGAATAAGGAACTCTTCTAGACTGAAGAAGAGATATGACATCTAAGCGCTGTGAGTAGCCCTAACGGGATCCTTTTGCTTAATCGAATGGATGCAATTGACGCAATTGGCAAAACTTGAATGGGGACTGTGGAAATGAGGGTAGTAACAGGGGACTGATAACCTATCTCAGTGACATAAAGTTTACTTAAAAGCCAAACAGAGCTACAACAGACTGGGAAAGCACCAAGTCATAGCTTCCTGCTTACTCCTACGGTGTCCAAACAAAGAGGCTTGACCTTGGGCACCAAACATTCTAAAATACTGTGCAAACAAGCCCCATGCAAACCTTCTGTCCTGTGAGGCTTTAAACACTACCATGTCTTCTTATTAAGTTATGTCTAAACCTCTATCTCTAGCTGTTTGGGGAGCCTCCTCATTTGACAGCTCACACACGCATAATTATATTTCTCTCTCTTTAATCGCTTATTACTTGACTCACAGGCCCTACCATCTACACCTAAGATGGTAGAGGAAAACACCTCCTCCCTACACAATTTATCGGCATCAATCTCAATTTCCATGGTTGTATTCTGATTATGTGGCAGAGTGTCTTTGTCAGAAACAACCTGGCCATGATGGCTCAATGGAGGCAGATAACAGCAGACAGAGGGGACTTCAAAAACTTCATGGAAAGCTGGATTAGAGGTTGGAGTTTGGCCTCATGGTTAAGACAGCAGTTGGGACACCTGCATTCCATACTGGAGTGCCTGGCTTCAGTTCCCAGCTCTGACTCCAGATACCAGCTTCCTACTAATGCAGACTCTGAGAGACAGAAGTGATGGTCCAAGTAATGGGTTCCTGCTACCACATGAGAGACCTGAGTTGAGGTCTCAGCCCCTGGCTCCAGCCCTGGCCTAGGCCCAGCCACTGTAGACATTTGGGGAAATAAACCAGAGGCTGGGAGTGAACGCTCTCTCTCTCTCTTTCTCAAACAATTTTTTCAAAGGAAAAGAACACAGAATTAAAAGGTAAGCTTATTCTGGAGCTAACAGTTTTGAAATCCACACATGTGTGTTTTTCAGAACATACATTTTCCATGAACTTTTTGAAGTCACCACATATGGTAGTGGAGGGACAGGCAATGATGGCAACATATAGTAAGACCAGTCAGCGGTCACGTCTGTCAGTGGAGTGGAGTCTCTGGAGCCCAGGGGAATCTCCTCCAGGCTCAGACTTCCGAAGGCCAAGTGCTTGAGGCACCAATGTGGTAACCACCAAGCAGAAGAGGACTGCAGCCTCACACAGCCCCACTGCAGGCCATACCGTCACCTTTGCACCCACACCCGGGAGCCCACCTCAGTCCTGGGAGTGAGGGCGAGGGACAGGGGGAGGAGTAAGGACTGCAGGTGTTCGAAGAAACAGTCTTCTATAGATCAACAGCAGGCCCTAATAAAAGCCACTGGGCCCACCTATGGGCTGGGGGAGTAGGATCCTTCCCCTTACCATTGGACATGAAATGATCTGTCCGATCTCCCCTGGAATGCAGAGCCAGGCAGACAATTCATCTTATGCGACTCTGTGAACACCTGTCACCTGATAGTGGCTATAGTGGTAGCCTGGGGTGGCCCAGGCACAGAGACATCCCCACTACCTAGGAGAGTGACTGGCACAGAGTGGCTACTGGGTAAGTATTTGTGGAATGAATGACTGAACAGCATCAGTGTATCCCAATAAGAAATCTAGACTAGGGGAGCTCCCAGGCCAGGAGCAGCCATCGTGATCTGGGCTGCAAGGAGCTGGCCCTACCCCTATTGCTGACGACACACTGGTGTTCCAAGTCCAGCTCCAGGACACCCAGACTTTTCATCACTAATCTCCGTGGCTGCAGGACAAAGGCAAGGACGTTCATGTTGACACAACCCACAACCAACTTCCACGGGGCCTATGCTTCATTTTATTCCATGGCCAAACATGTACCAGGCCCTGAGCCCCAGGCCAGATGAGACCAGCTGGATGGTTTCAACAGAATCGTGGATCTATGTGATAACTGACAGAGGATCACACTTGACAAATCCCTCTCAGAAGGTGAGCATGCCAGACCGGAGAGAAGTCCTGTGTCCTTCACCTCTCTGGGGAGAAACTTTTACCTCCTCACCCTCAGGATAAGAACAACCTGTCGGGCCAGCGCCGCGGCTCACTAGGCTAATCCTCCACCTGTGGCGTGGGCACACCAGGTTCTAGTCCCAGTTGGGGTGCCGAATTCTGTCCCGGTTGCTCCTCTTCCTGTCCAGCTCTCTGCTGTGGCCCAGAGTGCAGTGGAGGATGGCCCAAGTCCTTGGGCCCTGCACCCGCATGGGAGACCAGGAGAAGCACCTGACTCCTGCCTTCGGATCATCACGGTGCGCCGGCCACAGTGCGCCAGCCACGGCAGCCACTGGAGGGTGAACCAACGGTAAAGGAAGACCTTTCTTTCTGTCTCTCTCTCTCACTGTCCACTCTGCCTGTCAAAAACAACAACAACAACCTGTGTTTATGTGTTCATTGAGTGTCAGTTATGGGCTCCCTGGTGAGCTAAAACCCAGCATTGAGAACAAATTCTGTGAGAACTGTAAGAAAGATGTACCGATTAGGTCTGGGGGCAGACAAGGGTAGGGCAGAGAGGGGTTACATGCAGAAATAAGAAAATGGTTCAGTATAGTCCAGTGTCAGGGGTAGACTTGTGTGCCCCCAAAATTTATTCATTGATGTCCTAAGCCCCAGTATCTCAGAATGTGACTCTATTTGGAGACAGAGTCACCCAGGTAACCAACTTAAAATGGGCTCTCGAGGGTGCACCCAGATCCAATATGACTGCTGTCCTTACAGAGGGCATTTGGACTCACAGACCAGCATGGAGGAAAGACCACGCGAAGAGACACAGGGAGAAGACGGGCAGCCCCAAGCCAGGAAGCCAGCCTGGGGCTGACCCCTCCCTCACAGCCCTCAGAAGGCACCAACCCTGCAGACGCCTGGAGATGAAACACTCCTGTTTTGAAGCCACTCAGTTGTGGCCCATGGTAACCGCAGCCCTAGGAGTCTCACAGTATTGTGTAAGTTCACAAGATCATCATCCTGCCTCTTCCTACCTCACCACTTCAACACTGGCTCTGACCACAATGGGCTATGAAGGGCACTGCCAAGCTCTCAAATCTGTCCCCGTCAGTCATCGGTGTGCTACAGAAGCCTGGGGCGTCACCAGGAGGCGCATTCCAGTCCCCTTGGCTGTCTTCACTCACCCGGCAGTGCCCCTGCATCCGGGGCTTTCACTCACAGCTTGGAAGACTTATCTTTCTTTCCCCATTGCCAACGCCTCTACACTCCCAGCCGCCTCCCCCTCACCCAAACATCCGGTCTCCCTGAAGAATACACTCCGCGAGTGATTCCTTTTGGCAAACCAGATCTTCCTTTTCTTAATTCTCTGTAAACCATAAATTCATGCCTTTCAGGGTGGGCTTCCACAGCCCGTTCCACAGCAGATTTATTGCCTATTCCGTCTTCCTTTTGCATCACTTAATCTGCTGTATTTTAATTGGGTAATAAAACTCTGTGTGCCACCCAGAAAAATTCCAGAGCAAGCAATCACCAGGGATATTCTCTCAGCAGCCAATTTCTAATTATGTATTCAGCCCCAAAGCCTACTTCCAACCCTGAGAGCAGCGGTTCTGAGCAGGTGCACACTCCCTGTTTGTGGAGACGGGGGGGGGGGGGGGGAGGGCTGAGGGAGCAACACTTGGGGTCCCCTGTGAGAGCACCCCTGGGCAGGGCTCTGTCTCTGAGGCAGGGTGGTGTGACTGTGTGGGAGAGGCTGCTCCCCTGTCCTCACAGTAATAGAAGGGCGCCTGGGGCTTTGTTGTGTTAGGCCTCACACTGCTCAGAAACAAGACTGGCGCAACAAATAAGGAAGTATCCCCAGCTAGGTCATGCTTCAGAAACAAAAGAGCCTAGTGAATTCCTGCTCGCTGGACAACTGGATAGCCATCTGGAAGCACGTTTAAAAGCATACATTCCATATAGATTAAAAACTCCTATAAAAATAAATATGTAAAAATGTTAGAATTTGGAAGGATTCTTTTTTAAGATTTATTTTATTTATCTGAAAGGCAGAATGATAGAGAGAGGGAGAACTAGCGAGTGAGAGAGAGAAGAGAGTGAGAGATGCCTTCTACCCACTGGTCCACTCCTCAAATGACTACAACCTCCAGGCTTGGGTTAGGCCAAAGCCAGGAGCCAGGAACGCCATCCAGGTCTCCCACATGAGTGGCCCAAGTACTTGGACCATCTTCCACTGCTCTCCCAGGTGCATCAGAAGGGAGGTGGAGTGGAAGGGAAGCAGCTACTGCAGTGTACTCTCAGTCCAAATAGAAGAAATTCTGTAACTGCAAAATAAGTCTTTCTAACCATGGCACAAAATTCAAAAACCTTAAAAGACTGATCAACTTAACTATATAAAAATTTTAAAACGTATTTTTCTCCTCCCCCAAACAAAATCATAAACCAAGTGATACACAGCAGATAGCGAAAAATCAAATCAACAAGAAATGTCAATAACCCAACAGAAAAAGTTGCAAACATGTAAGAAAGTGTTGACTGAGGAGAAATAATGAGTAATTCTTAAAAATTTTTAAAGCCCATTACAAAAGAAATGAAAATGGCAATGCAATATCATTTTTCACTTATCATACTCACACATTGCTGGTGGGAGGATAAATTAGCTTCTGCAAAAAGCAGTTTAGCAGTCTCTATCTAAAGTACAAATATCTCCTTACCCTATGTCTTCCTAATAAGCTCATCGTGTATTCTCTTGTACAAGGAAATAAACCCCGTACAAGGGCCATTTCTGAGGCGTGCACATAAAAGTCAGACGGCAAACCACTGGGATGTCTACCAAACGGGAACTGATAATCAACTACGGTAACTGAGTGTGGTAAATCCACACAGGGAATACTCTCTAGCTGTAAAAAAAAAAAAAAAAAAAAAAAAAAAAAAAAAAAAAAAAAGAATGAGGAAGTTGTTTGTTCTCGAATCAATATGAGGAAAGCATGAGTAAAAATACAAGGACATACCCCATACCTCTGAGTAAAGCACAGTGTCAACAGTGTTAACAAAGATGAGGGGGATCAAATGTGTCCTTGGACCTATCTGGAAGGAGGCCAGCGTTGTGGTGTAGTAGGTGAAGCTTTTCCCTGTACTGCCAGCATCCCATTTGGGCACTGGTTGGAGACCTGGCTGCTCCACTTTCAATCCAGCTCCCTGCTAATGCACCTAGGAAAGCAGTGGAAGATGGCTCAAGTGCTTGGGCCCCTGCACCCACATGAGAGATCCAGAGGAAGCTCCTGGCTCCTGGCTTCAGCCTGACCCAGCCCTGACAGCTGTGGCCATTTGGGGTGGGAACCAGTGGATGGAAGATCTCAGCATGTCTCCTTCTCTCTTTCTAACTCTGCCTTTTAAATAAATTTAAAAAACAAAAACAGAAAATGTTTTCCCACTTGAGAGTCGAATGGGACATGTGGAAGAAGCTCTGGGTCCCTGCCTTTGGCCTGGCCTAGCCTAGTCCCAGCCATTGCAGCCACTGGGGGAGTGAACTAGGGGATGGAATCTCTCTCTGAAACTCTGTCTCTCCTCCTCCTCTGTAACTCTGCCTTTCAAGTAAATAAAAAATAAATCTTAAAAAAAAAAGAATAAACGAGAGAGAGAATAGTGGTCACTTGTTGAGGATAAGACGTGAATGGTGAGGGCTACATGGGAGGGACTCTTTCTGGTTTATAGCTTCTTGTATTTTTGATGATGGAAACACATGTACTAAATTAAAACAAAATCTGCCAGAGGCGGGTGGGGGAGGGAAGAGGACCTAGAGACTGCTATACCCATAGTGTCGTTTCCTGGCAACCCAACCTCACCAAACCCTCCATTCTCTCCCTCCAGGGCCAGTCGAGGTGATGACAGCACCAGGAGGTGGGGGCTGGAGGGTGGTGGTGGGGGGCAGCCCTGCCCTCCGGGCATGCCACTCTGCTTCAGACAGGATGGCCAAATGAAACTACCCACACAGTGAATGAACGTAAACACAAACTACTGTGTCGGTGTGTGTGGAAGAGTTCATCCACTAAATGAGCACTTTACGATGCTGTCTTGTCAATTCTGCGTGCTTAAAAATACAGCAGTGGCCTGAAACAGAGGAGGCAGGTCTGGCCTTTTCAGACTTCTGAGAAAACCTACTCATTGATCTTCCATCACATCTCCTTTTGCTCCTTTTTTTTTTTTTTTAAGATTTATTTATTTTATTTGAAAGGCAGAGTTAGAGGGTTAGGGAGAGAGACAGAGATATGGTCCATCCACTGGTTCTCTCCCCAAATGGCTGCAATGCTCGGAACTGGGCTGATCTGAAGCTGGGAACCAGGAGCTTCTTTCAGGTCTCCCATGTGGATGCAGGGCCCCAAGCACTTGAGCCATCTTCTGCTGCTTTCCTAGGTGTATTAGCAGGGAGCTGGATAGGAAATGGAGCAGCCAAGACTTGAACTGCTACCCATATGGGATGCCAGCACTGCAGGTGGAGCTTAACTGGCTTTGCCACAGAGCCAGCCCCTCCTTTTGTCCTTAAAACATCCCTGAGTGTTTAAAAATTTCCCTGACTGGGGACAGCATTTTGGTGTAGCAGGTAAAGCTATTGCCTGGAATGCCAGCATCCCATATGGGGTACAGTTCAAGTCCCAGCTGCTCCAATTTCTGATCCAGTTTCCTGCTAATGCACCTGGGAAAGCAGCAGAAGATGGCCCAAGTGCTTGGGCCCCTGCACCCACATAGGAGACCCAGAAGAGGCTCCCGGCTCCTGACTTTGGATCAGCCCAGCTCCAAGTATTGCAGCCATTTGGGAAGTTGAATCATTGGATAGAAGAGCTTGCTCTCTGTCTCTCCCGCTCTCTGTCTCTTCCTACTTCTGTGTAACTCTGCCTTTCAAATAAATCGATGAATAAATTCACTGAAACACAAACATGAGACGGGGGTGCCACGGCACCCTGACTTTGGGAATCAGGCTCTCCCCAGAGGCCCCGTCCCTCCAGTTCCGGTTTAGGGAAGCAACTAGAGCGCGGATGCTGCCAGCCCATGGGTATGTGCTGCTTGTCAGTGACCCAACACTCAACAATCGTGGAGAAGGACAGCTTTAATACCCCGAGAAGCTCACCCACAAGCCTCCATTGTTGGTTTCAATGTTAGTCATTCACGAGAGGTAAGGGATGGGAATTTGCTGGCACGGAAAAGGAATTTATATCCTTCACGAAACAAAGGATGGCATGAAGAAAGCATGGCAAAAAAAAAAAAAGCAGCAAATTCCCCTGGGAAATCCACTTCCCCTGGCGAGGTAGGTTGCTAATTTACAGTGCCACACACTGCAAAGATTACACAGGAACTGGTGGGAAAGACTGCACAGGTCCAAGATGGGGCGAACAGAGGGCTCTGTGAAGAACAGCTATAGAGAGACCTACTCTGCTTCTTCTGGCTGGAGCCACTGGCCACAGGCACTTCTGCAGCATTTTGAGCAGCAAGAGCCATATCCAGGGACTGAGAGGTCCAGGGGACAGCCAGGCCAGAGGAGCCAATGAGATCTGGAAGAATGGGACATGCTATGGTTTGAATGTGATCTGTCCCCCTGAACTCATGCAGGAGTTTAAGCCCCAGTGTCCTAAGTTAACGATATTAAGAATGTCAAGACCTAATCAGACTAACGAGGTAGAACTGGAATCTTTGGGGAGTGACTATCTTAGCATGGGGCATTATGTGGTGGAGCCCAGTGATTGAATTCTGGTGGCTTTATAAGGGCAGGAAAAGAGACCACAGAGACACACAGAGAGGGACACAGGTGCTTCTGCCATGATGTGATACAGCCAAGAGGGGGCCTGCACCATGCTGTCTGAAGCCTGCACTTCTAGAATGGTGAGCCAAAAGTAGACCTCTCGTATTTGTGAAGTAGCCTGCCTTGGGTATTTTCTAATAGTAGTAAAAGGCTGACCAATACAGGGCAAGAGCCGAGAAACTAAGCCACTCCAACCATGGCTCTGGAGACTGGGTGGAAGAGGCCTTCTATGTAACTGTGCACTAATGAGGGGCCAGAGTTAGGGTGCAGAAGGTTCATCTGCCAATTGTGATGCCAGCATCCCACACTGGAGTGTCAGTTCAAGTCCTGGCTGCTCCACTTCTAATCCAGCTCCCTCTTAATGCACCTGGGAAAGCCCAAGTGCTTGGACGCCTGCCACCCACTTGAGAGAACAGAGTGGAGATCCAGGCTCCTGGCTTTGGCCCAGTCCAGCCCTGATTGTTGTGGCCATTTGGGGAGTGAACCACTTGATGAAAGATCTCTCTCTTTCTCTCTCTCTGCCACACTGCCTATTAGGAAAAAGAAAACCATTTTTTGAAAGGCAGAGTTAGAGAGAGTGGGGGAGAGGGAGGGAGAGAAAGGAGAAATAGACATCTTCCATTTGCTAGTTCACTCTCCAAAGGGCCACAGAAGCCAGGAGCTTCATCCAGATTTCCCACATGGGAATCAGGGGTCCAAGCTCTTGGGCCATCTTCCACTGTCTTCTCAGGAAAATTGGCAGGAAGCTGGGTTAGAAGCGGAGCAGCCAGATTCAAACTGGTGCCCATACAGGATGCCAGCACTGCAGCCAGCAGCTTAACCCACTTTCCACAGTGCTATCCCCAAGAAAAGTCTTTTTAAAAATGCAGTAAGGCCTGAGCATCTACCCCAGTAATGTAGGCATGACCCTCCCACTCTCCCACCTTAGCACACTCCCCAGGTGCCAGGAACAAAACTATCAAGACCTTGACACAAGACCTTGACTTTGGAGAGTCGCAAGAATTTTGAGAGGCACAGGATGTAAGAAGACACC
Source organism: Lepus europaeus (assembly GCF_033115175.1). NCBI lineage: Eukaryota > Metazoa > Chordata > Mammalia > Lagomorpha > Leporidae > Lepus > Lepus europaeus. The sequence continues at coordinate 104,971,478 of NC_084829.1, forward strand.
CAGTGGAGTTCACTCCTATATGGGCAGCCCACGTCCCGGGGTCTTCATAAAAGCAAAGCTGCTCTTAAGATGGGAGGCACCCACTGTCTGTCCCGATTGTCCTCACAGGCATGTGGGTAGAAGCTGGGCCTTTGAAGAAACTACATTTGCTTAAAGGAGAACAGTTTTAGTGTCACATCATGGGATAAAAATAACGAATGGAGGTGCTGGCCTTTGGTGCACTGGTTAAGCCATCCACACCCCTTACCCAAGTGCCTGTGTTTGAGTCCCAGCTCTGCTCCCCATCTGCTTCCTGCTAATGTACATCCTCATAGGCAGCAGTGATGGCTCAAGTAGCTGGGTCCCTGCTACTCACACGGGAGACCCACACTGAGTTTCCGGCTCCTGGCTTTGGCCTGGCCTAGCCCTGGCTGTTGCAAGCATTGCAGGGAGTGAACCTGCAGACGGATCTCCATCTGTATCTCTTTTCCCTCTACCTATCTGTCTTTCGACTAAATGACATAAATAAAATTTTCTTTCAAAAAACAAAGAAAATGCTGATTGAAAAATCAAAAGGGTCATTTAAATGCTGTATTGAAAGGGACTCAGAAAACACAGGTCAGGGGTCAGGAACAGTGAGGCTTTGGGAATCTTCTAGAACATTCCTCATTTCCTCCTGTTTACTTCTCCTGTTTTCTTCCTAGTACTCTTCCCAGTTGCCTAACCTTTAAAAACCCTTAAAGTAGAAGGGGTTTGTGTGCTTGCTTTGAGAGAAATGGTTCATTGAGAGTGGGGTGGCCTGAAGGGGAACCAGCCAGCATGGCTGCTTTGGAGAAGGAGAGGCAGGGACTTAGCAAGAAAGGAACACTTTCTCCAGAGCTCTTATTTTTATATCCCTAACTTTTTTTTCTTGCTTATTTCTTTATAATCTACTTTTGGTTTGTTATTAACCTACTTTGTTCTACAAAAACAGTTAAGTAGGTCCTGGGATATAAGAAGTATGTGTAACAAATACCAATTCAGGAGCAGGAAACATAAAGTTGTTTCAAGGTCCTAAGTAGAAGGTTGGAATGCCTGTGCCGGTGAGGTCAGACCCTGTTACCTAAGCGGAGGTTCCAGTGTGTCCTTGAGCTTCCGGGCACAGGAAGTAGAAAGGGAAAGAGCCGGGCTGGCTGCCTCTCCTTGTCTCTGAGGAGACGAGCACTTGCTGTGGCCATGTTCTGTCTCAAAAAGATAACTCTCTTAGTCCTTCATGCAATGGGAAAAGAGTGGCACGGTGAATGACAGCTCTGGCCGGCACCACGAGAAGAGCTCGCAGAGCTGTCTCTCCTGCAGCTGAGCGAAGACTTCAAACAGAACTCACCAGCGGTCCTCTGCTCCTCACCCTTCCCGCCTGGCAACTCCCGGCTCTTCTCTCAGTCTCCATGTGAACCTCAAGCTGAAAGAGACCACCTCTGTCTGTGGGCTGGGTTAGGCCCCAGCGAGGGTCTCGGCAGCCAGGGTTTCCCTTACTGTTCACACATCACAGTCTTCATTCTTCCTTGTGTGATGTCTGTCTTCACTAACACACTGAGAGCGCCTGAGGACAGGGACCATCGAGTCCCCTCAACAGATGCCGAAAATCCAACATCCACTCATGATGAAATCTCTCAGCACATCAAAACCGCACAGCAACCTCCTCCACCTGTCAGACGGCATCTGAGCCTGCATCACACTCAGTGGGGAAAGCCTGGATGCTTTCCTCTGAAGCTCAGGAGCAAGGCAAGAATGTCCACTCCTACCACTTCCCTTCAACACTGCGCCAAAGGTCCTGGCCAGTGGAAGGAGACAAGGGAAAAAGGAGATATAAAAGGAGATATCAAACACGTGCAGATTGGAAAGGAAAAAATAACACTGCCTTTATTTGGGGAAGACATGATCATCCATGCAGAAATCTTAAGAGATACACTTTTAAATCTATAACTATTAGGAAGTATAGCAATATGGAAGATACAAGGTTAATATAAACTTCATTTCTATAGAATAATAATTGAAAAATAAAATCAAAAAGCTATATAGTAAAATAGCATCAAAAATGTGAAACACTTACGGATATATTTAAATAAAATGTATGTAAGACATGTAAACCAAAAACTTCAAGAAAAGTTCCAAGAGAAATTAAGGATGATCTAAATATATAGGCAGTCCATGTTCATTGAGGATTGGAAGACTTCACAGTGTTAAGATGCCAACTCTCCCCAACAAGCTCGCTCTATAGGTTTTTATTTTTTGTAGAAATTGACAGGTTAATTTAAAAACTCATGCAAATAATATAGAATAGCTCAACAACTCTGAAAAAGAACAAAGTTGGAGGGCTTACTCTATTTGATTTCAAGACTTAGTGCAAAGCTGCAATCATCAAGATGGTGTGAAGTTGCCATCGAGAGCCATGGGCACACAGTAGAACACTCAGTGTCAGGAGGAGCTGAGTGGAATCTGAGTATCAAAGAGTAAAACAGTATCAGCTGCAGGATACACGTTCATCAGAAGTCAAAATAAACTTATAGCTTAAGAGAAGGATGGTTCTTTCTGGGGTAGAAGCCTGAAAGAAAGATCTGTCATGAGCCCTCACAGAGATAGAGTACTGGGGATCAACTTCAGCAAACTGAAGAATCTACCCAGGATCTATTCCTAAATTAAATACAACTCCACTGTGTAGAGATAGAGTCAGGAAATAATTCCTCCCACAACAACCCGCAGTCATCTGGATGAGCGAGGCCCCAGAGTGCCGCGGGGCAGGTTTGCTGCACTGCAGTCTAGAAACGCTTGCAGTCAGCACCACTGGGTACCTTCCGTGGCTGCACAAACGCCACGTTGGCAAGCACCCAGACCGCCGCCTTCCTCACCTACCACACATGCACTTCTGGCTCTGCTTTCCGCACTAACCATTACACACAAGCACTCCCTTAGTCACTTTTTAAAAAGTGTATAAAAAAGTCTTTAGCAGCTTCATAAATCTGTTTGACATTTCCCTGTTTTGGATACTTTGGTTGTTTCCCATTTACCCTTATTATTTAAAAAAAATAAAATAAAAAAAGGAAACAATTTTTAAAAAACACGTTATAGACTTCTCTCAAAACAACATGCAAAGAGACTTCAAGAATACCTGTATGATGAAAGACAAAGAAAAGGCAGAGACCAAGAGGGAATATTCTGGATTTAAGGAGACAAGGATGCAAGGTATAATCTTTGAATTAATCTGGAGTGGGGAAAAATAGGTATAAAGGGAGCTTTGGCTATACTTAGAAAGAATTGAATATAGATTATAGTTTATAGAGTATTATTCACAAGTATTAAGTATTAGGGGTGTGATAATACTGGCATGCTTCTAGATGAGAATATTCTTTTTCTTAAGATACACCTGCTAAAGTTTCCAGGAGTTAAGAATCTTAATGCCTGCAACTCTCAAATGGTCCAACAAAGGTGAATGTGCATGTGTATTACGTATGTACAGCATAATATTGTACTACATAACATACATAATGTATGTATTATATACATAACACACACTATATATATCACATGTGTATACATAGGGCAATAAAGCAAATGTGGCAGAAAAGTAGCAACTCATGAGTCTGATGTCTGATATATGGGTTCCCACTTGTAGTATTATTGTATCTTTTCTTTCTAAAAACTTCCAAAATAAAAAACTGGAGGAATACCATAGCAGAAGGCAGCAGAATGATTAAACAAACAAATATGTTATTGCACAGTTAATTTTGATTTTATGCCAATAGGTGACTTTAAGTCCCATCATTACCACCAACAAGGAAGACAGAAATTCTGGGGCGAAGATCTGATTACTTTCTTAGGATAGAGACCAAGAAGCAAAGTTCCTAGTTCAAAGAATGCACACATGGGCAGCCTCTGGTATACTGTACGAAACTGCTTGCTCAAAAGAACTACCAGTTTGCTAGTAATCTAACCAGGGTGTGGCTTGCTGCTGGGCCAGAACAGATGGAAGGCACCTCGGCCAAGAACAGCCGAGAGAAGGAGTCTGTGTGAGATGGGCTGTGGCCTGGAGCCTCTGTGCCCAGAGAGCACTGGGTACATGGCATTCTCTGAGCCAGGGACAGACAGCCCAGTTCTTCCTGAGACACGAGTTCCTCGTGCTGGCTGCTTTGTCTTGCCTGTCTTACATTCCTCCTCTAGGAATGAGGAGAAAAGATGGCACCGAGCAGAGAGGGTGAGGAGAACAATCGCTCTTTTCCTCCCCATCTCTGTGCATGTGCTCTCTCTGAGGCTCATTTCATGGGGGGGAGGGGGGCGGTATGGGGAGAAAGGGTGGCAGGAATGGAGGGTCCCGTGTGATCGTGAGAGCATGCGCTGTTTCCATAGTTATACTAAGTTCAGTAGCTGCACAGCGTGGCTTTATGTGTCATTTTGCCTGTCTGTGAGTGCCTAGAGAGCTGGCCACAGGTTATTCTGGGTATGTCTGTGACGATGTCTCTGGATGCCGCTACCACACAGAGGGTAAACTGTAAAGTGCACTGCCCTCCCCAGCATGGCAGACTTCCTGCAATCTGCTGAAGGCCTGGACAGAACAAACAGCAGAGTAAGGAGAATCCACTGCCTCTGCCCAGAGGTCTGAGCTGGGACCTAGGCCTTCTCCTGCCTGGAGACGCGGACTCACCCTGGGACACACGCTCTCACCGATGCTGGGGCTCAGGGCTACACACTCCCACTGCAGCGACACACTTGGCGCCTGGAGTCTCCCACTGGCCGCTGCAGATCTTTAACACTCCTCAGCTTGCATAATCACCTGAACCATCCCCTTAACCCCTTACTATAAATCTCCGCACGTGCACACACACACACACAGCCTACTGGTTCTGCTTCTCTAGAGAACCCTAATACAATGACTCAAATGTACAAAAATCAAATCAACCCAAGCCAAACTAGGTGAACATGCATTTGACTCCTGTCTTAGTAATTCTCCACACAGAGCCGTGGGACTCAGGTCTGCTCTGTTGTCTCACCTTTGTCCCTCCTCTTCAGGCGCCGGAAGCACCTGCACAGGCAGCATGTTTATCCCCGCCTCTCTCATCTGCCACAGACCCATTCCATCAATTCTCACAGCATCAGATCTTCCTAACAGTTTGTCCCCCAAGGAAAGGCCCAGGAGGCCGTAGGCAAAATACAGTCTCATTTTTTTGTTTCTTTCCCCTGTTTAATTACTCACTTCATTTAGTTTTCATTTTCTTTTTCTCATTGGGTAAAGAAAACTTTGTATTTGGGTAAATTAGTCTCAGGCCTAATAATAAAGGCAAAGTGTTTCTCTTTGACATTTATTACTATGAAGAAAATTCCCCCGTGTGCCCTTAACCACTAATATTTACTTCTTATTACAAACAAGCGCAGATCTCTTCTTTCATTAAGCACCTTAGATGATCTGTCTTTCCTGCCAAAATGGTTCCTGTTGGCTCTCTGTTTGAGCCATCGCTAGAGAAGCAGCTGCCAGTGTCGGAGGGAAACTGTTGGGGCTGGCGTTGTGATGCAGTGAGTTAAGCCATCACCTACAGCACCGGCATCTCACATGGGCCTGGGTTCAAGTCCCAGCTGCCCCACTTCTGATCCAGCTCCCTGCTAAGGGCCTGGGAAAAGCAGAAGAGGATAGACCAAGTGCTTGGCCCCTGCACCCATGGGGGAGACTGGAATGGACCTCTTGGCTCCCAGCTTCAACCTGGCCCAGCTCTGGCTGTTAATGGCCATTTGAGGAGTGAACCAGCAGATGGAAGATGTCTGTCTATTTCTCCATCTCTCTCCGTAACTCTGCCTTCCAAATAAATAAATCTTTAAAAAAAAATGAAGAAGAAGGCAAAAGTTGGCCTGGGGAACTTGCTTTTTTAGTGTTTGGCATGTGTAGCTCCAAGGAAATTCTATTGCTTTATACTCGCTGTTTCAAAGTGGTACGCTGTCGCACGTTTTCCAGGCTGTCCTTGCTCCTCACACAGGCTCCATTTCAGCTGGATGTTTCAATCCATGGCACTGTTCTTCCAAGCTGGACGCGCCTCCTGTGACTTGTCCTGATGGATCATTCCTCCCAACGGAAACTAGTAATGGTTTCCCTTTCCAGCATGAAGTTTTTTACCTTATTTGAGAGGCAAAGTCCCCCAGTGGCAGGGGCTGAGCCAGGCTGAAGCTGGGAGCCAGGAACTCAAACCAGGTCTGCTTGTGGGTGGCAGGAACCCAATGACCTATCATCTGCTGCCTCCCAGGGTTGGCACTAGCAGAAAGCTGGAGTCAGGAGCCAGAGCTGGGAATTGAATGCAGGCACTCCAATGTAGGATGTGGGCATCTTAACTGGCAACTTAATGGCTAGGCTAACTTACATGCCAACATTAAGTTTTGATAACCAAACGAAAGCAGTGTCAATGAGACTGGAAATATTTCCTTTCAAAGGTTTCATAAGCTACTTCCTGCACACATCAGGCCTGATTCTTCTGCCCATTAGAAGGAACAGGAAAGATTCGATTTTCTCATCCTGCAAGAACACGAGGCTTTGCATGTCCATTTAAAGCATCCAATCACTTTTCTTTTTTCTTGTAAAACATCTGCTTACAATTACTTTAGATGTATGTTTCTACTGTGGTAAAGCTCCCTTTATATACTTATTTACTTACATATTTATTTATATAGACTTATTATACACTGGACTTTGCAAATGGGAGTGCTTTTCTGAAGAATAAGAATCAGCTGAGAGTAATACTTGGCTCTGACCAGACTAATGTGGTTTAGTGGACTTGGGGCCCTCACAGGAGTATGAAACCGTAAATCCAGTCACTCTAAACTGGTTTTCTGGCCAAGTCCTTAGACAACTAATGACATTTAACACATTGTAGCTCATGTGGGCACTTTAGAGATTGGCTACCAGCATGTGAAATGGTTATAAAGTTAACTTTATCTAAGGTGTCAGTTGCTTTGAATAGCCATTCATTTCCGACTATTTATGTGAGCTGTTAGCTCCTAAATATGATCCGGACAGGGCTGGTGGTAATTAACAAAGCCTGTTAGGCATTTCATATGTCTTGTACAATTCTTTGTGCCGAGGCAGCCTCTTCCTGGTCTGGGAAGACACAGTACAACCCCCAGACATCACGGGGCCCAGGGCTCCCACTTTACAGAGGGCTACTGAGGCCCAGTGGAGGCTTTGCCGCTGCATAATCAAGGGCGCTACTGTCAGCGCGTGTGCACAGCCCGGTCATCTTTGTTCATCTGATCCTCCCAAAAATCCTTGCTCTGTAATAGTTAGAGCCAAAGCTCGGCTACTGTACCAGAGAGACTAACAGCACAATGGCTCGAGGAGCAAGACACTTCTTTCTCATTCACGTAACAACGTCGAGGTGAATGGTCCGGATTGGTGGCACAGTTCTGCGCCACACAGTCATTCAGGGGTCTGCTTCCTTCCGTTGTGCAGCCCTTGCCATTCCCTCGGGCACTTTTTTAATTAAGATTTATTTTATTTGTTTGAAAGACAGAGTGACACAGAGAGAAGGAGAGGCAGAGAGAGAGAGGTCTTCCATCTGCTGGTTCACTCCCCAGATGGCAGCAACAGCCGGAGCTGCACCGATCTGAAGCCAGGAGCTTCTTCCAGGTCTCCCACGTGGGTGCAGGGGCCCAAGACTTAGGCCATCTTCTACAGCTTTCCCAGACCATAGAAGAGAGCTGGATCAGAAGTGGAGCAGCCAGGACTAGACCGGCGCCCATATGGGATGCTGGCGCTTCAGGCCAGGGCATTAACCCACTGCGCCACAGTGCCAGCCCCTTGGGCATTTTTACAGTTAAGGCTGATTGGCCACAGATCCATGGCTGGCATTCACATCCCAGTCATGTGACCCACAGGGTGCAAAATACTGCATAACATGCCCACCAACAACTGTCCACATGCCTTTCTCATTTATACACGAGGAAACCAGCACTCACAGAAACAGATCACAGTACTCAAGTAAATAAGTAATCTCAATTGCAAAATACATAATTCAAATACACTTTAACAAAACAAAAAACAAAAAAGAACAGGGTTGATGTATGAGTGAGTGTTACCCAGAGCAACAGAACTAACAGGATGTGTGTATGCTCTGACGCGTTGAGAGTTCATTCTTTCTTTCTCTCTTTCTTTCTCTCTCTCTCTCTCTCTCTCTCTCTCTCTCTCTCTCTCTTTCTTTCTTTCTTTAAGGAATTGGCTTATGTGGTTATGGAAAGTCCAAAACACACAGGCTGGGCTAGCAGGCTGGAAACCCAGGAAAGCACTGTTTCAGCTCAAGGCCAAGGCCGCCTGATGGCAGAATTCCTTCTTCCTGGGGAAATGTCAGTCTTCTCTACAAAGGCCTTCAGTGGACTGGATGAGGCCCACCCATATTATGGAGATTAACATGCTTTGACTCAAAATCCCTGCATCTCAAAAACACCATTACAGAAACATCCAGAATAACGTCCGACCAAACATCTGAGCATTGTAGCCCAGCCAAGCTGACGTATGAAATGATGCAGCACAGTCCTGCTAGGCCCTGGACGACCTAAGATGTACCTGGCGTCCAACTGCAACCATGTCAGTAGCTTTGCCATCTCTGATCATCAGTTGAATCCCACAGCACTGGAAACGAGATGACAAGTGCAGTGGGCGTTAATAACACACGCGATTATGTGACGTATTCAAAACTCCTGAGCACCAGGATGCCATCTCCCCACAGAGCACCCCGTCCTTGCCCAGGAGGCCACAGACACAGCTTTAAATGGAGGAAAGGGAAAGGGGTGGGAGAAGGCAGGGAAGGGTTGCTGACGGCTTGGTTGCCATCCAGCCTCTGTCCTCTTCCCAAATGCTGCCTGGAGCTTATCCAGCATCATTCTCATAAAACTCTTCCTGAGGAGAGTCTTCTGCCATATTAGATGCTATATCCAGCTAAGGTATGAATATCAGCTAACGCAGACTGCAAATTAGCGAGCTTGAAACCATTAGCTGCCAGGTGTGTCACCAGCTGAACAAACAGGGATGATTTGAAAAATCAATGTCAATAATTTCTAGCCATTTTCTAAAAAATTACTTCCCATCTGCACATGGCAGGATGTTCTGGAAAGAGGCATTCTGTTCTGTTCTGCCAGCAAGACACTGAAACCTGCGTCCCCCTCATCTCCCAGCCTGAGTACCTGCACGTCCGTGGGTTGTGTTCTGCTTAGCTGGCTTAGCTCAAGGCTGGCCCAACCCCAGGCACCCTTGGTCCTTTCCATTCACCACTGCTACCTTCTTTGTAATCCACAAGCTCATTTCTTTTTCTTTTAAAAAAATTATTTATTTATTTGAAAAGGCAGAGTTACAGAGAGACAGAAAGAGGCAGAGAAACAGACAGAGATCTTCCATCCACTGGTTCACTCCCCAGATGACCGCAATGGCCAGAGCTGCACTAATCCAAAGCCAGGAGCTAGGAGCTTCTTCCACATGGGTGCAGGGGCCCAAGGACTTGGGCCATCTTCCACCAACTTCCCAAGACACAGCAGAGAGCTGGATTGGAAGTGGAGCATCTGGGATTTGAACCAGCACCCATATGGAATGCCAGCACTGCTGGTGGCAGCTTTACCCACTATACCAGAGTGCCAGCCCCACAAGCTCGTTTCTAACGTGCCTAAACATCTCAGCTTTTTTCTTCCAAAGAATCTTACCATTTATGATAAAAATATATGATGTTTACTTCACCATTTTCTTTTTCTTTATTTCTAATTAACACTTAAAAATTTTATATATTAGGGCCGGTGCTATGGCACAGCGGGTTAAAGCCCCTGCCTACAGTGCCAGCATCCCATATGGGTGCCTGTTTTGAGTCCTGGCTGCTCCACTTCTGATCCAGCTCTGTGCTATGGCCTGGGAAAACAGTAAAAGATGGCCCAAATCCTTGGGCACCTGCACCTGTGTGGAAGACCTGGAAGAAGCTCCTGGCTCCTGGCTTCAGATCAGCTCAGCTCTGGCCATTCTGGTCATTTGGGGAGTGAACCAGCTGATGGAAAACCTCTCCTCCCTCCCTCCCTCTCTCTCTCTCTCTCACCTTACCACTCTCAGTAACTCTTTCAAATAAATAAATCTTTTTTAAAAATTGTATATATTTATGGATAATAGTGTATAATCTGGTTTTTAACTTTACATAACATGGGACACATTCATGAGGTACCATGTAATGTCACAACAGACATATTGGGTAATGTTCAAATCAGGGTAAACATATGTATCCCTTCAACCATTTATCATGTCTTTATGGTAAAAACATCCAAAGTCCTTTCTATTAGATATTTATTTTTAAAGATTTATTTGTTTGAAAGGCAGAGTTTCATAGAGAGGAGAGAAAGAGAGAAAGAGAGATTTTCCATCTGCTTGTTCACCGCCCAATTGCCTGCAACACCAGGATGGGCCAGACCGACGCCAGGTGCCTGGAACTCCATCCAAGTCTCCAAGGTGGATGGCAGAGTCCCCAGTACTTGGGCCATCCTCCACTGCTTTCCCAGGCACATTAACAGGGAACTGGATTGGAAGTGGAGCAGCTGGAACTTGAACCAGTATCCATACAAAATGCTGGCATTGCAGGTGGTCACTTAACCCACTGTACCACAATCCACTGACCCCTTCTCCTGAATTAAAAAAAAAAAAAAAAAAAAAAAAAAACGACAGTACATCTATTGTCACCCCACTGTGCAACAGAACACCAGAAGTTCTTTCTCTGACTCCAGCTTGGACCTGGTAATTGACCTTTCTCCAACCTCCCCACTTCCTACTCTCCCAGCCTCTGGTTAGATTCTACATATGAGAGAAATCCTGCAATACTTGTCTTTCTGGGTCCAACATTGTGGCGTAGCAGGTTAAGCCTCTGCCTGTGATACCAACATCCCATACAGGTTCTGGTCTGGTTCGAGACCCAGCTGCTCCACTCTGATCCAGCTCCCTGCTAATGTGCCTCAGAAAGCAGCAGCAGATGGCCCAAGTACATGGGCCCCTACACCCACGTGGCAGACCCAGAAGAAGCTCCAGGCTCCTGGCTCCAGCCTGGCCCAGCCCTGGCCATTGCGGCCATTTAAGGAGTGAACCAGTAGATAGAAGATCGCACTGTCTGTCTGTCCTCCTCTCTCTTAATTCTGCCTTTCAAATGAATTTTACAAATGAGTAAATCTTAAAAAACAAAAACAACAACAAAAAAAAACCTTTCTGTGCACGGCTTATTTCACTTAACATAATGACCTCCATTTCCATCGATGTGTTGCAAACAACAGGACTTGGTCCTTTTTATGGCTGAATACTACTTCATTGTGTATATGCACCACCACATTTTCTTTCTCCATTCATCAGTGGATGGACCTTTAAGCTGTTCACAGTTCTTGGCTGTTGTGAACAGTGCTGCAAAAAACACAGGAGGGCAGATGTCTCTTTGACAGACTGATTCCATTCCCTTGGACATAACCCAGTAGGGGGATTACTGGGCCACATGATAGTTCTCTTTAGTTTTTGAGGAGACTTTGAGCTGTTTTCCACTATGGCTGGACCCATAGTGTTCCCACCAACAGTGAGCAAGTGTTCCCTTTGCTCCACAACCTTATCAGTACTCGTTATCTTTAGTCTTCGTGACAGCTGGAGTGAGGTGAGATCTCCTGTGGTTTTGATGGGCATTTCCCTGGTTAGCAATATTGTTCACATATCTGGTAGCCATTTGTATGTCTTCCTTTCAGAAATGTCTGTTTAGCAGCTCATGTCTGGCCTAGTAAAAACATGCTTGGGATTACTGTGTGGATACCAGAATAAGTAAAAAGACCTGATTCCAGCTTCTGGGAGACCAGAGGTGATGGCCCAAGTAGTTGGTCCCTGCCACCCACAGGAGAGACCTGGACTAAGTTCTGAGCTCCTGGCTTCACCCTGACCCATCCCTGGCTGATGTAGACATTTGGGGAGTGAACCAGTAGATGGAAGATCTCTCTTTCTCTGTCAGTCTGTCTGTGTGTGTGCCTGCCTTTCTAACAAAAAAACTGTGTTTAGATCTGCTCACTTTTTAAATGAATTATTTAGGTTTTTTGTACTAACTCTGTCAGATATATAACTGGCAGATATTTTCTCTTCACCTGTTGATTGCTTTCTTTGTTATGCAAAATCTCTAGTTTGATGAAATCCCCATTTGTCTATTTTTGCTTTTGCTTCCTGATCCAAAATATCCTTGCCCATTTCAATGTCCTGAAGTATCTCCCCTAGGCTTTCTTCTAGTAGTTTCAAAGTTTCAGGCCTTAGATATAGGTCTTTAACCCATTTTGAGTTGATTTTGTCCATGGTAAGAGATATAGAGGTCTAGTTTCATTATTTTGGTATGGCTATCCAATTTCTCCCTCACCATTTTTTTTCAAAGTCTTTATTTATTTATTTGACAGCAGAGTTACAGAGAGAGAGAGGGAGAAGAGACAGGGAGAAACTCCCCAAATGGCCACAAGGGCTGGAGCCGGGCCGATCCGAAGCCAGGCGCCAGGAGCCTCCTCCAGGTTTCCCACTTGGAGACAGGGGCCCAAGCACTTGGGCCATCTTCTACTGCTTCCCCAGGCCATCAGCAGAGAGCTGGATCAGAAGAGGAGCAGCTGGGACTAGAACCAGCGCCTATATGGGATGCCAGCTCCGTAGTTTAGAAGTATATTTTAAAGTCAGGTAATGTAATAATAATATAATACCTCCTGCTTTATTTTTTTACTCAAGATTACTTTAGCTATTTGGAGTCTTTTGTGCTTTCATATAATATTTAAGTTGTGCTTTTTCTAGTTCTGTGGAAAATATTCTTGGTATTTGATAGGAATTACATTGGCCCTGTATATAGTTTTGAGGAGCATAGAGACATTTTAACAATATTAATACTTTCAATTCATGAACATGTAAGTTTTTTCATTTCTTTGTATCCATATCTTTTAGTTTGTTGGTTAAATTTTTTCCCAGTTACTTATTTTATCATAGGTATTGAGAGAATTGCTTTCTCAATTTCTTTTTCAGATAATTTATTATTGGCATATAGCAACACAAGTGATTTTTGTTTTGTTGAATTTGTATCCTAAAACTTTGTTGAGTTCACTTGTTAGTTCTGATATTTTGGTGGAGTCTTTGAGGTTGTCCTCTTAAATTTTTATTTATTTATTTATTTATTTAAGAGACAGGTTGGGGTAGGGGGAGAGCAAGCATTCTCATCTGCTTGTTCACTCTCCGTACACCTGAAATTGCTAGAACCGGTCCAGGTCAAAGATGGGAGCCAGGGACTCAATATAGGTCTCGCATTTAGGTGTCAGGAACCCAATTACTTCAATCATCTCTGTCACCTCCCAGGGCCAGTGGTAACAGAAAGTGAGAGTCAGGAGTCACAGCCAGGTAACAAACCAAGGTACTCCAGTGTGGGACACAGGCATCTTAATTTCCAGGATAAACTTCTGTCCCTAGAGTTTTCAATCAGGTCCCGTTACCTATAAAGAATGGCAATTTGACTTTCTCCTATCATTTTGGATGCCCTTTAATACATTCTCTTGCCTAATTCTTCTGGCTTCATTTTTTCTTTTAAAATAGATACTGAGAATTGAAACAGGGGAAGTGACTTAGAATTTTTACCCTTTCTACAATAGTTCATCAAAATATGGCGCCACATAGGTTTGAACAAGCCCCAGTCATGGGGAACTTACTGATTCCCAAGGCAGCCTAGTTCTTCCTTAACACCACACTGACTAATAAAAGTGTCTTCTTTGTGTTTTACCATGACTGATTAATCAGTAACTACAAAGAAAAACAGTTAAGCCAATGTAGTTCTTCTCCCACACACAGAGTAGGAAATTTTATGATTAGCATAACCCAAAAATAATATTATGTCCCATGAACTTAAAAATAACCAAGAGGTCTGTGTATGTGCCCCCCACACATACACACACATGCACGCATGTGCATATAAGCTATTTGGGCAAGTTATACTGACTTTAATTTTTTAGTATTGATAACAGTATCAAAGAGTTAAAAAATAAATAAAAAGGCACACAGTAAAAGATCTCCTCCTCACTTCTATCATACACCATAAAACTCTTCCCCCTTACCCATCAAACAGGAACCCACGTCAGAAGTTTTGCGTGTATTCACCCAGAGGATTTTACACACAAACAGATGCAAATGCGCCTTCTGTCCTCTCCTTTATACAACTGGAAGCACACCGTGCACACTGTGCTGCAACGTTTTTCCTAGTAATACACGTCAGAGATCTTTTTATGTCAGTATCTTACAGCTCTAAAACAGCCATGGTACAAATACGCCGTGAGAGATTGAGTAAGCCCACTACTGGCACACACACATCGCGTTCCTAGATTTTGCTATTTCAGAGTGTACAATAATTACTAACATTGTGTGAGCATCACTCAGCAAATGCCCAATTACATCTATAGACCAAACTCTTTAAAAGTGAGCTGCTGCATCAGGAAGGATGTCCATTTCAAATTCTGAAAGACATTACCAAATTCCCTTCACAGATGTTGAACAATTTACATACCACCACCAAGATAAAGGAGTGCTTTGCCAATCTAATGCTTCATTAAATGTATGGAATTTGGGGGCCAGTATTGTGGTGCAGTGGGTTAAACTGCTGCCTAGGATGCTGGCATCCAATATGCGAGCAGGTTCAAGTTCTGGCTACTCCATTTGCAACCCACCTCTCTGCTGATGTACCTGGAAAAGCAGCGAAAGATGGCCCAAATCCTTGAGCATTTGCCACCTATGTGGGAGACCCAGATGGAGTGCCAGGTCCCTGGATTCAGCCTGGCCCAGCCCTGGCTGTTGCAGCCACTTGGGGAGTGAACCAGCAGATTGAAGATCTCTATCTCTCTGTCTCTCTCTCTCTCATTCTACCTATCTATCAATTTATCTACCGCCCCCTCTCTCTGTAACTCTGACGTTCAAATAAATAATCTTTTTTTATTAAACTTTTATTTAATGAATATAAATTTCCAAAGCACAGCCCAGGGGTTACAATGGCTTCCCCCTCCCAAAACTTCCCTCTTTTTTTAAAAAATCTGGGGAATCAGAATTATGGCACAGTGGGTTAAGCCAACTGCCTGTGATGCCAGCATCCCATGTGGGTGCAGGTTCACATCCTAGCTGCTCCACTTCTGATCCAGCTCCCTGCTAATGGCCTGTGAAGGCAGTGGAAGAAGGCCCAAGTATTTGGTCCCCTGCACCCACATGGGAGACCGAGATAAAGATCCTGGCTCCTGGCCTCAGCCTGGCACACCTCCAGCCATTTTGGCCATTTGGGGAGTGAACCAGCAGATGGAAGATCTTTCTCTGTTTCTCCTCCTTGTAACTCTGCTTGGAAATTAATTTTAAAAAATTTTAAATCTGGATATGTGAAAAGTGGTATTTGAGTGTAACTCATATTTATATATTTCCTCTCATAAATGATGTAGTTGAAAAATATTTAACAGTTATTTGTGTTTCTTTTTCTGTGGATACTAGTCATAGCACTGTTGTACCTTTGCATTGGGTGGTGGTTCTTCTTATCGATTTATATAAATGAACAGATTAATGAGATTAGTCCATTATCTGTGACATGAGTTGAAAATATTTTCCAGCTGATCACTTGTCTCAAGTCTTAAAGTTTATATGCAAAATGTTTAATAAGGTTGGATCTGTTACTTCAACATAATTTTATTTAATAGACAAGTTTTGCCCTATACTGAGATGTTAAAAGTAATTTTCCCAGCTGGTGCCATGGCTCAACAGGCTAATCCTTCGCCTGCAGCACCGGCACACCAGGTTCTAGTCCCAGTTGGGGCACCAGATTCTGTCCTGGTTGCCCCTCTTCCAGGCCAGCTCTCTGCTGTGGCCCGGGAGTGCAGTGGAGGATGGCCCAAGTGCTTGGGCCTTGCACCCCAAGGGAGACCAGGAGAAGCACCTGGCTCCTGCCTTCGGATCAGCGCGGTGTGCTGGCCACAGCACGCCAGCCGTGGCGGCCATTGGAGGATGAACCAATGGCAAAGGAAGACCTTTCTCTCTGTCTCTCTCTCTCTCACTGTCCACTCTGCCTGTCAAAAAAAAAAAAAGTAATTTTCCCATATCTTTTCTAATATCTTTAACCTTTTGCAAGGTAGAGCCAGTGCTGTGGCATAGTAGGTTAAGCCTCTGCCTGCAGTGCCAGCATCCCATATGGATGTGGTTTGAGCCCCAACTGCTGCACTTCTGATTCAGCTCTCTGCTAATGGCCTGTGAAAGCAACAGAAGATAGTCCAAGTGTTTAGGCCCCTGCCACCCACATGGGAGACTCAGAAGAAGCTCCTGGCTTCTAGCTTCAGATTGGCCCAACTTTGCCATTGTAGGCATTTAGGGAGTGAACCAGCAGATGGAAGATCTCTCTGCCTCTCAAATAAATAATCTTTTTTTTTTTTTTTAAAAAAAAGCAGAGCAAGATATGGATATCAATTTATTTTCTTCCAGAGAGCTACTTTGTTGTCTCTAATAATTAGTTGCAACTATATCTCTCTGTGGACTTTAATTATTACAACATAGAACAGGGCTGATAAATTACAGCCCGAGGGCCACTTCTGGCCCACAGCTTGTTTTTGTGAATAAAGTGCTTCTGGAACACAGCTGTATGCATCCATTTATGTACAAGGATACTTCAAAATGTTGGTGCAAAGAAATTTTAAAACCCATGCATGCTTATTTTTGTAGAGATTTATGTACCCATTTATTCAAAAGGCAGAGTGACAGAGATTAGTGAAGGACAGAAAGAGATCGTCCATCTGCTGGTTCAGCCTCCAAATGCCCCCAGCAGCCAGGGCCGGGCCAGGACAAAGCCAGGTGTCAGGAACTCCATCTGGGTTTCCCACACAGGTGGCAGGGGCCCAAGTCCTTGGGTCATCTTCCACTGCTTTCCCAGGCTCACTAGCAGGGAGCTGGATCACAGCTGAGCAGCCAAGACTTGAACTGGCACTCCAATATGGGATGCAGGCAGTGGCTTAACCCATGGTGCCACAATGTCAGATCTGCAGTTTTTCATAATCTGAATTTTCCACAAATTTTTGAATACCCCTTGTATGCATGGATTTCAAGTTGGGGGGGGGGCAGGACAACATCAAAATAAACATCTCTTAATTCCCTGTTCTAGAAACTTTCTGAAGTTCCATCATATTTTCCAGGGCTGTTTCTGCACTCCAACGAGCAGGGCTAAGTAGCCACAACAGCAACAATTTGGCCTACAAAATTGAAAGTATTTTACTCTCTGCGCTTAACAGAAAGAATTTGCCAACATCAAATACAGAAAGACAAAGGGGCCGCCTTTGTGGCATACTGGGTAAGGCCACCACCTGCCAAGCCAGTGTCCCATAGGGGTACCAGTGTGGGTCCTAGTTTTTCCACTTCTGATCCGGCTCCCTGCTAATGGCTTGGGAAATGCAGTGGAAGGTGATCTAAGTGCTTGGGTCCCTGCCACTCAGGTGGGAGACCCAGAAGAAGCTCCTGGCTCTTAGCTTCAGCGTAGCCCCGCCCCAACAGTTGCAGCCATCTGGGGGGTGAACCAGTGGATGGAAGATCTGTTTCTTCATTTCTCCCTCTCTCTAACTTTCAAATAAGTAAGTCAATCTTTAAAAAGAAGGAGGAAGATGAAAAGGAAGAGGAGGAAGACAAAGAGGAGAAGAAAAAGGGAAAGAAAAGGGGACGCCAGTGCTGTTGGCACAGCAAGTAAAGCTGCCACCTGCAGTGCCAGTTTCCCATGTGGGTGCCGGTTTGAGTCCCAGCTGCTCTACTATGGTCTGGAAAAGCAAGAGAAGATGGCCCTGCGTGGGAAGACCCGGAGGAAGCTCCTGGCTCCTTGGCTTCCAATCAGCCCAGCTCTGGCCATTGCGGCCAATTGGGGAGTGAACCAGCGGATGGAAGACCTACCTCTCTCTCTCTCTCTCTCTCTCTCTCTCTCTCTCTCTGCCTCTCTGCCTCTCTGCCTCTCCTTCTCTCTCTGTGTAACTCTTTCAATTAAAAGAAATCTTTTAAAAAAAAAAAAAAGACTAGCCACTCTCCTTGTTTAAAAAAAAAAAGAAAAGAAAGAAAGAAAAGGGAGGCAGAGGAGCAAGAAGGGAGAAAGGAAAGGAGGAAGAAAGGGTAGGTGGGGAAAGAAGAGAAAGAGAAGAAATCCTAAAAATCATTGGAATTCTCTTGGCAGAAACTGCATAGGAAAAAAATATTCATTAGGAGAAAAAAGTCAGCCTGAGATGGTAGGTTTATTTTCCTCTTTTATAGCCTTCTCCCTTGGTAGGCCCTAAGGAGCTTTGTTTTGGTTTTATTATACTGTGGTCCACTTCACAAAGACCCACACATCTCTCTCTCATCGGTTTCTGGCCAGGGTAGGCCACAAGCCCCTCCAACAGTTCCAAGTCTCCTGCTTAGTCATCTAATTAATGAGGTGTGAGAGGGTCTCAGGGGACCCCTTGGAATGTGGAAAGCTGGGCTCTTTTTTTTTTTTTTTTTCTCAACGCACACCTCTGGGATATTACGCACTACCACCTTTCCAATCTCCTTCCTTTCTGTAGCACTGACAAGGAACCCTTCCAAACTGACTTTTATTATTTTTTTAAATGTGTTCTAACAGGACCCACAGGATTTTCCCCCAGAAAGAACAGTGTTTCTTTCTTCTAAGTATTAAACAAAGGAATTTCCTCTTCAGCGTCTCAGCCATGGGGCCAGTTTCTTCAGGCTCCGCTGTTCTCCCTTTTTGTCTCACACTCGGCTCTTTTCTCCAAGTTACAAGCTCGTCTCATTAGGGCTGTCGTGGTCATCCTGAGCATGTCTCGTCTTCTTTGGAGGCAGCTCTTAGGAAAAAAAAAAATTTTTTTGAAAGTCAGAGCTACAGAGAGAGAGAGAGAGAGAGAGATTTTCCATCAGTTCATTCACTCCCCAGATGTTAGCAACTGCAAAGGCTAGGTCAGGCCAAATCCAGGAGCCAGGAGCTTCATCAGGGTCTCCCACACGGGTGACAGGGGCCCAAACACCTGGGCCATCTTGCGCTGCTTTTCTCAGGCAATAGCAGGGAGCTGGACTGGAAGTGGTGCAGTTGGGACTCCGATCAGCACCCACACGGGATGCCAGTGTCACAGGTACCACAATGCCAGTCCCCAGAGGCAGCTCTGAGGTACCAGGTCTGAAAAGGCAACAATCACACTGCATTGCACAAAGAGAAAGATCGCACCAGGAGGCCTCGGAGGAAGTCCCTCTCACACAAGAGCCATACCATAACCACAAGCCCTAGAAGACATCACCCCAACATTTAATTTACTTTTTATGATCATTATTTCAGTATTATGTTCAGGCCTAAACCTCAGAGCTGAAGACTCAGATACAGAACTTGAAGAGTCCATACACTTTGAAAATACTAGAACAAACTACTGACTGTGAGAGAGACTTCTACTTCTGAAGCACCTCTCTGTGTTCTCAGGACAATGAAATGGGTGTGACTGCATGCATTTCATAGGAGAGGAATCTGAGCCACTCAAGACTTAGTTCATTTTTATTTAAATCTATTTATTTTTATGCAGCTGACACATTCACGTTATTTAAAATTCAAAGGCACACCGAAGTTTGCCGTGAAAAACTCCCATCCACCCGGTGTCCCTTCCAGAAAGCAGCAGCTACTCCCTATTTACTCTACATAGTCCTGGAGGCAGTGCACCCTTACACAAACATATATAGCTACACTTAACTTCTTCCTTTTTACATAAGTATCTCAGTGTAGTCATTGTTCTGAGTCTGTTTTTTTTTTTTTTTTTTTTTCCTCTAAATATACTCCAGGAGCTGGCATTTGGTGCAATGGTTAAGATGCCACTTGGAAGACCTGCATCACATATCAGAGTGCCGAGACTGGATTTCCAACTCCATTCTCAAGTCCAGCTTCCTGCTAATGTGCACCCAGGGAGGTAGCAGGTGATGGTTCCCATGGCTGGATCCCTGACACCCCCATGTGGGAGACTGGGACTGAGATCCTGGCCTCTGGTTTTGTCCTGGTCCAGTCCCAGCTACTGAGGAGGTTTGGGGCTCTCTGTGTCTGTCTCACTCTTTCTTTCAAATAAGTAAATAAATAATTATTAAAATATTTTATATAGGTCTTAGAGATCTTCCCTATCAGTATACGGTAAATTCCTCTTTCTTAAAGTTTCTTGGTATTTGATCATATAAACTTATAATTTATTTAAATAGTCTTATATTGATGGATGTTGAATCATTGGGTCAAAAATTATGTGTATTTAAAATTTTGATTAGTTTGTGAAATTTTCTCTGTTATGATTACACGGGGATACTAGGGGACCTAGCCCAGACTGAAGAGCTAACTTCTAATGGATTCTTTTTTTTTTTTTTTTTTTTTTTGACAGGCAGAGTGGACAGTGAGAGAGAGACAGAGAGAAAGGTCTTCCTTTTGCCGTTGGTTCACCCTCCAATGGCCGCCGAGGCACCGCGCTGATCCGAAGGCAGGAGCCAGGTGCTTCTCCTGGTCTCCCATGGGGTGCAGGGCCCAAGCACTTGGGCCATCCTCCACTGCACTCCCGGGCCATAGCAGAGAGCTGGCCTGGAAGAGGGGCAACCGGGACAGAATCCGGCGCCCGGACCGGGACTAGAACCACAAGGCGGAGGATTAGCCTAGTGAGCAGCGGCGCCGGCCTTCTAATGGATTCTAAAGTTAGAACAAATGTTTCCTAACCAGAAAAAATAGGAGGTGTGAAGAATGGCATAATCGCACATTTTGAAGGCCACAATCCCTTGTGAAAAACAATTAATTGAGGTACCTGCAAGAGGGAAGAAGGAGTTACTTCTCTCAATAACTCCGTTGCTCATCATTGCCTTTTGTACTTATTCCTTAAATCCCAGAGTTAAGTAATGAATGTTTCTCCACGAGCCTAGATGGCTTTAGCTCCTGTCAGCCTGAGCCTCTGTGTCTTACAGACTACTAAGATGCAGGCTCCCATACCTGCACCAAAAAGTACCAGAAATTAAGGTCGTCTACCTCAAAAAATAGAAGGCTAGGAAGAGAAAAGGAATGAGTTGATGAAGGCTGTCAAGGATGTTAAAGGTCTCAACAAACTCACCCAGCAAGTTGTACCCTAAAATGCCTGTCAGCCACTGTCCGTGGTGCTGACAACACTCCCAATGGGCTGGGCGTGACTCCTTTTCCTATCCCTAGGGCTGTAAAGAATCCTATCCAACCCCTTATGGGGATCCTGAGTCAAGGGAGAGGAGGAAACCAAAGGAAACATGAGTGTCAAAGGACAAGGGCCACTTAGGGAGGCAGGACACATGTGAGGTTAGATGGAGAAGGAAGAGGGATCAGTGAATGATTTGTCTTTTTCTACCAATCATCATAGATACTGAAAGATAATTTTGTCCACTTCATGCTGTGGGGAGCATATGACCATTGTCTTATGCTCTCTGTCATAATATGCATATATTCTGAGGACTTAAAAGAAGAGTAAGTTTATAAAAGGACTATGGAAAGAGGTCTATGGAATTTACTGAGTGGGCAATTTTAGAAACAGAATGGATTAGATGTCCATTAACTGATGATTGGATAAAGGAAATGTGGTATATAAACATGATGAAATACTACTCAGCCATAAAAAAAATTCTGTCCTTCCCAACAAAATCAATGCAGTTAGAGACTATTATGCTTAGTGAAATAAGCCAGTCACCAAAAAGACAAATATCATATGTTCTTTCTGATTTTTGGTAACTAATATATAGAAAAGAAAAAAGGAAAAATTCTGAATTTAAAAATATGCAAGTTATTTGTGGAGTTTTTTCCTTCCAGTGTGGTCTGTTCACATTAACTAAGTACTGTGATATAAGCTAGATTTATGTACTCTATACTCTGATATCTAGCAGACTACTTTGATGCTAAAGTAATTGCTGTTTTGATTCAGGAAAGGTGGGAATTCACGAGTAAGATGGCCAAATATTTGATACAAACCATCCCTTTAGATTGGTCTAAAGTTTAACATCAACTTTTCTTGCTTGAAATATGAAGAATGAATGAATACTTGAGCACAAAGTACTATGACTTCCTGTGATCATCAAAATTTTAAAATATAAAATATACTCTTCAAAAAGAAAAGAAAAGAAAAGAAAAGAAAAGAAAAGAAAAGAAAAGAAGGAAGGAAGGAAGGAAGGAAGGAAGGAAGGAAGGAAGGAAGGAAGGAGGGAAGGAGGGAAGGAGGGAAGGAGGGAAGGAGGGAAGGAGGAAGGGAAGGAGGGGAGGGGTGGGGGCGAACGGAATGGATTCCCGTCTCCCTGCACAGGATTACTGGAATCCGGCCAGAGGCTGGGAGCAGCCTGGACAGCCTCCTGAGTCCCTCACAACATCTGAAGTTAAGACTTCAGTGAAAACACTCATCCTACTCTCGCTCTTTATCTCTGTCTGAGCTTCAGGGCAGCCTGGCTTTAAACCAAAGGAATATCACAGACTATACTGATTATTTTGTCCTATCTAAAGTCAGTTGCCTCCAAATGCTGTTTTATTACACACAAGAAGTAAATAACTTTCTTGACTTGTTGCTTTTTTCCCTGGCAGCATAAAAGTGTAATACAGACGTGAAATTCAACAAATTCCATTCGTTCCTCCAAGTTGCTCTGGAACTGAATAATCTTCCATTCACATGATTACATTTCAAAACAGTCACATTTTCATGTAAAAAGAATAAGAAACATTTGGAATTATATAAAGTTCAGTTATAAAAAAGATTTTTACATACCCATACTTGGTACCGTTTTCATTAAATGGTGGGTTTTCAAATTAGAGGGAACCCATAACACTGGGGATTAAGCCAGTGATTCCATCAGTGCTAGAATGTATTTTCCAATATTTTAAATGGCCTCACTGGCAATGCAGCTGGCTTTGTACGCATAGCTGTGATTATAATTATTGCTCCTACAGGACACACAGGTCTCAAGCTGCTTGGGCTTGGGGATCTCTTGCCTGTGAGCAGTCAATGCAACATCAGGTCACCATAGTCTCCGGGGTCCCACATCAGAGCATCTGTCTAACATACAGTGAGAGTCCCCTCCATGACACTGGGAAAGTAACCTATTCTCCCCCAGCTTTAGCTAGGCATTGGCTCACAACCCATCTGATCTGCCAAGCCTAGGCACTGCCTTCCAGTACTACCTCTGATCCAGGACTATGAATCAGCTCCAATCTAAAATCCATTTGGAAAAAGAAAATATTTAAGGGAAACAGAATTGCTGTTTTCTTCTAGAGCATTGTTTCTCAACATTTTCTCTGCCTTACCCCAATGACCATCCCTCACCACACTGCAGTGATTCTCTAAGTGTGGGTGGGAAAGGCAGGAGGGCACGGCCTTTGCTGCTCCACCCAGATAAGCTTATTGAAACAGGCAGACTGGGGCACTTTACAAAGTTCCCAAGTTTCCAATTAAGTCCTCCTAACTGGAGAGCTTCCACGTACTCCTCTTTCACTCTTTGCACCAAAAACCTAACAAGCACCAACAGACACCTGGTGCCTGCCCTTGGCTTCCAGTTGATTTCAGCCAAAAAGGAGCACCAGCAAGAGATCAGGGGGCATGGCAGACAGCTCAAGGTCTTTACCTCCTTGGCTCTCCACGGGCCTGTATCAGGCTGGATCTGTCTCCTGGCTAAAGGTCACCACTCCCAGCCCTTCTCTACCTAGCCTCTGTCTCCAAGTTCTGTTCTAGTGCCAGCTCCTTCCCCTCAAACCTTTCACACCTAGGAGGGTAAACGTTAGCCCTGGTCCTAGCCCTAGAGTACTGCACTATCCCCTTCTACTTTTCCTATACTCTAAGGACACCTTTATAAAGACTCCTTTTATCAATTCAAATTACCTTCTCTTCTCTGTAAGTATCCTGTATGGCAGTGTCTCCATCTCCCATCCCTAAATAAAGTTTACTCTGTAAAATCTAAATACTATATTCTAGATTTTTACTGAAGGAAAATACCTAAATGGATAATATAATACCTTATAAATAATATTTCTCTCTTCCAGAAACCATTGTTAAATATTTGGTTCAATGTTTCTTACATAACAACTATATAACAATTTTATTTTTAACATTTAACTATTTGAAAGGCAGAGTGACACAGGGGGAATCTCCCATCCATTGGTTTACTCCACAAATGGCTGCAACAGTTCAGGCTGTGCCAGGTGGAAGCCAGGAGCCAGACATTCCATCTGGGTCTCCCACAAGGGTGACAGGAACCCAAGTACTTGAGCCATCATCTGCTGCTTCCCAGGCACATGAGCAGGGAGCAGGATCCAAAGCAGCGTAGCTGGGACTTGAACCAGCACTACAGCAGGGATGCCAGCATGACAAGCAACAGCTAAACCTGCTGTGCCACAACACCTGCCCCTTTGACAATTTCATAACTTAAATATTTTTAAAACAATATATTTTACCCTCAGGGAATTATCCTCCTTTTCTTAGGTAATGAGAATTCTATAACCTATACCTATGTTCATCCCTTATTAGGAAGCACACAGATAAAGTTATGGATCTATATCAGAAAAAATACATTAGCTTAGCTTTTTGCAGTATTTATTTCTCCTTTCTATATGGAATTTAGTGGTCAATTTTCATTTTGCTAATGGTCTTGTTAAACACGCCTTTAATGGTAACTATTTCGAACTTAGAAAGGCCCTATGTCACACATAAGTGTTTGTTACACTCCTTCGTAATTATTGCATCCCAGATTATAGCAAAGCAGAAAATTTTTTACATTTTTATCCATCCATCTATTTATCTGAGAGGCAGAGAGAGAGAGAAAGAGATCGATTGATTCCATGTGCTGGTTCACTCCCCAAATGCCTGCGATGGCCAGGACTGGGTCAGGCTGAAGCTGGGAGTGAGGAACTCAATCCAGGTCTCCTACACAGTGGCAGGGACCCAACTGAGCCATCACCTGCTGCTTCCCAGGGTCCGCACTAAAAGGCATTTGGAATTGGGAGTGGAGGCAGGCATCCCAACCAGCACCTCACCACCAGGCCAAACACCCATCCTGCAACATTTTTTTCTTTTGTACTTGGAAAAAAAGACTCAGCATTAAAGCTATCCCAATAAACAAACAAACAAAAAAAAAAACTGAAAAAAAAAATCCCTTAATGGTTAAGATGCCAGTGAGAGACTGGCATTGTGGCACAGCAGGTTAGGCTGCCACCAAGATGCTGATGTCCCATAGGAGCCTCAGCTCAGTTCCAGCTGTTTCATTTCCAATCCAGCTCCCTGCTAATGGGACTGGGAAGGCAGTGGAGGATAACCCAAGTGCTTGGGCCCCTTACCACCCACATGGGAAACCCTGATGGAGCTCCAGATCCTTGACCTCTGGTGGTTGTGGCCATTTCAAGAGTGAACCAGAGAATGGAAGATTGATATCTCTCTCTCTCTCTCTCTCTCTCTCTCTCTCTCTCTCTCTCTCTAACACACTCTCATACTGCCCCACCCTCGTAACTCCATCTTTCAAATAAATAAATAAATAAATCATTGTTTTTTTAATGCCATTTGAATCACTCACGTCTCATAGTGGAGTACCTGTGTTCAACATGCAGCTCTGGTTCCTGGTTCCAGCTTACTGCTAAAGTACACGCTGGGAGGCGGCAGCAATGACCCAAGTAGTTGGGCCCTTGCCAGCCAACTGGAATACTTGTTCAGCATTCCCAGCTACTGGTTGCATCCTGGAAATCCTCCACTGCCTTCCCAGTCCCATTAGCAGGGAGCTGGATTGGAAATGAAACAGCTGGAACTGAGCTGAGGCTCCTATGGGACATCAGCATCTTGGTGGCAGCCTAACCTGCTGTGCCACAATGCCAGTCTCTCACTGGCATCTTCACTATTAAGGGCTTTTATTTTTTTCAGTTGTTTCAGCTGGCCCAGCATGGCCAGCTGTTATGGGCAACTGAGGGGTAATTGTGGGTACGAGCTCTCTGTCTCTCTCTGCCTCTCAAATAAATAAATCAAAAGAAGTAAAAGAAGCCTAAGTTAAAATGGAAGGCATGCATCAAACGTTAGTATCTGAGATTCTGAATGAAGTTTTTGTTTCTTTATTATCCATATATCTCTGATTCTTTAAGCACACTAATGTAACATATTAAGTTTAAGTATGCTAACTGCTTATAGCATCCAAAGATTATATACCTACTCTGCTGCAATAGAAACCTAACTTGATGAGCATGGGAATTTAATAACAGCTTTCACATTTCCCTTGTTACTTTTAAAATCAGATACAAAAAGGTTCTTATAGCAGCCTTTTTAATGAAAACAGCAAAGGTCTCAGATTGATGGCTTTGGACTCTAATACAATATTATTCTCTAACACATTCCTGCCCTTGAGTTTCAGGGAGCATATGGCAAGTCTCCCATAGTGCTTACTGAATTGAGAAGGGAAAAATTATACACAAGTATGGAGGAGCATGCTGGAAAACACATCCTTTAACTGCCTTATGTTTCATTTATAATTTGGGTAAACTGGCACTCGATAAACATTTTTTATTTAAAGTATATAGTATTTCAACAAAGTCATCCACAGAGGATTAAGTTAGTGAACCAGAAAGAAGCGAAAACCAGGGTAAATAAACAATATATATGCAAGTATCTTCCCAGTGGAGCACTGTACAATGCAATGAAGAAGAGATAGTACTGCTCACACGCTCTGATTCTGGATGCTTCTATCTCTAATTGGATCACCAGCTCTACCACAAGCAGGAGGCTAGAGGAGGTAGGGCCTATGAAACAAGGAGGGGAATACGAACACAGGAGCTCAGGTGAGTAGACAGAAATCAATGACCACAGTAAAATAAGAAACATGAAAGATCATAGTTTGATAGTTAGAAAAGTATAACTTTTCAGGAAACATCAAAATAAGAGAGCTGAAGAAAGCCACTCCTATAATGAAAGTATGAATTTTCACTTCTGCTTTTAAAAACGTTTCAAATATAAAGTTTACAGATAAAACAGTTTCAAGAATAGTAATGAATGAGTATTCTTGAACCTCAAACCCAACTTAAGGAAAGAAACATCTGTCTGTTGCAGAATCCTGTGTCACTGCCCCGACTCACACGCACCCTGCCCGTCAAGATTTACCAGAGCTGCATTTCTGTAATAATTTCCCTATCATTCTTCTACTTTAATTGTATTCATTTTTATTTATTTGAAAGGCAAAGCAACAGAGAGAGAGAGAAGAGAGAGAATGAATATCTTCCATCTACTGGTTTACTACCTAAATACCCACAATGCCCATGGCTGGGTTGGAAGCCCAGAACTCAATCTTGGTCTCACACATGGGTAGCAGGAACTCAAGTACTTGGGCCATCACTTGCTGCCTCCTAAGGTGTGCATTAACGGGAAGCTGGGTCAGAAGCAGAGGCAGCACCAGATCTCAGGTGCTCCCATGTGGGTTGTGGAGGTCCTAAGTAGTAGTTTAACAGACTGCACCACAACTCCCAACCCTTCCCTACTGTTCTCCGTAGTGTAATCACAGATGGTTTCATTCACCTGTTTATAAAATGTATCTATTTCTCTTTGACATTTTCAGCTTGATCTTACATTTACAGGGTTCATCTCTGTGAGTATGTACAGCTCTAATTCCTTTGTTTCCAGTGCTGTAGAGTATTCTAGTGTATGAATACAACCTATCATTGTTGGTTTTTATTTTTTCAGATGTGTAATGGTTATTCTTAGATATTTGCTCTCCTACATCAACTTTTAAATCAGGTGTCAAGTTCCATAAAAAATGAAATAAACAAAATCCTACTGCTATTTTGATTAGAGTGGCTTTGAATCTGCGTGTCAATTTTGTATGAATTGACATCTATACATTATAAGCATTTCCATACATGAGCATAATACATCTTTTGATTTATTTAGGTCCTCATTAATACCTTTCAGAAAAATTGCATATACTGGCACATAAAGACTTTAGCAATCATTTAAAGTTCATGGAAAAACTGAATAAGAGGACCACGCAGGGGCTGGTGTTGTGGTACAGTGGGCACAGGCATCCCACACCGGTGTTCTGGTTTGAGTCCTCGCTACACCACTTTCAATCCAGCTTCCTGCTAATGTACCTGGAAAAGCAGCAGCAGATGACTCAAGTACTTGGGCGCCTGCTATTCATGTGGAAACCCAGGACAGAGTTCCTGGCTCTGGCCTGGCCTCGACCTAGCTATTGTGGGTATTTGGGAAATGATCAGCAGATGGAAGATTAATCTCCCCCTCTCTGTCACTCTTTCAAATGAATAAATGTTTTTTTTAAAAAATAAAAAAAGAGAATGCAAATTTTCCATGAACTTCTTTAAGCTCCTCATATTTATTGCCAAATACCTTTATCTGTTATTGCCATGTTCATGCTGCATTTTTTTCTTTAAAAAAATATTTCCTTATTTATTTGAAAGGCAGAGTTAGAGAGAAAAGAAGAAACACAGAGAGATCTTCCATCCACTGGTTCACTCTCCAAACGGCCTCAATACCCAGGGTTGGGCCAGGCCAGGCTGAAGCCAGGAGCTTCATCTGGGTCTCCCAAATGAGTGGCAGGGGCTCGAGCACTTGGGCCATCCTCTGCTGCTCTCCCAGGTGCACCAGCAGGGAGCAGGACCAGAAGTGGAGCAGTCAGCATTCAAATGGGTGCTCATATGAGATGCCGGCATCACGGGTGGTGGCTTCATCAGCTGCATCACAATGCTGACCCCTCATACTATACTTTCTGTTACTGTGACAATAATTGCAGCAATGATGAGGGTAACAATTAGCAACAATGTGTTCCATTTTCACAATATTCCAGACACAGATTTACACACTCAACACTTAGACAGGCCCTGTGATGTTGATAATGGGCCCAACATCACACAGCTAGAAACTGGTAAAGTCTGCACTGAAGAAAGGAACTCTAGCTCCAGAGCACAGTTGCAACCTGTTCTTGTGCACACTCTTGGATCCACTTCCTGAGCCTGCCCTAACAAATTAACACAAACCTAGTGGCTTTAAAACAACAGAAATTTATTCTCTCATGGTTGTAGAGACCAGAAATTCAAAGTCCAGGCGGCTGTGCTCCCTCCAGGGGTTCGAAGGGAGAACCCTTCCTTGCCTCTGGTGGTTGCCCCGGTGTTTGTGGGTTTATGGCTGCATCTCTCAGATCTCAACCTGGGTCATCAAATCCCCTTCCGCTGCGTCTATCTAATCTCCCTCTGCCTCTCCTTTGTCATTGGATTTAAAGCCCACCTAGATTAATTCACAAGAAATGTCTCTATTCAAAATCCTTAACTTAAACCCCCCTTTGTGGTCATATAAGGTACTATCTACTATATAAGGCAATATTTGCAGGTTCTGCCCATTAGAATGTGGACATCTCATTAGGGTGTGGAACCACTCAGTCCACTAAAACGCTACTGGAAATCAACTCTTAAATATTACCAAAAAATCCAGCAACATGGCTGTATATGCTGACCCCTTTCAATAAATATCTGTTGATTACTTGGAATTTTCGTTGTAGACAAAGCTGCATAAGCTTCCAGCGGGACAGCAGAGTGAATTATAGCTATCGCTCTACCTGGCTGGGCTCCTCTTCTTCTCTCCCCAGAAACAGATGCCAGGCTGAGAGCTCTGCAGGAACACAAGACAAATAAATAACACATTACTTTCTTGTCCAAGAAAAGAGCCAAAGGTTAAGAAAATTAATCAAAGGAAATACAAGCATAAAAATTGGATTAAGGAGACATTTTTAGCTTGACTTTCAATTGTTTACAATCTTGGAGTAGCTTTAATTTAGCCAATTCTTGAGATGGACTACTTTTTACAAACTTTTAAGTGACTTACAAAATGGGATGTACAACACAATGCATTTTTGTAAGAAAGAAAGATGTATTTATGCACAGAAAAGACTGGCAACTGTGATTATCCCCAAATACTATGATTATAGTTAATTCTCTGAGTCATTTCACTTTCTATAATGAATAAAAAATAGCATGTTTTAATTTTAAAAATAAATTTTAACAAACATTAACGCATGACTATTGTGTCCAGGTCACGGTACTCTCTAGAGAGCATTTTATGACACGTGAAGTTAGTCACAGCTGTGAACAGGCAGGAGCGGGACCCAGAATTGCACGGATGTCAGAAAGGTTCATCTCTGAAACTCAAAGTAGAACTCCAGAAAGATAATGGCATGAACAGAATGGAGACGACTGGCCAGTGTAGTGATGGTGACACGGACTACCTCCCAAGTGGGTTCCTGAGTTACAGATGTGGGCTGACAAAGAGCTCAGACACGGAATGAACCAGGGCCCCAGCTGCCACTCCCATGATTCCTAAGCTTGCATTACTAGCTCCATTTTTCAACCACAGTTTCTTTGTAGAAATCTTTATTAGCTACTTATCCATGGGTCAGGCAGACGTTTTAGTTACCTAACAAAGCATAAGCCATGGCCTGCAGCACAGGCACCCCATATGGGCACAGGTTCTAGTCCCAGCTGCTCTACTTCCGATCCAGCTCTCTGCCATGGCCTGGGAAAGCAGAAGATGGCCCAAGTACTTGGGCCCCTGCACTCACGTGGGAGTCCTGGAAGAAGCTCCTGGCTCAGCCCCAGCGGTTCAGGACATTTGGGTAGTGAACCAATGGATGGGCAATCGATCTCCCTCTCTCCGTCTCTTCCGCTCTCCTCTTCCCCTCCCTCTCCCCCTCCCCCTCACTCCACCTTTCAAATAAATAAAATTTATCTAAAAAAAAAAAAAAGCATAATCCACAAATCCATTCAACTGGGTCCATGAAAGTTGCAACTGGGCAAGACACCCTGGAGCCCAAGAGGGAGCCCACTCTCTCCCCGGGCTGAGGGTGCCCCAGCAACGGACAGGAAGTGGGGTGCCCTGGCTCTTAACTCCACGCCGCTGACAGTGCGTCAGTCAAACCATATAGTGAGTATCAGCACAGCAAGATATTATTTAGAACTTCAACTCTACATACACATTAAGTAGACATTGTAATATTCTCTTCCGGTGCCACAGAGAATTGTCTGAGGCCTCCACGCTCCACACTCCAGGAACGTGGAGGAAGAGAAAGAAAGGAGATATTTACATAACCCATTATCTGATTCCATCAACTACCCCGTGGGGTAGGCCAGGAAAGTCTGACCTGAAAACAGAAGGTCCAAAACGAAAAGAAACGGGACACGTGCCGCAGCTAGGTCGGGGCTGGCGGCAGCCCGCCCACCTCTGCATCCGGGTCCTCCCTGGTCGCCGGAAGTCGCTGGCAGGTGGGCTGCTTCAAGAAGATTGCAGATAGGAGTGAGAGCCCAGCTTTCAGTCAGGTGAAGGTGGGGAAGTGAATGAGATGCAATGCAAAAGAATGTGTAAGAGAATCGTGAGAGTCACCCAGTGTGGCAGTAAGTCCTCATTAAACTAGGTAGGTCCCACGTCAACACACACACATAACGTAGTCCCCCAAAGAATCAGTCACAGAAATGCATAAACCTCATTCAGGTCCTCCACACAGCCTCTCATCATTGCTATACATTTTTATTACACGGCTGAAAAAATGAAATATTCAGTAGCAAAAGGTTACCACTAGCAAAATGATTACATATAAAAGCACTAAATTAAACAAAGCCCGACCAAATGGTAGCAGCATTTGACACACTGAATCATTAATCATTTTAGGAAAATATGCTCTGCTGATTGAGATTTTTCACAACAGAAAGAAGGGGGTTTTATTATTATTACTATTATTATTATTATTAAATAGCAAAATCACTGATCTGGCAGCTGATCCAACTAATCCAAGTGAGCTATTTACTCATCATGAAGGGTGTGTTCACTTTCCCAAGTCACGTGACCACACCTTAACAGAGCTGGACAAACCCAGGATTTAGAAGACTTGGGGTTTGGTCTTTAAATATGGGAACACTTCTCTGCAACTCAACCTGAATTCTGGATTGGGATTTCAGAGACTGTTCTGGATTTGGGGCATTTACCTTTGTTTATTATCCCAAGTCACAACTGATGCCAGAACAAATATAAATTGAGAGTATTCAACTCTTGCCTATGCTCATACCTAAAGTATCGCTAGAGGGGCAGCATTGCAACAGCACATCCCAAGTCAGAGCACAGGTTCAAGACCCATCTGCTCCACTTTGGATCCAGCTCCCTGCTAACATGCCTGGGAAAGCAGTGGAAGATGGCTAGAATATTTGGACCCCTGCCACCCATGTAGAAGATCTGAATGGAGTCCTGGGCTCCTGGCTTCTGCCTGGTCCAGCTCCAAGCCTCACAGTCATTTGGGGAGTGAGCCAGTGGATGAACAATCTCTTTCTCTCTGTCTCTCCATCTCTCTCTGTCATTCTGCTTTTCAAATAAATAAATCTTCAAAAAAATAAACAAAAACAAAGTACCAGTAGAGTCTCCTTTTGACTTTGAAGACTTGTTCATTGTCTTGTCCTGTGTTGAAATATTGTTCCTGAATCACATCCTGCTTTTAACCCAAAGTCAGTGAGATCTAGCAGAAAAAAAATTCCTATGAGACTTGAACATGAAATAGACACTCAGGAGTGATAAACAGTACAGAGACAGAAAGACAAATCCTGAAAGATACGCTAAGAGGCCTCATAGAAAACCCTCCTATGGACAATTTTCCTTGGGTCTTGATAATCATTTGATGGATTCACCTCTGATTTTTACCTAATCCAAATGAGCACTTCTTGGTAGATCAGATGGACTTCTTGGTAAAGACTAAAATAGGGGAGAGGTGCTGACAAGGAGAAGTGGGTAGTGGTTCTTGCAACACAGCTGAAAGTGATGTAGTCTCAGTAGGCCAGAGAAAAGAGACCTTACAGAAAATCAACATTTAATATCACACAAATTAGTGTCCGTGGCCTCCTCTTGAACATAATTGGTAAATCAGTCTCTGGGTTCCTGCTCCTTTCTCATTCCCTTCCTGGTTCTGAGCATCAGACTAATAAATGAACCTGGTTGGGAACTGACTGGGCTGTGTTAAATCCATAGGTCCCTAAGGCATCTTCCATTAGGGGTGAAGAGACTTTTTTCTGTCAAGGGCCACTTCGATATTTATAGCATCATGGCCATACAAAAAAATTTTTTTAAAGATTTTATTTATTTATTTATTTGAGAGGTAGAGTTACAAACAGTGAGAGAGGAAGAGAGAGAGAGAGAGAGAGAGAGATTTTCCATCCACTGGTTCACCCCCCCCCCCCCCAAATGACCACAACAGCTGGAGCTGCACCTACCCAAAGCCAGGAGCCAGGAGCTTCTTCTGGGTCTCCAACACAGGTTCAGGGGCCCTGTACTTGGACCATTTTCTACTGCTTTCCCAGGCCATAGCAGAGAGCTGGACTGGAAGAGGAGCTGCAGGGACTAGAACCAGCACCCATAGGGGATGCTGATGCCTCAAGAGAAGGATTAACCTACTGTGCCACAGCACCGGCCCCAAGCCACACAAAATTATCAACTTAAAAATTAGTCTGCTATAGATTTATTGAATTTCAAGTCCCTTGTATGGTTGCCTGGGCAAGGCCAGATGAAGTTCTGTGGGCCCCACTCTTGTGAGACAGACCCAGCTCCAACAGTGTTACTTTTGAGAGATTTGGTTGTTTCCAGAGATTTGGGGCACACCCACTAAAACCAAGAAGTCTGTGCAGTTGGAGTTTGTTGGAAATTGTGCCAACACTGAAAAGTTAATTGCCAGATGTTTGGATAGTAAATAAAGATACTGTTTAACAACACAAACACTTGGGTCCCAGATATATTTGATGTGTTGGGATACATATGCTGGTCTCTAAATATCCTAAACAAGATGATGTATGCTTAAGTTCAACAGTCAACACAGGAGACAGTAATAAATAAGTACTCCTGAGCAATTCTAAAATCAAAATTCCTTTGATGTCTGTCAAGCCACAGATAGAAATCTTAGCTTCCCATGATCACTTTTTAGAAATACATCATAGGGGCCGGCGCTGTGGTGCACTAGGTTAATCCTCCGCCTGCGGTGCCGGCATCCCATATGGGCACCGGGTTCTAGTCCCAGTTGCTCCTCTTCCAGTCCAGCTCTCTGCTATGGCCTGGGATAGCAGTGGAAGATGGCCCAAGTCCTTGGGTCCCTGCACCTGCATGGGAGGCCAGGAGCAAGCTCCTGGCTCCTGGCTTCGGATCGGCACAGTTCTGGCTGTAGCGGCCATTTGGGGAGTGAACCAAAGGAAGGAAGACCTTTCTCTCTGTCTCTCTCCTTCACTATCTGAAACATCTCCCTGTCAAATAAATAAATTTTAAAATTTTTTTTTAATTTATTTATTTGATTTTTTTTAATTTTTTTTTCTTTTGATAGGCAGAGTGGACAGTGAGAGAGAGAGACAGAGAGAAAGGTCTTCCTTTGCCGTTGGTTCACCCTCCAATGGCCACCGCGGCTGGCGCACCACGCTGATCTGAAGCCAGGAGCCAGGTGCTTCTCCTGGTCTCCCATGGGTGCAGGGCCCAAGCACTTGGGCCATCCTCCACTGCATTCCCAGGCCACAGCAGAGAGCTGGACTGGAAGAGGAGCAGCCGGGACAGAATCCGGCGCCCCGACCGGGACTAGAACCTGGTGTGCCGGCGCCGCAGGCGGAGGATTAGCCTAATAAGCCACGGCGCCGGCCAAAAATCTTAAAAAAAAAAAAAGCATAAACTCACAAGAGCGTACCTGCTGTCATGGAAAGGACATTGGCTTGGTGTGAAATCAGGTACCAGATCCCACCGTTGGGGAAGTTATTTAACTTCTCCAAACCCTGGTTCCCTCATCTATATACTGGATTGCAGAGAAGCCTGAATAGAAAATGTGATTGTAGTCCTTAACAATGAGCTCCTCTAGTTGGTACTTGCAATGGACTGAATGACTGTGTCCCCAAAATTCCTATGTTGAAGCTTAATCCCAGAGTAATGGTGTTTTAGATAGGGCCTTTGGGAGTTAATTAAGTCAGGAGGGTGTCGCCACATGAACGGAATTGATGTCTTTATAAGAAGACAGAAGACTGATGATTTCTCTTTCTGCTGTGGGAGGAGACAGCAAGAAGGCCGCTGTCTGCAAAGCAGGGAGAGAGAGAGCCCTCACTGGGAACCAGATCTGCCCACACCTTGATCTTGGACCGCCAGCCTTCAGAGCTGAGAGAATCAAGTGTCTGTGGTTTCACACGCAGGCCATGGTCTTTTTGTTAGAGCAGTCTGCTGACCTGACTCAGATGGTATTGTATAATCATAGCACAGCTTGGGGATGCTTTTTGAAATCTTTACAGAGATTTTCTTAAGTAATTGACCATGTGGCCTTTGGTCCCATTCCATCACATAGGCCATTATGTAAGAGTTATGAGGGTGGAAGGCAGAAAATAAGATGCATGTATTTTTGGGTTTTGAATTCTAGAAGCCAAAGCTTTGAAGAAAGGCAGTGCACAAACAAGAGGTTTGGGTGACTAGAGAATAATTTAGGATGATCTCCCCTCGTGCCAGACTGCAAGGATTCCCTTGGCGAGGCAGAGGAAGCTACTCTGAAGGCAGGAGTGTGTGCAAGACAGAAAAGAAAAGGAAATGTTGCAAGTCTGAATAAGCAGCACTTATACCGCCTGGTACTCTCCTTCCCTCTCCCTGCCAAGCCAGGCAGTGTCTCTCTAACTTTGGCAGAATGGCAAAGGTTTAATCTGCAGAGTTGGGACACAAAAGCTCTAGGTTTGGGCATAGCAGGTGCAGGTGAAGGTGTGGGTGACTGGCTCCATGGAGAATGAGGATCTACTCAAATTTGGAGCCAGGAGCTTCTTCTGGGTCTCCCACACAGGTGTAGGGGCCCAAGGCCCCAGACTATCTTCTACTGCTTTCCCAGGCCATAGCAGAGAGCTGGATCGGAAGTGGAGCAGCTGGGACTTGAACCAGTGCCCATGTGGGATGCCGGCATTGCAGGTGGCAGCTTTACCTGCTACGCCACAGTGCAGGCCCCTAAATGCATTTTTAACTTACAGTATTTTTTACTTGAGATGAGCTTCTCTGGACATAACCCCGTGGTAAGTTGAGGAGCATCTGTAGTCCTAAGAAGAATAGAGGCTGCATTTCTTGTGGAAATCGACCAGTTCAAGGAAGACCCCTATAGACACAGACATCCAGAATTTCTTAATTTTTAAAAAATAGTTTGTTTGCTTTCTACAGCAAATCTTGTCATCCAATGAGTCCTATCGTTTTTCTCTCACACACACATCTAGTATTTCTAATCAGCTTCGGAGTACTTGTGTCTTAGCTCTCCAAGGATTCCTAGACATTTGAGGGAACATTAACAGAAGAGAGACTACAAAACAAAGAAACAGACTGAAAGGACCTAGGAGAAAACAAAGAATGCAGGAATTAGGAAAAAATATAAAGCATTATTTATAAATATCTTCAGAGAACCATGAAATCTAACCCAGCCATAAGACAAGATAGAGTGCTATGAAAAACAGAACAATCAGAAAATGACAAATAGCTCTTAGAAATTTTAAATGATTGACAAACTGAGTCAACAAATTAGAAGATAAAATTTAGTACATTTTCTAGCAATCATGGGAAATACAGAGAAAGAAGATGACAAGCAGGCCAACCAGGAGGTCTACAATCCAACTAATAGAAATTCCAGAAGGGGAAAAAAAAAAATAGAAGGAACGAAATGGAAGAATTTATTAAAGAAATAACATTATTTATCAGGATTAAAATTGTCCAGAGTTGATAGGTTCATTGCAAGTTAACAAACATTTTAAAAAATATATTTGGCCGTGGCCATGGCTTAATAGGCTAATCCTCCACTTGTGGTGCCGGCACCCCAGGTTCTAGTCCCGGTCGGGGCGCCGGATTCTGTCCCAGTTGCCCCTCTTCCAGGCCAGCTCTCTGCTGTGGTCCGGGAGTGCAGTGGAGGATAGCCCAAGTGCTTGGGCCCTGCACCCCATGGGAGACAGGAGAAGCACCTGGCTCCTGGCTTCAGATCAGCGCGGTGCACCGACCGCAGCACGCCAGCCGCGTCGGCCATTGAAGAGTGAACCAATGGCAAAGGAAGACCTTTCTCTCTGTCTCTCTCTCACTGTCCACTCTGCCTGTCAAATATATATATATATATATACACACATATATATATTTATTTATTCAAAAGACAGAGTAATAGAGAGATGGAGAGACAGAGAGAGAGGGAGAGAGCTTCCAACCTCTGGTCCACTACCTAAGTGTTTCCAAAGACAGACTAGGCCAAGCCAAAGCCAGGAACCTATAACCCTATCCAGGTCTCCCACATGGGTAACACTGGGCTATCTTCCAGTGCCTTCCAAGGCACGTTAGCAGGGAGCTGGATCATAAGTGGAGGTCTAGGACTCCAACGGGTGCTCAATTAAGATGCTGATGTCACAGGCAGTGGATTTAACCCCTGGCCACAATGCCGGTCCCCTCATAATGTTTCAATAATCAATAATAACCAAGGGTTGGCATTGTGGCATAGTGGGTGAAAGCCACTGCATAAAATGACAGCATCCCATCTGGGAACCAGTTTGAGTCCTGGCTACTTCACTTCCGACCCAGCTCCCTGCTAATGGCCTGGAAAAGCAGAAGTTGATGGCCCAAGTGCTTGGTCCCCTGCAACCACATGGAAGACCAGGAAGAGGCTTCTAGTTCCTGGCTTCAGCCTGGTCCAGCCCTGGCCACTGTGGCCATTTGGGGAGTGAACCAGCAGATGGAAGATCTCTCTCTCTCTCTCTCTCTCTCTCTCTCTCACTCTCACTCTCACTTTAAATAAATAAAGCAAATCTTAAAATAATAATAATAACCAGAAGTCAGACAACAAAGTTGTAGTAAATTATTTGTGACTCACATAAAAATAAATGGTTATTCTTGCTAAAATATAAAGATTACTAAACAATAAGAAAAAGATTAACAACTTAATAGAAACACTGGTGAAAGTTCACATACAAGGAATTTTAAATGGCCCTTATAATAATAAAAAGGTCATCAGCTCCACTCCTAGTGAAAGAAATACAAATTCCACCTAACAGACACCTTCCTCATCTCTAGCATCAGCAAATATGTATTTTAAAAAGTATACAGCAGGCATTTAGCTTGGCAGATAAGATACTGGTTAAGACTCCCTCATCCCACATCTGTGTGCCTGGATTCGAATCCGGGCTCCAGCTCCTGCTAATATAGACCTGGGAAGCCGTGGGGATGACTCAAGTAGTTAGGTTTCTACCATCCATGTGAGAGACCTGGAGTGTACTCCCAGTGCCTGGCTCCAGTCCCAGCCCAGCCCTAGCCAATTCAGGTATTTGGGAACTGAATCAGCAAATGAGAACACAATCCCTCCTCTCTCTCTCCTTCTCTCTCTCTCTCTCTCTCTCTCCTCTTCCCACCCTCTTCTCTCCCTCTTTGTCTCTCTGTCTCTCAAATAAACAAATAAAATGTTGGAAAAAATATCTGTGTTGGCAAGAGTATGGGGAAATAAACACACTCATGTACACTGATAACAGGAATATAAATTGATACAACATAAACAGTGGGCAATTTGGCCAAACCTATCAAAAACACAAAATATACTCTTTAGCCAGAAATTTTACTTCTGAAAGTTTTTCCTATAGATATAACCACATATGAAATTACTCATGCTCATATATAAGATTGCTCTCTGTAGCCTTGTTTTAATGAATAAAAAATAAATATGGGGCCAGGGTTGTGACACAGCAGGTAAAGCTGCTTTTTGCAATGCCAGCAACCCCTATGGGTCCTGGTTCATGTCCAGCTACTCCACTTCCAATCCATCTTCTTGCTAATGGCCTTGGAAAAGCAATGGAAGGTGGCCAAAATGTTTGGGCCCCTGCACCTGTGTAGGAGACCCAAATGAAGCTTAGGTTTGAAATTTAGTTCTAGCACTTCCAACTGCCAAAACCAGAGATTATAATTTAACTTCCTAAATCTTTAGAAAAAAAAAAAAGACTGATTTATTTATTTAAAAGTCAGAGTTAGAGAGAGAGAGAGAGAAAATCTTCCATCTGCTGGTTCACTCCCCAAATGGCCACAATGGCCAGAGGTAGGCCAGTCCAAAGCTTGGATCCAGAAGCTTCTTCTGGATCTTCTTTGTGGGTACCGGAGCCCAAGGATTTGGGCCATCTTCTACTGCTTTCCTAGTCGCATTAGCAGGGAGCTGGGTCAGAAGTGGAGCAGCCGGGATTTGAACTGGCACCTGTATGGGATGCTGGCATTGCAGGCAGCAACTTTATCCACTATGCCACAGTGCCGGTCCCCTTTCATATCTTATAAACAAGGTGACCTGTACAAAGCGCCTAGCACAGGGCTTGGCACATAGCTAGTTTCCATCTTGTTATCTCCCAGGCTTACCCCAGAGGTACTTACACAAGTGGAAGAGAGTTTGCCTCATTTCCTTAGAGGAGAGCAATGCTGCACTGCTATCCATGTTCACGGCTACATGGAATTTGATCTGCAGACTTCAGAAATGTTCTGAATGTTTTTTAAAAATTTATTTTATGTATTTGAAAGGCAAAGTTACAGAGAAGCAGAGGCAGAAAGAGAGAGAGAGGTCTTCCATCCACTGGTTCACTCCCCAAATGGCCACAACAGCTGGATCTGTGCCGATCTAAAGCCAGGACCCAGGAGCTTCTTCCAGGTCTCCCATACTGGTGCAGGGGCACAGGAACTTGGACCATTTTCCACTGTTTTCCCAGGCCTCAACAGAGAACTGGATCGGAAGTGGAGCTGCAGGGACTCGAACTGGCACCCACATGGGATGCCGGCACTGCAGGCAGCAGCTCCACCCGCCATGCCACAGCACTGTCTCCAAATGTTCTGAATTTTTAAGAAATGGTACTGAAGTTAGCAATTTAAATCACTTCCCACAATATGACTATGAAATTACTACTCAGATTATGATATATATATATGTATATAGATGGCATGCTGGCCTGTTTCTAAAATAGAAACTGAAACATAAAACATTCAGAATTCTTAATCTAGGAATTTAAGCCTATATTCTGGGAGACTCCAAAGCCTGACATTAAAGTTCACTCATTTAGTACACTTCGGCCAGCCATCCTTGGTTCTAAGGAGGACATAATGCAGTAAGAACTCCTGGGAGGAAATGCCAGAAAGGCTGAGAAGTTAGGCAAAGTTCAAGGTCAGAGGTGACACAGTCAGGTACAGCAGTGTTGGGATCATCAGGGCCATTTTTTGGGGGGGTGGGGGTTGGGAGGTGCTCCAAGCAGCTGTCAGTTACGCAGTTCCAAGCATATATATTTTTTTAATTTATTTGACAGGTAGAGTTAGACAGTGAGAGAGAGAGACAGAAAGAAAGGTCTTCCTTCCATTGGTTCACTCCCCAAAAGGCAAACAGACACGTGAACAGCCAGCAGCTAAGCACAGGAGGGATGTGGGAAAGAAGGGGTCCCCGCAGGCCCACAGGCTCAAAGAACGAACCCGAGGAAGAGGAGGAAGAGGAAGATGATGAGGAAGAGGATGAAGGTGAAGAATAAATGGCTCTCCTGGAATGATGCCTGTGGAATGTGCCTGTGTGCTCTGGTAATTGTTTTGCTAATAATGTGAATTCAAGTGCAGGTCAATATCAGCTTCTGTATAAAACACTGTACAGGGGCCGGAGCTGCGGTGCAGCGGGTTATGCCATGGCCTGAAGTGCAGGCATCCCATACGGGCACTGCTTCAAGTTCCAGATGCTCTACTTCAGGGCCAGCTCCCTGCTGATATGCCTGGGCAAAGCAGCTGAAGATGGCTCAGGTTCCTGGGCCCATGCACCCACGTGGGAGATGAGGAAGAAGCTCCTGGTTCCTGATTTTGGATCAGCCCAGCTCAAGCTACTGCAGGCACAACTCTGCCTTTCAAATAAATAAATCTCTTTAAAAAAAAAAAAAACATATTTTTGTATAGCTGATAAGATTTTTTGTAGAGAAAATATATATATTATTTTTTTGACAGGCAGAGTGGACAGTGAGAGAGAGACAGAGAGAAAGGTCTTCCTTTTGCCATTGGTTCACCCTCCAATGGCTGCCACGACCGGCGTGCCGCACTGATCTGAAGCCAGGAGCCAGGTGCTTCTCCTGGTCTCCCATGCGGGTGCAGGGCCCAAGCACTTGGGCCATCCTCCACTGCACTCCCTGGCCACAGCAGAGAGCTGGCCTGGAAGAGGGGCAACCGGGACAGAATCCAGCGCCCTGACCAGGACTAGAACCCGGTGTGCCGGTGCCGCAGGTGGAGGATTAGCCTATTGAGCCATGGCGCCGGCCTGAGGAAATACTTCTTTAAAAAATGCAAGTTGCAGCTTTTTGAGGGGTTCCCACGTACGGTTAGATTTTTAAAGCTTCTGATGTGGAAAGTTCCCAGATATTTAATGGTTTCTTTCATTTCTTACTTGTGTATGGTGGCACAGCTAGCTTCTAGGAATTAGTTTCCATAGTAAATTTGGGGTTTCTTTTTAGTATGTGGCACTCTGCATTATTTTTTTAAAACTGTAATAATATGAATGTTTTTTAAGAAAATTTAATTTAATTTAAAATGCCAGGAATTCATTTGTAGGAGGAAAACAGTTTGGGATGTAACTGAGCCATTTACTCCAGTGGCCAGAGGAATGTTTGCAGTAGTGGCTCTGCAAAATCCAGCCAAGCGCACTTGGGCAAGGCCCTTAAACCCTCCTGGAAACAGGTTCCCTCTTCCACGAAGTGA
The DNA here is from genome assembly GCF_033115175.1 of Lepus europaeus. Taxonomy (NCBI): domain Eukaryota; kingdom Metazoa; phylum Chordata; class Mammalia; order Lagomorpha; family Leporidae; genus Lepus; species Lepus europaeus. The sequence goes on from NC_084829.1 coordinate 105,013,217, forward strand.
GACTGTGACCGAGAACACTTGGGAGGGTCTGACATGAGCTCTTTCCTCTTCCTGTTCCCCAGCCATTGAACCAAGACCACTTGCAGAGTTTCGGGCTTCTGCAATGCCTGCGGCCTGATGATCCTTTCTTAGTCCAACAGCAGGGTTTTCCAGGAAGCCTGCATACTTGCAGCTGGAGCTGCAACATAAAACAAAGAGCAGCCTTGCTGCGTGCCTTCTTCGCTTTTGGATACCGGGTGAGATGTCTGTATCATTGTGTTCCCAAGAGTCTGATTGCAGAACAAAATCCCCAAGCTTGTCAGCCACTGAGCAGCCACTGTGCTATGCCAATCTGGACGACATCTATACCATGGACTATTATTCATTAAGAAAAGGGAAGAACCGACTGGAACATGCACCAGCATGGATAGATCTCCAGGGAATTATGTTAACCAAAGACAGACTCCCGAAAGGCTCCGTACTGTGTGAGTCCCTGTATAAAACACTGCAGAATGATGACATGGTGGGAATGGAGGGCAGAGAAGGAAGTGGCGGCCGGGGTTAGGGCTCGGATGGGGAAGGAGAGGGAGGGGGAGGGAAACAGGAGGCCTCCTTGTGATTATTGGACAGCTCTGTATCTTAACTGTGGTGGTGGATATCCAAACGCACATGTGTGATAGAATGGCCCAGAACTAAACACATGCACAAACAAATGCAAATGGAGCTGTGGAGATGTGAGTGAGGTGGGTGGGTTGAGGGTGACAGAGGGAACAGGGATTTGGTGATCAAGGGGTACAAAGTCTGAGAAAGACAAGAGTTAATAGCTTTTGAGATCTGCTGCACAGCAACGTGGGGTTTTTGGATTTTTTTTTTTAATTTTGTTTTAAGATTCTATTTATTTACTAGAGAGGCAGAGTTACAGAGAGAGGGAGAGACAGAGAGAAAGGTCTTCCATCCACTAATTCCTTCTCCAGATGGCTGCGACAGCTGGAGCCGAGCTGAACCAAAGTCAGGAGCCAGGAGATTCTTGAAGGGGCCCAAGGACTTGGGCCATCTTCTACTGCTTTCCCAGGCCATAGCAGAGAGCTGGATCAGAAGTGGAGCAGCCGGGATTCAAACTGGCACCCATACGGTATGCATCCAGTGGGAGACCAGGAAGAAGCTCCTGGCTCCTGGATTCAGCTTGGCCCAGCTCTGGCTGTTGCAGCCATTTGGGGAGTAAACCAGCAGATGGAAGATCTCCCTCTCTTTGTCTCTCTCTCTCTCTCTCTCTCTCTCTCTCTCTCTCTGTAACCCTATCTTTCAAATATATAAAATAAATCTTTTAAAAAACAAAAGTTCATTGGGGCCTGCGCCGTGGCTCACTTGGTTAATCCTCCGCCTATGGAGCCGGCATCCCATATGGGCGCTGAGTTCTGGTCCTTGTTGCTCCCCTTCCAGTCCAGCTCTCTGCTGTGGCCCGGGAGTGCAGTGGAGGATGGCCCAAGTGCTTGGGCCCTGCACCTGCATGGGAGACCAGGAGAAGCACCTGGCTCCCAGCTTCGGATCGGTGTAGTTCTAGCCATAGTGGCCATTTGGGGGGTGAACCAACGGAAGGAAGACCTTTCTCTCTCTCTCTCTTTCTCTCACTGTCTATAATTCTACCTATCAAATTAAAAAAAAAAAGTTCATTTCCAACTGTTTTATCACACAAAAAATGATAAGTAATTGAGGTGATGGATATGTTAATTAGCTTGCTTTCATCATTCCAGATTGTAAACATATACCAAAACATTACATTGTATACCATAAATATACACAATTACGATTTGTCAATTAAAATAATTAATTTTTCAAAAGGTGCTATAGCATCTTTTAATGTTGATTATTGTCAACATTCCTGATTATCATATCGTACTATAGTTTTGCAAAATATAATCATTGGGAAAAACTAGGCAAAGTCTACCGAAGATCCCTCTGTATCATTTTTTACATTTTTACAACTGCAGGTAAGTTTACAATTGTCTCAATAAATATTTCAACTTAAATAAAGGTTTATTTCCATATCAGTAGAACCAGAAAAGCAAAGCTTTTTCCCTACAACCTGAAAAACATTCTTTTTTTAAAATTTGAGAGGCTAAGAGACAGAGATCGAGAGAAAGCTCCCAGCTACTAGTTCACTCCCCAAAATGCTCACAAAAGCTGGAGCTGGCCCAGGCTGAAGCTGGGACCAGGAACTTAATCCAGATCTCCCACACTGGGGGCAGGGATCAAACTACCTGAGCCATCACCTGCTGCTTTCAGGGTGTGCATGAACAGGAAGCTGGGGTCATGAGCAGAGCTGGGACTTGAACCCAGGCCCTCTGATATGGGATGCTGGCATCCCAGAAGCATCATAATCTCTAGACCAAACACCTGCCCTGAAAAAAACATCCTTAATACAAGGCATATCCTATTCAGATCAGCTTTGCTCCCTACCTGTGCTGACCCTGAACCCACGGGAGCAGCAAGACTGCTAGAAGCCTCTGTTCCTGTCTTATCTGGGTTTAATACTGGCCAAGACTATTGAAACCTCATTCTCATAAACTAAGAATTATTCACAAATGCAGAAGCACCAACACTTTATGGTACAATACGTGTTACTTTTCTGATAGGGAAACTCACATGGGAAGATTTTCAGCAACTCTGTAAGAACCCTACTCACAGCACAAACTATGCACCAGAGTCTTTCAGAGTCACATCCTAGGAACACTGACATTAGATGCATCCCACACATGCAGAAAAAGGAAAGACAAAACAGGAAATAAATCTGAGGCCCAGAGAAAATGTAAAATAATTGTAGGTGGATCATTCATGTAACAATACTAACATTAAAAAACTTGGATGAAAATAATAATTTTCTGATCATATGGGAGTTAGTAAATGTGACTTCAGTTGAATAGCCAGAGTCCTGGCTGCTCTGCTTCCAATTCAGCTCCCTGCTAATGCTCCTGGGAAGGCAGTTAGTATGGTTCAGGGGCTTGGGCCCCTGCCACCCACATGGGAGGCCTGGATGGAGTTCTAGGCTCCTGTCTTCAGCCTGAACAAGCCTAGCTTTGTGGCCATTTAGGGAGTGAACCAGCAGATAGAAGATCTCTCTCTCTCTCTCTCTCTCTCTCTCTCTCTCTCCCTAACTCTGCCTTTAAAATAAATAAGCGAATAAAAATTTTTTTAAGATATCTACTGTGCAACACAGTGACTGTAGTTAATAACAATGTATTGTATTCGTAAAAACAACCAAAGAGGCCAGCACTGTGGCATAGTGGGTTAAGCCTCTGCCTGCAGTGCCAGCATCCCATTATGGGTGCCAGTTCAAGTCCCCACTGGTCCACTTCCAATCCAACTTCCTGCTGATGGCCGGGGAAAGCAGTGGAAGATGGCCCAAGTGCTTGGGCCCCAGCACCCATGTGGGAGACTCAGAATAAGTTCCTGGCTCCCAGTTTTGGATCAGCTCAGCTCTGGCTGTTGTGGCCATTTGGGGTGTGCACCAGCGGATGGAAGACCTCTATCTCTCCATCTCTCTCTCTGTGTCTGTAACTCTGCCTCTCAAATAAATAAGTAAATCTTTTAAAAAAGAAAAAAGTCACCAAGAATATACATATTAACTGTTCTCACCTCAGAAAATGCTAAGTTTATGAGGTAGTGCATATATTAATTAGCAATTTAATCATTTAATCATGTTACATATTTGAATACATCATGTTGTATATGGTAAATGTATACAATTTCAATTTTTCAATTAAAGTATATATAATAGTTTGATATTTAATAATGAAATATAAGAACATAATGAACAAAGCATTTTATTATCTAATCTTGTGGAAATACTAGCTAAAACAATTTAAAAAGGGAGAAAAGAGGTGTAAAAATATTGGCGATAAGGAGACAACATCTTCAGAAAATCCTTTGAGAAATTCCTTTATTTCACCTTTTCCTTCGTTAGCTCTCTTCGTCAGCTCAGGGTCATAACCAATAGCCACAGCCTGAGTGGCTTCCTCACTGTTCTGCAGGCTGGGCGTCCAGCTCAGGGTCCTTGCAGATCAGGGGTCCGCAGAGAACACTAATGCCACTCGTGAGGGCTCCGCCATCAAGACCTCATTGATACCCCCTCAAGGCCGCATCCCCTCTCGTCATCACACTGGGCTTTCAGCCGTCAGCATACAAGCCTTAGGGAAACGCGTGCAGTCCTCAGCACCAGCCAAAATCTGGTACTGATGTTTTTTTTCTAAGCACTGTGGCTAAATCTACAGATGGGTGCAGAATTATGGTGATCTCAGTTCTCACCAAATTGATTGATAATTCCGTACAATATAAATCAAAACAAATTCGACAAAGTGATGAAAGCTCATCTTTCAAAGTGGCACTCAATGTTGACTGCATATTGGAATCCTCCTGGGAGCCATTACAGCTGTTCCCACGCCTCCCCCACAGCAGTGACAGTGGGGCCTCTGGGAGCTGCACAAGGGTATCGGTGTCTGGCAAAGCCCCTGAGTGATCACCACGTGCAGCCAAGGTTGAGAATTACAGCTCCAGAAGACTCGACGTGGGAGAAGAGCAAGAAATAATTTTGGAGAAGAAGGAAAATGAGCAAGTGCTGTCTACAGCAGGTTGAAATAGATTGCAAAGTTATAGCTACTAAAAGTGTGCACTAATGCAAGAACTGACACACAAATCAATAGAACCAAATACATACTCCAAAAAAGTCAAGTACATACAATAGAAAATAGAAAACAGGTGGCCTTTCAAATCAGTGAAGGAAAAATGAATTACTCAGTAAATAACGTGACAACTAGCTAACCATTTACAAAAATAAAGCTGTTAAATTCCAAATGAATGAATGTTAAAGAAATCAACACTATAAAGAATGTGACTTTTGCCTATATAGCATATATTTACCCTTCTTTTGGTACTAATACCCAGTTTTGGGGGAGGAAACTATTCATCTGTAATTTCTGATACATTTAAGGAGTGATTGATTTAAATAATGAAAATATTTTAACCCTATAAGAAACTAATATAATAATAAGGAGGTATCATTTGTTGCCCATTGTTTTAGACAACATTTTTTAAATATTAAAATAAGGGTACTTCAGGGCCAGTGAATCAACAGATGGAATCTCTCTCTCTTTCTCTCTCTCTCTTTCTCTTTCCCTCTGCCTGTCCTTCTCTGTAACTCTAACTTTCAAATAAATATATAAATCTTTAAAAAAATAATAAGGGTACCTCAAAAAGTTCATAGAAAAATGGAATAGAAAGATAAGTTTAATTTGGTGCCAAAAATTTTTAAATCCATGAGTACTTCTATCATAATATACATTTTCCATGAACATTTTGAAGATCCCTTGTACCTGCTCCTGGCTATATCAAAAATTTCCAAAATCCTTGGTGTATAAATGACAGGAGATATTGTAAATGTATTTATCTTCCACCCAGGAAGTTAACTTTTAGTGATGTAATACAAACTGGTGAGCAGCCAGAACCACAAAGACACAAATAAAGATTTTATTCATCACAGCTTTGTCTCCAGGGCAAAAAAAACAAAAACAAGCTAAGAGTCTTTCAAGAGGACAGCACGTCTATCCATGTGTTGGCGTTAAAGATGTCAATGACTCTTCACACCATCAGGACGACTATTATTATTTAAAAAATGAAGTGCCTACAAGGATATGGACTGTTTATGGGGATGTAAAATGATGTAACTGCTATAAAAAAAACAGAATGTCAGTTGGTCAAAAACTTAAGTGTAGAATTATTGTATGACCAGCATTTCCACTTCTGGATATGTACCCAAAAGAACTGAAGGCGGGGACTCAGTCAGGTGTTTATATGCACATATTCATAGAGACTTTATTCAGAAGAGCCAAAAGGTAAAAGCAGCCCATATATATTCATATCCAGCCATAAAAAAGAAAGCTATTCTGCAACACTGGCATCTCATATCGGAATTCTGGTTCAAGTCCTAGTTTCTCTGTTTCTGATCCAGCTGCTTGCTAATGTACCTGGGAAAACAGCAGAAGATGGCCCAAGTGCTTAGGCCCCTGCACCCACGTGGGAGACCCAGAAGAAGCTCCTGGCTCCTGGCTTCGGATCCACCCAGCTCCAGCCATTGCAGCCTTTTGAGGAGTAAAGCTGTGGATGGAATCTCTCTCTCTCTCTCTCTCTCTCTCTCTCTCTCTCCCCTCTTCTCTCTCTCTCTCTCTCTCTCTCTCTCTCTCTCTCTCTCTCTCTTTCTGTAACTCTATCTTTCAAATAAATAAATAAATCATAAAAAAAAACAACTACTGTATAATCACACTTAAATGCAGTATTAGAGTACTAAAAGTCAGAGAGTAGATGTTTGCTAGGGGTTAGGAATTAGAGAGAGTAGAAAGTTGATTGGTCTTTCTTTTTTTACAAAAGGATATTGAGCCTGAGAGCTCTAGTTTTATTTTAGGTTTTTGTTTGTTTGTACTTATTTACTTGAGAGATAGAGAGGAAAACAGAGACGGCTCCTAAACATGGATTAACAACCACCTGGAATGGCCAGACCCAAAGCCAGGAACTAGGAACGCAATCCAGGTCTTCCACGTGAGTGACAGGAACTCAACTACTGGAGCCATCACTGCACCTCCCCAGGTCTGCTTTAACAGGAAGCTGGAATTGGAAGCCCAGAACTGGGGCTCAGACCTGTGTTGGACATAGGCGTCTCAGTCATGATGCTAACCACCTGCCCCAAGGGAGCTAGTGTTTGATGGGCAGAAAAAGTTCTGGAGACGGGTGACGGTGATAGTTGTGGATCAATGCAAATGGGGCTGATGCCAGAAAACTGTACACTTGCAAACAGCAAAGATGGGAAACTTCATGCTACATATGCTGTACACCACAATAAAAAGACCTTCTATAGGAAAAAAAAGAACTCGTTGGTCTATTCGACTTCAAGATTTCTCTTTGTCATTGCTGTATGGTGAGTCAAACAAGAGTGAAACACATGAGACCACATAGCAAAATTTCCTAGATGTCATTCTCCATGTTTGCTTTTATAGTTTGGAATCCTCAATCTCTTTTTTGATCATTGTTTCTCTGTAGAAAAATTTTGGGGGTGGTTGGGAGTGAAGGATTTAAACTCATACAAGAGGATCTTTACATAAGGTCAGCCACAAATGCAATGATGGACTCAGTTGGTGACATCATAGCTTGGATGACAAGCTACTTCTTCGGAGTGTAATTTTCCACAGTGGAATTTTGCTCTACATTTTCACAGCAACTCCATTTCACTCCCAGAAGCTGTTCATAAAGAATCTAGCAGTGCGATCATGGGTGCCAGGGACCTAAAACCCGTGAGGATTCACTTGGCTGGCCAAGAACTCGCGACCAGAGGCGATCTGGTTTCCTTCTCAGGGCTAGAACAAAACAGCAAAAATATTTCCACTCTAAATAGGAACTGCAATCGAAAAGAAATCCTGCTCCTTGCCTTTTAAAATAAGAACACACGCAAAAAACACGGGCTGAGACTTTGGGTTACCTTCACGATGCTTCAAGAAAGGCTTTGCTGCATCTATCAAACCGAATCTTACCCAGCCTTGGACAGAGTGACAATACTTGATTTTAAAACTGTCTCTGGAGCAGCTGCTTAGTGTAGAGTATAAGCGGAATAGGAGAGAAATGATGCCAAAGTCCTGTCAGAAGAATCCAAACACTAAGCCATGTGAAAGCAGGTAAACACTTCCCTTTATTTCTGTTTAAATATGTACTGAGGTCTATGGGCACAAAAGTCCCATTGTGAACCTTATGTAATTCGACCCAAGGAACTAGCTGACCTTGATAAAGGTCCCCATTTACAAGCAAACGCCAAGAAGTTGTTCAACAGCACTGCCAAAAGAACAGGAAAACCCTTGGTACTAAAAACAGTTATGACCAACTGCTCTCTGGCCACTGGTGCTTCTGTTCAACTATAAAGTCCCTCTTCTCAGGGACGTGCACACCATTTGTTTCTGCGATTCACCCAGGCTAGTTTCGGCCTTTTCATGCCAAAGATGCAAAAATTGCTGCTGTTCAGTCCTGACATTTGGGGCTGAGACGCCTTGAATAAGTTAAAGGGGACATGAAACACTTCCATTGCTGGGGTTTTTTTAATGCTTTCCACATGCTGTGCCCAAGTACTACATCACCACATCACTGCCTGTTGCAGGTGACTCCAAATTATGCCCTTCGTCACCCGCTGTACAAGAGCATGGTTTTATTTTTTTAAATTTTTTCAGTTTTTTTTTTTTTAATTTGAGAGGCAGAGTTACAGACAGAGGGAGGGAGAGATAGAGAGAGAGATCTTCCATCTGCTGGTTCATTCCCCCAAATGGATGCTACAGCTGGAGCTGCACTGATCTGAAACCAAGGAGCCAGGAGCCAGGTGCTTCTTCCAGGTTTCCTAAGTGAATACAGGGCCCCATCTTCCACTGCTCTCCCAGGCCATAGCAGAGAGCTGGATCAGAAGAAGAGCAGCTGGGACTTGAATCAGCACCCATATGGAAGGTCAGCGCCAAAGGCAGAGGTTTAACCTACAGCCACAGCACCAGCCCCAAGCGTGGCTTTAGAATTGAAATGGCATAGTTGAGTCTCATAAATGCTAGTCATTGAGGAGAAATCTCAGCCACCCACCCAGCAGCAATCTGGAGGTTCAGACAAGGCCACGTAAGTACATCAGGTCACTAACGGAATCGGTTCTTGCCAACTAGAACAGCTGAAAACCAACACAACCCCATGACCCCGCAACTCCATGTCCAGATACAAACCCTGGAGAACAGATGCACAATGAGACCTTCACTGGGAAGTTCATTGCAGCACTCTTTGTTGGCACATAATTGGAAATATCTAAAAGTCCACCAACAGGAAATTAGAGCTATAAATAGCAGGGTAATTGCATCATGCAATATTCGAAGAAGGTCAAAAAATAAATGACTCTACATGCTGACTTTACATAGATCGGGTACAAACAAAATTCTTTATAATAATTGCTTCTAAGAGCATGGGAAGAGAATGGGGCCAATGACAGGAACTCAATGCATGTCAATGACGCATGAGAGTTTTAAAAATCTATTGATCTGAAGCAAATTTGACGAAATGCTAACAATTATGTGTCCTGAGCACTAAAGCTCAGATGAGAAGTGCAGCCGTGGACCTTCCTGCATTCACATTCTCCCTACCACACACACACACACACACACACAAATCTAGTATTGAAACTTTGAGGGACAACCACATCTCTTACCGGGGTGCCTGGGTTTGAGTCTCCCTTCTGCTTCCAACCCTGTTTCCTGCCAATGAACTTCTGAGGTAGCAGGTGATTGCTTAGGACACAAGTGTCTGCCACACATGTGGGAGACCCAGATGGAGTTCCTGGATCCTGGCTTTGGCCTGGCCCAGCCCCAGCTGTTGTAGGCATTTGGAGAATGAAGCAGTGGATAAGAGATTGATATCTCTCTCTCTCTCTCCCTCCCTCTCTCTCTCAAACAAACAAAAATACATAAGTTAAAAAAAAAAAAAAGTTTAGGCCGGCGCTGCAGCTCACTTGGTTAATCCTCCACCTGCGATGCCGGTACCCTGGGTTCTAGTCCCAGTTGGGGTGCTGGATTCTGTCCCAGTTGCTCCTCTTCCAGTCCAGCTCTCTGCTGTGGCCCGGGAAGGCAGTGGAGGATGCCCCAAGTCCTTGGGCCCTGCACCCACATGGGAGACCAGGAGGAAGCATCTGGCTCCTGGCTTTGGACCAGTGCAGCGCCAGCCATAGTGGCCATTTGGGGGCTGAACCAATGGAAAAGGAAGACCTTTCTCTCTCTCTCTCCCTCTCTCTCTCTCTCTCTCTCTCTCACTAACTCTGCCTGTAAAAAAAATTAATAGAAAGTAAATAGGGGCCGGTGCTGTAGTGTAGTAGGTTAAGCCTCCTCCTGCATATGAGCACCTGTTCATGTCCCAGCTGTTCCACTTCTGATCCAGCTCCCAGCTAATGATCTGGGAAGGCAATGGAAGACGGCCCAAGTGCTTGAGCTCCTGTATCAACGTGGGAGACGGTTGAAGCTCCTGGCTCCTGGCTTCAGACAGGCCCAACCATGCCATTGCAGGCATTTGGGGAGTGAACCAGCAGATGGAAGATCTGTGTGTGTATCTCTCCCTCTGTCTGTAACTCAGCCTCTCAAATAAATAAATAAATTTTTTTTAAAAAAGGGATGTACAGTTAGAATGGCTCACATTCAGAAATCTACCAACAATAGATGCTGGAGAGGATGTGGGGAAAAAGGGACACTAACCCACTGTTGGTGGGAATGCAAACTGGTTAAGCCACTATGGAAGTCAATCTGGAGATTCCTCAGAAACCTGAATATAACCCTACCATTCAACCCAGCCATCCCACTCCTTGGAATTTACCCAAAGGAAATTAAATTGGTAAACAAAAAAAGCTGTCTGCACATTAATGTTTATTGCAGCTCAATTCACAATAGCTAAGACCTGGAATCAACCCAAATGCCCATCAATAGTAGACTGAAATTATGGGACATGTACTCTATAGAATACTATACAGCAGTCAAAAACAATGAAACCCGGTCATTTGCAACAAGATGGAGGAATCTGGAAAACATTATGCTGAGTGAATTAAGCCAGTCCCAAAGGGACAAATATCATATGTTCTCCCTGATTGGCGACAACTAACTGAGCACCAAAGGGGAAACCTGTTGAAGTGAAATGGACACTATGAGAAACAGTGACTTGATCAGCTCTTGTCCTGACTGTTGATGTACAATGTAATACTTTATCCATTTTATTATTTTTTTTGTTCTAGTACTATTGGTTGAACTCTGTAATTAACACACATTTATTCTTAGGTGTTGAAATTTTAACTGAAAAGTGATCCCTGTTAAATATAAGAGTGGAAATAAGAGAGGGAGGAGATGTACAATTTGGGACATGCTCAATCAGACTTGCCCCAAATGGTGGAGTTAGAAACGTGCCAGGGGATTCCAATACAATCCCATCAAGGTGGCATGTACCAATGCCATCTCACTAGTCCAAGTGATCAACTTCAGTTCACAATTGATCACACTGATAGGTCTAAGAGTCAAAGGGATCACACAAACAAGACTAGTGTCTGCTAATACTAATTACTAATAGATAGAATCAAAAAGGGAGAGAACATGGGAAGTGGGAGACACAGCAGACTCATAGAATGGCAGATGTCCTAAATAGCATTCTGGCCTCAGAATCAGCCCTTAAGGCATTCGAATCTGGCTGAAGGGCCCATGAGAGTATTTTAGGCATGGAAAGCCAAGACACTCTGGGGAAAAAGAAAAGAAGACCTAAATGAAAGATCTCTGCAAGTGAGATCCCAGTGGAAGGAATGGGGCCATCAAAGAAGGAGGTACCTTTCTCTGAAGGGAGGAGAGAACTTCCACTTTGACTATGACCCTGTCGGAATAAGATCGAATTCGGCAAACCCAAAAGGCTTCCATAGCCTTGGCAACTCATGACTAGAGCCTAGGGAGATTAGTGATGCCATAAACAAGAGTGCCAAATTGTTAAGTCAACAACAGGAGTCACTGTGTACTTACTTCTCATGTGGGATCTGTCCTTAATGTGTTGTCCAATGTGAAGTAATGCTATAACTAGTACTGAAACAGTATTTTTACACTTTGTGTTTCTGTGTGGGTGCAAACTGATTAAATCTTTACTTAATATATACTGAATCGATCTTCTGTATATAAAGATAATTGAAAATGAATTTTGATGTGAAAGGAATGGGAGAGCGGGAGATGGGAGGGGTGCGAGTGGGAGGGAAATTATGGGGGGGGGGAGCCAATGTAATCCATCAACTGTACTTTGGAAATTTATATTTACTAAATAATAGAAAAAGAGAAACTGAAAAAAAGGGGATGTAAATAAATTTGGAATTATTTTTCTGGGTGTTGTTGCTTTCCTCTCTACTGGAGACAACAAATCTTACTGGAAACCCCTCAACACAAACCTAATCATTTAAGGATCCAATTTAAAATCCTTAAGAATTTGAATTTTTGTTGGGTTGTTGGTTAGATAAGCTGCTTTGAGAAGTCAGGGTACAAATTGATGGCAGAATTTTTTCTAAAAATCTTTCTGGATACTACCAAATTACAGTAAAAGCAATCAGGCTTTCAAGTTAATTAAGCTAAAACTCTCTGATAAATTGAAAGCCAACTCCTCAGGTGCATAGCTTATATAGATGGACCTGGTGACTTTGGGAACGTACAGACCATGCTTTTGTGTCCATCAGGTTGCCAGGAACACCATTAGCTGGGTTGTGACACTCCCGACCCAACTGTGGGCCTGAGCCAGCTACAGGCTACACAAGGCCATGGCTACTCAACACAGGTTACTTGAGGCTCATCAGAAATCTGTCCTCAAATGCAGCCTCCACTCAGCACCACCACCGACATCCTACAGACCGAGGCTCAGATAGGATATTGTAGTGGGGCCGCCCTGACTAAACACCACGGAGCAGGGCCTAAACAGCAGAAAGGCATTTTCCCATGGTTCTAGAGACCGAATAGGCAAGATAAAGTTGATCTCTTTGGGGCCTTGCTCCTTGGTGTGCAAATGCCTCCTCGCTGTGTCCCCATGTCATGTTTGCTATGTGCCTGGCTGAGTCCTAACCTCTTCTGATAAGGACATCAGACACATTGGGTTAGAGCCTTGCTTTGTAATAAATGACCTTGCTTTATCTCAAGTATTTTTTTAAAGGCTCTATATCCAAGTAGTCATACGAGGTTCTAAAGGTTAGACTTTCAACACATGAGTTCAGAAGATGGGGATGAAATTCGGTCCCCCTCTGGACTGGGGCCACATCGGGACACCCCTGTGCTGTGGATCTTCATCCATGTTTCAGTTGGCTGCACGGTCCTCCGTGTCCTGGTCCGACCCTCGGGGACAGCTCAAGGGCTCCCACTCTCAATTCTTTCAGAAGGGTCTGGCAACTGGGAGGCACCCGTAGGAGATGCGGAAGGTGGAAGGAGACTACAGCTGAGCGCTTCTCCACCTGACTCCCTCTCTGCCAGGTCCCCTCAGGCTGGCTGCACCCCTCTCTGGAGGCCACAGCAGCCTTCGGAATCTCTGCACACACGGTGGCCCCGGGCATTCCTGTACTGCTACTTCCTCTTGCTCCTTCAAGTCTGATAGTTAACGGCTCTCTGCTGCTGTGAGCCCAGGAGGATGCTCACCCCTCGCTGCCTTTCCTACCCCCTCCTCTGTAAATAGGACCTCCATTAAATTGTCCTCGGATTACCCAATTGGCTGTGTCACCTGCTCCCTGCCAGGCCTCTGATGTGCCCACAACAGCTCGCCAAGTCGTCTGTGGTCTGGCCCTTGCCCAACTCTCCATCCTCATCTTCGCTTCTCTCCCCCTCCAGCGCCCCAGACTTCTTTCATGGCATGCATTCCAGTTCTCTTCCAACTATTCAAAATCATATGAAAACGCACGTGGCATTTTGTCTTGGACCAGGTTCCTGGGGAGGCCGATGCTGACCGGGAGAAGTGTGGGCAGGAGGCCGACCGAGGAGCACCCATTGCGGGTGTAAGGGAAGCATAAGTGACCCAGCGTGCCTCAGTGGGCATTCTCTGAGTGGGTTCCTGTACTATTGTGACAGCACGTCAGCTTTACTTTGCATTGGTTAACTGTCAAAGCTTGTGCACTTGTTCTTAACAGCCAATGGAAGGGACATACTCCATGAGTCTCCCAGAGAGGACCCCAAATTCTCATAAAGGCCATGCAAGAGCAAGAAACTACACAACTTGGCTTCATCACTGTTTGCCTCCAAACAAGCTATCTAATGTTTCTGTGTTTCGGTTTTGTCATCTGTAGGGAGGTGATCATGATTCTCATGGCCCTAACAGTATAAAAATGTCACAAGTATCCCAAGAGTGAAGATTCAGAAATGCCTTCAGAGCGGTGGCTGGTGTGTGGTGTCTGCCATTGTCATTTGCTGCTCAAACCTTATCTAAAGTAGCAGCTGCAAAAAAATAAGTTTCAGGGGCTGACGTTGTGGCATGCAGCAGGTTAAGCCGCAGCTGGAATCCCAGCTGCTCTGCTTCCAAGCTAGCTCCCTCCTAATTTGCCTGGGAAAGCAGCAGAAGATGGCCCAAATCCTTGGGCCCCTGCCACCGATGGGGGAGGCCCCGATGGAATTCCTAACATCTGGCTTCAGCCTGACCCAGCCCTGGCTATTTCAGCCATTTGGGGAGTAAACCAGTGGAGGGATGATCTCTTTCTCTGTGTCTCTTCCTCTCTTTACCTTCCAATAAATAAATAAAACATTTTTTTAGAAAAATAAAGTTTTCATAAAGGATGTTGTCCACCTACTTCTCTAAATATTTAGTGTTTTTCCTACAAATATTCAATTTTAGAGCTGCACACTTGATTAGCACTAATTTGTCTGTTGGTATAATTCTTTTTTAAAAGATTTATTTATTTATTTGATAGGCAGAGTTACAAACAGAGTGAGAGAGAGAGACAGAGAGAGAGGTCTTCCATCCGCTGGTTCACTCCCCAGATGGCCACAATGACTGGAGCTGGGTTGATCTGAAGTCAGGAACCAGAAGCTTCTTCTAGGTCTCCCACAGGGGTGTAGGGTCCCAAACACTTGGGCCATCTTCCACTGCTTTCCAAGACCATCAGCAGGGAACGGGACTGGAAGTGGAGCCACCAGGACTTGACCTGGCACCCATATGAGATGCTGGTGCCATAGGCAGAGGCTCAGCCTACTATGCCACAGCACTGGTCTCTGGTAAAATTAATTCTGCTAAATTATTGTTGGCTGTGCCACCTGTCTTGATGAAAACTGCAAGAAACAGGAGTGGGCTTTTGGTACTTGAGATGCCCATGTCCCATGCCTGGGTTTGAGTCCTGGTTTCACTCTGACTCCAGCTGCCTGCTAATGCATCTTCTGGAAGGTAATACATAAGGGCTCAAGTAGTTAGGTCCCTGTCACCTCTGTGGGAGATGCAGACTGAGTTCTGGGCTCCTGGCTTTGCCCTGGCCCAGCCCTAACTCTGAGGGGCATTTGTGAAGTGTACTGGTGGATGGAAGATCTCTTTCTGTCTGCATGTCTGTCTCTGATATTTTTTCCTCTCTCTTCTTTGCAAATAAAATTAAATAAATTTTTTAAAAGAATGTAATAAGTGGATATAGGAATGCTGATACACTTGTTGTAGGGACATTGCCAACAACGTTGTTCATATTTCACCTGGAAACCTCTCCATCAGGCCTCGGCACCTCTGGTTTAGTTGTGTATTTATAGTATTTATTTCCATTGTCCCTAGTAGGTATTTAAAACCCAATGATAAATATCCTTGATGTCTATCCATAAATTCTTAGGCTTTTTTTCTATCCTTATTTATCTCAAAGTTCCCATTTACAGATAATCTGTCATATAATACATATTTCTATAAGTTGACTCGAAGTCCTTTCTTTTTATTTATTTATTTATTTATTTATTTATTTTTTATTTTTTGACAAGCAGAGTGGATAGTGAGAGAGAGACAGACAGAGAGAAAGGTCTTCCTTTTTGCTGTTGGTTCACCCTCCAATGGCCGCTGCGGCCGGCGCATCTCGCTGATCCAAAGCCAGGAGCCAGGTGCCTCTCCTGGTCTCCCATACGGGTGCAGGGCCCAAGGACTTGGGCCATCCTCCTCTGCCTTCCCGGGCCACAGCAGAGAGCTGGCCTGGAAGAGGGGCAACCAGGATAGAATCCGGCGCCCCAACCGGGACTAGAACCCGGTGTGCCGGCGCCGCAAGGTGGAAGATTAGCCTGTTAAGCCACGGCGCCGGCCTTCGAAGTCCTTTCTTTAGAGGGGGAGGAGAAATGAGACATAGAACAAATAAGCAAATAAGCAAGTAATAAGTAAATATAGCAAGCAAGCAATTAACCTAGCAGTTAAGTTACTTGTATGTCACACGGGAATGCCTGGGTTTGATTCCTGCCTCTGGTTCTTGACTTCTGCAGTGATTGTTTTTAAAATGTATTTTATTATTTATTTGAAAGTCAGAGTTACAGAGAGACAGAGAAAGAGAGAGATCTTCCATCTGCTGGTTCACTTCCCAGATGGCAGCAATGGCCAGGGCTGGGCCAGGCTGAAACCAGGAGCCAGGAGCTTCTTCTGTGCCTCCCAGGTGGGTGCAGGGGCCCAGGGACTTGGACCATCTTCCACTGCTTTTCTGTGCACATTAACAGGGAGCTGGACTGGAAGAGGAGCAGCCTGGACGTGAACCAGCACCCATATGGCATGCCGACATTCCAGGAGGCAGCTTAACCCACTACGCCATAGTGCCGGCCCCCTGCCTCTGACTGTCTCCAAATCCTTGTGCCCCACAAAGGTACTCACACCAGGACTCTGCATGGAAATCAGAACGGACACTTTCCTCCAGCCCACTGTTTGGATTTCGATCCAGGGAAGACCCTGGGAAGCAGTGGCAATGGCTTAAGTAATTGGTTCCTGCCACCCATGTAGGAGACCTGGATTGTATCCCTGGCTATGGCTCCTGCACAACCCCAGCCATTGCAAGTATTTGTGGAGTAAACCAGTGGATATGAGAGCTCTGTCTCTGTTGCTCAGATAAATTTTTAAAAAAAAACTGAAAATGAATACAAAACTGAATCCAGTCTGACAGACATGGTGATATGACCATCGTTTGAGCAGCAATCAAATTCAAGCCATTGTAGCAGTGTTGGGAGGTGGGGCCTTCTGGTGATGGGGTCGCTAAGAGGGACAAATGCCCTTCTCTAGGGAGTGGGTTCGTTACTGTGTGAGCGGCTTGTTACAAGTCAAAGGCAGCCCTTCGGCTCTCCTTCTCATACTCCCTTCCCTTCTGCTTTCCCACCAGGCTAGGGTACAGCACAGGATCCTCACTAGAAGCTGCTCCCAATCTTGGACTTCTAACTGCATAAACTTCTTTCCTTTATAAATTGCTTGGGCTCGGCTACTGTGTCATAGCAACAGAAAACAGCATTAGACAGGTCATAATGAGCCTTCACCGGGAAGCCCGGTTTCCTGATTGTATTCACACTCATGTCTCAACAAGCCTTGTGTCACTGCTTGTCTTTCATAAGCCCGCCAAACAGTTCAAAGCTGTTGCAAGCTCATTTCAGAAGAACAGCCACCCCTAATTAGACAGTCAACTATGCTAATCTATCATTCAAAGAAACCTTTTCTAAGTCCCCATAAAATATAGTAGGGTGCAAAAATGACAATCAAGTGACACAATCAATGAATATGATGAAAGTCTGGGATATCTCCTAGACTAATAACAATGAATTTGCATGCATTTTTGCAGGCTCAGCTTGGGAGCACTGAGCCCAGTTGTTCATGGCTGAGAGAGTAAGCTCATAGAAGCTCACAGAAAAAAAACACCATTTGGAATATTCCTGATTTTTTTTTTCTTTTTTAAGTTGGGTGGAATCTTCGTATTTTCAAACTGGAAAGTGCAGTCCTCTAGAAACGCCAAGATGCTTTGGGATGCTTTGGCCACAAGTTGGTAGACCCAGGGCTGAGGTCAGAATCTGCTGCCAGTGGTGTCTCAGCCACTGGACACAGATGGCGCTAGCATAAAACCATGTCTCCCATTGAAGCTGAATGTGCTATCTGCCCAACTTAAAGGATGTATAGCCTGCCAATGGCTCAGAGGGGAGGGGTGCCCTCCATGGCCCCACATGCCCTAAAGGAGATTGCCGGGAACACACAACAGAAGCACTTCATCAACCTTTTGGGGTTGGGACTGGAGGCAAATGACCTTACTGATCTCCAAGCAGAATCCTGATGTGAGTCCCTCTGCTGGGCACAAGGACTTGAAGCCCAAGGTCTAGGCCGTATCTGAGTCAGCCAGCCCCAGCCAGCCACTGGGTCTGGGAGAGCAGAGTCGCCCACTCTCACACCTGTGCCTTTCAATTTGGCTGTAATTTAGAATCACCCGGGGAGCTTTGCAGAACTACTGATGGCTGAGCTCTACCACACCAATGAAATCTGAATCTCCTAGGTCAGTAGAGATGGCAGACATCACCAGTTTAAAAAGCTCCCCAGGTGGTTCTAATATGCAGTCACAGTTGAGAACCACTGCTATAGTTAGACAAGGAGACTGCTTAGCTAAGGAGAACCAAGCTGCCCTGAGAGGCCAGCTGCTTAGAAATAGTTCTTACCGTCTATGGCCATACCACCCAGAACATGGAAGCTAAGCAGGGTTGGGCCTGGTTAGTACTTGGATGGGAGAAATAGCCCCTATCATCCCTTCCGACTCCCCCGCGTTACCTAATACAGCATCCAACATCGACCCTCCCTGCCTCAGCACCACTACTCTGATACTAAGCTAGTGCTATTGCATATTTCCCCTTACTCAACATTACCTGAGCATCCGCTCTGAGTCAGACAGCAGGAACCCAGAAGTAAATAGGACACAGTTCCTACCTTCAAGGACCTCACAGACAATCAACACAACTTCCGTACATGGAAAAAAAAAAAAAAAAAAAACCCCATTGGCCAATGTTTCACAATGACTTGCAACAGGCCAGATTCTCTTCTGAAATTTTGCATATTATTTCAATTCTTCCGAGAACCTTTTGAGATAGGTACCGTGACTATGCAGCCCATTTGATAGACACGACTCCTGGGCTGGCTGTAGAGTATTAACGTAATCACCTAAAGTTCTTTAGCCCTGGCATCCGCATCTTCCATGCTGCACCATGTGGATAAGTAGACGTGCTGTTTGATTCGAAGAATGATTGAGTAATCCAGCATGGGTGGATTTGGGCTGAAAAGGTGGATTGGGGCCAGAATGTGAAAGGTCTTCTGTGTCACAAACAGAAGTTGCTATTGTACCTCCAGCAGACAGAAAGCAGCCAGCCCAAGTTTTAAATTGGGAGCCACCACCTCTTAGGAGATGAGAGTGAGAATAACCACAGGGTGATGAGATAGGCAGAGCAAGACAGTGGCAGCGGAGCAAGCAGGGGACAGACCTGAAGACACTTCTGCCTTGGAGGAATGACAGGGCTCCTGGCTGATTGGAGATGGGGAGAGGGGAGGAAGGCAGCTCCCGGGTTGATAATGAGAGCAGCCTGGCAGGTAGGTGCTCTCAGTAGAGAACGAATGGATCTGTGGAGGGAAGGGAATGAGTTCAGCTTTGGATGTGTTCCGTCTCCACAAACCTTCCTACCTGCCAACTGCTAAGAGGCAAGACAGTTAAACCGTTTCAGACTCTTTGGACTCGGATTTTTTTAATTTTAATTTTTTGCAAAATCATAAATAGAGAAACTTCCTAAATTTGCATAGAAGTGCATTGACTTTGGAATTTAGATGCGATTTGAAGAGAAACTAAGAAGCAAACCAAGATGATGATTTTGTTGTTTTAAAAAGTGCCATCCTACCAAAATTAGAAAAAAAAAAAAAGACTCTTTATACTGAGTAAAGAATCCAAAAATAACCAGGCCAACCCCAAATGAGGTCTATGAGACATGACAAACACATATTTTTCAGCTACCTAAATATTTGACTTCTATTTTAAAGACAGTGGTGGTATTGGGTGTGTGTGGTTAAAGCATGTTTCATTCTAAATAGATTTTCCTCATCTTGACTTCATGGCATTGTGCTTCGGCTAGCTTCTTGGCTGCCTATTCGTGCTTATCTATGAGGCTAAGCTTAGCAGAAGAGACACTCATACAATTGCTACTCATCGCTCAATTTTGTCATAAATTATATGTCCAGTGTTTAAGTGTGCACACTAAAAAATACAAACAGTTCTGATTAGGTTAAAATCATTTTCAAAGAAAGTTAGAGAAGTCATTTCATCTTCCATGATAATTGAGCATTATTTTTTTTTAAAAAAGGACATTTTCTAAAGTGATTATTTTTTTAATCTACTAGAAAGGCAGTTCCCTCCCCGCAAATGTCCACAACAGCCAGAGCTGGGCCAGGTCAAAGCTGGGAGCCAGGAACTTCATCTGTGTCTCCCACATGGATGGCACTGGCCCAAGTACTTGGGCCATCTTCTTTTTTTTTTTTAAGATTTTATTTATTTATTTGAGAGGTAGAGTTACAGACAGTGAAAGGGAGAGACAGAGAAAGGTCTTCCTTTCATTGGTTCACTCCCCAAATGGCCGCAAAGGCCAGAGCTGCACCAATCTGAAGCCAGGAGCCAGGTGCTTCTTCCTGGTCTCTCACATGGGTATAGGGGCCCAAGCATTTGGGTCATCTTCTACTGTTTTCCCAGGCCATAGCAGAGAGCTGGATTGGAAGAGGAACAGCAAAGACTTGAACAGGTGCCCATACGGGATGCCAGCACCTCAGGCGGAGGATTAACCTACTGCACCATGGCACTAGACCCACTGGGCCATCTTCTGCTGACTCCCAGGATGCATTAGCAGGAAGCTTGAAAAGAAACAGAGCAGCTGAGACTCAAACCTGCACTTTGATGCAGTGTCCCAAGCAGTGGCTTAACCCACTTTACCACAACACCTACCATTGATCATTACTTTTTAAAGACATAGCCAGGGGCCAGCACCGTGGCTCACTTGGTTAATCCTCCGCCTGCGGCGCCGGCATCCCATATGGGCGCCAGGTCCTAGCCCCAGTCGCTCCTCTTCCAGTCCAGCTCTCTGCTGTGGCCCGGGAAGGCAGTGGAGGATGGCCCAAGTCCTTGGGCCCCTGCACCCGCATGGGAGACCAAGAAGAAGCACCTGGCTCCTGGCTTCAGATTGGCATAGCTCCGGCCGTAGTGGCCATTTTGGGGAGTGAACCAATGGAAGGAAGACCTTTCTCTCTGTCTCTCACTGTCTAACTCTATCTGTCAAATAAATTAAATAAATAAATAAAGACATAGCCAGGGGGTAAAGCCGCTACCTACAGTGTTGGCATCCCATACGGGCACCAGTTCGAATCCCAGCTGCTCCACTTCTGATCCAGCCTCTGCTATGGCCTAGAAGATGTCCCGAGTCCCATGTGGGAAACCCAGAAAAAGCTCCTGGCTCCTGGCTTCCAACTGTTGCTGACATTTGGAGAGTGAACTAGCAGATGGAAGACTTTCTTTCTTCTCTCTCTCTCTCCCTCTCTCTGCCTCTCTGTAACTCTGCCTTTCAAATAATAAATAAGTAAATAAATATTTTTAAAAAAAGAAAAAAAACCTCACGGGAGACCCAGAAGAAGCTCCAGGCTCCTGGCTTCAGATTGGCCCAGCTCTGGCCATTGCAGCCATTTGGGGAGTGAACCAGTGAATGGAAGATTCTCTCTCTCTGTCTCTGTCTCTGTCTCTCTCTCTGCCTCTCTGTAACTTTGCCTTTCAAATAAATTAATTAATTAAATCTTTTTTTAAAAAATGTATCCAAGGGCTCGTGGTTAAGAAGCCCACATCAGAGTACCCAGGTGTAATACTCGGCTCTGCCTCCTGACCCCAGCTCCCTGCTAATGCAGACCTTGGGAAGCAGTGATAATGGCTCAAGTAGTTGGGCCCCTGCCACCCATGTGGAGACCTGGGGTGAGTGCTTAGCTCCAAACTTCAGCCTGGTCCAGCCTTAGATGTTGCAGATTTGGGAGAGAACCAGCCAACAGATGGGACCCTGCGTTTCTCTCTCTTTCTCTCTCTCTCTCTCTCTCTCTTTCTCTCTCTCTTGCTCACCCTCTTTCTCTCCCAATCACTTTCAAGAAAAAAAGATGCACCCCAAATTTTTACTGTGTCCCTATTAATTGATATTAATTGCAGGGTTGCTATGATGGTCAACTTTAGAATTTGAAAGCAAAGCCCTCCTATCCTCTGCAGACAGCAAGGTTTTTTGAGTGCTCGTTGTAGGCTCATTGCTGTGCTTTAGTAGAGACTGGGTCCTTAACCATGAGCTACCACATGACCTGCCATGTAGAACTGTCTGTTATGAACCAGGTGTGTTCCAAACCACCAGATCATAAAGTCTGGTATGTACAGTGGTGCTCTAGTACCAAATCAAGGTGCTATACAGGATACTTCAAAAGTTCATGGAAGGGGCTGGTACTGTAGCGTAGCTGGTTAAGCCACCATCTGCAGTGCTGGCATCCCATGTAGGCACCAGTTTGAGTCCCAGATGTTCCACTTTTGATCCAGCTCCCTTCTAATGCACCTGGGAAAGCAGCAGATGACAACTCAAGTGCTTGGGCCCCTGCACCCATGTGGGAGACTTGGAAGAAGCTCCTGGCTCCTGACTTCAGCCTGGCCCAGCCCCAGCTGTTGCACCATTTGAGAAGTGAACCAGCGAACAGAAGACCTCTCTCTCTCTCTCTCTCTCTCTCTCTCTCTCCCTCTCAACTCTGCCTTTCAAATAAATAAATATTTTTTAAAGGTCATGGACAATGCATATTGTGAAAAAATTATGCATAGATTTCAAACATTTTTGCACCATAGTACATTTATTTTTCAGTTCCATTTTTCCAGGAACTTGAGACTGGCTTTGAGGAGGCCCTACAGACACAAGTAAGTTACATAAAGATGTGGTACAAATGCCCATGGCCCCTAACCCAGCCACACTGCCTCCTTTCTCCCACCCTGCACTGACGGCCTCATGAAGAGCTCCCTATGATGAGTTGAGAAAGAGGAAACTCGGGTTAGGTTTGTAAGATTCTGCACGGGAGCCAGCGCTGTGATGCAGCTGGTTAAGCCACCATTTGTGATGCCAGTATTCTACACTGGAGTGCTGGTTCAAGTTCTGGCTGCTCTGCTTCTGATCCAGCTCCTTGCCAATGAACATGGGAAAGCAATGGATAATGACCCAAGTGCTTAGGCTCCTGCCACCCATGTGGGAGACCAAGATAGAGTCCCAGGCTCCTGGTTTTGGCCATCTGGGGAATGAACCAACTGATGGAAGTTCTCTCCTCTCTCTCTCTCTCTCTCTCTCCCTCTCCCTCTCCCTCTCCCTCTCCCTCTCTCTTTTCCTTTCTGTCTCTGTCACTCTGCCTTTCAAATAAATAAATATTTAAAAATAACATCATAGATGTCTTTTTAAACAAAAACGTTCTGCAAAATATGCTGGCAGTTTCTGGGCTGAGGCAAGCATTTGGTACCAGTGAAGCGCCTAGTTCAGAGCGCACAGGCTCAAGTCCCAGCTCCCCTTCTGATTCCAGCTTCCCGCCAATGTGCACCCTGGGAGGCAGCAGGTGAAGGCTCAAGTACTTGGGACCCTGGCACCCACATGGGAGACCTGGATAGATTCCCAGGCTCTTGGCTTTGGCCTAGGCTAGCCTTGGTTGTTGTGGGCATTTGGGGAGTGAACTAAAAGATGAAAGATCTTTCCCTGACTCGTTTGATCTCTATGTTAAATAAAATAAATAAGTACGTTTAAATGACTATAACCCTAACTAAAATATTGCTTTTTAAAGACTTATCTATTTGAAAGGCAGAGCAAGACACACACACACACACACACACACGTATCTTCCATCCTCTGGTTCACTCCCCAAATGCCCACAACAACCTGGAAGCAAGGAGCCAGGAACTCCATCTGGGACTCCCACGTGGACGGCAGGGACACACACAGTTGGGCTACCTTCTGCTGCCTTCCCAGGAGCATTAGCAGGGAGCTGGATGAGAAGCAGAGCAGCCAGGACTCCAGCTGGCACTCCTATATGGGGAGTAGCTTAACCAGCCATGCCACAACACCAGTTTCCAAAACATTTTAAAACATGGACCCATGCAGCTCTAAAACCCCTCCAGGACACCCCTCCAGAACAGTGACGTGGGGCGATGCTCTCCTCACAGGGCATTCTGCTCGGAAGGAGAAATACTTAGCAGTCTATCTATCCCGACCACTGGGTTGTGGCCAGTGGTTCGTCTGGATGGAGTTGGAAGTAACATGATTGGAAAACTGGTGACAAATCATCCAGGGGCGAGCACGGAGGGAAATGGGCCAAACATGTGAGATATTCATGTCCCATGTGAATGCTCACCAAGGGGTGACCTCAGCAGATACGGGTTTTAATAATCAATGGAGGGGCCAGCGCTGTGGCGCAGTGGGTTACCACCCTGGCCTGAAGCAGTGGCATCCCATTTGGGCACCGGTTCAACACCTGGCTGCTCCACTTCCAATCCAGCTCTCTGCTATGGCCTAGGAAAGCAGTAGAAGATGGCCCAAGTCCTTGGGCCTCTGCACCCGCGTGGGACACCTGGAAGAAGCTCCTGGCTCCTGGCTTTGGATCTGCACAACTTCAGCCATTTCAGCCAATTAGAGAGTGAACCAGCAGATGGAAGACCTTTCTCACTGCCTCTCCTTCTCTGTGTAACTCTTTTAAATAAATAAATAAATCATAAAAAAAAAAAATCAATGGATAGGGTGACCCATTCTGTGGCTACCAGCTAGCTTCTTTCTCTGTCACTGCTCATGAACAAAGTGGCCATGGGGGCAGAGGCCCAGGACAGAGACTTATTTTCACCATAGCCCACCTGACCACAACCAAGTAGTGCCAACTCAGCTGCCACAGAGACCAGCACTGAGGGCCCTAAATGACACCATCCCTCAGGGTGACTAGCCAGCTACTCGGGGGAAGGTTAATTACACTGGCATTTCCATTGGGAAAGGGACGGTGCTCTGTTCTCACTGGGATATGCTTATTCTAGACATGAACTTGCCTTCCCTGTACACTAAGCCTCTACCAAAAGTGTCATCATGGGCTCTCAGCGTTTTATCCCCCATCACGGCAACCCACACCGCTTCTGACCAAGAAATTCACCTCACAGCCAATGGCGTGTAGCAACAGGCCCGTGGTCATGGGACTCAGTGATCTTGTCATGTTCTCCACCGTCCCGGCTGCATAACAGAGGAATCACCTTTTGAAAACTCATGTTGCAGGGCTGGCGCTGTGGCGCACTAGGTTAATCCTCCGCCTGCGGCGCCAGCATCCCATATGGGCACCGGGTTCTAGTCCCAGTTGCTCCTCTTCCAGTCCAGCTCTCTGCTGTGGTCCGGGAGTGCAGTGGAGGATGGCCCAAGTGCTTGGGCCCTGCACCCACATGGGAGACCAGGAGGGAGCACCTGGCTCCTGGCTCCTGTAGCTCCAGCCATCGTGGCCATTTGGGGAGTGAACCAGCAGATGGAAGACCTTTCTCTCTGTCTCTCTCTCTCACTGTCTGTAACTCTACCTGTCAAATAAATAAAAATCTTAAAAAAAAAAAAAAAAACTCGTGTTGCAGCACCAGCCTAGGACAATGCCTTGCAGGGCTGAAGCAATGTTCTCCAGGTTATATATGCTCTAAACATGGTGCCATTTCCCCTAGGCAAGTGGCACGGATCTAGCAATGCAGAGGCAGAAATGGAGGAGTATCACTCACTATTGCCTCTAGGGGTTCACTAGCAAAGTTCTATTCCCTGTCCGTGAGCCACTATGCTCAACCAGTCTAGAAGTCTTCGTTCCAAAGGGAGAAAGGCTTCCCCCAGGAGACAAAGCAAATGAGCTCGCTGAAGTATCGGGTTGAGCCAGCGACCCAGCCCACTCTAGGCTCAAGCCACTTCCTCAAAAGGCAAAGAAGGGAGCTCCAGGGCTTGTGGAGTGACAGACACTGAGTTGCTACTACACAGTGCAGGATAAGGAAGAGTATGTCGGAAATACAGATCCCTTAGGCACCTGTTAGTATCACCGCGTCCTGTGATTAAAGCAACACTACAAATGAATGCAAGCAAAGGCTTGGCTCACTCTGCCAGGCTGGAGAACCATGACCCTCCCCCCCCCCAGGTGCTTACTGGCACATAGAGACCCTTCATCTGAGCAGGCCTGACTGCAACAGAAAGCACAGAACCGAGGTCCCTTGAAGACACCCCGCCGGTGGCTGCACCCCCCACTGACTCCCTGGAGTTCCAGCCTCCTTTCCTAAACTAAGATGTCAGAGTTGCAAATCCAGGCACGCACTTGATGGGACAAAGGAATCCAGTGGGTGCAAAAGAAACAAAGAGGAGTTAATGTCCAGGAAATCAGTGTTCTTGTAGGCCTCCATGCAGATATCGAAAAAGCGGTGCAGGCTGAAATTTAACACATGCTGTTCCACCCACCGGGAATTCCCCCCCAGATCTTCCCACCAATGTCGTCATCTAGAGCTCAGTATAAACATCTAAGGCACTCACAGCCCTGTCTGACAGCATTTGACAGTATACTGCCCCCTTGTCATTATACAGATGTCTTTCTCAAATGAAAATTTTGTCCGGGGGCAAGCACTGTAGCATAGTAGACTAAGTTTCTGCCTGGGGTGCCAGCATCCCACATGGGATTGAATCCCAGATGCTCCACTTCTGATCCAGTTCCCTGCTGGTGACCTGGGAAAGTAGTGGAGGATGGTGTAAGTGCTTTGGCCCCTACACCCCTGTGGGAGACCTGGAAGAAGCTCTTGGCTCCTGGCTTCAGATTGGCCCAGCTCCAGCCATTGTGGCCATTTGGGGAGTGAACCAGCAGATGGACGATCCCTCCCTGTGTAACGCTGCCTCTCAGATAATAAATCTTTAAAATATACATTTTGTCCAACAAGTTCATCATTCAATCTTCAGTGTCCTGGTATATAACAAGTAGTTGCTGAATCTAAGGGTGCCCCTGTAAAGGCTTAAAGATGTTAACTTCTGGGGCTGGCACTGTGGCACAGGTTAATCCTCCGCCTATGGCGCCGGCATCCCATATGGTCGCTGTTTCTAGTCCCAGCTGCTCCACTTCCTATCCAGCTCTCTGCTATGGCCTGGGAAAGCAGTAAAAAAGATGGCCCAAATCCTTGGGCCCCTGCACCCATGTGGGAGACCCGGAAGAAGCTCCTGGCTCCTGGCTTTGGACTGGTGCAGCTCCAGCCATTGCAGCCATTTGGGGAATGAACCAGCGGATGGAAGATCTTTCTCTCTGTCTCTCCTTCGATCTGTAACTCTACCTCTCAAATAAATAAATAAATCTTTTTTAAAAAAAGTTAACTTTTAGATAGAATTCTCCAGTCACAACTTGATGCTGGTTGGGAATATGGAAATAGATGAACTGTAATAATGCTGTTAACAGGCAACTATTGAGGTACATCCCAAATGGTTTCAGTGAACCATGAGCACACACAATTTCTCTCTCGTACTAGAAAAAATTAATATTCAAGGATTTCTCTTTCAGCCATTTATTTCTTTTTTATTTACAGTTTGTGTTCAATGCAAATCAATTCCATAACATGAGAAGTTACTATGAATCAAAGCATAAATACACAAACACATATACAATCCAAA
This sequence comes from Lepus europaeus, assembly GCF_033115175.1. Lineage (NCBI taxonomy): Eukaryota > Metazoa > Chordata > Mammalia > Lagomorpha > Leporidae > Lepus > Lepus europaeus. Next base: position 105,040,426 of record NC_084829.1, read on the forward strand.
ATAGATGTACAGCATTTAGGTATGAAGCAAAAGGGAGTGTTCATTCACACACACAGTAGCTTCAGATCTGTCCAACCTGGTTGTTCCCATGTAGGTCTCTAGGGATGGTTAAGAAAAAAACAAAAAGACCTTGGTTAAAGACTCCTGTGGCCATAATTAGCTAGTGGAACAGCTAAGCATCAGTGTGTGACCATGCGAACAAAAGATTTCAGGGAGTGTCTTTTTTCTTTTAAAAGGTCTCTGTGCATTGAGGGAGTTGTGAAAGATTTACTGCAGACTGAAGCCAACGTTAGGCTTAAAACTATCTAACTATCTAAAAATATTGACTGGTAACAGAAAGTGTTCCAAATGTGGCTATTCTGATCCATCGTTGTTGGATTCTTTTTTTCTAAAAAAAGTATTTACATAAAGAGTATAAAAGTTTTTGTGAATTTAATGCAAGTTAGCTTTCAGTCTTCACTTCCCAAATACTTGATTTACAGTTTTGGCTTCTTTGCGTTTTTGCCGATTTTTTTATTTCAACATGTCTCACTTCACCTTTAGAACAGACCCTTTTGGAAACTGCAAAAAGTACTCAACAGAGGCAGAAATAAAGCAGCAGCATTTTGAAATTAGTTGAGGTCAGTGCAATTCTACTCTTTGGAATCGGTTTAAATGATCCTGACACTCTTGTTGAAAGAAAATACAGGGTGGAAAATGCCTACCATTTGACTTTATGAGGATAAGCAAGATTTACTCATGCCTGGATTTGGGGGTAGATTCCAATCCATCATTGCCCTGGTACAAGTCAAGTACTACACAAAAGGTCAAATGCAATGTCAAATCCAAAGCCTCCAAGAAAGAGTTCAGTCCTTAAGAGAACAGTGATAACTTCACCATGTGAAACTTTAGAGAGGATCAGCATTCAATTAGTACTGCTGAAACAACACACTGAGGAGCTACAAGAACACCTGGAATTCCTTCTAATGTACATATAAATAGAATCATGGGAGCTTTTTGTATCACCTAACTGGTTTATGGCCTTATACATTTGATAAACCAAATGAAAAGTGAATCTCCATTCCACATCCCACCCTTTATCACTAGGTAAGACAAAAATCTATTTGGATTTTCAAGGTAGAGTTCTAAGTGTTTGTAAATTTCTTCCGCCACATTCAAGGAAATGATGTCTTTAATTTTGGACGTTGTCTCTCTTCATCTTGAACATAAAACTCCAGCAGATTTAATATTGGCATTCATCACCTGGCCAAACTCTTCCTATGTTCTTCAAGCCAATGAAATTTGGGATTCTCAACATTTTCTGTGTCAACAAAACAAGGCATGGAATCAGTAGATTTGATGAAGATCTGGTTTTTCCTGGCCACTCTGGACTTCTAGTCGCCATCTGGATTGGGTTTAGAAGAGGGGAAAATGCTGATGTTTCTTGGTCTGAGTCTCTTTTAACAGTAGAGATGTAGAAGAGAGAGTGAGACCATGAGGAGACTGGCTGCTGTCGACTGTAGGACATTGCCATCTGCCCTACTGGTGGCATTGGTTGGACTTGGAGCAGTCGAAGAAACATTCGGGGAGGAGTTACTTGACATTGTTACAACAGTTGTTTGATTTGAATAAATCTAAAACATACAAAAAGTTAGACTGATAAATTGCCACATGCCACAGCTACCACCATGTACATTCTAACATATAATCAAGGTAGATGATATGTTGTTAGATTTCCCATTGTTCCCTTGCACACATCATTGAGTTCTGAACCCCTGCCCAGTTCCACCAAGGTCATTCTCATTAGTTCCAAAACAAATGACTTAAGAATCCCTAAGGAATGCAACTGGGGAGAGGGCATTTGGAGCAGCAATGAGGCCACTGCTTGGGACAACTGCCTTCCATGTCAGGGTGTCTGATTAGAGTCTGGGCGGCTCCCCTCTCCACCCCAGCCTCCCACTCTCAGGCATCCTGGGAGGCAGTGGGTGTTGCCTCAAGCAGCTTGATCCTTGCCACCCACGTGGAAGACCTGGATTGAGTTCCCAGCTCCTACTTTTGTCCCAGCTGGCTCTGCCTGTTGTGGACATTTAGGAAGTAAACCAGTGGACAGAAAACCTCTATCTTCTTGCCTTTCAAATACATTTTTTCAAAAACACTTTTCAAAAAAGAACACAAGTAGCAACAAGAACAAAACAGTTCTTCGGTAAGTATGATCATTTTAAATTCTGTGCAGAGAAAGAGCCAATGATCTAAAGAAGTTTCTGAGATTATACATACTCCCTGGCATTGCAATGTTTTCTCTATTTTCTTAGGGAAACACTTTAATGTTGTGTGAAATCTTTGGACTTTTCAATATTATAAACAAAACATATGGCTCTATAATTGATTGCATCACTATCCCAGATGGGCTAGTAACTTTCACATTACCATACAGTCTTTGTAATTTTCCCTTAGTCTTTAAAGGGCAATTTCTCCTTTACCTGAAGGGGGCATTCATCCGGGTATCTCATCTGCTCCCTTGAAATACTGAAAAAAAATCTGCTCCCTTCTCAAAAATGGCAATATTTGTTTTAAATTGCAAAAAATAACAAACTCTTGCTTTAAGACAGAATGACTTCATCCACCGAAAACACCATAAAGTCAGGACTTCACAAAAGACAGGGAGAAGGTTTGGTGTTAAGTTTCGCCAGCAGCAGGCTCCCTGCCTGGTCACTCAGTTCAGAGCTATGGCCAAGAACCAAGGTCCCCTCGGTGTCCCAGCATCTGAGTGGCATCATTCACCACTGATTTTTTTTTTTTTTTTTTTGAGCCGTGAAATGCACAGTCCAGTGGAGCACGTGATAATCTCGCCTTTGTCGGGGAACAAAGGCAGGTCCCAGCTTTCAGCTCTCCCTGCGAGGGAGGGTTTACATGGGCTTCTGATTACAGGCGGGAGGGAGGAGGTGGCACCAAGAGTCTGCGAGCCACATGTACATTTGGCTGCCTATTAATCCAAAGATAAAACCCTCCTACATCAGCACTGGGGCCCTTTGTTGGGAACCCATAAACAAATATTGACCGAAGAAATGTACAAATCGTATCAAAAACAGACTCATGGGGCACCTACGGTGTGCAAGATTCAGCTTGCCCTGTGAAGAACCAACCCTGCCACTAACCGGAAAGCGTTAATATGATAAATTATGGAAAACTGTGTGCCCTGTTTGGGAGGCCCGGTGTGGGGTGCCTGAAAAAGGTAACCTGTTCTTTGTTTGTTTAAAAAAAAAAAAAAAGAGCTTTAGTGTAGCAGGTAACTTAAAAAAAAAAAAAAAAGCAACAAAAAAATACTAGTGCATCCACCTGAAAATCTAAGAGTCCACCACACTACCACCCACGGAGGTTCATCTATCAAACTGACACTAAACAAAAATTTTCCCTTCCTAGCTAGGTTTACTTCAATGTGGGGAATAAAGTCGGGTGGGAGAGGGGGTGGGGTGAGCGAGTTGGTTCCCGGCGGCCGCGCCCCTCCCCCACCGGGCACCGAGAAAGGGGAGCGCAGGACAACAAAAGGGTCCGGTTCCCGGGTCCCAGAGCGCTCCGCACGCTCAGGCTGCGCTCCCAGACCAGCCCGGAGGCTAGGTGTCTGGCGACACCACGGACCCAGCGCACCCAACTTTTTGGGGCAGAAACCCCGGGAGACACAGCTCAGAAAACCGAGCTGTGCAAAGTCACCTCTCCACTCCACCCAACCCCACCCTACCCCGGTTCCGCCACGCCCGACCCCCCCCCCTCCAGCCGGGGGAAAAAAAAAAAAACCCTAGTTCCCGCCGGGGGCACCCACGCATTCACCCCCGGGACAGCGCGGCGACTCTCCAGGCTCCCGCGCCGGGGTTCCGAGAAGGGGTCGACGACGGGGACCCAGACAAAGCCTAGCGGGGGGGGGGGGGGGGGGGCTCGAGACAGAAATGTCCCGTCAAGCCACCTCCCCGGAGCGAGCCGGTCCAGGCTAGCGCCGGGCTCCTAAGGTGACAAGGGACGGACGGATAAGGTCGCACCGTAGAGACCACAGGGTCCCTGCCCAGGCTTCGGCGCTGGGTGGAGGGAGGGGGTGGGAGATAGGGCGAGAGGGCAGGGGCTTCCTCCGGATCCCCAAGCCCCCTCCGGCGGTGGAGGAGGGGCAGGAGCCGCGCTCCCCCCAAAAGGGACCGTCCCCTCTCTCTTTGTGTGGCGCGCAGGGAGCGCGAAGACACTCCTGGAGGGAAGCGGCCCTCGAGAGGTGGGGGGGCGGGGGTGTGAGGACCTCGCCAAGAGCCGGGGCTCCCCGGGAAGGGAGGAAGAGGGGAGCACACCCTCTATTCCTGGGTGGAACCTGGGGGTGAGCGTGGGTGGGGGGCGGTGTGCTCCCTGGGGTGGGGCAGGGTCCTCTCAGCCGGTGCATTGTTCCCGGGACCACGGGAAGGGCGGGGGCAACCTGCACGAGGGAGTGCAAAGGAGGGACCCCGTTTTCCTTCCCCCTGGGTCAGTTAGGAAAGATCCTTTTCTAGTCGATGGCCCGAGGTTGGGGCGCAGGCTGGGCCCCGGAGGGGCTGCTCCACCCACCCACCCGGGGCACAGCTCCCCAGCCCCTCTGGGCGCCGGGGTCTCACCTGCGTGGGTAGGAGCAGTGCCAGCAGCAGCAGCCCCAGTCCAAGCCTGGCCACCATTGCTCTGCCCATGTCCGCTCCGTCGGTGCGCGGCGCGTCTCGTGGGATGCCGGGTGCGCGGGGATCGGCGGGCTCCGGGCGGGCGCAGGCGAGGTGGGGAGCGCGGCGCGCCGCGGGACCTTATATACCGGGACCGCTACAATAGGCGTGACGTGGCGCCGCCCGCCCGCCGCCCGCCCCGCCCCCCGCCGGGCTCCCTGCCGCCCCCTCCCCCTGCCCCCAGCCCCCACCCCCCACCCCGCCACCGCCGCCGCCGCCCGGGCGCTCGCGGGCCGACGCTCCCGGGGCGGCTGCCACAGCAGGTGGGCGGGCGCCGCGGGCTCCTGGCACCCGGGGTGTGTTTCCCCAAGCGGGCTGCGTACGGGCTCGCACGGGCGCCCCGCGACTCCCACGCAGGACCCTGGGCAAACACGCGAGCCACACACGCCGCTCTCGGGGCTGGGCCCAAGTTTCCTTTGTTTCTCCCGGATCTGCCATCTTCCTCCCCCAAAGCAAAGTAATAGCCTGCCGCGCGGCGGGGCAGCCGCTAGTCCCGGCTGGGACCGCGACGCTGGGGCCAGAGAAAGGGGGTCCTACTCAGGCATCGGGGGCCTCCCTGGCCGTCCCGCTGGCATTCACTGCCCCTCTCGGGCTTGGTAGGTCCCTGGGTCTGTCGGGCTTGGTAGGTCCCTGGGACCTGGCGCCGGCGCGCACCGGAGCCAAGTGTGCGCTCCTGTCCCCGGCCGCCCCTTTCCCCAGCGCTGGCTTTGTGTCTGGAGCTTCTCGCGTCCGCCGGGCGGTGCCAGCTCCCTGGGACACCCCGGGGCGCACCCTCCCGAGAGCTGGGGAATGCACACTGCTGGCCACTGGGTTTCGCTCCCCTTAAACACACGCACACACACTCCCCGCGCTCCCGCTGCAGTGGCAGGAGGAGGTGGCCCACCCAGTGGGACGTCTCCTCCCTCCCGCACGGAGTAGCTCCCGGGTCCTCCAGAATCCCCCGCCACTCTCGAATTCCTGGGGACCCGCTTCTTGCGTCTCTGGGAGAACTCACTTGCTCGCCAGTCGTTTCGCGAGCAAAAGCGTACAGGCTAAAAGCATTTATTTTCCATCGTTGCCATTAGACAACTTAATGAACTGGCACAAATAGGAGATTAGTCATCATTCTGCGCCTTTTAGTGGAATATTTTTTCCATCCATTCCATTGGGAAAACTTTCAAACATCCGGCAGAAGTTGAAATAATTTTTGGTGTAGTTTTTAATGGCAAGGCTTAATTCTTTTCTGTAACGGATAGATAGCCCGAGTGCTCTAGGTCTCTGAAACAAACAACAGAGCCCCAGCCTTGTGAGGGGTTGAGTTTGTTTAAATTTCACTTTTGCGGAACACTCTTGTAAAAACAAGGCCAGTTTTATGGAAGGCAAGTGACAATGGAAACCACAGTAGCCGGTCTGAAGCAGGCTGTGCCTTAATGGTGAGCCACTTCAGCTCGGTAACTTTCCACGTTTTAGGATGTGCTCAGGAACACACGGGTCTCTGTCAAGCACCACTGGATTTTCCTGTTCAACAGTGTTACCACATTGTATAGAAATAGGCTGGCTTGCGCCTGGCTTCCCCTCTCCTCTCCCAGCGGGAAGAAAGGACTGCTTGTGACTCGGAGCGCCGGGCTCCAGGGCTCACAGTAACCGGCATTCATAGGATCCACTTACCCTGCCCTTCACTTTTTTCCTATTCCTCCTCCTCCTTCTTCTCCCTCGGTCCCCTTTCCTGGCATTAATGTAAGGAAGTGGACTCATGGAGCAGGGAGAGCCAGACTGCCTGCCTTCAAGTCCTGGCCGTGCGGCCTCAGCTTGAGGCCCGAAACCTTGGTTCCTTCATTCATAGAATGGAGCTACCACCACCAGGACTAAAAGTTCCTAAAAGTCTAACAGTGCCTGCCCCACAGAGGTGCTGCTCACTCGATATTTGCTCTCACCCCCACCTCCACTCCACCCCCAAAGGTGCCTGCTTACTTTCTTTGCGGCTCTGTGATTCATGAAAGAAATACCCAGCTCCACGTCGTGCCCCTGGTGGGTGAGCGCTGGGTGTCTGCATGTGGTAAACCACCTCGTCTTTGGCCAAGGAGGCTGCATAACTCACAGAGCAAAAGGCCTTCACCCCTGCCAAGAAATGGCCCCAGCCCGATCCCCGGCTCTCCCAGGGTGTCACTCTGCACTGTGGCAATTCTGTGTCCTGGCGGTTTCTCCCAGCTAATGAAGTCCTCCTGAGAGATCCCGGACAGCAACCCATTTCCTGGACACCCAGGCACTCAAAAAACTGGCTTGAACTCTCCTGTACCATTCTCTCTCTGTGAATCTTTCCCTCTTTTCTCCTAGTTTCCCAAGGTTCGCTTGCTTTTCTCTTGGCCAGTGACGGCTCATGCCATTAGAATAAACTGAGAAACTTCTCAGTTCTTCTGAAATGTTTCTTAAGACACCTCACTGGTTTCCATTTTATAGAGAAAAGAGCACATGAAACAACTTTGAAACAGAATGGCTGCAGGAACTGATGTGTGTGTTTTCAGATTGTCTCATGGGGAGGTAGGGGGCCTCTGTTTTTTACTTTAGCTGTCTTCTGAGTGATATCAAAGAAAAATACTTAAAATTTCTTTGTTTATTTATTTGAAATGCAGAGAGGCAGAGAGAAGACAGAGATCTTCCAGCCGATGGTTCACTCCTCACGTGTCCATCCAGAACAGGTGGAAGCCAGGAGCCAGGAACTCCATCCAGGTCTCCCATGTGGATGACAGGGACCCAAGTCCCTGAGCCATCATCCAATGCCTCGTGGGGTGCACAGTAACAGGAGACTGGATCTGAAGTGGAGACAGACGCAGGCATCCCAAGTGGCAGCTTAATTCACTGGAGCCCCACACCCTGCCCCATGCTACAGTTTCTAAGTACGGATCTGAGAGGAATGAGGGAGAACCAGGCTGACGCAGTACAAAGTGACATGCAGGGTCAGACCTGGATGGGAATCCTGCTCCACCGCCTTCTAGCAGGCTGACTCTGAACACCGTGGGTCCCTAGGGTAGGACTAATAACAACTACCACTAGGGGAATGACCGTCGAAGAGTCAGGAGTACCTAGCACACAGTCAGCCAGGACTCACCAGGCTGCCACTTCTGTTACTACAGGACACGTGCATTTGAGCTTATACAAATCTTTTATGTGTGCAACAATTGCTCTTTGCATCTGTACGTCTGTGAGGTCAGAAGGCATCTGGCATTAATATCACTTTCATCTCAGAGGTACAGAGAAGTTAAATAATTTCCCCAGGGTCACATAGCCAGTTTATAGTGCCACATCTAAAGCTAGCATCAAAGTTTCCTGACCCAGGTCCTGCGAGTTTTCTGCTTCACTAATGAGAAAGTAACCCATGTGTTGTCTCTCCTGCACCTGGCACTCCATCAATATTTGCTGGTGGAATGGACTAATATTTAGGGAGGAAGCTAATTTGCTTTTTTAAAAGAATTTATTTATTTTTATTATTTATTTAAAAGGCAGAGAGGAAGACACATAGACAGAGAGACCTGCCATCCACTGGTTCACACCCCCAAATGCCCACAATATCCAGGACTGGGCCAGGCTGAAGCCAGGAGCCAGGAACTCAATCCAGGTCTCCCCTCTGGGTGGCAGGGACCCAAGCATTTCAGCCTGTTGCCTCCCAGGGTGCACATTAGCTAGAAACTATGGAGAATAGAGCCTGGACTCAAACCTGCACATTCCAATATAGGACACTGAAATCCAAAGCCATGGCTTAACTGCTATGTCAAATGCCCACCCCACATTAAATCCTATTTTTTTAGGGGAATAGAAGATATAGGTGCACATTATCTGACATTTTTAGCACTTTTTGTCAAAATGCATATGAAATATAATGTGAATCCAATAAAGGAGATCCCTTCAGTGCTTCTACAATACTGTGCTGGTGCTGTCTTCATTTACCGTCTCAATAATCTTTTCCCCTTAATTCCACGTCGTCTTGCAGCTGGCTGGCATTGGAGATTTCCATTTATTCTGATCCTTTGTTGCCCGCTCAGTCCCTCCAGCCTGCTCCAACCATGAGATGGCAGTGAAGGTAACAAAGTGAGTTTGCCTTTCTGCCTGATGCGAGCCCCTAAGCCCCCAGCCGGATGTTGAAGCAGCTGGTGGGTTGGAAGCCCACTCTTGGTGGGGATGTGCTGCCCCCTGCTGGCCACAGGGGCCCTACACGCCCACTATCAAAAAAATTCTTTGTGCTAACTATAAAAAGCCCTGAATTTTGAAATCTTGTCTGAGTTAATAAACCACAATGAATTTCTTCTACTGATAGCTTCTTTCCCCCCCTCTATGATCAGGCAAATGTTCCCAGGTCTTAAGCTTCTTTCAAACCAGAAAGCAAATGGAAAGAGAGAGATTTGTGACTATTTTCTGATGCAAATTGAGTAATAGGATGCTCGCCTTTAAGCATCCTGGGGACTTTTTTTTTTGTTTTAGGAAAATGAAAGAAAAAGAAGCAACTCTTAATCTCTTTGGTCAGCATTTAAATTTGCTGTCTCCATTGTGTTTGCAAGGAGGTGAAAAAAAACAGGCCCTCTCTTGAGACTGGGGAGCTTGTAGCAAGGAATCTGACATCCTTCAGCAGGAATAATGCACAGTCCCTCTGAGCTCACCATTCTAACTGGAGGAATTTGGCCTACAGATAAACTAGCACAAATGCAAAAGGATACATGTAAGAGTAAATGTTTGTAAATCGCCTAAGGATACAAAAATCTGGCTGAAGAAATATAACATATCCACGCAATAAAATGTTATGAAAATAACTTAAAATAGCAAAAAGAACACTCCAAGATATTGGTGTAGGGGGTGACTTCTTGGACAAGACCCTCAAAGCACAGGCAATAAAAGCAAAACTAAACAAATAAGACTATATCATACCCAGAAGCTTTTGCACAGCAGGGGAAATGATCCATAAAGAGACATCCAGCCAGCACCATGGCTCAACAGGCTAATCCTCCGCCTTGCAGCACTGGCACACCGGGTTCTAGTCCCGGTTGCCCCTCTTCCAGGCCAGCTCTCTGCTATGGCCTGGGAGTGCAGTGGAGGATGGCCCAAGTGCTTGGGCCCTGCACCCGCATGGGAGACCAGGAGAAGCACCTGGCTCCTGCCTTCGGATCAGCGCGGTGCGCCGGCTGCAGCGTGCCGGCCGCGGCAGCCATTGGAGGGTGAACCAACAGCAAAGGAAGACCTTTCTTTCTGTCTCTCTCTCTCTGTCCACTCTGCCTGTCAAAAAAAAAAAAAGAGAGAGAGAGAGAGAGACATCCAACAGAATGGGAAAATTATTTGCAAACCACCTATCTGACAAAGAATTAATATCCTGAATATATCAGCAACTTTAAAAACCCATCAAGCAATAAAACAACCAATCTAGTTGAGAAATGGGCAAAGAACTTCAATAGACAGTTCTCAAAAGAAGAAATACAAATAGCCAACAAATATATGAAAAAATGCTCAACATCACTAGCCATCAGGGAAATGCAAATCAAAACCACGATGAGATATCACTGCAATCCTGTCAGAATGGCTAAAATCCAAAACGCAGAGAATAACAAATGCTGGCAAGGATGTGGACAAAGGGGAACACTTATACACTGTTGGTGGGAATGTAACTTAGTGCAGCCACTGTGGAAAACAGTGTGGAGATTTCTTTAAAAACTGGAAATAGACTTGCCATATAATCTAGCAATCCCACTACTGGATACATACCCAAAAGACTTGAACACAATGTATCAAAGAGACACCTGCACTACCATAACTATAGCAGCACTGTTCACAACAGCCAAAACCTGGAATCAAGCAAGGTGTCTTTATGTTTGTATACATAAAGAAAATGTGATATATATACACAATGGAATAGTATTCAGCTATAAAAAAAAATGCAATTCTACCATTTGCAGCAAAATGAATGCAACCGGAGGACATCATGTCATCATGTTAAGTGAAATAAGCTGGATCCAGTTCTCACTTTTATGCAGGAGCTAAACTTTTAAAAACAAACAAAAAAGAAAGAAATGCCTGTGTGTATCAGTACTACTGCAAATACAGCTTTGTAAAACTTTGTTTTGTACCTTTGTCAAACCAATGGTTAAGAATGTTATACTACTGGGGCCCGGCACTGTGGTATAGCAGGTAAAGCCACCGCCTGCAGTGTCAGCATCCCATATGGGCGCTGGTTCAATTCCCAGCTGCTCCACTTCCAATCCAGCTCTCTGCTGTGGCCTGGGAAAGCAGTAGAAGATGGCCCAAGTCCTTGGGCCCCTGCACCCACATGGGAGACCTGGAAGAAGCTCCTGACTCCTGGCCTTGGATAGGTGCAGCTCCAGCCATTGCTGCCAATTGGGGAGTGAACCAGGGATGGAAGACCCCCCCACACACACTCACTGTCTCTCCCTCTGTCTCTCTCCTCCTCTCTCTGTGTAACTCTTTCAAATAAATAAATACATCTTTTTTAAAAATGTACCTACTGAATCTGTTTAAAAAAAAAAAAAAGAACCAAAAATTATCATTAAATTAAAAGAAGAGCAAAAGGGCTTTTCTATACTGCAGAGAGATATCCCCAAGATAAACAAAATCAAAAAAGCAATACACACAGCAGTGGACACAGTATGGCACTATCTGTATTTAAACAACTTGGCAAGAAATGGTTAGGCCACTGAGAAGAGCTGGGCAGCCAGGGCTCCAAAGTGACATACGTTTCTTCATCATACGCCAGTTTCCACATAGCTCATGCACAAAGAGTAAATTTGTAAATTAGCACATCAGTACCTTCTGTGGTTTTCCCCTCCCCAATTCCCACAAAGCAAATATGAGCAAAACCATCCTCCTCCCCTCCAACTCCTCGCCCCCCCCAACCAGGTTTTTGAACAGAAATGAAGAGTTTTGCATGAGTTCATCCATCCGATGCTAACTGTGTGACCATGTGCTCTCAGGCGCACTCACTCAAAATCTTTCCGTAAAAATAAAGAAAAATGAAAGAACACCACGCTGTAGAAAAATCCTGAGAGATCTCTTTGCAAACATCAGCTCCCGCATCCCTGTGGGTGCCTGGAGGTATGGAGGTCGTGGGGGAAGCAAAGCTCCCGGGGCAGAGCAGAGCCAGGCTCGGAGCGAGCATCGCCTGGGCCAGGTGGTCTCAGCCCCATAAAGACAACCTAGGATCCCTGCCCCTCCCCGGACAGGAGGCAGAGGCAGGGCCCAGTTGGGATATTTAAGTTCCAGCAGAGATGAAATCCTACCTCCACCTCGGAGAAAATTCCCCAGACCACACTCCAGGGCTTGTCTGAGGCAGGAAACCCACACAGAACCTTTGCAGCCATGGGATGCCTGAGGCTTCTCCCCACGTCGCCTGTTTTTCTCAGCTCCTTCACTTTCCCTCGGGTTTAAAACTGGAGGTCCCTTCTGCTGTGAGACATGAGTATGATTTTCAGTGGAAAGGAAAATTGGAGGAACTGTTTTTTTTTTTTTTTTTTTTTTTTTAATAAACCTAAAGAACAACGGTGCATTTCACGAGATGTTGCATTGAGCCTAAGTCAGGGCTCGCTTTTTCATACTTTATGACATTCTTTCTAAATCTGTCAACAAGCTTGTTCTAAGATTCCACTCCATAATATCCAAAGCAGACACTGGCTTCCATCTTGTTTGATGCTATTTTAAGATGTCATTCCAAGGAAGAAGTCTTCTGTAATAGTTAGCCATTAAAACAAAGCCAGATGAATTTCATTAGCTTTGTTGAAGAAGGACTTCTCTGGTGACAGTACAAGATTTGTGTGTTGGGGCAGCACTGTGGTGCAGTAGGCTAAGCTTCTGTTAATGCGCCTGGAAGAGCAGTGGAGGATAGCCCAAGGGCTTGGGTCCCTGCACCCACACAGGAGACCTGGAAGCAGCTCCTGGCTCCTGATCGACACAGTTCCAGCTGTTGCAGCCCTTTGGGGAATGAACCAGTGATAGAAGACCTTTCCCTCTGTCTCTCCCTGTCTCTGTAACTCTGTCTCTCAAATAATTCTTCTTAAAAAATTTGTAAGTCTTGAAGTTTAAGAAGTTCTTCTGCATATTCTTTTAGATATCCATATTTAAATTTATTTTCCATAATCATAAGGGTAGGACACATCCAAAATAAAAAATTTGGAAAATATAGAAAAGTATAATAAAGATTACTAAAATTACCCCCAGCCTGCTAACCACTAACAATTTTTAAAAATGTATTTTTATTTGTATATATCAGACTATGTCTAGTTGTGTGTTCGTTTTGCTGAATTGGGAGTTAACATGCATGTTTTCTACCTTGCTTTTTTCTTTTTTTCATTCAATAGAAAACATTTTTAAAAAGTAATCACTGGAGCTGGAACTGTGGCATAATGGGTAAAGCCACCACCTGCAGTACCGGCATTCCATGTGGGTGCCAGTTCGAGTCCCAGCTGCTCCACTTCCAATCCAGCTCCCTGCTGTGGCTTAGGAAAGCAGTAAAATTTGACCCAAGTCCTTGGGCCCCTGCACCCACGTGGGAGACCGGAAGCAGCTCCTAGCTCCTGGTTCCTGGCTTCGAATCAGCACAGCTCCAGCCATTGTAGACATTTGGGAAGTTGAACCAGTGGATGGAAGACTTTTAATTTCTCTTTCTCTTTCTCTCTCTCTCTCTCTCTCTGCCTCTGCCTTTCAAATAAATAAATAATCTTTAAAACAAAAAGTCTTTAAAAATAAAAGTAATCCCAACACGTGAGATCACATTCCTGCAAAGTTAATGAAATACTTGGGATGTCCTTTGTAGGTGACCAGCCAGGACTTGTGCAAGATCCAGATCCATCCGGGTCCTGGCTTCAGTTTGGTGCACCTGATGGCATTTATCTGCTCTGCACATCCATGGGGAACATTCTGGATTTCAGTTAGCAGGACTTGCAGGAGAGCTACAGCAATTTTCAGAATCTCTTGGAGCTAGAACCCTGGGGGCAGAACTCCCTGCCCTACTCAGTTCTCTTTCTAGTCCCCACAGCACATGGATGAAAACTTTAATGAATTCCATTAGGGAAAAGCATCTGATGAGGAAACAGTCACTGGATCTGAATTTTTGCACTGACTCAGGACAGAGTTTTTGCCAGGCTTTATTGTTATTTTTCTTTATCATGACATGTTTTTCTTTTTTTTTTTTTTAAGATTTATTTATTTATTTGAAAAGCAGAGTTACAGAGACAGAGGAAGAGACAAAGAGATCATCCATCTACTGGTTCAGTCCCCAGATGGCCCCAATGTCCAGGGCTAGGCCAGGACAAAGCCAGGAGCTTCATCCGGGTCTCCTACGTGGGTGGCAGGGGCCCAAGCACTTGGGACATCATCTTATAGTTTCCCAGGTCATTGACAGGGAGCTGGATCGAAGGTGGCAGCTTAATCAGCTGTGCCACAAGGCCGGCCCCAGGGACCTCCACTTCTGATCCAGCTTCCTGTTAATTTGCACCCTGGGAGGCAGCTGATGACAGCTGAAGCACATGGGTTCATGCCATCCATGTGGGAGATCCAGTGTCCTGGCTTTGACCTGTCTGGGACCTGACTCCTGTAGATATTTGGGGAGTGAACCATCTGAAGGAAGATCCCTACATGTGTCTATCTGTCTCTCTCTCTACCTTTCAAATAAAATGGGAAAAAAGTAACCTCATAACACTATCATACACATTTTGTTCTTGTTTATCATTATTTTATTATGTTCCATTCCTGAAAGTGGTAGTCTGATCTTGAAATCAACTGCCAAACCGTCCTCCAGAGATGTACATTCACAACAGTGGTGTGTCTTGCCTTATCTATAGACCTTTGCTAAATGTGAGAAGCAGAGTGCAAAATATATTCTTTTATTCCATTTTTTTAAAGAGTTTTATTTATTTATTTGAGACGTAGAGTTATAGAGAGGCAGAGCAGAGGTAGAGAGGTAGAGGTAGAGGTAGAGGTAGAGGTAGAGGTAGAGGTAGAGGTAGAGGTAGAGGTAGAGGTAGAGGTAGAGAGAGAGAGAGAGACGTCTTCCATCTGCTGATTCACTTTCCAGTTGGCCACACGGCCAGAGCTGCGATGATCCAAACCCAGGAGCCAGGAGCTTCTTCCGGGTCTCCCACGCAGGTGCAGGGGCCCAAGCATTTGAGCTATCTTCTACTGCTTTCCCAGGCCACGGCAGAGAGCTGGATCAGAAGAGGAGCAGCCGGGACTAGAACCAGCGTCTATGTGGGATGCTAGCACCACAGGCGGAGAATTAACCTACTGCGCCATAGTGCTGGCCTCTTCCTTCATTTTTAACTTGCATTTTCACCATCAAACAGATAAAACTTTTGTCCAGCTACTGACTGACCATTTGGGATTCTCCTTTTAAGAATAAGTTTCCCTATCTCTAGACATGACACACATACCGTAAGTGCGCTCAGGGTAAGGAGAGATGAGACATCTCTGGGCTGGATCAAACAGGGCCCAGCTGCCTGGGGGTTACAGAAGCAGGGCCAGGTAGTCAGGTAGCAAAGCAGGGAAGGCTACAGTCTTTCCCAGGAAAGTCATGTGTTTCCAGTTCCTGGATCTCCTCACTGGGACAAAGAACTGCAGATGATGCCTCTGGGTGAGTGAGGCTGAGATCAGAACTTACAGAAATGTAGTTCATTCTCTCTCTCTCTCTTTCTGTGTGTGTGTGTGTGTGTACACCCAGTCTCATTTCTATGAGGCAAAAACCATCTGCACATAAACGTCTCTAAATGTGTTGTAGCATCCACCTTGACAGGCCAGGCACACCTCAATTTTTTGAATTAAACAATTTTATGAATTAAACATATGATTATGGGCTATGGTACCCTGAGACATGAACTCAGTCCTCTTACTCACTTTCAGCTTGCACGAGGTAACACATCCTGGTTTGAGAACATTTTTGAAAATAGGTAGCAATTTCCCAAACATTTTTTGGATGTCAAGCTAACAAGTCCTTAGATCAGCTTTATCAGGTTTATCCTGTTTCAATCTTGTTTGATTATAAGAGCTCTTTATATATTAAGGAACACTTGCTCATTAGAAATTTATTTGAGTGAGGCTCTTGCACGTATGACTACCAGAGCCGATTTCTAGGTGGGGACAGCTGGACAATGCCAAGTGTAGTGGTCCACAAGGGGCCCAACAGTACCACTAGAAATGAGATGGACAATCAGAGTTCCTTTAAAACCCTTCTTTCTGGTGGAATTTTGGACGTGGTTTCAAGGAATATTTGATATTCACTTGAAAGAAGAAGCACTAGATGATGTTAACTTGTTTCACTGTTATTTACTTTGGCTGGCTAACTTGCCAAGCAACAGAGGAGACATGAGTGTTACAGCAGCTGTTTCCCTCAACTTTTCAAACTCTCCTCTAAAGAAAGGTACAGGAGCTGGCACTATGGCTTAGTGGGTTAAACCACCATCTGCAAAGCTAGCATCCCATATGGGCGCTGGTCCAAGACCCAGGTGCTCCACTTTTGATCCAACTCCCTGCTACTGCACCTGGGAAGGCAGTGGAAGCTGGCCCAAGTGCTTGGGCCCATGCACCCATGTAGGAGACCCAGAAGAAGCTCCTGGCTTCAGCCTGGCCCAGCCCTGGCCACTATGGCCATTTGGGGAGTGAACCAGGGAGCAGAAGACCTCTCTGTGTGTGTCTCTCCTTCTCTAACTCTGCCTTTCAAATAAGCAAAAATAAATCTTTTTAAAAAAGATATGAATAAATATATTTAATTTAAAGCAGAAAGATGCAGAGACTTCCCATCCAGTGGTTCATTCTCCAAATTCCTGCAATGGCCAGGGGCTGGGAACTCCATCCAGGTCTCCCACCCAACTACCTGAGCCATCACCACTGCCTCCCAGGGCTCACATTTGCAGAAGCTGAACTGGGTCTCAAGCCCAGGGACTCCAACATGGGATCCCAACAGCCCAAGCAACATCTGGACTGCTAGGCCACATACCAGCCCTTCAATATTTGTAACTATGAGTTTGAAGGCACAACAACCAGCTGCCCCATGTAGGGCACCCAAATGTCTCAGGTACCTTTGATTTATTCTCAACATGTTTGTCTGTCCTAACATCCTGGAGGGCTACAGCAGTCTCCATTAGTATCAGTGGCTCTGGACAGCAGCAGCTCCCGGTGTGGGAGCAGGAATCAGGACCTCTGGAGGGCGTGTGCTTTCAAAGACTCCCAGAGCCCAGGATCACCAGTCCTGGCATTACAGCTTTCCTAATTAGTCACAAAGGATGAAGCCTGCACCGTGGAGCATTAATCAGCTAAAGGCAAACGTAAGACACAGTGCATAAACAAATAATTCAAAATAATTAGCATTTATTCCCTGAATGTGTAGCTCCCATAGCAAATAAGGAAGTTCAAGATGCCATGTGAAATTTGTGATTGTTTTCTCCTTTTAATTACATCTGCCACCTGCTGTTAATTTGAAACAAATTAAACCCTGAAGATGGCATCCAAAAGTAAGGAACTTAAGCAGATTTCACCTCTGGGCAAAAATTATGCGACAACTTCCACCCATGTTCAAGGGTGAAACGTTCTCTTCCTGAGAGGTGTGCTATTTTCTGTTTCAATAGCATGGAGTGAGAACGACAGTCAGCTCCCTCCGGGGTGCCGAGCTGTGTAAGCCACAGGAAATTCCTGCCTCCCTGGTGTTCAGAGCAGTGTTGCCCAATGCAAATAGGATGCAAACCACAGATTTTTAAATTTTAAGACTTCTAGTAGTTGCATTAAAAAGTGAAAAGGAATAGGTTGAATTAACTTTGCTAAAAAAGTATCTAATCCAACAGACCCCAAATATTATCATTTCAATATCATTTCAATATCATCAATATTAAGCAGTTAGTGATGAGATCTCTTTTTTTTTTTTTTTTTTTTGGTATTGCATAATAAATTACTACAGATTTGGCAGCCTAAGAGAACACAGCTCCCAGTTTCTGTGAGTCAGGGATCCAGGGACAGCTTAGCTCTGCTTCCCTGCCTCTCCCAGGACAGCAGCCAGGGAGGGTCTTGTCCAAGACTCAACGAGGGAAGAATTCACTTCCAAGTTCACACGATCGCCAGCGGGGGATTCCGTTCCTCTTCTTCTCTTAATGTTTATTTATTCTATCTACTAGGCAGAGAGAGAGAGAGAGAGGTGTCTTTCATCTCCTGGTGATTCACTCCTCAAATGCCTACAATAGCCAGAACTGGACCAGGCTGAAGCCAGGAGCTGGGAATTCCATCCAGGTCTCCCACACAGATGACAGGGGCCCAAGCACCTAATTCATCATCTGCTGTCTTCCTAGGATGCATTAGCAGGAAGCTGGATTGGAAGCAGAGTATCTGGTACTTGAAGCAGCACTCCAACATGGGATGCTGGCGACTCGAGAGGCAGCTTAACTGACTGCGCCGCAATGCCTGCCTCAGGGGATTCAGTTCTATGGGAACCAGCAGACTAAGGGTCTCACTTCCCATGCTGGTTGTCAGCCGGAAGTTCCTTGCCTCGGGGAAGGTGGGTTATTTCATCAAAGCCAGCGTGAGAGAAAGGAAGCAGAGTGTGCTAGTGAAATGAAGTTAGACTCTTCTGTAATGAAATCACAGAAGGGCTGTTCCCTCATTGCCACATTCTACAGGCTAGAAGCAGGCACAGGTCTCGCCCACTCTCCTAGGGGAGGAGATTATACAAAGGTGTGGCTATCAGAAGACAGGAATTAATGGGAGCCATTAGAGTCTGTCCATTATATGTACTCAGTCTCTGAGACCTACTGTGCACTTGACATTTACAACGTATCTTAAATCAGATCAGCCACATTGCAAGAACTCAATAGCCACTGGCTGGTGGTTACCATACTGGACAGTGCCATTCTACAACAAATAACCAAAACAGATTAATCAAAGAGTACCCAAGTACTTGGGCCCCTGCCACCCACACAGGAGACTGGAATAGAGTTCCTGGCTTTGGCCTGGCCCAGACCCTGGCTGTTGTGGCCATCTGGGGAGTGAACCAGCAGATGGGAAATCTCAATCTCAAGCTTGCTTGCTCGCGCTCGCGCTCTCTCTCTCTCTCTCTCTCTCTCTCTCTGTGTGTGTGTGTGTGTGAGAGAGAGAGAGAGAGAGAGAGACAGACAGACAGACAGACAGACTCTGTCTTTGAAATAATAAATCTTTCAGCCGGCGCCGCGGCTCACTAGGCTAATCCTCCGCCTTGCGGTGCCGGCACACTGGGTTCTAGTCCCGGTCGGGGCACCGATTCTGTCCCGGTTGCCCCTCTTCCAGGCCAGCTCTCTGCTGTGGCCAGGGAGTGCAGTGGAGGGTGGCCCAAGTTCTTGGGCCCTGCACCCCATGGGAGACCAGGATAAGCACTTGGCTCCTGCCATCGGAATAGCGCGGTGCACCGGCCGCAGCGCGCCTAACGCGGCGGCCATTGGAGGGTGAACCAATGGCAAAAGGAAGACCTTTCTCTCCCTGTCTCCCTCTACTGTCCACTCTGCCTGTCAAAAAAAAAAAAAGAAAGAAATAATAAATCTTTCAATAAATAAATAAATGATACCCAAGCCCTGGTGTAAGCAATCGTATGTTTGTATACAGAATGTAATCTCAAAAGAACTGGCAGCTGGGAGGGATGGAGGGATGGAGAAAGGATGGCTACTGGGTACAGGTGAGCAGTTAGATGGGCGTGGCATCTAATATCCTATAGCACAGTAGGATAACTATGGCTGACAACAACTAATTGAATACTTCAAAATAACTAGTAGACATGATGTTGAATGTCCCCAACACAAAGAAATGATGTATGTCTAGGGTGATAGATATGCCAGTGACCCTAATCTGATCATTACACACTTACACATGTTTTGAAGTGCCATAATACACCACATAAATATGTATAATTATTAGGTGTTGGTTAAAAATAAAAAGTTATAGAGGTATATATTTAGCATAGTAGTTAAATCACCCCTTGAGACGCCTTAGTCCCACATACGAATACCTAGTTCAAGTCTTGGGCCCTCTACTTCTAATCCAGCTTTGTGCTAATATTGGGAGACAGCAGATGATGGCTCAAGTACTTGAGTCCCTGCCACCCATGTGAGAGACTCAGATGGCTCCTGGCCTCAGCCTGGTCTGGCCCTGGCCATGGTGGGCATTTGGGAAGTAAACCAGCAAATGGAAGATCTCTATTTGCTTTCTTATTTTTTTAATAAAAGATTTATTTATTTGAAAAGTAGAGTTAGAGCAAGGTCTCCTATTCACTCACTCTCCAAATGCCCACAATAGCCAGGACTGAGCCAGACCAAAGCCAAGAGCCTCATCCAAGTCTCCCACGTGGATGGCAAGGACCCAAGCTTCTTCAGATGCTTTTCCCAGGCCATAGCCAAGAGCTGGATCAGAAGTGGAGCAGCTAGGACTCAAACCAGCGCCCATATGGGATGCCAGCACCACAGGCAGCAGCTTTATCCACTATGCCATAGTGCCGGCCCCTCTATTGTCTTTAAAGCTGTTCATCATCCTGGATGCCTTTCAGAGTCCCTCATGCACTTCTTAAACACAGCCTCCTGGATCAAACCCCAAACCTACGGGCAAAGACTGCTAACTTCTGTCCTCTTTTTTTTTTTTTTTTTTTAATTATTTGACGGGTAGAGTTATAGACAGTGAGAGAGAGAGACAGACAGGTCTTCCTTCCATTGGTTCACTCCCCAAATGGCCGCCAGGAGCCTCTTCCTGGTCTCCCATGTGGGTGCAGGGGCCCAAACATTTGGGCCATCCTCCACTGCCTTCCTGGGCCACAACAGAGAGCTGGACTGGATGAGGAACGACCGGGACTAGAACCAGTGCCCATACGGGATGCCGACACCACAGGCAAAGGATTAACCAAGTGAGCTACGGCACCAGCCCCACTTTTGTTCTCTTATGTTTGCTTTCATCTCTTCCACAGTCTTTATGCAAAGAAAATGAGAAGAAAAAAACTCCATTTCCCAGCCTCCTTTGCAGCAAGGCATGGCCACTGGATATAAACAAGACATCAAGACATGGTATTTTCCTCCCCTTTTCTCTTTGCTGTGGGCAACAATGGAAATGTAAGCAATTCTTTTTTTTGACAGGCAGAGTGGACAGTGAGAGAGAGAGAGACAGAAAGAAAGATCTTCCTTTTTGCCGTTGGTTCACCCTTCAATGGCTGCTGCAGTCGGTGCATCGCGCGGATCCGAAGCCAGGAGCCAGGTGCTTCTCCTGGTCTTCCATGCGGGTGCCATGGACTTGGGCCATCCTCCACTGCACTCGCGGGCCACAGCAGAGAGCTGATCTGAAAGAGGGGCAACCGGGACAGAACTGGCACCCCAACCGGGACTAGTACCCGGTGTGCCGGCACTGCAGGTGGAGGATTAGCTTATTGAGCCATGGCACCGGCCTAAGCTGGAGCAATTCTATGTGTTAAAGATGCCACAGTAGAAAGGTGGGGTTCCTTGATGACTGTGGAGCTCCCATATTAGGTATGGCTGGCTCATGTTTCCATACAGGAGAAAGGACTCCTGGCTCTTGTTTAAGCCACTACTATTTTGGATTTCTGTCATGCACACTCCAATTTAATCCTAACTTCATTCCCTCTTCTCAATCTATCACTAAACTTGCTGATTCTCCCCCCTCCAGACGCACCACCATTGCCTTAGTTCAGTTCCTCAACATTTCTTGCAAAGATTGTTGTGTTAAGCTCCTAGCGCTCCCACAGCCTCCAGCTGTGCTCCTCCTCAGTGCTGCCCAGGTAAGCGGTTCAAAACCACAACACTGATCAGGAAAAACCCAGGCCAAGCTCCCTCTCTGCTTGAACAGCATCTGTGCTTTCTTTGGGATCCAGGTTCAATGTCACACGCCACGGGAAGCCATCTGTGGCCCTCCAGTCCGGATGAAGGCCATTCTGAGATGTCCACTCCCTGGCTCCCCTGTCCTCACACCTTCCTCCCTGATTTTCTACATGCAACACACATTGCAACTTTCTCCTCACTGGATTGAGCTCCTTAATGGGAGGAAACAGGTTTTGATTTTTGCTGTTTTTTAATTTTTACTTATTTTCATTTATTTGAAAGGCAGAGAGAGAGAGAGAGAGAGAGAGAGAGAGAGAGAGAGAGAGATCCTCTACTCACAGGGTCACTGCACAAGCATCTGCAGCAGTAGGGACTGGGCCATGTGGGTGGCAGGGACCCAAGTACTTGAGGCATCATCTTTCGTCTCCTATGGTGCACACTAGCAGGAAGCTGTTTTGGGAAGTGGAGTAGCTGGAACTTGAACCAGGCATTCTGTTATGGAATGCAGGAATCCCAAGCAGTATCATAACCGCTACACCAAATGCCCACCCCAGAAGCATATCTTGTTGCTATTTGTCTCCCCAGTGCCTAATAAAATCCATATCAAATAACAAGTCCTTCATGAACAAATCACCACAAGAAACTGCCAGAATCCAAGCACATGAGAAAATAGCTATGCTTTATTCTAACTTTACCCACTTGTTTTGACTTAAATTTATTAATACCTGAGGCTAAATTGAAAGCAATTATATATTTCAACCCAAATAGCAATCTTGGAAATATTGCCAAGTAACACTTAAATTAGGATACTGTTGGACCTGTTGGCCAATCACAAGGCCCTTAGCAATTTGTCATTTGTATATCCAGTTTTTTCTAAAAATAAAACAAATTCATCCTATTACAAACTGAAATGTATGTGGGTCCCCCTTCCAAAATTTGCATTTTACTTTTTTTTATAAGAACACTGATTTTATTTATCTATTTGAGAGAGAGATAGAGAGATAGATACACAGAGATCTTCCACCTGCTTGTTCATTCCCTTAATGTCTGAAACAGGCAGAACTGGGCCAGGCTGAATCCCAGAGCCAGGAACTCAATCCTAGTCTCCTATGTGGGTGGCAGGGACCCAACCATCACGGTCGCCTCCCAAGGTCTTCACTGGCAGGAAGCCAGAACTGAGTCTCGAGACCAGGCAGTCCAACGTGTGACACGGGCAGTTAAGCACCAGGCAAACACCCATCCCTGTTTTGTTTTAGCTGTATATGAAGACTTTCACTTGGTTGTACATAAATGAGTTTATCTGTCACAGTGGTGGCGATTTTCCACTAACCCTAGAGTCTACAGTGTGGCCACCCAGGGTACAAAGGGGTTGATCCCTCCTATGTCACCCCGATCCTAGAAGCCTGGAGCCCCATGCTCAGATCTCTGATCCTCACATACACCTTCTATTTGCCTTTCTGAGCCTCCTATCAAATGAAAGCAATCATACCGATCCTGCAGCCTGGGATAGGATGTGAATGTGGGAGCGCTTCCTGTCTCTGTTTCAACAAAACGCCGGGAACCAAGTCCTCCACCTGCCAAAGACAGGGGCCAGACTCTCCCTTCTCCCCAGCCAGGGCAGCGCGAGGCACTTTAAGGGGAGCACCAGAAGTGACCACGTGCCTCTTGGAAATCCGTGCAACACAAACACCTCAGAAGTATAAAGGCTGCAACTGCGGCACAGCCCCGAGGGACTGCATTGTGGGCAGCCCGTGCAGCCTCCAGCGTCAGCCCAGAGGCGCTCACCTCCACGGGCTGGCCCGCTCTCTACTGGCCTGGGGAGCGTTTTGAAAGGCTGCGCTTGAGATGGCCACGGTCATGGGCGAGTCAGCCTCTGTGGAGGTTCTCTACGGAGCGGAAGCCGTGGGAGTCAGAAGCCAGGCAGCCACGTTGCCAGACCCAGGGCTGTCTCCACACAAGAGGTAGACCCTGCGAGCTTGCAGGAGTTGGCTGAACCTTCTCAGGGCACACACACACACACAGGCGTGAATTCACAACAGCTGTTTGCTCTGCTAGGTCCAGAATGCCCTTGGGTGAGCAGTGCTGGCATGGATGTGAAATATAAGATTCATAAAATCAGAGTGAGCCTCTGGGCTAATGGATGCCTGCCCTTCTGACTCCTGCTTCCTGCTAATGTAGACTCTTGGAGGCAGCAGTCATGACTCAATAATGGGGGGCCAGCGCTGTGGCATAGCAGGGAAAGCCGCCACCTGCAATGCCGGCATCCCATATGGGCAGCAGTGCGAGTCCCAGCTGGTCCACTTCCGATCCAGCTCTCTGCTATGGCCTGGGAAATCAGTAGAAGATGGCCCCAAGTCCTTGGGCTGCTACACCCGCATGGGAGACCCGGAAGAAGCTCCTGGCTCCTGGCTTCAGATCAGCTCAGTTCCAGCCATTGTGGCCAACTGGGGAGTGAACCAGCAGATGGAAGACCTCTCTCTCTTTCTCTCTCTCTGCCTCTCCTCTCTCTGTGTAACTCTGACTTTCAAATAAATAAATAAATATTTAAAAAATATAATTGGGTTCCTGCCTTCTGCATGGGGGACCTACATTGAGTCCTGGTTCCTGGCTTCTACTTCAGCCATCACTGAAGGCACTGGGAGTGAACCAGCCAAAAGGAGCTCTCTCTCTCTCTCTGCCTCACTCTGTCACTCAAATAAGTGAGAGATAAAGAAGTAAGTTCTCATGCTGCAATATAAAAACATCCATTAAAACATACATTTTTTGGAACCAAGGTGGAGAAATGATAGTCTAATTTGATTTTCTGTGACAAGTCGGTAAAGGGGAGGCTAGTGTACTGATGCTCATTATAATGGTGTCAGTCGTTAATTCTTCTGGCAAAAAGAGACTCTCCACTTAGAAATTGCATAATATAGGGCAGGCATTTGGTGCAGCAGCTAAGACCCTGCTTGTGACACCTGTGTCCCACACAGGAGCCCCTGGATTGAAGTCCTTGCTGTGTTCCTGATTCTATCTTCTTGTTGATGTAGGTTGCTCTTAAAACCCTAGGAGACAGCAGGTGATGGCCCAAGCACTTGGGTCCCTGCCACCTGTGTGGGGAAACTGGATTGAGTTCCTGGCTCCTAGTTTTGCTCTGACCCAGCCCCAACTGTTGTAGACATTTAAGGAGCGAACCAGCAGATGGAAGATCTCTGTCCATCTGTCTCTTACTGTCTCTCTGCCTTTCAAACAATTTTTTTAAAAAGATTTTATGTATTTGAAAGGCAGAGTTACAGAGAGGTAGAGACAGAGACAGAGAGGTCTTCCATCCGCTGGCTCACTCCCTAAATGGCTCCAATGGCTGGAGCTGAGCCAATCCGAAGCCAGGAGCTTCTTCTGGGTGTCCCACGTGGGTGCAGGGGTCCAAGGACTTGGGCCATCCTCCATGACTTTCCTAGGCCCATTAGCAGGGAGCTGGATTGGAAGTGGAGCAGCCAGGACTCAATTCGGCACCCATATAGGACACAGCACTGCAGGCTGGGGCTTTAACCCACTGCGCCACAGCACTGGCCCCATAGATAATCTTTGAAAGAAAATGAAAAATAAACTTAGAGAACAATTATGAATTATGTGTATCTTTTTAGCTGGAGCCAAGCAGTGGCAGCTCATTGACCGGACAATCAGAAGTCAGCGCTGATAAGGAGACGCAGCAGTGCTGTTCCACCGGCCTGCTGTCATAGAAAAGCGATCATCTCACCCATGCTGTATTTTATCATCAGGGAGGTGCAATTGTCGATGCAGGAGCATAACGCGTATTGAGCAGGTGCGGGCTTGACTTGTAGCCGTTTTGTGTTTAGCCATGCAGGATGTGCCTCCGTCTGCTCGCCCTGCATGTGAGTGATTTAGGATGACTCAGCAGCCTGTTAGCAATCTCTCGGGATGAAGCGCAATGTCACCTGGCACATTGACTCACAACTGTAATCTCTGCAATCACTCAGAAACAAGAGAGGCCCTTTTAAAGGGAAGCTCCTGTGGTCTGCATTGTGGTGGAGCAGGTAACGCTGCCCACTGGGACGCCGGCATCCTATATGGGTGCTGGTTCATGTCCCGGCTGCTCCACTTCCAATCCAGCTCCCTGCTAACGCCCTGCGAAAAGCAGAGGAGGATGGCTCAAGTGTTTGGGTCCCTGCCACCCACATAGGAGACCTGGATGAAGCTTCTGGCTTTGTTATAGCCATCGGGGGCATGAACCAATGGATGTAAGGTTGATCTCTCTCTCTCTCTCTCCTTTTTTTTTTTTAAGAGACAGAGTTACAGGAAGAGGGAGAGACAGAAGAGAGGTCTTCTCTATTTTTTTTTTTTTTTTTTTTACAGGCAGAGTTAGACAGTGAGAGAGAGAGAGAGAAAGGTCTTCCTTTTTGCCATTGGTTCACCCTCCAGTGGCCACTGTGGTGATCCGAAGGCAGGAGCCAGGTGCTTCTCCTGGTCTCCCATGGGGTTCAGGGCCCAAGGACTTGGGCCATCCTCCACTGCATTCCCTGGCCACAGCAGAGAGCTGGCCTGGAAGAGGGGCAACCGGGACAGAATCAGTGCCCCGACCGGGACTAGAACCCGGTGTGCCGGTGCCGCAAGGCGGAGGATTAGCCTGTTGAGCCGTGGCGCCGGCTCAGAAGAGAGGTCTTCTATCCACTGGTTCACTCCACAGATGGCCATAATGGCTGGAGCTGAGCCAATCCAAAGCCAGGAGCCAGGAGCTTCTTCCGGGTCTCCTACATGGGTGCAGAGGCTCAAGCACTTGGGCCATCTTCCACTGCTTTTCCAGGTGCATTAGCAAGGAGCTGTATCAGAAGTGGAGCCACCAGGACTTAAACTGGCACCCATATGGGATGCTGGTGCCATAGGCAGAGACTTAACCTACTATGCCACAGCACCAGCTTGTGACTTTTTTTTTTTTTTAAGATTTTATTTTATTTACTTGAAAGTCAGAGTTACACAGAGAGAGAATGAGAAGCAGAAGCAGAGAGGGAGGTCATCCATCTGCTGGTTCACTCCCTAGATGGCCACAAAGGCCAGAGCTGTGCCGATATGAAGCCAGGAGCCAGCGCCCATATAGGATGCTGGCGTCCCATGTGGATGCAGAGGCCCAAGGACTTGGGCCATCTTCTACTGCTTTTCCAGGCCATAACAGAGAGCTGGATCGGAAGAGGAGCAGCTGGGACTTGAACCGGCACCCCTATGGGATGCTGTGGCCACGCCACAGCACCGGCCATGACTTTCAAGATAAATAAATCTTTAAAAGTGAAGCTCTTCTTGAACATTGTCTATTCACAGTGCCGCCTTATGATGGGATGTCTTAGACAGTGATGGAGTAGAGACATTCCAATACAAGTGGAAAGGTCCTATCTCACAGAGGAACAAGGCAAATTCGGCAGGAGGAAGCAGGTGCACTGAAGGCGACATTTTACCTGTTGTTGAAAGGAGCTTAGTAATGAACACTTAACAGAGGGTGAGGCTGTGTCAGGCTTACTAGCCAGGGAAATGGGGAGAGAAACTGGTCACTTCTAGGGACTCGAAAAGGCATCGAGGAAGAGCAAGGAGAAGCCACTGGTTGGGAGAGAGAAAAGGAACAAAGGTGCAAGGAAAAGGGGCAGAACTGAGATCCATTGAACGCCCACCGCGTGCCAGGCCCACGGCCAGGCATCTCACACGCCCTGACAGACATCAGTGTTTTTGACAGGATTTAATCCACGGAAGCTGCAGGAAGGAGCCCACTTCAAATAGCCCTACTGCATGTCCAGCAAAGTTCACACTTGACAGCAAGGCACAGGCCACCTCTTCCCATTTGTCCCCAGGTGATCACCCCAGCATGGTGCACGTCTCACCCCTCCCTCCCCAGCATGCCAGCTGTTCCATGTCACGATGCCTTCCTATGTGCTGTTCATGAGGCCAATGTTACCTCAGTCCACTGGCAAACTCCTACCCATCCTTCAAAGCCCAGCTCAAATGTCACCTCCTCTATGAGTCTTCCCTCTGCTTCTATAAGAGCCCCCATATCGTCATACATATTAAAGCACTTATTGCATCTTCCAAATGGGTTACCTGGCACCTGTACTGGATATGAGAACCACTGAATGAATGAATGCACACAGGCACTATTTACTGAACAATGACATGGTAGTGACCCACTAGAACACCTCGGTGTCACTTCCTTCATTTTAGTACAGCCTGTTCAGTGAGATCTGAGTGTTGCCCTCCACTCTTGGCAATATCATTGAGACATAGGAAACATGCAAATGAATCAAATGACATATGGCACATGTCAACATTTGACAACAGGGTTGGGCATTTGAAATAGTGGTAAAGAATGCTGAGGAAACATCATGCCCCATATTGGAGTGCCTGGGTGGGAGTCCCAGCTCCACCCCAACTTCCTACTAATTCATACTCTGGGAGGCAGCAGATGCTGGCTCAAGTACTTGGATCCCTGCTGCCTACATGGGAGACTCAGATTGAATTCATGGTTCCTGGCTTTGACCTGGCCCAGCTGTGGCTGTTGCAGGCATCTGGGGAGTAAACCAGTAGATGGGAGATCTTTTCCTTTCTCTTTCTATCCCTCTGCATTTCAAATGAAATAAAAGAACTTTTAAACATACACCGTGACAGCAATAGACTACTTTAGACCAGCGCAGCCAAAAGAGCATCTGCAATGATGGAAATAAGGCTATTTCTGTGCTTGCTGATAGCCACCAGCTGCAGGCAACTTTCAAGGACCTGAAATGCACTGAGAGCAAATGAGGAAATGAATGTTTAATTTTAATTTAAGATAACCACATGTGCTTAGGAACTACTATATTGGACAGCATAAATTTAAATGATTTTTTAAAAGATTTATTTATTTGAAAGGCAGAGAGAGATCTTCCCTTTGCTGGTTCACTCCCCCCAAGCCCCCACAGTCACTAGACCGAGGCCAGCCAAAGCCCAGAAACTCCATCTGGATCTCCCACAGGGGTGGCAGGAACACAAGTCCCTGGGCCCTCCTCTGCGGCATCCCAAGTGCGTTCACAGGGAGCTCGATCAGAAGCATGGAGAAGTCAGGACTCAGCCAGGTGCTTGGACTTGGGACACAGGAGCCCTCAGCTGAACCATAACACCTGTCTCTGGATTAACTAACAACATAGTAGGGAACTTCTAACCGTCATTTTTCTGTACCCCCTCCCCACAAAAAAAAAAAAAAACACAAAAATTCCCAAAACTTGGCCCCTTGCAAGCTGAGAAATGCCCTTCACCCTTCTTTCTCATTTTAGCCTTCTAAACCAAGCAAGAGGGACTGGATCTGTAAAACCAACAGCTCCCAGCTTAGTGCAGGCTCAGTGTTCTCTGGGCTAGATTTCAGCAAGGACAGCTGAAGGAGCGCTCTGTACGCCTCCCCAAGCAGGAGACAATGCTCATGCAGCCACAGGGAGTGGACCGCGGGTGTCCTCTGCAGAATGACAGATGTGGATTCACTCCGATCAGTGAGTCAGGACCCCACGCCAGAAACAGCAGCGGGTCCTCCAGGCCTCAAGTCCTGCAGCTGGTGCAGTTTGGCAGCTCATGGTCTGTATGCAGCTTCTCCCCCTTGGATTTTTGTGCCTCTTGTGAAGCCTGCCAGACTTAGTCAGGTTGACATAGCTTGCCTTTCTTTCACCTGCAAAAAGTATGTTTGCAACCTCTCAGCTCCAAGGAGAGAAAATGAAAACTCCACTTCCCAGGTTCTCTAAGACACCAGGACTCCTGTGTCCCTGGCAGCTTTGGAAGACCAGCCCTGGCCCTTTCTCCTAAAAGCAAAGTGGGTAAGAGGGTAGGAGGGGAAGGAGCAGAGAGGATGCAGGTCTGGGGGAAGAGAGAAGGAATGGGAGGAAGAGGAAGGTGAAAAGGGCAGGAGGACAGCAGCTGCTGTAGCTCTAGGCTGGTGATTCTCCAAGCTCAGTGTGCGTCAGACTCACCAGCACAGTCTGTTAAATTAGAGTGCTAGGCCCTACAGGATCCATTATGTACAACTGCTGTATATATATATATTTTAAATATTTTATTTATTTGAAAGTCAGAGTTACACAGAGAGAGAAGGAAAAGCAGAGAGAGACAGAGAGTCTTCCATCCATTGTTTCATTCCCCAATTGGCTGCAGTGGCCAGAATTTCACCAATCGGAAGCCAGGAGCCAGCAGCTTCCTCCGGGTCTTTCCAAGCAGGTGCAGGGGCCCAAGGACTTGGGCCAACTTCTACTGCTTTCCCAGGCAATAGCAGAGAGCTGGATCAGAAGAGGAGCAGCTGGAACTCGAACCAGTGCCCATATGGGATGCTGGCACTGCAGGTGGCAGCTTTACCCGCTACGCCACAGCACCAGCCCCAGCTGTGTATGTTTATAGATAGTTCTGTATGGTGTGTGTTTCTTTATGACCACACACTCCAATCCCTTCAGAACTGCAGCCTGGGAACCTGGTGGCTGCTGCCAGCCACATGACCCAGTGCAAATGTCTGGGAGAACTTTCCATTGATTCCAGTTACCTGCCTGGGGCCCTTGGTGAAGGGCAGGCATGCCACAGCTACCTGGCAGGACACTCATTTTGCCACCACAACTTGTCAAGGGCCATTGTGCTAAGCAGCATTATCGTCTCCTGTCAATAATAAAGAAAATTTAGAAATATGTAAGGTTCTTTGACAACATTGTAGGTTGGTCATTTATGAGGGAAGAGTTCATATCTTGACAGAGGAATCAAGGTTAGGATGACTAACTGCCCAGTGCAGAGGCCAGCGCCATCACATAGCAGGTTAAACTGCCAGCATCCCACATAGGTGCTGGTTCATATCCCAGCTGCTCCACTTCTAATCCAGGTCCCTGCTAATGCACCTGGAAAAACAGTGGAAGATGGCCCAAATGCTTGGGCCCCTGCCATCCACGAAGACCTGGGCGAAGCTACTGGCCCCTGGCTTCGGCCTGGCCCGGCATTGGCCATATGGGGAGTGAACCAGAAAATGGAAGACCTCTTTCTATAACTCTGCCTTTCAAATGAAAAATAAACAAAATTTTTTAAAAAAATAAATTGTCCAGTGCATTGAAGGACATTACACAGATGTTCTGCCTCTAGGCAAAGACTCATATTTTCTTCTTTTTTGTAGCATTTATATTTTACGTACCATGTGTCAAGTTCTGATCTGAGTACTTTGCATATATAAGTTCATTTAACCCTGAGCACAATCCTCTAAGATGCACTTATTGTTCCCACTTTACAGATACAAAATTGGGCATAGTTTTTACATGACATGGCCAAGGTGAACCAAGATTTGAACTCCAGGTATCTGGCTTCTGAATGCATATTATAATCAACCTATACACTGTATTTTCTGTTCATCTACTTTACTCATTTGTCTTGAGAAAGATTATTGACAAGAAAAGAATACTTGGGTGGAAGGGCCAGCATTTACATCTCCCAAAAGGAAAGTCTAGTTGAGAAACAGCCTCCAGACACATAGAATCAAGATAATGCCAGCTGGAAGACCTCAGCGACCCTGACAGCCAGGCTCATGCACAGAGCTCCTTCCACTAACTGACCAAGAAGACATGTGTTAACCAGCTGGCCAGTGCCACAAAGCATTTGTCCTGCCCTTTCCTATGTGCAAAGCATGCTGTGAGGTCCTGGGTGATAGGGCTAGGAAACAGGAACAAATCACAATCCCTGCCCTCAGGAAGCTTATGGTCCCGGGGAAGTTGAAGAGGTGAACACTAGAATACCACAGGTTACGTTATAGCAGGGATCAGTCAGGCTGCTGGGTGAGATTTGAGAGATGCCTTCCCATTTGTACAATACCCTTGATGGAAACACAGGAAATGGCTTTTATTTATTTGCACTGGGCACTCTAATGAACACATTGCTCAGACAGAGTTGCCAGATAAAATCCAAGCTGGAAAATGTGAATGCATATGTCCTGTGCAATATTTAGAACATACTGATACTAAACAGTATGCTAAAATTGCACACTATAGTGTTTGCAATTCCGCTGTAATTTATAGATTTTTTAACTAATTTATTTTCATTTTATTTGAAAGGGAGAGAGAGAGAGAGAGAGAGAGAGAGAGAGAGAGAGAGAGAGAGAGAGATATCTTCCATTTGCAAGTTCACTCCCCAAATGACCACAACAGCTAGGGCTGGGTTAGGCTGATGCCAAGAGACTGGAGCTCCTTCCAGGTCTCTCTTATAGGTGTCAGGGACCCAAGTACTTGAACCACCAGCAGCTGCCTCCAAGGGCGCGCATCAGCAGGAAGCTAGAATGGGGAGTAGAGCTAAGACTCAAACCCAGGCACTCCAATGGTGGGTGTGGGCCTCCCTAATAGCATCCTAACCACTGTGCCAAATGCCTGCCCCTGAAATTCAAATTTAATTGAGCATTCCCAATTTTTACTTTCTAAATCTTGCAATGCCACACATAGATTAATGTTAATTCTCACAATAATTCTGTGGTGTGGACACCATTCACACATGCAGAAACTGAGACACAGTCAGACCAAGTGACATATCCATCTGCTGGCACACACTGCGATACCAAGCTCTCAGGCATGGCCAATCTCATGCATTCCGTGTTAACTACCATCATCCACTGAATCCTGTTTTCTGGCCTTGTTTGCAAATTATCAGAAGACATCCCACTTAGCAATTAATATGCAAAGCTCTGGACCCCAATTTTCAGAGTTAAAAAGAACTTCAAGAGAGGCATTTGGCACAGTAGTTAAGATGCTGCTTGGAGTCCCAGTTGCTCCACTTCCAATCCAGTTCCTTGCTAATGTACCTGGAAAAGCAGTAGAAGATGGCTCAAGTCCTTGGGTTCCTGCACCCACATGGGAGACCCATATGAAGCTCCTGGCTCCTGGTGTCAGCCTGGCCCAGCCCCAGCGGTTGCAGCCTTTGGGGAGTGAACCAGCAAATAGAAGATATCTCTCTACTCCCTCCCACTCTCTCTCCCCATACCTCTGCCTTTCAAAACAAAACAAGCAAACAACAACAACAAAAATTCAACCTTAACTTACTTAGTAGCTTTGAATTTTAAAGTTTATCAACATGTGACACAACTACTTTAATTTTCTCCCATTTTTTTTTTCCTGTAGCCAAAAAGGGAGCTTTCATGACATGGCATGGATTTGCTTCTATTCAAGCTCTAATTATACAAGGCTGAGCCATAGGAAATTGCTATCTTTGTCAGCTAAAAATGGTCAAACATCAGCAATTTCATGTGGTTCAACTTAGTATAAATACACAGGCTACATAACTCACTGCATTCCTCCCCCTATCCTCCAGACTGGTGGGACTACAACAAAACAGCCCCCAAGCATCCTGATTACCTGTACAAGATGCACCCAAATACAGAGCTTCGAAATTAGGGACTAGCAGAAAATGAATGGTGGCAAAGGGGGGTATTCGTGGAAAATTAGGACAAATTACAGATTCAGGCCTCGAACATAATTACACAAAACATGAAAAGCTGCCCAGGAGGACATTCCACATCACGTGGTTCAAAGAACTGAGGCCATTTCTGGCCAAAGAACTTTTCATTCTACTAGAAAGCTCTAATTTTTGGTTTGTCCTTCTGGCTAGGGTAGAGAACAAATAAAAAGAATATTTATGCGGCAGGCCTCTGGTGCGGCAGTTAAGCTGCTGCTCGGGACACTGGCATCCCATACTGGAGTGCCGGGGTTCGAGTCTCAGTTCCATTCCTGATTCCAGCTTCCTACTGATATGCATCCTGGGAGATAGCAGATGATGACACAAGGGGTCGAATCCCTGTCTCCCACACGGGAGACCCAGTTCAGTTGCAGACTCCTTACTTTGGCCTGGCCCAGCCCCTGGCTGTTGCAGGCATTTGGAGGTATGGAAGCAAATGAAAAATCTGTCTGTCTGTCTGCCTTTCAAATAAATAAGCAAAAAATGTTAAAAGAACATCTATGAAGACAATTGTCATTTTCCTTGATCAACTGTTTGACACTTAAGCAAATATTTGAGAGCTGACACCTTCTCCTCACTGGTTCATGTTTTGGGCCACTCGCTTCATTGTTTACTACTGGCATTGCCTTATCACCCCTAGGATTCTACAATCCTCATGACAGGGAAAGTTCTCAGCTTTGCAGCTTTGCACAGTTTTAAGGGTGAGTCACAGCCGGTGCCATGGCTCACTTGGCTAATCCTCCACCTGCGGTGCCGGCACCCCAGGTTCTAGTCCCGGTTGCTCCTCTTCCAGTCCAGCTCTCTGCTGTGGCCTGGGAGTGCAGTGGAGGATGGCCCAAGTGCTTGGGCCCTGCACCCACATGGGAGACCAGGAGGAAGCACCTGGCTCCTGGCTTCGGATCAGTACAGTGCGCCAGCTATAGTGGCCATTTTGGGGGGTGAACCAACAGAAGGAAGACCTTTCTGTCTCTCTAACTCTGCCTGTCAAAAGAAAAAAAAGGAGGGGGGGATGAGTCACAACTAAAATGCACAACAGATTCACTTCACCTGGTGGATAGGAGGGGGTGTGAGCAGTACCTGCTGCAGGATTCCCACTTCCTAAACTGACTACTGCCACGACCTACAGTTAGTAAATGTGCAACAAATGTAGTTTACTCTATAAATTCATCTATACCATCAACCCCAATGAAAGAATAGAACTGGAAATACTTGTGGGGTACAATTAGAGCAGTCCTTAGAAATACATAGTCTTGGCTGGCGCCATGGCTGACTTGACTAATCCTCCGCCTGTGGCACCGGTACCCCAGGTTCTAGTCCCAGTTGGGGCACCGGATTCTGTCCTGGTTGCTCCTCTTCCAGTCCAGCTCTCTGCTGTGGCCCAGGAAGGCAGTGGAGGATAGCCCAAGTGCTTGGACCCTGCACCTGCATGGGAGACCAGGAGGAAGCACCTGGCTCCTGGCTTCAGATCAGCACAGCACGCTGGCTGTAGCGGCCATTTGGGGGGTGAACCAACAGAAAGGAAGACCTTTCTCTCTGTCTCTCTAACTCTGCCTGTCAAAAAAAAAAAAAAATTACAGTTCACAAAATAAGAACATTGATAAGCTAATCGTCCAGCTAGAGAAATTACAAAAACACAACAAAATATACTAAGACAAAGTACAAGGAAGGAAATAAAGAAAAAAGCAGAAATTGAGGTGGGCTTTTGGCATAGTGGTTCAGCCACCATTTGGTATGCCCGTATCCCATACTGGAGCACCTGGGCTTGAGTCCCAGCTCTGTTTCCAAACCAGCCTCCTACCAATGTGCACCCTGAGAGGCAGCAGGTGATGAGCTCAAGGTAGTCCCTGCCACACATGTGAAACCTGGATTGGAGTTCTTGGGTGCTAGCTCCAGGGTAGCCAAGCACCAACCATTACAGGCACTTGGGGCATGAACCAACACACGGGAATTCTCTCTGCCCTTCAAGAAAATAAAATAAATAAATTGTTCATGTAGGCATTAGCTAACTAGAAAGTAGATAATCAAGAATTTTTTAAGATGTTATTTTTAATTTGAGAAGTAGAGTTATAGACAGAGGGAGAGACAGAAAGGTCTTCCATCCACTGGTTCACTCCCCAAATGGCCTCAACAGCTGGAGCTGGGCCAATCTGAAGTCAGGAGCTTCTTTTGGGTCTCCCATGCAGGTACAGAAACCCAAGGACTTGGGCCACCATCTGCTGCTTTCCAGGCACATTAGCAGGGAGCTGGATTGGAAGTGGAGCAGCTGAGCTCAAATCAGCCCCCATATGGGATGCCAGTGCTACAAGCTAGGGCTTTAACCTGCTGTGCCACAGCGCCAATCTCAGAAGATTTCTTGGCCGGCGCCGCAGCTCACTAGGCTAATCCTCCGCCTTGCGGCGCCGGCACACCGGGTTCTAGTCCCGGTCGGGGCACCGATCCTGTCCCGGTTGCCCCTCTTCCAGGCCAGCCCTCTGCTGTGGCCAGGGAGTGCAGTGGAGGATGGCCCAAGTCCTTGGGCCCTGCACCCCATGGGAGACCAGGATAAGCACCTGGCTCCTGCCATCGGATCAGCACGGTGCGCCGGCCGCAGCGCGCCTACCGCGGCGGCCATTGGAGGGTGAACCAATGGCAAAAGGAAGACCTTTCTCTCTGTCTCTCTCTCACTGTCCACTCTGCCTGCCAAAAATAAATAAATAAATTAATTAATTAAAAAAAGAAGATTTCTTAAAAGCTTAAAGTTGGCCCCTGCACCCGTGTAGGAGATCTAGAAGAAGCTGGCCAGCGCTGTGGCTTAACATGCTAATCCTCCACCTTGTGGCGCCAGCACACCGGGTTCTAGTCCCGGTTGGGGCACCGGATTCTATCCCGGTTGCCCCTCTTCCAGGCCAGCTCTCTGCTATGGCCCGGGAAGGCAGTGGAGGATGGCCCAAGTGCTTGGGCCCTGCACCTGCATGGGAGACCAGGAGAAGCACCTGGCTCCTGGCTTCGGATCAGTGCGATGTGCCGGCCATGGCGGCCATTGGAGGGTGAACCAATGGCAAAAAGGAAGACCTTTCTCTCTGTCTCTCTGTCACTATCCACTCTGCCTGTCAAAAAAAAAAAAAAAAAGAAGAAGAAGAAGAAGCTCCTGGCTCCTGGCTTTGGATCAGTCCAGCTCTAGCTGTTGTGGGCATTTGGGGAATGGACCAGTAGATGAAAGATATATCTCTCTCTCTGTCTCTCTTTCCTTCTCTGTCACTGTCTTTCAAATAGATAAATCTTTAAATAACTATGCAACTTTCTTTTTAAAAAAAATATTTGCTTATTTGAAAGGCAGAGTTAGAGAGAGAGAGGCCTTCCATCTGCTGGTTCACTCCCCAAATGGCCACAACGGCTAGAGCTTGGGGCTGGGTCAGGCCAAATTTAGGAGTCAGGAGCCAGAGTCTCCATCCATGTGGGTGGCAGGAATTCAAATACTTGAGCCATCACCTGCTGTTTCCAAGTATGCATTAGCAGGAAGCTGGATTGGAAGTGGAGTAACTGGGACTTGAACTAGCACTCTGTTATGGGACATGGGCATCTGAAGTGGGGACTTAATCTGCTCTGTCCCAATATCTGTCCTGAAAGTTAGGTATCTAAAAACACCATTAAAATTAATCCTTGGCAGAGTAGGTGTTGTGGCACAATAGGTTAAGATGCTGCCTGTGATGCTGGCATCTCATCTGAGTGTTGGTTTGAGTCCCAGCTGTTCCAGTTCCAATCCAGCTATCTGCTAATGCACCTTGGAAAGCAGCAGAGGATGGCCCAAGTACCTGGGCCCCTGCCACCCATGTGGGAGACCTGCCTGGAGTTCCTGGCTCCTGGCTTCAGCCTGGCCCAGCCCTGGCCATTGCAGCCACGTGGGGAGTGAACCAGTGGATGGGAGATCTTTTTCTCTGTGTCTCTTCCCTCTACCTCTGTCACTTTCCCTTTCAAATAAATAAAATAAATCTTTTTTAAAAATTGACCTTTGGCAAGACAGACCAAGGGACAGAAAAGCTAAAAAAAGGATACTGTAGCTACATACATCAGAGGTTAAAAAGAAAATATTATAAACAACTTTACATCATTTATTTGAGAAATAATTAGTGAAAATTTTAATTTACAGTTGAATGATGAATAAAAAGTCTGGATATTCCTGCACTACTTTTTACAGAGATAAGTGAACTGGTAGATAAAACTCAACACATGGGGCTGACACCATGGCATAGTGGGTAAAGCCACTGCCTGCAGTGCTGGCATCCCATATGGGCACCAATTCGAGTCCTGGCTGCTCTACTTCTGACCCAGCTCTCTGCTACGGCCTGGGAAAAGAGTAGAAGATAGTCCAAGTCCCTAGGCCCCTGAACCCATGTGGGAGACCCAGAATAAGCTCCTGGCTCCTGGATCTGTGCAGTTCCAGCTGTTGCAGCCAACTGGGGACTGAGCCAGTGGATGGAAGACCTCTTTCTCTCTCTCTCTGCCTCTCCTTCTCTCTTTGTGTAACTCTGACTTTCAAATAAATAAATAAATCTTTTAAAAAAATAAAACTCAACACATGTACACGCATGCATGCATGAGCAGTCACACACACACACCAAAACAAGTGCAGGGGGCAGGGCATATTTTTCCCTTCCCTTCTTAGGTTCATGGCTGGAGCCCCCATAAGAAAGAGAAAAAATTACTCAGATTTCTTTAGTGCAAGTTTTTTCTGACAGGGAAACCTTCAGAAGGAAATGAACACCTGAGGAAAAGGACACCCTGTGTACTGTCCGTGAGCTTTGATGAAGAAATGGATCATTACGGAGAACTATGATTGAACAAAGGGTGTGTGACCTCACAGCAACAAGCTGGGAGGAACATAACAGGGCTTGTTCGTTCAGATTCTTTTCTGTGTCTCTGTGTGACCTTCCTTCCCCCTGGGGAATGAGGGAGGACACCATCACATGTGGGTCTCATTACCTACTTTCAAGGGAGGTAGGTCAGAGAATCCTTTTAGGGACAGAAAGGCAGGAGAAGA
This sequence comes from Lepus europaeus, assembly GCF_033115175.1. NCBI lineage: Eukaryota > Metazoa > Chordata > Mammalia > Lagomorpha > Leporidae > Lepus > Lepus europaeus. Next base: position 105,078,372 of record NC_084829.1, read on the forward strand.
GAAGGTCAGAGAGTGACCTCCAGGGTGCCCTACTTGGGGTCCTGCACCCTGTCACTCCATTAACAATCCAAAGATGCCATAAAGGAAGTGGAAAGACCACCACAGACTTAGAGAAGGGATTTGCAACACCATAATCACCCTAGAATTGCAGCACAGGGGAAAGGAATGGATTCCTGCGCATTTACAAGGATCACCTGTATTGGCTCCCTGCAGCTGCTGGAAGCAGGTGCCCCAACCAGGGGGACTTCAAACAACAGACACTTCTTCTCTGAGGACTCAGGCCAGCGTCTGAAATCCAGGGCTCGGCAGAATGCATTCCTACTGGAGGGAGCACCTGCTCCATGCCTCTCTCCCAGTACCTGGGGTTTGCTGGTGCCCCGTGGTGTTTCTTCCACTGCAATCTTGGCCTCCACTGGCCTCCTGCCCAGGGTGTAGGGCCTTTCCCAGTCCAGTGGGACATCATCTTAACTTGGCTCTATCTACAAAGACCATATTTCCAAATAGGGTCACAGCCACAGGTAAAGAGGGTTACGACTTGAACATATCTTTTGGAGGAACAGGACCTAACACAGAAAAATAAAAATCGAAGAAATAGGCAAAACACATGGAGAAGAAACAGAAACTGCTAATAGACAAATGAAAAGATGCTTACCCTCATGGGTAATCAGAAAAATGCAAATTCAAATCACAATGAGAGGGGCTGGCACTGTGGCACAGTGGGTTAAACTGCCATCTTCAGTGCCAGCATCCTATATATGCACCAGTTTGAGTCCTGGGTGCTCCACTTCCAATCCAGCTCTCTGATAATGTGCCTGGGAAAGCAGTGGAAGACGGCCAAGTGCCTGGGCCCCTGCACCTGTGTGTGAGACCTGGATGAAACTCCTGGCTCCTGGTTGTTGTGGCCATCTAGGGAGCAAACCAATGGTTGGAAGAACTCTCTGTCTCTCCCCCTTTCTGTAATTTTGACTTTCAAATAAAATAATTTTTTTAAAAACCACACACATACACAATGAAATACCATGTCACATTCCCTTATTTCGGTAAAAAGTAAGAAGTCTGTGAGACAGGTGCTGTGGCAAAGTAGGTTATGCCCCCTCTTAAGACAGCCACATCCCATCTAGTAGAGCTAGTTTGAGTCCTGGCTGTGTGGCTTCTGGTTCAGCGTCCTGCCCATGCACCTTGGGAGGAGATGATGGCTCAAGTGCTTGGGTCCCTGCCACCACCCACCTGGGAGACCTAGATGGAGTTCTTGGCTCCTGGCTTTGGCCTGGCCAAGCCCCAAGCCCCAAGCCCCAGCTGTTGTGGGCATTTGGGGAGTGAGCCAGTGGATGGAAGATCTCTCTTTGCACTTCATGGGAATGATGAACAGGTGAATGCATGCTGAGCTCCTGGAGTTATGCACACTTACAGGTGGAGGTACTAGCAGGACAGGCCAGCAAATAGAAGAAAAAACCAGGGCGGGGGTGGAGGTGCGGTTTACAGTATTGGCAATGTCCTAGCTCTTTGGATGATAGGCTGAGTGAACAAACTGGCTGAGGTCAGTTTTTTTCTTTTCTTTTCAAGATGTATTTATTATTTGAAAGGCAGAGTTACAGAGAGGCAGAGACAGAGAGAGAGAGAGAGACCTTCCATCTGCTGATTTATTCCCCAGATGGCTGCCAACAGCCAGGGCTGGGCCAGGCCAAAGCCAGCAGCTAAGAACTCTATCTGGGTCTCCCATCTGGGTGGCAGGGGCCCAAATACTTGAGTCATCTGCTTTCCCAGGTGCATTAGCAAGGAGCTGGACTGGAAGTGAAGTAGCTGGGATATAAATCAGATCCCTGTGAGATGCCAGCATCGTGGCTTAACCCACTGCACCACAACATAGGTCCATAAGGTCGGTTTCTGACATGAAGGTCCCCAGGTGGCCAGATCGCTACATTCCTCAGCACTGCTACAAGGAAAAGACAAGCACACAGAAAAAAACGGTCAAAGGTTATTAATTGGAAAATCAAAGAAGAGAACACAACAAGCCAACAAGCATATGAAAAGACCCTCAGTCTTACTACCAACCTGGGAAAGTTTACAGGTCAAAACAAGGCACCACTTTCCATCCACGAGACTGACAATATTTAAAAATCTGATGATATGAGCTATTGAGGATGGGGGGAAAGTATGATTTCTGTAAGCTTCTGTAACTGTCAGTTGGCATTCACAGGCCACTTTTAGTAAGACTGAAGATAAATGTTCTCTTAAGATGCAGAGATTCTTATCCTAAGTAAACACCCTAGAGAAACTCACACTCTGATAACCAGTATAAGTGCTTATTGCTACTCTCCAGGAAAAGCAAACTTGGAATACTTTATATCTGAATTAGTCAAAGGAGTCAAAATGCATATATAATGATGAAATGAATCTTAAAAACAAAGTAGAGTGAGAAAAGTACCAGCACACATTTGTACTATATTTTGCAAACTTAACATATACTACCAAATTTTAAAACAATGCATATATCTAAGATATGTAATACATGTATCAACTATAATAAATTTGTTTGCTGACCTGCAAGAAAGATCTAGGTGAGCAAGGGAGAGAGATGAATGAGTGAAGAAAGAGGAGAAGCTGAAGGGTGATCTTCCTTAGCAGGAGAGAAGCGGTGGGGTCCAGAGTCCTGGTGGGAGAGAGAGGCTTTATAACAGTTTGTTCTGAAAATACCTTTATTGATTGCCTAACCTTGAGGTTTGGGATAAACAAGGTGAAGCAATGGGAGGCATCTTTCTGCCCCAGGCAGTTTTTCTCCACTAAAACAAGCAAGCAAACAGGTAGTAGATAAAATGCGAGAGAAAACAAAATCCAACACAGAAGGATAATCAGAGATTAGGAAGTAAGGCTACTCCTCCAGCAACAAAACATTAACAAAACTAAAACACATCTACAGGGTCCCAGCCGAAAGCACTGTGTGATCTGATCCTCTCCCTGGGTAAGAGTGAGTACTGGAACCAAATTAAAAGTTGGAGCCCAGATACATGGGTGCACCTGGGAACTCAATTCTCGGTATCCTGTGGTCGGAATTAGAACAACTCTGTAGACTGAAACCCATCTCCACTCCCTGGGTGGTCTAAACCTGTGAAAACCACAGTGCCCATAATGCACCACAGCGGGGGGGGGGGGGGGTTTCCAGCCCAAGAAAGAAAGGAGTGGCACTTCACTGAAAATGAGTACATACACTGCTTGTGAATCTCATCTCAGCTGTAAAAGTTAACTAGCATGTTTAAGTTTTAAAAAGGAACTTGATTCATTGAATGAAATGTTTACTTTTTAAACATTTACTTTTATGGGCAGGCATTGTGGCCCAGAGGGTTAGGCAGCCACTGAAACACCCACATCCCATATTATAGTCCTACCTCCACTTCCGATCCAGTTCTCTGCTAGCTCACATCCTGCCAGGTAGCAGATGACAGCTCAAGTGCCTGAACCCCTACCACACACGTCACAGATCAGGATGGAGTTCCTGGCCCCCAGTTTCCGCCTGGTTCAGACCTGGCTGTTGTGGCCAACTGGGGGAGTGAAACAGGGGGTGGGGGATCGCTCTCCCTTTCTGCGTCTATATCGCTCTGCCTTTCAAATAAATAAAAGCCAACAACCAAGCTGACAGTAATCCATATCACCTTACTCTTTTAACTCTTTCCATAATTGTGCACCACTAGACACCAATTTTGTCAGTTTATAATAATTAACTTCGGTTCAGGGCAGATTTACTAACAATGTATTTGTAATCTTTTACAAATGACTCAAACCAGTAAATGCTACTTTGTATCACCCACTGACCTATTCAGTTAAGCTTAGTCACATACTTTAGGAAGCTGTAACATTTCAACACTTGAAACAATTTGTAACTGCTGTGTCTTAGCACAAATGTAACCAAGTAGCCACTGTGTGAATCCACGTGAAAGCAGTAGAAATACATATGCCAAATAGAGCTGGTTGTAGAGCTGTTAAGGGAGAACACTCTGAAACAAACAAACAAAAATTCACGATTTCTTATCTATTTTTATTTGAAAGAAAGAGAGACAGAGAAAATTCTCATCCACTTATTCACTCCCAAATCTTAATCCAGCTCTCCCACATGGGTGACAGGCACCCAAGCACTTGAATCATCATCTTGCTGCCTCCAAGACTACTTGCACACCAGCAGGAAGCTGGAATTAGGAGTAGAGCTGAGACTCACATAGGATATAGGATTTGGCGTTGTTAGGTAGGAAGTTGGAAATTAGCTTGTGTGAAAGGAGACTTAGAAAAACAGAGCCCCTGTGGAAAGGAACACAGCACTTAAGGCAGCCTGGAAAGCTCCCCTTGGAGCCAGCCCAGCACTTTACCACTTCACACTACAAAGTCCCGCCCAAACCTTTGCTTGGGGGGAAAGGCACCTTAGTAGAATTCTCTCTGCCTGGTGCCAGGTGACCTACCCAGCCTGATAGCACTGGTTAATAAAAACCTTAGCAGGAATTTTACCTATTTCTCACCCACAAAGTGGGGGGGGGGGGACAAAAGAACTGAACCCCATTCCTTGTAAGCCTCAGTCTGAACACAGACTCTGTGCTCAGTCTCTCCTGAAACACTTACCTTGCTCTATCGGGTGTAGTTCTCTCAGTTCTGCGCTGAGCTGCCTGCCTGGCTTGCCAGGTGCATCCTCTTCATCAAACTAGGTAACCTTGCTTTCCACAGTCTGAATGGCTTGGCACGCTCAGATTCTGTCCAGAGAGGTGCCCATTCGTTCTGACGGATGCCTTACCCATTAAACCTTGCTACCTTGCTTCCGACTGCACCTCTGTCTCCCTCTGAATTCCTTCTTGTGGGAAGACAAGAATTGCTATTCCACCCCTCCAGGCTTGTTAGCAGCTTCTTAACCGCTAGGCCAAATTCTAATTTAAATGCCCCTAATTCTAATTTAATAGAGCAGGTAGCTCCGTAAGCATTAATGCGAACACGTAAAACTTGGTGAAACACAGACCCCTGCAAATGCTTCATTATAGGTTCATCTTGTTAGATCTAAAAGGGCTGTTTCCACAGGTGCACTGTTAAAGCAGACTTTTCAGCGACTATTTTTTTTTTTTTCCTTGCCATGAAATCACCTACTGCATGACAGGTACGCTGGACAAGCAGGTGCGACTCTCTGGATCCTTCAAACCGCTTCATTCTTGAAAAGACGGTCGAAACTTCCTTTATATTCTAAGTTCCGGCATGCGCGGATATCTTTGCGGAGTCAACGTCTTGAATTCTCAAAGATGAAGTTCAGAGAGGTTTGACTCCGGAGAAAGAACCAGCGCCTTAAAACTCAGCTCGCAGGGACCACTTGGAAGCACGCACGCGCCGGTCGAGCCCGGGGCTGCTCTCTCCGCGCCCTTACCCGCACAGTCCTCCGAGGCACGGCCTCCAGCAGGGGTCGCTGTGCCGCCGCCGCCGCCGTGCGTGCCCGCGTCCCCCGCCCACCTGCTCTCGCCGCGCCGGCTCCGGCGGAAGAGGCGGGGCATGGCCGGAGGCGGCCGGCGGGCGTGAGACGGCCGCGGGGAGGGACTAGCGGCCCTGACGCGCAGGTAAGTGCGCCCCTACCGGCGCGCCGCGCCCCCGGCCCGCGCCCCCTAGCTCACTTCGCCGCACACGCGCGCGCGGGCAAAGCCGCGCGGCTCCGCAGCCCCCGGGTGTCGCCCACGCTCCTGCCGGGGTCTCCGCGGAGCCGCACCGGCCTCGGGGCACCCCGCGAGCGCAGGGGCCGAGGGGATCGGGCCGGCGGAGGCTCCAAACGCAGACCTGGAGCCCGGGGACGGAGGTGTCCGGTTTCCTGTGACCTTGGGGGCTCGCAAAGGGGCGCAGCCCGGAGGCTGGGGAGGGAGCGCCGGGAAGCCGAGCCGATCCGAGCAGTCGGCGAGGGAGGTGTCCACGAGGAGAGAGCGTTTTTGCGGCGGTGCACGCCAGCCTTGAGGCTAGGTTCTCCAAACGTGCAGCGAGTCCCAGCCCCTCGCAGGTCAAGGACGGCGCCGCCCCCGCATGCCAGGCCGTGCCCGGCTCGGTCGTGGGTTAGCTCACACCGCTGCCGAAGGTCTCCCCCAGAACCCCTTCCAGCCTGGCTGCCCTCATCATCCCCCTGCTCCGTTCACATCGCCGCCCAAGAGATTAAGTTTTATTTTCAGACGCGCTCCTGTCGGGTCATGGCCCCTACCTAAGATCTTCCCTTGGCTCCCACGCCGTCTGGGTCAGGTCCAGACTTGTGTACAGTGGCCCTTGGAGATCCAGCCCCATCTTTGTGTGTTCTTCTCTCGGTTCATTCTGTTGCGCCAGTCCCGCCAGTCTGCTTTCCTTCCACACGTGTTCAAGCACTTAACATATGCCGGGCGCTACTCTGGACCCTTGGGATGCAGCAGTGGGGGAGGAAAAAAAAAAAAACTGGGGTGAAGATTTCTACTCTTGTGCAGGTGATGGTCTAGAGGGGGAAATAGGCAAGCAATATTAAATCATGAAATCCGATAACAGGTGGTGAGTGCTGAAAAACTGGGGTACGCTTAGGGATTGGGGAGACAAGATGGAATAGAGCTGGAGTGGGTAGGGTTACTGAGATGACATTGAAGACTTACAGGCGAGGAGTTAGCATTGAGGGTATCCAGGGCAAGAGTGTTCTAGGCGCAGCTGGATCACAGATCCCTGCTGTTAGGAGAACGGTGTAGTCTTGTCTGTGGTGCACTCTATGCCCGGGACACCATCCTAGGCTCTATCCCCTCTGTGCCATTGCTGGAAGCCTGGTGACCAGGTGGCCCAGCCACAGGTGTCAGCTCCACCCCCACCCTAATGGGATTAGATGCTTCTACCTCCCTGCCTCTGGCAAAGGTTTAACAGGACCTGCTCCCAGCACAGGTGCCCTCCCCATCCCACCCCCCCACAATAACCCTTTCCTCAACTTGGGTGTTTGGTGCGTTTTGGGGTGGCCTTGCATCTGCTATGTTGTGTGCTGGGAAAACGTGGCCCCCCGTGCAGTAGCATTGAAAGGTGGACTCTGAAAGGCGATCGCGTCATGAGGGTTCTGTGCTCATGGATGAACTCCTTCACCCACAGATCAGTGGGTTACCGAAGCAGTGGTTTTATGATAAAGCAAGCCCTCTGGCACGCTTGCCCTGTTTCATCGTCCTGCCCTCTGCCACGTTACAAAGCAACAAACCCTTCACCAGAGGCTGGTGCCTTATCTTGGACTTGTCAGCCTCCAGAACCATAAGCTAAATAAACCTCTGTTCTTTTTAAATTGCCAGGTCTTTGTTACTCCATTAAAGTGACAGAAAACAGATTAAAGTAGTTCATAGTCCAAAATGTGCCTGTTATGTATGGTATGGGCCTGAGGAGGGCCAGCATGGCTGGAGCTGTGGTCAGACAGGAAGTGAGGTCAGATCATCTAGAGCCTGTTCACTGGTAGGGACCTCAGGGACTCCTGTGAGAGCTTTTGTAGGGGGTTGAGGAAAGCAGTGACTTGGTATGACTTTAAAAGAATCACTCCTGAGGAACCTGCATTATGGCACAGCGAGTTAAGGCACTGCTTATGATGCTGGCACCCCATATCAGAGCCCTGGTTCAAGTCTTGGCTGCTCCGCTTCCAGTCCAGCTCCCTGCTAATGTGTCTAGGAAAGCAGAAGAAAATGGCCCAGGTGCTTGGGTCCCTACCACTCACATGGGAGATCTTGGCTGAGTTCCAGACTCCTGGCTTCAGCCTGGCCAAGCCCTGGCTGTTGTAGCCATCCGGTGAGTATCAGCGGATGAATGATCTCTCTCTCTCTCTCTCTCTCTATCTCTGCTGTCACTCTTATCTTCCAAATACATAAAATACATAAAATGAATCTTAGCAAGGATCACTCACAGAATAGACATTTGGCACAGCAATTAAGTGACTGGATATCTGCATGTAGTATCAGAGTCCCTGGGTTCCAGGCCCAGCATCCTGCTATTGCAGATCCTGGGAGGCAGCAGATGATGGCTGAAGTGATTGGGTCCCTGCTACCTGTGTGGGAGACCCAGAGTGAGTTCCAGGCTCCCAGCTTTGAGTTGGCCCACCCCCAGACGTTGTGGGCATTTGGAGAGAGAACCAGTAGATGAAAGATGCCTGTCTCTTAAGAAAACGAGAAGGAAGCCGGCGCCGCGGCTCAGTAGGCTAATCCTCCGCCTTGCGGCGCCGGCACACCGGGTTCTAGTCCCGGTCGGGGCACCGATCCTGTCCCGGTTGCCCCTCTTCCAGGCCAGCTCTCTGCTGTGGCCAGGGAGTGCAGTGGAGGATGGCCCAAGTGCTTGGGCCCTGCACCCCATGGGAGACCAGGAGAAGCACCTGGCTCCTGCCATCGGATCAGTGCGGTGCGCCAGCCGCAGCGCGCTACCGCGGCGGCCATTGGAGGGTGAACCAACGGCAAAAGGAAGACCTTTCTCTCTGTCTCTCTCTCTCACTGTCCACTCTGCCTGTCAAAAAAAAAATTAAAAAAAAAAAAAAAGAAAGAAAACGAGAAGGAAAAGAAGGATCTGGTTGCTCTGTGGAGAACACGCCAGTGGAGCCTCAGTGGCACCGCTGGTGGTGGGTGATAGTAGCATGACTCTGTGGTAGCAGTGGAAGTGGTGAGAAGCAAGGGGCTCTACACCTGTGTTGAAGATAGAGCCGATGGGAATTCCTGATGCGGTGCGCCTCAGTGTGGGGACAGAGAAGACCCAAGGATGAAGCTTTTGTTCTCAGCAGCCGGAAGGCTGGAGCTGCCACTCACTAAGTCAGCGAAGGCCGCAGGTGGAGCGGATTTGGAGCTGGGCATGTGACAGGAGTTTATTTATGGACAGGTTAAGCGGGAGCTGCCTGTCGAGCACCCACGTGGAGATGTCACGCAGGCGGTTGGATGTTGTGCTGGGAGACCCCCAGGTTTATTGATTTCGGTAAGAGGACGCAACATAGGATCACGCGGCTGTGATTTATTACAAGTAAAGAGTCTGAAGCAAAATAAGCTAAGGGAAAAGTTGGACCAGACCAAGTCTGGAGGGACTGGCATAGCCGTAGAGTCCGCTCCCAGGGGAGCCACCTGGGACTCGCTTGCTTCCTCCAGGAACACACTGACCTCCCATGTGAGATGTTGTCTATCAGCTTATGTGAGAGTCACTGCCCAGGATTTTTCCTGGAGGCTCATCACGTAGGCACTCTCTGCCTAGAACATACTGAGACTTCGGCCTTCTAGAAGAAAGCAGAAATTCCGCATAAAGCGAACGGTCCAGTTTCCACACAGTGAGCCACTCCTGCCGGTTCTGGGAAAGTAGAAGAGGACCAGAGACAGCCCCAGGGCCCGCCAGCAGCAGACTGTCAGGGAGAAAGGTGGAGTCTTGGAGAAGCAGTCGCCAGTGAGGGGGCAAACCCAGAGTGACAAAGGAGGGGGTGATCAGCTTTGTTAAGTGCTGCATTTAGGAAGCCATGGAGTTGAGGGGAGCATAGACCACACCTCTGAGGAGTTGTGGCATAAAGAGGAGCCAAGATAGGTAGGACCTGGGGCGTGGTGCAGTTAAGAGACGTGTCCATCTACTTGTTTTGGAGTGAGAGAGTTAACAGCATGCTGATGTAACAATGCTGTCTCTCCACAGATGGGTTTCAGGCTGCCTCTGCCATCAGACCTCCCCCTAGGTGTCCCTGCTCCGGGCTGCAGCTTGTGCAGGCTCCAGCCTCTGTCCCTGTTTCTAGTCACGCTCTCTGATGGCTGGTTTACTTGACCATGTTCCACTTAAATGGCACTTCCTTGGGGGATAAGAACTGGCTGTTTTACATGGAGGTCTAGCCACATATGAGTAAGTGAGTGGCCGTAAAGGTAGTGAGTGGGCAAGATGCTTTTTTCATTTCTAAATAGTTGAATCTGCAACTTCAAAAAAAATTTTTTTTATTTAATTTGTCTGAAAGATGGAGAGACAGACTGAGATCTCCCATCTGCTGGTTTACTCTCCAAATGCCTAAAAGAGTGAGGGCTGGGCCAGGCTGAAGCCAGGAGCTAGGAACTCAGGCCAGATCTCCCATGTGGGTGGCAGGGACCCAACTACTTGACCCGTCACTTGCTGCTTTCCAGAATGCTCATTAACAGGAAACTGGGATGGAGAGTGTGGTCATGACTCAAACTGAGGTGCTCTGGATAATGGGGTGTGAGCATCCCAAGTGGTGGCCTAACTACTTGGGCAAACACTTGGCCCCTATTCATTGAGTTTAGTGTGTGCTGAACAGATAGGGGCTGGGAGTGAAGAATAAGACCAAATGCCTGCCTCGCCCTTACCCCTAGCATTTGGGAGATCAGAACAGTCCAGTGAACTTACTAGAAAGTGACAAGACACACGGTATTGGGATGACCAGAGTCTGGAATAGCTTGGATAGTGCAAGGGTTGGTGGAAGATGAGGGGGAGGCTTGGGTGGAGGAGGTCATGCCAAAAGGGCAGAAACTTTGTCAATAGTAGCATCCTCTTCTTCTTCTTCTTCTTCTTCTTTTTTTTTTTTTTTTTTTTTTTTTTTTGAGAGGAGAAAGGGGCATCAATCTCCTATCCACCTGTTCACTCTCCACAAGTGCTGTGTTGGGTCAAGGTGAAGCCAGGAGCTGGGATTTTAATCTGGGCCTCCCATGTGGGTGGTAGAGACCCAAGAACTTGAGCTACCACCTGCTGCTCCCCAGGATTCACATTAGCAGGGAGCTGAAATGGAGAGTTCAGCTGTGCCTCAAGCCCAGGCACTCTGGTAGAGAATACAGGCATCCTAAGCAGTGTCTTTACCACTATGCCCAATGCCTGCCCTCTCTTTTTACTCTTATTTTTCTCAAATGAAAGACAAGGAGCCCAATATGCAGTGGCACCACTCTGATTGAAGAGGAGCTGGGGCCCTGGTTAACCCCCTCCTCTGGCACTCCCCACTCCCAACTCAGGGCTACCCTGACCAGTTCAGGGTTCTGAGACAGAACCTCAGTTCTCAGACCCCTCCTTGGTGGCCCTGCATGTCTGCTGCTGGTATCTCCAACTGATCATCATCTCCAGCAAAAATTAGGTGACTGGCTTTTCTCAGTTTTGTGTCTCTCATACATTTCATCTAAACACTCAGAACTTGCCAGCGTTTGCTAGAAAGTGAAGCAGATCGCAAAGTCAGGGAGTGACCAGGTAACACACACAAAGATGGCACTTGACAGTTTGGTGTCTGTGGTGTGCTTGGTGTTCTTACACATGAGTATGATTTTAAATTGTCGCCTTCTGTGAGTAAAGGTTTCCCAGGGTGGGTAAATAGAGCTACCTGGAGTATGTGCAGGGGGCAAGATCAGATGCAGGCGTTCTTCAGGGAAGCAAGTGCAGTTGGTTCAAAGCTAGGCTTTCCAGATGAGGAATACGGACACAGAGGGACTGGTGCAGAGACGAGACTCAACCCCTGCCTACCAGCACTTCCTTCTCTGTGCCTCCTCTTAGGATTTCCTCCAAGTTGGTGGCAATTCCTGTCACTCCACCACCCTTGAAACTGTCCATTCTTTCTGGTATTTGGTAAATGAAGGTTGCCTTTCATGCAAGAAGGTTTTTTCTTTTAAAGATTTATTTATTTGAAAGGTAGAGTTACAGAAAGAGAGGGAGAGACAGAAGAAGAGAGAGAGATCTTCCATCTGCTCATTTACTCCCTAGATGACCATGATGGCCAAGGCTGGACCAGGCAGAAGCCAGGAGCCTGGAACTCCATCTGCATCTCTGACATGGGTGCAGGGGCCCAAGCACTTGGACCACCCTCTGCTGCTTTCCCAGGCACATTAGCAGGGAGCTGGACTCTGGGAAACTGCAGTGGTTGGGTTCCTACACCCACATGGGAGACCTAGATTGAGTTCCTGGCTGCTGGTTTTGGCTTGACTCAGCCCCTGCCATTGTGGGCATTTGAAGAGTGAACCAGTGAACAGAGGCACATCCTCACTTGCCCTCCCTCTCTTCCTCCCTCCCCACCCCCTTCTCTCTGTCTCTGCTTCCCTGCTTCTTCAATTTAAAAAAAAAAAAAAAAAAAAAAAGACCTGCTTTATTTCTCATTGAAGATTAAAGTCCTGAGTCCCAAGAGCAGTGAGCTTGTGTTGTCTGTTCATTCATGCCAGGAATATAAGGCCCCGAAATGTTGAATATAAATTGGAAGTCAATAGCTCTGTGTTTTCCAGTGAGCCATATGGATAATTGCTGTTGTCAGCTTTGTGATTAATGGAAAGTAGGGGAGAAAAATCATGAGAATCATTTTCAGAGAAATCAGTGTTGGGGCAGTTTGTGGTGCAATGGGTTAAACCTCCTCTTTTGTTGCCAGCATCTTGTGTCAGAGTGCGGATTCGAGTGTGGTTACTCTACTTCCAGTCCAGCTTTCTGCTAATGTGTCTGGGAAAACGGCAGAAAATGATTGAAGCGCTCAGGTCCCTGCCATTCCTGTGGGAGACTCCTGAGTTCCTGGCTGCTGGCTTCAGCCTAGCCCTGATCTGGCTGTTGTGGCCATTAAGGGAGGGAACCAATAGATAGAAAAATCTCCTTCTTCCTCTTTTCTGTTTCTCTCTGTGTCACTTTGCCTTAATAGACAGATAGATAAATAATAAATAAAATCTTTAAACAACAACAAAAAAGTTCATGAAAAAATGTGTACTATGATGTAGCTATACATGGATTGCAAAGGAAGGAAGGAAGGAAATGAGGAAACGTAACCTTGGCACAAAAGAAAGCCATTTGCAAACCTGGAGTACAAGGATGTTGACCACGTGGAAACCCTTCCCTAAAACCATCTCGATGCACTTCTGGAGGTGTCCCATCATCACAAAACAACGGTTTGCTTTGTTTGGGAAAGAGATGCAAAAGGAGGTGAAATGCAGATTTGTTTGGTTTACTCATTGCCATCCCTGACTTGCTGGGGTGGAGGTTGAAATAAACTGTACAGAGTCACTCTGGGTTTTATGAAGTGGTATTCTGGTGTTCTTCCTTGGCAAAGTTAATATTGTACATGTCTAACTTATGTCAATAAGCAGTCTTTCTCCCTGGATTTTCTTTTCTTTCTGAAACAAATCATTGAAAACTGTTGCTAATATTTTTCCATAGCAACCAGTACCCAAAGCTGCTTTTGGTGAGGGAGAAGAGTAGAAAGAGTGCTTTCACACATTCTAGTATGTCATCAACCACCACCCCCCTCCCCACCCCCAGCCACAACCCCGTGAGCTCAACACATTTATTGTAGCAAGAAGACTCGGTATGGTATGATGTATGGTCTTCAGTGCATGCAGGCCGATAGATCTAGAGTCTTGTAGGAGGGCATAAGTACAGTACTGGACATAAAGTGTCCATACTGTGTACGATTTATTTTGTAGGAACACCGTGTCACTGCACTTGTGAAATAAAACTGAGTTATTGTCTCTTCCAGGTCTGTGCACCATGGCTATGACTAGTGTGAGAGTACTGGCTGGTGTTTTAAGAAAGCCGGATGCCTGGGTTGGACTCTGGGGCGTGCTCCAAGGGACACCTTCATTTAAACTCTGTGCTTCCTGGAATCAATACTTGTATTTTTCTAGTACCAGGTTAAACACATCAAATCATAAGCCACTTTTCCATAGTGTTTTCTCGCTGAGAATCCCAGGACTTTCAGTGTCTCCAGAATATATTTTTCCATTTTCCATAAGACTCAAAAGTAACCTAAGCTCTAAAAAGTCCACTAAAAAGACTATGGAAAAAGTGCAAGACGTGGACTCTGATGAAGAGAGTGATCATAATGAGATGAGTGAGCCAGCAGAAGAGCTTCAGGATGACCCCAGTGTGGTCAGGGACTACAAAGACCTGGAGAAAGTCGTGCAGTCTTTCCGGTATGACGTAATCCTGAAGACAGGCCTCGATATTGGCAGAAAGTGAGTATGATATTTTATTGTAAAATATCTTGTTTTAGTGCATAATTACAAGTCAGGCCATATTATAGTGAAGGAAAACCACAATGAATGAAAAGACCTTTAAAAATATTTTTGATTTAGTATTTATTTGAAAGGCAGACATCTTCCGTCAGTTTGTTCATTCCCCAGATGCTCACAGCCAGCCAGAGTTGAGCCTGGCTGAAGCCAGGAACCCACAAGTCAGTCTGGATCTCCCCCATGGGTGGCAGGGACCCACCTTGAGCCATCACCTGCTGCCTCCCATGGTGCATGGTAGCAGGGAGCTGGAATTGGAAGCCCAGCCAGGGCTCAGCCCCAGGCCCTTCAATATGGAGTGCTGGAATCTTAACTGCTGCATCAAACCTACTCCAGAAGGGCCTTACAGGTCACCTGTCCGTCATCTTAGATGAGTAAACTGATTGCCAAAGAAGTCACATGCCTGCAAATCCCACGTGCCATAGTTTCTTAATTCTAAGGCACAGCTGGCTATAAGATGATCCATCGATTTAATAACAGCAAGCATAAAATGTATCTGGATTTCACAAATGCTACAATGAGAGAAAGGACCTCTCAGAATCAACAGGGTGAATATAAAGTATTGATTAAGAATGCAGGCTCTGGAACCAGACCACCAGAGGCTCAATTATTCTCTCTCTGATGTTGGGCAAGTTACTCATATGCTCTGCATCTCAGTTTATCTGGAAAATGAGGGTAATAGAATCTGTTTAGAAGGTGGTCACTGGGAGTAAATGAATATCCGTCTAAAGCATTTGTACCCGGCACATAGTGTATATGCAATATGATAGCTGTTATGAAGAGAAAGCTGTGTGTGTTCATATATAATAAAGAGATGATTAAATGTAACTTTCAAGGTTTCCTTGATATTCTCATTCTCACCCTATTAGAATAACTCTATGAGAATAGGGACCCTCATTGTCATTGATTTCTTTAGCAACCATTGATTGTGTGCATGTTACATACAGGGTAAGAGTTCTGGTATGAATACGTTCAGAAAGATTTCCTTGTGTAACTTGTACCTGTATGACCTAATTTAATGGGATAGTTTAATTTTTAATCTGTGAAGTGAAGGAGACTCAAAGATGACTGAGCCCACAGGCCCCCTCTTGGCGTCATGATCAGGAAGTGTTGAATGTTCTCTAAGATATGACAGACTCATTAAGGAACCTCTCCTCTCTTAGAGTAGTAGCTGCTGCCATTTTTTATTAATTTATTAATCGCTGGTGTCAGTCAGCTGGAGTCAGGTCATCAAAGGGAAGGACACTGGTTTTTGTCTGAGCCCTCAGCTGGTCCGGCTGCCCCAGTGATTTAAATTCCTGGACATCAGCAGCTACTGGGTTGGAAGTTCTCCAGCTTCAGTGCAGACTGGCAGAGAATTTCTTAGTGACCTCACGGTATATGTGATGTCTGGTCTTCCTGTAAGTCCAGAGCAGGTATCAGAGGGGAAAGAGACGCCCACTCACTCTGGTCACTGTGACTCACCAGAGCCACAGCCTCACCATGAAGTTGCTGCCTTGGGAGTCAGGTGGAACACCCCAGGCCCCTGTGTGGAACGGAGCTTCATAAGTATGTTGAACCCCAGCCAAAGACTGGCATTGTGGTGCAATGGGTTAAGCCGCCACCTGCAACACCAGCATCGAGTATGAGTGCTGGTTCAAGTCGCGGCTGCTCTACTTCCAGATCCAGCTCCCTGCTAATGGCGCCTGGGAAAGCAGCAGAAGATGGCGTAAGTACTTGGGCCTCTGTCATCCACATGGGAGTCCCAGATGACATTCCAGGCTCCTGGCTTTGGCCCGGCCCAGCCCAAATCATAGCCACTTGGGGGGTGAACTAGCGGATGGAAGGTCTCTAACTCTGCTTTTCTAATAAATGAGTAAATTTTAAAACATAAAAAATCAAGTAAAGTGCATGATGGTGCTAGCAGATCTTTACAGCACCTCAGCATCTCTCAGAAGGGCCCACTGGTCTCCCTGTCCTGGGTATATATGGAAGCAGTCAATTTTCACTTTCCTGGCACCCAAACTGGAGAGTTTGTGGGGAATCACTGTCGGGATAAACAATTACAGCAGGTATTTTATGTGAATGTGTATAATTGTATATTTTTAAGCACTTTGTCTACTTGTTTTTTTTAATAGCAAAGTGGAAGATGCATTCTACAAAGGTGAACTCAGACTGAATGGGGAAAAATTATGGAAGAAGAGCAGAACGGTGAGATATTAAACCTGTAGTGACATCTAGATGTTTTTGTCTGCTGCTCCGCTAGTACTCAGTTAACGCTGCCCCAGGTTTCCCCTCAGGCTCCTTAGCTTTCCTGAGGTCCTGGGGTCCCGCACAGGCCGCTGGGAGTCACCAGCCTCAACCACACAGGCCAGTTTCTCCTTCACAGCCCTAATGACGTTGTGAGGCAGCTTTCCCCTTTTTCTTTCATATGTTAGGATGAGCTACTACCAGGACTGGCAAAAATCCATTAATTAAACTCCTGGGTTATGAATGTTAGCCTCTATGGAGTCATCATAATTGGATTGCAAAGTAGCACTGATTCACCTAGAAGTGTTTTTTGGTGTTACCTGAGCAGATGTGTAATTCTGTTCAGTCCAGCACTACCCACTGAGCGCTTGCTACATGTGCTGCTTTAACTGTCAGAAGGGATAGTCTAGATTTTCTGACAGGTCTATATCAGTGCAGAGCAACAGAGAAAGATCTTCCATCTGCCGGTTCACTTCCTATATGCCCCCAACAGCTAGGGCCTGGCCAGGCTGAAGCCAGGAGCCAAAAACTCAACTCAGGTCTCCCAGTGAGTGGCAGGAACGCAATTACTGAAGCCATCACTGATGCCTCCCAGGGTCTGCAGTTGCAGGAAGTGGGAGCCGGGGCTGAAAATTGAACCCAGGTCCTCCAGGGTGGGACCCAGGCATTTTAAACAGCATCTTAACCCTAGGTGAAAAACCATCCAGAAATTTATATTTCTATAAAAATAAACATGTTTGCATATACCTAGAATTAAAATGTTACTACTACAAGGAACTATCATGGAGTGGGGCTTTATGGGTTATAGAAATTTCCTCATGCTTTTTAGTTTTTGATTTTTTTTTTTCTTTTACCCTGAATTTGGCTCACTTCCGTAATTGGGAAAAGTGACACCAAGAATTAACAGGGACCCTTAAAACATTTGGAAGACACAAGAGTGTTGGAAAGCATCATCTCAATGTCCGGAGGCAGAATGCTCCAGACCAGTGAGACACTTTTGGAAGCTGTTTTCCTTTGCTCTTGTTCATGTTTCACCACCCCTGAGCTGTATCCTGCTACCCTGGGACACAGAGTGGATGGGGAAACTGTCAGCTGTCCGTCTGGGGGAGCACTGAGGCTTCCTCCAGGGCCTGCTCCCAGGGGTCATCCACACTCTCACAGGACAGAAGGAGGGAAAAGGCCCTGAGCCGGGCTCAGCCCCCACAGTCCCTCTGACAGCAGCTGGGCCGCAGGTTCAGACGCTGGCACATCAGCCACTGCTCTGTGGGCTGCATGAAGCTGGGTGCCCCAGACAGGCCCTTCTCCCTTCGTTGCTTTTTCCTGAGCGTAGCCCAGCGTTCTTCTCCGCAGCCGCAGGATTCCCGACACGAGGCCTGTCCTGGAGTCCCTGAGCACCTGCCTTGCCCAGGTCTCATTACAAACCCCACAGGCCGGTCTTTCTGCCTGAGCCTTGAGATGTCGTTAACTGCAGCCTAATTGCTGCTGCTTCATTCTGCCTTGGGTGTTCTGTTGTCTCGGCTGCCTTCCAGATTGCTCCTGAGGGTCAGCAAAGAAGAGGCCAGCATTAGCACTCGGCTGCCTTGTTACTAGGAGGCCTGGTAGCCATAGAAACTGCAGCTAAAGGGAGATTTGAAATGTAGATATTTGGAACAGCCCCTAATCCCAGCCAGTTTGGCTTTGTGTCTGCTGACGGCCAGGGTCTTGGAGGGGAATGAAGAATGCGTGGCCTTCCTTGGCCTGCTCTGTGGAGCCCAGGCCTGGCTGCCGGCGCTGGAGGGTCAGCACTTGTCTGATGCTGCCGCTCTAACCCTGGCTGCCTGCAGGTGAGCAGAGCTGTTCTGTGAGCTGCGAGCCCCAAGTACAGCAGGTGCTGGGTGGCTCCATGTGAGCAGTGGGCGTGTGGAGCCCACGTATGGGATTGAAGCTGTCCTGAATTCTCTCTCCCTGGGATCAGTGAGGGGAAGGACCAGCACCGGTTCCCTAGTCTCTGCTCTGGGAGGAAGCCCCCAGGGGACTTGCTCTCCAGCCACACAGCAGCCTGCTTTTTTAAAGGGCAGGCACCATGCACAGTACACGCACGGAAGGGCACCTGAGAACGGCTGCTTTCTCTTGTTGTGTGCTTTTGTATCCTCAACTTTGTGTCACGTGTGTATATCATTCATTGAAGACTTTTAATGAAATAGTTATTCCATAAGAGGTAAAGGTGGGTTCGAGGACTTGTGGTGACTTTGTGAAGACAATGACTTTTTAAAATGTCCACACAGATTGAAGTGGTCATTTTATTATTATTATTATTATTTTTGACAGGCAGAGTGTGGACAGTGTGAGAGAGAGACAGAGAGAAAGGTCTTCCTTTTGCCGTTGGTTCACCCTCCAATGGCCGCCGCAGCCAGCATGCTGCGGCCAGCACACCGCGCTGATCCGAAGGCAGGAGCCAGGTGCTTCTCCTGGTCTCCCATGGGGTGCAGGGCCCAAGCACTTGGGCCATCCTCCACTGCACTCCCGGGCCATAGCAGAGAGCTGGCCTGGAAGAGGGGCAACCGGGACAGAATCTGGCGCCCCAACCGGGACTAGAACCCGGTGTGCCGGCGCCACTAGATGGAGGATTAGCCTCTTGAGCCACGGTGCC
The DNA here is from genome assembly GCF_033115175.1 of Lepus europaeus. Lineage (NCBI taxonomy): Eukaryota > Metazoa > Chordata > Mammalia > Lagomorpha > Leporidae > Lepus > Lepus europaeus. The sequence goes on from NC_084829.1 coordinate 105,097,167, forward strand.
GGCCTTGAAGTGGTCATTTTTGTAATTGAACCCAGCAGATCTGCAGGTGTGCGACTCCCCTCTCTTCTTCTCCCAAGAGGAGAAGTGGTCTTGATGCCTGACTGTGCTGTGAGCCTTCTGTTCAGCCCAGAGGGGAGGGAGTTAATGGCTGAAGATCGGCTCCTGCCTCAGTTTCCCAACCTGCTACTCTGGGCTTCCCGGCTTGTCGAGCGCAGTGTGGTGGCACCATGTATGTGTGCCTGTCTTGTAGACTAAGTGCGAAGGTCTTGAGTGGGTGGGGAATAATTAAAGGCTTGCCTTGGTGAGCTACCATGTTTGGACAGTCTGAAGTCATGTCTGCCCCAGAGGATATTCATTGGAAAAGAAACTAAATAAATAAGCATTTGACACCAGAATTCTGAGACAGAAGCCCTTCACTGGGTGAAGACAGAAGACAGAGGACAGACTTGGGTGTCCACTTGGGATCAGTGGCCCATGCACGGGGTCGCTGCTACCATTGGAAGCAGTGGGGGGGAGGGGGGGGCCAAGATGGCCTCCAGTCATCCCTGGCTTGTGTTGTAGTAGAAGCAGCAGCCTGTGGCACCTGGGTCTGTGTAGCCCCTCTTTGAGGGTTTGAGCAGACTTCCTGAGATCCTATACCAGGTATCTGTCCTGGGCTGGCCACAGCATCAGCCCAGACCCAAATCCTCTTGGAGCTGACACAACAGCCTCAGGGTGTGTCTTGAACTTCTAGCTGAACCCAAAACTCACTTCTGGGTAAGAATGGATTTGACCTCAGCCATTAAAAAAAAATATGTGTTGGAGAGGAAGAGAAAGACAAAGAGAGCGTCCACCCTGCAGGTCACTTCCTAAATGCCCACAACAGCTAGGCTGAAGCCGAGAGCCAGCAACTCAATCCAGGCCTCCCACCTGAGAAGCAGGGAGCCAGCTACTTGAGCCATCACTGCTGCTTCGCAGTCTGCATGAGCAGGAAGCCGAAGTCAGCTGCTAGCGCTGCACATCACACCCACACACTCCACTGCAGGATGCAGGCACGGTAACTGGCAGGACAAACACCCAGCCCGACCTCGGCCCTTCACAGCCAGTCAGCTCGAGCATCTCTACCCTTTATTCTGGGATACTTTACCTTTCTAAGTTGAAGCTTGTCTCTCTTGATTAAGTGGGCTCACTGGGGCGATCTCTTTGATTTCTCTACTGCTGACCAATATGTTACAGTGACTAATTTCCAGCAAACTACCCCATCCCCATCCCAGCTAAAATCAGAGAAAAGTGTGGCACTGGAAATTGTCTTCTCGGTGCATGTAGCAATTACTGCGCATGTGTGTTCTCTGCCACTGTGTCAAATGATACCAACCTAAATGCATCCATTTAAATACTCCCTGCAGTCACCCGGCAGGTGTGTTTGAGCTGCCCCACACAGGGACTGCCTGCAGGCACGCGTTGTCTATTCCTAAGCGGGGAGACCAAGCCCCTGGCGTTTGAATGCCATCCCGGTGAGGGCCTTTGTGCCAAGGCACTAGGGGCAAATGACAGTTCCACAGGAGACATGGGCCTTGTCTCCCGGTCCTTGTTCTGTGTGACAATCACCTGGTGAACACGCCAAGCAAGGATGCCTGCCTTGGCCTGAGTTCTCCCGCATGTGATAAAGGCTCCATTTTCTTTTCATTTCCAGGTGAAAGTGGGAGACACATTGGATCTCCTCGTTGGGGAGCATAAAGAAGCTGCAACAGAGACAGTGATGCGGATTCTCCTGAAAAAAGTATTTGAAGAAAAGACGGAGAGTGAGAAGTACAGAGTGGTGCTGCGACGGTGGAAGAGGCTAACGCTGCCAAAGAAGAGTCCGTCTAAATAAATGGCTGCCCTGGGAGTGAGGCGGTGGGGGAGGGGCCGCCGAGAAAGGACATTTTGGTTAAAATAAAGTTCTCGTCCCATCTGCGGCGTCCGCTGAGGCTTTGGTGGAACTTGGCATGCATGCCCGGAGATGGTTCCCTCGGGGGTCCTGTGGACCTCGGCAGCCTGAGAGCCCTTCGGCGGTGTGTGCGGGCTGCACCGGGCCCAGGGAGGTCCAGTGGCTGGCCCCTTGGCGGCCGCCTCTCCCTCAGTGTCTGTGTTTAGGTGGTTTTCCCTGTCTAGGGTCCAGCTGTCCCAGGCTCAGGCTGCTTAAGGCAAAACCAAGCAGTCAAGGGCACCCCCCGGATCACCAGGCAGGAAGCACTGGGCGAGCCCTCTCTCCACCTCCCCTGCGCGTGGGCCTTCTTTCCTTTCAGTTTGTCTTCAGAAGTCTGGGTGAGTAGGGGGGCTCCAGCTGTTGCACAGCCCATTTGCGGTGGTTTGCTTAGGGCAGGGGCCGATAAGCTAAGGCAGCCAGAGGCTTGTTTTCTGGGTGACTCTTGAGCTAAGAATGGTTTTCACGTTTTCTTTTTTTTTTTTTTTTTTTTAAGATTTATTTATTTATTTGAAAGTCAGAGTTACACAGAGAGAGGAGAGGCAGAGAGAGAGAGAGGTCTTCCATCCGCTGGTTCACTCCCCAACCGGCTGCAACAGCCGGAGCTGAGCCGATCCGGAGCCAGGAGCCTCCTCCGGGTCTCCCACACGGGTGGCAGAGGCCCACAGACTTGGGGACATCTGCTTTCCCAGGCCACAGCAGAGAGCTGGACGGTAAGTGGAGCAGCCGGGACTAGAACCGGCGCCCATATGGGATGCCAGCGCTTCAGGCCAGGGTGTTAACCCGCTGAGCCACTGCGATGGCCCCGGTTTTTATGTTTTCAAAGCAGTTTTTAAAAATATACAGCGGAGACCTAAAATATATACTGACTTTTTACCAAACAAATTTGATGACCCCTGGTTTAGGGTAATAAGCTGAGGGTTTAATTTTCAGGTAAAGGCAGCAAATACATAGATTTTTCTCAAGGAGAATAAAGAATCAAACAGATCATTCTAACTTGGGAACCACTAGAGGCGTACTTGGGGGAACACATGCACACATTTCCGTCATCTGAGACAGGTGCATCTACACAAGCAGCTCGGCCTGTGGAATCCCAGGGGCCATGGCCTGGCCCTGGGAAGGGGCGCTTCCCTGGCAGACTGTGGGCGGGCTCTCACCTGCCACCCACCCCCGGGACTGGAAGGCACCTGACCAGAGCAGGGAGCTGTCTGGAAGTCTCACCAGCTCATGGTGCAGATTTGTATTTGAAAGCTTAAACTGTCAGGAGGAAATGGTACAGGGAGTTTTTCTATTTCACCACTCGTTAGTGTGGCTTTACTGAGTCACCAGTGAAAATGGTGTGTTCAGTGGCTACAAGACTTAGTTACAGTGGAGGTGCTTGTGTGTTCACACGTCTCAGTTTCTTCTCCCTCCCCCAACCTCCGTGATTAGAGAGGACACAGAGACTTGCGAAGTGAGGGGCAGCACTGAGCTGACGGCGCGGCAGGGGTCCTGCCGCTAGTCAGGTGGGTTGCTCTGCTCATAGGTTAACCCCTCCGAACCTCAGTTTCCTCGCCAGCTGAATGGGGGTCAGGATCCTGTCACCTGCCTTGTGGGCTCTGAGAGAAGGAACGGTGACGTGTTGTTATGAGGCAAGCTGAGCCGACAGCAGCCAGAAAGCGCACGGAAGGCCTTGTGAAGCTCCACTGGCACTCAGACGCTGACTCAGCTGCTTGCCAGGGTGCAACCCGCTCAGGGGCATCTGATGACAGAGAACGTTGGTTTGGTCATGGCAGGCGGCAAACACAGATCTCTCACAGCTGTCTACAGTGCAGGGATTCGGAACGTATGTAAGAAGCAGTAGCAGAAACATAAAAGCAATTCATAAACATTGTGCAACTCTCGCGACTCACTCATTTCATGGCCCCCCAATGACAGCCCTTTAAAATGCACTCCTGCCAAGGCATTCTTGGTGACAATGTGACCAACGTAGGAAAGGGTGGTAGGTAACATCTGGACACACTCTAAAGCAGTGGTTCTCAGCTGGGGCCGGTTTCTGCCCCCTGGGGACGTGTGGCAGCGTCTGAAGCAGGTTTGGGTTGTCATGGCTGAGGAGGTGCTCTGGGCACCCAGTGGGTGGAGACCAGGGCTGATGCCCAGCATCCTGCGACGTCCAGACAGCCCTCACCACCAAGAACTGTCTGACTCAAAATGTCAGTGATGCAGAGCCGGAGAGACACTGCTCTAGCAGGATGAGGAGGAAGCGGGTTTTTCGCTTGTTGGTTTTAGCGTAGTGTTCTTGCCTACCCAGGAAAGTCTGAAAATGCTTCTGGTTTTGCAATTTTAAAGGCTGAGCAATTTAAAATTATGACTGTTTTGGAAGAGGCCTAGCTGGCCTTTTTATTAATAATGGTAATCGGTTCAAAAGACATATGTCTCCTCTAAAAAAAAAAAATCATATTCTGTTTTCTTGCCAAATAGAATTTGCTTATATTCCTGGAAATTTACGTATCTAGGTAGGCAAGAGTTGGATTATCCTTTTCGCATTTGCAGGGTAGAAATAGGCATTTGGGGATTATTCTAAAGTCATGGTTTATTTGAGCAATAATGGTTCGGGAACCATTGGGTCCCTGCCACTCACACTGGGGACCTGCACTGAGTTCTTGGCTCCTGGCTTTGGCATGTCCCATCCCTGGCTTTTGTGGGCACTGGAGAGTGAACCCCTAGATGGAGGATCTCTCTCTCTCTCTCTCTCAAATAAATAAAGTAGATACAAATTGGGGGGGGAGGGATAGAGTCATAAGAATCACTACTATTTTTCAAGGAGACAGAAGAAAGATTTCAGTTTGGAGTACACTATATGTTCCTAACCTTAAAGGGTGCGCCACATGAAGACCTGCCTTGAGTTGCTGGCTCCTGGCTTTGGCTTGGCCCAGCCCCAGCTGCTGTGGCATCTGAGGGACCCAGCAGTTGGGAGATTTCTGTTTGCCTTTCAAATAAGTGACAATTTAAAGGGTGTGCAATGGGTGGTAGGCAAGTGACATGACACTCCACTGAAGTTCTGCCTTATATTTTGGTTTCAAAAAATTACTCTTGGAGACTTACCAGTCCACAGCATCCGAGCTCGCCAGGGCGTGGAGAAGGAAATGATGCATTTGCATGCGCAGACTCGGGACAGCAGAGGGTGCGTTGTCCAGCTTTGCTTGCCGTGAGTCACATATCTTTACTCGGAAACCGGCAGACTCTACCAATCAGGATCTCTCCTTTGCCCTGGGAGCAGTTGTCAAATATTTACCAGCACCCCATTGGGTGGACCAAGGACCCACACCCGTGTGTTTTTCCATTAGGGAACTGCCCCAGTGTCCACCCTACAAGTTGCATGTTTCCCCGCTTGCTGTCCCGTCTCAGCATATCTTCTCCCACTCTGCGGGTCATTTTAGTGTGTTCGGTGGGTGTCTGTGTGTGTATGCAGTCTTGTGAAACATGTTCTGTGTGTGTTTTCAGTTTGACTGAATGATTGCTGGATATTTCATTCACTAACTTCTTTCACTGAGAATGGTCTTGAGGCTTCATCCATGGCACCGCAGGTATCTAACCCGCTGCTTCTCACTGCTGCACCTGCCACATTTAGCCTGCTCCCCCAGGGGTGCTTAAGCCAGACTCCTCCCACCACAAAAACCAGATGCTTGCTGCCTTCCCTGCTGAGCCACACGGAAGCGCCCCACTCAGCCCCTGGCATCAGCCAGCTTCCTCGGGTGTAGTGCAGATAGCAAGGAGACTGTTCACCCGAACGCTCCTTTCTTGCACACTGCAAGCCCGCCCTGCCTTTGACCCACAGCTGTCACCCATCGATTGCTTGGAATTTCCCACAGGGCCCTGAAACTGGATGCCGCTTTGCAAGAGCAGCACTTCACTATTTCTCTCGAGGGCAGGCTGGCTGGCCCTTGTTTGTTTTAAAGGCCTTTTAGCTCATAGTCATTGGTGAACAGCGTGGGTATGTGTATCTGAAGCGGGGCGCTCCCAGGAGAAGGGTCCTGAGGTCAGCTGCCCCTGGTCGACCTTGTCCTGGGACCTTCCCCATGACTGCAAGTGAAGGCCCAGTGACTTCTCAGGGGCACACAGGTGTCCCCACAGGGCATTCTCTGTGTAGAGGTCAGGATAGGTGAGCCTCATTCCTGAGCCTCGCCTACTTCTTCAGAGAATGCAGAAACCTTTCCTTTGGCTTGCAAGGGAAACAGACAAAGCAAAAATGAGGTTAAAGCCACAGTGGGCCACCTTTTGGACTCATCCAACACAATCAGTAGAGAAGGCTGCCATCCCACAGGGCCTCCCACAGGCTGTATGGACCTGTCCCTGGGCTAAGCTTGCAGCTCGTCAAAACCCCAGGAGGGCTGATGTCTGGCCCTCAAGTCAGACAAGACCAGGGCTCCTGCATTCTGCAGCCACCACTCACAGGCCCCTTGGTGTGCTGTCTCAGGCTGGAGAAACCGGAGGGTCCGGAAACTTGTCCTGGGGCTGTGCCTCAGGCCAGCGCCCAGCCTGCTGAAGGCCCCAGTGTGATTACATCCACCTACAGTCTTGGACATCAGCTTCAGGCAAGAGATGTCCGTGTCAAGCTTCTCTCTGAGCTCAGAGGGGCTCTGAACTAGCCACTCGTGAGGTGGGGACTTAGAATCGCAAAGCTGTGCCTTCAGAGAGCTGCCCTCCAAATCTATTTGCTGAATGAGTGAACCTGCTCTAGAAGCAGAGATTATTCTAGGTGGATTCCTTTTTTTGATTTTCTGTGGCACTGAAAGTTTTCCTGGGTCAAACACTTTCTTCCTAGGGCAGATCCAGAAGCCCAGAAACTGAACAGTCAACAAAAGCCCAGGCTAAGTCACAGGGAGCACTCGGCAGGATGGAGAATCTTACTGTGCTCACAGCTACCCAAGTAGTGGCATCAAAATCAAATGCACAGGCTTTGAAGCCAACCTGGCAGCCGTGGAAGTCTCCGGCTCTGCCAGCCGCGTGCCCTTGGCCAAGTTACTTAACCTCTGGAAATATCCATTTCTTCATCTGTCAAATGGGCTTCTATGTGGGTTAAATAGTTTATGTCCAGTTCCAAGCACTTCCCTGACCCATTACGTACAGGTGCTTGAAAACGGGAGCTGTTCCCAGCCACAGAACCCCCTTGGGCAACCTCGGGGCCCACGGGCACTCTGGAATTCACGCTGCCACACAGCAGCAGAAGCTCCTGGGAGGAGGGGCGAGGGCACCTCATGCTGTCAAGCTCTGTCAAGGACGTGGTTCCCCCTGGAACACAAAGACTACTTAGAACACACAGGGGGTGGGGTGGGGTGGGGTGGGGGTGGGCTGCTGTTTCGTGCAGCCATTAAGACACCACTGGGGACACCGCACCCCATGTTGGACGAGCCCGGTTGAAGTCCTAGCTCCTTTTCCTATTCCAGCTTCCTGCTCATGTGCACCTGGGAGGCAGCAGGTGATGGCTCAGGTAAGGGGCCTCCTGCCACCTACATGGGAGACTTGGATTGAGTCTCTGGGCTTCTGGGTCTGCCCAGTCTGGTCCTGCATGCTGTGGGCATTTGGGAAGTAAACCAGCAGATGGAAGTTATCTCAGATAAATAAATAAAATTGAAAACAAAATAAAACAAAACAAAAAACAAACAATAAACCAGAAATAGAGGCCAGCATTGTGGTGTAGTGGGTAATGCCGCTGTCTTAACCCCAGCATCCCATATGGGCACTGGTTCATGTCCTGGCTGCTCCACTTCTGCTCCAGCTCCTGGCTAATGGCCTGGGGAAAGCAGTGGAAGATGGGCCAAACACTGTGGAAGACCTGGAAGAAACTCCTGGCTCCTGGCTTTGGCCTGGCCCAGTCCTGGTCATTTCAGTCATGTTGGGAGTAAACCAGAGGATGGAAGCTATGTGACTTTCAAAATCAATCAATCGATCAATCAGAACTAAGTAAACCCTCACTCACTATAGGCAAAGTGTTTAAACCAGGAGGCACAAATTCTATCTTGTGATCCCTGAGCCAAAATAAAGGTCTTCTGAGAGCTTGAGACATTGTTACTAGGCAATATTTAAGGTTAATGATCTATAACTAGCCATAGAAAAGAGAAGGTGAGAGAAAACATACATCTGCTGAGCGGCTAATCATGCATCGGCCTTGAGGGGCTCCACTGCATTGCTCTGCCCAAGTGACCTCTGCGGGGCAGCCGGGCACCTGGCCAGGCAAGGTAAGAAACGCTCAGCCGGCCTTCCCACCGCGTGGCCAGGAAGCTGCGTGGAGAAACAGGGCGTGTTGGGGGGGGGGGGGGGATGGCGCTCATCAGGCGACTTTGACTTTGCAGTCGCTCAGCTGTGGCCACGCTGAAATCCTGTGAGCTGGGCCCTGCCTCACACAGCCTGCAGGCCCCAGACACTGAGACCCCCGGGGGCTCCCCAGGGAAGGGGGTGAGGGGAGCACAAAGACAGACAGACACGTGCTGAGACCAGCGCCCTGGCAAAATAAGATGTTGTGAGACCAGATGTTTTCCATTTTTATAACATTTTATATAACTCATAAAACAGTGCTTGTATAAAAATTCACACAAAGTTGCTAGAAGCATAACAATTTCCAAAAATGTCCTGGGTTTTTGTTACATTCAGTTTTCTAAGGATGCACTCGACTCAATGGTAAAATGCAGACATTAATGTGATACTTCATTATCTTTGGTAAAACTATTCTCATTATTTTGTCTCCTCACAGTAGTAACTCTGATATCCACTTTGTGCAGGATCTGCTAGTACTAGGATGTCAGAAGATTAAGGCTGGATCTACAAGAGGCAGGTATTTTCCAAGTAGCAGTAACAGCCTTGGTCCCCACCCCCACCGCAGTGTCTACACAGCCGGGCAGGGTGAGGGCTCCATGGCCTCCACAAAGGAGTTCCCAAGATCCCCTCTGGGTTGGGCAAGAAGCAAACAGTTGGGGTTTGGAAAGGAGGACACAGAGGCCACCTCCATGGGACCCAAGTGGCTGTGCTGTGGGGTGGTGGGGCCAGCGGCTTTTACCCCCACAGCCAGTGCACGCCCCCTTGGCGTAGATCCCATTGGCTGCTTGATGATTGCTGGAGATGTGGCGCCCCTCCCCCCGGACTGGAAAGGAAGCTTTGGGACCAACACCCCCAGCGCAAGGGGAGAGGAGTGGGCGCTGGACACCAGACCCGACTTCCCTCCCTGTCAGGCAGACACAGCCGTGGTGAGCTGCAGCAGGGTTCGGACACTCGGTACATTCACAACTAGCTCCATACGTTCTGCAGAACTCACTAACAGAGAAAGCATGAGCGCTACCAGCTACTGTGACTGACGACGGGGCCTCGCGTCAGCGCCTGCCTGTGCTAACTCAGTCTTCCAGACACAAGGCGAAAACAAAGAAAAATTCAAAAAGCAAGTAAAAAGCACAAAGAAGTTCGATAGGGCCAGGATGGGGGTTGCCAACAGATTTATGGAGCACACTAGATTTTGAAAAAAATAGTGTACTTTCTATTGCTTTGTGAAAACCAAAACAAAGCCCCGCCCACAGCCGCTGCCGGTAGACGGAGCAGGGCCTGCAGGCGCTCCCTGCTGCTCCAGGGCCAGGGCGCAGCTCCTGCACCGAGCTGTAGGATTTAGGGAGCAGAAGCCCTGCACAAAGAAATTGCCAGAACAGCTTCCCCAAATTCACCATGCTCTAGGTCAGAGACATAGCGAGTTCCTAGAAACCGTCGCTCTCCCTAATGTGGGTAGAGGCGTTTGTAAAAAACGACTCATCAATGATTGTGCTTCTGAAGCTGCAGGGCCGGGCCGCCCCAGAGAAACAGCAGGGAAGCTTTCACATGGCTTGGAATCCTGTGGGAGACGAGCTGGCGAGCGCGAGGCTGGCGGGAGAGCGCCACAGCTGTCTTTGGGAAGGGCGTGTACATGTGTGTGCGTGCATGTGCTGGGGAGGCTAAGGCAGAGAGAGGGACCCAAACAAGGGGGCAGGGGCGGGAGGGGGGTTCTCTGGGCTGCTCCAGTCCCTTCTTTCCAGGCACAAGAAAAAAAGGTGGACTCCTTATCTGTGTAGGTCCCCTTCATCTCACGTCAGTTTTCCAGCAGGCAGGAGTGTGTGTGTGTGTGTGTATGCAGGTGCACCCGCATATGTGTGTGTGTGGGGGGGTGGGTGGGTGGTTGCAATAACTTAGGCTTGCAGCTTTAACAGCAATAACCTGCAGTGACATTTACAGCAACCGTCCATTGCTCAGAATCCCGGGTCACAGGAGAAAAATGCCCACTGGGGTGGGCGGAATTGCATCACACAGCCACTGGGACGCAGTCCTTCTCAGGCGTATGAAGAAAACTCACAGGCTAGTTCTAGTATTTCTACTTTTTAAGGTAGTAAAGAATATCAAGCCATGAAGTTATGAAATCTGCAACCCGCCGCAAGGGCTTGCAGGACTACCCTGTGCGGTTCCATTCGCGCTCCGGGTCTCTGGGACACGGCATCCCTTCGGTTCCGCTTGCGCCGCTTCCTCTCCCTGCTGGGCACCTGAAGCCAGGAGATGGGCCGGGGGTGGGGGTGGGGTGGGGGCAGCAGGGCCCGGACAGTTCCGAGGGGCCCTCTGAGATGACCTGCAGCCTTCCAGTGCCAGGTACCCCCAGTGGGCCCCAGCCCAGGGCCCGCCCTGAGGAACAAGGATGTGCTGCTGCCTGGAGGCGCTGACACTGGAGCCCGGGGAAGTCGGCACCGGCTCCCAGACCCGGATTTCGTCCACCAAGCACACACACGGAGAGTAAACAGTCCCGGTCGGCCCCAAGGGGCCCAACCCTTAAGTCAAACAGGAAGCCAGATGTGCACACACATTATTTTCCAAGGAAATGCGTCTGGCCCTCCAACCAGCATCCACATACGGAGAGGGAACAGGATGGGGGTCGTGGGAGCGCACAGCTCAAGCGAAGACGTCTTGAGCGCGTGTCTCCACGTCTATCTACATTCATGTCAGCGTCGTCGTCACCATCATCATCATCACCATCATCATCCAGTGTTCTCGTCTACAGAGAGTGCGCCTAACATTCTAACCCACACAGCCCTGAGGGACGGCCCAGGCCGCAGGGGTGGCCGGACCCTTCCAAGACCACATGGACAAGGTCGCCCGAGCCCCCTGGAGCTATGCCGAGCCATCCTGCGTGAACATGGCACTTCTCAACATTTCATAAATCTAAAACCATCTTTAAAAAAAAAAATCCCAGTAACTGAAGTCAGTTTACAGTACTTCATCTCAAATATTTAAAAAGATTTTTTTATCCTAAATAAATTGGCCCCCAGAGAGCCCAATAATTTGGTTTTTGTTTAAAAAAAGGATTTCTTTTTAATTAAGAAAAGGGGGAGAGGAGGTGGGGATAAAAATGGAGGATGCAAAATGTGGGAGGAGGAACAAGAGAGCTGCTGATGCGCTCTCTGAATGGCGAGGGGCAGGCGGGACCCTGTTCCTCTGGCCCCTCTGGCCCCTCTGCCCCCACCCCCACCCCCATCCCGGCTGCACCACTAGGAGGACGCAGCACAGAGTCCGAGAGACCCAATTCCAGGCTGCCTGCCCGCGGCGGGGCCGGGGTTCACGCGTGCAAAGGCGGGAAGCCGCATCCCGAGACGCCCCCGCTCCCTCCCCCGCCCCCTCCGCGCACCTGCCGGCTCGGGCTCGTGGCCAGCCCACGTCTTGGGGGGCGGCCTGCGCAGACCTGTCACTTCTCCACTTTCTTGGCTTTCTTGAGGATGTCGCACTTTTTCCTGTTGGGCCGGCGACAGCGCTCGTCGATGCTGGGGATACATTCATAGTGCCACACCTCCTCCATCTTCTCCACGGGGTAGACGGCCTCCACGTAGTGGCGAATGAGCCGCAGCCGCGTGGGGTCCAGCTGCTTCTTGTTGCAAGCCCCGGAGTGGTTGTACTGCAGCCGGAGATTCTCGGCGGTGAAGAGTTCGGGGAAGAGCCGGACGAGGAGGCGGGCGGCGAAGTTGCCGACCGACAGGCTCTGCTGCACGATCTCGCGCACCTCCTTGTCCGACAGCAGGTAGGGAGAAGGCACGGGGAAGTCGGGGGAGGGCACCACCAGCTCGTCCAGGGGGATCTTGCAGAAGTCCTTGCTGCTCCTCTCGGGGGGTAGCGGGGGCCCCTCGAACTCCTCGCGGAACCGCTCGGGATTGACCGCGTAGCTCGCCAGGTCCCTGCACTCGGGGCCCGGCACGTGCACCTTGCGCTGCTGCTGGTAGGAGCGCCTCTGCTCCGTGTCCCGGCGCCGGCAGCGCTCGTCCAGTTTGCCCACGAACTCCAGGGTCCAGACGCGGTCGTTCTTGGCCCGGGGGTACAGCAGCTGCACGTAGTGGCGGATCAGCTTGATGCGGGACGGGTCCAGCTGCTTCTTGCCCAGGGAGCCGCTGCAGTTGTACTGCTTACGCAGGTTCTCGTGGGTGAAGAGCTCGGGGAACAGGTGCACCAGCAGGCGGGAGGCGAAGTTGCCGATGGACAGGCTGCTCTCGTAGATGCTGCGCAGCTGCTCCTTGCTGAGCAGGCAGTCGGCGCCCGGCAGCTCGAAGTCGGGCTGCGGGATCTCCAGCTTGTCGAAGTCGATGGGCACCAGCCAGATCTTCTTGGAGCGCCGCCCGGGCCGCTCACCCTCGAAGCTGTCCTCCACCTTGACCACGGAGATGTCATCGGGCAGGCTGGAGGAGTCGTAGCAGTCGTCCCGCGGGGCGTCGCCGTCGCTGCCCCCGTCCAGCCCCAGGCCCTCGAGCTCGTCGTTGAGGCGCTGGGCGCACTGCTGCAGCCAGGCCTCCTCCTCCTGCATGTCCGGGAAGTAGATCTCCGTGTAGTTGCGGATGATCTGCAGCCTCTGAGGGTCCAGCTCCTGCTTGCCACCGTCGCCGTAGCAGCTGTACTGCTCCCCCAGCTTGCGGTGGTCAAAGAGCTCGGGGAAGAGCCGGTGCAGGAGGAAGACGGCAAACTCGCCGGGCGACGAGGCTTCATCCAGGAACTCGGTGAGGTCCTGCGTGTCCACCACGTGGTCCGAGGCGATGGTGCTGCTCCGGTCCAGAGACAGCGCCTCCTCCTGGTCTTTGCTGTCCAGGAAGTGGCCGGCCTCCACCTGCTCGGCCTCAAAGAAGCCGGCCACCTGGCCGCCCGGCTGGCTGTCCTCCATCTCCCGCTGGGCCCAGAAGCGGCTGAAGAAGTCGTTGAGCTGCGGCAAGCACTCGGCCTGCCACACGGCCGTGTCCTTCACCGAGGGGTAGTAGACCTCCACATAGTTGCGGATGAGCTGCAGGTGCAGCGACTCCAGCTTGCGCTTGGCGGCGAAGCCGCAGGCGCTGCAGCCGCGGGAGAAGTCCACATCGCTGAAGAGCTCGGGGAAGAGCTGCACCAGCAGGCGGCAGGCCAGGTCGCCGCCGGACAGGCTCTGGTCCACAATCTGCTTGAGCTCGGCGGCCGTGAGCTGGTACTCGGGGGGCGGCTGGAACTTGGCCACGAGCTCCGTGGGGCTCACCTGCTTCTTGATGCGGCTCACCTCCAGCGAGAGCAGGTCCACCTTGCTGTGCAGCTGGGACATGTTGGAGGTGAGCGTGTTGAGCATGTAGAACATCTTCTGGATGAGGAAGTAGATGTTGGGGTCGCTGTCGCTGGCCGCCCCGGCGGTGCCGCAGTCCCGCTTCTGGGGCTCGCTGAGGAGCCGCAGCGGGGAGGGGCTGCTGCCAGGGTTTGCCTTCTCCAGGAGCTCGTAGGTGCCCAGCAGGTCCCCGGGCGGGGGGTTCTTCTTCTCCATGATCTTGTGCGAGATGCCGTACAGAGGCTTCTTGTAGGACGCGGTGGCCATGTCGCCGCTGGGCTCCTCCTCACCTGGCCACGCCGAGCCCAGGTTCCTGCCCCTGCCCGCCTGCTCCCCGTTGCCCTGGCAGGGTGAGCTGTTCTCGCGGTTCCGCATGCCAGCTAGGAGCGCCTGCAAGACAGAAGGTGTTGCCCAGAATGTTAGGCGAACGCGCTGATTGAACATACCAGCCACGAATCTGCGTCTCGTGTTTGTACACAGAGCAGCCCCGGTCACACTCAGGAGCTCCCGAGAGACAGAAACCCTCGCCCTCGAACCGCTCTGCCCACTTGCAAAGGCCCCGCCTGCACATGGCTGCTCGCGCTCCGGCTCCCTGGGGAACGGCGCCTGCTCCTGTGGGGCACCAGCGCCGGACCTCCCGTCCAGAGGGCAGGGTAGGCAGCTGTGGACCAATGCTGGTGAGACCGGGCAAGAACTCGGCAGGGGGCGGCAGGGAGACGGAGGGAAGGCGGGGGCTCCCCGAGCAGGGCACCTCACGGATCTAGGCCTTCGTCTGCTCTCGGACAGTGAATGGGGCAGCGCCCTCCGGGGTACCCATGCTGGCTGTGAGAGCCCCGGGGCCTGCAGAGGCACTGTCTGCGGCCAGCCTGACCACTGGAATCACAGCTGAGCTCGAAGCGGCACAGGGTAGGCCCAGAACTGCCCACAGCCCACGCTGCCGCGGCTCCAGGGTTCTCCCACTGCAGCAGCCCCTCTCCTGCACAATGCCGGGAGAGGTGAGGCCCCCTCTCCAGGTAACAAAGCAAGGTATGCAAGCAGGCCTGGGGTATTGTGCAGCCTCACTCGACCAGCGTTCTCCAAGAAGCAAGCCCCACCAAAAACCAGCCCAGGGACTCTTGTCTTCATTTTCCCAAGGTCTGTTCTCTCAGGACAAGCTCAAGCTACTCTTCAAAGATCCCAAAGTACGGGGCAGGCGTCTGGCGTGGTGGTTAAGAGACTGCTTGAGGTGCCTGCTCCTCATACTGGAATGCCTGGGCTTAGAGCCCGCTGGGCCTGCTGATTCCAGCTTCCAGCCAGTGCACACCCTGGGAGGCGGCAGGTGACGGCTCAGGGGCCTGTCACCCATGTGGGAGCCCTGGTTAGTTTCCATCTCTCGGCTTTAGCCTAGCCTGTCTCAGATGCTCTTGGAATTTGGGGAATGAACCAATGGATAGGAGTTTTCTTTTCATCTCTCTCTCTCTAACTCTGTCTTTCAAATAAATAACAACAACTGCTGCTGCAGATCCTGGAGCGTGGGTCCGTGCTCCACCACCAGCAGGGAGCCTCGAGTTCTCACTGCTTCCTCGGCGGTCTGTAACCTACTTCCAGGTTCCCAGCGTTTCATGAGATTCCCATCAGGGCCAGGTTGTGGCTCAGCAGGTAAAGCAAAACCCCAGGTTAAGTCACAGGGAGCACTGGCAGGTTGGAGAAACTGAATTATTCTGCTCACAGCTACCCAAGTAGTGGCATCAAGATCAAATGCACGGGGGCCGGCGCCATCACACCGGGATCTAGTCCCAGTTGCTCCTCTTCCAGTCCAGCTCTCTGCTGTGGCCTGGGAGGGCAGTGGAGGATGGCCCAAGCGCTTGGGCCCCTGCACCCGCATAGGAGACCAGGAGGAAGCACCTGGCTCCTGGCTTTGGATTGGCGCAGCAATGGCCAAGCGGCCATTTGGGGGATGAACCAATGGAAGGAAGACCTTTCTCTCTGTCTTTCTACACTTGATCTTAGCCAAAAGGCCGAGAAGCGATTCTCTTTCTCTCTCACTGTCTATAACTCTACCTGTCAAATAAATAAAACTGGGGGAAAAAAAAAAAAGATCAAATGCACAGGCTTTGGAGCTAACCTGGCAGCCGTGGAAGTCTCCGGCTCTGCCAGCCGCGTGCCCTTGGCCAAGTTACTTAACCTCTGGAAATATCCATTTCTTCATCTGTCAAATGGGCTTCTATGTGGGTTAAATAGTTTATGTCCAGTTCCAAGCACTTCCCTGACCCATTACGTACAGGTGCTTGAAAACGGGAGCTGTTCCCAGCCACAGAACCCCCTTGGGCAACCTCGGGGCCCACGGGCACTCTGGAATTCACGCTGCCACACAGTAGCAGAAGCTCCTGGGAGGAGGGGCGAGGGCACCTCATGCTGTCAAGCTCTGTCAAGGACGTGGTTCCCCCTGGAACACAAAGACTACTTAGAAAGAAGGGGGGGCGGGGTGTAGCCATTAAAATGCCACTGGAGACACCTCATCCCAAGTTGGACAAGCTGGGTTGAAGTCCTAGTTCCTTTTCCTATTCCAGCTCCTGCTCATGTGCACCCTGGAAGGCAGCAGGTGATGGCTCAGGTAATTGGTTGGAGACCCAGATGAACCTCCTAGCTCCTGGCCCTGGCTTCAGTCTGACCCAGCCCTGGCCATTTCAGCTATCTGAGGAGTAAACCAGAGAATAGAAGTTCTCTCTCTCTCTCTCTCTGTTTCTTTCTCTTAACTCTTTCTAACTAAATAAACCCTAAGAAAAGACATATAGCTATCTATATAGTTAGCAAATGATTTGTGACAGATGTCAAAGGTAATTAAGTGGAAAAAGGATAGTCTTTTCAACAAATAATTCTGAACAATTGGCTATCTATGCAAAATATATATTTTTCCATCCACATCCCAATATCATATACAAATATAAACTCAAATGGATCACAGACCTAAATGTAAAATTTAAAATTCTATTAAGTCTAGAAGAAAATATCAGGGAAAAAAAACCCAGACAGCAAGAAGATATTTGCAAATCGTACAGGTGTATCTGGTAAAGGATGTGAATACAGAATACACACAAAACTCAGTCTAACAATGACATACCGTTAGTAATTCCAGCAGGCAATCTGAATGAGACATACACATGGGAAATAAGCATATAAAAAGATGCCCACTAATGACATGGAAATTAAAACCACACAGTGTCATCCCCATCAGGATAGGTAAAATAAAAAAGACAGACAATACCAAGTACTGGAGACGGTGAAGGGCCTGCAGCTCGCCTGCTCCACTGGTGGGGATACAAAGCAGGCTAAGCACATGGGAAACTCTTGGCAGGCACACACGGACCCTATGACCTGGGTACTCAATTCCTCAGTATGTGCTTATTTACCAAGCAAAAGAAAGCACAGGTCCACACAAATGTGTGCAGAATCATGCTGGCAGGCAGCTGCGTTTGGAAATATCCAAGAACTAGAAGGACAGAAGCCACGTTTTTCTCGATACCTAGACAAACACACGGTGTGACAGTCATACAGTGGAATAAAAAGAACGAGGGCACTTGCAACACAGCTCCAAATCACTGCTGAGTGGAAGACGCCGGACAAACAGAAGGAGCTGCACAGTTTGCTTCTATTTACATAAAATCCTAGGAGAGGCAGCCTTATCGACAGTGACAGAAAGCAGATTAGTGGTTGCCCAGGGGTGGCGGATGGATTCAGAGGGACACAGGAGAACTTTAGTGGGTAATGGATACGATGATGCTCTTGATTGTGGCGATGGTTTCGCTGGCACACCGTACACAGATGTCAGAACGCATCAGACTGCACACTTTCCATGCCACTCACTGCATCTCTGTCCAAACCCAATCAACCTGCTTTGGGCAGAAGCTGAATGTGACCCAGAGACTTAGTGGAATATATTTTTGAGGGTTTAATTAAGCTGGCAGGCTAATTAGTGAGTGCCGTCGGGGAGCAGGCGGAGCTGAAGCACAAGTCCCCACTTCCGTCAGCGTGGCCTGCCTCAGGCAACTGGAGAATGGACAAGAACAAAGTGCCTCCTAGCACACGGTGTCCGCACCTGGGAAAAACACTGCTGGCTTCGGCTGGCCCGGCCCAGCGCCTCGTAAACTCAACGCCATGTCACCTGGGGTCTCGTTAGAATGCAGAGCGGGAAGCCTGGGGCTGCGCTTCTAACAAGCTCCCGGTGCTGTGGGCCTTCCCTGGGTGACCAGGGCCGAGAAGAGAGTGTGTGCTCTGTCTCTCGTCCCAGCAGATGTCATGCACAAGGCTTCGGTTACCTAACGCCAGAACAAAACAGTGCAGGAGGGGGTTTTGCAGCCTAGGACAAAAGAGGGCAAAGGACCCTCTCAATAGGCTTCCTTTGCAGGGCCGTGTCCCTTCGGGGTGCCTGGGCTTGGTCCCCAGCTTCAGCTCCTGACTCCAGCCAGCCTCCTGCTAATGTGCACCCGTGGAGGAGGGAGGTGACAGCTGAAGTTAATTGAGTTCCTGCCACCCACGTGGGATGTCTACCTCACGTTCTTAGCTCCTGGCTTTGGCCCCTGGCCAAGCCCCAGTCACCATGGGCATCTGGGGAGTGAACCAGCAGATACAAGCACTCTCTGCCTCTCAAATAAATTTTTAAAAATTAATTTTAAAATATATTTTAAAAAAAGAAAAAGTCAGGGGCAGGGCACCAGCATTTTGGTACACCAGGTTATGCCACTGCTTGTAACTCCGCATCCATATCAGAGACCCGGGTTGAGTCCTGGCTGCTCCACGACTCATCCAGCCCTCTGCTAATTCCCTGGGGAAGCATTGGGAGATGGCCCAAGGGCTTAGGCCCCTGCACCCACATGGAGACCCCGTTGGACTTCCAAGCTCCTAGCTTTGGCCTGGCCTGATCCTGGCTGTTGTGGCCATTTGGGGAATGAACCTGCAAACAGAAGACCTCTCTCTCTGTGTAACTCTGTCTCTCAAATAAGTAAATCTTAAAAAAATAAATAAATAAATAAAAATGCTGTGCATTGTGGGTTGAGCTGCTGCTTGGAACGCTCACACCCCAGGGACTGAGTCCTGCCCCCACTGCTGACTCAGTTTCCTGCTACTGAAACAAATTATGGCCCAAATACTTGGGTGCCCACCACCCACTTGGAAGACCCTGACTGAGTTCTGGGTTCTTGATTTCCACTGACCCAGTCCCAGCTGTTGCAGGCATCTGGGGGACTGAAACAATGAGAGGTCTCTCTTTCTGTCTCTCCTTTTGTCACCTCTGCCTTTCAAATAACTAGATTAAAAAAAAAAAAAAAAAAGCAAGCTCAGTCTGCCATGGCAGTGAATACGGTCCCGAGAGCAGGTGGGCCCACGTGGGAAACCGTCCATGGGATCACAGGAACATGGAAAACTTGGAGCTGCTAAACATGCTGATCTCACCTGAAGTAGTTACTTCCTATACCTTGCCTTGTGGATAATAGAATAATCTTACCCCTATAAGAGAAAGGTTAATTTTTCTCTGAGTCTCCACTGATAACAGCTTGCTAAATAAAAGTTCCTCAGCTCTCCAGGAGTCTACGGATGAAGGATTCTGGTGAGTGCTTTGGTTCTCCCGGGAACTGGCCCACACTTTCTGCATGGTTGGTTTGTATAGGAATCTTCAGCAAGTTCAGGGAAAATGTGTTGTGTAAAAACTATGCATGCATTTCAGGCCGGTGCCGTGGCTTAACAGGCTAACCTTGCGGCGCCAGCACACCGGGTTCTAGTCCCGGTTGGGGTCCGGATTCTATCCCGGTTGCCCCTCTTCCAGGCCAGCTCTCTGCTATGGCCCGGGAAGGCAGTGGAGGATGGCCCAAGTGCTTGGGCCCTGCACCTGCATGGGAGACCAGGAGAAGCACCTGGCTCCTGGCTTCAGATCAGCGAGATGCGCCGGCCGCAGCGGCCATTGGAGGGTGAATCAATGGTAAAGGAAGACCTTTCTCTCTGTCTGTCTCTCTCTCTCACTATCCACTCTGCCAGTCAAAAAAAAAAAAAAAAAACAAACCTATGCATGCACTTCAATTTTTTTGCACCAAAATAAGTCTTTCAATTCATTTTTCCACAATATTTTTCCCCCTTTGAGAGGCACAGAGAGAGACAGACACAGAGAGACCTTCCATCCACTGGGTCACTTCCAAATGTCCACGGTGGCCAGGGCTGGGTCAGGCCAGAGCCTGGAACTCAATCCAGGGCTCCAATGTGAAGTGTCAGGAACTTAATCACTCGAGCCCTCACCACTGCTTCTCAGAGTCTGCATTAGCAGGAAGCTAAAGTCTGGAGCTGGAGGCAAGGACTGAACCCAAACACTGCGCTATCGGACACAGGCACCTTAACAGGTGTCAGGTGCTGGGCCCAGCGCCTGCTCCCATGACCTTTTTCAATACCCGACATAAGCTAAAAAGGGATCAGTGGCACCTGTCCCTCATCTCTCTGTCACACACACACACACACACACAGAGCAGAGCAGCAGGTGGGGGGAGCCTGCTACAGGTGGCTGCTACCTGCCACACTGCCCCAGGGCCTCTTCCTCACCGTCCCCATTCTCACACTGCACGATGGGGCCATGTCACCCCTGGGTCCATCCCAGCCTGGCCACTGTGGGCATTTGGGAAGTGACCCAATGGTTGGGAGCTTTCTGTCTCTGTCTCTCCCTTTGTCTCTGTCGAAAGAAAGAAAGAAAGAGAGAAAGAAAGAAAGAGAGAGAGAGAGTGAGAGAGAGAGAGAATGAACTGGAAAAATGATATTAAAAGATTATTTTGGTGCAAAGAAATTCGAAAGCTGAAAATATCAGAGGGCATTGTACACGGTAAATATATTTGGGAAAGTTTTCCTACATTTCTATGTGTGTCTGTGTATTTACAGACGAATGAGTCCATGTGTGGGTTCCTGTTGAAAAGCAGTAACAGATTCAAAAGTGTCTTACGTGTTAATTCCTGCAGACTGCTCTAATTGGATTTTTACTCACCATCATGTTCTAGTACACCAACATAACTTTCGGGGTTCCACGGATCAGGAGAATACTGTTTACCAAGACAGAGATCTGAGCTTGTAACGTCAGTAACTAGGGGCCAGTGCAGTGATGCGGTGGGTTTAGCTGCAGCCTCCGATGCCAGCATCACATACGGACGCTGGTTCGAATCCTGGCTGCTCCACTGCTAACACCCTGGGAAAACAGCAGAGACTGGTCCAAGTCTTTGTGCCCTTGGCACCTATGTGGGACACTGGAAGAAGCTCCCAGCTCCTGGCTTCGGCCTGGTCCAGTCCTAGCTGTTGTGGCCATCCGGGGAGTGAACCAGCGGATAGAAAATCAATCAGAAGAGCAATCTCTCTGTAACTCTGCCTTTCACATCAATCAGTCTTACAAAGAAAAATGGTTGACAACATCCAGGGTGGCTTTAGAAAAGGAGCCTGCTCTACAAGCAGTCACCCTGGTCACTTGGGGGAGGCGCCCTTGCAGAAGCGGGGTCATGGGAAACACACGCCCTGCAGCCAGAGCCCAGGCTGCAGAGGGAGACCTGCCCTCATCAACGCCCAGCACCGGAAACGAGCACGGGGGAGCTTCTGGGGGCGCTGCCGGAACACCACACCGACAGCAAGTGTCTCCCACTCCCCCGCATTCCGGAAGTGGGCAGAAGGCGGGAGTCCATTAGGATTGGAAATCCCCTCTCTAACTCTCAATATGCGGCCTCATTAATACAAATATTTCTGTTTCCACCAAGCACGGCAGAATCGCTGCAGTCAATAGAAATATTTTTGGCGAAACTGCTCGGATAAAAAATGTTCCAGTCCCAGCAGAGGGCAATGTTCCTCGCTCCCAGAAACCCTGCCTGCACAATCCAACCCAGCACGGAGAGCAGGCTCCGAGAGATCCCCACGCTGCTGTCCTGTCAGCTCGGCGCTCCAATTAATTCCACAAACGCTGCCGAGCCGACGACGGGCTGGCTGCATTTGCTGCCGACGATAAAATCTCTGCTCAGCTGTCTAGGAGTATCAAGAAATCTTTAAATCTGTGCTACTTGGCACAGGGTGTCTGCTTGACACGGTTCCCAATTCTCTGAGGCTCATCTTCCAGCCATATGGGAGCTCGGCTGCAAGGCTGAGGCGCGGTCATGCCAGCACGCAGCCCGGATCTGCACTCCCGGGGCCTTTCGCTCTACCTTGGGCACCCGCAGACTCGGAGAACGGAATGAATTAGGGGAGGCTGACGCTGGGTTACAAGTGAGCGGTAAGGGGAACTACTCGGTGTTGGTGCCTGTTGACACCCTAGGGGCTGGACCCTGCACCTCCCAGGTATCAGACCTCTTCATCAAGACCCCAGACCCAGGAGCAGTCATGAATTCAGCGCCTAAATGGAGCCCCGAGTCAGTCAACCAGAACCCCAGGACAGCAGCACCACCCAACCTCCAGGGCAGGGCGGTGTCCACCGGCGGCCAGGGGCCTGAGGTCAGCCTTCGGGGGTCACTGCAGTGAGGATGAGGCCTACCCTGTTCATTTTTTAACAGCATCGTTCTCTGCGGCATCCTCCTCCCTCCCCAAGGGACCACCAGTGTCTGTGTGCCCAGCATCTGGGCACACAGGAAACAAGCCCCACGCAGTCTCTGCACGGTCAGGCCCCCGTGCCTGGGAGAGGGAGCAGCTCCGATGGAGAAGAGCAGAAGAGAGAACAAGATGCGGGTGTGGCTAAGGCTCCTGCTGCCCCTTGCAAGTATCCGACAGCGCAGGGTCTCGGGGCACGGTTCTGAACCAAGCAGGTGTGGGGTGCAACCTTCGCCGGGGCTCATGACCTATCTGCTATGGCTGTGAGAGACGTCTTATGAGTCCCTGTCCCATACCCAGGAACCGCCGCCGGGGAGTGAGATGGTGTCTCTGTTCTGCAGTTCAACCAACCAACCCAGCGCAGGAGAACAAAGCGCACCTCCGCCTGGCACACGGCTCTTCAACATCGCCCCCGCTTCCGTGAACAAAAAGATGATCACCAATAAAAACTCTGGCTCCTCACCTCCCACAGCTGCTGTATTTGGCTGTGCAGCCCTCTCCGGTAGAGGTGCCAGAGAATTCTTTAAATAGCCCTTTGTCAGACTTGTGCAGGGAGCTTTCGCTTCTCCCCCGAGCACCGAGCCGGGCTGTGGACATCGAGAAGCTCCACCGGGATGCACGGTTAGCAGCAGGGGCACCGCGCAAGCCCCCTTCCCCTGGGGTCGGGGAGAGAAGACGCAGGCTGAACTGTGCTCACGGATGGTCCTCAGATGCAAGGGGACTCAGGCCTGGGGGTCCAATGGCCTCCCTGCTGGTCCTAGGTCAGTTTCCTTGTGACTCTGGGGCAGTTGGTCACAGGGGTGGGAGTTGGAGACAGGGGCTAAAGGCCGGTGGGGGCAGGGCCAGGCCCGTCTCGTGGGCTCTCTCACTGATCCGGCCCGAAGCCAGCGAGGCAGGCATTCCCTTCCTGCATCACGGCGCAGAAACCTGTGCCTCGGAGGCCACGTAGTTGGCCCTCTGCCCCCTTATCTGACTCTGGAGTCTTGGCTCTCTCTGGTGCTTGCTATGCAGTATGTGAGTCAGAGAAGCTAAGGGCAGCGGGGCCGGTATGTGCCCAGCCACCCCGGAGGCCTCACGCCAGAAGCAAGGAGGCCCCACTGGCATCCTATGTTTAGTCGGCATGCCTGGCTCGGCTCCTCCGTCTGGGGAAGACAGTAATTCCTCCCCCTCTTGCTTGCTAGATGGATGCAATGGTGCTCCTGTGGACCAGGTACTGATGACTGACAATGCACCTTCTTCCCACGTTTCTCGGGATGGCTCCTTTCCACCTGCAGGTCCCTCCCGTCTCCTCTGGTGGGGAAAGTGCAGGCACTCCTTGCCCAGCCCTGCCGCCACACACCTAGGAAGGATCAGCAAAGGCCGGGGGCGAAGGCAGAATATGGTTCACTCTGCATCAGGGCTGGTCTTATTCTGAAAAATCCACAAATTCTGAGGCCAGCACTGTGGCGCAGCGGGTTAAACCACAGCCCGCAGTGCCGGCATCCCATATAGGCCGAGTCCCGGCTGTTCCACTTCAGATCCAGCTCCCTACTAATGTGCTTGGGAAAGCAGCAGAAGATGGCCCAAGTGCTTGGGCCCCTGCACCCATGTGGGAGACCTGGAACAAGCTCCTGGCTCCTGGCTTCCATCCTGGCCCAGCCCTGGTCATTGTGGTCATTTGGGGAGTGAACCAGCAGATGGAAGAGATCTCTCTCTATAACTATGCCTTTCAAATTAATAAATAAATCTTTAAAATAAATAAATAAAACCCCACAAATTCTATAATCTCAGTAAACAGACAAATGATTCTCAAGGCCTCTGGGTTCCAACACACCGACTTGCATACACTTTTGAAAAAGCAAATACTGCCTTGAATTCACATGACACCTTTCTACACGGAGTTCCAGGATTTCAAAATGGAGTTCCAAGGTTTCAAAAGGGTATCCAGACTCACATTCTTTTTCTAGAAGAGGAAGGAGAGCGGGACGTGAGCCTCACTTCATTTACACCAATGGAAATCTACAAAGTGAGTAATAAAAAGGCCCCCAAATCAGATCCAGGGCTTACCCGTCTCTGCTACTCTAAAGCCTATGGGTTAGAACCACCTTCTCTGTCGCCAGCTCACTCCCTCACGAGCGCGTGGGACCATGCTGGTGGACGCAGCCGGGGTCGGCCCCGTCAGGACTGCTCAGACACGGCTCTGGCTCCCTTCTCCCCAAGCACAGCCCAATCCCTGCAGGGCGCCTGCAGCTCCAGCCAAGGCTGCCTGCCTCTCCCAGCAATGGCTGCATTTCCACACCTTTCCTGCGTCCTGGAAAACCGTCCTCCAGCAGCCTGAAGGAAGTCTAGCCCCATGCTCGCTGTCCTGAGCTGTGCTGAACAAAGGCTTCAACTAAAGAGCGGAACCGTAAGAACCATGTCCTTGTCTTTCTGCCCAAGGCTACGAGGATGCTCCCCTTCCCAGCATCCCATGACAACAAACATTTAGGGACAGAAAGGATAGAACGTCACCGCCCAGAAAGCCTACCGGCCGGCCCGCAAACAGCCACAGCGCGGCGGGAGAGCCTGCTCTTCCTGCCCAGTGCACTGTTCACAGCAACGGCCCCAACTGTGAAGGCTTCTTCCCAGTGTAACCTGGTTGCTGCTGCCAACAGGAAGTAGAGTCTGTTTTTCACTCCTAAGTCTAAATTTGGTCCCGCAACCTGCTTTGACCAATGGGACGCAAGCAAAAGTGATGCAAGCAGAGCTTCAACAAGCATCAGTGCTGCGCAGCAGGTTCACCCCCACTCCTAGGAGCTCCTCCATCCTCCTGCGAACAAGCCAAGACCAGCCTCCTGGAGGGGCAGCCGGGCCTCAAGTCATCCCAGTCCAGACCCCCAAGTGACGCCCCTGCAGGCTGGTCAGCTCCAAACAGGGCAGGTGGAACCAGAAGACACAGCGGCTGGTCCACAGAGCTCGGAGCAGAGGAATTGGCAGTGGCTTGAAGCTAAGGTCTGGGGTGGTTGGTTCCACAGCACGGGAGAACTGCTGGGACACTGCCTTCCACTTCCGGAACTCTGGCCTCAGAGCCTGAGGCAACATGACACACAGCAGGGAATGTTTCTGCAGGACCTGTCCCCAGCGCGCACGGGCATCGAGACCCCAAAGGCTCGTGTCACTGGCACTGAGAGGGCAGGAACGTGGTCCGCTCATGCAGTCCGGTGGAGGGGCTTGGGGGAGGGACTGGAAAGGGTCGGTGGCCAGGGTGCAGCCCCGATTAGTCACAATGGCTTTAGGAGAAGACCCCCATGAGGGCGCTCCCAGTCCCTCGGCCTCTGCCATCTTCCACCCTCCTCGGATACCTGACCAATGGGAACCACACAGTATTTGTGAACTCCAAAAGTCGTGAGCAAAATAAACATTACTTCCTTTCAAAGCAACTTCTCTCAGGTGTCTGCTACAGTGACAAAGCTGACCAGCACGGGTGTTCCTTCACGAACTGGACGTACTGCTGCCCAGCGCTTTCAGAACAACCCTGCCCTGCTCAGACACTCAGACAAGGCGAGCAGCTTGATATATGTGAGCGGCAATGACACAAAACTGGAAAACACCTGAATACGAACCATTAGGATACAGGGTAATAAACTGTGCTTCAATAAAACAAAAGAAAAAGCAAAGGGTTAAATGCTTCTCCAGGGGCCAGCACTGTGGCGCAGCAGGTTAAGCCACTGCTTACAACACCTGCAATCCCATCTGGGTGCCGGTTCCAGTCCCGGCTGCCCCACTTCCGATCTAGCTCCCTGCTAAGGGTGGGGAAAAGCAGCAGGAGATGGTGCAAGTGCTTGGGCCCCTGCCACCCAAATGCGAGGCCCAGATGAAGCTCCTGACTCCTGGCTTCAGCCTGGCCCAGCCCTGGCCATTGTGGCTATTTGGGGAAGTGAACCAGTGGATGGCAGATCTCTCTCTCTCTCTCTCTCCCCCCCCTTTACCTCTGTAATTTTGCCTTACAAAAATAAATCTTAAAAAAAAAAAAAAAAAAAAAAAAAAAAAGTTCTCCCAACAAGCTTCTCAGCTAACCATCTCACACTCTTTATCTGCCAAAGAGCAGGCACGAGCAGTAGCCTGGAATCTGTGAGTTGAATCCAGCCATCACTCACAACATGGGAAGCTGCCTTCCATGCCCAAAACCCTTCCTCCCATCCCAGGGGAGGGAGCAAGTGGCTGATTCAGGCAACCAGAGATGAGGCTGGGATATTTCTAATTATTCCTTTATTCAAGGGGGGGGGGGGGGGGGCTGGCTCACAGATGTAAAAGAAAACCCATCCCTTTTCCTGAGCATTGCAGAATTTTACAAATGTAATGCTCCAGTACTACTCAGAAGGTGGAAACAGGTGTGGGTATTTGCACAGCAACTAAGATCTCTCTTGGGATTCCCATATCCCTTATCAGAGTGCCTAGGTCCAAGGTCTGCCTCCACTCTCCACTGCAGGTACCTTCCCTGGGAGGCGGCAGGTAATGGCTCAAGTCATTGAGTCTCTGCCCCCCATGGGGGAGACCATGATTAAACTAGGAGTTTCCACTCCACACTAACAATAAGTAAAAGGCTAAAACAATGAACCGAATATCAACAACTTTTCTTAGATTGGTAAGACAGGTGAGGTCACAGGAAAAACTACTGCTCCTTAAACTGGAAGGGGAAATGACTGGGGCAGACACCAAGTGCCCGAGAACCAATGGCTGGGCTGGGGAAACCTGCACTGCAATTGCTGATGTGCTGGGGGTTCCACGTGGGAAGTCAGAGAATGGATCCATTCATGGGGGCACCCGAGCTTTTGTAGGCTGTACGTCAAAGAGCCCTACCGGAGTCTCTCAGTGAATATTAGAGAAAAATCCCCCTGCGCCCGTGGAAGGGAAAGGGGAAATGGAACCTCTGTGAAACCCTCCAGCGTATTCTGTTTTTAAGAAGATGGGTCGGCCGGCGCTCAATAGCTCAATAGGCTAATCCTCCGCCTGAGGCGCTAGCACTCCGGATTCTGTCCCGGTCGCTCCTCTGCCTGTCTAGCTCTCTGCTATGGCACCAGGAGTGCAGTGGAGGATGGCCCAAGTCCCTGGGCCCTGCACCCCATGGGAGACCAGGACAAGCTCCTGGCTTCAGATCAGCGCGGTGCACTGGCCGTAGCAGCCATTGAGGGGTGAACCAACGGAAAAGGAAGAATTTTCTCTCTGTCTCTCTCTCACTGTCCACTCTGCCTGTCAAAAAAAAAAAAAAAAAGAAAAAAAAGAAAAAGAAAAAGATGGGTCCTGGGGGCCAGAACTGTGGTGTAGCAGGTAAGGCCACTGCAAGCAGTGCCAGCATCTCATATGGGCACTGGTTTGAGTCCCGGCTACTCCACTGCCTATCCAGCTCTCTGCTATGGCCTGGGAAAGCAGTAGAAGATAGCCCAAGTCCTTGGGTCCCTGCACCCATGTGGAAGACCCAGAAGAAGTTCCTGGCTTCTGGCTTTGGATCGGCCCAGCTCCAGCCATTGCGGCCATCTGAGGAGTGAACCAGCAGATGGAAGACCTCTCTTTCTCTCTCTCTCCGTGCCTCTGTCTCTCTGTAGCTATGCCTTCAAATAAATAAATAAATCTTTAAAAAAAAAAAAAAGAGAGAGAGAGAGAGAGAGAAGAGAAGAGAAAAGAGAGGAGAGGAGAAGAGCAAAGAAAAGAAAAAAAAAAGAAGGGTCCCAGGGCAGGTGCCGTGGCCCAGCAGGTCAATCCACTGGTTGGGACATCTGCATCCCAGAAGGGAGTGTCTGAGATCTAATCTCACTCCTGCTCCTAATCCTACTGCTTACCCTCTAAGGCAGCAGCTGACGGCTCAAATACTTGGGCTCCTTCCACTCACAATGGAGACCTGGATGGAGAGCTGGGCTCCTCGCTTTGGTCCAGCCCAGCCTCAGCTGTTTGTGGGCCAGCGGATAGAATATCCATCTCTCGCTCTCTCTCTCTCTCTCTCACACACACACACTTTCAAATAAAAGAAATAATAGGAGATTTGTCCGCAGGAGAAACTACCCAGATCCTTTCCTGCTGGTGTCTCACCAGAACCTACCTATCAGAGGTGCAAGAGTGTTGAGCAACCAAGTCCTACTCACAGGGCTCAGCGGAGCTTCCCCGGCCCCCACAGATCACTACCGCATCGCCAGAGGCCTACTTACAGCAGCACCTTTCACCCACCACGTTGGGTGTGGCTATCTAGAAAGAACCCGCAAGATATACTAAGACCAAATCAGACTCAAGTATGGGAGGAATGTGGGAATTGCCAAACAAAGAGTTTGAAACAGCTATGATGAATATGCTCGGGGCTCTGATGGGTAAAGCAGACAGCATGCAAGAACCAGAGAGACAATGTGCACACAGATATGGAAATTCTAAGAAACGAACAGAAACGCTAGAGGTAAATGGCACTGTAACAGAAACGAAGAATGTCTTTGATGGGCTTATTGATGGCTGGATAGCACTAAGGAAAGAATCTCTGAGCTTCGTGATATCTCAAAAGGAAACTGCACAACTGGAGAGTAAAGAGAAAAAAATGAAGACCACAACCAGGGCCTGCTTATGGCACAGGGATTTAAGCTGCTACTTGTGATACGGGCATCCCATATAAGTTCAAATCCCTGCTACTCCACTTCTGATCCAGCTCCCTGCTAATGCGCTTGGCTGGGAAAGCAGCAGATGATGACCTAAATCCTTGGACCCCTGCTACCAGACTTCTGGCCACAGCTTGGCCCAGCCCTAGCAGCTGCAGCCATTTAAGGAGTGATATGGCTGACAGAAGATCTCTCTCCGTCTCTGTGTCTCTCCCTCTCTCTCTCTCTACCTTTCAAATAAATAAATATATCTAAGAAAAAAGAAAGAAAGAAAAAGAAACCACAACAGAATAGCCAAGAACTATGGACAACTACAAGAGGTATAACAGGCCGGCACTGTGGCTTAACAGGCTAATCCTCTGCCTTGCAGCGCCAGCACACTGGGTTCTAGTCCTGGTCGGGGTGCCGGATTCTATCCCGGTTGCCCCTCTTCCAGGCCAGCTCTCTGCTATGGCCCGGGAAGGCAGTGGAGGATGGCCCAAGTGCTTGGGCCCTGCACCCGCATGGGAGACCAGGAGAGGCACCTGGCTCCTGGCTTCGGATCAGCGAGATGCGCCGGCCGCAGCGGCCATTGGAGAGTGAACCAACGGCAAAAAGGAAGACCTTTCTCTCTGTCTCTCTCTCTCTCTCACTATCCACTCTGCCTGTCAAATTAAAATAAATAAATAAATAAATAAAAAGAGGTATAACATTCACATAACAGGAATACTAGGAGAGGAAAGAATGAAAGGAACAGAAGAAATACTGGAAACCATGATGACCAAAAATATCCCAAATTAATGTCAAGACACCAAACCATATATCCAGGAAGCTTGGAGATCACCAAGCAAGATAAATGCCAAAAACCTAGAAATACCAATTTCAAACTAAAGAAGACCAAAGATGAGAAAAAAAACTCTGCAAGCAGACAGACTTGGGGATGGGGGAACCTTACTTATGGAGGAGTAGCAACAAGAATTATACCCAGCTTCTCTGCAGACACCATGAAAGCAGGATGGTGGAGTGAAACAGATAAAGTGTGCTAGGAAAAAAGCTACCAACCTAGATTTTTGTGCCCTATAAAGTTACCTTTCAAAAGAGAACGAGGGGTTGGTGCTGTGGAATAGTGGGTTAAGACGCCACCGGTAACATGTGTATTTCAAGTAGATGCTGTTTTGTATCCTGGCTCCTCTACTTCCGATCCAGCTCCCTGCTAATGGCCCGGGGAAAGCAGTGGAGGATGGCCCAAGAGTTTGGGCCCCTGCCATCCACATGGGAGATCCAGATGAAGCTCCTGGCTCCTGGTTTTGGTCTGGCCCAGCCCTGGTTGTTGCAGACATTTGGGGAGTGAGCCAGTGGATGGGGGTTCTCTCTCTCTCTCTCTCTCTCTCTCCCTTCCTCCCCAACTTCCCCCCCTCCCATTCGCCTTCCTGCTCTCTCTACAATGTGTTCTGTCTTGATGAATATTCCACGTAAGTTTGGAAGAATGTGTATTCTGCTGTCACTGGGTGAAGCAGTCTACAGATGTCAGTTCTATCCAGTTGTGCTGGGCCCAACTATGTCCCAGTGCATCTTCTGCCTGTTGGATCTGTCCATTCCGAAGGAGGAGTGCTGAAGCCTCCAAGGACAATAGGAACTCTCTTTCAATGGGTGGAGTCACAGTATGTGGTGGTTTCCAACAGAACTAAACATACTCTTACCTTTGATCTAGTCATTACACTTCTTGGTATTTACCCAAAGGTGTTACAAACTGGATGCACACACGCTCTACACGTGGACATTCTCGGCAGCTTTATTAATAATTGCCAACACCTGGAAGTAACCAAGGTGTCCTTCAGCATGTGAATGTATAAATGTAGTCTGTCTAGACAATGGACTATGAGTCAGCACTAAAAGGAAATGAGCTATGAAGCCATGAGCGGGAGTGGAGAAAACTTAAGTGCATATTGCTAAATGCATGAAGCCAATCTGGAAAGGCTATGCGCTATATGATTCCAATCAGGACATCTTGGAAAAGGCAGAACTGTGGGCTGTAAAGAGACCAGTGGTGGTCAGGGGCCAGGTGGGAGCAGCAGGGGAAACTACCACAGGGCAGTGAAACTACTCAGTGCACTCCAATGGCAGACACATGTCATCATCCATTTGTCCAAACCCAGACTACCTAACACCCAGAGCACATCCTAGCACAATGGAGGGACTCTGGGAGACAATGGCCAGGGAGTGGATGGGGGCAGAACAGGTGTAGAGGCCAGTGACAGAAGTCTGCACCTTTTACATGTTGCACCTGCTCTGAAAAACAAAGTCTACTACAATAGATAGAAAGGAATGACATACCAATACATGCTACAGTAAGGATGAACCTTGCAATCACCACGTTGAGTGAAAGAAGCCAGACTCAAAGGGCCACAGATCGGTCGATTCCATTTACACGCAATGTCCAGAACAGGCCAACCCACGGAGAGAGGGGAAGTGGAGCAGAGGTTGCTGTCAGGAGCGGCTGCTCGGGGGTTAGGGCTTCTCTGTGGGGTCTGCACACGCTGGAAAATGGACAGTGTTCACGCTTCTCCTCTGTGAACACACCAAGCCCACTGAGCTGTACAATTTAAATCGGCTTACTGCATGTCACAGGAATGATATCCCAAAACACCCAAATAAATAAGATAAGATACATATGCCTATCACTCAACAGTCCTGACGTAGAAGGTAGGACCTCATGCAATATAAGCATGCATATTTAAATCCTGGTGAAAATATTACTCTCATTATGCTAATGAAGGTGACGGATACATTTTACCGAATGAAGCCTAACCAAGATCACCAAATGCACAAGTGCCCAATGTTTATGGATCTGCCCTAACATCGGCAGAGGAGAACCTAACCGATAAAATCCGAGAGGGTCCCAGGCCAAAACCCCAGCGGGCTCAGGCTAATGACAATGAGCCTTGACAACCTGGGGCCTGCTGAACAGCACTGATCTCTGTCTCCAGAGTGCTGGGGAGGGCGAGTGGAGGCGCACTAGACTTGGGAAACCGCTACACCAGGAGTTAAGGAGTAACACCTGACCATGCCTTCAGCCAGCCAGCCAGCCAGCCAGCCAGCCGGCCGGCCAGCCCCTGGAAGCCCCAACTGCTGTGCGTTCCTGTCTTGTCTCCCACCCAGACTGGAGGCTGCTGGCAGGGACCACCACGCCCGCTGGCATTTTCTACTTTCAGTAGTTAGCCAATTCCACATAACCAGCACGTGGTTAAGAAATAAAGCAAATTTTTAAAAAAAAATTCTATAACTTAGGGGTTAACAGGTACAATATGAAAGAATTCTTCACTCCATAAAAGCACTCACTAAAGGGCTCCCAGATGCATCGAAAAATGGGTTTAACTTCTGAGAAGGCCTGCCAGCCCCGCGGCGCTCCCAGGAGTTGGGCTTCATGGAGAGCCGGGCGGGCTCGCATCAACTGTCATTGCTACCATCACGTGCTCACTTCCCCCTGCGGAGACCAGGAAAACCAAACTCCAAAGTGGCTGCACGGAGACTCCCCTCACCCCACAAGGAATGCAGACAGAGACAGGACTTCCACCTTCTAGAGACTGGAGCCATCACGGGGCAGCTCGAAGCGAACGCCGCTCGCGCCCCAGGGCTCAGCAGCTGCCCTGGCGCCTGACAGCAGTCGGAGGTTCAGCCCCAACCCAGAGAAGCTTAGAGCCAGAGCGGAGAGCAGAAGGAGCCGGGCCCTCACCTCGGGGATCAGCCGCCGCCTCTTCGCGCTGGGGACCGAGTCGGGCTGCTTGCGTTTGCCGGCGTCCTGGAGGGCAGTGAAGACGCTGTCCAGAGGGTGCTTCTCAGAAGTCCTGGCGCTCACTGAGCAGTCCAGGGCAGCATCTTCGGCCTCTGTCTCCACTTTCACAGTGTTATTTTTCAGAACTGTGGCAGAGAATAAAGAGGACTCAGGGGGAAAACACCAGGGCCGCCCGGAGCTCAGCAGGAGTCCCTGGGTGGCAAGGGGCTGTGGTCGCTGTCGCTCACGTGAGGATTTCTACGAAACCTGTGCTTCCCAACGACACCCTTTTCCTCTTCTCCCAGAGCTGCATAACCAAACTAGGTTTCCAGAATATCTGGTTCAAACTCAGTTGAAAAGTCTTTTGGGAGAGGGGAGGGGAGGTGAAGGGACTGAACTGAATCTTATTTGTGCTTTTGAAAATTAACTCGCAAGATGCACAAGGTGCTTGTAACAGGTGTTTGGGTTCCAGGGCTGGGAGGAGACTGGTCATCATATGCCTGTTCATATTCTGACCAGGTCACGTGCATGGATGACCTAATCAAAAACATGGCATTCAAAATGGGTTTATTATTTTTTTTTTTAAAAAAAGGCATGTACATTTTTTTTTTTTTACCTTCTTCTACATCTTCACTGAATTCAGCTGAGTTCATCTTCTATTCCACTAAATGAAAAGACAAAGATAAAGTCTTGATTTATGGCTGGATTTATTTCTTCATCTCTACCCACAGAGAAATCGCCCTGCCCTCCCCCCCATGCCGGCTCTGGGTCCGAGGAGCGGCAAGGCCAAGCGGAACCTTGGGAATGTGTGCCTGTCTCATCCTGTCTGCAGGTGCCCAGAGCAGCCAGCCCTGTGTGCGCCCGCTGGGCAGAGCCTGTGCTGTCTCTATGAAACAATTACTGAGTGAGGGCAATGCTATCGGAACAAACCAGGTCTTGCAAATGACCCCAGTCTGATGACCTCCCTTTAGTCCTGACGTGTAAGTCCAGTGAGAAAACCCACGAGGGTGAAGGAGGGTGGACAGAAGCTGCGGGCAACTCAGACAGACCCGGGCTGAGGTCTCAGGACTCTCATAAAGCGGTCAAGGGACCCGCTGTTCCCCGTGACAGCAGCCTTGCTGCACCCAAGGTATGGCTTAGTCCCAAGCCGTAAGTCGGAAACACACGCCACGGCCAGCCACGAAACATCTCTCTGCTGACTGATTCATATCGATCACAGATGGAAGTGGTAATACTTGGGGACTTACTGGGCCGAACGCGTCATTAAAATGAACTTGGCCTATTTCAGTAAAGCGGCTACTAGAAAAACTCCAGCTAGCTCTGTGGTCATGTTACATTTTCACTGGATGGCACTAATCCCGTCCTTCTTTCAGATGCAATGGGGAGAAAAGGACACGACGGTATGTGACGCGTGGGCATGAGAGTGTCACGCAATCTGGTCTGAACGGCGCAGCCCCCAACTCCTGCCACCCAGGTCCCGACACAGCTGACGCAGGGCCAAGCTCATCACCACCGTCTCCGAGCTCCCCCAACTCCTCCCAGCAGGAACATCCACAGCGCGTGCTGCACAGGGGCCTCGTCTGGGAAACCTCCGTGTCGACCATGGGGAACTGATGAAGCTGATGAAGCTGATGGACATGCAGGCTTCTCCTGTGGGTTAGGGGTCGGGGAGGACAGGACCTGGGAGCTTCTCCTGAGGAACTTCCGTAAGAGGGATGCCATCGCCGAGGGCTAGTGACCCACTGCCTGGGCGGCTACAGCCGCTGTGTGGTCGCCCTGCACCCCTCGCAGAGGGGATGGAGAGTGTGGTCAAGAGCAGGGCAGGAGGGGCCGGTGCTATGGTGTAGTGGGTGGAGCCACCACCTGCAGTGCCGGCATCCATATGGGTGCCGGTTTGAGATCCGGATGCTCCACTTCTGATCCAGCTCTCTGCTATGGCCTGGGAAAGCAGTGGAAGATGGCCCAAGTCCTTGGGACCCTGGCTCCTGGCTGCACACTCTGGCTGTTGCAGCCATTTGAGGAGTAAACCGACAAATGGAAGACCTCTCTCTCTGTGTGTAACTCTGACTTTCAAGTTAAAAAATAAATAAATCTTAAAAAAAAAAAAAAACTGAAAAAAGAGCAGGGCAGGAGACATGTATCTGGCTGACTCCAACATCCACTAACCGCCACACTTGCCCAGCGCCTGCACAGCGCATGCGGTTTTTGTCATTCCTGTACACTAACTTCCAGGAATGACAAACAAGATTTACTTGAAACTGAAAACGCTTCCTGCTCACCAAGCTTCCCCCACCTGAGAAACTGAACACAGTGAGGCTGAAGGAAAACAGACAGGGACCCAGGAGCTGCACTGCCAGAGGTGCCCTCGGACCCGAGCTGGGGGCCGGTCAGCAGCCAGCGGGGGTGGCAACACCAGGTGCAAACCCAGACCTGCCTGCCAGCCCGGTGAGGGGCTCTCTCAAGGAAACATAGTTCAGATCCCCCAAATGCACTGAGCTGGCCCAGTGTCCTCGGAAACTCTGCCACGTGGTCACAGACCCCACTCCCCTCCATCGAGGGCAGGGGCAGAAGAGATGGGGAGGCAGGCGTGCCGGGCTGCTGGGGGCAGGGAGCCCGCACACACGGGAAGAGGCAGGAAAGGAAGGAGATGCGGTGCAGACTCTGGGTAAGCGGAAAGCATCAGGACATGAGCACATGCTAGCAGGCAGGAGTGGACGGAGGGGACAAGGCTCAGAGAACCCCAGGTGCAGGCGAGGGCCTCTTTGACTTACTGACCCCTGCACAGGCCCTCCCACGTTGCTCTGCCGGCCCATAGGGAGCAGCGTGGAGCTGGCCCAGTGGGTGCTGAGGCCGAGGGAGCCTGACAACGAGGAGCAGCCGGCCGCTGGGTGTAGCCGGCCAGGAATGCGGCTCACTGAGCAGAAGGGCTATTTTCTGAATCACCACAGGCACAGTGAAAACGACAGGGGAAAGGCACACACCTGAGCCGCCCCGAGAGAGGGGAGGGGGAGGGGGAGGGGAGAAGTGGGGGTGGCTGGAAGGCTCACAGGGGTGAGGTGGGAGGAAAGAGCTGCCAGCTGCCAGGCTTCAAGTCACCCCAGCGCATCTGCTTTGGAAAACATTGCTGTGTTCATTTATAGACCAGTGACAGATGCGAGGTTAGAACCCAAGGAATCCAGAACGCTGGGTGCTGGGCCCCTTCCCCCCAAACCAGTGCAAGGTCTGCGAAGCGGCACTTGCCTGGGCCTGGGATGGTGGCGGGGGACTGGGATCCAGGGGAGGGTCCCCTCTAACAACAGGAGTTCATGGGGGCCGCATGCCAGGCACCTGGATGGCCATGACTCTGCCTTGCCCTGGGCTCCTCTGCTCCCAGTTGGCAGGTTAATTCGCCCAGGGTCTGTCACAGAGCCACTGAGGGGCAGAACCAGGACCTGGGAGTGAGTCTGTACCTCCTGCAGCAGCCAGAGCGGGAAACAATCGCGTCCCCTTCCTTCTGCTAAGGTTCTGTGGCAAACACCCTGCCTGTTTCCTGACTTAGGGCCTCTCTGTCCTCTCTGGGGGCCCCCAAACTCCTTTCGCCCCGTGGCTACCAGGAGGAGCAGTCTGCGTCACGCCTGGAGGCAGACTGCATGCCGCTGCGGGACAGGAGTTGCTGCAAGAGGGGCGAGGGGTCACTCCCTGCCTCCCGGAGCTGACAGAGACAGCCACGGACACTGTTGCGTTGCAGCAGGTGGAAAAGAGATGGCTATCACCTTGCTCCAGTCATTTCCTGGTCATCTGCTGGGTGGAGGGTCACAAGCTCTGTCCTCGTGGGCAGCCCGGGGGCCTGGCGTGTCCAGGAAATTCCTCCTGCTTGCCTAACACAGGTGCTGGAGGAGCTGGGCCTTCTGGAAGCTTCTTCTATGCCTCTCCCCCGCCTGCTGGCCTCCAGGCCTTGCATCCCTTTAGTTAAAGGTTTTGAACTCTGTCCACAAACCTCACACCGTGGGCCCATCCCACAATGCACCATGTCCCTCAGAAACCCCTGACCAAGCCAAGGGAAGAGTTAAGCGGGTAAAGACGAGAGGCCATGGGACCTGTGCAGCAGCTCTCAAAAAAGATCACTGTCCAGCGGTTAACTTAATGAGGGAAAATGCTCTCGTCTCCTAAAACCAAACGGCCTAGGAAGCCCCGGGCAGAAAGTTTCAAATGCTGCAGAGTGCCCAGCAGTCCACAAGGTTTCATGACGGCGTCCACCAGACTCCCTCCATCTGCCCAGCAGGGACGGGCAGGACACGGGGTGGAGGCTGGGGAGGTCATCAGGACAGCCTTTGGTTTACAGAGGACACAAAAGGAGGGACAACCTCGAGAGTTCAGAAACAACAAGATGTTTCAGCCACTTGTCGATATCAAATTGACAAGAATAAGCTGTTCAAATTTGCTACAGAAATGCAACAACTTGCAGGGTTTGAGGCTACCTCTGTGCCTCATGCTTAAAAGTGGATGAATCAGAATCCTATCAGAATGCCCCTGGCCCGGGGCTGGACAGGGTGCTGAGGATGCCGGAAAGTCTTGGAGAAAGACAAGAAGGCAGAGAAGTGAGACCCATGGCGCGTAGAAGGACCCATGCCTTAAAGAAATGGGAAAGCGACTGACACATTACACAACACTTTCCATTTTTTAGGGTCCATTTTCAGAAGGAAGAACTCTTAAACTCTTTTTTTTTTTTCCCTTTTTTTAAATCAGGTAACATGAGGTGTCTTCAAAAGATTCGTGGGAAATGAATGCTATGAATAAACTATACACTGGGGTGGGTGCTATGGCACAGTAGGTTAAGCCTCTGCCTGCAGTGCCGGCATCCCATATGGGCACTGGTTCTAGTCCCGGCTGCTCCTCTTCCGATCCAGCTCTCTGCTATGGCCTAGGAAAGCAGTAGAAGGCGGCCCAAGTGCTTGGCCCCCTGCACCTGTGTGGAAAACCCGGAAAAAGCTCCTAGTTCCCAGCTTCAGATAGGTCCAGCTCTGGCTGTTGCGGTCATTTGGGGAGTGAACCAGCAGACGGAAGACCTTTCTGTCTCTCCCTCTCTGTCAGTAACTGTACCTCTCAAATAAATAAATAAAATATTTTAAATAAAGAAAAGAAAAAAAACTATGCATGGATTTCAAAATGTTTTACACCAAAATAAACCCACGCTGATGTGTTACAACACATTTGCACAGGATCTAGTCTGAGGCACCAAGAAGAATAAGACATCAGTTTGAAAAGAGCCCCAAGAGAGCAACATGGATTCTACTAAAATTGAAGCAAAAACAAACATTCAGTTTATGATGAAGCTTGGGTGACGTCACTGAAGCTTTATGAAAAGCTAATGAGCACAAGACCCAAAGAAACCAGCAGTTAAAAAGTCAGCCGTTTGTAAAGATTTACTTATTTATTTGAAAGGCAGAGTTACAGGGAGGCAGAGGCAGAGGCAGAGAAAATGAGAGAGAGATCCTCCACCCGCTGGCTCACTCCCCAAATGGCCACAATGGCTGGAGCTGGGCCAATCCAAAGCCAGGAGACGGAGCTTCTTCCAGGTCACCCGCACGAGTACAGGGGCCAAGAACTTGGGCCATCTTCTACTGTTTTCCCAGGCACATTAGCAGGGAGATGGATTGGAAATGGAGCAGCCGGGAC
The DNA here is from genome assembly GCF_033115175.1 of Lepus europaeus. Classification (NCBI taxonomy): domain Eukaryota; kingdom Metazoa; phylum Chordata; class Mammalia; order Lagomorpha; family Leporidae; genus Lepus; species Lepus europaeus. Next base: position 105,135,245 of record NC_084829.1, read on the forward strand.
TTGAACTAGTGTCCGCATGGGGTGCCAGCACAGCAGGCGACAGCTTTACCTGGTACGCCACAGCACCAGCCTGTGGATAACATTTTTAAAAGAAGTGATGAGACTGGTTGAAGATGAGGCCTATAGTACCAGACCATCCAGAGGGAAATTTTGAGGGAAAATTAATCCATAGTGCTATGCCCTAAACTGAAGTCAGCCAATGGCTAACAGCAGAAACAACAGCTAACACCACAGACATCGCAACTGGTTCAGCTTACAGAACTCTGAGACGTTCAGGTAGCGCAAATTTTTTGCTCCGTGTGTGCCAAAGCTGTTGCATCCAGATCAGACATGAGCAGAGCCTTCAAATGGAAACTTTCAGTAAGTGGGAGCATGATCCCGAAGCATTTCTTTGAAAGTGCAAAGAGAGGAACATGACCTCACCGGTATGATCCTGAAGACAAAGCACAATCAAAGCAATGGCTACCAAGAGGTGGAAGTTGGCCAAAGTCAGACCAATAAAGAGCAGAGGTCATCACAACAGGCTTTGTGTTTAATGTTTCATTATTTTTCTTTTACTTGAAAGGCAGAGTGACACAGAGATCTTCCATGAGCTAGTTCAGTCCCCAAATGCTTGCAACAGCCAGGGCTGGGTCAGGCTGAAGCTAGGAGCCCTGAACTCCATCTGGGTCTCATACGTGGGTGGGCAGGGCCTGAAGCACTTCACCCATCTCCCGAGGCTCCCCGGGATGCATCAGCAGGGAGCTGGATCAGGAGCAGAGGGATCTGAAATGGGATATGGGCGTCTCAAGCAGTGGCTTAACCCGCTATACCTCAATACCTGCCCCAGCAACAGGCTTTCGGGGATGCTCAAGGCACTTCTGTTAACTTTCTGGAGGGCCGAAGAATAAACACATCTGCTTATTATGAGAGTGTTTTGAAAGAGCCAGCCAAAGCTTTAGCAGAAAAGCACCTGTGAAAGCTTCCCCAGAGTCCTCTTCCACCACAGTGCTCCTGCTCAGCTCTCATCAAACAAGGGCGATTTTGCAAGCTTCAATGGGCAATCATTATGCACCCACACTACAGTCCTGGTTTGGCTCCTTCTGACTTGTTTTTGCTTCCTAATATTAAAAAATCATTAAGGGACACCCATTTTTTTAGTCAATCATGTAAAAGAGAATGCACTGACAGGGCTAAATCACCAGGATCCTCAGCAACTCTGAAATGGGACAAAGGGCTAGCAACACCACTCACAGAAGTGTCTAAACCTTGACAAGAGCTGATAATGAGAAATAAAAGTTATCATTTTTTAATTTTTCTTTTTTAATCCCACTGCCCTATGAACATTTTGCCCCCTCATACATGGAACATAATTCAAAGGGCATGAGAGAATACTTGGTTAAAAGGCCACGGTTCAGGGGGCAGGTGTTGTGGAGCAGTGGGAAGCCAGTTCGAGTCCCGGCTGCCCCACTTCTGATCCTGCTCCCTGATAGTGGGCCTGGGAAGCAGCGGATGATGGCCCAAGTACTTGAGTTCCTGCCACTCCATGAGGCACAGGATGGCGTTCCTGGCTCCTGGTTTCAGGCTGGCCCAGCTGTGGTCATTTGGAGAGTGAACTGCTGGATGAAAGATCTCTCTCTGTCATGGTGTCTTTCAAATAAAGTAAATCATCTTTTTAAAGGCCACTGTTGGGAGCAGGCATTTAGTCTAGTGATTAAGACGCTAGCATTCCACATTAGAAAGTCTAGGCAGGCATCACATCCCATATGAGCACCACTTTGAGTCCTGGCTGCTCCACTTCCAATCCAGCTCCCTGTTAATGCACCTGGGAAATCAGTGGAAGATGGCCCAAATACTTGGGCCCTTGCCACCCATGGAGAGGACCCGGATGGAGTTCCAGGCTCCTGGCTTCAGCCTGGTCCAGCCCCAGCTGTTGCAGCCAATTGGGGAATGAATCAGTAGACGGAAGATCCCTGTCTCTCCCTAACTCAGTCTTTCAAATAAACAAATCTTTAAAAATAAATAAAAGAAAAAGAAAAGCACGCAAGCAATTCCCAGTTTCCGAATGCAACATTCTGCAAATGTGCACCCCAGAAGGTAGCAGTGATGGTTCAAGTAATCAGGCTCCTGCCACCCACCTGGCAGACCTGAATTGAATTCCTGGCTCCTGGCTTCAGCCCCAGCCAAGGCCCATCTTGGCATCCGGGGACTAACCTGGCAAAATGGGAGCTGTCTTTAAAAGAAAAGAAAAAAAGATAAAAATCCGCTGTCCAGGCCCTGGGTTAATGGACAACCACCTTGTGTGTCCTTCCATAGAAGTTCTTTATCAGTGGTTCTCAAGCATGATGCTCAGAGAAAGGCAATGTGCTGGCGCTGGCCTGCGTGGCTTGCACAGTGGCTTGCCACCATCAGTAGCCAAGTTAGTAGCCTGAACTTGGCCATGGTGGGAATAGTCACATGGAGGAAATTGACACTTGCTGCAAACTAGGCTTTCTGCTTTTTTCCTGTTTGGGAAGTTGCTTTACCAAAACATGCAAGACCCTCTGAGGGGTTCCATGAGACCAAAATTATTTTCAGAATAACACTAAGGTGTTATTCTCTTCCACTCTTGTCTTCTCACCAGCATATAGGGGAGTTTTCCACGACACAGTATTTCTCCGAAGACTAAATACAGAGGCAGACACAAAAATTCAGCTATCTTCTATTAAACAGACAAGAAAGAGATTTGCAAAACTGTAAACAAAGCCACTGTTTTCAGAAAGGATTTTAAAATACAGCTTATGTTATAAAAATGTTATTGCATTCTAATGGTTCCATTATGGTCATTTAAAAACAAATACTTACATGTTTTCCATTTTAATTTCAAACATAGTCAATATGGCTCAAAATAACCCACAAAAACAAAGCTCTTTGGAGTCCCCAATCATTTTTTTAAGAGTAAAGGGTGGGGGGGCCGGCACTGTGGCATAGTGGGTAAAGCTGCCGTCTGCAATGCTGTCTGCAATGCCGGCATCCCATATGGACACCGGTTCGAGTCCCAGGTAATGACAACCGGAGAGGTCACTTTCAGGACTCACCACCAACACAACGGCCGGGATGGGAGGACGCAGGGGATGGAAATGGGCAGAGCGGGGCAGGATAGCATGGGAAGACAGGGGAGCAGCACGAACCCCAGGCTGGCGGGTGCTGATAGGTTTCTATGACAACCGGAACTCACGCCCAGCCCATACAGCCATGGAGAAGACCCCCAGCACCCGGAAGTTTTTGATCCGGACACAAACATTTTTAAACTCCTAACCAACGAGAACTTTGTTCCTCGGAACATCAACTAAGGCCAATTCAAGGGGGAAAATCCACTTACAAAATAACTCACTCACGGCAGAACTCGATTTCCCCCTCACTTTCAGCTTCTAAAGACCTACGTCCAGACCTTAGGACCTGCACAGCCTCAACACCTGAACCTTCTCATCCACAGCCACAGCGATGAGCAAAGGACGCACGGGCTAGGAGCCTGGGCCAGGATGGCTTCTCCTGACAGTCGGTCTCTGAAGCCGGGGGCGGGGCTGTGAGGGCGGCCATCTTCCTGCAGCAAAGCTCCCCACACCCATTCACTGTCACTAATTCTTTTTAAAATTCTACCTTGTCTACTTAATATTGGGAAGGCAGAGACGGACAGGCAGAGATCTTCTGTTCACTGGTCTATTCTCCAAACACCTGCCGTAGTTGGGGTGGGCCAGGCCACAGCCGGGAGCCAGGATCTCCGTCTGGGTCTCCCGTGTGAGTGCAGGGACCCAACTACTTGAGCTATCATCAGCTGCTTCCCAGGGACTGAATTAGCAGAGAGCTGGAACCGGAGCAGACCCAGGCCTCTGACTCACTGATACGGCACGCGGGTCTCCCAGGCAGCGTCTTAACCACTTTGTCACCCCAAAAGCTGCAGAGAAGGGCAGAGACAACACACCAAAGGTGATCGGGACTGAACCCGCCTTGAGTCACTGTTGTTCTCTCCATCATGCAAAGTTAGAGGCCTTTTCTCAACTTAGGGCTCGAAAACCTCTATTGACAGAAAGAGCTGAGCATTAAATTCTGTGTAAAGATTCAAAATCAATTGTTCATTACAGGCTGCTCGGTCAATAACAACATATTTCAAAGTTCACTGGGGATATCTCAACTATGTAATTAAAAAATGCCATAAACTAGCTGGAAGGAAATACGCCAAAAAGCTAATGACCTCCAATTAGGTGGCTTACGGATGATTCTTTCTGTACATTTCCCCCCACTTTCCTCATATCCTACAGTAGGCACGCAATTCTTTGATACCGAAAAAGTAATTTATAAAAACAGAAAATGGTTGCGTCCAAGGACAGTCGTGGTGACTGCCCAGCCGGGTCACCTTCTAAGTTACGTCCACAGACGCAAGCTGAGAATGTCTGTAAAATTGAAGTGTCACTTTTAAATTCTGAAAGCACTGCTGAGCTAAGAACAAACCAGTGGAGGTTTCTCACGGCACCACTGGCCCTGGATTGTGGCCTCTGACGGAGTGCAAAGGTCGCAGTACAGGGAGAGGGGACTGGAGACCGCCCCTGGCTCACAAGGTGAAAAGATCAACCTTGAAGATACGGAAATGCCACTTCCTGGCGGTGCCTACAGGCACTATCAATTCCTCGGCTTGATCCTTGGGTTGCTTTTCATGGGAGGGAAAAAAAGAACCCCAGACCCAGTCTTCTGCTTTAAGAAGGGACCCAAGCCAAGAGCAGACACCAGGGAGCTCAGAGGGGTTACGTGGCCGGCTGGGGAGACTAATGGCCCAGGTTAGCTCTGCATACTGAATGATAGCCACTCCCTCTGCCCTCCTTGTGGGGCTCACTGTGCCCCTCAACCTGGGAGAGGTTATGACCTGTGCCTGGAGCCTTCCTTCCCCAACTCTTCAAAACTGGACCTAGGGTGCCAGCCAGTACTGTGGTGTAGCAGGTAAAGCCTTCACCTGCAGCATGGCATCCCACATGGGCGCCGGTTCATGTCCTGGTTGCTCCACTTCCACCAGCTCCCTGCGAATGTGCCCGGGAGAGCAGCAGAAAATGGCCCAACTGGTTGGACCCTTGCACCTATGTGGGAAAGTCCTGATATCACTCGTGGTATCAACTTGCTGGTTGTGGCCATTTAGGGAGTGAACCAGTGGATGGAAGGTTCTCTTTCTCTCTCTCTCTCCTTCCATTTCTGCCTTTCAAATAAATAAATCTTTAAAAAAAAAAAAAAAAAAAAAAAAAAAGAACTGCAACTGAGTGGGCACCTGGATGCCTGCCCCAGAGGCTGCGACTCCAGGATGAAGAGGCGGCGGCAGTGGGAGAGGGAAGCAGTGGAGAGAGGCTGGGCCCCTGAAACAGGAAGGAGCGTGGTGAGGTCACTGTGAAGGGTGGGTAAGCAGGGAGGCGTGCAGACTCAGCCTGCAGGGCGGCCAGGCCACGAGCCGACAGTCACGCCAGCAGGCAGGCAGACACACACACACTCCGCTCAGGACCACCGGGCTCCTCCCTAACTGACCCATGAGTTCCCAAAGGCACCTGCTCTCTGGTGCCCCAGTGGTAGCCGCAGAGGTCCCTGGCACCTCTCTCTCCAGTTGGGAGCCGAGCCCGTGGTCGCCCCGCAGTGAGACCAGGACTTTTGTGAGTGCAGTGAGAGGCTAATCAGGACTGCCAGAAGCTTCCCCTCCAACCCCCTCTCCCCCCCGTCACGGCGGACAGGCAGCAGGCCCCGAAATGGGAAGTACTTGGGCTTCCTGAAACTTCAAGGCTCAAATCCCAGCCAGCTGACTCTAGCCTCTGCCTTGCTAAAACAGCATTGTGTGTCCCCGGGCTTGGGACTCCACACTGGGCTCATGTGCAGGTCAGGGAGGGGCTGGCCCCGGCAAGCCGGGCCTCAGGCCACTAGAGCAAACCCCACCCCAAGACCCACTTCCGGATGGAAAGCAAAGCAAACGGCCAGACTGCCCAGAGAGTGTGAGCGCCAATACGGGGATGTGACCAGGACCTGAGCCGATGGGGCTTTGGCTGGGGCAGCCCTGCCACCACACACAAAAGGTAAAGTGGACAGAGTATGCTCAGATCATCTAAAAGATGTTATTAATAACAAACCTGAGGATTCTAAATGTTTATTCATAGCTACTTGAATGGCAGAACAGAGACAGAGCTGCTCGCTCTGTCTTCTTCCCTTTACAGGTTCACTCCCCAAATGGCTCCAACAACCAGGGCTGGGCCAGGCCGAACCCAGGAGCCAGGTTGTCCAGTCAGGGGCCCAGGCACTTGCACCATCACCTGCTGCCAGCCAGGATGCATTAGCAGGGAGCTGGACGGATGTGGCACTGCCGGCAGACAACTAAAGTGATGGCTTTACCTGCTGTGCCACACTCTGCCCCTCAATGACTTTAAGTGTAACTAAGAGAAAGGCATTCGGCCCAGCAATCAAGATGTCAGCATCCCACAGCGGACTACCCGGGTTAGAGTCCCAGCTCCAACTCCTGACTCCAGCTTCCTCCTAATGCAGACCACGCTCAGAGGAACTGGGCTCCTGGCTTCAGCCTGGCCAAGCCCTAGCTATAGGGAGCATTTTGGAGGTAAGACTGGCAGATGGGAGCTCTCGGTCTCTCTCCCAAATAACTTTTAAAAAATTAAAATAAATTTTAAAAGGATTTTGAATCATTAAACCAGCATCTACAACAGAGTAAGGTGCTCACCTACTCATCATGGCTTAGTTCTTTCTTCTGTAAAATGCAGCACAACACATGTACCTCACCTTGGAGGCTTTGTGCAAATTACAAAGGAGAAAGTGCCTGGCACACCACACTCAATGTTACCTACGTAACAGGTTTGTTTAAAATCTTTTTTTTTTAAGTTTTTTAAAGGGACCGCCATTGTGGCACAGAGGGTTAAGCTGCCACCTGCAACACTGGCATCCCATACGAGCTCTGGCCCAAGTCTCGGCTGCTCCACTTCTGATGCAGCTCCCAGCTAACGACATCTGAGAAAGTGGAAGACAGCCCAAGTGCTTGGGTCCCTGCACCCATGTGGGAGACCAGGAAGAAGCTCCTGGCTCCTGGCTAAGGCCTGGCCTAGCTCAGGTCCTTCAGCCATTTGGGGAATAAACCAGGGGGTGGAAGATCTCTCTCCCTTCCTCTCTGTAACTCTTTTAAATAAATCTTAAAAAAAAAGAAAAGAAAAAACTGCAAATTTGCAAAAAGTGGCTTAAAGATCTGAAGAGTTTAGGGGTCGGTGTTGGGCCATATCCCGCATCACAGTGGCTGGACTCCATGCCCAGCTCAACCTCCTGACTCCAACTCAGTGCACATCCTGGGAGGCAGTGGTGATGACTCAAGTGACTGGCTTCCTGCCACTCAAGTGGGAAACCTGGTTTGAGTTCCCAGCTCCTGGCTTTGGGTCCTAGCCCCTGGCCTGCTGCGTGTATCTGGGGAGTGGACCAGCACGTGGGAACTCTGTCCATCTGTCTCTCTCTGCCTCTCAGATAAAACAAACAAAAATGCTTTAAGTTCCGTAACTTGTCTTTCAAGTCAAAGAAGCCAACTGGAGGGGAGTGAAATCAAATGGAAGGCGTCCCCGCCGCCCCCCCCCCCCCCGGGCCCCGGGCAGGAGGAATGTTCCCATGCCACCCACTCCTGCAGCGCTGGGAGCCGTGGGGCGCTCAGGACCCAGCCCTCTTGCCAGTGGCACCCTGCCCGGAGGACTCTGCAGGACATGCTCATAATTTGTTTTTATTTTTAGACACATCTGCAAATGCAGTCTGAAAAACTACCAGCCCTCACAAAACCAGGGCAATTTTCTCCTGTTTTTCTAAAGCTGTAATTGTCACTGCCTTCTTTACTCGGGCGGCGCACAGCCGCCTCTCCGGCACGCCGCCTCGCCTGCCGCGGGTCTGCCACCCGACCCTCAGGCGCTGGCTGAGGGTGACGCCTCCCCTGGTGCTCCGGGCCTGTAGGCCTCACCTGGGCATCCGGAAGTGCGGGCCAGCACATCTCAGCAGCCACCCTGTGGCTAACCGGACAGTGGCAGCCGCTCAGTGTGCTGGGAGCCGTAAGCAGAGCTTCCTCTGCGCTGCCGGCGTGAGTGTTGTCTTGCAACCATACGGGCTCATCAGAGTTCAGGCCACAATGTGATGTGAGCAAGCCTGGTCCCTGGCTTCACTAGCTCCCTGCATAGGAACAAAGGCCAGTGCTGTGCAATCCATGTCCTTAGGGTGGAAGTGTGTTTCAGACAAGTGGAGGGAAGACGTGGTTGGTGGGAGAGAACAGAAATTGAAGAGGCTCACTGTAAGTGTGCGTGTTTCAAGTTGGATTAAACATGGTGGGAGAGCCTGGTATCAGGGGAGCTGCTGAGAAAACTCACACTTTATGATCCAGCTCCCAGCTAACGTACCTGGGAAAAGCAGCAGAAGATAGCCTGTGTCCCTGGGCCCCCACACGCCTGTGAGACACTCGGGTGGAGTTCCAGGCTCCTAGCTTCTGCCTGGCCCTGGCCCTGGCCCAGTCAAAGCTGGGCCATATGGAAGATCTCTCTCCCTCTTTGTCTTTCTCTCTGTTAACACTTTCAAATAAACAAAATAAAACTTTTTTAAAAAAGTTTGCAACAGGATGATTTTCAAACAAAAGCCATAGGCTTGCGTTCTGTGCATGAACCGCCCCTCTGCACGAGGCAGCCCCTCGTGACACACGCGAGGCCCAGTGCTAGCACGGGCACGGGGAGCCCTTGACCTGGCCCGTGCAGGGCACTTGTGGCGCCAACTCCAGAAGCCACGGGAGCTCTGGGCTGAAATAACAGCACCATAAGAGATACTGGCGAGTCGGAAGGGGCGGGGCGCACTTGTCAATCTGGTGGGGAAAGAAATTCGAGAGGCAGGAGAGAAGGATCCGTTTTGGGGACAGGTGTGCACTTGTGACTTTAGAGTTTATTGTCCCAAACGTCCCTGGCTCGATGAAGGCCGTGCAGGTACACAGCCCTGTAAACTTCACGAAGAGGGTACAGGAAAGCTCCGCCCCATCCCAAAGATGGGATGCACCTCTGCCAATCAGGGGTACAGCTCATCCCTTGTCATCAAAATTCCAGGCTAGGAACGGACACAGCAGAGCAACCTCCCAGCCCCTAACACCAAATTATCTTTGCTACCCGGCTACTGACTCACCGGGTTCTTTCTGCATGCCACAATCTGAAGCATTTAAACTTTCCACCCCAGTGTCCACCGCACATCCAATCTCAGTGTCTTCCTCACTGCCTCTGGGGTTTTCTAGATAACTCTAGAAGTGGTAGGTAGGGCGTCCCTACAGGATGCTAAGTTTTCAGCTAAACAAGCCTCCGCCAGGGTGGGCGCCAACCCTTCTCTCCTGAATTAGCAGGCATTCTGCCAGGCCTTTGCTCACACGAGGGACTGAAAGGGAAGGTGTGTGCAAACAATGTGTCTGCGCCCAGGGCTGGAGGAAGGGAGAGGGACAGCAGCACCAGGCTCTCCTGCTAAGTTGTTTCTTTAACAAGGAGGCAACACCTCTGTGAAATCCCATAGTGGCAGTTTTTATTAAAAAAAAAAAAAAAGTTAATTGAAAGGCATAGTTACAGAGACACAGAAAGAGAAAGGAGAAGAGAGATCTTCCGTCTGCTGGTTCACTCCCCAGTTGGTCCCAATAGAAAGGCCAGGAGCCTGGACTCCATTTGGATCGTCCACGTGGGAGCAGGAGCCCAAACACTTGGGCCATCTTCCACTGCTTTCCCAGGCCATAGCAGAGAGCTGCACTGGAAGTGAGCAAGTGGGACTTGAAGCATCCCTCATACAGGATGCTGGCGACACAGGTGGCAGCCTAACTCGCTGTGCCACAACGCTGGCCCCTCAGTGGCAGTTCTTAATGTGACAGATTCTGGTCTTCTTCCTGGATTTTAAGAAGCACGTGCACACCAGCTAAGCCATCAGTGGAACTGGCTGCTCTGGCCCCAGCTTTCTTCTCACAGCCAAGAGCCCCCCTGCGTTCATTTAGCAAGTATTTACAGAGCGCCTAAGTTAGCAGACACTGGGTTAAAAGCTAGCGACATAAAACTGAAGACACGAAAGTTTGCCCAACTCCCGGCATTAAGTAGACAGGTACTTGTGTGGTGTTTAAAACCAAAAATGGCACAGGCCTTTGGCAGAGTGGTTAATACACCTTCAGTTCTTAACAGAATGCCTGGGTTCAAGTCCCAGCTCCTGTCTAAGGCACACCCTTGGAAGGTAGCAGGAGATGGCTGAGGGTGGGGGGGATCAGCCTGGCCAGGTCCTGGCTGTTGCGGGGATGAGGGAGGTGATTCTGCAGATGGGAGATCTGTCTCTGCCTTTCAAGGTTAATAAATAAGTTAATTAAAGAACTGGGGGGGGGGGGGGGCTGGTAAACCGCTGTCTGCTGTACCGGCATCTCATATGGGTGCCAGTTCAAGTCTCAGCTCTCTGCTGTGGCCTGGGAAAGCAGTAGAAGACGGCCCATCCTTGGGCCCCTGCACCCATGTGGGAGACCCAGAAGAAGCTCCAGGCTCCTGGCTTCACTCTGGGGAGTGAATCGGCAGATGGAAGACCCCTCTTTCTCTCTCTGCCTCTAACTCTACCTTTCAAATAAATAAATAAATCTTAAAAAAAAAAAAAAAAAAGCTTCTTTGAAAACCAGAAACTAAGGATGGATGGTTGAAAAAGAAAGCACCTGAGGCCAACATTGTGGCACAGCATGTCAAACCACGGTCCGCCCGTAAGGCCAGGATCCCATCTGGGCGCTGGTTCGAGTCCCGGCTGCTCTACTTCCGATCCAGCTCTCTGCTAATACGTCTGGGAAGGCAGCAGAAGGTTGCCCAAGTGTTTGGGCCCCGCACCCACGTGGGAGATCCAGATGGAGTTCGGTTTCCTGGCTGGGCCAGGCCTTTCCGGCCAGCTGGGGAGTGAACCAGCAGATGGAACAGCTCCCTCTTCACCACTCTGCTCTCTGCAACAAGGGCTTTCAAATACAGAAATAAACAAATCTTAAAAAAAAAAAAACTCCCGTGGGAGTGGAAGTGGCTGATGACCAAGTTAATCCCGAGGGGCTCAATTCCCTGGATCGCTGGCTGGTACTCTGCGCATGACTGAGGCGCTTTAAACATTTGCAGTTCAACAGTGAAAAGTTCCTTTAAGGGGAAATCCAACATGTCTTGCTCAAGCACTCCGCCCTGCCCCGCACACCCCTGGTCCGGCTGGCCTTTCGCTCCCAGAGCGCTTCCAACCAGGTCCCCCCCCCACCTACCCCCAGCAATCAAATCCGTTTACTTTTGCAAAAGCACCTTGTTTCAGTTTAAAAAAAAAAAAAAAAGGCACCAGCACAGAGGAGCAGACAGAACCATGTCTCTCTCTGTTTGGTCACGCAGGCCCTGAACATAGGCACTGCACAAGGCCAGGGCAAAGTCTGCGTGGGAAACCACGTTTGCAACAGCGGGGGAGCCGGGGCGGTCACGCGGGGCGGCGAGCGCCCAGGGCTCCCGCTCCGGCCGGCCAGGAAGGCCTCGCGCCAGCCCGGGGTGCACACCCAAGGCGCCGGGCCCGCCTCCAGCGGCCGGGCAGCGGGAACCGCGAACCGCCGTGGAACGGCCGGCGAGGGAGCGCCGCGCCCCCTGGCGGCGGGGCGCGGGCTTCTCCGCTCCCGGCCGCCGCCGCCGCCGCCGCCGCCGGCCTGCCTCGCTCCATTTGCAGGCTCCGGCGGCAGCGTCCTCCGAGCCGCTGCTGCTCCGGCCTCGCGCTCCCTGCTCGGCATCTCCCCCAGTCCCCGCCCCCTGCTCCCGCTCGGACACCCCCTTGCAGTCGCCGAGCCGTCCCCAGCCCCCCAGCCCCGCCGAGCGCGAGCGCCCGGCCGCCGGCGGCTCGGTGAAGCCGGCTCCGCACAGCCTACCGCGCGGCCCCGGGCCGCTCCATCGCGGCGCCCGGCGCGGGTGTGGGGCCGGCGCGCTGCGCGAGTGGGGCGGCGGCGGCGGCGCAGACCGTTCCCCTGCGCGGCCCCCGCCCCCGCGCGGCGCGCGTGCTCCCCGGAACGCCATGGGGCCGCGGCGTTCCGAGCGGGCACAAAGGGGTGCGCGGCACAATGGGCGCGGCGAGCCCGTGGGCGCCGGCTCGGGCGGCTCGGCCCTGCGCGGGGGTGGGCGCTCCCCGCCGGCGGGCGCGCTCGGCGCAGCCCCCCTCCGCGTCCCCTCCCCTGCTCCCGCCCCCCACCCCGGCATGGATGTTGCAGCCACGCTCCCGGCCGGCTGCCCCGGAGCCGCCACCGCGCGGCCGGCTCGGTCCGCCCCGCACTTACCTGGGACGCGAGTTCTGGACTTTGCAGAGCGGGCCCGCGCCGCCGAGTTTGGGCGCCACGTGGGGAGGGGGGTGGGGGGGGAGGGCGCGGGGCCGAGAGTGGGGGCCGCGCGCGGAGGGGGCCTGGCCGGGGCGGCGGGCGGGCGGCGGGCGCCGTGTATTTTCCCCTCTCTTTGTGTGTCCGTGCGCTGCGCTCTCGCGTGACGTGACGGGACTCCGTGTGTCATTTCCGCACAAGGACACAGGAGCCCCCGCTGCAGTGGAACCACAACCCCTCCGCCCCCACCCCTGGCCCGCCCCTCCCCCTCAGCGGGGCACACGCGGGACCGGCGGCGGCGGCGGCGGCGGCGCTCGGGCGTGAACGGCCGCGGCGGGGAGCTCGGGCGCGCACTCCGGGGGCCCGGGCGGCCCGGCGCGCTCGGCCGGCGCCGCGCCGCTCGGCTCCACGTGGGCCCGCGCCGGCGGCCGCGCACCCACGGCGCGCCGGGAACAATGTCCCCCCTGCGCGCCGTGCGCGTCCCCCCCCGAGTCATTTCTGGGAAACGTGTCTCCTCAGACCCGAGCGCGTCTCCTCAGACCCCCGAGCGCCTCTTTCTCTACTTTTTTTTTTCTTTTTTTTTGAAGCCCCCACGGGACGGCGACAGTGCAGAGCGTCTCCGCCCCCGGCACCCGCGCCTCTCCCGAGGTTCCCGGCATTGCGGGCCGTGACGCTGGCCCCCGGGCGGGTGTTCCCGCGCCGGGCACAAAGACACGGGGGTCCCCGGGTGGCCTCGCGCGGGGCCTGGAGTCCGGCGGGACGCGGGAGGGGACCCCCGGCGCTGGGAAACGCTGGCTCAGGCCACTCCCCCAGCGGGGTGTTGCAAGCCTGAGAGCTAAAAATCTGCTTTCTACTTGGCAGGCGAAGTTTTGAGGTTTGAGGGTGCGGAGCGGGTGCGCGCGGCCCCACGGAGCGTCCGCGCCCGGCGCTTACAATAGAGGCACACGAGTCCCCAGGCTTGGTACAGGCTGGCTCGTTTCACTCCTAAGTGGCTCCAGCCTGCGGATCGCGAGTAGATGAACACGAAACCTACCCCTCGGGTGTTTTTCTCAAGTCTCAGTGATTTGGGGGTGGGAGTGGGAGAGTCGAGGACGCCCAGTTTCCACAGTCAAGCCACGTTTGTATTTTAGACAATGCGAATGTAAAAAAAAAATTTTTTTTAATCCTTTAATTTGCCGATCGAAGAAAGTATAAAAAGAAAAATGCAAATGATGCCATCTGCTGCTCACAGCTGACTGGCTGCGCGAGAGGACCATGTGGCCCAGCCCCGCGCGGTCAGCGAGTAGGTAGAATAGAGTTTAAAAGCAGGCATCTGCTGGCTGCTGGCTCCCCGGCCGCAGCGAGGGTTTGAATTAACGTAGAGTTTTTGGAATTACCTTATCTTTCTCCAGACCGCTCCAATTGGGAATTTTGATCATTTTGCAAGCTCCTCCTCTTCGAGTTTGCTTATCGAAAGGCTCAGAGTTCGACTCTGCGAGACCTTGGAGGAATCCTGTGGAACATTCTCGAGCTATATTTGGGTTGCAGACTCGGAGAAGTCAGGAGCAATTGCTATGCAAAATTAGCAAGTAGCCTGGAGGAACGAGCCGCGGATCCAGGGGGTGCTTTTTATAAAAGAAAGCTATACGTGCTCAGTGTCATTCAAAACAGGATGATGAAAAGAATGGGGCCGAGATAGCAGCCCTTCAAATTCAAAAGACTTGGGACGCCCTATCTACATTTAAAATAGGGCGGGGGGAGGAAGGGAGGAGAAGTGCTTGAGGGAGAATGGTTAATTTATACATTCCCAGAAGACAAAGTGCAGGCACTTGGATTTCTGCGGGGAACTTGACTTTTACACACTTGCACGTTAAATAACACGGGTGATACAGTACACCGCTTGCCTTGCTTAACAGATACAGCAGTTTTATTCTCACCTTCAATTTAATGTGACAGTTACAATTAGAATTTTAAAGTGGAAGTTGCATTTCATTAGTTGAGTTTTCTAGGATTTCCCAGTGGAAGACTTAGGACCGGTTAAGGGTAGCATTTAAGCTCGTTTTGCATTTAAACCACTTGGCTGTGAATGTAAAATGACCTTGTTAAATTTTTAGAAAGGACCGGGTGAAATCTGTGCTGTGAAAGGATGTATCTTTAGCCAGCTATTCACGGTGACAACTCAGGTATTTAAAGACATATTAAATAATACAATAATAGAGGCAAATGATGCAAACCCACAGTCAAGCCACGTTTGTATTTTAGACAATGAGAATGTAAAAAAAATATATTGTTTCAAACCGAGGATTTTGCCGCATGCAGTGTTTCTAATAGCTAGTACCCAAGGCAGGCAGCTGCCTTTGACATAGCTGACTGTCTGAAACGTAACCCTCAGGAAACTCAAACTGACCTGCACTATTATCGTGAAAGCATGCATCTTAAATTAGTAGAACTGGATCGATCTCCTTAACCCAGTAAGCTGTTTCAAAATAAGTTATTAATTGAAATGGAAGGTCATTGCTATCTAGGAAAGAAAATTACCTTCAAGTGGTGTTGGACATTTATGTAAGGGAAATATATTTCCATGAGTAGATAAAGAGAAATGAAAAAGCAAAGTGCATTAAGGCATTGACATGTATTGGGACAGCTGTACTTAACTTTGGAAATACAAAAAAAAAAAAAAAAGTTCCGAAAGCACGGTTGAATAAAAGTAATGCCAGCTGGGGAAATGCTAATAAACGTGGTTGTACTTGGGGAGAAGAATGAGATAAAAAGCACAGTTTACCCTAGAACGTCATGGGTAGTAGTAGTTCATGGATCACAAGGATTTATCTATAAAGACCTAGAAAAAAACAACCACCTAGTTTTTAGAGATCTGTTTAATTAGAAATTTTTGGAGTAGAAATGCATTTTTGTCTTTTAAAATATATATATTTATTTGAAAAAGAGAATGCTCCCATTGGCCTGTTTGGTCTCCAAATGCCTGCAGTGGTTGAGGCGAGGCGGGGCGGGGCGAGGCCAGGCGGAAGCGAGGAGTGAAGCCGGGAGTTGGAAACTCAATCCAGGTCTCCCACGTGGATGGTAGGAGCCAATTTATTTGAATCATTCCTGCTGCTTCCCAGGGCCTGCATTGGCAGGCAGCTGGAGTTAGGGGCCGGCGGCGGGCACTGAATCCAAGCACTCCAATGTGGGAGGCAGGTCTCAGCCAGAGTCTTCACCCCTAGGTTAAACAGGGCTCCCTTCCCCTGCCAGAAATGCGCCTTTCAAGATTTCAAATCTGACTTGCTGTAATTGATCTAGTCAACTTGATTTTAATGTCACCTAAGCGAAACGCAGCAGGGGCAAAGTTGGCTGCTTGGGCCGTGTAAAACACTAAGTGTAAGAACTCAAGTGGAAAACCACATAGCGTGGAATGAAGAGTGGGGTGATGCAAATACATAATTAAGAGTGGCAGACAGACAGACATTGCCAAATACCTCTTAACTGTTACTCCAAAGACTTTATCATTGCTAAAATATATTTATGGTTGCCAAGACAATGTTTAGTAGAGTTTTTTTTTTTTTTTTCGGTAGTTAAGTCTTAAAACAACGCAACAGATTTTACTGTTACTTGTGAGACATTTCCACTTTATTTCTTGCCTGCTGGATGTATAATTTTGCCAAGTCTTCAACTTCAAACAGAAGTAGCTGGCAGATCCAGATTCCATGAATACTCACAACAGAAAAGTTAAGAAGAAGAGGGGCAGGGGCACTCATAATTGACTTTATTAAGCAGACCTACAGAAAGCTGTGCCTGGTGCTTTAACCCCTGTGTGCTGAGCCGGGAGGGTGGGAATCTCCTATTACCAAAATCTGGAGCAGGTGACTCACCACGACCCAGTGTGGGGAGAAAAAAAATGTGGCCTTGAATGAAAAGCTGCAGAGAATTTAAGCAAGGTCTTCTTCCTTAAATGAAGAACTGTTTAATAATTTACAACGGCCTGAGATGTTAAGCACCCAGCACAGCCATTAGGATCTGATTTTAGTGGAGTATCTGTTTTGCCCAACAGGATTCTGCAAAAAGTAACATTAGGGAGAGTGAAAACTGCTGCAATCCTACTCTCAAGTTCAAGCCCTTGAGAAAACGAATGCCAATCTGAGCTGTGGCTCCTTCTGAGCCCGGAGTGCTGACTGCAGGCGCTGGAGCCGCGGAGGCTCCTGCACCCAGAGGGCTGCCCAAGGGCCTGCAGTCAGGCAACCCTCCACTGATCACAAGGCTGCAGGCAGGAAGCAGGGAGCAAGTGGAGGCTGGTTTCCCGGCCAATCAGAGCCCGTGAAAAAAAGAGAAAGGAGACAGGCTGCTCTGGTAATTGACGATTTTTAAGAAATCATTTCACGCTGTGCATCAAAAGACTCTAAATTTAATGGTATGTACCAAATTAAACACTTCATGTAAACCAACTCAAGATCCAGTAATTCCACTTCTAGGAATCCTTCCTGGAGAGATACTCAAGCAATGCTACACATGTACAGAATTTTCATTGCAGGATGGTTTGTGATAGCAAAAAATTGGGGGGAAAATGTTAATAAGTGACACCTGTTATGGCATACTGTGTAGGCTTGAGAGAGAGAGAGGGGAGGGGTTCTTTTTCTTGGGTATAGAAGAATTTCTCTGATACATTGCTGAATAGAAAAAGAAAGTTGCAGGTTTATGTATGGGGTGATCCTGTTTTTGAAAAAAGAGGAAAAATTGGCCAGCGCCGTGGCTCAACAGGCTAATCCTCCACCTTGCGGCGCCGGCACACCGGGTTCTAATCCCGGTTGGGGTGCTGGATTCTATCCCGGTTGCCCCTCTTCCAGGCCAGCTTTCTGCTATGGAGGATGGCCCAAGTCCTTGGGCTCTGCACCCGCATGGGAGACCAGGAGAAGCACCTGGCTCCTGGCTTCAGATCAGCGAGATGTGCAGGCCGCAGTGGCCATTGGAGGGTGAACCAACAGCAAAAAGGAAGACCTTTCTCTCTGTCTCTCTCTCTCTCACTATCCACTCTGCCTGTCCAAAAAAAAAAAAAAAAAAAAAAGGCCGGTGCCGCGGCTCACTAGGCTAATCCTCCGCCTTGCGGCGCCAGTACACCGGGTTCTAGTCCTGGTCGGGGCACCGATCCTGTCCCGGTTGCCCCTCTTCCAGGCCAGCTCTCTGCTGTGGCCAGGGAGTGCAGTGGAGGATGGCCCAAGTGCTTGGGCCCTGCACCCATGGGAGACCAGGAGAAGCACCTGGCTCCTGCCATCGGATCAGCACGGTGCGCCGGCCGCAGCGCGCCTACCACTCTGCCTGTCAAAAATAAAATTAAAAAAAAAAAAAAGAAAAGAAAAAGAAAAAAGAGGAAAATATGGGGGTGGGCGCTGTGGCAGCAGGTAAAGCCGCCCCCTGCAGTGCCGGCATCCCATATGGACGCTGGTTCTAGTCCCAGCTGCTCCACTTCTGATCCAGCTCTCTGCTCCAGCCTGGGAAAGTAGTAGAAGATGGCCTAAGTCCTTGGGCCCCTGCACCTGCATGAGAGACCTAGCAGAAGCTCATGACTCCTGGCTTTGGATCGCTTCAGCTCCAGCTGTTGTAGCCATTTGGGGGAGTGAACCAGAGAATGAAGGACCTCTCTATCTGCCTCTGTCTCTGTAACTCTGCCTTTCAAATAAATAAGTAAATGTAAAAAAAAAAAAAGAAAAAGAAAAGAAAACATGGATGTAGATCTCCTTGGGTGTGAAGAGAAAAGCCCTGGAAAATGCAGGGGTCCTAGGGCTGACCCCTGAAACGTGGCATGGCAGAGAGGAGAGTAGGCCTTTTGCTTTCTCAGTGTGTAGATTTATGAATGTTTGATTTCATTTCCCCCACACAATAGGTATCTATTGTTTTTGTAGCTCTTTTCCTCTCTCAGACACTAAAAAATACAGTTATCACCACAGCTTAAAAAGCAAAAGTCAACCTAAAGTAGCTAAGTCAGGACAAGTTGGTGTGACAGCCTACTCATGTCACCAATTCCCTCTGTCTTTGCATATTTCCACAGCTTAAGCAGAGAGAAAGCAATTAATTTTTTTTTTTTTTTTTGACAGGCAGAGTTAGAGAGAGAGAGAGAGACAGACAGACAGACAGAAAGGTCTTCTTCTGTTGGTTCACCCCCCAGTGGCAGCTACGGCCGGTGCACTGCGGCCAGCGAACTGCACCACACCGATCCAAAGCCAGGAGCCTTGTGCTTCTCTTGGTCTCCCATGCAGGTGCAGGGCCCAAGCACTTGGGCCATCCTCCACTGCACTCCCGGGCCACAGCAGAGAGCTGGACTGGAAGAGGGGCAACCAGGACAGAATCCGGCACCCCGACCGGGACTAGAACCTGGTGTGCCGGCGCTGCAAGGCGGAGGATTAGCCTAGTGAGCCGCGGCGCCAGCCGATAGCTCCTATATCTCTAAGGATGTCCCCAGCATCAGGAAACGTTAGGACCTGAGAAATAATAGATATCAACTGCCTGGTTTCATCAATAAAGAAACTGAGGCAAGAAGAGATGGTGGTTTGCCCATAGCTCAATGCCTTTGGAATGGCATTTCTGGGTTCCTCCTCATATTATTTCTACCAAAGGCCAAAGAGGTTAAAAAAAAATTACAACACAGATGCTACCAAGGAGGGAAATAGTCAAGATTTGTGCTCACAGAGTTGCATTTATTCATACCAACACCCTGCCCCCAGCCTCTACCTCCCTGGAGGGGCTTAGGCGCCCCAGGCCTGGGCTGGGGGCTGCCTGGGCTGGGGGTCCCCCACGCTGTACTCCCACAGCAGACTGCCCTTTCTCATCATGGAGACTTTTCCGGATGGCACTGTGCCCCTCCCAAGTTCAGGTTGAAGTCTCAACCCTCAGTTCACCTCAGAAGGGGACCACAGGTAGAGATAAGGCCCTTGAAGAGGTAACCGGCTTGTTAAATATCAGTGTTCCAGTCCTCTTGGTGTAGAGAGAGAAACAAAGGGTCCGCAGTTAAGAGCAAAACCATGGGCATGATGCCTTCAGGAACTGTCCCCGCGTGCCCTGTGCTGTGAACAAGGACCGGCCCAAAGCAGACTGCTCCATCAAGGCAGGCCATACTGCACCACCTCTAAAGTAACGGCGATAGCAAGAGCCGTCCACTTCTCAGCCTTTCTCTTTCCATGTGGTCGTGGTGTGCTTGGGCTACAGAACAAAAAGGCACAGACTGAGTGGATTAAATAAAAACGTCTTTTCTCACAGTTCTAGAAGACAGGAGTCTGGATCAGAGCGCCTGGTAAGAGCGCTGTCCCTGGCATGCAACCAACTCCCTTTCTGCTGTGTCTCGCATTACGGGGCTGGGGAGGTAGGCAAGTTAGTCTGGGGTCTGGGGTCTTGGTTTTTTGTTTCTCCTAAAGGCAGAATTACGGGGGGGGGGGGGGGGGGGAGTGTGGGGAGAGAGAGACACAGACAGATCTTCTATCTGCTCCCTAAATAGCCACAATGGTTAGGACTAGGCCAGGCAGAAACCTGGACCCTGGAACCCCATCTGGGGCTCCCATGTGGTTGGCAGTGGTCCAAGCAGTTGGGTCATCCTCTGTTGCTTTCCCAGGCACCTCAGCAGGGAGCTGGATCTGAAGTGGAGCAGCAGGGACTTGAATCAATGCTCAAATGGAACGCTGGCTTTCCAGGCAGTGGTTTACCTCACTGCACCACGATGCCTTCCCTGGCATCTGTTCTGATAAGGCACTAATCCTGTCAGGCCCCACCCTCATGATCTCATCCAATCTTAATTAGACCCATGTGGTTCCATCTCCCAATACTAGTGTATTGGATGCTAGGGCTTCCACATCCGAATTAGGGGCGGGGCTGGGGCACAAAAACTTTTGTTTTAAGATTTATTTGAAAGAGTTACAGAGAAAGGGAGAGATCTTCCATCTGCTGGGTCACTCCCCAAATGGTTGCAACAACTGAGGCTGGGCCAGGCCAAAGCCAGGAGCCAGGAGCTTCTTCTGGGTCTCCCACGTGGGTGCAGGGGACCAAGCACTTCTACTGCTTTCCCAGCACATTGGCAGGGAGCCTGATCTGAAAGTGGAGAAGCCGGGACTAGAACTGTTGCCCATATAGGATGCTGGTGTCACGTTGGCGGCTTAACCTGTTAGGCCACAACACCGGTCCCGGACACAGAAATGCTTAATCCATGATAATAATGTTTTCTTTTTAAAAAATTTGTATTCATCTGAAAGGCAGATAGAGACAGAGATAGACAAGTATCTTCCATCCACTGGTTCACACCCCAAATGCTGGCAATAGCCAAGCTGGGCCGAGTCAAAAACCAGGATCCATAGAATTCAAGCCAAGTCTTTCATGTGGTGACAGGGACCCAAATATTTGAGCCTTTGCTGCTGCCTGCCAGGGTTCCCGTTAGCAGGAAGCTGGAATTGGAAGCAGAGCTGAGACTTGAACCCAGGCATTCTCTGATAGGGGATGCAGGCGTCCCAGAGTCTTAGCTGCTGTGCCAGACACCTGCCCCAGTGTTTTAAATTTTGTTATCTTTGTGTGTGTCCTTGACCACAGACTGGAGAGAGATGGTAACAGGTGTCACCAATCTGCCCACACCAATCACCCATTTCTGAGAAAGTAATGTCCAGAGAGAGTACATGGTTTGTAGTTGACTCTCACAAATCATTGTTGCAGGTCTAGTAGGTGGCTTTTGTTTTATAAAGAACATGGCTAATTTAACTTTGCTGGTAGCATTGGAATCCCAGCCAGGTGCAACATGAACCGAGTGTGTGATTCTCGGAAGCCTTTGGCTTATTCATAGCATGAGGCGACCCCGTCCGGGAGGATGGTCACACAGAGACAGTCATATGTACCCGGTGCAGCGTCTGGCACCAGGTTGGTCTAGTGCAGAGTGGCTGTTATTTTTATTGGTTATAACTGAGGTCAGAACTGTTGAAATAAGTAGCCCAGGCGTTCACACAACACACACCCCAAAACACACTTCCAGTTTGGCAGCAAACGCACGGAGGTTCATAGGAGCAACCCCAATGCCTTCTGGAAGGCAGCCCAGAAAACACCACTTTTCATCCGCCACCCAGAAAGTGAAACAAAATGCCCGCGTGGATGGTCTCTGCTGGTCTCTGCACCTGGCTCCCGGAGATCTGAGGGGGTGGAGACTTCATCCAACTCCCCATGCCTAGGAGGCCTCCATGGAGGCCCCTGGGCCACGGGCCACCTGCCCTTGGTGACCCTGTCTGGTCTCTACCATTGCTGTGGGGGTCTGCCCCATCCTGGATTATGAGCTTCCAAAACCTTGAGCCAAAATCAGCCTCCTCCTTCCTTCCAAATAGCCTCTCACGGGTGTTTATTATGGTGGCGGAAAGGGGACCATTCCAGACCCCAATCAAGGATTTCTGATGGCCGCTGTCCCCCTCTCCAGGACAGGTTCTGGCACTTTGGGGTCACTAGAGCCCTGAGCTGAATAACCAGGCCAATGAGAAAGCATCGGGAGCCAGCGTGAGCAAGTCCCAGCCCACTCCTCCGAGCGTAACTGTTTTTTATTATTTACTTTGTGTGTTGAGCCCCCTTCTGGAGTCCTCCGCAGGCCCCAGGCATGTGCCCATGCAGGTTTGGGCAGAGCCGGCGGGCCCTGCGGCAGTGGCCGTCATGCCTGACCGGGGACACAGCTCTCTCTCTCTCCCCTCAAGGCTGCCTAGGACAGGGGCGTGCAGGGCACAGGCCCACAGGGAGCGGAGAGGAGGGTCGCGGGGTTGGCGTCCTACCCAATTTCACAAGGAAACACCAGCTCTCAGTTTTCTTGCAGCAGGAGCCTTCTTCGGTCTTTGTTCATTTAAAAAAAAAAAAAAAAAAGGAGAGAGAGAGCAGAGAGAGCGAGCAGAAAAAAACAGCTTGGGTGGAGAGGAACCTCTGTTGTCCGGAAAATGACAGAGCGAGCACCTGACCCTTGGCCTCGGCTCAGAAGCTGTGAGAAGCCAGGGCGACCGTTCCCGCTGCGGTTGGCACCTGGTTTGCGTTTGTCCCCCAAGGGTTCCCGCGTGGGGAGGTGCGGGGAGGAGCCTGGGGCTCTGGGGTGCATGTCGTTCCCGCGTACCCCTGGGTCAGTTCTCAAGGGCACAGCTTCTTCCTGCAGTGTGGGACCCCAGCCTGTCACTTGCACTCCTGCCCCAGGCCTTTCCCCGGGGGCCCCGCCCAGAGGCGGAGCCAGTGGGGTCGCGGGATCCCGGACTTCTGGAACTCAGCGTCAGGTATTTCATTACGGTAACAAGAACTGGACGAATATCCTTCTTGTCTCAAGCTGGCGACCACGTGAGAGACTGAGGATGTCGAAGTCTGGGTTTTTAATATGATGTTGCCGGACTTTTTTTTTTGATGTGGAATGATTGACATTCACAGGGCCAGACAGCCTGCCTGCCGGTCAGCCCCCCCCCCCCCCTCCACGGCCCCCAGCGAGTGAGGTGGCCCGGGCAGCGGCCATTTGGAGCACACTCCCGGCTCCCAGGCAGTCACTGGGAAGCCCTGCAGGGGCTCTGCTCACTCCCTCACAAAGAGCCACCACCCTCTGCTTAGACATTTTGCCTAAGGCTCAAATCCTTTCCCTGTTGAACTTAAGCTTTTTATTTTATTTATTTTTTACCTAAAAGCACAGAGAGTGAGAGAGAGAGAGAGAGAATATCTTCCATCTGCTGGTTCCCTCCCCAAATCCCCGCAAAAGCCAGGGCTGGGCCAGACCAAAACCAGGAGCCCAGGACCCCATCCAGGCAGAGACCCAAATGTGGAGCCATCACCTGCTGCCTTCCAGGATGTACAGTAGCAGGAAGCTGCATTGGAAGTGGAGCTAAGACTGGAATCAAGTCCTCGTTAAGGGACATCCCTAGGCCTTAAGCTTTGAGGAACATAAGCTTAAAGCCACGTCAGCTTGAGGGTTATTTCACTTTCTGTCCCCTCGCTTCCCATCACCAAAACAATAAGCCCAGGTGGGAATATCTGGAGACAGGAAAGGGAAGAGGGAAATACCAGGAGAAGAAAAGCATAGGTTAAAACCTAGCGGCAGGCATTGTGGTGTAGTGGGTTGAGGTGTCACCAATGATGCCGGCATCCCACATGAGACCACTTAGGGTCCTGGCTACTCCGCTTCTGATCTAGCTCCCTGCTAATGTGCCTGGGAAAGCAGCGGAGGATGGCCCAAGTACTTGGGCCGCTGCACCCACTCCCAGATGGAGTTCCAGGCTCCTGGTTTCCATCTGGACCAGCTCCGGCCTTGGGGAGTGAACCAGTGGCTAGAAGTTCTCTCTCTCTTTCTCTTTCTCTCTCAACTCTCTCACTCTGTAACTCTGCCTTTCAAATAAATTTTTGAAAGGCAGAGTTACAGAGAGAGAGAGAGAGATCTTCCTTCTACTGGTTCATTCCCCAAACTGCTACGTTGGCCAGTGCTAGGCCAGGCCAAAGCCAGGATCCAGGAGTTTCTTCCAGTTCTCCCAGAGGGGTGCAGGGGCCCAAGTACTTGGGTCATCTTCCATTGCTTTCCCAGGCACATTAGCAGGAAGCTTGATGAGAAGTGGAGCAGGTGGGACTCGAACAGCACCTTTATGGTATGCCGGCATTGCAGGCAGTGGCTTAACCAGCTATGTCTCAATGTTGGCTCCAAAATAAAAAAAAAAAAAAAAAAAATTCAGGGCTGGCGCTGTGGCCCAACAGGCTAATCCTCCGCCTAGCGGCGCCAGCACGCCGGGTTCTAGTCCCTGTCAGGGTGCCGGATTCTGGCCCGGTTGCCCCTCTTCCAGGCCAGCTCTCTGCTATGGCCTGGGAAGGCAGTAGAGGATGGCCCAAGTCCTTGGGCCCTGTACCCGCATGGGAGACCAGGAGAAGCACCTGGCTCCTGGCCGCAGCAGCCATTGGAGGGTGAACCAACGGCAAAAGGAAAACCTTTCTCTCTGTCTCTCTCTCTGTACAATCAGCCTGTCAAAAAAAAAAAAAAAAAAAAAATTCTAAAAAATATTAGCCTGCCCCATGTACTTCATGAACATATTTGGTTTCAGGTTATTTATTAAAGTTTCATAACTTCTCCATGCTGTTTGACCTCTAAGGTAAGGAAGCACTAAGCAAGTCCTTTAGGGAGGAAATCCCAATTCAGCCAATTAATCTTATATTCTATTTAACACAGCATCATCTTTGGTGAAACAGTGTCTTTTACTGGAATGGGGTCTTGTTTTCTTGATTCTGCCATGGGCGATATCTGAATTCAATTATAATGTTTCTGTAAAAACATGTAATGGGTTGCTACATCAAAAGGCAGTTAGTACCTCGCAGGCTTATGGGCTGAGTTAATAGTAAATGTGTGACACTAGTTATTACTGAGTCCTCATGGCTTAAAGAACTAATGGGCTTACTGGGCCATTCCTGGTTTCAGCCACTAAAGCGATACAATGCCTGTGCTCTAGGAAGATGATAAATTTGGGAGCAAGAAGTTCAGACTCGAATTACCGTTGTTTCCTCATTTTCTTTGGTGGCAGGAGAGAAGCTAGTCTCAGTGTGATACTGATTCCAGTGGTCGGGAGTGGGGCACGAGTGTTAGAAGCACACCAGATGAAAATCCATCAACTCAGTGACCGTGTCACCCCCCTGACCTATGCAGTCAGCATGGAGCAGAGAGGAGTAATTGCCCTTTGGAGCCTGAGATGGTGATTTTGAGGGAAAGGGGCCAGAGGAATCCAATGCTCCATGTTTACCTGCTTCCTCCCTCTGAACATTTGTGCAGTAGAAATAATCACCAGTGGGAGTGCCCACTCACTCTCATTAGAAATGAGAGCTTTCAGTGCTGAGCTTGGAGGAGGCCAGGATGGGACTTGCTGCCTTTGTCTGGAGTCCAGGCTCATCTGATACAAGCTGTCTCCACCATGCTGCCCAGGTTCAACCCCGTGAGATCAAGGTTATACACCTGAAGTACACCAGAGGCAAAGTCCATGCCAGGTCTGCCTTGGCCTGCAAGATTGGACCCCTGGGCCTCTCTCCAAAAAAGATTGGTGGTGACATTGCCAAGATAACCGACAACTGGAAGAATCTGAGGATCTCAACGCATGGTGAAACTGAGCATTCGGAATACGCAGGCCCAGCGTCAGTGGTACTCTCTGCCTCTGCCCAGATCAGCAAAGCCCTCCAGAAGACACCACGAGACAGAAAGAAACAGAAGACATTAAACGCAGTGGAAATGCCACTTTCGATGACACTGTCAACGTTACCCAATAAATACGGTGCTCATCTTCAGCCAGAGGATTCTCTGGAACCATTAAAAAATCCTAGGATGGACTACCCATCTGACAGGGGACTGGATCATGTCTGTGGGTTGCCACCCTCATGAGATCAACAGAGGTTCAGCAGAATGCCCAGCTAGTTGAGAAGTACAGAGGAAAATATTCCAGTAAAGGATCATCTGACAACAAAAAATATAGTAGAGAAGTTTTGGGTTTTGGGTTCCTTTTGTTTGTTTTTGTTTTAAACTAATAGCATCAGCAGAAATGAGAGGCATTTGTATGGTGGCACAGTGAAATATACAACCTGCTTTGGGACGGCTCGCCACTTACAGTGTGATTCTCCAACACTCAAACAGGTAGTACTTCATGAATTCTCTTTGTGGAGCTACTGACGTTTCTAAAGGGCATTTAAAATTAAATATATGACGTCCACATTGAGAGTCAATGATTTAGTAACATTTAATACTAAAAAAGTGAGATACCCGAAACATCCAGCTCCTAGAGCCATTCAGATTCTTCCGGATACGCACGTTACGATCGATCCTGGCTTTCAGTAAGTGTTATACCTGTGCAAAGCGCATCCATGAGGCCTTGGAAGAAGAGAAGTGAATTCCTTCAGACACCAAAGGGCCCTCTGACGAAGGAGCCTTCCTGATGCCTGCGTTCTCAGACGCTGTTTGCAGGGGTAGCATCTGGCTCATGTCCATGGTAGAGAGAGCACAGTACGTAAAGACGGGGCTGGGCACGCAGGCAGTGTCCAGGAGATGAGGCCTCTTCTTGTGAGATAGCCTGGCCAGCTTTCATGGGACAAAAGCTGTCAAAATGGAACAAGTGCTAACCAAGCATCTATAATTACAAAGCTTTGAGTCCTTTGGGGAATTGAGAAGTGGATTACCTGGGGCGGGGTGGGGGGGATGTTGTGGTTAGTGGGTAAAGCTGCCGCCTGCAATGCCAGAATCCCATATGGGTGCTGGTTCAAGTCCCAGCTGCTCCACTTCTGATTCAGCTCCCTGCTAATGTGCCTGAGAAAGCAGTAGAAGATGGCCCAAGTGCATGGGCCCCTGTACCCACATGGGAGATTTGGAAGAAGCTCCTGGCCCCTGGCTTCATCCTCGCCCAGCCCTGGTTGTTGTAGCTATTTGGGGAGTGAACCGGTGGATGGAGAATCTCTCTCTCCCTGTCTCTCTCTAGCTCTGCCGAAAAAGAAGAAAAAGGAAGGCGGGGGTGGGGGGGTGGGGGTGGAGAGAGGAGGGGGAGGGGAGGGGAGGGGAAGGGGGAAAGGAGGAGGAGAAGAAAAAGAAAAAGTGGATAAGCAAGGCCCTGTCTTCACAGAGCTTTCCATCTGACAGCGGACTGGATCATGAATGATAGAAACCGTGATATAAGCAGAAGGGGACAAGAGAGAGGAGGCCCAAATGGAAGTGAACAAAGAGCCAGAGAAGTCAGGAAAGCTCCTGGGAGGAGGAGGGGCCGAACGGGATTCACACCCACAGAGCCCAGCAGAGGGAAAGGCAGGGGCCGCAGCTGAGGCAGGACGCTGCAGGCCAGATTTGGAAAATTATCGATCCAGTCGCGAGCCCAAATCAGCGAGCCCTGGAGGAATGAGAGGGCAGGAGTAGCAGGCCAGGCCTCAGAGACATGGTAAGCTCTCTCTCTGTGCCACAGTCTCCCTAAACCCAATCAGCCTGGTGCTTGTCTACCTCATCCAAGACCAATGAGAGGCCCCGTGGCCACAGGCCAAGACGACCCTGATCCAAAAACTCTCAGTCCACTGCCCTCAGTAGTGAGGGTCTCTCAGAATGCCTGTCTCCTCGCTGTTTTGGTGACCCGGCACTGACCTGGAATTGGGAGGGTGCCAGGCAGCATGGAGAATAACCAGTCACTGGGGTGGGCATTTGGCACTGAGGTTAAGACAAAGCTTGGGAGGACTACACCCCATATCCAAGAACCTGGGTTCAAGTTCAGGCTCCACTACCAATTCCAGCTTCCTGCTAATGTGTACCCAGGTGATAGCTCAAGTTTGTTGGTCTCTGCTGTAAACATTCAGGGAGTCCTTGATAAGCATGGGGAAGCCTCATCAGAACGCGTGTGATAAAAATATAATTTTAGGTAGAATGCAGAATTGGCAGCTGGCCCCTATCCTCTGCTTTGCTTCCATTTGAGAAGCGGGCTGTTACGCTGGGGGAGGGTTTGGGGTCTTGGAGTGGAGGGCAAGGCCGGCCGTGAATGTGGGAGAAAGGCTTGCACACCTGTTGTAGAAAGAGTAGCGGTGAAAGGTGAGTTTCTGGCCCTCACTATTCTTCCGGCTGAATTTGTGACTGACCAATCAACTGAGAGATTTTGGGAACCACCAAGGTGGTGCGGCAACCTCTGCACTCAGAATCGTTCCCAGCGACATTTCAGCTGGGGCCCACCACCACCACCAGGTGGCATCAAATCACAGCTGAGTCTGGCATGGACTTGGGCAGCTGGACTCCCAGAATTCCTTACCAGCCAGCTTGGCTGCACAGGCCCACGCTAGCCATTTACTGTTAATCCTAAAATTGTGACTTTACGTTTCACAGGACTGGGTTCTTTGGGGTCTTACTGTACTGGTTTATGATAACCAGTAATTGAGGCAAGTACTCTCTTAGTAGACTAGAGCCCAGTGGAGACTAAATTAGACCTTGGGCTAATTATTTTATATGCATTAATTAATTTAATCCCTGCAACAACACACGAGGTGTAAGTTTAATAGGAAATTGTCATTTTTATAGGTCAAAAGTGGTCAAACATTGACATTTTCATAGTTTAACCCAAGTTATTGTCAATTAAAGCATTCTGTAGGTATAGCGTTCTATATATGCACCTTATAGCTTAAGCTTATTATTTTATTATTATGACTTTTTTTTTTAAAGATTTATTTATTTACTTGAAAGTCAAAGCTACACAGAGAGAGAAGGAGAGGCAGAGAGAGAGAGAGAGAGAGAGAGAGAGAGTTCTTCCATCTGCTGGTTCTCTCCCCAAATAGCCCCAATGGCCAAAGCTGTGCCAATCCGAAGCCAGGAACCAGGAGCTTCCTCCAGGTCTCCCACATGGGTGCAGGGGCCCAAGGACTTGGGCCATCTTCTACTGCTTTCTCAAGTCATAGCAGAGAGCTGGATTGGAAGTGGAGCAGCCGGGACTCAAACTGGCACCCATATGAGATGCTGGCATTGCAGGCAGCAGCTTTACCCGCTACGCCACAGCACCAGCCCCTCTACAATTTTCAAGATATATGTCATAAGTGCTTGATTTATCAATTTCTCTTTTTTTGAAATTTCCATCTTACAATACAGTTTTATAACACTAGTTATTGTTTTTAAATTTATTTATTTTGAAAGTCAGAGAGAGAGAGAGAGAGAGAGAGAGAGATGATTTTCCATCTGCTGGTTCACTGTGCAAATGGCCACAATGGCCAGCACTTGACCAGGCTGAAGCCAGGAGCCAGGAGTTTCATCAAAGTCTCCCAAGTGTGTGGCAGGGGCATGCTCTGATGCTTTTCCCAGGCCTTTAGCAGGGAGCTGGATCAGAAGTGGAGCAGCTGGGACATGAACCAGCAATCATATGGGATGCTGAGGTCACAGCTGACAGCTTTACCCACTATGCCACAGTGCCGGCCCCTGTATCACATTGGTTCAAATGCATTTCTCTACAACTGCAACAACATAGCTCCCTTGGAATTATGTGGCATTCTTAATGTGTGACTTTAACAATGACCTTGAGGCTACACAAACAAAATTGCAAACTTTTAAATGAATGGATTCTTATCGTTAGAGGGGGACTGGGGTGTTCATCTCCCATATAAGACACTTTGTTGACGGATCCACTTTCAATCAGGACCTTCAAAACACGGGCAGAACAAGAGTCTAATAAAATAAGTTTTTGCAGCTTAAGACTCCCATAGCCTGGCCGGCGCCGTGGCTTAACAGGCTAATCCTCCGCCTTGCGGCACCAGCACACTGGGTTCTAGTCCTGGTCGGGGCGCCAGATTCTATCCTGGTTGCCCCTCTTCCAGGCCAGCTCTCTGCTATGGCCCGGGAAGGCAGTGAAGGATGGCCCAAGTCCTTGGGCCCTGCACCCCATGGGAGACCAGGAGAAGCACCTGGCTCCTAGCTTCGGATCAGCGCGATGAGCCTGCCGCAGTGGCCATTGGAGGGTGAACCAACAGTAAAAGGAAGACCTTTCTCTCTGTCTCTCTCTCTCTCACTATCCACTCTGCCTCTAAAAAAAAAAAAAAAAAAAAAAAAAAAGACTCCCATAGCCTAACAATCAAAGAAGTGAGGCAGGGGTTTGCACTGTGGCATAATAGGTTAAGCCGCAGCCTGCAACGCCAGCATCCCATATGGGCACCGATTGGAGTCCTGGGTGCTCTGCTTCTGGTCCAGCTCCCTGCTAAAGCACTGAGAAAGCAGTGGAGAATGGTCCAAGTCCTTGGGCTCCTGCACTCACATGGGAGACCTGGATGAAGCTCTTGGCTCCTGACTTTGGATCGGCCCAGCCTTGGCTGTTGCGGCCATTTGGGGAGTGAACCAGTAGATGGATGATCTCCCCCTCTCTCTGTCTCTGTCTCTCTCTCTCTCTGTAACTCTTTCAAAAAAACTAAAACACATAAATAAAAAAATTCAGTAAATATTAGCTATTATTATTAGAAGAGAGGCAAAGTTCCTTTCCTGCAAATGAAATGGTGTCTTGTACTTCCACATAATTGTATTTCAGAGATGGATGCCCAAGACATGTTCATCTCTACACCATCTTGACTCTGGTTGCATTAACTATGCCTGAAGACCTTAATACCCACCCAGGTCCAAGGCAGAGGAACACACACCCTGGCATGGAAATGGGCAGGGGTAGACAGTAGAAGCAGAGGCTGGTGGTGCAGGTGCAGCCCTGTGGAAAGAGTTCTTCCACAGGGGCCGAGTAGAACAGCCCTTCTCAAGTGCAGAGAGAGCAGTCTATGTAAGGGGACAGAAATATTCCTCTCTCCCACATGCCTACCACTTTGCTTGCTCTCTCCTCTCTCCTTAAGATTTTATTTATTTATTTGAAAGTCAGAATTGCAGAGAGAGAGAGGGAGAGACAGAGAGAGATCTTGCATCCCTGGTTCACTCCCCAGATGGCTGCAACAGCCAATGCTAGGCCAGACCCAAGTCAGGAGCCAGGAGCTTCATCTGTGTTTCCCACGTGGGTGCGGGAACCCAAACACTTGGGCTGTCTTCCACTGCTTTTTACCAGGAGCATTAGTAGGGAGCTGGATCAGAAGTGGAGCAGCCAGGACACCAACTGGTGCCCGTATGGGATGCTGGCATTGTAGTCGGCAGCTTTACCCACTACACCACAGGGCCAGCCCCTGCCACCTTGTTTTTCCAGAGTATGAGGTATTAAGCAGATTTGGTTGTGTTTTTAAACTTCATGCTCTAGTACTGCTCTGTTTCCTCTTACTTCTGGTTTTTGATGGGTCCCCTTCGCTGCCTATGGTATGGTATTAGGAATCCCACCAATGATTGCACAGCTACTCCCAACTCTTCATCAGTTCATTTGTGGGGTGGCTTAGATGCAGGCATGCTGGGAAGTCCAGCAGTGCCAGGTCAGACACCGGGCAGCTCCTCCACTATCTCGCTCCCATCTGGATCTGTGGAGGCCACAGCGTCTATGGGTGGCCCCAGGCTGCGAGCCCAGATCCCCCACGGACCTGAGCCAGGCCTGCCACAGGCCCCCCAGGCAGTGCTGCAGTGAGTCTTCTGCCCTGATTTATCAGCTTCTTAAAGGTATGTGTTAAAGCCCTTCAACCAGATCTATTTCTCCTTGCAATCTTTTCATTTGCTCCTTGTCGATCGTGAGACTGTATTGTTAGATGCCTACTTGCTTCTGGATACTTTAATCTTCTTCCTCTATTGTTCCTTCTCCAGTATAGGACACCCTTCTTCATCCTTTATATATTTTTGTCCTGCATTCCCTAATGTCAGATATTGAGATTTTTTTTTGTTCTCTTTTTAAAAAATATTATTTATTTTCATTTTTTTTACTTGGAAAGGCAGAGAGACACAGAGACCTTCCACCCGCTGGTTCACTCCCCAAATGCCTGCAATAACTGTGGCTGGGCCAGGACCCTAGAACTCAATAGGGGTCTTCCATTTGGGTGGCAGGGACCCAGTACCTGAGCCATCATCCACTTTACCCAGGGTGCACAGCAGCAGGAAGCTGGAATTTGTAACAGAGCTAGGACCAGAGTTCATGCACTTCAATATGGGATGTGGACATCTTAACTGCTACATCAAAAGTCCACTCCATCACTCTTTCCTCTTTTTTTTTTTTTTATTTGACAGGTAGAGTTATAAACAGTGAGAGAGAGAGACAGAGAGAAAGGTCTTCCTTCTGTTGGCTCACTCCCCAAATGGCCGCTACAGCCAGTCCTCTTCTTTTTTAAAAAAGATTTTTTAGGGGCTAGTATTATGATGTAGTGGTGGATAGACCTGGCATCCCATATGTGCACCAGTTCGCGTCCCGGCTGCTCCACTTCTGATCCAACTCCCTGCTAATGTGCCTGGGAAAACAGCAGAGAATGGCCAGTGTTTGGGCCTCTGTCACCCACGTGGGAGACCAGGAGGAAGCTCCTGGCTCCCGTTTTCGGCCTGGCCCAGACCTGACCATTGTAGGCATTTGGGAAGTGATAGAAGATCTCTCTCTCTGACTCTATAACTCTGACTTACTTAATTGAAAGGCAGAATGACAGAAGGAAAAGCAAAGGGAGGGAGAAGAGAGAGAGCGAGAGAGAGAGAGAAACTGTCTATCTGCTGGTTCACTCCCCAAATGGCTGCAACAGCAGGGGCTGGACCAGGCCAAACCCAGGAGCCAGAGCTCCCTCCTTGTCTCCTATGTGGGATGCAGGGACTCATGTACTTGGGCCATCCTCTGCTGCCTCCTAGGGTACATATTAGCAGGAAGTTGGATCTGAAGTGCAGGAGAACTTAAACCCAGGCACTCTGGTATGGAATGTGTGCATCCCCAGTGGTGTTTTAACCACTGTGCCAGATCCCTGCCCCATATTTTATTTTAAATTTTCTGGGTCTTTTGATTTCAGTTTCCCTTGTAAACAACTTATTAGACCTGCTTAATTCAATCCTAGAGGCTATATTTAAATTGATGAAATTAATTTACATTTACTAGTAATTCATTACCATCTAAGTAGCGATTTATGCTATTTTCTTTTCTTTTTTTTTTTTCCTTTTCCTGAAGATTTGTTTTATTTACTTGAAAGGCAGAATGACAGAGAGAGGGAGAGACAGAGAAAGATTCTCCATCCACTGGTTCACTTCCTAAATGGCCACAGTGGCCAGGGTTGGGCCAGGCCGAAGCCAGGAACCAGGAACTTCTCCAACGTGGGTGCAGGGGCCAAAGCACTTGAGCCATCTTCTGCTGCCTTCCCAGGCACGTCAGCAGGGAGTCGGATCAGAGGAGAGCAGCTGGCACTCTAAGTGGCACTCCAGTATGGGACACTGGCATCACAAGCGGTGGCTTAGACTGGTAGGCCACAATGCTGGCCCCTCTGCCATTTTATTCTACACTGTTCACTTACTGCATGTTTTATGCTTCTTTTTCCTTGCTGCTTGTCTTTGGGTAGATTTTTCTTTTCCTTTTGCTGGCTTAAATATGAAGCAATCCAGTCTGCTTGGAATCTGTCTTATTTCAAAGCTTATGTCTATCAGCTGCACTACACCAAGAATTAGGTATCATTGAAATCTTAAAAATTTATTGTCTACCCCAGTGGGTCTAAAACCAGAATACGTGTGTGAAAATTACCTGGAAGTATCTGAAAAAAATGTGGGGCCTGAGTTGCACCTTCAGGGATTCCGGCTCCGCGGGTCTGGATTATTCTAATGCAAGTCCTTGGTCTTGGTACAGGTGGTTCAGACCACGTTGTGCTAATACTTTCCCCATCTATGTCTGTATGTAACTTTCCAGAGGTAAGCGTTACACTTGTTGGTTGTTGTTTAAACACTGCTTTCTAAATCTGCTCTTGGGTGGGCTCTACCCACGTCTTCTGTAGACCTTTCTCACCTCATGTTGTCCTGTATGTTAAGTCTCTACACCTACCTCCTAACCTATGCTTGTCTAGAGTGGCCCATCCATTGCTCTTTTTTTTTTTTTTTTTTTTTTTTTGACAGGCAGAGTTAGACAGTGAGAGAGAGAGACAGAGAGAAAGGTCTTCCTTCTGTTGGTTTACCCCCTAAATGGCCACTACGGTCAGCGCGCTGTGCCTATCTGAAGCCAGGAGCCAGGTGCTTCTCCTGGTCTCCCATGCGGGTGCAGGGCCCAAGGACTTGGGCCATCCTCCACTGCCTTCCCGGGCCACAGCAGAGAGCTGGACTGGAAGAGGAGCAACCGGGACAGAATCCGACACCCCAACCGGGACTAGAACCCGGGGTTTGGGCGCCGCAGGCGGAGGATTAGCCTAGTGAACCGCGGTGCCGGCCACCCATTGCTCTTTACTGTTACTCTGTTTTACTTGCTTACTTCATCATTACAAAAAATGTGTTTCCTTTAACAGACACATGGCTGTCTCCATTCTACAAGAAAACACATAGAAACTTGGAGAATTTGCCTCACATTAGCCGGAGAAGGTGGAATCTGAATCCATTTTCTGTCACTTCTATGTCATATTCCACAGCGTTCAAAGATAACCTGATCCCAGGAAGCCAACAGTATGGTGGGAGAAGACAGAGTTTCATTGTATGGTTCATCTTTGTACCCAAGACAGACATTTGCACATAGTTAACACTTAATAAATGCCAGTGAAAAGAACGTAGGAACCTGAGGCCGGCGCTGTGGTGTAGCCGTAAAGCCACCAGCTGCAGTGCCGGCATTCCATATGGGCGCTGGTTCTTGTCCAGGCTGCTCCACTTCCAATCCAGCTCTCTGCTATGGCCTGGGAAAGCAGCAAAAGAAGGCCCAATGAGCTAGCGCTGTGGCACAGCAGGTTAACGCCCTGGCCTGAAGTGCTGGCATCCCATATAGGTGCCGGTTCTAGTCCCAGCTGCTCCTCTTCTGATCCAGCTCTCCTCTACAGCCTGGGATAGCAGTAGAAGATGGCCCAAGTCCTTGGGCCCCTGCACCTGCATGGGAGACCTGGAATAAGCTCCAGGCTCCTGGCTTTGGATCAGCGCAGCTCCGGCCGTTGCAGTCAGTTGGGGAGTGAACCATCAATGGAAGACCTCTCTCTCTCTCTCTCTCTCTCTCTCTCTCTGCCTCTCCTCTCTCTGTATAACTCTGATTTTCAAATAAATAAATCTTTAACAAATAAACAAACAAACGAAAAGAAGGTCCAAGTCCTTGGGCCCCTGCACCTGTGTGGGAGACCTGGAAGAAGCTCCTGGCTCCTGGCTTCAGATTGGTAGAGCTCTGGCCGTTGCAGCAAACTGGGGAGTGAACAAGACCTCTCTCTGCCTCTTCTCTCTCTGTTTAACTCAGACTTTCAAATAAATAAATAAATCTTAAAAACAAACAAACAAACATAGGAATCTATTGTGATTTCTTGCTTCCTTCTCTATTGACTGTTCTAAGACAAAAGAATCAAAATCTAGTAGAACAAAGATGTAAAGGACTCTGTGAGAAAGCACAAATTTAGAGAGAAAATAGAAAGAAGAGTCTGGGTGATGCAGTTGAGTTTCTTCTCTTGAACAGCTACCATCACAGATCATCAAAGTTGTCTTTTGTGAAAATGTCTATTATAGGGGCCGGCGCTGAGGCACAGCAGGTTAAAGCCCTGACCTGAAGTGCCGATATCCCATATAGGCACCGGTTCTAGTCCCGGCTGCTCCTCTTCTGATCCAGCTCTCTGCTTTGACCTGGGAAAGCAGTAGAGGATAGTCCAAGTCCTTGGGCCCCTGCACCTGTGTGGAAAACCCAGAAGAAGCTCCTGGTTTCGGATCGGTGCAGCTCCGGCCATTGCGGCCATCTGAGGAGTGAACCAGTGGATAGAAGACCTCTCTTTCTTAGTCTCTACCTCTCCCTGTAACTCTGTCTTTCAAATAAATAAAATACATCTTTAAAAAAAGAAAGAAAATGTCTATTATAAACTAAGGCTACTTTTCTTTTTCACTCTTGATTTTTTTTATTATTTTTTTATTTTATTTATTTATTTTTTAATTTTTGACAGGCAGAGTGGACAGTGAGAGAGAGAGAGAGATAGAGAGAAAGGTCTTCCTTTTGCCGTTGGTTCACCCTCCAATGGCCGCCGCGGTAGCGCGCTGCGGCCGGCGCACCGCGCTGTCACTCTTGATTTTTTAAATTAATTCAATAATTGTCTTCAAGGAATGCAAAAATATAATTTTAGTACTATTTTCTTCTATTTTATAATGCTGATGTTGAATATAATAGAGCAAGCAACTATAAGTAATCGTAGAAACTACTGCAGGGAATTTGCATATGAAATGCACACCTTTTACTGTCTCTAGTCGGCATTGTTAGCTAGGTTATAAACAGCACATCTGACATGCCACAAACAGAAGTGCTTTTTGATGGACACCTGCTGTGAACGAAGAAGCGCTCAAGCCCGGTGTTTCAGCTGCAATGCTTGCATTAGAACTTGCCACAGGGGAAAGCGGTCTATTCCCTCAGCACAGACTTGCTTACGCAGCCAATCGTGTAGAAAGACTTAAGGTAACGCTTTCTAAAGACAGACACTTTCACTCCTGTTTGGGTAAACATATTTTGATAGTGTCCATGAGCATTTTTTCCCAGAAACCTTTTATTTGGGGTCTACAAACTTCATGCATTTCATAACTACAACTTCAGGAACACGGTGATTCTTCCCTCCTGCACTCCCACCCTTCTTCCTCCTCCCTCTCCTAATCTCATTTTTAATTTTTACTAAAATCTATTTTTTTAACTTTTATTTAATAAATATAAATTTCCAAAGGACAACTTTTGAATTATAGCGGCTTTCCCTCCATAACCTCCCTCCCACCCACAACCACCCCATCTCCCACTCCCTCTCTCATCTCATTCTTCATCACGATTCATTTTCTATTATTATTATTTATTTTATTTTATTTTTTTATTTTTGACAGGCAGAGTGGACAGTGAGAGAGAGACAGAGAGAAAGGTCTTCCTTTTGCTGTTGGTTCACCCTCCAATGGCCGCCGCGGTAGCGCGCTGCGGCCAGGCACCGCGCTGTTCCGATGGCAGGAGCCAGGTGCTTCTCCTGGTCTCCCATGGGGTGCAGGGCCTAAGCACTTGGGCCATCCTCCACTGCACTCCCTAGCCACAGCAGAGAGCTGGCCTGGAAGAGGGGCAACCGGGACAGGATCGGTGCCCCGACCGGGACTAGAACCCGGTGTGCCGGCACCGCAAGGCGGAGGATTAGCCTGTTGAGCCACGGCGCCGGCCATTTTCAATTATCTTTATATACAGAAGATCAACTTAGTATATACTAAGTAAAGAGTTCCACAGACTGCACCCACAAATACACACAAAGTATAGAGTACTGTTTGGGTAGTAGTTTTACCGTTAATTCTTTTTTTTTTTAAAGGATTTTTTTTTTTTTAATTTGACAGAGTTAGACAGTGAGAGAGAGAGAGAGAAAGGTCTTCCTTCCATTGGTTCACCCCCAAAATGGCTGCTACGCCTGGAGCTATGCCAATCCGAAGCCAAGAGCCAGGTAATTCTCCTGGTCTCCCACACGGGTGCAGGTGTCCAAGCACTTGGGCCATCCTCCACTGCCCTCTCGGGCCACAGCAGAGAGCTGGACTGGAAGAGGGGCAACTGGGACTAGAACCCAGCGCCCATACGGGATGCCAGCGCCACAGGCGGAGGATTAGTCAAGTGAGCCATGGCGTCAGCCCCACTGTTAATTCTCATAGTACAACACATTAAGGACAGAGGTCCTATATGGGGAGCAGGTGCACAGTGACTCCCGTTGTTGATTTAACAATTGACACACTGGGCCGGCGCCGTGGCTCACTTGGCTAATCCTCCACCTGTGTCGCTAGCATACCGGGTTCTAGCCCTGGTTGGGGCGCTGGATTCTGTCCCAGTTTCTCCTCTTCCAGTCCAGCTCTCTGCTGTGGCCAGGGAGTACAGTGGAGGATGGCCCAAGTGCTTGGGCCCTGCACCCCATGGGAGACCAGGAGAAGCACCTGGCTCCTGGCTTCGGATCAGCGCGGTGCGCCAGCCGTGGAAGCCATTGGAGGGTGAACCAACGGCAAAAGGAAGACCTTTCTCTCTGTCTCTCTATCTCTGTCCACTCTGCCTGTCAAAAAAAAAAAATTGACACACTAAGATCAATTTTCAATTCACTTTATACACATGAGATTAACTCTATACTAAGTAAAAAGTTCAACAAATAGTATATTAAAAAAACAAAAACAAAAACAAAAACTGTTCCTCAACAGTGGAGACAAGGACTGTCCAAAGTCATCACATTTCAAAGTATCAATTTCACTTCTATAGATTACCTTTTAGGTGCTCTTTAGTTACCACAGATCAGGGAGAACATATGGTGTTTGTCCTTTTGGGACTGGCTTATTTCGCTAAGTATAATGGTTTCCAGTCGCACCCATTTTGTAGCAAATGACAGGATTTCATCTTTTTTACCACTGTGTAGTATTCCATGGTGTTTATATCCCACTTCTTTATCCAGTCTTCAGAAGATGGACATTTGGGGGGATTCCGTATCTTAGCTATTGTGAATTGAGCTGCATCCTGAGCATTTTTAATAAAATGGAGGGGCTGCCATTGTGGCACAGCAGGGTGAGCTGCTGCCTATGACACTGGAATCCCATGTGGGCACCAGTTCAAGTCACAGTTGCTCCATCTCCAATCCAGCTCCCTGCTAATGCTCCTGGGAAAGCAGTGGAAGATGCTTCATGTGCTTGGGCCCCTGCACCCATGTGGGAGAGCAAGAGGGAGTTCCAGGCTCTTGGTTTCGGGGGCCATTTGGGGAGTGAACCAGAGGATGGAATCTCTCTCTCTATGTGTCTCTTCCTCTCTCTATAACTCTGACTTTGAAAAACAAATAAAGGGGGCTGGTGCTATGGCATAGTGAGTTAAGCCTCTGCCTGCTGCGCCAGCATACCATATGGGCGCTGGTTCGAGTCCTAGCTGCTTCTCTTCTGATCCAGCTCTCTGCAATGGCCTGGGTAAGCAGTAGAAGATGGTTCAAGTGCTTGGGCCCCTGCACCCGCTTGGGAGACCTGGAAGAAGCTCCTGGCTTCCGGCTTTGGGTCAGCTCAGCTCCGACCATTGCAGCCATCTGGGGAGTGAACCAGTGGATGGAAGACCTCTTTCTCTGTCTTCCTCTGTCTGTAACTCTGCCTCTTAAATAAATAAATAAATCTTTAAAAGGAAAAAAAAATCTGAAATACTTGAACTATTGAAACAAAACAAAAAGATGCCATTCATTTTGATTGTATGTACACAAAAATTATAATTAATAGGGCAGTGGTTTTGCTATGGCTTGATATTGCCAGAGGGAAAATAATTCAATAAATGTAACTATGCAGGCTGCTTCAATCATTCCAAGGTGGAGGCTGAGAAACTAGTAATGACTTTGGTGAATGACAAGTATAAGGTTTGCAGGCATCGTTATATTTTTATGGGAGGCAATCATCTGGTTTTCCAGCATTTGGTTCTGTTGTGGCTGTGAGGAGAGCATAACACGGATTCGAGGCTGAGCTCCCCATCCCGGTGACCAGTGGAGGTGAGGGGACCAGGGGTAAACTTCTTCCTGCTCCTTTGTTCTTAGGCATCTATATTTGCCTGGCTGTCTTGATACCATGGTGATAGCTTAGCAACAGCCAGATACAAATTAAGGGAATCTGTCAGGTTAGCCTCTGATCAGCAAAAGCAGGGAGGCAGGTAGGTGGGACACAAGGGACAACAACACGGATGTTTAATGATGCAAGAAAAAAGATACTTGGTTTCTCTGCCTGCCTTTGTCCATCTCTTCATCTCACAGTCATACACACACACACACACACTCACCAACACACAAAGATGTCAGAATCAAAAAAATCTAAACCAATCCCAGTGTTATCACTGCTTAGATAAAATAGTACTAATGATCCAAATGTACATGAGACATATTGGGCAAAGATGTCCCAAAAGGATTTTTCCTGTCTAGCAGAATTTTAATTATTTAGGAGGGTAACGTTACATCAAATTGGAATACTTTGGACCAGTGGACTTGGATGACATGATGGATACCATCATTTTGTCTTGAACTTTCATTTAAAAATTTTTTATTTGTATGTGAAAGGCAAAGGGGCAAGGGTTTGGTATATCAGTTGCTGCCTGGGATACCTACATCCCATACCAGGTTGTTTGGGTTCAAGTCCTGGCTCTACTACAACTTGGGCTTCCCACTAATGCAGACCCTGGGAGACAGTAGGTGATGACGCAAGCCTTGGGTTCCTGTGTTCCAGATGGAGTTCCCAGCTCCTGGCTTTGGCCTGGCCCAGCCCTGGTTGTTGCAGGCATTTGAGGCAGTGAATGGATAGATCTATCTGTTTTTCTCTGCCTTTCAAATACATAAATATAAACTTTTTTTTTTTAAGAGAGAGAGAGAGAGAACAGAGATCTTCCATTCACTGCAGATGCCCTCAACAGCTGGGGTTGGGCCGGGTTAAAGCCAAGAGCCTGAACCTCCATCCAAGTCTCCTACATGGGTGGCAGAGACCAAGTACTGGACTGGCCCATCACCTGCTGTTCCCCAGGTTGTACACCTTTGCTCTGTGGCCTCCCACTGCACCTGGCAGGTTGCTGAGAGCCCATGGGTATCTCAAGACTCCAGTCCATGAGGCCCACACCTAGAGATTCAGAGAAATGAAAATGTTTAGATTTGTACATGATAAAATAATATTCCGAGAAGACAAATAAGCTGCTGGCCAATGGCAGAGCTTGGATCTGAAGACTCCAAAGCCCACTTTCTTAACACATACTCTGTTCTTATTCTTCCAAAGACCAGTGCCAGGGTTCCTTGGGACTGAGGGTTTGGTGCTAATTTACTGATCTGAAAAAGACTGTGAGGCCAAGGAAGGTCACACAGGAACCAGTAGGTTGAAATTTTCAAGTATGACTATCAAGAAGAAAGCCATGGCTTCTGTCTGGGAGGGTGGAAAAGTTTTGGAAATGGTAGTGATAGTGTAACCGTGGAAATGTGTCCGTGTACCGAATTATACAGGGAAAATGATTAAAATGGCATATGTTACACTACATATATTTTACCACAATAAAAAAGTAAAAAGAAAAGAAGGAAAATAATGATTCATGAATCATGGAAGATTAGAAGATTAATATTGTTAAATAACAATTATCCAAAATTTAATCTCTGTATTTACTGTTATCCATATTGAAATCCCAGTATGCCTTTTTGGGTAGAAATTGACAAGCTCATCCTAAATATTTTATGGAAATGTAAAGGACTCAGAGTAGCCAAAATAATTTCTAAAAAGAATTAGAAATTTAGGGGCCGGCATTGCGGTATAGCAGGTAAAGCCTCCATCTGTAACACCAGCATCCCGTATGGGCTCTGGTTCGTGTCCTGGCTGTTTCACTTCCGAACCAGCTCCCAGCTAATGGCCTGGGAAAGCAGCGAAAGACAGCCCAGGTACATGGACCCTTGCCACCCATGTGGGAGGCCTGGATGAAGCTCCTGGCTCCTGGCTTCAGCCTGGCACAGCCCCGGCTTTTGCAGACATCTGTTGGGGGTGAGGTTGAGGGGAGGGACAGCAAAGATCTCTCTCTCTGTGTAACTTTGACTTTCAAATGAATAAATAAATCTTTAAGTTAAAAAAAAGAAGTACAAATATAAACAGGGAAATTTCAGTAAGATTGATGTGTTATATCAATGTAATATCTTGGTTGTAAGGTGAGCATTTGGCACAGTTCTATGACATTGTTGGGATGCCCACATGAAGTAACAGA
The DNA here is from genome assembly GCF_033115175.1 of Lepus europaeus. NCBI lineage: Eukaryota > Metazoa > Chordata > Mammalia > Lagomorpha > Leporidae > Lepus > Lepus europaeus. Next base: position 105,176,759 of record NC_084829.1, read on the forward strand.
GGGTCTGGTTCCTGGCCCAACTCCTCCACTTCTTTCTAATGTGCACCTTAGGAGGCAGCAGGTGATGTCTCAGGTACTTGGTTCCCTGCCACTCCCTTGGGAGACTTGGATTGAGTCTCCGGCTTTGGCGTGGCCCACCACTGGCTATTGCAGGCAGATATTTGGGGAGTAAACCAGCAAATGAAAGGTCTGTCTATCTCTCTGCCTTTCAAATAAAATGATCTATCTATCTATCTATCTATCTATCTATCTATCTATCTAGGTTGTGACACTGTGTTATAGTTTTTTAAGGTGTTACCATTGGGGTAGCATTGTGGCACATGGATTGAGCTGCTGCCTGCAATGCCAGCATCCCATATTAGTGCCAGTTCAAGTCCTAGCTGCTCCACTTTTGATTCAGCTCCTTGCTAATGCCCCTGGGAAAGCAATGGAAGATTGCCCAGGTGCTTGGGCCCCTGCCACTCACATGAAAAACTTGGATGGGTTTCCAAGCTCTCTGTAACTCTTTCAAATAAGTGATATAAATAAATAAAAAAGAAAAAAACTTAAAAAAATTAAATTTAAAAAATGATGTTACCACTGGACAAAACTGTAAAAGGTACATGGAGTTCTCTATGTCATTTCTTACAATTGTATTGGAATCTAGAGTTATCTTAAATTCAAAGTTTAATGAAGAAAAAAGTGAATTGGAGGACTTACACTTCCCAATTTCCAAACTTAATATAAAGCACAATAATTAAGGCAGTGGGGTGCTGGGTTAAGGACTGACATAGAGATCAATGGCACAAAACTCAGAAACAAATCCTTATGTTTATTGTCAGTTGATTTTCCATATACTTACCAAGCCAATTCAAAACATGAAAGAAGTTTATTCAACAAATCGTTCTGGGACAATAAATATCCACACCCCAAAAATCTCAGTTTCTTTTTTTTTTTTTTTTAATTTATTTATTTGGAAGTCAGAGTTACACAGAGAGAGGAGAGGTAGAGAGAGAGAGGACTTCTATCCGACGGTTCACTCCCCAATTGGCCGCAACGGCTGGAGCTGCACTGATCTGAAGCCAGGAGCCAGGAGATTCCTCTGGGTCTCCCATGTGGGTGCAGGGGCCCAAGGACTTGGGCCATCCTCCACTGTTTTCCCAGGCCACAGCAGAGAGCTGGATCAGAAGTGGAGCAGCGGGTTTCGAACCGGCGCCCATATGGGATGCTGGTGCTTCAAGCCAGGGCGTTAACCCGCTGCACCACAGTGCCAGCCCAAAAGTCTCAGTTTCATCCAGTGGTTTTGCCTTTTATTTTAAAGTATATTTTTCATTTTATTTGAGAAGGAGAAAGATAAAGAACAGAAATAGAGAGAGATTCCATCAGCTGATTCATTTCCCAAATGCCCTCAACTGCCAAGGCTGGGCCAGCCAAAGCCAGAAACTAGGAATTCCAACTGTATCTCCCGCGTGGGTGAGAAGGACCCAACTGCTTGTGCCATCACCACTGCCCCCCAGGGTGTGTGGGTGTGCATTAGCAGGAAGCTTGAGCACAGGACTCTGAAAGGGGACGCACTTGTCCCAACTGGTGCCTTGGCTGCTGCACCAAATGCCAAGTCCAGTGGTTTTCATCAGGGGCAATTGTAGTTACCCAGGAAACAGCTGGCAACGTTGGGACAATTTTGGTTGTAACAACTACTGGCATCGGGTGGGTAGACACTGGAGATGCTGCTACACATCTTGCAATACACAGGACAGGTTGCCAGGGGCGCTACAGCCCAGTGTGTCAAGAGAAGCTCCGATTTAGAACTTGACTCGCACCAGACACAAACACTAACTCAATACGCACCAGAGACAGAGGTCTAAGAGCTAAAACTCTAAGGAGAAAATCAGAGAAAATCTCTGTGGCTTGGAATTAGGCAATGATTCTGTAAATATGACACTAAAAACACAATCCATAAAAGGAAAAAGACAGATAAATTGGACTTCATCAAAATTAAAGGCTGTTTTTCAAAATATATCGTTTTAAAAAATTAAGACAAGGCACAGGCTGGGGGCAAATATTTGTACACTGTATATCTGATAAAGGACTTGTATCCAGAAGATACTAGTAATAAGAATGCTTATAGGGCCTGGCCTTGCGGTACAGCAGGTTAAGCTACCGCCTGTGATGCCAGCATTACATATGAGTACAGGTTTCAGCCCCTGCTAGTCTACTTCTGATCCAACTCCCTGCTAATGTGCCTGGGCAGGCAGAAGATGGCCCAAGTGCTTGGGCCTCTGCCACACATGTGGGAGTCTGGGATGGAGTTCCTGGCTTCTGGTTTCTGGCCTGGCCCAGCCCCAACCATGGCTGCAATGGCCAGTGGTGGGGCAGGCTGAAGCCAGGAGCCAGGGGCTTTTTCCAGGTCTCCTATGTGTGTGCAGGGGCCCAACTACTTGGGTCATCATTGGTGCTTTTCCAGACACATTAGCAGGGAGGTGGATCAGAAGTGGAGCTGCTAGGACTTGAGCTGGCACCCATATGAGATGCCGACATTGCAGGTGGTGGCTTAACTCACTAAACCACAACATTGGGTATAGCAGTTTCTAAAAAGAATCTTAAATTTACCCTATGACTCACCAATTTGACTTGTAGAAATTTATCCAAGGAAAATGAAAACATAAGTCCACACAAAGATCTGTGCTCAAATGTTCACAGCAGCATTATTCCATTAGGAATAGGTAAAAAGTAGAAACAACACAATGCTCATTAAGTGGAAAATGGATAAAGAATACACTGTTCTCCTACAGTGGAATACTACTTAGCAACAATAGGGGATGAAAGAATGACACGCTACAACGTGACCAAACTTCAAACACGTTATGTAAAGTGATTGAAACTAGATGCAAAAGACCAGATATTGTATCATTTGACTTACACAAACTGTACAAAAAAGGTAAATCTACAGAGAGCAGACTAGTGGCAGTCTAGGGCTGATGGTGGGAGTAGAGGTTGACTACAGATGGGCACTGCTAGGGTTTAAACAAGATTTGGTGCCCAAACTCATGCAAGTTAATGGTGCAGTGAAGTAGGAACTTGGTCCAGTTATGATGTTTTGGAGGTGAGCCTAGCAGGCAGTCCTTTGGTCAATGGGGGTATGGCCTCAGAAGCCAGCTCTCACAAGAGGGTTGGTTATAGAAATCAAATTGGACCTCGCCACTCACTTGGCTTCCTGGCTCACCATATGATTCTTTCTCCATACTGGCCCCACCACTGCCATCCTCCAGCCTCACCAGACGGCAGACCCAGTGGGGCCAGCCTGATCTTGGACTGTGAACCTCCAAAATTGTGACCAAAATAAGCTTCCCTTCACAGGAAGCTTCTCCACAGCATTTGTCACAGTGGGGCAAAGCTCCCTGCTGCAGCACAAAAGGACTTTTTATTGTGAATCTGAATTGTGGCGATACTTGCACAATTCTGTAAATTTACAAAAAAGATCACTGTACAGGCCGGCGCAGCGGCTCACTAGGTTAATCCTCTGCCTGCGGTGCCAGCATCCCAGGTTCTAGTCCTGGTCAGGGTGCCGGATTCTGTCCCGGTTGCCCCTCTTCCAGACCAGTTCTCTGCTGTGTGCAGTGGAGGATGGCCCAAGTGCTTGGGCCCTACACCCACATGGGAGACCAGGAGGGAAGCACCTGGTTCCTGGCTTCAGATCGGCACGGCGCGCTGGCCGTAGCAGCTATCTGTGGGGTAAACCAACAGAAGTAAGACCTTTCTCTCTGTCTCTCTCTGTCTCTCACTGTCTAACTCTGTTTAAAAAAAAAAAAATTGCTCATATGGCTGGTTACAGTACCAATGTGTCAAGCCCATGGATGGTATTATCTGCCTTAAATGATGTGAACTATGCCATGTGGCATTTAAAAACATTTTAAATAAAAAAAGATCACTGTACACTTAAAAATGCACAAATTTTGTGGTGCATAAATTATCCTTCCCAACAAAGCTGATTTTGAAAATGAATGCAATGAAAGAAATTATAAGGTTCAGAAAGAAAAGAGATGGAAGGGAGGAAGGAAGGGAGGGAGAGAGGGAAGGAGGGAAGAAGGGAGGGAGGGAGGGAGGGAAGCGTGGTATAGAACTGCATAAATAAGCGGCAGTTAGGAACTCACAACAACCAGTCATATCCACACACATAAGTGAGTTTAAGTTACTGTGCAATGCATGATGTAGGGCAGGGCAGTCAAGGGACATTACGGAAAGGCCCAGAAAGTGAGCAGTCACAGTAAGATTATGAAAACTAATGTAGGGAAGAAAGGGCTCCAAGTAGAATTTAATTCTTGGGGAATAATGTGTGCACCAAATGGTTCACAGGCTGGAAGCTTGCTCTCCTGCATGGTGATGCTGAGAGGCCACAGATCTCTATGCGATGCAGCCTAGAGGAAGGTTAGCTCCTGAGGCACTGGCAAAGGGGAGCAACACAGGGAGAGGGGTAGTGCAGTAGTTAAAACACCACTTCGGATTCCTGCATCCCGTATCAGAGTGCCTGGGACTGAGTCCAGGCACTGCTTTGGATCCAACTTCCTGTGAATGTGCGCCCTGGGAGGCAGCAGGAAATGGCTCAGGTACTTGAGTCCCTGCCACTTCTACATAGGAGACACGGAGACACTGATTGAGTTACTGGCTCCCGGCTTCGGCTTGGCCTAGTCCTGGATGTTGCAGGAGTGAGCCAGTGGATGGAACACCTCTCTCTGACTGTCTCTGCCTCTCAGCCTTTCAAACAAAATAGATAAATAAATGAAAAAATTATTTTTAAGAGATTAATACCATAGCTCTGGAGCACAGCAGGTGTTATGGGACTGGAGTAAGAATGGGTTGTTATAAAATGAGTTTGGCTTTCTCTGCACGCTCTCTCTTGCTTCCTCTCCCATCCTGTGATCTCTTCTGCACATGCTGCTCACCTCTCTCATGTGTTCCTGCCATAATGCTATTGCCACGTTGTGCCACACCAGAGGCCTGTGACTGTCCAACAGCCAAAACCCTACACCAGATAAACTCTTTACTTCATAGCCACTCAGCCTTAGTTAGTTTGTCACGGCAACACAAAGTGGGCAAAGACAATGTTGTATTCTAGTTCATCTGAAGATTAAGAAAACACACTGGGGGCCAGTGTTGTGGCGTAGTGGATAAAGACAGTGCCTGTAACACCAGCATCCCATATGGGCACCAGTTCAAGTCCCAGCTGCTCCACTTCTGATGTGGAGCTAATGTGCCTGGGAAAACAGCAGAAGATGGCCCAAGTGCTTGGGACCCTCCCCATGTGGGAGATCCTGGCTTCAGTCTGGTCCAGCCCTGGCCAATGTGGCCATTTGTAGAATGAACCAGCAGATGGAAGATCTCTTTCTGTAACTCTGCCTTTCAAATATATATACACATATATGTATTTTATATATTTATATATGTATAATAATACATAATAATATTATATATCTATATATAATGCATATATGTATTATATAAAAATATATATATTTGAAAGGCAGAGTTATAGAGAGGCAGAGGCAGAGAGAGAGACAAATTTTCCATCTGCTGGTTCACTTCCCAAATGACTGCAACGGCTGGAGTTGCGCCGATACAATGCCAGAAACCAGGAATTTCTTCCAGGTCTCCCACATGGATGCAGGGGCCCAAGGACCTGGGCCATCTTCTACTGCTTTCCGGCCACAGCAGAGAGTTGGATTGGAAGTGGAGCAGCTGGGACTGGAACCAGTGCCCATACGGGATGCTGGCACTGCAGGTCCTAGCTTTACTTGCTACACCACAGTGCTGGCCCCAATAAATATATTTTTAAAAAGAAAAAAAAAAAAAGACTGAATACGACAATGAGAATTCACACAACAGGTTCTTAGTGTTACAGCATGACAGATTTAAGTCAAAGATTATTTTGTTTGTCTTTGAACAATCACTTAGGAACCTGCTTCTCCCAAGTCCTTGAGGAAGTAAAGCTAGCTTCTTATTCTTGCTTTAATGTTTATTTATTTGAAAGGGAGAGAGATAGAGAAATGTTTTCTATCCACTGGTTCATTCCATAAATGCCTACAATAGCTGCGGCTGGACCAGACCAAAGTCAGGAGCCTGCAGCTCCATCGGGTCTCCCGTGGTAGAGACTGGAGTCCTAGAGCCAGCACCTGCTGCCACCTAGGATGTGCGGGCTTCCCAGGTGAAGGCTCACCCTCCTGCATCACTGTGCTGCCCTGAGGGTGCCTTATCCCTTAGAAGATGCTTTCCCCAAGGTTTTGACCAAAAGAGAAGCCAGGGAAATGGAAGGAGGGCCTTTTCTGCCCTAGGAGATGGGAACTTCAGTGGGAACAGAGAAGTCATACTGAAGTGTGGTTGGCTGAGAACAATGGAAAACACTCGGATGATGTCTTGAACATCATCTTACAGGAACAGGAACCACCGCGGCTGTCACAGCTGAGATCAGTAATCCAAGTAGAAGAATTTGAAGGTAATTTACTCCATAGTTTTAACCCGCTACTGAGAACCTGCAGTAGCGCTGTTTTCCCAAGTCAAGGCCTTAGCACCAGGTCGGGAGGCTGACTTACAAAGTCAATCTGTTTACAGCAGAGCAACCACCCAGGAACAGGAATTTAGAGGCCTTGTTTAGAATGTAGGCTGCACATTAATAATGGTTATGAAGCCTGCAGCACAGGGAAAAAATGTTTATGATGTGTTATATGAAAACAGCAGGACCAAAAGTTGAATTTATAATATAATTACAATCATGCAAAAAAAAAAAAAAAGATATGCATGGCAGAAAAGCCTGGAAGAAATAAAAATTAAATGGTAATGCTGTACCTTGAGATGGTGATTGAGAATAATTTCCCCATTTTCCAAAGCTTCTTTAAATTGGTTATTTACTTAAATGTGTCTGAAAACTGTTGGCATTGCTGCAGCGGTTACACTTCCACTTGGTATGCCCTACTGGAGTGCCTGGTTTTGAGTCCCAGCTTCTCTGTTTCTAATCTATTTTTTTTGGCAATTTTTTTTTTTTATTTGACAGGTAGAGTTATAGACAGTGAGATAGACACAGAGAGGAAGGTCTTCCTTCCGTTGGTTCACTCCCCTAATGGCTGCTACAGCCGGCGCTGTGCCGATCCGAAGCCAGGAGCCAGGTGCTTCCTCCTGGTCTCCCATGTGGGTACAGGGGCTCAAGCACTTGGGCCATCCTCCACTGCCCTCCCGGGCCACAGCAGAGAGCTGGACTGGAAGAGGAACAACTGGGACAGAATCCGGCGCCCCAACTGGGACTAGAACCCGGGATACCGGTGCTGTAGGCGGAGGATTAGCCAAGTGAGCCACGGCGCTGGCCCTCTAATCTATTTCTTAAAAAAGATTATTACTTATTGAAAGGCAGAGTTACAGAGAGGCAAAAGGAGAGAGAGAGAGAGAGAGAGAGAGAGAGAGAAGAGGGAGAGAAGAACCATCTGCTGGTTCACTCCCTAAATGACTGGAATGGCTGGAGCTGGGCCAATCCAAAGCCAGGAGCTTCTTCTGGGTCTCCCACACATGTGCAGGGGCCAAAGCAGAGAACCGGATTGGAAGTGGAGCAGCTGGGACTCGAACTGACAGCCATATGGGATGCTGGTACTGCACGCAGCGGCTTTACCTGCTATACCACAGTGCCAGCCCCATCTAATCTATCTTCTTGCTGATGCATACCCTGGGAGGCAGCAGCTGATAGCTCCTGTACTCAGATCCCTACTACCCATGTGGGAGACCTGGGTTGAATTCTGGGCTCCTGGCTTTGGCCTGGCCCCGTCTCTGCTGTTGCAGGTATCTGAGGGAGTGAATCAGTAGATGGATGATCTAGCTCCGTCTGTCTCTCTGCCTCTACCTTTCAAATAAAATCAAGGTAAAATTTTAAAAATATATTAAAAAATGAAGTAAAAGCTATTCTAACAGTCAGGACAGTGGCAAGCTCCTTTTTTTTTTTTTTAAATAAAGTTTTACTTATCTCTTTGAAAGTCAGAGTTAGAGGGAGAGACATAGAGATCTTCCATCCCCTGGCTCACTCCCCAAATGGCCACCAACAACGAGGGCTGGGCCAGGCCAAAGCCAGGAGCCAGGAGCCAGAAGCTGACCCAGGTTTCCCACATGGATGCAGGGGCCCAGGGACTTGGGTCAACCTCTACTGCTTCCCCAGGTGCATTAGCAGGGAGCTGGATCAGAATTGGAGCAGGTGGGACTTGAACTGGTGCCCGTATGGGATGCCGGCCCGAAGCTCCAACCCTTATTTGCTCACGGAGCACATGGTGATAGAGGCACAGTGGATCCTAGTTGTGAGCAGATCACGCTGACAAAGCCAGATACGGTTTCTCCCGGTAAAGGGGGCCAGCATGTCCATAAAGATGGGAGAAAGAGAATCTGGGGAAACTTCCTCTTTCTACAAAGACACGTGTGTGTCAGAGGGCTGCTCCCTCCAGTGGTGGAGGCCAAGGCACCCTGGGGTGGGTGACCTGACCCTGACCTACCTGAGGAGTGAGTTTCACTACCTGGTCCGGCCTCTCCCCAGGTTTTTTTTTTTTTTTTTTTTTTTTTTTTTTTTAATTAAAGATTTATTTATTTGAAAGACAGAGTTACAGAGAGAGGTAGAGACATAGAGAGAGAGAGGACTTCCATCCTCTGGTTCACTCCCCAGATGGCCGCAAGGGCTGGAACAGCGTCAATATGAAACCAGGAGCCAGGAGCTTCTTCCGGGTCTCCCACGTGGGTGCAGGAGCCCAAGGACTTGGGCCATCTTCTACAGCTTTCCCAAGCCATAGCAGAGAGCTGGATTGGAAGTGGAGCAGCCGGATCTCGAATTGGCGCCCATATGGGATGCCTGAGACCAGGGCTTTAACCCACTGGGCCACAGCGCTGGCCCCTTAAGTCACTTTTAGAAGCCTCCATACTCCCTAATGGAGAGGAAGGACCCATTCTGCAAGAAGAAAAGAATCCATTTGAGGAGGGATCAGGACTGAAGGAGGAAACAGAGAGGAAGAAGTAAATGATTATCTTGTTAGAATGCTTCTTTTTAAAGCTTATTTTATTTATTTGAAAGGCAGAGATACACACACTCACTGGTTCACTCCCCAGATAGCCATAATGGCCAGGGCTGGGCCGACCCCAAGCCAGGAGCCAGGAGGTTCTTCCGGGTCTCCCAGGCGGGTGCAGGGGCCCAAGGACCTGGGCCATCTTCTGCTGCTTTCCCAGGCGCATTAGCAGGGAGCCAGATAGGAAGTGGAGCAGTCGGGACTTGAACTGGTGTCACAGTGCCAGTTCCCAGAGTGCTTTGTGTTTTTATAAGAAAGCACAGACATCTTCATTATTAATACACGTGATTAACAAATATGTACACTGTTAATGATGGGATGTCCTCAATTTCAAACCTTTATTATCATTTTTAAAAACACATGACACTATCCTCCAGTTACTCAGTGACACAGAGGGTGAGCAACAAGATTCACCTGTGGCCTTCCTCGCTTTGGCGTGGGTGTGGCCCAGGGAGAGAGGCAGTTCGCACAGGTGCTCAGGATGAACCCTGGCGCTTCTGTTGGTCAGAAGGGCGATCCTAACAAGGTTTCAGAGTGGGAAGACAAAGGAAGAAGCAGGGAAGGATCTGATGCTAAAAACTCTGTGGAGGGGCTAGGGAAATGTTTTCTAAAAAGCCAGGGTCTCCTAGGGACGGACCTGCTGCGCAGCTGAAGTCTATTTCTCTTGGTAAGTATTCTTTGGCTGTACTTTTTGTTGATTAAACAGATGCCCCTCCCAACCCTCTTGTACCTTTGATAGAGCTACTTGTCTAGTTTTTAGAGATTACTGAAGATTATTCAAATGACTTCTGGCCACTGGAGTTCACTGTTACGTACACTGGAAGAAATCGTATTGTTTTGGAACCTTTTCCACTCACGCATGGATCTTTTTTAGCTCAAGTTTTCAGGTGTTGTCCACATCTTGGGCCATAGCAATAACACTGCCCTAAATAAGATAAAGTCACAAGCATTGGAGAATGGAATTGTGGACCAATGTCACTGATCATTTATTTTGAGGTGTGACTGGATAGCAACATCATATAAGCAAGAAGACCTGGAGATAACTTCTGTGTTATCAACGAAACTAACAACAAAACCAGTGGACTTAAGATAGTCCTTATCTTCCTTCAAAGCAGCTAATCAAGGCCGGTAAACAGCACGCTAATCTCATCATCAATATCTAACTGCTGTTGATCTTACTAAGCTGAGGAATTTAAAATAAGATTTAGTGGGGACAGAAAACTACTCTGGTTTTTGGGGAACTAGTTTAGAGGAGACTGGCTCCTCCGTGGGCTGGGAGTAAGGCTGTGGCCGAAGGGGAGAGAAGGGGGCGAGAAGCTGAACAAGACCAGGTCCCAGGAGCCCCAGGCAACCCGCAATGCTGCTGGCAAGTGGAGGGCAGAGAGCAAGGACGTGGCGCGGCTCCCACATTTCTCACTGAGGACATCACCTGAGCTTGTGGAAGCCGGCTCAGCAGAGCGCTGCTGGGAGAGGCCACGTGCACTTGTTCAACAAGTATTCTCTGAGTGCCCGACAGGCTGGCGCTGGCCCACGTGAGGGGCCCCTGGTCGCCCAACGGCTGACTGGGAGAGTTAAGGAGTTAGCATCTTGTAAGGTCTGTTGGTAAAGCTGGGAGGAAGGCAAACGGAGGTGGCAGGATTCACAGGGCTAAGTGCGGGATTTCTTTTAGGCGCAGGGAGAACTGAGTGTGTGGACACTGATGTGTGCATCAAGACCGGGGACTTGAAGGAGAGAGGGGAGATAGGCTAGGGGGTCTTTGGAAAGAGAAGAAAGAGGCAACAGTGAGAGAGGCCCTGGGGCCGGGAGGAGGCAGGGTATGGGGGCCAGCCAGTCCCAGGTGGCCTTTTCTGCCAGCTTCTGTCTGGAAATGGGAGCCAATCCCTACCCTGGAGAGCTGTAGGATCGTTAAGGCCCTTACCAGGGTGCCTGGTGCACAGGAGCCCTAGCACAGGCTTCAATGTACTTAAAAATGTTGTAATTAACTAATACATCATTTCTTATTAATTGAAAGCGAGGGGGTGGGGACAGAGAGATCTTCCATCTGCTGGTTCACGCCTCCTAAATGCCTGCAATAGCCAGGACCAGGCCAGGCCAAAGCCAGGAGCACAAAACTCAATCTGGGTCTCCCACAGGAGTGGCAGGGACCCAGGTACTTGAACCACCCGCTGCCTCCCAGGGTGCGTTCTAGCAGGAAGCTGGAATTGGCAGTGGAACTGGGGCCCGAGTGAGTGAGCGTCCCAATCTGCGGCTTAACTGTTTGCCCCATTCTACTAGAGAACTGACAGACAGGAGAGCAGAGGTGGGTTCATGGGTCAGGTAACTCCCAGTGTGGGTGGATTATAGGTGGAGAAAAGCAGGACAAAGGAGAAGGAATGAACCCTTCCCTCTCCAGGAGGCTGGGAGGGACGCCTGGAGGGCATTGACTGTATCATTCCTTTTTCTCACTGGCCATCCCCAGGCGGTAGGCTCAGAAGTATGATACAGGAATGTCTCCCAGGCCCCAAATTTCTCCTTAGAGATTGCCTGAAATTAAAAGAATTTAGTAAGAGCTAATAGATGATGATCCTCAAAGAAGGGGCATGGAGAAAGTCTATCACTATTTCATATTTTAGAGTGGATTAGCTGATGCGTTGGGTTTTATTAAAAACAACAAAACCTTGCTCAGGGCCAGCATTGTGGCATAACTGGCTAAGCATTCCATACAGAGGTAGGTTCAAGTACCGGCTGCTCCACTTCCTATCCAGCTCTCTGCTGATGCACCTGAGAAAGCATCAAGGAAGGCCCAAGTGCTTGGGCCCCTGTACTCATGTGGGAGACCTGGATGAAGCTGATCCTGGCTCTGGATCAGCTCAGCCCCAGCCATTGAGGCCATTTGGGAAGTGAACCAGCAGTTGGAAAACACCTCTCTCTCTCTGTAACTTTCAAATAAATAAAATAAATCTTTAAAAAAAAAATGTTGAAGTGAGAACTTTGCCAAGTACGACCTGAAGAGAGAGGTCAGGCAGCCTTACGGGGACAGGGCTGTCGCCTGGTAGTGAGGGGATCCAGGATCGGGCGGCAGGGTGTCAAGGCACAGGAGATGGAAAAGAGCGCGTGAATGCAGGCAGGAAGATGAGAGGGAGGTGGGAAAGTTTCCAAAGAGAGCAGAAGGGCAGACGCTGCAATGGAACGGTCCATCACTGCGCGTCACAGGGGGTCCTCAGAAGTTCGTGGAAAATGTCTATTATGAAAAAACTACGCATGGACTTCAAAAACTCCCGCACCAAAAGAAACTTACCTTTCCCTTCCAATTTCCATGCATTTTTTGAAGTCTTCGTATATAAAAGGGAGCTATACTATTTTTTTTTAAAAAAGTTATTTACTAATTTGAAGGGCAGAAAGAGAGGAAGCAAACTCCCATCTAGTGGGGCGCTCTCCAAGTGCCTACAGCAGATGGGGCTGAGCCAGAAGCCAGGAACCTGGAGCTCAATCCAGGCCACTCGCACGGGTGGCAGAGGCCCCCACTCCTTGAGCCATCGCTGCTGCCTCCCGGGGTCTGTACCAGCAGGACCCTGGAGCCAGGAATGGAAGGCGGGGGCTTTGATATGGGAGGCAGGTATCTTAACCAGCAGGCAAAACACCTGCTCCCAAGCGCTGGAATACTCCAGGCCCCCTGTGTTGCCGCCATTGACTTCTGGGTTCCTTCAGAGCCTCTCTGGATTTTGCCTCCCCTTTCCCTGGAATCTCCCAGTAGCGTCTCTGATGATCAGGCAGAAATCGAAACTTCGAAGGAAATAAAACAAACCTGGAAGGGCTTTCGCACATCATCCCATTTTGCAGATGAGGAAACTGGAGTTCACTGGAAGTGACTGCTGACCAGAAGAAGCCAAGAAGAACCAGAGGGGCCCTGGGTGCTGCCTTGTGCCCGGGTGTCCCCAGCCAGCTGCTCCCAGAGACCTACAGCTTGCAGAAGCCCCGGACATCCAAACACCACAGCCCGGGTCCTCCTTGGCGGAAGTTAATGATTACAACCTAGTCCCCAGCATCTAACCATAGTTACTAATTAAGCCAATTGCAGAGAGAAAAACCATTTCAAACTGAAGAGCGGAGTGTTCTCTCCAACTACACCTACAGGCCTTCACATTATAGTGGCATAAAGTGCTACACTAGTTCAGGTACACTTGGAGATATTCCCCCTCCCATACCTTAACCTCTGTCGTTTCACATTTTCTCTTCACTGCATGACACATGCTGGGCCCTTGGAGTGAGGAATCCAAGTGAAATAACTCGACTTGGTGTTTGAGTGAGCCCAGGTAATAAAATCTGTTTGCTGTGCTCGCTGTCTCCAGATAGGGCTGTAATTACACCACATGAGGAAGAAAGGTAGCCGAGCCCCAGTCTAGATCATTTATGTAAACTCAGCCTTCTTGTCAATGATGCTCTCACATTGCATGTGCGCAAACCGCAAAATCATCTCGTGTGAACCAGAGACAGTGTCCCGCTGCAGGGCCGCGAGACTGCCTCGTGTATCCTCTCTGCAGCTGGATGTCTGTGGTTCAAGGCCAAAACTTTCACCAGTGAAGCCCCGGGTACCACAACTGTATTTCTGAAGCTCATACAAAATAAAGGGAAACTCTGAACCAAAGTACTGCAAACAAACACAGATCCCCTCGAAAGAAGGCTTTTTTTTTTTTTTTCCATGAAAAATAGAGTTTGGCTCTTTGAAATGTGTTTTTAAAACAATGATCTATAGAAAGAAGAAAAACACAAATTTCCTAATAAAACCAAGGTATCATTTGATAACATTTTAATTTACTAGTGCAAATATTTGGCAACTTCCCAGTAATTTCTGCTCGCCTCCCACCCCAAGTCTTAGAAAAACCATGAAGTGCAAGGTTTAATCATATTTTTATCTAAAGATGCAGAGACATAATTGCAAGATGGCAAAAGAAGTATTTTTTTTCCCTTGATTCATTGAACTGTGCTCCGTTACGACAAACCAGTCACTCGTTTCTGATTCGCTGTCTGCACTGGCCGGTATGGATGGTGTTCCTCTTGACACCTGCAGCTTCCAGCTTGCTGTGTCCCCCTGGAAGGAAAACCACAGGCTACCGCCCTGGCGCCATCGCTGGCTCAGGCCAATCAATAAGGACTTATTTCCTGTCCATTTGCTGAGGTCACAGGAGCGAATCTCATTAATTATTTCTGCTTCTGCAGCTTCAAGTGTGCTTCTGGCGTGACAAGTGAAAACTGCTTGACCTTTTTTGTTTTTTCTCTTCTAAATTTTGTTTGTAGCAGTTCCGATAAGAAGGCAGTGTTCATTTAGCAACATGATAAGAGGGAAGGGGAAAAGGTGGGGAGGAGTTAAAGTCATTAACACATTTAGATTTTTCATCACAAAAGCCGTCCCATCACCTCATGGCCCAGGTTTGTTCGGTGGAAAGGAACAATGGGGTCTTTTTTTTTTTAATTTGGTGTCATGAAAACCTGGTCACAGCAAACACAATGTTTTCTAAAGCAGATCTGGCCTCCGAGGGAGGGAAGCTCTCCAGGGCCGCCAGGGCCTGGTTTCCATGGTAACGACACAGGTCAATAGCCGAAGTCACACCTTTGCCAGCTTTGATTGTTTCTCGCAACTGTTAAGAAACAAACGCACAATAAAAAGTCAATTTTTAAGGGATGCAGTTAGCACTGCAATTACACTGGGGAGGGGAGGTGGGAAACAAAGACAGGGAGAACCCCCCCCCTTGCAGATTTCAGGGTCTCTGTTCTGCTCTGTTGAAGAAAAGAGGACGTCATTCCCCAGGGTCTTCGGGCAGGCACATTCCCTTGGGCTGCCCTGTGCCACGTCCATACCGAGCAGAGCGGCACAACGGCTCCGAGCATCCTAATTACACCTCTCCGGCTGCCTCTGCTTGATGTCCCTAACTGCTCCAGGCCGGGCAAGGGAGGCGAGGGCATTTCATATGCGGCAGTCTGATATTCTGCCATGAGGAAGGCTTCACCAACATCTTAGTGACAAACTTGTTTTTTTAAACACCGTATGTTGACACGATAGCCCATCTGAAAATTCCAGACAGACACACAGCATTAGATGTGAACACTATATGGTTAAAATGAAGAGATCCGACTTGTGTTAAGAGCAGGGTAAGTGAGCTCTAGCCGAGAAGCCCAGCTGCATCTCCAACCCCGCGCTTAACTGAGGGCAAAAGTCATCTGTCTGCCCTGTTCTCCATGTCCCACGTCCATCTCCATCTTCTCGCCCCCAGAGAGTGCCTCGAATGTCTGCCTAGTTCTCCGGAGTCAGAAACCTGCAGTCCGCTTCACTCTCCACTTCCAGTCAGGCCAGGCTGGGCCAGGGTTGCTCACCCTGAATTTCTGGTCCCCAGCGAGTGGGTGGAGCCAGGCGACAAGTGCATCTGTGAGCTGTGCAGGATGCACACCGCTTCTGGGTGGCAGCACTGCACCGTCCAGCTGTCCCTCTGGCACATCATATGCTGACATCACGGTGGAGGCGCCTGGGCCCCTGGGAGCCTGCGAGGGCCCCACGGTGCCTCTCCCCGCTGCGGGGCACAGGGAGCTTTGCTGTGTTAAGCCACCGCCAGGCTCTCTGCAGCCTCTGTAACTGATACAGTCCCTGGGTTCCCCTTCAGAGCGCTCAGAAACATCCCCTACTCTTCATTCCCACTGCCGCTACCTTCATCTGGGTGCTCCGCGTCCCACGCCTGGGCTATTTTGCGCCGCCATTTCCTAAAGCATCCTCTCATCACCAGTTCCACATCCTTGGACTCCATCGGCCATGCCCGGCTGCCAAGGAGCTCATTATAAAATGCAAATATGATCCTGCTCAAAACCCTCCACTGTCTCCTCATAGCCTTAGGAGAAAAGCCCAAGCGCTTTCATGAGGCAACACAGTCCCTTCCTGGTCTAGCTCTTGTCTCGCCCTATTTTCCTCCTTTCATCATGTATTAGGGTCTAGTTACAGCTCTCAGAGGTGACCTGCCACCTGCCCTGGGACGACCCCCTGCGTCCCCCACAAGGCCCCACATTCTGCCTGGTAGGAATGCGGTCACTCAGCTAGGATCACGGTCGGGCGAGCTAGATGCCCCCTCCCTCTGCACAACTCAAATCCAGCATTATCACACAGTGTTGTCTTTTCATTCTCCATTCACTTATCCATCTCTATAAGAGACCTGAAGCTATTTACTGCATAATACAGGAAACATAACAAATCAAAGAAATAAGCTGTTCTATTCCTCTAATCATACAATTGGGAGAGCAGAGGCCCACAGACATTCAGTGAATCAAGATTATGAATAGAAAGTGGCAAAGTTGAGATTGGGAAGGTTTTTTTTTTTCCCCCTCTTTTTAAAGATTTATTTATTTGAAAGGCAGAATGACAGAGAAGAAAGGACAGAGAGAGATCTTCTATCCACTGGGTCACTCTCTAAATGGTCACAATTTCTGGGGCTGAACCAGGCTGAAGCCAGGAGCCTGGAACTCCACTGGGGTCTCCACGTGGGTGGCAGGGGTACAAGTACTTGGGCCATCTTCTGTTACCTTCCAGGGATCTAGATCGGAAGTGGAACAGCTGGGACTCCAACCAGCACTCCTGTGTGAGGTGCAGACAACGCAGGCAGGGGCTTAACCTGCTGCATCACGACTCGGGCCCCAGGGCTGGGCTTTCTAACAAATCATCTGGTGGTGCTTAACGCTCAACTCCCTCAGACCTGCAGCTCTCCAGACTTCCCCACACGGCAGGTGAGTTGTGAGACTGTTTCAGCCCAGGTTCCCCTGGTCTCTTGCCAATCACTGAACGCATGAAGACATGAAAATGGTGCTGAGTACCCAGAGGTGGCCAGATTCAAACTCCATTCTAGCTTTATCATCTTCGGGAAGCCACTTAACTGTTCTCAGTTCTAAATGGGGACAGAGTGAGTCCCTTGTAAGGCTGGTAGGGGACAAATGAGACAGCGCAGAGTGCCTGACAGTGTCTAAATCCCGACAACTGCTCAGATGACTTAGCTCTCCCTCCTCAAGCCCTTAGCCATTGCCAAGAAAAACTATGCTGTCCTCCAAGGTCAGGTCTACTTTGGCTTAATATCCAATAACCCCAAAGGTAGTTGAATTGGAGCAGAATAGCCTTAAAGATTAAAAAGAAAGAACACGCCCATATTTTCATTGTCTTTAATCCCCCAAATCTAAATTAGGCCAACATCCTCTCCTAATCCTAGACTTTTAGTTTGGTGCTTGCAAGCATGTGGATGGGAGACTCAGTTTACCAGTAATAACTGAGCACCTGCTATGTGTAGGGAGTAGAATGAGCTTGCTCTGCTCTGTGGATTAGGAGCTAATTAAGGGCAGAATGAGAAAGGGAGTGAAGCTAGCTGTTGAGAGGAATGAGAGACTGACTTGCATTGGGAGAGACTCCACAAGGCCTTACAGAGTGGGATTTGAGGCAGGTGTCATGTGTATTGATAAGAAGCCATGCGGTCAGGGAGAGCAAGAGGACTGTAGAGAAAGAGGAGAGACCAGAAAGAGTACCCAGGGAGTGAAAACATGCCGAGTGTGACAGCTTGCAGGGTCAGGTGTCAGGGGACCCAGGCAGACTCTGGAAACCAGGCTGAGACATTTACATCTCCCCCCAAAGCTATTTTACTATAAAGTATTCTCAGAGTACAGAAACGTTGAAAGACGATGGCCCTGGGCTAAATCTAGTAGCTGTTTTTGTAAATACAGTTCCGTCGGAACACAACCACGTCCATTCATTGAAGTGTGGTTGTTTCCATGGCTGCTTTTGTGCCAGAAAGGCAGAGCTGTGGAGCTGAGTGGTTGCCAGAGAGATTACAGCCCTGTAAGGCCCAAAATATATACACTTGACCTTTGCAGAAAAGTCTGCTGACTCTGGGACTAGTACAGTGAATGACCACACATTCTCCAGTGAGATTCAACAATTGCTAATATTTTGTCATTTTTGTTCTATCTATGCATGTTTTCCTTTTTCCCCCTGAACCATTTGAAAGGAAGCTGCAGGCAGTGGATGCTGGTAAATTAGCTCTCCAGGGGGAGAAAGCCCTCAATGTAGCATCTGCAGATTTCTGTGGTATAAACACTCCCATCAGGGCAGTTTCAAGCTGCCAACAGTCTTGAGATCACAAACTTCTTGAATATTTAACAGTAGGCTCTGAGTTGCTAGGACTTGGCTGGGACTTCCATGGGCTGAGGGATACTTTGCCTGTTAGGACATGCATCTCCCAGAGTAAGAATACAGACTCACTACTATCATCATAGCTAGGAAAGCCAGCAAGAACACTTAATGAGACCATTCTCTAATATTATCTAACATCTCAGTCCATATGCAAATTTCCACCAACTGGTTCCAAAATATTTCTTTTAGCCTTTTTTTTTTTTTTTCCAAAGCACGATCAATCCCAGTTCACACATCACATTTGTTTGCTACGGGAATTTAATTTTCTTTTTCCCCTATGACGTTGTCATTTTGAAAGGGTCAGGTTGTGCTGCAGATGGCTGTTTTTCTCTGATGATTTCATTCAGTTTGTTGCTTTATGAACTTTGTTCAGCCAGGCTAATTTTTTATTTTAGTTTGAAAGAGAAACATTAAGAGACAACGAGAATTCCCAGCCACTGGTTCACTCCTCACATGCCTGCTGGGAGCCACAGTTTAGGGTAGGTCTCCAACCACTTGAACCATCAACCTGCTGCCTCTGAGGGTGTACATTAGTAGGAAGCTGAAACTGGAAGCAGAGCTGACACTCGAATCCAGGCATTCCAAAGTGGGATGAGGGCGTCCCAACCAATGTCTTAACTGCAAGGCCCAATGCTTGCCCCTCAACCGAATGTCTGACGGTAGCTCCCAGGGATCCCACCCTATGATGATGGGTAATTCATGAGGGCAAAACAGCAACCAGGACATCACTGAGAGCTACCCAAGTCTTAAAAGAGTTCATTTCCACCCATAATGACTATTTGCTTTAGTCAGCAAACAAATCCCGAGTTGGGCTCCAGGGCCTTGCTTGCCAAGAGACCTGCTTCCATGTGGAAAACACCAATTTCATGACTCACCAGCAATCTAATCTTTGGTGGAATGCATTATTCCTCACTGCTGTCTGCAAACACTCCCATTAGTTAAACCCACATTATTAGCCCAAAGGGAATTATTTAGACATAACTAATAAACCATAAATGAAACTCATTTTTACCGTAGACTAGACCAGGTAACATCTATGTTGACAAGAATGATCTTGTCCATGTAAATAAATGTGACTAAGGACACATTCTGTTGGAATTCCTAACCCTGGCTGGCTATAAGATTCCCCTGGGGAAAATGCTGATGCCTGTGCCCTCACCCTTGGGAGATGGATCCAGTAAGGCCTGAAAGATGCTCTTCTGGTCACTCCAGTGACAGGTGAGACTTGGGAGTACCTCGCTCGCTGGGCTATGTCCTTTGAGTTAATGCATTTTAAAACAGTTGTGTTGGGCTTAGCATACTTTCAATTGGTTGTCTTTACATTGTTCCAGTTCAGTTCAATAAGCACTGGACACTTTTATGACCTGGGCATATAGCAGGGGCCGGAGAGCCAGAGAAACATAGTTGCTGCCTGTCCCTGGAGACCACCTGGGAGAGGAACAGTCATAGGCTTGTAGAACAGAGGTTTAAGTGGAATACGGAGGGATTGTTCCATAACCTTGATTCTAGTATCTGCAAAAGAAAAGACTACAGTTTTGTTTTTTTTTTTAAAGTCTTTCCAATTTTGCCTTTACCTATATTTTGACTTGGCCAAGCCCAAACTGATGCACAGAAAGGATTCTGCCTATTAGGATGCAGCTACAATTGCGAGTAGTCCACATAAATAGCACCAGGAGTGCAAAAAGGTGCATTATCAGCCTGTGTTTTATTTCTCTGATATTATGCTACTATAATTAAATCTCTCTCTAATGAAGTCAGCTGAATAACTGTACAAGTGCAGCATCACCTGAAATAAATTAACCCAACTCCCCTGTTAGAGAATCTAATTAAAGATATTAACAAAGAGAAGAGGATGCAAAGTATTTAAAGTTAAGCACATTTTTAGTTAACATTTATTAAACACCTTTTGAGTGCCAAATGCTGCTCTCATAAGATCTTTTTGAGCAAATCATTATACATTATATGTCTCTGATAACTCTTTTGTACAAAAGTCCTTTCAAAATATTAAATATTGGGGCCAGCGCTATGGCGTAGTAGGTAAGGCTGCCGCCCACAGTGCTGGCATTCCATATGGGTGCCGCTTCGAGTTCCAGCTACACTTCCGATCCAGCTCTCTGCTATGGTCTGGGAAAGCAGTAAAAGATGGCCCAAGTCCTTGGGAGACCCGGAGGATGATCCTGGCTCCTGGCTTTGGATCGGCGCAGCTCCGGCCATTGCAGCCAACTGGGGAGTGAACCAGTGGATGGAAGACCTCTCTCTCTCTTTCGCTCTCTTTCTCTCTGCCTCTGCCTCTCTGTAATGCTGCCTTTCAAATAAATTAAAAAAATAAATCTTTAAAAAATATTGAATATTACATGGGTCCAAGTAGTTTTAGTAGAATTGGAGGCAGCAGCCACTTCTGCCCAAGAAAACCAGAGAGAGACTGTAAGACTCAGGAGAATCGCAAGCACAGTCTTACCCTCTCACAGGAGAGCACAGTGGCCTGAGCGAGGCTCAGCGACAGGGAGGCGGCCTGGGTGTCGTCTCTGTCCTCCAGAGCTCCTCCCCACCCACGCACTGGGAAAGGTGTGAAGAGCGCTTCAGAGTGCTGGGAGACAACAGAGATGCCAAAGCTAACCGGCGACACCGAGTAGACTTTGCTCTGAACAAACCATGGTGGTGGTGGTGGTGGTGGGGGGGGGGGTGTGGATGAGTGGAAAAAGCAAAGTTTTCTCAGGATTCAAGACCCAGGATGATAGTGAAAGGCAACAAACGGCAGCCGCGGTGTTGTACGGAGAGACCACAGATGTCTTAACCAGGGGGAGAAGTGGACCGTGCTTCCCTGGTGGGCTCACGAAGCTGGGAGCAAGGCAGGAAGTGACAGGGGACTTGAACCTTTGAACTTCTGCTCCAGTTTGCATTCTGTGGTGTGCCTGAATGACACTCTTATGTATCAGAAGCTGCGAGAAGCATTTTCGCTTAAGTATGACAACAAAACAGGATGTGAAGGTGATAGGGATCTTGCATAAAGAGTAATGCCAGGGGTGGGAATCTGGCCTGGAAGTTAAGGCTCCCACATTCAACATCAACGCACCTGAGTCCGACATCAGGTGCTGTCTGGACACTAGTTCCCTGTTGATGCTGGCTCTGGAAGGCAGCAGAGATGTCTCAGATAATAGGGTAACTGCCACCCATGAGGTACGCCTGGATTGAGCTCCCCATTCCTGGCTTCAGCTTGGCCTAGCATTGCCTCCAAGGGCAGGGAGACGGGGTCTAAACGCTGAAGAGTTCTGACCCCACGGACAACAGACCTGCTCGGACCATCCCACTCACTTCTTCCCAGCCGACAAAGATCTGCAATGCCCAATCAACACCAAGACCCACCTCAAGCTCCTTTCCCCATCTTGTAGATGGAGGTGACAAGGCTCCAGAAGAAGCCTCCAGCCAAGAAGGTGGCTGATGCCAGTGGCAAAGTTAAAAAGAGGAACCAAGAAGGGGACATCCCGTCCCTAGTGACAGGGACTGGAGAGACTCCCCACCTGCCACGTATTCCAGGAAGGCCGTCTACAGGAGGAAGTGCTCGGCTCCCAGATCTGGGACTGAAAAGAGGTTCTTGCTGCTGTCACAAAACCAGCTGGTGACAAGAACGGTGCCACCAGGAGTTAAGGCTCCCAGATCACCTGGGTATCATCCCACTGCGGATGTGCCCTGACGGTGGTGGAGACAGGCAAAAGCCCTTTAGGCAGTGGGCGAGGAAATGGGGCCAGCATCACTGCTGGGACCGTTCTGCTCGTCCTACCGGGTGCCCGGAGGCGAGAGGGCAGTTTTCCTGAAGCGGCTGGGCTGGACCTATCTCACTCAGTTGGGCTCCTCTGTGTAGACCACACCAGAAATCTGTCTTCGCCACCTCCAGGAAAACTGCCATCAAAACGTCTCACCGAGGCTTATGTCAAGCAGCAGCAGCTGCGGCAGCCCTGACACCGGCGAGGTGAGCTCTTCGCCACGGAGGAGGAGAAACACGAGATTACGGGGCAGCGCAAGGTGGGGCCGAGAAACGTGGACCCAGCCAATTTTACCCCAAGTCAGAGCTGTTCCTCAGTTCCTGGGCTACCTGTGATCCATTTCTGCTCTAACGAATGGAATTTATCTTCACAATTTGGTGTTGTAAATTTCGTAGGAACAATTTAATTAAATAACTGATAACAACAACAACAACAACAACAACAAAAAAGGAAGGAAGGACAGACAGACTTCAGGGTGCTCAGGATCCAGCAGCCACATCCTGTCTCCTGAGGGCCTCTCAGCTTCCATGTTCCTTCTGCTGCCTGCTAGTCCCTGGAGACGCCATGGAAAACATGGAGGCAAGAAGCCTTCTTACAAGTCTCATCGTGGCCTTTGATCATGTGTGTGTGCTGCAAACAGGGTGGCATCCCCCTTAGAGGGAACAAGTTTGACTCTTTTTAAAATAATATTTTGAGGGGCTGGCTCCGTGGCACAGTAGGTTAATCCTCCTCCTGCAGTGCTGGCATCCCATAGCCGGTTCTAGTCCCGGCTGCCCCTCTTCCAATCCAGCTCTCTGCTATGGCCTGGGAAAGCAGTGGAAGATGGCCCAAGCACGTGGGAGACCCAGAAGAAGCTCTTGGTTTCAGACTGGCCCAGCTCCAGCCGTTGTGGCCATTTGGGGAGTGGACCAGCGGATGCAGACCTTTCTCTCTGTCCCTCCCTCTCACTGTCTATAACTCTACCTCTCAAATAAATAAATAAATACATAAAGTAAATAAATAAAATATTTAAAAGATCATATTTTGAAATACTGCCAGAATATTAAAATTAAAAGAAAAGGCGGTGGTGACGGTGGTGGCAGGAACAGGGGGGGTCACAATGGGCAAGGCACAGCAGCCATTCTCTCTACCTGACATATCTCCATCTGTCCATATGGAGTCTTCCGATATGGCCATTTGGCTGCCAGTTTTAGAAACAGCAAAGGTTGGCTGGCACCGTGGCTTAACAGGCTAATCCTCCGACTTGCGGCGCCGGCACACCAGGTTCTAGTCCCAGTTGGGGCGCTGGATTCTATCCCGGTTGCCCCTCTTCCAGGCCAGCTCTCTGCTATGGCCCGGGAAGGCAGTGGAGGATGGCCCAAGTCCTTGGGCCCTGCACCCGCATGGGAGACCAGGAGAAGCTCCTGGCTCCTGGCTTTGGATCAGTGTGATGCGCCGGCTGCAGCGGCCACTGGAGGGTGAACCAACGGCAAAAAGGAAGACCTTTCTCTCTGTCTCTCTCTCTCACTGTCCACTCTGCCTGTCAAAAAAAAAAAAAGAAACAGCAAAGGTAGAGTGCATTTGGATCTGGAGAAATGGAGTATGGCTACATGGGTGTGAACATGTGAAACAACTATTTCTAGAAAATGTGAGGTGGTACGGATGGGCATTGCAGCAGTGGTTATGTCACCACTTGGGATGCAAACATCCCTCATTAGAGGGCTTGGCTTGAGTCCTGGCTGTGTTTCTTCCTGCACAGCTTCCTGCCAACGTGCACACTGGGAGGCAAAGCTGATGGTTAAAGTAGCTGGGTCCCTGCCTCCATGTGGGAGACCTGGCTTGAGTTTCAGGATCCTGTCTTCGCCTTGGCCCAGCACTGACTGTGGGCATTTAGAGTGAACCACCAGATAAAAGCTCTCTCCCCATATTTCTCTGCTTCTCTCTCTCACTGCCTTTCAAATAAAATGAAAACACATTTTTTTTAAAGTTAGTAGATCTATATTGGGCAGGAAAGCAATCTCACATGTCATGTTCACAAGTCTCAGTGCTTGGTTTCTTTCCCTCATCACATTTTTTTGAAAATTTATTTATTTATTTATTTGAAAGGTAGTCAGAGAGAGAGAGAGAGAGAGAGAGAGAGAGAGAGAGAGATTGATTCTCTATCCACTAGTTCACTCCCAGAATGGCTGCAATGGCTGGGGTTGGGCCAGGCCAAAGCCAGGAGCCAAGAGCTTCCTCCATGTCTTCCACATGAGATGCAGGGGCCTAAGCACTTGGACCATCTTCACTGCTTTCCCAGGCCATCAGCAGAGAGCTGGATTGGAAGTGGAGCAGCCAGGACACAAACCAGCGGCCACATGGGATACCAGTGTTGCAGGCAGTGGCTGAACCCCTATGCCAAAATGTAGCCCCACATCCCCTTGACATTTTTATTCATTGCTGGATGATGAAGAATAAATGCATATTAAACTTAATATTCAGATGTTATATTGCCAGGAGAGGTAGCTAACACATAGATAGCACCAACATCATAGTGGTTTTGACATGCTGAAAAATAGACTGATAGTAGCTAGCAAAATGCAACAGGGATACTTGTAGAGTTGTACATTTAGTGTTAAAACATTAATTGTAAAAGTATAAGCTTCAGTTTGGCAATGACTTGAAAAAAAATGCTGAGGATTTTTGATGATAACTATCTTCTTCATATTAGCCAAGACTGTGATGTAGATAACCAAAAAAACAAAGGCAAACTGTGGCATCATCAACAGTATACGCATCCAAACACAGGCAGAAATGGCTACCCTGCATTCTTTGACATAACCTCACGCTTAAAAAACAGTGTTCAAGGGGCAGGGTACCCCACATCAGAGTGCCTCGGGTCATGTACCACCTCTGCTTTCAATCCAGCTTCCTGCAAACGTGCCTGGGAGGCAGCAGGCTCAAGTACAGAGACCTGGATTGAGTTCCTGGTTCCTGGCTTTTGGCCCAGGCTATTGCTGGCATTTGGGGAGTGAAGTGGATGGAAGACCTCCCTCCCTCCCTCCCTTCCTCTCTCTCTCTCTCTCTGTTACTCTGTCTTTTGATACATAAGTAAATAAATAAATAAATAAGACATGCTTAAAAAAACATAAGCACTAAACTATGTTTGGTCCTGGGTGAAATGTTAAGAGGGGCATTGACATGATAGATTGGGTCCAGGATTAGAAGAAGGATTTTTTCTTTTTTCTTTTTTTTTGACAGGCAGAGTTAGAGAGAGAGAGAGAGACAGAGAGAAAGGTCTTCCTTTTCCATTGGTTCACCCCCCAAATGGCCGCTATGGCCAGTGCACTGCACTGATCCGAAGCCAGGAGCCAGGTGCTTCCTCCTGGTCTCCCATGCGGGTGCAGGGCCCAAGGACTTGGGCCATCCTCCACTGCCTTCCCGGGCCATAGCAGAGAGCTGGACTGGAAGAGGAGCAACCGGGACAGAATCCGGCGCCCCAACTGAGACTAGAACCCGGGGTGCTGGAGCCGCAGGCGGAGGATTAGCCTAGTGAGCCACGTAACTGGCCAAAAGAAGGATTTGGAAGCATGTTATCTAAGGAACAATCAACCCAGAAGAAAGAAGGTTAAAGGAGGACATGAAAGCCATCTTCAAATATCTACAGCAATCAAATGAGGGAAGGAACAGTTCTGTATGCTTCAGGAGACAGAACAAAGAGCAGCAAAGTAAAGTATCTGGGAAGCAAATTTCCATTACAGAGGAGAACAAGCTTTCAAATGACCAGAGTTGTCTGACAACAGAATAATAGAATAGAAATTATCATAAAAGCTTATTTACTTATTTGAAAGGCAGAGTTACAGATAGAAGGAGAGACAGAGAGATCTTCCATATGCTGGTTCATTCCTCAAATGGTTGCAACGGCTGGGCTGGGCCAGGCAAAAGCCAGGAGCCTGGAATTCCATCTGGGTTTCCTATGTGGATGTAGGGACCCAGGGTCTTGCTCCACCTTTCGCTGCTTTCCCAGGCAGGGAGTTGGATGGGAAGTGGATCAGCTGGGACTCGAACCAGCATCCACATGGGATGCTGGCGCTGTAGTTGGTGGCTTAATTTGCTGGACCCTAACGCCTACTCCAGAAAAATTAGACGAACTGTGAAGTCTCTACTATTGAAAGTCCCCAGTGTCTGGATGACTACATGACAGAGGAGATATGAATGAAACTTTAGCCAGTGTGGAAGGAAGAAGTAGGCTGTCTCCGAGGGTTCATCCAATCCCATGACTCTAGCTGATGGTGCTTTAATTGAAATGTCGTGACTACTTCTAAGCAGCAACATTTGGTGAGAAAGAAGCCACAACTAAAACCTCTTTCTCAAGGCAGGAATTTGGCACAGTGGTTAAGACATCACCTGGGGGGCTGGCTAAACCTCCGCCTGTGGCACCAGCATCCCATATGGGCTCTGGTTCTAGTCCGGGTTGCTCCTCTTCTGATCCAGCGCTCTGCTATGGCCTGGGAAAGCAGTGGAAGATGGTCCAAGTGCTTGAGCCCTTGACCCATGTGGGAGACCTGGATGAAGTTCCTGGCTTCTGGCTTCGGATCAGCCACTGGGGCCATTTGAGGAGTGAACCAGCGGGTGCAAGACCTTTGTCTCTGTCTCTCCCTCTCTCCCTCTCTCCTAAAAAAAAAAAAAAAAAAGACATCACCTGGGATGTCATATCAGGGTGTCTGGGTTTAAGTTCCAGTGCCATTTCCGAGTCTAGCTTTTTGCTGATGTACACCCTGGAAGACAGCAGGTAATGATCCAGGTTGTTCAGTCCCTGCCACCCATATGGGAGACTGGATCAAGTTCCCGGTTTCTGGCTCCTTGCTTTGGCCTGGACCAGCCCTGGCTGTTGCAGGAGTTTAGGAAGTGAATTAGTGGATGAAAGAATGAAAAAAATCTCTGTCTCTTAAGTAATTTTTTACAAATTAAAAAACAAAAAAGGAGGGTGTTGTTTGGTGCATACCAAACTAAAGTGCCCGATGTGAGTCCCGACTCCTCTGCTTCCAATCCAGCTGTATGCTAACACATATCATAGGGTGACAGCAGGTGATGGCGTTAAGTGGCTGTGTCTCTGCCACCAATGTGGGAGACATGCATTAAGTGCCAGCTCCTGGTTTTGGCCTGGCCCAGTCCTGGTTGTTGCAGGCATCTGGGGAGTGAACCAGCAAGGGGAGATATCACTGTTATTCTCCTTTGCTTTTCTTCTTCTTCTTTTTTTTTTGTTTTTAAGATTTATTATATTTATTTGAAAGGCAGAGTTATACAGAAAGAAAGAGAGAGAGAGAGAGAGAGAGAGAGAGATCGTCCATCTGCTTGCTCACTTTCCAAAAGGCCACAGCAGCCAGGAGTAGGCCAGACTTAAGTCAGGAGCCAGAAGCTTCATCTGAGTCTCCCACATGGGTACAGGGGCCCAAGTCTTGGGCCATCTTCTGCTGCTTTCCCAGGCTCATTAACAGGGAGCTGGATTGGAAGTGGAGCAGACAGGACACTAATCAGTACCCATATGCAATGCTGGCATTTCAGGTGATGGTTTAACCCATTATGCCACAACACTGGCCCCTCTCCCTTTCAAAAAAAAAAAAATGAAAATAAACATTTTTTAAAAAGAAGAAAACAGCTGGCGCCGTGGCTCGATAGGCTAATCCACCTTGTGGCGCCAGCACACTGGGTTCTAGTCCCGGTTGGGGCGCTGGATTCTGTCCCGGTTGCCCCTCTTCCAGGCCAGCTCTCTGCTGTGGCCAGGGAGTGCAGTGGAGGATGGCCCAAGTACTTGGGCCCTGCACCCCATGGGAGACCAGGAGAAGCACCTGGCTCCTGCCTTCGGATCAGCGCGGTGCACCGGCCGCAGCGCGCCAGCCGTGGCAGCCATTGGAGGGTGAACCAACGGCAAAGGAAGACCTTTCTCTCTGTCTCTCTCTCTCTCACTGTCCACTCTGCCTGTTAAAAAATAAAATAAAATAAAAAATAAAAAGAAAACAGAAAATGTTTTTTTAGCACAACAAACTGCAAAATGGATTGGATACAACATAAAAGCATTCCTGTTTATGTAGAATAACAAATTTGCAGAAGTTTATAGGCAAAAAAAAAATCCACTTAATTTTAACTAACATCTTTGGCAAAAATGGAAGGAGACAGAACGAAGGGAGCAGCTGCATTAATTCACAGGCAGAATGATAGTGCATCTCAATGTTAAAATAATACTTCCATATATACTACTTACTGTGGGCCAAGTACTATTCCAGGAGATACACAAGTCTACTTTGAAAAGTTCATGGAAAATGGAATTAAAAGTAAGCTTAGGGGGCCGGCGCTGTGGTTCAGCAGGTTAAAGCCACAGCCTGCAGCGCCGGCATCCCATCTGGGTGCCAGTTTGAGTCCCGGCTGCTCCTCTTCTGATCCAGCTCTCTGCTATGGCGTAGGAAAGCAGTAAAAGATGGCCCAAGTCCTCGGACCCCTGCATCTGTGTGGGAGACCTGGAGGAAGCTCCTGGCTCCTGGCTTCGGATCAGCTCAGCTCTGGTTGTTGGGGTCATTTGGGGAGTGAACTATCTGAATGGAAGACCTCTCTCTCTTTGTCTCTCCTTCTCTTTCTGTGTAACTCTGACTTTCAAATAAATAAAATAATTATAAAAAAAAAAGTCAGCTTAGAGGAGTGGGCATTTGGCTTAGCATTTAGGATTCCCATGTCCGCATCAGAGTGCCTACCTTCAATTCTCAGCTCTGGCTCTTGACTCCATTTACCCTTCTACAAACACAGACCCTGGGAGATGGTGGTGATAGCTCAAGTAATTGGATTCCTGAGACCCCCACGGGAGACCTGAACTGTGTTCGCAGTTCTTCCATCCCTGTCCCAGGTCTAGCTGTTGCAGGCATTTGGGGGACTGAACTAGGAGATGAAATCTCTCTCCGTCTGCCTCTCAAATAAAAATTAAGGTTTTAAATTTTTTTTAAAAAGTATATTTTGCTGCAAAAAACTTTTGAAGTCTATGCACAGTTTTCATAACACATATTTTAATGAGCTTTGTAAAGATCCGCCCAGTGGCGTGCACATGTATCATCCATCTGCAACAAGCCTACGAGGCGGATGCTATTATTATTCTTATTTTACAAACTTAGCAAGAGTAAGTTGTCAAGGTCCCACAAGAGAGTTCTTGTCCTTTTTTTCTTTTTTAATTTTTATTTATTTATCTTTGTTTTATTTGAAAGGCAGACAGAGAGAGACACAAAGGCAGAGAGAGATCTTCTATCTGCTGGTTCACTCCCAAAACCCAGCAACAGCCAAAGCTGAGCCCATCAAAGCCAGAATCCCTCAATTTAAATCTCCCACATGGGTGGCAGGGATCCAATTACTTGAAACATCATCTGCTGCCTCCACGGGTGCACATTCGCAGCAAGCTGAGATCAGGAACGGAGCTGCACTTAAATGCAGACACTCCAATCTGGGATGTGGGTGTCCCAAGTGATGCCCTAATGCTGTGCCAAACGCCTGCCCCAGAGTGCTTGCCCTTAACCACTATGCCACTGTGCTTTTCCTTTATTCCTAAAGAGCTCCACTTGAGAAGCAACACATACTTATGTCAACAATGCCATTTTCATATCTGCACACAGGGTAATTTTTAAAAATACATATCACAGGTTAGAAAAAATACATCAAGTCAAATAACTAAGGAAAAAAACCATACTTATAGAGATGTCTGAAAATTGAAGCCATCATTAGATTAATTATGCACCGCTATGACAACATATACAATTTTTCTCTCATCAAACTAAAAATGCCAGATGGTTGCAGAACAAATGTCAGCAGGAATGGGAGGTGGAAAATTTCCACATTCTCTGTTAAGAAAAAGGTCATAAATACCTCAACTGTTAAGCATATTCTTCTAGTCATATATCTATATATATAAATAAAATACTTCTTTAACAAAAAGGCTTCAAGCTGACTGAGGTATCATTCTATCTACTAGTGAGTTATAAAGTAAAACCAAGATATTTTCATGTGAATCCTTAACTAACAAAGTCTTATCTTTGCTAAAATTCTCAGCCAAAGACATTGATTGTGGTTTCACATAGCAATAGGAAAAAATATTGCCTCAGGTTATTTTTTATTATTTTTAAAAAATCTAATCTCAGGGCTCATTATACCATATTTAAGTCATTACTAATGTACTAGTGAGTTCAAAATGACAAATATAATTTGGGCTATGCTTTAACATTTTTATTGTTCTAAAGTATTATGTTACTTTTCCTTTGTAAAACAGCTGGTAAAACTTCAATAATACGGATTTGTATTGAGACTAAAGATATTCTGTAGAAATCTTAACAAGCTCTTTTCTTTCCTTTTGTGTGTGTGTGTGTGTGTGTGTGGAATTAAAATCCTCTTGCAGGGGCAGGTGCTGTGGCATAGCGTGAAGCTGTCAGTTGGGACGCCTGCATCCTATATGGGTGCTGGTTCAAGTCCTGGCTGCTCTACTCCCTGCTAATGTGCCTGGGAAAGCAGTAGAAGATGACCCAAGTCCTTAAGCCCCTATACCCACATGGAAGACCTGGAAGAAGCTCCTGGCTCCTGGCTTGGATTGGCCCAGCTCCAGCCATTCTCAGCCATTTGGGGAGTGAACCAGTGGATGGAAGACCTCTCTCTCTCTCTCTCTCTGTAACTCTGCCTTTCAAATAAACAAATCTTAAAACAAAATCATCCTGCATAACTGTATGGGAGCTCATGACTTTTGTTATGCTGCTCTGTTTTTGCCTTGCAGAGCCCTGGGGCCCAAAGCCCATGCACGGAGAAAGTAGGAGGAAAGGTGGGCTCTGGGAGGTGACAAAATGCCACTGTCTGTAGATGTGATGGCTCTTCAAGCACTGGAGCAGAATCCCCCAGGTGAGGCCATACAAGAACCTTTTAAAAAAAATCTTACAACAGGGAATACCCTTGAGCTGTTCTCTTCCATTAGGACAACTACTGATTAACTCATTTCTGTTATTTCATAGTAATATGAGAAATGCTTAGACAGAGGCAGTGTGCCGACTGTGGTAGGGAGACTCTGGGCCTAAACATGTGTGACTCTGGGCCGAGCATCTATTCTTTTTTTTTTTTTTTTTTTAAGATTTATTTATTTATTTGAAAGGCAGAGCTACAGAGAGGCAGAAGCAGAGAGGAAGAGAGAGAGAGAGAGAAAAAGAGAGAGAGAGAGAGAAAGAGAGAGAGAGAGAGAGATGGAGGACTTCCATCGCTGGTTCACTCCCCAGGTGGCTGCAACAGCTTCAGCTGTGCCGATCTGATGCCAGGAGCCAGGAGCTTCCTCCTGGTCTCCCATGTGGGTGCAGGGGCCCAAGGTCCTGGACCAATCTCTACTGCCTTCCCAGGCCATAGCAGAGAGCTGGATCAGAAGTGGAGCAGCTGGGACTTGAACTGGCGCCCGTTTGGGATGCTGGCACTGTAGGTGACAGCTTTACCCACTATACGATGGCGCCGGCCCTAGCGCATTTATTCTAAGCCCTAGTTTTCTCACCCACAAAAGCAGGAAGATAATATTTATACCACAAGGAATTATTGTGAACAAGTAACACAGTGTATGTGAAATGAATTTGGCATTAGTAACATGCTATTCAATTGCAAGGTCTTAAGAGGGCAGGGGCATAGAGATCCCTGTACAACCTGTGCAGAATGCACCTGGCCTTCAAGACAAACATTCTGGCTCCATTTCACAGGCTCAGGAAGGCGTTTAAAGTTCAGTTTTAATCTGTGATTACTGATGATTTGGAAACTTTTTTTTTTTTTTTAGATTTTATTTTATTTATTTGAAAGGCAGAGTTAGAGAGAGAGAGGAAGAGACAGAGAGTGATATCTTCCATCTGCTGGTTTACTTCCCTGATGGCCGCAATGGCAGGGACTGGGATATCCAAACCCAGGAGCCAGGAACTCACTCAAAGTCTCCCATGTGGGTGGCAGGGGTCCAAGCACCAAGGCCATTGTCTGTTGCTTTCCTAGACACATTAGCAGGGACCTGGATCAGAAGTGGAACAGCTGGGACTGGAACCAGCCCTCATTTGGGATGCCACAATTCTGGCCTCAACATGGTTGTTTTTGAAAAATGAATTTGAAACTCAAAACAAATAAAAAACATAGGAACATATTTGGTAATATTTTTATTAAATTTTTTTTTTTTTGTATTTTCATTTTATTTGAAAGGCAGAGACAGAGAGAAAGGAAGAGAAGCCTCCCATCTGCAAGTTCACTTCCCAAATGCCGGTAAGAGCCAGGGCTAGGCCAGGTTAGAAGTCAGGAGTCCAGAACTCAATGTGTGTCTCCCATGTGGGAGACAGGGGTCCAAACTCTTGATCTGTCACCTGCTGCCTGCCAAGGTTTGCAATAGCAGGAAGCTGGAATAGAGTACAGAACTGGGACTCAAATCCACACACCCTCCAATATGCAGTGTGGGTGTTCCAAGTAGCATCTTAACAGCTAGGTCAAACTCCTGTTCCTTTGGGATCAATTGTTAGAAAGTTTTATTTATTTATTTGAAAGACAGAGTGACAGAGAGAGAAAGGGAGGAAGGGAGGGAGAAGAAGGAAGGGAATAGGTGAGAGGGAAGGGAGAGAGAGAAATATATTTTATCTGCTAGTTTGCTTCCCAAATGCCTGGAACAGCCAGGAACCCAGTACTCAATCTGGGTCTTCCAAATGGTTGGTGGGGACCCAAGAACTTGAGCTAGCACCTGCTGCCTCCCAGTGTGTGCACTAGCAGAAAGCTGCAATGGAAATGGAGCCAGGACTTGAACCCAGATACTCTGATATTTGGGCATAGGCATCCCAAGTGATGACTAAACCACTGCGCCAAATGCCTGCTCCCCTAATTCATAAACTCTCACCAACAGTTGACAGGTTGGGCATTCAAGGTTACCAATATGGAATTATATTAAATTCAGGATTAATTCCACAGGAAAAGCAATCATTACTTTTTGGTTACCAGGTCTTCCAAAGAAAAATTGATGATTTATAAGTAATCTTGGATTTATCCATACTTTGATTTACAGTTAATTTTTAATTTTAATATCATATTCCAAAGAGGAATTTAATTCTATACACCAAATTTCCAAAAAAAACAAAAACAAAAAAAAAAAAAACAAAAACAAAACAGAACTGGGACCATGAAGCTTTTTAGCAAACCCTGCAACAGAAATTCAACAAGCAAAACATGTTGCAGGCTGTAGACTGCGGCAGTGAACCGTTCTTGCCTGTAGCTTTTTTCGGAGTCAATCAATAAATAGTAAGCTCTGAAATCTCACTATAAATACTGTGCTGGTTATTTAATTAAAAAGAACACTGTGGGACAAGAGCACTCAGGTCACGCGGGCATCAAATGGTCCTGGGGGTCACTGGAGAACTATATAAACTATGTAAGAGTGAGCTTGGTTTTCTATCGTTTTACTCCAGTCTGTATCTGACATTTCTTACATCTCCTCAGGGTCCATTTTTTTCACCTGCTTCAGGGTATGGATGCTGATATTCGGAGGTCGCTTGCCCCAGACTGCCACCACCAGCACCATCCCTGTGACCCTAGATTCCTAAAACCCCACCATACGGGGCCGACGCTGTGGCGCAATGTTAAGCCACAGCCTTTACTGCTGGCATCCCATATGGGTGCTGGTTCGTGTCCTGGCTACTCCACTTCTGTTCCAGCTCCCTGCTAATGTGCCTGGGAAAGCAGTGGAGGATGGCCCAAGTGCTTGGGCCTGTGCCACCCACATGGGAGACTCAGAAGTATCTCCTGCTCCTGGCTTCGGCCCTGCTTGGCCCCAGCTATTGTGACCATTTGGGGATTGAACCAATGGATGGAAGGTCTCTCTCTCTCTCTTCTCTCTCTGTAACTCTACCTTTCAATTAAATACACAAATCTTGTTAAATAGGTAAGTTAATAAATAAAATCCCAATATGCATCCTGATGCAAGATGAGCTTAGAACTATGTATGAGTTCATAAGGAAGCACCACAAACAACAGAAACTTTATCTAGAGAGAATAATGCAAACAAAACGTGCACATCAGCCATGTCTTTCAGGTAGTTTGCATCAGACAGGCGGCAATGCAAGAATCAATGGGCAGGGTGAAGATGTTACTCTCTGAGCCATGTTAATGCAAATGAATTCGCAAGAGTACTATTCTAGAGGTTCAGGTCTCTAGGTTATGGTGTTACAGAAAGTGTGGTTTTTTCACATAGAGCTTCACCTCCCTCAACAGAAAATGGTGATGAGAACTTGTTTTAAATGGTTACATCTATGGAAACTTTCTTGGAAGACTGAAGAATGCTTACCAGCTTAAAAATGTCACAATAATTACTGCCCTGGTTCCGCAACTATAATTCTTAGGACACTCATTTATTAGACAACTTCATTTCTAGAGCTGTGTTAGATTATGGGGTAATACAACCAATCTCCTGGATGCTTGCAAGACCACAGCCTGCACATGGCTTCTTTCTGGTGAACATCTACAGGGCTGTGAGAAACTGTATGGTGTGAACAACATACACAGTGGAATCAGCAGGTCTGGGAAGGGCTCTGAGATGACAGCTAACACTGTTAGGTTATCCAAGCTCTCTCTGTATAATGAGAGGTTTCAGAGAGAGAGAGAACCCCATAGAATCATTTGATTAAGGTGCTCAGGTATGCCTTGAACATACTGCCCACCGAAAAACAGGCAAACAGTGGCATGCATCTTAGAAAAAGCCTAGCACATAGAGAGGCCTACAACTTTTTCTAAACAGGCACACACAAATCTTGTCAAGGTTAGACTTATTTCCTGCGATCTAGAATGGGGAGATCTTCCACAGGGGGCACCATTGCACTGTGCACTACTCAAGCTTGGGCGGTATGGCTTTGGCTTTATTATGATCTAGTGCGTAGGTAAGAGCTTTCATCAAGCCAGAGAGTCCAGGGCTGGCAGAGAAGGACAGGATCTGTTCACTCACAGTCCTTAGTGGAGCCTCACACATTGCTCACTTACGTTGCTGGTCTTGTGATCTCCACTATTATTGCAGAAATTTTATTTGAGAATTGGGGGGGGGGGGGGAGGGCAGACACCTTGGTAGTTCAGGAGAGACAGTTCAGCATGGGATCAGGATCAATACTCTGTCTGATGAGGTCAGCAGGAGGCTGAATGGGGCATACAGATGCTATACAGGAAACATGGGAGAAGGGCTTCAGATGTGAACTAGATAAATTACAGCTGCCGGTGGAACAAACAGCTTGAAATCACAAAAATCCTTAATTCTGCACACAATCAGACTGGAGGATTAGGGTGTGAGTTTGGAAATATGGACCCAGGAAATAACAAACATGTCTAATTTACTCAAACTACATTTCAGACTTCATTGTCTACACAGAGGTCCCTGTTCTGCTCCCCCCACCCCCCACCCCCCAAGCAAATAGCAGCAGCAACAACAACAAAATAACATAATTTTGGGGAACCTATACTTCCTTGTGATATTTTATGACAGGGAAAGAAACAGCACCTCCTTCAGATCTACATACAAACTGTGTCAGTGGGTAAAACAGGCTCTTCTATGGGCACAGAAGGCTCCATCCATGGCATGAAGACATACAGGCTCCCCCTGCGCACAGGTGGCTCCTACACCACAAACTGGGAGCAATAATTGAATCCAGCTACCCGACGGTGCAGAGCGCTCACCCACAGAACCAGGCTGCAGGGCATTTTTGGCTGACTTTCCAGACTCGGTCAGAAGACTGCCCTCCCTGAGCGTGCAGGGCACTGAGGATACAACCATTTGATCAGGAGTGTACGTGAGGGAAAATAAGAGGAGAAGGGGGGGTGTCAAATACGCCTTAGGAATTAGAACAGAAATAGGCACAAGCACGTGGGGTGTCTGGACTCATTCATTCAGCATTCAACAGATATCTACTGGGCACCTCCTCTGTGTCAGGCACTGTGGTAACCCTCAGGGTTTAATGATGAACAAATGCACACATCACTCCAGGCTTACAGCCAAACATCGACCCTGAGCTACAATCTAAGTCTGCTTCAGTTGTCTGATGAAGGTTAGGTATTATGTAGATATATACTTTTAATGGGCTGGTAATTCAAAACAGTAGATTTTAAGAGTAGGAGAGACTGCCCCACTAAATACTGTTTTCATGAACTCAATAATTTAACATTTTATGGATACCAGTGTAAATCAAAGATCAACAAACCAGGAATGTATGATCTGAAGAAAAGTAGGAGAGATTCGTAAAGGCCCACATCCAAATGGTATCTGGGCTGGGCTATGTTAAGCTGCCACTGGGATGTCTACATTTCATACCGGAGCACTCAGGATTGAGCCCTGCAAGCACCTGGACTCCAGCTCCCTGCTATTGTGCCAGGGGTGCAGCAGAATTTGGCCTAAGCACTTGGGTTCCTCACACCAAAGTGGGAGACTCGCATGGAGTTCCTGGCTCCTTGCTTTGGCCTGCTGCAGCCTGGTCGTTGTAGGTGTTTGGGGAGTAAACCAGCACATGGAAGATCTCTGTCACTCTGCCTTTTGCATAAATAAAAATGAATAAATAAACATTAAAAAATAGTACTTGGGCTAACAACTGAGAGGGTGGCATATTTTATGATGTCATAAAGTGGCTTAACATCGAAATAATTTAATAATTGTATTCATGTCCACAGGGGAACAGAGATTATGATCATTAAATCTGGATGCCACTGAGGTGTGTGGGATTGCTAACACCTCAGAGAATAAGAATCTAATTTTAAAATAACATGAAGAAATTAGAAGAACAGATCATCAAAGCAAGATGATAGTCACTGGGGAAAAATGCAAAATAATATACTCAGATACTTGCAAGGGAAAAGCCAGCGTGAAGGCAACTGTTGTGCAAAAAGGCTAGAGGGCTCATAAGAAGGCACAGCTCTGGTTTAAGAAAACTGATTACTGCTTGTCTGATTTAGAATTCATTTTTTTAAAAGAGATTTATTCTCTTATTTATTTGAAAGGTAGAATGACACACAGAGAGAGGGAGAGACACATGGAGAGAAATCGATCTTCCATCCACTGGCTCATTGCCCAGATGGTCACAAAAGCTGAGGCTGGGGCCAGCGCTGTTGTGCAGCAGGTTAACGCCCAGGTCTGAAGTGCCGGCATCCCATATGGGCACCGGGTTCAAGACCCGCTGCTCCACTTCCAATCCAGCTCTCTGCTATGGCCTAGGAAAGCAGTAGAAGATGGCCCAAGTCCTTGGGCCCCTGCACCCACGTGGGAGACCTGGAAGAAGCTCCTGGCTGTTGCGGCCAATTGGGGAGTGAACCAGCAGGTGGAA
The DNA here is from genome assembly GCF_033115175.1 of Lepus europaeus. NCBI lineage: Eukaryota > Metazoa > Chordata > Mammalia > Lagomorpha > Leporidae > Lepus > Lepus europaeus. Next base: position 105,214,071 of record NC_084829.1, read on the forward strand.
GAACTCACTCTCTCTCTCTCTGCGTAAGTCTGACTTTCAAATAAAAAATAAATAAATCTTTAAAAAAATAAACAAAGAAAACCTGAGGCTGAGCCATCCCTAAGTCAGGAGGCAAGAGCTCCACCTGGGTCTCCCACATGGCTGGGACTCAAGTCCTTGAGCTGGTGTCTGTTGCTTTCCAGGTGCACTGGCAGGGAGCAGGCTCAGAAGCAGAGTGGCCAGGACTGTAATCAATGCTTGATATGTGGGCACCCCAAGTGGGGGCTTAACTCAGTGCACCACGATGCCCACCCATAGAATTCACTTTTAATATAAAGTTGTATGTTGAGCAAAAAGTTTCTATGTTTTATTATGAACAGAAGTTGATAACTGATTGCTTTTCCATCAATAATGGCATCATCAATAATTTTGAAATCAAGGCTGCAGTTGCAACAACTGATTTAAAGAAATTGTTCTGGGCCGGCGCCACGGCTCAATAGGCTAATCCTTCACCTTGCAGCGCCGGCACACTGGGTTCTAGTCCCAGTCGGGGCGCTGGATTCAGTCCTGGTTGCCCCTCTTCCAGGCCAGCTTTCTGCTGTGGCCTGAAAGTGCAGTGGAGGATGGCCCAAGTGCTTGGGCCCTGCACCCGCGTGGGAGACCAGGATAAGTACCTGGCTCCTGCCTTCGGATCAGCGCAGTGTGCCGGCTGCAGCACACCGGCCGCAGCGGCCATTGAAGGATGAACCAACGGGAAAGGAAGACCTTTCTCTCTGTCTCTCTCTCTCACTGTCCACTTTGCCTGTCAAAACAAAACAAAACAACACAACACAACAAAACAAAACAAAACAAAAAAAAAGAAATTGTTCTGAAAAACAACAGACTAAGGAGATTTCTATTTATTATTACTCCAAGAAAAAACACTTGCATGAAATATGGTTGGCAAAAGAAAAATAACTGGTTTTATCCAATTTTTTAAGGAAATGAGGAGTAGGGGGATTTGCTTTATTTATTTATGTATTTATTTGACAGGTAGAGTTACAGACAATGAGAGAGAGAGACAGAGAGAAAGGTCTTCCATCTGATGGTCCACTCCCTAAATGGCCGCAATGGCCGGAGCTACGCCGATCCGAAGCCAGGAGCCAGGTACCTCTTCCTGGTCTCTCATGTGGGTGCAGGACCCAAGCACTTGGGCCATCCTCCACTGCCCTCCCGGGCCACAGCAGAGAGCTGGACCAGAAGAGGAGCAACTGGGACAGAATCCAGCGCCCATGATTTGTTTGTTTTAAAAGATGATTCAATTCTTTCTTCCTTTTTTTTTTTTTTTAAGATTTTTGACTTATGGGACTGGTGCTGTGGCGCAGCGGATTGAAGCCCTGGCCTGTAGCACCAGCATCCCATATGAGTGCTGGTTCCAATCCCAACTGCTCTAATTCTGATCCAGCTTTCTGCTAATGTACCTGGGGAAACAGAGGAAGATGGCCCAAGTCCTTGGGCTCCTGCACCCATGTGGGAGACCTGGAAGAAGCTTCTGGCTTCTGATAGGCTCAGCTCTGGCAGTTGTAGCCATTTGGGAAGTGAACCAGCAGATGAAAGACCTCTCTGTGTGTGTGTGTGTGTCTCCACCTCTCTCTGTAACTCTGTTTTTCAAATAAATAAAATGAATCTTAAAAAGAAAAGATTTTGGGCCGGCGCCGTGGCTTAACAGGCTAATCCTCCGCCTTGCGGCGCCGGCACACCGGGTTCTATTCCCGGTTGGGGCGCCGGATTCTATCCCGGTTGCCCCTCTTCCAGGCCAGTTCTCTGCTGTGGCCCGGGAAGGCAGTGGAGGATGGCCCAAGTCCTTGGGCCCTGCACCCGCATGGGAGACCAGGAGAAGCACCTGGCTCCTGGCTTCGGATCAGCGTGATAAGCCGGCCGCAGCGGCCATTGGGGGGTGAACCAACGGCAAAAAGGAAGACCTTTCTCTCTGTCTCTCTCTCTCACTATCCACTCTGCCTGTCAAAAAAACAAACAAACAAACAAAAAAAAGATTTTGACTTATTTATTTGAGAAGCAGAGAGACGGAGAGATCTTCCATCCATTGATTCACTCCCCAGATGCCAGCCACAGTGGGGCTGCGTCAAGCCAAAGCCAGGAGCCAGGAACTCTGTCCAGGTCTCTCACATAAGTGACAGAGACCCAGGTACTGGAGCCATCACCTGCTGCCTCCCAGAGCGCGCATTAGCAGAAAGCTGGAATCAGGAGGGCAGCTGGGACTTGTATCTAGGTGCTCCGATATGGGGTGCAGGTGTTCGAAGAGGCATCTTTTTTTCTTTTTTTAGAAAGTTTTATTTAATAAATATAAATTTCAAGCCGGCGCCGTGGCTTAACAGGCTAATCCTCCGCCTTGCGGCGCCGGCACACCGGGTTCTAGTCCCGGTCGGGGCACCGATCCTGTCCCGGTTGCCCCTCTTTCAGGCCAGCTCTCTGCTGTGGCCAGGGAGTGCAGTGGAGGATGGCCCAAGTCCTTGGGCCCTGCACCCCATGGGAGACCAGGAGAAGCACCTGGCTCCTGCCATCGGAACACTCTGCCTGTCAAAAATTAAAAAAATAAATAAATATAAATTTCATAGGTATAGCTTTAGGAATATAGTGGTTCTTCCCCCAATATCTGCCCTCCCATCCTCACTCCTGTCCCATCTCCTACTCCCTCTCCCATCCCATTCTTCATTAAGATTCATTTTTAATTATCTTTATATCCAGAAGACCACCTCTATACTAAGTAAAGATTTCAACAGTTTGTACCCATACAGACACACAAAGTATAAAGTACTGTTTGAAGACTACTTTTACTGTTAATTCTCATAGTACAACTCACTAAGGACAGAGGTCCTGCATGGGGAGTACGTGCACAGTGACTCCTGTTGTTGATTTAACAACTGACACTCCAAGTGGCATCTTAACTGTTGTGCCAAATGCCCACCCCAAGAGGGGGGATCTAGAACTTCCAGATGACAGCTCTGGCAGAGACCCCCAGTGCCTCTCCCTGCAGGTAGGCCACCGCACAGACACCCACAGGGACTGCTCAGCAGTCAGCCTCTGCCCTGCAACCACTCTTCAGAGCCCAGCACAAATATTCACGGAGCACAACATTTACATTTTCCAACTACACGTTTCTGCCTGTTGACACAGAAGCAAGCAATTCTTTAGGAACCCACAATTAAATTCTGGTTATGTCAATAAAAGTATGATTTCAGACCATTTTTCAATTCTTACCAGCTTGGGTTATAATCCGAGAAAGTTCCACTTCAAATCAAAGTCTACTTACAAAGCAGAAATCTTTCAAGAGTACAGTTTATTTCTTAATTAAAACACTAATGCCCTGATTTGTATTTTTTACATGTTGTCTTCCAGTCTTTATGGAGCATATAAAATTTTACATAGTTGTACCCACATAATAATGGTATTTGCATTTTTTTCCCTTTAAATGTTGCTATAAACATCTTACCTAATTGCACCACTAGTCCTTTATAGAACAAGAAAGGGGAGGGAATGTCAACGCATCTATGTGGTCTCTGCAGTTATTACTCAAACAGAAATGCTAAGTGTGAAGACATCTTCAGGGGGCTGGAGGAAGCAGGGTGGCTTCACGTCAACAACGACAGTGTGTGGAATATTTTACCAAAGGAGGTAACGTACAGTCCCAGGGTAGGAGAAGCAGCATCTGCCCATGGAAGGGGTACTGGGAAGAGAAAACATGGCAACATCTGTTCTCTAAATGTGCCAATGTGAAGAATTCTCAGAGCCAGTTAGCTAGGGTTATGGGAAAGAGCGGGCGGCAAAAATTGCCTGCCAAAAATACATAAATAAATAAATAAAGGAGGCTGCCTTTGTCTGAAAAGAGAGAACAATAATGTTTACCAAAAATATATTTCAATACTCAAGGTTTAAAGAGTAGAATCTTGGACTCCGTATGCAGCCAAATGGTTGCAGCCGCTATGTATAATAACGAGAAGAGATGGCTAAAAGGGCAAACCTGGGAAAGGAGAAACACAAGAAAGGAAAGCCCCCCCCCCCCTTTTTTCCTTCTTAAAAGGAAGTGGTGATTCGTGATCATGCAAATGTAAATGTCTGTGGGCATTACTGTTTGCTGGTGGGAAGAGAATTTTAATGCATACCCTATGCAAATACATTTTGTAATAAAACAAAATGTGCAAGGACTTCTAGGGTGGGGAGGGCAGAGGAGAGCAGCAGTTGCTGGAGGCTCCGGTCTGAGAGGCAGGGGAGGGCAGGGCCAGAACGGACCGCTCCGGAACCCTCAGCAAGCCTGGGGGAGTGGGAGTCAAAACCCTTCTGAAAAATACCTCATGCGCTTCATGAAGAACTGGGTACCTAAAGAATTGGCATCTGCAAGAGCTTGCCTTTTTTTTTTTTTTTTTTTAAATTGGAAAGGCAGAGTTACAGAGAGAGGGAGAGGAAGAGAGAGATAGAAAGAGGGAGAGAGAAAAAAAATCTCCCATCTGCTGGTTCACTCCCCAGGTGGCCACAACAGCCAGGGCTGGGCCAGGCAGAAGCCAAGAGTTTCTTTCAGGTCTCCCACGTGGGTGCAGGGGCCCAGGCACTTGGGCCAGCTTCTGCTGCTTTTCCCAGGCCATAGCAGAGAGCTGGATTGGAAGTGCAGCAGTTAGGACACACACTGAACCAGCGCCTATATGGGATGCCAGTGCCACGGGAGGCAGCTTCATCGGATATGCCACAGTGCCAGCCCCTGCAAGAGCTTTCTTTACTGAGTGTATAACCCTGAGTGATTCTCTGTGCTACCGTGAACCTCATAACAGGATGTTAAAGAAAACACAAAATTCACTTTTCTGTACTGAGTTTCGGGGCAAAGTCTATGAAATGCATAGTAAAGACCGGAGCTAGATATAAAGCAAGCTATCGTAAGCCGTCTTTGTGTCCAAATTAGCGCGAATGCCAAAGCCAAAGCCCACTTAAGGCACAGTCCTAGGCTCTTGTGTGAGAATGAAGAGGAGGCAGAGTCCACAGTGCTGGACGGCTCTATTTCTGACCAAATGACGTTTGTTCATATCTGTATATCTCAGGCAATTATTAAAAAGAAATTGCAGAAAAGCCTGTGTTTCTATGATGGAGATATTTAAGCAAGCCATTTTAACTGTTAAAAAATTAAGATTGCAGAAAGTCGAACCATAGGTGCCATGTTTTGCCTGAAGTGGTAAAAATACCATCTGCCTCCGTCTTTTAGCAGCACGCTTATTTCAAGTAGCAGTAGGCTAAACTACAGGCATACGCTCGGCTCCAGCTGGGGAAAATACACAGACGTTTGGAGACGTTTGTCTGAGCCCGGGTAGTCAACATAGGCGTTTTCTTTTGGACATATACATTAGTTGCCATAGCAAACCAAGCGTGAATGTGGTCCGAGAGGCTCCCCCCACCCAGGCCCAAGGCATGTCCAAGATTCCCTACAATGCAGTAGGTGGTACTCTTCCCTCTAGCGCCCAACTCCATCAGCTGTGTGTACTTGGGGCCAAAAGCCGAAAGTCCATGCGATGGTCTGAGAGGCGCACACACACCCAGGGCTGCAGACCATCACTGTAATTAAAGCACTGTGCACATGCGCACAGCTATTAGCCTTGGTCTTGCTCACTGAGGTAATCACTTTCCATCTCCCAAGACCCACACAGGTTCACCCAGGTCAGGAAGACGTTCCTGGTTTCCCCAGATGGGGCGTGCCTGAGGGAGAATCAGCTTCCAACTCTGCCCACCTCCCAGCGGTGAGCTTCGGCAGTGGGAGCAGGGACTCTGGTGCGGGGGCTTAACCACCTTCAGAGCAGGGAGACCGAATGAATGAAAAGTTGTCAAGTGCTTTGCTATCTTACGACGAAAGGCACTACTGCAGTGGGAAGCATTCACATCCAGGGTCCATCTCAACAGGAACTCAATTAAAAGGTAACTCAATTTCTTATCTGAGTGTTTGAGGACCAGACCACTGTTTGGCTGAACGTGACAAACACCCCGGAGATCCAGCTGGGACAGGGTTTGAAATGATCGCCTCTTCCATGCTCTCCCCTGCTTCCCTGCAGCTGAGGCTGACAAAATGTGCCTGGTGGCAAATAAAGCCACAGAGTGCGTGACCAACATAATGTTCTGTGGTTTCTTGAAATCTGATTTTTTTTTTTCAGGCAAAATGTGGCTTTTGAGTAAATATTCATTGCTTGGAAATAATGAGATGTTCAGCAACAGATACATTTCATAATAATTTCATAACTCACAAGCGCTTCCTGATAGCCCCTGAGTTTTTGAAATAGCATTTTACCAATCACTCCCCCACCCCCAGCAGAAGCCAGGTCACCAAGTGTGAAGCCTGCACTGGTTACAGTGAGTGTCATGAGCAGTGAGATTGCACAGGCAGAGGTGGGGAGGCCCCGAGTCTGGATGTGTTACTGAAGGCCTGGAACATCCTGTGTGAGACACAGCACTGAGAGCTGCACCCTGCAGACATTTCCATGGTACTCAGCACAGGAAGGTTGCATCTTCCCCACCATGTTACTTGGGGGTAAGCCTGTGTTAAGAATGACAAGCCCTGTGGTGTAATGGGTAGAGCTGCCACCTGCAGTGCCGGCATCCCATATGGGCGCCAGTTTGAGACCCGGCTTCTCCACTTCTGATCCAGCTCTCTGCTATAGCCTGGGAAAACAGTAGAAGATGGCCCAAGTCCTTGGACCCCTGCACCCACGTGGGAGTCCTGGAGGAAGCTCCTGGCTCCTGGCTTCGGATCGGAGCAGCTCTGGTCATTGAAGTCAACTGGTGAGTAAACCAGCGGACAGAAGACCTCTCTCTCTTTCTCTTTCTCTGCCTCTCCTCTCTCTGTGTAACTCTGACTTTCAAATAAATAAAATAAAATAAAATAAAATAAAATAAAATAAAATGAAAATGTTCAGAGGGAAAGCAGAAGAGGGCAGGGGAGTGACTACCGGACACATCAAGGCCTGAGCCTTGTTCCCGGTGCCCATCCTGGCATGGGCGCAGTGCTTTGGACATGGTCAAGGGCAACGTAACATTGGCTGGGTGGGTGAAGGCTGCGTCTGGCCTCAGCAGTGTGCAGGATAAGAGTGTCTCCTCCCAGGGACTGGGACTATGTAGCAGATTCAGTGCAGGAGATGAAGCTGCCGCTCCTGACTCCCGCAACCCCTACTGGAGGGCCAGTTTGAGTCCCTGCTCCAGGACTTCCCATCCAGCTTCCTGCTAATGCACCTGGGAGGCAGCAGATGATGGCCCAAGCACTTGGGTCTCTACCACCCACGTGGCAGAGCCAGATGGCCTGACCCGGCCTTGGTTAGGGAGTGAACCAGTGGAAGCTGCTCTGACTTTCAAGGAGATGAAAATAAAACAAACCTTAAAAAAAAAAAAACAAAAGGCAAATCTCTCTTCCTAAATTTGGAATGGGCCTTAGCAAGTGGGACAGGGCTATTCTCAACTGCTCACTTTGTACTGAGGAAAGTAAGGGAAGGCGAAAGAGACGAAGTGACTGAGGGTCAGATTTTGCAGTGAGCTGGTGGCAGAGCCACGCTTGGTCTGGGGTGCTCTTCTCTGTGCCCTTTCCAATGGAAATCTCTTCCATTGTCAAGTGCGCCTGCAATTAGAAACCGCAGAGGTATTCTTTGAGTCCTAAAGAACATCAGTGCTCAGCCTGTTTCCACCCCGGCAGTGACATCCCAGCCTTCACCTTCACACTGGTTCATTACAACCTTCCTAAGCAGCCTTCCTAGTCCTGCGCATGGCTGCACCCTGCGACAAAGCTTTCCTTCCCTTCCTTCACCGAGATCAAAAGCTCGATACCAGATTTTCTGCTGCCATTTACATGTTTCCAATTTACTTCAGGCATCTCCTATTTTCTTATAGCCTCCACTTACTCGCTCACTTACTCAACATTTTCCCTGGTGCCAAGTACTATGTGAGGCGTCAGGTATATGAATAAAATGGACACCGCCCCTGCCCTGGAAGAGCTCACAGTTTATGCTCTCTCTATAAACAGCTCATTATAATATAGGAGTAAGGAACTGAAAGCACCTAACCCAGCCTGGGGAGTCACAGAGGACTTCCTATAGAAGACGAGGCTAAATTAAACCTTCTAGGATGAGCAGAGGGGGAAGGGCATTCCAGAGGGGACAGCAGAGCAGAGGCACAGGGGATGGAAACGGTCCATGTCGTGGTCTTTGCTGCAGCTGGAATAGGTGAGGAAGCAGGGGCAACCCTCTAGGGGGCGTGATCACTGCTCCATGGATGCCAACCCAAGCAAGTCCTGCATGTGCCACACAGACAACAGGGAGCCCGTGCGGGCTGCTGAGCTGGAGAGTGAAACCGTCAGATCTGTGGTGTTGGTGGACACTCTGGCTGGTAATGGGGCTGCGGGGAGGAGACAGGCAGGGAGCCCAGGCAGCAGTCAGCTTTTCAGCGGATCAGATGAAAAGACCGTGAACGTGAACAATGGGAGAGAGGTCAAGAGGAGGGGCACTCAGGAACATGGAGGATATAAAACAGATGTGGCTTGCCCAAAGCACACAGAGTGAGGGAGTAGGTGCAGTTTCTCGTGTGGTGAGTTCCTCATAGGGTTGACTGGCAGGCTGACAGTGGCAGCAACAGGACAGAGAACAGGTAAAAAGGACCAAGCTACAGTGCCAAGATGAACCCTAACACAAACCACGGACGCCAAGTGAGCAGGACATGTCAGTGCTGGCTCACGGGTTGCTATAGACAAAGGTACTGCTCTGGTGCAGGATACTGGTGGTGGGGGTGGCTGTGTGTGTGTGATGACTCCCAACTTTTCCCCTATTTTGCAGTGAACCCAAAACCGCTCTAAAAGATAAGGCAATCGGAAAACAACGAGAGATGCCAGGAGGGTGCTGGGTTGTGTTTAAGACATACTGGGCTTGTATGCCTGTGGGAAGCTCTACGATGGGTCAGAGCTTGTGCTTGGGTGTGTGATGAGCCTCAGCAGATATCCAAGGAAGAGAGACAGATTTGGGACCTCTGGGCTTAGAGGTGTCTCTGTTGCCTAGTGGCTCTTGAAAGAGGCATAAGATCGTGAGGCAAATAGAAGGAGGCACTGCGTTTCAAGCAAGGAGAGGAGTCAGAGCCATGGAGATGCAGCAGTGGGTCACCAGGGGTGTGCTTGCATGTGTGATGAGCTAGGTCCTGGACAGGGAGGTCTTTGTGGATTTCTGCCATCCTGCTGCAGGCAGAGCCTTTCTGGGTCATATTTCTTCCTGCCTGTCTTTGGAGTGCAGGTGTGCTGCCCCCCCTGAATTTTTCTGATTGCTGCATAAATCAGCTGGTTGGCGCGCTCCTGTAGCCAGGCAGCTGTATGCATGCCATGCACCTGCTACATATCCCTCTTGCCCCTGAGGGGAAAACAGAATGTGACCCAACTGTGCGAGATCTCAACTCCTGTAGTGGTTTTTGTTTTTTAAAAGCAGGACTGTGTGTCACAATGATCTGGGGAGACTTTTTCATTTATTTTTTATTTTTTTTATTTTTTTGACAGGCAGAGTGGACAGTGAGAGAGACAGACAGAGAGAAAGGTCTTCCTTTTTGCCGTTGGTTCACCCTCCAAATGGCCGCCGCGGCCAGTGCGCTGTGCTGATCCAAAGGCAGGAGCCAGGTGCTTATCCTGGTCTCCCATGGGGTGCAGGGCCCAAGCACTTGGGCCATCCTCCACTGCCTTCCCGGGCCATACCAGAGAGCTGGCCTGAAAGAGGGGCAACCGGGCAGAATCCGGCGCCTCGACCGGGACTAGAACCCGGTGTGCCGGCGCTGTGGGGAGACTTTTTCAAATCACTCTAGCTTGGCCCCGCCCTGTTCTCTGATGCAGTAGGCCCTAGGTACTTGTGTTTTCCAAAGCTGCGCAGGTGATATGAGAACGCTTCCCTTTAGAGTTTGAGTCTGTCCTGGGCAGTGCATCACAGGCATTACCTGACTGAGCTAAAAGTTCTCTTCCAGGCATGGGCAATGGGCATCTTTCAACAATGCTTAGTGATCTTGTTTAGTTTTCTTCAAAGCACTTACCACCTTCTGACATTACATTATGTATTATGTAACAAGTAACATGTATAATATAAATTATGGATCTATTTAGCTGTTTACTAGTTATCCATTTTCCCTACTACATTATAAATAGTGTGAAAGACTTCCTCTGGCTCACTGTTGTATTCCTAATACAGTATCTGGAATGGAACAGGCACTTAGTAAGGACGTTAAATATTCAGTGAACCTTACTCTCCCTGCTAATGCCTTTCACTTAACAGGAAATACCACTTCGCTTTAGATGAGAAGATTCTCTTTGGATCTTTCAAATATAAATGAAAAGCAAACAACAGATTTAAATGTATAAAACTGTGTAGTATGTATAAAATCTACATACCTTAGCGTAATTTAATCTTCCTTTTTCTTGAGCCTAAAACAAAAGAGAGGGGAAGATTAATTTCATTCTTTATAAACTATTTAGTGCTTCTGTAACTTTTGCTTCTTAAAGACTATATATATATATACACACACACACACACACACACCTATATATATTCACATAGGTAGATGTACATACACACTGAACCATTTATAAATGTTCATAGAAAAGTTCTTATAAAAGTTCATGGGAAAGTAGAATTAAAACATAAGTTAATTTTGGTATAAAAATTTTTTGAAACATTTTGAAAAATTCTAACATGCAGGAAAGTTGAAAGGACAGGACAATGAGCACATTTCATCTATACCACACAGGTGTGGACACCATAATGGCTTCACTCCGTGTGCTGTGGCACACACCATTCTGTATCCCCAGGACTTACATGTAACTACTATCAAACTTTATTTAAAGATTTATTTTATTTATTTTAAGGAGTTACAGAGAGAGGTAGAGACAGAGAGAGAGGTTTTTCATCTGCTGGTTCATCCCCCAAATGGCTGCAATGGCCAGAGCTGAGCCAATCCAAAGCCAGGAGCTTCTTCCAGGTCTCCCATGTGGGTGCAGGAGCCCAAGGACTTGGGTCATCCTCTGCTGCTTTCCCAGATGCATTAGCAGGAGCATCTGGGACCCGAATTGGTGCCCATAAAAGATGTTGGTGCTGCAGGCCAGGGCTTCAACCTGTTTAGCCACGGCACTGGCCCCACTATTAAACCTTAAAAACTGACAACAATGCCGTATTGTCTAACATATGACCCACATTCACATTCCTCCATTGTCCCAAGAATACCTTTCATAACTTCCCCAGATCAGAACTCATCCAGGTTCACCTATTGCATCTGACTTTTATGTCTCTTTTCAGCCTTTTAAATTTAAACCAGTCCCTCCCCACTTTTCATGAAATGGAAATAAAAGCCACTAACTTCTTTTGGAGGAGGCCAGGACAGCTATCTTATAAAATGTCTCTTCTTAAATTTGTCTTACCACGCCTTACTGCGTCATGTAACTTGTCCATGTTTCACTTATAATCTGCAAGTTGGGTCTGCAGAAGCTTGCTTAGATTTAGGTTAAACACGTTGGCAAGAATACGCCGTGTGCAATACTGCACACTTTATCAGACTAGGAGGCACAAAAGTCCGAGTCCTGCTGATGCCATGCTTGAACTTGGTTGATGTGGTGACTGTCAGGTGACCCTACTGTAATGATTTATTTCCTCCTGCACAATCTTCAAACAATGTGTGTGTGTGTGTGTGTGTGGGGGGGGTTGTCATCATTTTTTACTTCCCTTGGCATAATTTTACTTATGCTGTATTATGTCAAAAGGCCTTCATCCCTACTCCCACCCACACTAGGGATAAGGACAAGGAAGGAAAGATGAGGTAATGAATATACCCTTTGCGAAGTCAAATTTTATTTCAAAATTTTTAGTTGGCAACAAAACACAATTTAAAATGAACACACTTGGGCCAGCACTGTGGCCTATGGGTAAAGCTGGCACCGGCAGTGTCAGCATCCCATATGGTTATCGGTTCTAGTCCTGGCTGCTCCACTTCTGATCCATTTCTCTGCTGTGGCCTGGGAAAGCCACAGCAGAGATGGCTCAACGCCTTGGGACCCTGTACCGGTGGGGAAGACCCAGAGGAAAATCCTGGCTCCTGGCTTCAGATCAGTGCAGCTCCAGCCACTGCAGCCAACTGGGGAGTGAACCAGCAGATGGAAGACCTCTTTCTCTCTTTCTGCCTCTCCTTCTCTGTGTAACTCTTTCAAATACATAAATCTTAAAAAAAACAAACAAACAAACAAAAAAAAACACCCCACATTTTCTCAAATGTGTTATATGCCAAATCTTTTTTTTTTTTTTTTAAAAGATTTACCTATTTGTTTGAAAGGCAGGGCTACAGAGTGAGAAGGAGAGACAGAGAGCTCTTCCATCTGCTGGTTCACTCCCTAAATGGTCACAACAACTGGGGCTGGGCCAGACCGAAGTCACGAGCTAGAAGCCTCGTCTTGGGTACAGGGGCCCAAGGGAGACCTTGTGCCATACTCCACTGCTTTCGCAGGTGCATCAGCAGAGAACAGCCAGGACATGAACCAGCACCCATATGGGAAGCTGGTGCCAGAGGCCATGGTTTAACCTACTGTTAAGGCTGAATCTTATCACATTAGAGACAACCACTGAATTAGCATTTGTTGTCAGGCCAACTTGTGCTTTGCAGAGTTCAGACTAAAACTCCTGCCACCTCTGCTCAGAACAGGAGCCTTCAACAAACCAACACGTTAGGTATTGAGACCATGAGCTGACATTATAGAGGTGATTAACATGGGCAGGTTACTTCCGCCAGGGAAAGGGAACATTTGCAACATTGGTCCTGACTCTTCTTGCTTATTTACAAGCCTTTAAAGATTTATCCATAGCAGCCTACATTTTGTTTTTCTTATTTTCATAATAAAAAACTAGCAACGCTGTGGCTCAATAGGCTAATCCTCCAGCTGCGGTGTCGGCACACCGGGTTCTAGTCCCGGTCGGGGCGCCGGATTCTGCCCGGTTGCCCCTCTTCCAGGCCAGCTCTCTGCTGCGGCCCGGGAGTGCAGTGGAGGATGGCCCAAGTCCTTGGGCCCTGCACCCGGAAGGGAGACCAGGAGAAACACCTGGCTCCTGGCTACGGACCAGCGCAGTGCACTGGCCGCAGCGGCCATTGAGGGGTGAACCAATGGAAAAGGAAGACCTTTCTCTCTGTCTCTCTCTCTCACTGTCTACTCTGCCTGTCAAAAACAACAACAACAACAACAACAACAACAACAAAAACCTAGCAACAAGCCATGGCTCATACAGAGCTGTTGGCGCTATCATAAACCACTCCAGGATTACAATTTGAATGTTTTCAATGAAACAAAAGTCCTCTGAAACCAATACACAATAAAAAATAATTTAGGGTTTTCCAAAGTTTTTCAGAGATGTAAAATTTAAGTGAACTAAGAAGAGTTTGAACCTAGTACTGAGACACATTGTAGCAAAAGGAATGCGAGTCAGCAACTTCTGTAGGAGTGGCACAGAGCCCTGAACACATCTACCTGGCTAACTCGTGGTCCTGCCAGCCACTCTGATACTGAACAAACATGCCCTGGCCTTGGTGCTGTGAACATCTATTCCAAGGATGGCTGGTGACCAAAATTTTAGTAGCTTGGGGCTGGCACTGTGGCACAGCAGGTTAACACCCTGGCCTAAAGCACCGGCACCCCATATGGGCGCCGGTTGGAGACCTGGCTGCTTCACTTCCGATCCAGCTCTCTGCTGTGGCCTGGGAAGGCAGTGGAGGATGGCCCAAGTCCTTGGGCCTCTGAACCCAGGTGGGAGACCCAGAAGAAGCTCCTGGCTCCTGATCGGCGCAGCTCCGGCCGTTGCAGCCAAATGGGGAGTGAGTCACTGGATGGAAGACCACTCCCCCTGCCTCTCCTTTCAAATGAATGAATAAACCTTTAAAAAAAATTTCAGGAGAGGCCGGCGCCGCGGCTCACTAGGCTAATCCTCTGCCTTGTGGCGCCGGCACACCGGGTTCTAGTCCCGGTCGGGGCACCGATCCTGTCCCGGTTGCCCCTCTTCCAGGCCGGCTCTCTGCTGTGGCCAGGGAGTGCAGTGGAGGATGGCCCAAGTCCTTGGGCCCTGCACCCTATGGGAGACCAGGAGAAGCACCTGGCTCCTGCCATCGGATCAGCGCGGTGCGCCGGCCGCAGCACGCTACCGTGGCGGCCATTAGAGGGTGAACCAACGGCAAAAGGAAGACCTTTCTCTCTGTCTCTCTCTCACTATCCACTCTGCCTGTCAAAAAAAAAAAAAAAAAAAAAATTTCAGGAGCAACATGTTCACAGCATGCTTCGTCTTAAAGCTCTCATATTCCCAGCTGACTCCGGAATTCATTTTAGGTTAATAGGCATCTGACATCGAGGCTGATTCTGTGGTCACAAGTTTTCCACCTTTCCCGTTATTCATCCTTTCCCTTGTCTCTTGCTGATTACTACGCACCGCTCAGCCACAGCGCAGACTGGGGGTCTTCAGGGTGGTGTCTGGTGCACTGCTTAAGATGCTGCTTGAGATGCCTGCATCCCACATCGGAGTTCTCGTGGTTTGGGTCACAGACCTGCAACCAGTTCCAGCTTCCTATTAATGTACACTTTGGGAGGCAGCAGGAGATGGCTTAAGTACTTGGATCCTTGCCACCCATGTGGCAAACTTGGATTGAGTTTGGGGCTCCTGGCTTTGGCCTGGTCCAGGGCTGACCATTGTGGGCATTTGGGGAATGAATCACTGGATGGGAAATCTCCCTCTTTCCCTGTCTCTCAAGTAAAGTGACAATAAGTAAAAATTAAAAACAAAGGAAACAAAACAGTCCCACAGAACTGTTTCAACTGTCAAACAACTCATTCTCAAAACACACCTACCATTTCCTCACCATCAGTTTTATTTTTGTCCTAACCAGCTCCTCTTCATTCTTTCTCTTTCAACGTTCTCTCATTTTTCAGTGTTTAATACACAATGCCTATTAAGAGCATCAAAAAAGAAATTTTCTGAAGTCTAGGAGGCTAAGGAACATTGGTATCTTAAGACTACAAGTTGGGGCTGGCACTGTGGCGTAGTGAGTAAAGCTGCTGCCTTCAGTGCAGGCATCCCACATGGGCGCTGGTTGGAGACTCGGCTGCTCCACTTCTGATCCAGCTCTCTGCTGTGGCCTGGGAAGGCAGTAGAGCATGGTCCAGGACCTTGGGCCCCTGTACCCACGTGGGAGACCTGGAAGAAGTGCCTGGCTCCTGGCTTCAGATCGGCGCAGCTTCGGTTGTTGTGGTCATCTGGGGAGTGAAGCAGTGGATGGAGGACCTCTCTCTCTCTCTCTCTCTCTCTCTCTTTCCTCTTTCTATGTAACTCTGCCTTCCAGATAAATAAATAAATCTTAAAAAACAAAAAATAAAAAGACTGCAAAGGGAACTGTGGAGAAGCTATGTAATTTACAGTGACTGAGGGTGGACTTTTCCTTTTGGATATATTGAGCCACTTCCCAGCTTTCCCATGAAAACAAATCTAAAAGCAGTTTCTTTAGGTAATAAGAGTGAATAAGAAGCTGTTCACAGATAGGGACAACTACAGTAGCAGCCCTATCACAAATTTTTGTAAAACCATTTTTCCCATCCCATATTTTAATGATAGATGAATCATCTTAGAGAATATCAGTGCTCTGAAGTACTTGTGCTTAGGCACAAGCTACTTTCAAACCTCAAGTTCTCCTTTTACTTTGCAATCCACCACCCTTTCACCCAACTGCTGGGGAGGATGACAGAGAAGTGCCACATACACAATCTATATCTGCTCAATGTCAGTTTTGCAAGGTTTTGAAAGCTGAGAGGGTAGAAGCTTACATAAAATGACAGCACAATTACCACTGCCACTGTAACATGAACAGACTATAATATTGATACACAGTTCACTTGAATGCTCTTTTTATTTTATTCTAATAAACATTATAGGGGCAGGTGTTTGGAGCAGCAGTTAAGACATGGCTTGGGACGCCCATATCCCATATTAGAGTGTTTGGGTTTGAGTCCTGGCTTTGCTTGCAATCCGGCTTCCTGCTAATGTGCACCACTGGAGGCAGGGAATGGCGCAAGTGCCTGGGCTCCTGCCACCCTTATAGGAGACCCTGATAGCATTCTGCCCCAGGTTGAATCCAGCATTCCTGGATTCAGCCTGGTCCAGCCTTGGCTGTTGTGGACATTGTGGGAGTAAACGAGCAGATGGAAGAGCCCTCTGTAAGAAATTTAAAAAATTAGAAAGAACTCAGGCACTCTAGTTTTGTGAAACCATTTTACTTTTTTTTTTTTTTTGATAGGCAGAGTTGGACAGTGAGAGAGAGAGAGAGACAAAGAGAAAGGTCTTCCTTCCGTTGGTTTACCCCCCAAATGGCTGCTACGGCTGGAGCACTGTGTCAATCTGAAGCCAGGAGCCAGGTGCTTCTCCTGGTCTCCCATGCAGGTGCAGGGCCCAGGGACTTGGGCCATCCTCCTCTGCACTCCCGGGCCACAGCAGAGAGCTGGACTAGAAGAGGAGCAACTGGGACAGAATCCAGCGACCCGACTGGGACTAGAACCTGGGGTGCTGGCACCGCAGGTGGAGGATTAGCCTAGTGAGCCACGGCACCAGCCTATAATATATATCTTTATTTTTAAAAGATTTATTTATTTATTTGAAAGACAGAGTTATAGAGAAAGAGAGAGATCAGATGTTTGGGTCCCTGCCATCCACCCAGCTGTTGCAGGCATTTGGGGAATGAACCAGCAGATGGAAGAGCTCTCTCTGCGTCTCCCTCTCACTGAACTCTGTTTTTCAAATTAGTAAATAAATAAATGAACCTTAAAAAAAAAAAAAAACCCATAGGATTTCTAGCCCTTAATTGGTTAATTCCTTGAATAGCATTAAAATTTTTACCATTTCCTTATTGGTAAAGTCAGAGTACTGCGCCAGACCAGAAGTTCCCAAATGCCAGGCTGGTGGGACTGGGCTCACCTGGGTAACTTGTGAAAGATGCAGGTTTTCAACAGTCTACCCCTGAGGTCATGATTCATTTGTGCATCACTGGACTGGCCTGCGTCTATCCAGCTTTGCAGTGCAGGTGTCTATGTGCGTCAGTGTGTTTACTTCAGAAGCCAAAAGAGAACAACTACATAAACTCCCAAAGTCTCCTTAAGGAGAATGGAATATTAACTATCCCTCCCTTCTCTAACATCCGCCACTTATCACACATATTTCTAGCAGAGCAAGAGCTTATTAATATCATTTTCTCACTGGGGCCCACGCTAGGCTGATGGGAAATCGATGCGGGCTGTGTGTGTATTTGAACAGCCGCCATCCTGGAGCTCTTCCTGCTCGCTGTGCCACTCCTGCAGCTGCTGCAAATTCTACCACACTCGGCCATTCCCTGAGGGCTTCATTACGCGGGTCTTGGAAAAGGGATTCACTCATCTTTGCGCCTCCTGTAGGTGTGCTTCTTGTCAATCCGGGTCATGAGAAAAGAAAGTAATTTTTCCCACTCTTTAGCGGTTCACAGAGAATGTGTGGTTTGAACCTTGTTTTATCTTTAAAAAATGTGAACGCAGACAAGAGAGAGTGCCAGTGCTCACGACACTGGAGGCCTCCTCCGACAGCCACGGTGAGCGCTGTGTAAAACAATATTCCCTACAAAAGCAGAAAAAAGCCAGCACTCTGATTGGGAGGATGAACAAAGGGATTAATTCCAAAGGTTTATATACCGGTCTCTGCAGGCCAAAGGCAGATGGATTCCCTGTTGGTAAGTAATGGATGTACAATGTGGTCTTTTACTTTAAGAAACAAATGCTTTTTTATAAGTCAGCTAACAAAGAAGGGTTGGATGACATAAATGAACTGTTTCCAATTTCCAGCTACTGTTATCTGGACTTGAAAGCTGGATATGGGGACACCTTTTTTTCTAAAAGCAGAAAACTAATATTCCACAGCAGGGAGCCCAGAAATTGCTAGAGACTGATCATCTCTGCCTATCAGGTTATTCTTCCCGAATGTTATCAGCTGCATTTTGGAGTAAGTCATTTTTAAAAGATTTTCTCTTTAAACCTTCAAGGACAATTACCTCCCTCATCCCAAACTTTTTAGTTGAAAGAAAACAAGAACACCCATTTGCTCTCTACCTGGAGTCATCAGTTGCTTACCTTTCGTCACCTTTGCTTTTCTCTCTCTAACACCCCCTTGTTATTTGAGAACATGTTGTGGACATCATGATGCAGATCTCTGAATATTCTAGCATTTATTTCCTAAGAGCAAGACATTTTCCTGCATAACCACAAACTCATGATCACATTCTACAAAACTGGCATTTACTGTAATATTATTGGAAATATGATTCAAATTCTCCAAATTTAACGAATAATGTCTTCTAGAGATGCATGGATCCCCATTCAGATGAGAGTAGAAATCATATGCTGCTGTTGGATATCAGCTTTTAAATCCACTTCTATTCTGCAACAGCCCCCATACCACCATATCACCACCTTTTCTGTCTTTCAGAATAATGGCTTTTGTGTGTGTGTGTGTGTGTGTGTTTTTGAGGCCAGGTCAGTTGCCTGGGTTTGTCTGATTATATTCTCAGGATGAGATTCAGGTTAAACACTTCTGGAAGACAATCACAGAAGTAAAGCTGTACAATCTCTTATACATCAGGAGTCACATAATAACAGTCTGTCCTATTATTGGTGAAACTAAGTTTGTTGATTGCTTCCCTACGTATTTAGCAAATAATCTGTAGGGTGCTTTGAGTCCATGGGAATGTTCAGTTCCTGTTAACTATTCATTCAATTATTTTAACCAATCATCCATTGATGATTCTTATTTGAACAGAAGATTATACTGGTGGCTTTAAGGAATCATGTTTTAAAGGCCTTTTGCCTTAGGACCAGCAGAAATATCACTGGCTAATGCAGAGAAAACAGTGCTTCCTGAAAATACATTCTCTGTTTATTTGCATTGGAATTTAGAGGTCAAGGCTTAGATTATATGTAAAAAGGAGTCTTTTTTTAGGAGGACACAGGAAGGGTATCTCTATCCTGTTTCCAGAATTGTTTGTGTATAGTATATGGGGATTTAAAAAATAGTCACAAATCAGAAATCTACTAGATCTGCTAGTAGAGTGGGCTGGTAGAAACAGGCCTTCTGTTTCATAGCTATCCAGTTAACAAAGCTGGACAAGAACCAGAATATAAAGGAACAGGACAAGCCTTTTCTTTGCTATCTTAATCATTCATTTTCAAAAAATTATAAATTTATTTCTATTTATTTGAAAGGCAGAGAGAGGGAAAGAAATCTCTCCCAACTGCTGGTTCACTCTCTAAATGTCCATAACCCCTGGGCCAGGCTGAAGTTCAGACTCACTCACTCCAGGTCTCCCATGTGGGTGGCAGGGACCCACCTACTTGAGCTATCACCTACCTCCCAGAATGCACATGATCAGGAAGCTGCAACTGGAAGCCCAGCTGAGGCTGGAACCCTGGCACTCTGCTAAGGAATGAGGTTGTTCCAAGTGAGGTCTTAGCTGCTGTGCCAAATGCCCATTCCTGCATTAGTCACACACAACACAGCACAGAGGTGTCTGTAAGGAGGTCCACAACATTCAGAACTGGATTGCTTGTGCACTGATTTTTACTATCTCTGTCACTTGGGAAAGTGAATCAACGTCTGGAGGGAAATGTGAATGTTTATGCAATTACCTTTTTCATATTCTCTTTCTTTGGTTCATCCTCCAGATACAAAAGGCTATGATGCCTAGTTTTTGAAAGGGGAGGGGCGTGTATTAACTCATCTTTGTTATTCTTTTGCAATCTATTTTCTTGCTATGTGCTCTTGGAATCTGGGTGAGACATGAAATTTAAAATTGCACAGTTTGACTAAAAACAATAACAAAAAAATCTACCTAGATCTCAGAAAAGCCATGAACGAGGCAATCAAGCTGAGGTTGAACTGAGTTGTTTCTTTCAGTAGCAAGACCCCAAGGTGACAGCCATCAACAGTGGTGGTGCACCTCAAGCTCACCATGCTGAAAACCAAACTTTAACCAGTTTCCCATGTAACTTCCCTATTTCTCTTCACAACACAATTCTTTCTACTCCTCTGACTACCTCTCTACAGTCTACACCCGTGAGCTTTTTCCTAGCTTATCAGTTTCCAGGTCCTATATATTTTCTTTGTGAGATGAGCTTTACCTCTCCATTCTCCTGCTCTCATTACCGACACTCTGGGACCTTTCTCCTGCTCTTCTCAGCAGGGTTCCATAAACTTCTTAGCTAATCTCCTTGCCTCTCCTATCGCCTCCATCCCTTCATCCTCCGTGATGTGGCCAGATCTACCTCCCTCAAACACAGTCCAGACCTTGACACTATCCGGCACAAGGGATTTCAGTGCCTGCTTCATGACTTCTAATCAAGTACATTTCCCACAGGCAAAGATCTCAAAACCTCTTATTTTTAAACATTTAGGTAAAATTCACAGAGAATCCATCATTTTAACCACTGAAAAGGTTACAATCCAGTGTCATTTAGTGCACTCACAATGTTGTGCAACTATTAATAAAGTTCTGAACATTTTTATCATTTTTAATGAGGCTGCACTCATTAAATAGTCACTCCCCATATGTCCTACCTCCCAGCCCCTGGCAAATGCCTATCTACTTTCTGTCTCTGAATTTGCCTAGTCTGGATGTTTCATATAATGGAATCACCAAATAAGTGGCCTTTTGTGCCTGGCTTTTTTATTTATCATAATGTTTTCAAGGTGCATCCATGTTGTAGCAGGTAGCCTGCCTGCCTGCCTTCCTTCCTCTCTCTCTCTCTCTCTCTCTCTCTCTCTCCCTCCTTCCTTCCTTTTTTTTTTTTTAAAGATTTATTTATTTATTTGCAAGGCAGAATTATGGAGAGAGACAGAGAGAGAAATCTTCCACCCGCTGGTTCACTCCCCAAATGGCTCCAAGGGCCAGGATTGAGCCGGGCCAAAGCCAAGAGCCAAGAGTTTCATCCAAATCTCCTACATGGGTGCAGGGGCCAAGGACTTGGACATCCTCTGCTGCCTTCCAGGGAGCTGGAGGAAGTGCAACAGCAAGGACTCAAACTGGAGCCTCTATGGGATGTCAGTACTGCAGGTGGAGGCTTAGCCCTCTATGCCACAGCGCCGGCCCTAGCAGGTATTCATACCTCATTCCTCTTGATGGCTGAATAATTCCATTGTATGGATATACTACATTTTGTTTATCCAGTCATCAGATGACATTGGGCTATTTCTACCTTTGGCTATTGTGAATACTGCTGATGTGAACGTTCATGTACATGTTTCCATTTGAACCAAAGTCTTTTGAATATAGTTACTCCCTACTATTTCAGAGCAATTCTTCACTTGTCCCTTGTTTTTCACATCTGAATTCTACTTTTTCTCCTTTGAATATACTGTATGCGTGTCCATTGGCATCACTTTCTCATGGCCTCCTTTACAGAGGAAGCTCTCCATTCCCATCTGTGCTATCAGGATCTTCTGCAAAGGCCATAGCCCATATTGTCCACTGCCCAGACCCTGCATTGGCCTTCCCGGCTGGATACTGATTCTCTGTCCTCTGAGTGCCTGAATGGTATTTTTATTTTTTTATTTGACAGAGTTATAGATAGTGAGAGAGAGAAACAGAGAGAAAGGTCTTCCTTCCGTTGGTTCACTCTCCCAAATGGCCGCCACCGCTGGCACTGTGCTGATCTGAAGCCAGAAGCCAGGTGCTTCTTCCTGGTCTCCCGTGCGGGTGCAGGGGCCCAAGCACTTGGGCCATCCTCCACTGCCCTCCCCGTTCACAGCAGAGAGCTGGACTGGAAGAGGAGCAACCGGGACTAGAACCCAAGCGCCCATATGCGATGCTGGCACTGCAGGTGGAGGATTAACCAAGTGAGCCACGGTGCCGGCCCTCCCGAATGGTATTAATTACAGTGTTCTCATCTGTGTATTTCTTTTATCTCCCTCCTCAACCTTTCACAATTTGTTGCTATGTCTCCTGTGGTCAATGGCTGTTTAAGGAAAACCTTAAGAAATATTTTAATTTGGGAGTCATCTCGAGTGGTTTTCGTCTTTGTGGTTGTACCTACGGTTCTTCCGAATACCCAGACTGGACAACTTCTGTGGTAGAGAATGATGTTAATATTATTCCTTTTGAAATGATTCAAGGTATCTTAAAACTAAAGACTATCACATGTGGTATTCATGATGATTCTCTGAATGTGCATTTTCTCTTCTGTTTAAGAATACAGATGTGTTATTTTTATGTACACCAGCCCTGCTTGTTTAATTTTGTGAATAAGGAAGAATAGCATAATATTGAGGGACAAGTGAGTTGCAGCTTAGCAATGGTAATAGGTGGTGCACTTAAGGTATTTTAAAGCTGGTTCTGACAATGTCAGAATGTCACAAGCATAAGTGACACTTCAGTACTTTCAGGAACAGTCGAGAAAATATAATCATAATTCTTATTTCTTCAGGTGACTTGTAATGGCAGTGGAAAGCTAGACTGATCATTAAAGATAAAGCTTGCTGGCCTGCATTAGTCCCTGGACTCCCTGAGAGCTACATACAGCTCTGGGGTTCTCTGAAGGATCCCACGTGTTTTTCAAAAAGGGGAATTAAAATGATAACTGAGCAAGGACTTCACCTCCCTGGGGTGGGTCACCCATTCACTCTCAGTGTTTTTCAGCAACTACAAGTTTCAAATTAAGGGTAGGACAGGATCTGTGGAATTTAGTATGGAGATAATGCTCAACAAATAGTTCTCAGCTGTTTTGGGTCCAGCATGGCGCTGTTAACTGCTTCTTGTGAAAAGGTATGGTGTGTGTGTGTGTGTGTGCACATGCACAACTGTGGGCCTATGGTTGTGACAGAACAGGACTACTTAAGCCTAGGACTTGGGGGGTGGGGTGACAGCAGAGATGTTCTTCCTCCAAGCTTCACAAGGATGTTGAACAGGTACTAAGGAATACGTGATCTTACTGCTTCCTTGTCAATAATTCTTAGTCTTTCCAAGCAGAAACATCAAAAAAAAGGGTAGATGGGACACAAACCTATCTGGGCACAGCAGGGAAGTAATTTTACATGTGGAAATAAAAAATCATAGGTGGCTCCATTATTGGGAGCAAGACTTTTCTATTTCTCAGTGTCAAAACTTTTATTAGTTTCTAATGGAGATAAATATTTTTCTTACAAAGCACCTCTTGCCTAAGAGATCTATTCCTTAGATTTATTTGAGAGCTGAAATGATCGGGACCAATGCCATCATTTTACAGAAAATGATAAGGGTCTGTGAGAATGTGATTAGGATTACACAAATGCTTGCAGAGCCCAAACGGGCATGCAGGCCTTTCAAACCCTGGTCCTCCATGGGCCAGTTCTGCTATGCCAACTCGACTCTCCATTTGACGAACAGGACTGCCAGCAAATAGCTTCCTTCCACAAGGACCACACCACACACACTTTTGGAAAAATATTAACTGGATGTATACTGCAGTAAGCCACTCTCTCAGATATTACGGGTAATTCAAAGGTGAATTTACAATTATCATGAAATATCTTCCAATTAAATTCACGCTGTGGCGTAGCGGGTAAAGCTGCCGCTTCCACTGCTGGCATCCCATATGGGTGCTGGTTCAAGTTCTGGCTGTTCCACTTCTGATCCAGCTCTCTGCTATGGCCTGGGAAAGCAGAAGAAGATGCCCAAGTACTTGGGCCCCTGCACACACATGGGAAGGCCTGGAGGAAGCTCTTGGCTTCGGATTGGGGCAGCTCCAGTTGTTGCGGCCAATTGGGGAGTGAACCAGTGGATGGAGACCTCTTTCTCTCAGCCTCTCCTTCTCTCTCTGTGTAACTTTGACTTTCAAGTAAATAAATAAATCTTGAAAAAAAAATTCACTTGTGGCTGGGAGGAAAGAATCACAAAAATGTACAGGAATGGTGCATCATTGCTTAGGATGTTTACATCCCATATCAGGGTGTCTGGTTCAAGTCCTGGCTACACTGCTGCCAATCCAGATGCCTGCTAACGCACACCCTGGGAGGCAGCAGATGATGACTCAAATATCTGGACTCTGCAACCCATTAGGAAGACTTGGATTGAATTCTGGGCCCCTGGCTTCAGCTGGTTGCGGGCATCTGGGGAATGAACCAATGGAGGATCTCTTTCTGTCTGCCTGTCTCTGTTGCTCTGCCTTCCAAATTAAGTAAAAACAAGTAAATAGCAATTTATACACATACACATACACACACATGGGAGGGTAAACAATAGGGAAAAATGGGAAAGCGAAGTAAAGCTAGAATAAATTTCAGTATTAACAAGCAATCTCCTTGAGATTTAGCAGAATGTCATTCTCAAATGTCAGACAGGCATTCAAGGAACAAGATCATTATGCTATAGAGCTTTACATAAACATATGTATTACAGCTTGGACTCAAATGAACTTGAAGAGTCTTTAAGGAAAAGAATGCTATCCCCCTGCATGACAGAAACCAGCTCCTTGTTGCTTTGGATGAGCTCATCTTCTCCTCCATGACTCAGACATGTCAGAAGGACCTGAAGTCAGTGCAGCAAGCCCGAGTAGCCTGGAGGCAGGTGATAAACTCTCATCTTTCCTGAAGGATGAGGTTTGCAAACAACCACAGGGGATCTAGGTTGGAGGGCGTGACATGGCTCAGGATTTACTGCCCTCCAGACAGAGTCTCTGGAAAGGATACCCCTCTGATGCTAAAATCAAGCTGGGGGTGATGATTTGGGACATCTTATCAGCTGTTCAGGAAATTCTGGTGTGCTCATGTTTACATTTACAATTTTGTATGTTTGCAAAGAAATGTAAAAATTAAACATATCCCTTTTCTATTAAGCTTCTTTAAAATTCTTCTTTAAAATACTCCTCTACATATGGATATATTTGTGAATACCCAAGGGAGAGTTAGCAGTTTCCATTTAATATATTCAGCTGGATGTTTTCAACCAAAATGTAAATCTAAATCTAATATATTCTAATGTAACCCAATTATAGCTACTAACACCATCTGTATATATATATTTTCAGTTCAGCTATCAAAAAATCACACAAACATATCCAAGTAATACAATATTTGATAATTGCAGGTGATGTTTCACTATCCCATACTTCATTTAACTTTTTTCTCATTATCAAATGGGCCTGTTTGCATTTGCCTCCTCCTATAATCAATGTTCTGGCGCACAGCTGATATGTAAGTCTTTGCCCACAGCTCTGATATTATTCTTAGGACTGATTGCCAGTTGTCTTATTATAGTAAAGTCTATGAATTTTTAACAAAGTTTTAAAATAAAAACACATAGAAGAGGATTCAAAACATAAAATAGCCTCATAGAGTTGTACAATTATGTGTCAATTTTAAGACTGCTTTAAAAAGAAAAAAAGTGAGAAGTCTAAGAGAAGCACACTTCTAACAAAACAATCGAGAATTCTCCATCCTCCTCGGCCTGTCTCACGTGCCTCACTTCAGCTACTTCTTCTGCTCCTTAACTTCATATTGCTTTCTTGATTTTTAAATTTTAGGTATTATTTATTTACCCTACACGAAAGGAATATTAGATCTCTTACATGATCAAACACACTTTTTTCCTCTACCTTCCTCCCATTCAATCATACATTTTAATTAAATCAATATTCAGTATTTATATATATATTTTAAATATTTTTGCTTGGAGCCAGCGCCGTGGCTGACTTGGTTAGTCCTCTGCCTGCGGCGCCAGCATCCCATGTGGGTGCTAGGTTCTAGTCCCGGTTGCTCCTCTTCCAGTCCAGCTCTCTGCTGTGGCTGGGGAGGGCAGTGGAGGATGGCCTGAGTGCTTGGGCCCCTGTACCGCATGGGAGACTGGGAGGAGGCACCTGGCTCCTGGCTTTGGATTGGCGCAGCAACAGCTGTAGTGGCCATTTGGAGAGTGAACCAACGGAAGGAAGACCTTTCTCTCTGTCTCTCTCTCTCACTGTCTATAACTCTACCTGTCAAATAAATTTAAAAAAATATTTTTGCTTATTTTCATTTTATTTCAAAGGCAGGGGAGAGCAGAAGAGGGAGGGAGGAGGTTGGGAGACAAACACACAAAGATATCTTCCATTTTTCCATTTGCTTTTTTCTTCCAAAATGTTTACAACAGCCAAGGTTAGGCCAGGCCAAAGCCAGGAGCATGGAACTCAGTCCGAGGATCCCATGTGCGTGGCAGGGACTCAACTATTTGACCCATCACTTGTGGCCTCCCAGTGTGCACATCAGCAGGAAGCTGGAATTGGAAGCAGAGCAGGGACTCAAACCCAGGCACTTCAACATGGAACACAGGGGTTGGGCCTGCTGTGCCAAATGTTCGCCCCAAAATTTGTATTTCTAAGTTGTATAAATATTATTTTCTACACCATGTGGAATACTGTGATTACATATCACTACAGCCAAGAATGTTTGACTATGTGGTCCCTAAATTCTTTGACATTCTTTCATGGAGAGACAAAGTCTGTGACCCTTCCCCTTGACCTGTGCTGGCCTGTGTGCATCTGAATAGATGACAATGGAGATGGCCCTGGGACTTCTGTGGCTGGTCATAAAAGGAAACATATCTTCAGTCTTGCTGGGGCGACACACATGTTTCAGGTTTATTTATTTTAAAGATTTATTTATTTATTTGAGAGGCAGAGAGGCAGAGAGAGAGACAGAGACAGTGAGAGAGGTTTTCCATCCGCTGATTCACTCCCCAGATGGCTGCAACAGTCGGAGCTAGGCTGATGGGAAGCCAGGAGCTTCTTCTAGGTCTCCCATGCGGGTGTAGGGGCCCAAGGACTTGGGCCATCATCTACTGCTTTCCCAGGCCATAGCAGAGAGCTGGATCAGAAGTGGAGCAGCTGGCACCGGAACCGGCGTCCATATGGGATGCCAGCACTGCAGGCGGTGGCTTTACCTGCTACGCCACAGCACCAGCACCATGTTTCAGGTTCAGAGAAGTCTGACTATTTGGAGGCTGCCACCCAAGGCAGACACCAGGCTAAATGGAGGGGCTGTCTGTGAGCACTCCGGTTGGTCAGCCGCTCAGCCTGGATGCCAGGTGTGAGTGAAGCAGCCTCCGGATGACTGTGGTCCCTTGGTGCTGTGGTCTGGATGTGGTTTATCCCCCAAAGGTTCATGTACTGGAAACCTGGTCCCCAGTGTGGTGATGTTCAGGTGGTGGAACCTTTAAGAGGTGGAGCCCATTGGAGGTGACTAAATCCTCGGGCTCTACTTGCATACACGGATTAAAGAGAGCCTGGCCTCCCTGGGTCTCCTGCTTCCTTGCTTATGCACCTGCCTCCTCAGCACATGGATGATTCCTTTTTGCTTCTACATCATGTTGCAATGCAGCCAGGAGCCCTCCCCAGGACACCAGTGCCATGCTGTTTGAACTTTCCAGCCTTAAGAACTGTGAGCCAGATAAACCTTTTTTCGTGCACATTATCCAGCATCAGTATTATGCTACAATGACACAAAACTGACAAAAGCACCCAGTAGGGTGCAGTCACCTCCAGCATCTGGGCTTTTCTAGCTGAGGCCCCTGCCACCGTGGAGCAGAGACAAGCCATCCCCTCTGTGCCCTGTGAAAATTCTGTACATGTAGAACATGTAGAACATAAGCATTTTGGTTATTTTAAGCAGCTAAGTTTTAGAGTAATTTGTTATACAGCAATAGGAATTGGAACAGTTAGTTTTCTATATATCTGTAACTAAGTCATCCCTAAATTCAATGTGGTCAAGCATACCAGGTGACTCATCGGTTCTGTTTTTTCCTTGGAGATATTTCTCCTGGAGACCTCTTTCTTCTTGTCCCAGTGTGGCCTGGATGCACAGTCACCAGCCTAGGATTTGCTAGGATCGCAACGTGGCCTGGTACAGATGTGGACATCACGGCCTGAGTTTGAATTCTGACTTCCTGACTTTCGACCTGCGGGACCATGTGCAAGCCTCAGATTCCTCCTTAGGACAGCACTCGACACATAGTGCTATAATGCTTGGCACCACTGTTTGTCCTTCTTCCCTTCACATTGCCCTTGGAATTCCAATTGCCTCCTGCCTAAGCCTGCGTCTTGGTTCCTAGATGCCACACCTTTTCCTTTCTTGGTTACTGCTTTGTTTTCATGGTATTGAGAGGTGAAAGGACCCCCAATGTAGCCATTTGGGGAGTGAACCAGTAGTTGGAAGTGCACACATACTCTCTCTCTGTGACTCTTTCAAATTAATAAATAAATCTTTAAAATGTTTTCCTTGTTAGGAGCCTACACTGTGGTACAGCAAGTTACAGCAGCACGTGTGACTCCAGCACCCAGATGACCAATGAGTCCTGGCTGCTCTGCTTCCCATTCAGCTTCCTGCAGCTGTGCCTGGGAAAGCCACAGAAGACGGTCCATGTGGGAGACACAGATGTTCTAAGCTCCTATTTTGGCGTGGCCCAGACCTAGCTGTTGCAGCCATTTGGGGAACAAACAAGCCAATGGAAGATTCGGATTCTCTTTCTCTCTCCTTTCACTCTTTCCCCCTCCTCCCTATCCTCCCTCTCCCACTGCCACTTTGTTTTTCAAATCAATCAATCAATCAATCAATCAATCTTTAAAAACAAAAATTTCCTTGCTAGGTACAGCAGTTTAAATTGTTATATGGGACACATGCTTCCCGTATTGGAGTCCTAGGTTTTGAGTCCTGGCTCTACTTCTTTTTTTTTTTTTTTTTTTTTTGACAGGCAGAGTGGATAGTGAGAGAGAGACAGAAAAGTCTTCCTTTTTGCCGTTGCTTCACCCACCAATGGCCGCTGCGGCCGGCGCATCTCGCTGATCCGAAGCCAGGAGGCAGGTGCTTCTCCTGGTCTCCCATGCGGTTGCAGGGCCCAAGGACTCGGGCCATCCTCCACTGCCTTCCCAGGCCATAGCAGAGAGCTGGCCTGGAAGAGGGGCAACCGGGAGAGAATCCGGCGCCCCAACCGGGACTAGAACCCGGTGTGCCAGCGCCGCAAGGCGGAGAATTAACCTGTTAAGCCACGGCGCCAGCCCCCTGGCTCTATTTCTGATCTAGCTTCCTGCTAACGTGCACCTTGGGAGGCAGCAGGTGGTGACTTAAATACTCGGGTATCAACTACTCATGTGGGAACCTGGCTCAGCTGGCTCAGTCTGGCACTTGTAGGCACTTCTGGAGTGAACCAGTGAATGGAAGACATCTCTGTCTCTCTGCCTTCCAAATAAATAAAAACTTAAAGAAAATTTTAAAAAAGTGTTCATTTTTCTCAACTTTGTTTTCAGTTTTCTCTTTCTGGGACTCTTAACAGATATAAGAGTTCCTGAAAGAGTTGTCTAATTTTCTTATCTTTTGTATTTTCTATTTCCCTGCAGTTTGTTTATTTGTATCTTCCTTTTTAAAAAAACATTTATTTACTTGAAAGTGAGATTTACAGAGAGGGAGGAACAGAAGAAGATCCTCCATCCACTGATTCACTCCCCAGATGGCCACAAAGGTCAGGGCTGGGCCAGGCAAAATCCAGGAGCCGAGCTTCTTCCAGGTCTCCTACGTGGATAGCAGGGGCCTGGGCTCTTGGGGCATCACTGCTTTTCCCAGGCCATTAGCAGGAAGCTGGATCGGAAGTGGAGCAGCCAGGATATGAATCAGCACCCATATGGGATGCCAGAGCTGCAGGCAGCAGCTTTACCACAATGTCCACCCCTTTTCTTCTTATTAAAAAGGTTTTCTGGGGTGGGTGTGTGTTTGGTGCAGTGATTAACACTCCTCTTGGAATGCCTGCATCCTGAATCAGAGGGCCTGAGTTCAATTCCAGCTCTGCTTCTGACTGCAGCCTCCTGCTAAGGCACACCCTGGGGGGCAGCAGGTGATGGCTCAAGTAGCTGGGTCCCTACCACCCAATGAGAGACTCAGGTTGAGTTCTGGGCTCCCGGCTTTGGGCTGGCCCAGCCCTGGCTGCTGTGGGCATTTGGGGAGTGAACCAACACATGGAAGATCTCTATCTCTTTGTCTTTCAGATAAATAATTAAACATTTTTCTACAATCATATTTTTATATTTTATAATTCTGATTTCTTGTTCTTGGGTTATCCTTTTTCCCACTGTCCCCTGTCCTTCCATTAGAAATTTTTCTTAACAATAGTTGTACATATTTATGGGCTTCAGAGTGATTTTTCAATATAGGTGTATAATGTGTACTGATCTAAACAGGGTAATCAACATTCCCCCTTCTCTGACATTATGACTGCAGGCTTGGGCTTCTTTCTTCTGGTTGGTCATAGGGTACATACTAGGCTATTGTGAACTTAATCTCCCCGCTATGCTGGGTAACACTAGGAACTTATTCTTTCAGTCTGACCTGGGTTTCGCCCTGTTCTTACTTCACAGACTGAATGCCGTATCTTGCTGAGTATATTGATTATAGAGCTTCTGAAAACGTCTTTCTTTCCTGTGTTTCTCTAAGCTCCAGTCTTATCGTCTGTTGTTGACTTGCTCTTTCAAACGCCCAGCAGTGCTCTGGGGCCTGTGCTGCCTCAGGCTGGCGCTGTACGTGGATGCCGGCTCGGAGGCCTCCCCCACCGCAGGCTGGGCCCTGTCACGTCCCCATCTGTAGGTGTTCCCTGTCGTGTGCGCCAGCTTCCTCAGCAGTGAGCCCTCCAGTCTTCTACTTGGGGACTAGGAGGGACTTTAAGGGAGCTGCCAGCATTTGGAGAGCCCGTAAGGGTGAGATTTGGGAAAAGGGGAAGTGGCTTGTCTGAGAAGAGGTGATCACGGA
Organism: Lepus europaeus; assembly: GCF_033115175.1. NCBI lineage: Eukaryota > Metazoa > Chordata > Mammalia > Lagomorpha > Leporidae > Lepus > Lepus europaeus. The sequence goes on from NC_084829.1 coordinate 105,244,892, forward strand.
TGATCACGTAAGCTCTCTGCTCTAAGGATGCAGCTGCCCATACCCTCAGCGGTGCCTTGCTTCCCATGTCCAGGGCCTTAGATGAACCCAGCCAATTACAAACATGAAGCTAAATAAACTCCACGAGGCTTTGTATAAAAAAATGCAAGAACTTTTTGCACCAATGTCTGAAATAAAAGAAAACAAAAAATATTCCCTAGCATCTGCTGTCCCTATCCCAAACGTAGACAATTTCCCAATCTGAGCCCCTTTACTCCTCCCAGCTCACCACGCCTCCCCCACCCACCTTGCATAATGCCTCAGAATGAGTATTCAGGGTCCAAGTTTGTTTTAAAATAACCCAATGAGCTGACAGACGGAGCTCCTGGAATTCTGCAGCTTGTGCTAGAGTCCACAGATGGGAAACTGCCGTCAGTTACGGGGTGGTGCTATTACCATACCCCAGTGTTTGAAAGCCTTCAGCAAAAAAAATCATCGCAGTTAATTAGCATGCACCAAAGCACTTGTTTTGTGTTGCAATAGTAAGAACTCAGATAATAAGAAAACACAATAGTGCATCCTCTTAACTTTTAACTAATATTTTACTGCCTAAAAATTATAGATTATAAGGAAAGAATTTAACTTAAATATGCTCTTAGATGGCTAACTATTGCCTTACATCATTATAAAATAATAACTATGCTCTATAATACACACTAATAGTACCTAAATTGTGAGCAATTTCAATTTACCTCTCCAAGCTGCTTCATCCACAAATCTCTTCCAAGAAACTCCTGATGTAAGACTACAGGTGCTGAGTTCAGATTAAAGGCCATGGAGTCACTGCTCTTTTCTTTAATGAAGGGCTGGAGGTCAGAATTGATCTAGGAAAAAAAAAAACAGTTAAAAGAGTCAAATCAGTGCAGTGTATATGCACTAGTATGTTTTCGTCACATTCAGAAAGCTAAGTTAATGTACTGAAAAATGAAGCGTAAGGGATGCAGTTTTTAGATGCACTTTAGTAAGCAAAAGGACATTCTGGATGATTAACAATAACCTTTAAAATTCTTTAGAAGTAATTTTCTCTAACACTTTCTTTTGTGTGTGTGGCATCACACTTTGTTTTACAGGTGAGGATTTAGATAAAGATTTAATAAATGTAATTACTTTATAAATTATCTAAGATTTAATAAAATATTCCAAAAACTTCTCTAGAGATATCCTACATATGTATACACTTTCCACCTTTTAATGAGCTATTTAAGTAACACCTGAAAAATATTAAATCCCATTTTAAAATTATATATACAGGGCCGGTGCTGTGGCACAGAGGGTTAACACCCTGGCCTGAAGTGCCAGCATCCCATATGGGTGTCCATTCGAGTCCCAGCTGCTCCACTTCTGAGCCAGCTCTCTGCTATGGCCTGGGAAAGCAGAAGAAGATGGCCTAAGTCCTTGGACCCCTGCACCCGTGTGGGAGACCCGGAGGAAGCTCCTGACTCTTGGCTTTGGATCAGTCCAGCTCTGGCTGTTGTAGCCAATTGGAGAGTGAACCAGTGGATGGAAGACCTCTCTCTCTCTCTGCCTCTTCTCTCTGTATAACTCTGACTTCCAAATAAATAAATAAATCTTTAAAAAATTATACATACAAAGAGGCAACAACATAGCCACTAATTCGGGGACATTTTGTATTTCACATACCATTCAAAATATAAGTTATTAGAATTAGAGTTTTTAATTTTATTGAGCATGTTTCCAAATTCCATTAACTGTCCATAATTTGATTTACATAGGAGCTTTAATGACACTGTAACAAAAATGATAACAGACAGGAAAGGTCTTCAAAAAGGTCATGGTATGGAAGGGGAGAGGGAGCAGGAAAGGGGAGGGTTGCGGGTGGGAGGGAAGTTATGGGGGGGGAAGCCATTGTAATCCATAAGCTGTACTTTGGAAATTTATATTCATTAAATAAAATTAAAAAAAAAAACAAACAAAAAGGTCATGGAAAATGCAAATTATGAAAAACCTGCATGAATTTCAAAATTTCTTTGCACCCAATAAACTTACTTTTGAATTCCATTTTCCATGAATTTTTCGCAGTAGGCTTATATTCTTCCATTATGTGAATAGCGCTATTACGTGTTATTTAATAATCTGCAAGAGTTCTCTCAAGAACCCTTTTGGGTGGTGAGAAAATATAATCAGCACAAATATGGTTTCAGTAAGCTGTAGCTCTGTGCCAAAATTATACAGCACTTAACAATCATGCTGTTTCTATCACATGACAATCACCTTTTATAACTGATAGATTTTAAGCACACAATAAACATTTTTTTTTGAGACATAAAAGCAGCTTACTAAATGGCAAAATGTTTTTTGCGAACCCTGTTGGCTGTGTAAGTGCAGAAAGAAGCTAAAGGGCGTGCAGATACCTTGTGACTCAGGGCCATGTGCTTCCCGTACTGGAATGCCTTCTCCTGAACCTCTGCGCCATGCTTTGCTAACTCCATTGCAGCTTGGCAGCTCTTCGCTAGCAAGGCACCATGGGAGAGGAAAGTCTGCTCCTTCCAAGCTGATATTCCGATGTCTTCTGTGATACAATTTTCCTAAAATTGTAACAAAAGCCAAGGCAAAAAAGGCTTTAAGGGTAATCATCGTTTCTGTGTGTTTTCTTTTCTTTTTTTTTTTTGAAGAATCAGAGTTAAGAAATAAACCATCCAAAACACTCATGCTGTTGCAATAAGACATCACCAAAAAATGCTGAACCTCAGCTCAACTCAAAAGAAATGGGGAGTAAGGGTACTGGCGTTTTAGGGTCCTGGGGAAAAAGTGAAAGAAGTGTTACAGCAAAGCTTATTAAGTAACTTCTATTAAAATACACCCTGTAGGATACAGCAAAAACTAGAAACTTGGGCTTTCCAACTCGACCCTCATCAGGTCTTGAGTGATACTGAATGTTTTTCTGAAACATAAGAAGTCTATCACATTTAAGCCACGTGAGAGTGTCAATGGCATAACAAAGGACTGCTTTCTCTTATCAACAGTTACACAGAAAAATCAGAGAGAGTAAACCACTATAATGGAGGAGGGTTAGATCACAGAACCCATCAGTTCATTCTCCTGAGAAGCAAGGCGATACCGGAGGATATAACTGTGGTATATTAGATCTGACCTTTTACAATTATGAAAATCACTGTAGTATCTGCATGAAAGCAGGTATGGCTGCAACCTCTCGGCCAGTGCTTTCTAATAGAAATGTAATGGAACTGCGTGCACAAAATAAGACTTTCCAGTAGCCACACCAAAAAAAGTGCAAGGAACAGGTGAAATTAATCTTAATGACATATTTCATCTCTCCCAATACATCCAAATATTATCATTCCACCAAGGTGCTGTACAGTCCTTTTCACACTAAGGTTTTGAAATCTGTGCGAACTTTACACTTGCAACATCAGTCACAGGCCAAGCGCTCCACACTGGACAGCTGGGCCTGGGCAGCGGACAGAAACGATGATGCAAACACGCAGAACAACGTTCATTTCTTTGAAATCAGAACTCATCCCGAAGGAGTAATTGATTACTCCAAACATTTTCCTTCCTACACCCCTCCTGCCATGACCCTTCTACTTTTACCATTATTTGAGGACAAAATAAAAATATTAAGAAAATTTCAATGGGGTCACTGAATGGTCTCATTCAGCTTCACCTCCTTCATCATGTTGAGGGGAACATTCAGCCCACTGGGCAAGTCAAACTCTCAGCTTAATTTCACTCAACTTTGCAACCAAAAGAAAGCTCAAGGGGCTGGAGTTGTGATGCGGCAGGTTAAACTCCTGCGCACCATGCCAGCATCCCATATTGAGGCCCTGCTGATGTGCCTGGGGAAATCAGCGGAAGATGGCCCAAGTCCTTGGGCCCCTGCACCCGTGTGGGAGACCTGGAGGAAGCTCCTGGTTCCTGGCTTTGGATCGGTGCAGCTCTGGCCATTGTGGCCATCTGGGGAGTGAACCATTGGATGGAAGACCTCTCTCTCTGCCTCTCCTCTCTCTGTGTAACTTTCAAATAAGTAATAAATAAATCTTTAAAAAAATGTTTATTAAAAAAAAAAAAAAGAAATAGGGAGAGAAGGCAGGGGAGATCTCCCATCACTGATTCATTCCTCAAATACCTACAATAGCTGGAGCTGGACCAATCAGAAACCAGGAGCTGGCAACTGAATCCAGGTCTTCCACACGGGTGGCAGGGACTTAAGCTATCACCTGTGGCCTCCTAAGGTGCATATTAGCAGGAAGCTAAAATCGGGCGTGGATTTGGGACTTGAACCCAGGCACTCATATGGGATGCAGGAGTCCCAAGCAGCAAAACCGCTACATCAGACACTCACTCCTCAACTCCTATTCTTCTTCCTCTTTTTGAAAGGTTTATTTATTTATCTGAAAGTCAGGTTACAGAGAAAAGGAGACACAGAGACAGAGAGATAGACATCTTCCATCTGCTGGTTCACTACCCAAGAGGATGCAACGCCAGGGCTAAACCAGGCCACAGCCAGGAGCCAGTAGCTTCATCCATGTTTCCCACATGGATGGCACACTTGTGGGTCCCCTCTGCTGCTTTTCCCAGGCCATTTGCATGGAGCTGGACTGGAAGTAGAGCAGCTAAAAAATGAACCGGTGCCCTTATGATTTGCCAGCATTGTAGGTGGTGGCTTTATCCACTATCTGACAATGCCAGCCCTTAAACTTCTACTCTTGATGAGACAAAAGCTGTTAGTAAAAATAGGAATTGATGTGTATTTGTTTAACATGATGGATGTATGGATGTACATATTTCAGCTAAATGTCAAAAAATATTTCATAGAGAAGCATGAATCTTTTCTCACTAACATCAGGAATAAGACAGAGATGCACACACCACCACTGTTATTCAACATTGTAATGAAAGAGACAAGAGAAAGGCAGATGTCTAAGAATTAAAAGGGGGGGAGGGGCAGCACTGCGGTGTAGCAGGTAAAGCTTTCACCTGCAGTGCCAGCAGCCCATGTGGGCACTGGTTCTAGTCCCGGCTGCTCCACTCCAGATCCTGCTCTCTGCTATGGCCTGGGATAGCAGTAGAAGATGGCCCAAGTCCTTGGGCCCCTGCACCCACGTGGGAAACCCGAAGAAGCTCCTGGCTCCTGGCTTCAGATCAGCACAGCTCCGGCCATTGGGGCCATTTGGGGAGTGAACCAGCAAATGGAAGATCACCCCTCACACTGCCTCTGCCTCTCTGTGGCTCTGCCTTTTAAATAAATAAAATAAATATTTAAAAATAAATAAAACTTGGAATGGAAGAGCTTAACTATCACTGCTGGAAGACAATATAACTACATTAGGAAAAACAAGGGACTCAACTAAAAAAATCACTATAATTCAGAAGATAATTCAGTAAGGTGGCAGTGTGTAAAATTAATAATTTATAATAAATATAATAAATGTTTTAATTATAGCTTTCATGCATAAAAATTAATCAGAAAGTATTATAAACAGGATTTTTTTTCTTCCATTCTATACACAAAATGAAAGATTAAAAAGTCAGGAATAAACAGAAATATGCAAAACTGATATCAAGAAAATGTTAAGATACTACTGAAGGAACAGAAGTAATTCAAATGAATATAAAGACACATGATGTTCAGAGAGAGTAAGATCCAACCTCATAAAGTTGCTTTAATAAAACTGACAATAGAATGCAACATATAATATTTAATAAAAATCTTATCTTTTTTTAAAGATTTATTTATTTATTTGGAAGTCAGAGTTACACAGAGAGAGGAGAGGCAGAGAGAGGCTTCCATCCGATGGTTCACTCCCCAGAGCCGCAACAGCTGGAGTTGCGCCAATCTGAAGCCAGGAGCCAGGAGTTTCTTCTGGGTCTCCCACGTTGGTGCAGGGGCCCAAGGACTTGGGCCATCTTCCACTGCTTTCCCAGGCCATAGCAGAGAGCTGGATTGGAAGAGGAGCAGCCGGGACTAGAACCAGCGCCCACATGGGATGTCGGCGCTTCAGGCCAGGGCATTAACCCACTGCGCCACAGCGTTGGCCCCAAAAAATCTTATTCTTAAAAAAAACAAAAACAAAAAAAACTGACAATAACTCTGAAAGCAGGTAACTTGACTCTAAAGTTCACACAGGGAAAATAAACAAACAAGAATAGTCAAGAAAACTTGAAAAAAAAGAAGAGTAATGGGGGGGGGGGTGAAGGCGGGGATGGTTAAATATCATACTACAAAGCCTAATTAAAAACAAACAAAAAATGTATTCTGTAAACAGATAATGGGACAGAATAGAAAGTCCAGAAAGCAAACAAGCCATACACAGGAATTACTATATTTTAGGGAAAAGTTAGACTTTTCAGTATATGGTGCTATCTGCAAAAACTAAAGTTTGCATTTCACACCACTGATCAGGATAAATTTCAAATGGTTCAAAAAAGACAACCAACCAGAAAATCATAGGCAACATTAGAAGATAAACTGCATTTCCTATAATAGACAAAATGGCGAATATCCTATGTCAGGCTTAATAACATCCACTCATCTTGCAAAGATGGCTGGAATCTCTATGGGGGGTCATCAAGATTCCCTTCAGGATTCTGAGATGGGGGCTGGGGAGGGGGTGCTGGGTCCTCATCAGACAGAGGCAGTGAGGCAATGTCATGGAAGCGAAGTACTGATGGAGGGAGAGGCACGCTGCTGGATGTGAAGCTGAAAGACAGGGCCGTGAACCAAAGAATGAAGGCAGCAACCGGAAAAGGCAAGGAGCCCCCAGAAGGAATGCCACCCTGTCAGTATCTTGCTTTTTGTGGCTTCTGATGGATAAAACAAGTCCCCACCTCCCTAAAGCTGGGGAGAAACAGGCCTCTCAAATATGGGTGGGGTAAGTGGAAACTGGAGGGAATTTCACAACGCTCTATCTATCAACATTACAAATGTGTCGGCTCTGTGATCCAACAATCTCACTTCCAGGAATTAATCACAGATACACCTATACACACGGGATGAAATATGCACAAGATTAGTCTCTAATTCACCCAGCGGCCAAGGTGATCCTTTCGCAAGGCGTGCTGGAAGGATGCTGGTCTCCGGGTTGTTTCTCAAGCACTGCAGGCGGCTCCCCCTGGAGGCCTCGCATGCTGCTCCCTGGCAGACATTCTCCCCAGATGTTTGCACCGCTGGAGTCCTCACTGCTTTCCAGTCTCTGCTCGAAATTCAATCCATCTTTAACAGCCCACCTCCCTCTCCCGTTACTTCCTGTCTTTCCTTTAAACATTTTCCCCTCGATACTACTGGACCTTCATAGCTGCGGTCAATAGTTGGTTGTGTATCCCTGTCACTAGAACACGAACTCCACGAGAGCCAGGAAATCTGTTTTGTCCTCTGTTGAATCAGTAGCCTCTAAAATAGTGCACTAGGTATGCAATGAATATTTGTGGGATCTTTTATCTTCCTTCCGTTTTGTATTTCTCTTTTCTACCTTCCTCTATGCTTCCAGACTTGATATCAAAAAGGAGTAAAATAATTCTCCTTTAACATCTCTCTACTGCTCACAGAATCAAGATAAGTTCCAAATAGCAGAGAGTTCAAGGCCTTCCTTTTTATCATAGCAAGTGATACTCTTAAATCCAGATTAGTCCCTTTGAGGCTGGCATTTCAGCTGTACAGGACCGTTTTCCATTTCTTGAAGCAAAAAACAAAACAAAACAAAACAAAAAACCAACCAACCAACCAACAAAAAAACAAAACAAAAACAAAAAACAAAAAAGCCCGTACTTTCACACTCGTGTGAATCTAAGAATATTATTTCCTTCAAGGGAGTATCATTTGCTCCCATCCTCTGTCCAGTGGACCTCAACGCATCCAGTCCAAAATTACTTGAGGAGCATTCTCAAAAACACCCACAAATATTTTGTCTTTAGATTAACAATACTTTATTAATATTTCAGCATGGCATTTAATTCTCTTTCAATTGTATGACTGCTTATGAATCTGTTTCCTTGAAGACTGGAACTGGTCCTGGTCACCTTCACACGCTTTCATTAATCAGGTCATACTGAAGTTTCAACAGATGTTTGCTAAATGAACAGAATTGTGTTTATCTGTTGCATTTACTAATTTTTAAACTTTAAAAGCTAATGGGAAGATATATCCATACAATGGCATGCTATTTGGCAATAATGGGAAAGGAACTAATGGAGTGGGATTTTGCCTAGTGGTTAAGATGTCCATTTCCCACATTGCAGCATCTAGGTCCAGTTCCTTGCTCCAGCTCCTGACTCTAGCTTCCTGTTAATACAGACCCTGGGAGACAGCGCTGATGGCTCAGGGAATTCGGTTCCTGCCACTTATAAAGGAGACTTGGATTGAGTTCCTGGCTTCCAGCTTTGGCCCAGGCCCAGTCACAGCCATAGTAGGCATTCAAGAAATGAACAAGTGGATATGGGAGTTCTCTCTCTCTCTGCATCTCTGTGTCTCTGACTCTGAAACAAAAATAAATAAATAGATAAATAAATAAATAGAACTTCTGATACCAGTTATGCCATGGATAAGTCCCAAATGGAATATGTTAAGTGAAAGAAGCAAGATGTGACAGACCACATATTTTGTAAGATTATTACATGAAATGTAAATTCGTGGTTGCCCAGGGCTGGAGGTAGGAATGGTAAATGCGTGTGAGGGATTATGTGAAAATGTCCTAAAACTGATTTAAGGTGATGCTTACATTACTTGATAAAGTTATTAAAAATTATTGAACTGTATGCTTGAAATGGGTGAATTCTGTGATACATAAAATATGCCTCAATAACATTTTAAAAAAGTATGCATGATTTTTTAAAAATTTAAAAAATATCTTTTTTAAATTCATTTGAAAGGCAGAATTACCGAGAGGGAGACAAAGGCACACACATAGAGAAAGAGAGAGATATCTTCCATTTGCTGGTTCACTCTCAAAATTACTACAACAGCTAGGGCTGTGCCAGGCTGAAGCCAGGAGTTTCAAACTGCACCCATCTCTTTCATGTGGGTGGCAGGGGCCCAAATACTTGGGCTAGCTTATGCTGCTTCCCAGGTGCATTAGCAGGGAGCTGGACTGGAAGTAGAACAGCTAGGACTGGAACCAGTGCTATATGGGATGTTCGTGTTGCAGGAGGCAGCTTAACCCGATGTGCCACGGTGCTGGCCTCTGATATGTATAATTTCTATACATCTTGGTCTCAACTTTTTGTTAATTTATTCACACAACAAAGATTTACTGAGGTTCTGTTGTTGATCAGGCTCCCTGCAAAGCAATTTAGATATGAAGATTAATGAACAGCCTGTCCTCAAGAAGCTCAAAGTTCAGGGATAGAATGTTTATGTATAAAGATGTAGATATAAAATTTAGATATCTTCATATATAATAGTTCTATTTCAGAATAATAATTGCAGGATCTCTAATTATCAAAGGTTTAGTCTTTTTCTTTAAAATATTTTATTTATTTATTTGAGAAGTAGAGTTACAGAAAGGGAGAGGGAGAGACAGAGAGAAAGGTCTTCCATCTGCTGGTTCACTCCCCAGATGGCTGCAATGGCTGGAGATGCACCAATCCGAAGCCAGGAACCAGGAGCTTCTTCTGGGTCTCCCATGTAGGTGCAGGGGCCCAAGCAGCTGGGTCATCTTCTACTGCTTTCCCAGGCCATAGCAGAGAGCTGGATTGGAAGAGGAGCAGCTGAGACTAGAACCAGCGCCCATATGGGATGCAGGCACCACAGGCTGAGGATTAATCTACTGCGCCATGGTGCTGGCCCCAAAGATTTAGTTTTGTCCATTGTGTATTTCTTGGGGTTATGATCTTTTATTTACTATATTCTTTCCTTAAAAATCTCTTTAAAGACTTATTTATTTGTTTGAAAGGCAGAGTGGCCAAGAGAGAGAAGGAGAGTGATAGGAAGAGAGGAGTGGGGAGAGGGAGAGAGAGAATGAGCACTACCTGCTGGTTCCCTCCACCAGAAGTGTGCAACAGCTGGGGCTGGGCCAGGCCAAGGCCAGGAGCAGGAACCCCAACTGAGTGTTGCACTGGGAGGTGGCAGGGACCCAAGTACAGGGGCCATTATCTGCTGCCTTCTGAGGCTCACTAGCAGGAAGCTGGATCAGACACAACCAGCCAGGACTTGAATGAAGCACTCCAGAATAGCATGCAGGCATCTCAACCTGCTGCACACAATGCCTATGCTTTAAAATTTTTAAAAATTTATTTATCTGAGAGGGAGAGGAAAAGAGAGAGAGAGAGAAAGAGAGACCTCCCTGGCTGGGAGCGTGGAGGGCTGAGAGTGGGATCAGCCAGACCCATGCAATAACCTTTTGATTTTTTTCTAAGAGGAGACTCCGTGGGCAGGATGGCAGGGGTGAGGGGTCCTCGTTCCCAATGGCCCGCTCGAGCAGATCTGAGGGCTCCATGCGGTGGAAAAAAAAAAAGAGAGAGACCTCCCATTCGATAGTTCACTTCCCAAATACCTGCAATGGCCAGGCCAAAGCTAGGAGCCAGGAACTCAATCCAGGTTTCCCACATGGGTGCAGACACCAATTTATTTGAGCCTTAACTGCTACATTAAATTATTATTAAATTTCTACATTAAATTATGCAAGTAATACACAATCACTGAAAAAATTAGAAAATACAAGTGACCCAGAAACAAATCTCTTGAAATCTATCACCATAAGTAAACAATTTTGTTTCTAAGTTAATTAAAAATATTATTTCTGAATATTATTACCTATTGTGAACCTGGTTATTAGTGAAACAAAATCCCTCCATTCATTTCTGTTTGTCGTGTATATATGAGCACTAAAAGAATATGCTCTATTACAAAGGAAGTGAGTGTGGGGTCAGCGCTGTGGCGTAGCAGGTAAAGCCACCACCTGCAGTGCTGGCATCCCATTTGGGTGCCGGTTCAAGTCCCGGCTGCTCCACTTCTGATCCAGCTCTCTGCTATGGCCTGGAAAAGCAGGAGAAGATGGCCCAAATCCTTGGGCCCCTGCACCTGTGTGGGAGACCTGGATGAAGCTCCAGGCTCTGGCTTCGGATCAGCACAGCTCCAGCCATTGTGGCCAACTGGGGAATGAATCAGCGGATGGAAAGCCTCTCTCTCTCTCTCTGCCTCTCCTTCTCTCTCTAACTCTGACTTTCAAATAAATAAATAAATAAAATCTTAAAAAACAAAACAAAACAAAGGAAGTGAGTATACAACTATAAATCAAGAAACTGGCTCAGTAACCCCCTCCAAACCAGTATCTGCAGATGTTAGAGATATAGAACTTGTGTGAAATGAATGAATGCAGTTAGAGTAATTGAGATTCAGACACACAGTTTTTTCTAAAGATTTATTATACATAAAAGGAGAATATATTCAGTGAATATTTGCTTTTGATGAGATGTCCTTTTTTTCAGAAAGGTAAAGTATGTTAGCAAACTTATAAAATGACTCCAGATATTAGTTTATCTACTGAAAAATGTAGGTTGGCTATTCACCATCATATGACCATTTTGCTCAAAGCTGGTTCAAATAACACAAGAAATAACACAGAAGCTGTAGGACAGTGCTTCCCAAGATAGTGGCACTAGTGGTTCTGCCCGGATGGAACATGCTGTTCCGTCATTTTACTGACCGGCAGACATGCACTTTGATTGCTTCTCTCACGGGGGTTACAGATTTGTATATCAGAGGATTCTTGAAAAAGTTTGTGGAGGCAGGTTTTTGGCCTAGGGGTTACCATATTGGAGGGTCTATTTCGATTCCTGGCTCTGGTTTCTGATTCCAGCTTCCTGATGTTGTGGATCCTGGGAGGTAGCAGATGATGGCTCAAGTTGTTCGGTCCCTACCAGCTACATAGGAGACCTGGACTGGGTCCACAGTTCCCACCTTGGCCCTGCCTAGTTTTGGCTATTACAAGCATTTGAGGAGTGAACCAGCAGATGGCAGCTCTCTCTGTTTCTGTGCTGCTTGAATTAAAAAAAAAAAAAAAAAAAAAGTCTGAAAAAATAGAATTAAAAGGTAAGTGTATTTCAGTGCACAAAATTTTGGAATCCACCATGGGGTGTCTAGCTCAGAGGCCACCAGGGACTCCCACATCCCACATCACAGTGCCTGATGAGAGTCTAAGCTCCACTGCCCATCCAGTTTTCCTGCTAACGCACATCCTGGGAAGCAGCAGGTGATGGCTCAAGTACATGGGGCCCTGCCATCCACGTGGGACACAGACTGGATTCAGGGCTCCTAGCTTTATCCTGGTTCAGCTCCAACTGCCATGGGCATTTGGGGAGTGAACCAGCAAATGAAAGATCTCTCTCTCTTTCTCTCTCTGTTTCTATCTTTCTCTTTTCAAGCACAGTGAAAATAAATTTAGAACATTTAAAAAACTCAAAGAAAATGCAGTATTTTAATTATTTTTTGAACCAAAATAAATTTATCTTTTAATTCTATTTTCCATGAGTTTTTTGAAGTACTTTCACATCTATTCACGTGAGACCAAGATACATTTGTAACAGGGGCTGCTCAGAATGAAAGATCTAGCCCATGGCCCAGAACAAAAGAAAAACTAATAGGCCCAGGAAGATGTTAAAGTCCCAGCTAGAACCTGCCAAGTATCAGAAGAGAATTTTGGAAATTCAGAAGCAGGCTACCTGTGGAGTTAAACGTATTTTAAAGGAAATAAGCAAATGTTTCTGTTTTCATGCTTCCCACTTTCAGATTCACACTCTGAGCCACTGCCTTTATAAATGCACCTAAGGGCTGGCATTCTGGTGCAGCAGGTTAAGCTGTTGCCTGCAATGCCAGCATCCCATATGAGTGCCAGTTTGAGCCCTGGATGCTGCACTTCCAATCTAGCTCTCTATTACGGCACCTAGGAAGGCAGCAAAAGATGGCCCAAGTGCATGGGCCCCTGCCACCCCTGTAGGAGACCCAGATGGGCTTCCAGGCTCCTAGTTTCAGCCTGGCCTACCCTTGGTCATTGTGGCCATTTGGAGAGTCAACTAGCAGATGGAAGAGCTCTTTTTCTGTTTCTTCTCTCTCTCTAACTCTACCTTTCAAATAAATAAGTAAACAAATAACTCTCTCTATATAAACACAACCTAAATTTGGGTTGGATGAGAGACTATATCTCTCCAATGCCATATTTCATCATTTAAAAAGTTTGCTTTAAGTTGTCCTTTATAATTATTTTGAGAAGCTAAACAAAACAGCCAATGTTATTTTTAAAAAAAAGTATAGGAAAGTTTTCTATAAATCTCTACATGTAGGGATAGAAGGATGGAATTGAATATTTCTTGGGAGCTAACTACACAATGACCTGTTCACATTCTTTACAGTCCTCAAAAATCTAAGCATCATCGTCCCCATTTAATAGGTAAAGATATTTCACGAGTGTATTTTGACTAAGACTAGTGAGTGGCAGAATACAGAACAGTCAGATTCTGTTTTGCTTAACGCACAGAAGTATATGCAATACTCAATGCTATGGCTTCAAAATAGGTTGAATTTAACAGCGAAGACACAATTTCATCTACATGCTAAAAAAGAAGGATTGAAGCCTGTATATTCTGCCTTTAAATCATATCCATTGGAGAGATCCAAGAGCCTAGAGAACACAAAAAAACAAGATTAGAAGCAATAGATATCTTAAGTATTTTTCAGCAATCTTGAGAGAAAAAAAGTATAATTTTAAAAAAAGATTTATTTCCTTATTTGAAAGTCAGTTATAGAGATAAAGAGGAGGACAGGGACAGAGAGAGAGAGAGAGAGAGAGGTCTTTCATCTGCTGGTTCACTCCCCAGATTGTTGTAACAGCCAGTGCTGGGCCAGACTGAAGCTGGGAGCCAGGAATTTCAACTGGTAAAAAAATGTTTCTATAAAATACAGCATTGAAATTTTACTCAGAAATTAAAGAGAAGGATTGCCAGGGAATTAAAAAATTTAGGAATTCTTTGGCCTTGGGTCAGCCAGCCCCTTCCGCTCTCCCCACTAGTCAGTTCTTGGTAAGATGTTCGGGAATGGCCAGGCTAAGGGGGGGCAAGATGGAGGAGGGAAGACTGTCTTATAGCATGGCTCCTTCACACCACCAGCTGGAGGGGTGCCTGGCATGGGGGGCCCTGAAGAGCTGGACGGCAGCAGACAGTCTTTGGACAGAGTGCACGAAGGGGCAGAAGGGAATATGGAATAATTTATTTGAGGTGAATTAATTAGATGGTACATCAGGGAAACCTGGCCTGCTATAAAATGCAGCATGGGCTGGTAGGTGGCTACCATGTAAATGTGCAGTAGCTGCAGTTTAACTGGTTTTTGCGTGTGTGCCTATTATATGCTAGGCACTATGGACCTGAGAATTAGGCATTAGGCCTTGACCTTTAGGAGTAGTTGGTAGCAGGGGAAGAAACAGTAAATGATTATAAAGCAGCTGTGGATGTGAAAAGAAAGAGCCGTGTTTACTCTCAGAGAAGGGAGTGAACAGTTCTCTCAAGGAAGCCTTAGGGGGAGCTTTAGTGGCTGGACTATGTTCTGCACAAACTGGAATTAGCCAGGAAGATAAGATAGCGGATGACCCTGGGGTACTGATGTCAGTTCTATATTGTTGCCAAGTGCAGTGGGAGACATAGGCGAGGAAAGACAAGAGGACCAGGTGGGTAAGAGCCCAGGAGCTTAGGACCTCATCATTTAGGTGCTGGGAAACTGTTTTCAAAGCAGGAAAGGACAGGATTCCATGCTCAGTTGAGTTGGGTAGAGTGTTATATCCCAGGTGAGTGGGATTTAAGAGGCAAGAAAGATACGAGCTGCTTAAAAAGTGAAACAAAAGTCACCTTATTGTGGACAGGACCCAGGACAGCTGCTCACCCAGGAGCCGTTCCTCCTCACCTTACTAACAAAGCCCTAATCTTGTTCAGGTGCTCACTGCTCTGGCCAGTGATTAACTCAGGAATGGATATGTGTTCTAGTGGGAGCTCAGGAAACGTGGGTAGAGTACACCAGGGAGCTCTCAGGAAAGAGACTCTGGTAAGAAGTGGGAACTGTTTCCTCCAGATGTTCAGTCTTGATGAGATGGTCTCCAGATTACAGTAGCCAAACTGGTGTCAGCCTGATGATAAATACAATACCAGGAGGCAGAGCAGAGAGACAGAGAACCTTGACATTGTACTATTGGGTTAACTATCTCTGGTCCTGACAACCTCTGCATCTTTCGGATTTATTTATTTATTTGAAAGAGTTACAGAGAGAGAGGAGAGGCAGAGAGAGAGGTCTTCCATCTGCTGGTTCACTCCCCAGATGGCTGCAATGGCTGGAGATGCGCCGATCCAAAGCCAGGAGCCAGGAGCTTCTTCCGGGTCTCCCATGTGGGTGCAGGGGCCCAAGCACTTGGGCCATCTTCTACTGCTTTCCCAGGCCATAGCAGAGAGCTGGATCGGAAGTGGAGCAGTCAGGTCTCGAACCGGCGCCCATATGAGATGCCAACGATTTAGGCTAGGGAGTTAACCCGCTGCACCACAGTGCCAGCCCCAACCTCTGCGTCTTTATATATCTTTTAAAAGATTTTATTTATTTATTCGAGAGGTAGAGTTACAGACAGTGAGAGGGGGAGACAGAGAAAAGTCTTCCATCCGCTGTTCACTCCCCAAAGGCCACAATGGTAGGAGCGGGGCTGATCTGAAGCCAGGAGCCAGGAAGTTCTTCCCAGTCTCCCATGCAGATGCAGTGGCCCAAGCACTTAGGCCATCTTCCATTGCTTTCCCAGGCCATAACAGAGAGCTGGATTGGGAATGGAGCAGCTGGCAGCTTTATCTGCTACACCACAGTGCCAGCCCTTTCCCAATGTATCTTAGGGGTGAGGAAGACAACAAGCCTAAGATTCTAGTGAAAGAGACCTAGATCCCCACCACTAGATGGGAGAGGAGGAAAGGAGAGTCAAAGGATCTTCAGCCCCTTCTTTTTTAACCACCAGTCTAGTGGTGAAGAGAACGCTCAGGAGAGCCACTGTTTTCTCTGCTCGCTCTCAGCGAGGCTTCAGAAGAAGACAGTGATGGAGTGAGGCAGCCACAGCGGTGGGCGTGGGGAGGGGCAGAGGTGTTGGGTGTGACTCCTAAGGTTTTGACTTGAAGATCTGGGTGTGAAGACAGACAGCAACAGAGCGGTTCTGGCAGGATGGAGCAAGTTCCTGCTCTTAGATGTGCGGAGTCTGAGATGGCCATTTGTGGAAAGAGTGAGCAGCTAAGCACTAGCTCCACAGCCAGGAGTGATCTGGGATTAAGACTGATCTGGGGCTGCCGGGCACACACACAGATGGTAACTGGGGCTTCATTTTCTGGACAGTTCATTCTTGTCCTCTGATCAGAATGGTATTCTATTAAACACTTTCCATGTTTAATAGCGATGTTTCACCTCTCAGGCAAATCAACTGCCTTTTAAGATGTTTTGTGGTGCTGGTTGGCAGTGAGTGACCTAGAGTACTTCCAAATGGTGTACAAATTCAGTTTAAACATTTAGCAAATAAAACGTTCACCAAGCAGACCCACTTGAAATTTGATGGTATACTTGATCAAAGGGGCCATTACACACTCTGAGCTCTCTCAGACACCAGTGGCTTTTCTGCCTTCTCGATATCTCTATCAACCTTCACTTCACCATCTTTTGCATATTTAATCGAACACCTTTAGGTTTGATTTTTAATATTTTTATTTTATTTTTTATTTCACATATACTAGTTATTGTTGAACTCCCTTTAAATACAAATATTTTAATGATTAAAAAACATATAGTACTGTTTCTTAAATGTGGTGGTAGTTAGCTAGGTGTTTTATTTTTGTTCTTTAACCATATATACATATATATAATTAAAAAACAAACTACATATATCTGCAATATATGCTTTTGTATGTTTTGTATATTTTATAATACCACTTAAAAATATTCTCAATAGTCTTTAAATCAGAATAAGTTCAACATTTCTATTTGCAACGAATGATTTGATGGTGTCTACTTTGTGAAAAAGTAAAATTACGGGTATTATTATCACTGCCAGCATCTTCAGTCTTGGATTTGTGAGTGATACAAGCTTGAACAGATGCCCAGCAACCACTAAAACGTGACATGGCATGTTTTACTAGCTCATTAATGCATGCCTTGGGTACAATGTGAGGGGACAGGTTGTGAGTAAATGGACCAATGAAATACACCCTAGAGTGTCTTAATGCTTTTACATGGCACTGTTTCACTTTTAAACCTCTTAAAATACACATTTTCTTTTTTAAACAGCTTTTACATGCCTATATACTTGTGATATTTTTAACTTCAAAAGAAAGGAAAATAAACTTTTCCCATTTCTGATCTATAAAATAAAACTTCCAATATGAACTCCATTCCACTTGGGTAGGGTTAATTAGCTTCTTTGAACTCAAACTCACTGATTCCCATTCTCTAACCAAACCCCTCTGTTCACCCTCATCCATTTTTATGGGAATAGCCCTGGATCTTCCAGCGCTGTTATCCTGTGCTGTCTGCAAACATGTACACTAATGTCTGAGTGGTGAGCACCATAGTCCTTTCTGGCTTCCATCACGAATGGCATGGTACCTAACAGGACCAGGAGGTTCATCACCAACTGACTGCCTTGGTGTCCTTCACCCGGGAAGGCAATAGCACCTATTGCCTTCGGGGAAAATCACTAAAATGTACAAAATCACATGGGATGTTACCTTTATGTTTGGATCCAAAATTCATACTGGTGGTGGCAAGACAACTGGCTTCAGCATGATTTATGACTTCCTGGATTACACAAGGGAAAATGAAACCAGGATGAGCATCCAGTCTAACAGCTGATGCCTGCATCCCGTATCAGAATGGCTGGGTTTAACACCCACCTCTAGCTTCTCAATCTAATTTCTTGCTTATGCAGACCCTGGGAGACAGCAGGGGATGGCTCAAGTGATTAGGTCCCTGCCACCTATCTGGGAAATGTCAATGGAGTTCCCAGCTCTTGGTTTGGGCCTGGCCAGGTGCTGGCAGTTGTGGCCATTTGGTTCCCTTCACTCCCCCCCAAAAAAAAAAAAAAAAAAAAAGACAAGCAAAAAAGAAACCAAACATAGACTTGCAAGATATGGCTTGTATGAGAGGAAAAAGCCTCAAGTAAACACTGAAAGTGCCCCCAAGAACAGAAGGAAGAAAGGCAAAACTCTGGTAAGAAAAAAGAGCAAAGATTTTTCAAGGACTTCATGGTGACTGTGTAGATTTTTTCGTCAAAGAATTAATAAGATACAAAAACTTAAAATACTGTCAGTGTTTCCTAAACAGCCCTGCATGACATTCCTGGGACTCCAAGGCTAAACCTTTGCTCTCTCTAGCCTGAGGAGGGTTGACATTCCAGTTACTTAATCATTCCTATCCTGAAAAGCAGGGCATGTGTCCTCTGGAAGCCTCCAGATAAACTCCTCAAACCAGATCCTTAATGATAGGTTTGGCCTGGAGCCCCAGGTCCCCATAGATCTTGGACTCCATGTGACTGTCCTTCACTATTGATAAAGCTTGCCTCCAAATTCAATGGCTTCAAACAACACTCATTTATTATTGCTTGGGTGCCTTTGGATCAGCTGGGAATCAACTATTTTAGACTGGCTCTGCTGCTGACTGCACATCTCTGATTGGCTGGAGAGGCTCTTCCTCAAGTGTCTCACTCTCGGTGGACAAGCAGGCTAGCCAGGGCGTGCTTACAGTGATGGCAGATGTCCAAGGAAGCCTCCTCCTGGATGAAGCAGGTCAAGTGGCCAAGCCCAGAGTCAAGGGGCGTGCAAGGAGACTACAGCATACACCCATGGTGGGAGGTCATCACAGCTACCTCGTCAAGGATGTGGACGAGCATATCACCTATCTATCACTGCACAACAAATTACCCCAAACTTAGTGGGTTAAAGAAACAATGTCTCACAATTGCTGTGGGTCAGAAACTTAGGAATGGTTCATCCTGGTGGTTCTAGCCCTGACCCTCTCATGAAACACTAGAGATGCTATATTGGGTAAAGAGATAGAAGTGAACGTGGGTAAATATCTTGAATTTCTAATGATTTTCTATTACCTTTTAAACCATATTAAGTGCAATGCAGTTAATTTTGTGGGAAAATATTATTTAGAGGATATTTGGTAATAAAATAAAAATAAAAATATGTAAAGAACACATTGAAAGATTAATTCTACAAAACACACAGTAAGAGAGTAATGAAACAGGAGACATAAATTGTAAATCACTCACTAGGTTGGGAAGTAGGGTACCTGCTGAAGTCCTGGGCCCCTGCCCTATACTTGTTTTCAATGCCAACCAATCTCATCTGCTGCTTCACACCTGTGCTATTTCAACACGTCTCCAGCTGGTCTCTCTGCTTCTAATTTCTTTGGCTTTCAATTTATGCTTTTCACAGATTCTACAATAATCTTTTTCACAGCTCTTCCCATTTTATAAGATCCTATGGTGATTTCCTACAGCTTAGTATTTTAAATCCACACTCCTCACTGGTACAAATATTCAAGATTGATTCCCCTGATTTATTCATTCCCTTGAAAATAATCACCCTTCCCTAGCGAGGCCCCAGCTCTAGCTCCTATTACACCTTTGTCTCCAACCCGGCTCTCAATGCACATATACCTGATCTGTCCAGTACAGTTGCTAGAACATAACAGGTGCTCAATAACATTTGTTGGAAGCACAATTGTTAGTGATAACTAGGCAATGCTGAAACAAAATTGTGTATTTCTTTCTTTATCTAGGTTCAGTTAAATCTCTGTCCAAAGCACCTTCATGTTTGCGTCACATGTGTTTTCTTAGCCGTGTTTGCTTTCCTGAACTCATCTTCAACTACTCTCCTGTCCATTGACCATGTCCCACTGGGCCAGCCTTCTTTCCAGTCCCCGGGCAAAGTAGACCAGTTCCTCTCTCAGGCCTCTGCTTCAGTTGCTTCCTCTTCCTTGAATGCTTTTCCCCCCGCTTTTTGTTTTTCACATGGCTAACTGTTTTGTCATCTGAACCTGTTTATAGGTTATTTGCTCAGAGGGGCTGTCCATCAACAGCTGCTCTAAAGTAGCTCCCTCAATCCCTTTATAAAAATTTATTTATATGGTTATTTATTGAAAAGACAGAGAGAGATTGGG
The DNA here is from genome assembly GCF_033115175.1 of Lepus europaeus. Taxonomy (NCBI): domain Eukaryota; kingdom Metazoa; phylum Chordata; class Mammalia; order Lagomorpha; family Leporidae; genus Lepus; species Lepus europaeus. The sequence continues at coordinate 105,265,065 of NC_084829.1, forward strand.
GGAGAGAGAAGGAGAGTGAGAGCAAGTAAGCGAGCGAGATCTATCTGCTAGTGCATTCCCTAAATGTCTGCCAACCGTCAGGACTGGGACAGGCCAATGCTAGGAGCCAGGGGCTACATCTGGTTTTCCCACATAGGTGGCAGGGACCCAGCTACTTGAGCCATCACCTGCTGTCCCCTAGGGTGCACATTAGCAGGAAGCTGGAATGGACAGCAAAGCCCACACATGAACCCAGGGACTCTAACATAAATGAGGGTGTCCCAAGTGGCAGCTTAACTGCGTGTCAAATGCTTGCCTCCCCCCAAGTCTTCATTATCTCTCTCCCTATTTTGTTCTTTGCTATGCAGTTATCATTATTAGTTACTTATCTCATGCACTTCCTTATGTGATTACTTATTTATAATCAGTCTGTCTACTAAGATGTAAACTCCATGCAGGCAGATACCTTGTTCTCTGAGCACTTGTATCTCCAGTGCCTGCCACACAGTAGATGCTCAAAAGATACATTAAATGAGTGGATCAGCAAATGTAACTTCCCAGCCAATGCTCAATGCGATTTCCTGCTCCCAACAAACTTAACCCGTTTCTCTTGATTCACTTCTTCTATATATTCTAAAGCTCAACTTAGAAATTATCCTCCAAGAAACTGCCTCTGAGACATCATGAATTATTTTTTTAAATTTTGGTTGAAAGACAGAGAGAGAGAGAGAGACTGAGACAGGGAGGTCTTCCATCTACTGCTTCACTCCCCAGATGGCCACAACGGCCGGGGCTGGACTGATCTAAAGCCAGAAGCTTCTTTTGGGTCTCCCATGTGGGTGTAGGGTCTCAAGCACTTGGGCCATCTCCGCTGCCTTCCCAGGTACATCAGCAGGGAGCTGGATCAGAAGTAGTGCAGCTGGGACTGGGACTGGTGCCCATATGGGATGCCGGCACTGCAGGCTCGGGCTTTAACCTGCTGCACCACAGTGTCGGCCCCATGAATTCTTTTTTTTTTTTTAAGATTTATTTATTTATTTGAAAGTCAGAGTTACACAGAAAGAGAAGGAGAGGCAGAGAGAGAGAGAGGTCTTCCATCTACTGGTACACTCCCCAACTTGCTGCAACGACCGGAGCTGCGCCGATCTGAAGCCAGGAACTAGGAGCTTCCTCTGGGTCTCCCACAAGGGTGCAGGCGCCCAAGGACTTGGGCCATCCTCTACTGCTTTCTCAGGAGCAGCTGGGACTTGGACCAGCACCCATAGGGGATGCTGGCAATGCAGGTGGCAGCTTTACGAGCTATGCCACAGCACTGGCCCCACCATGAATTCTTAATGCTGCATTTTGACCTATAAACGTATCTGCATGTAAACTATACATATCCTCCTATATACCTTAAGTCGTTTCTCAATGACTTACAATACCTAATACAATGAAAATGCTACGTATAGTTGTTACACTGTACTGCTCAGGGAATAATGACATGTTCAGTGGAGACACAGATTTTCTCTTTTCAAGTACTTTTCATCTATGCTTGCTGAATCCACAGATGTGAAACCTTGGCTACGGAGGGCTGACAGTATTACCAATGTAAAGAAACGACAAAGTTTGGGGAAAGCCTCCCTCAGAAGGAACAGAACAAACAATCCCTAGGGCTCACATGTGGCTGGGAATAATTCCTATTCCACCAGGCAGAGAGGGAGAGACTTCTAATTCATAAGGCATCAGTATAGCACTCAGAGGAGTTCCATTTTAGTGGTGGAGAGAATCAGCCTCAGACTAAATGTCACTCTCATCTTATAAAGCTCAGAGGTAACACCTGAAAGGATCAAACTGTTTCCGATAAATTAACTGCTCACCAATGTTCACAGGGATACAGAAATATCTAGCATCCAACAGAATGAAATATACATTGTCTGGAACCCAGTCAGAAATAATCAAGCCAACCAGAAAAGCAGAAAACACAGCCCCTAGCAAGGAGAAAAATCGTCCAATGAAACTGACCCAGATGGTATCATTAATTAGAGAGGGGCATTAAGATAAGTTTTTTTTTTTTTTTTTGTAAACAAAATTTTAAAAATAATTTATTTGAAAGGCAAAGTTGGGGGCCAACGCTGTGGCGCAGCGGGTTAATGCCCTGGCCTGAAGTGCCGGCATCCCATATGGGCGCTGGTTCCAGTCCTGGCTGCTCCTCTTCCGATCCAGCTCTCTGCTGTGACCTGGGATAGCAGTAGAAGATGGCCCAAGTCCTTGGGCCCCTGCTCCCACATGAGAGACCCAGAAGAAGCTCCTGGCTCCTGGCTTTGGATTGGCGCAGTTCTGGCCATTGCAGCCAGTTGGGGAGTGAACCACTGGATGGAAGACCTCTCCTCCTCTGTGTAACTCTGACTTTCAAATAAATAAATAAATCTTTAAAAAACAAAAAAAGAAAGGCAAAGTTATAGAGGGAGAAACAGAGAGAGAGATGGAGGGGCAGGATGAGGGATCGATCTTCCATCTGTTGGTTCATTTGCCAAATGGCCATAAAAACCAGGGACAGGTCAAAGCCAGGAACTCCACCCTCTTCTCCCACAAGGGTTTCAGAAGCCCAAGTACTTGGACTATCATCTGGTGCTTTCCCAGGTGCATTAGCAGGACGCCAGATCAGAAAGAGAGCAGCTGGCAATCAAACCAGCACTCCGATTTTGGATGCTGGTATTGCAGGTACCAGCTTATTTCAATACATCACAGTGCTGGCTCCAAGACAGTTTTCATCACTCTATATCATATGGTCAAGAAGCCGGAAGAACCATAGAGCACATTAAGTAGGAACACATAAGATATAAACTGGTGAACTTGAATACATGTTAATTGAAACTAGCCAAAATGAAATGCAGAGAAAAAAAAAAAAAACAACTCCGAAAACATAAAACAAAACCAAGTATCTGTGAATCTATTACATAACTGAAATCCTTTTAGGAGAGGAGAAAAGAAATGACAGAAAAAAATGTGAAGAAATAATGACTGGGCTGGCATTGTTGCACAGCTGGTTAAGACATCACCTGCAATGCCATCATCCCATATGAGCACCAGTTTGAGTCCTGGCTGCGCCACTTCCCAGCCAGCTCCTTGCTAATGTGCCTGGGAAAGCAGCAGAAGATGGCCCGAGGACCTAGGCCCCTGACACCCATGTGTGAGACCTGGATAGAGTTCCAGGAGCCTGGGTTTGGCCTGGCCCAGCTTTGATCATCACAGACATTTGGGGAGTGAACCAGCAGATAGAAGACTTCTCCCTCTCCCTCCTGCCCCCTGCATCTTTCTCTCTAACTCTGCCTTTCAAATTAACAAATAAATCGTAAAAAAATAAAATATTTCCAAATTTGACAAAATAAACTCGCAGATCCAAGAAGCTCAATGAAGTCCAAGTTAAAAAAAAAAAACATGAAAGAGTGACATGAGGCACATTACAATCCAAACATGACTATGGAACAGAGATAGAGCTGAAAATATGGGCTGGCATTGTGGTACAGTAAGCTCAATCCTTGTCTGTGATGCCAGTATTCTGTATTGGTACCTATTCAACTCTTGGTTGCTCCACTTCCAATCCAGCTCCCTGCTAATGCACCTGGGAAAGCAGCAAAGATGGCTCAGGTACTTGGGCTCCTGCCACCCACATAGGAGAGTTAGATTGTGTTCCAGGCTCCTGGCTTCAGCCTGACTCAGCCCCAGCCATTGCAGCCACTGGGGAGTGAATCAGCAGATGGAAGATCTGTCTCCCTCTGTCTCTGTCTCTCTCTGTACCTCTGCCTTTCAGGTAAATAAAATAATTTTTTTTTTTAAGATGACAATAGCTTTCTTACTGGAAATAATGAAGGGAAGTACATAAATAAAGCAGCTTCTTTAAAGCAATGAAAGAAAAAATTCATCAACCTAGAATCCTGTATCCAGTAAACACAGCTTTCACACACACAAAAGCTTTCTAAAATAATTAATCAGCAGCAGCACTATAAACAAGGTTAAAATAAATCTTTCAGAAGGAAGGAAAATAATACAAGGAAATTCAGATCAACAGAAAGAAATGAAGAGCACTGAGGATGTTAACTACGGTCATAAATATAGAAGACTTAAGACTTCAAATGCTTTTTAAGTATAATCAGCTGTTTGAAGCAAAATTAATAAGGATCCATTACAGAATTCAGAATATATATGAGGGGACTTCAAAAAGTTCATGGGAAGGGGCGATGCTGTGGCATAGTGGGTTAAACTGTCACTAGAGACACCTGCAGCCCACATGGCATTGGCTGTTGGAGTCTGGGCTGCTCTGCTTCTGATTCAGCGACTCGGGATCCTGCCAACCATGTAGAAAGACCCAGATGGAATTCCTGACTTCTGGCTTTGGCCTGGCCCAGTCCTGGCAGCTGTGACCATTTGGGGAATGAACCAGTGGGTGAAAGCTATCTCTTTCCCTTTTTCTCTCCCTAGTCCTCTACCTTTCAAAAAAACAAACAAATCTTTTTTTTTTTTTTTTTTTTTTTTGACAGGCAGAGTGGATAGTGAGAGAGAGAGAGACAGAGAGAAAGGTCTTCCTTTTTGCCGTTGGTTCACCCTCCAATGGCCGCTGCGGCCAGCACATTGTGCTGATCCGAAGCCAGGAGCCAGGTGCTTCTCCTGGTCTCCCATGCGGGTGCAGGGAGAAGACTTGGGCCATCCTCCACTGCCTTCCGGGGCCATAGCAGAGAGCTGGCCTGGAAGAGGGGCAATCGGGATAGAATCCGGTGCCCCGACCGGGACTAGAACCCGGTGTGCTGGCGCCGCAAGGCAGAGGATTAGCCTGTTAAGCCATGGCGCCGGCCCAAACCTTTTTTAAAAAGTCATGGGAGGGGCTGGCGCTGTGGTGTAGCTGGTAAAGCTGCCGCCTGCAGTGACGGCATCCCTTGTGGGGCCTGGTTTGAGTCCCAGCTGTTCCACTTCTGATCCAGCTCTCTGCTATGGCCTGGGAGAGCACCAGAGGATGGACCAAGTCTTTGGGCCCCTGCAGCTGCATGGGGACCCAAAGGAGGCTCCTGGCTTCTGGCTTCAGATCAGCACAACTCCAGCCATTGCAGCCAACTGGGGAGTGAACCAGTGGATGAAGGACTTCTCTCTCTGCCTCTCCTTCTCTCTCTCTGTAATTCTGACTTTCAGATAAATAAATAAATCTTTAAAAAGCCAAGGGAAAATAGAATTAAAAGACTGCAATGTGGATACCCAAAGATTCCCACAGAAATTTGCAAAATTGTCTCTGTTCTGTGTGGGGAATGAGCAAGAGCGTAGTCATGGTGAAGAAGGACCAAATGTCTTTTTGCTGTGTTTCTCAAAACACTCTTGTAATAAGAAGAAGTTATTATTCTTTGGCTCTTCCCCCCAAAATTCAATAAATAAAATGCCTTGAGTATTCCAAAAAAACTATTGTCATGACCTTTGCTCTCTCTCTCTTTTTTTTTTTTAAGATTTATTTATTCGAAAGTCAGAGTTACAGAGAGAGACAGACAGACAGACAGACATCTTCCATCTGCTGGTTCACCTCCTAGATGGCTGCAATGGCCAAGGTTGAGCCAGGCTGAAGCCAGGAATCAGAAGTTTCTTCTAGCTCTCCCACATGGATAGCAGGTGCCCAAGCACTTGGGCCATCTTCTGCCAATTTTCCAGGCCATTAGTAGGGAGCTGGATTGGAAGTGGAGCAGCCGGGACACAAACTGGTGCCTGTATGGATGCTAGTGTCTCACGCAGGCTCCTGGTTCCTAGCTTCAGTTTGGCCCAGCTCTGCGGGCCAGTTGAAGAGTGAACCAGCAGATAGAAGATCTCTCTCCCTCTAACTCTGCCTTTCAAGTAAAATAAATCCTTGAACAATAACTAAAAAACAGTTATCCATTGGTAAATTGCTCATTTCTTTGGGGCATGGTCCCCATAAGCTTTTCAAAAAGTTTCACTATTCTTCCACCCAAGCTTCACTTAAATTGGATGTTTGTTGCTTTAATTTTAACAGAATTCATGTTGGTTTTTCTGAGTAGGGGCTCTTTTCAAACTGATGTCTTATCTTTCTTAGTGCCTCAAACTAGATCTTATTTAGGCACAATATAACAAGTTTGTATGGGTTTATTTTGTTTTGAAAAATTTGAAATCCATGCATGGTTTTTCCATAATATGCATTTCCATGAACCTTCTGAAGACCCCTTGTATGGACATAAAATGTATGTTGATGATAATACAGAGCCTGAGGAGAATTAGAAATACACTTTTGTAAGGTTCTTACACTATAAGTAAAAGATATACTATCACATGAGGGCAAACCATGATGAGTCACAGATGTATATTATAAACTCAAGAGCAATCCCACACACATACAAAAAAACACATGAATGACTTACAGCTAATAAGCCAAAAGCCAAAAGACCGAATGCTATTATGAAAAATCATCTAAAGATGGCAGAAAAGATAAGGAAAAGAACAAATGGGACAAATGGCTAACAACAAGATGGCAGATTTAAACGGAAGCATATCAATAAACACATAGAAGGTAAAGGATCTGAACATATAAATCAACATGCAGAACCTGTCAGATTGGATAAAAGAACAACCAAATAAATGCTAAAAGAAAGCCGCTTTATTTATTTGAAATGCAGATCTATCTATCTACCTACTTACCTATGGTACTATATATATAGATAGAGATGCCCTATTTGCTGGCTTTCTTTCTTTTTTTAATATTTATTTATTTACTTGAAAAAGAGTGTTACAAACAGAGGGAGAGACCGAGAGGGAGGTCTTTCATCTGCTGGTTAACTCCTGAATTGGCCTCAAAGGCTGGAGATTTGCCAATCCGAAGCCAGGAGCCACAGGCGTTTCTTCCAGGTCTCCCATGGAAGTGCAAGAGACTAAGCACTTGGGCTATCTTTTACTGTTTTCCCAGGCCACAGCACAGAGCTGGATCAGAAGTGGACCAGCCGGCGCCCATATGGGCGCAGGCAGAGGATTAACCTACTGCACCACAGCACCAGCCCCACTGGCTTACTTTCAGCTGGCAAGGTGGGGCCAGGCTAAAGTCAGGAGTTGGGAATTCAATCCAGATTTCCCATATGGGTGACAGGAAGGAACCCAGCTACTAGAACCAGCCCCAGCTGCCTCCCAGGGCATGCATTAACATGAAGCTGGAATCAAGAGCAGATCTGAGAGTGCTTGGGTTTGAGGCCCAGATCTGAAAGACTGTTCAGATGAAGCTTTAGTAGGACAAGGGGAACTGGAGCTCTCCTACACTGCCGACAGGAATGTCAAATGCCTACCAGTAAACATATACTTATTACATGACCTAGCAATTCATCTCCTAGTAACTGCCCAAAAGGAAAGGAATGACAGCACGTGAACTAGTGCTAAGTGTTTCTACAAGAGAAATGAAAGTATATGTTCTGCCAAGGGTGGGGCCATCCAGGGCCCATGAAGTCACTCGGTATCGCTCTGTGAAGTCAACCACAGGTATGATTCAAAATCCAATAAATCTATAGCAGGCTAACTTTTTGTTGTTGTTATTGTTTTAGAGGTTTATTTATTTGGAAACTCAAGATTACACAGAGAGAGGGACACACACACACACATATCAGAGAGATCTTCCATCTGCTGGTTCACTCCCTAGATGGCCAAAACTCCCTAGATAGCCAGAAACGACATGTGGGTGGCAAGGACCCATCACTTGGGCCATCTCCTGCTGCTTTTCCCAGGCCATTAACCAGGAACTAGATTGGAAGTGGGGCAGCCAGGACACAAACCAGTGCCCATAAGGGATGCTGGCATTGCAGGTGTTGGCTCCTGGGTTAACATTTAAGTTGATAAGTTTGCGTGGTCTAAATGACCCTTGGCATACAAAGATTCCCCCATCCCTGCAGGCTATTCACATATGAATGCTCATAGTAGTTTTACCTGTAGTAGCCTCAAATTTGAAATACTCAAAATGTCCATCAAGAGATGAATGGATTAAACAGATTACAATATTTCCATATAAGCATACAGTACTTAGCAGTAAAAAGAAATGAATCATTGATATATGCAATATGGATGTACCCCCAAATAGCTAAACAGTACTGGTATTATATAGCCAGTTAAGTGATATAAGCACCCACGTGGGTGCCAGTTCAAGTCTCAGCTGCTCTACTTTTCTTTCTTCTTTTTTATTTTTAAGATTTATTTTATTTACTTGAAAGAATTACAGGGAGAGGTAGAGACAGAGAGAGAGGTCTTCCATCCAATGGTTCACTCCCTAGATGGCTGCAATGGGCTGGAGCTGCGCAGATCTGAAACCAGGAGCCAGGAGCTTCTTTTGGGTCTCCCACACGGGTGCGAGGGCCCAAGGACTTGGGCTATCTTCTACTGCCTCCCTAGGCCATAGCAGAGAGCTGGATCGGAAGAGGAGCAGCTGGGACTCAAACTGGTGCCCATATGGGATGCCGGCACTCAGACCAGTGCTTTAACCTGCTGTGCCACAGCGCTGGTCCCGCTGCTCTGTTTTTCTTTTTTTTTTTTTTTTTTTGACAGGCAGAGTGGACAGAGAGAGACAGAGAGAAAGGTCTTCCTTTTTTGCCATCGGTTCACCCTCCAATGGTTGCCGCGGTAGGCGCGCTGCGGCCGGCGCACCGCGCTGATCCGATGGCAGGAGCCAGGTGCTTCTCCTGGTCTCCCATGGGGTGCAGGGCCCAAGCACTTGGGCCATCCTCCACTGCACTCCCTGGCCACAGCAGAGAGCTGGCCTGGAAGAGGGGCAACCAGGACAGGATCGGTGCTCCGACCGGGACTAGAACCCGGTGTGCCAGCACCGCAAGGCGGAGGATTAGCCTAGTTGCCGTGGCGCCTCGCTGCTCTGTTTTTCAACCCAGCTCTCTGCTGTGGCCTGGGAAAACAGCAGAAGATGGTCCAAGTCCTTGGGCCCCTGCACCTGTGTGGGAGACTTGGATAGAGTTGCAGGTTCCTGTCTTCGGGCTGATCCATCCCTCTGGGGAGTGAATCAGCAGATGGAAGATCTCTCCGTGTCTCTCCCTCTCTGTGTAACTCTGCCTTTCAAATAAAATAAATAAATCCATATATATATATATATATAAATTATGCTAAGTCAAAGAAGCTAGTCAAGCAGAGAAAATATTGCATGGTTCTATTTATATCAAATTCTACAAAATGTAAACTAATCCAGAGTGACAGCAGATTGCCCAAAGTTGGTAGCAGGGGAGGGGGTGTGAGTGGAGGGATTACAAAGAATCACTAAAGGGGCACAAGCAAACAGCTGATGGGTCTGTTTATTAACACGATTGTGAGGATGATTTCATTCATACATACACGTATCTGAACATACCAGACTAGGCACTTCAAATATCTGTAATTTATTGTACATTAATAAAACTATCCAAAAAGATGAGAAAAATCTTCTAAGTATTCTAGGCCTTTCTATATCATTAACAAATATTTTTGTGCTACTACTAATGAGCTAGGCACATTTCTGGTATTGGGGAATTTGATGGTAAAAATAAAATCTGTCCTTGTGTAGAGCTTATATTATAGGAGGAGACTGAAAATAAGAGAAAACCATCAGATGGTGACAACTGTGATTAAGATAAAGAGATTTAGGCAGGATAGCTTCTCTGGGCTGGTGTAGTGGAGTGGTCTCTCTGAGACTACCAACACAGAGTTAGGACTGTCAAGAAGGGGCCAACGACGTCAAAGCGGAAGAAGATCCCTGGTCTTCGTCATCACTTGGGCTTCCCAACTGTTCTCATTTCCCTGCAGCCTCCTTCTGTAAACCGTTCTAAAGATCACTGTCAAGTGAACTTTCCCAGAAGTTCATCTAATTATGCAATTCCTTTGCTCAAAAACCGTCAGTCCTTCTCTAATTCCAAAGATGACTAATGGTATTAGCAGTTCGCTCTGGCATTACAGGTCTTCCACCAGGTGTCATAAACCCACCCTGGCAGTGGTACTTTTCACGGTTCCTTTATTCTTAAATGAAAGAAGCCCTGACCTCCAATAGGCTTCTCTTCCTTTCATCACGCTGTTTCCTCTGCATGCAATGCCAACCTTCTCCATCTAGAGACATCCTCTCATCCTTTAATGTCTGTCTCAGCTATCACATTCTCCTTGATGCCTTCTCTGATTCCTCCCACCAGATGTGACTTCTTGTTCACATTTCCTGACTGTCATTTTTCTCAATGGGCAAAACTCATCTGGCTCATCTTTTGATTATATTTTAGATGGTAGCATGGGGGCTTTGCAGGTAGGGGATGACCCGTAACTTCCTGCTGGACTGAATTATCTTATTTTTATATTTTACTTCAAAGCCGCCTAGAAGCAAAGGCACAGAAACATAAAGATAAGACAAATCAATGGATAGACGTTATCTTGTCTCACAAAAACATAGTGATAGTCTTCATTATAATCTACTGCATAATCTGCTATTACTGAAAAGTATAAACTGTACATGAAATAAAAAATAACCAGATCTTTACAATTTCAGCAACTGTTCAGTTCTTCCCCAAGAGAACTGGATTCTGCCCTCTCCCTTTGTGAATCAGGGACCAAGCCAATGGGAGCAGAACCTCTGAAGCTGGGGCACAGGTGTGTTGTTCCCCATCTCAACACCAGCATGAGCCAGACGCGGCCTTTGCAGAGAACCTTGATTAAATCCCTAAGGAGGGACCAGGAGTGGGTCAAAATAATAAAGAATCAGGAAGCAGGTGTGTTGCGGGGGGCCACAAGACCACCTTGCTTTTGATGATTTTTCAGGATAACTTGTGTTGCCACAGAATACAGTCAAACTCAAGAGTTACGATTTTAAGAAAATCGTAGCAAAATATACAAAGCAAACCCAGCACCGGGAAGAAGTCCCAGAGAATGAGGGCTGGAGATGAGGTCTAAGCTTCCAAGTGTCTTTTAGACGTGCAGTCACATGGGGCATGTTTGATTCCTCCAATAATGAGTTGTGATAACACGAATGAAACAGTATCTACCAGCAAAATTCACTGGCTACTTAGTGCTCAGGGTTTTTGGGTCACTGTTCATGCAGGTAGTCTCTGCCTAGTGTGTAGGAGGAAAGCAGTTTGCAGAAACAGTTCAAGCACTGTGAGCCATTCTTATCAGTGGGGGAATGGTGGGAATGCTCCCCCTATCCAGCTTCCCAGATCCCAGCCAAGGGTGAACCTGACAAAAGTTTTTTAAGGATAGTAATCTGCATAGAGATAGACTGATAGCAGGCATACTTTTTGACTCAAGAATCTCACTTTCAGTATTTTACAACAGATAATAAAAATAGAGCAAGCAAGAAAGTATGGAATCTAAGTTCGATCTACTAATAATTATCATCATATGGTTTATTTTTTTAAAGATTTATTTTATTTATTTGAAAGGCAGAGTTACAGACAGACAGAAGGAGACAGAGAGAGGTCTTCCATCTGCTGGTTCACTCCCCAAATGGCTGCAATGGCTGGAGCTGGGCCAGACCAGAACCAGAAGCCAGGAGCTCCAACTGGGTGCTGAGGCCCAAGCACTTGAGCCATCTTCGAGGGCTACCTTCCCAGGCACGTTAGCAGGGAGCTGGACTGGAAGCAGAGCAGCTGGGACTTGAACCGACACTCATATGGGATGCCTGCATTGCAGGTGGTGGTTTAACCTATTATGCCACAATGCTGGCTCCACCATGATTTAAATGAGTGAAAAGTAGAACAAAGTGTCTACAAATTGTAGAGTGGGAGCCGACATCATGAAGAAGCAGGTCCCTTACTGGAGTGATGGTTTAAGTCTCAGCTTCTCCCTTCTGATCCAGCTTCCTGCTAATGCATCTGGGAAAGCAATGGGTGATGGCCCAAGTTTTTGGGCCCCAGCCACCCATGTGGGTGACCTGGATGGAGTTTCTGGCTCCTGGCTTCAGCCTGGCCCAGCCCTGTCCTTTGCAGCCAACCGTGAGTGAAACAGCAGATAGAAGATCCTCCCCCCCCCCCCCCCCCCGTTACTCTGCCTTTCCAAATAACTAAATAAATCTTTAAAAAATTGTGGATGGTTCAGTAAACTATAGTACAACAATATGAAAAAATAGTAAATAACCATTAAAATGGTATTTTGAAGACTTTTAATGATAAATAAGTACATCAAGATCCAAAATTTTATATAAAGCAATAACTTACAAATAAGAGAACTACACAATAAATTAAAATCTGGAAAGAAAATGACAAAATGTAATCATGATTCATTTCTGGGGGATGGCTATATAACATTTTAGATTTCCCTCTTGATATTCTTCTGTTTTCAATTTTTATTCCATGAACATATACTGACTTCTCTAACTGGAAAATAAGTTATAACAATAAGATGATTATGCTAAAGGGTTTTAGGCATATAGTTCTATGGACACAAGGTCAATTTTATTAAAATGCAGAATATTTAGCAAGTACAATGAGTAACATAAACATAATTTAAGGAGGAGCTTCAGTGGAGAACTCGTAGAATGACAAATGGTCAATTAAAATGCAATTTTTAAAACTTCACATAGCTTTTAAAATTAGCTAACATGAAAAAGCAGGTAGAGGGAAGGAAAATATTTTCTTATAATTACTAAAGAAAGCACAATGACCAATTGTTCTATGGAAGAAATGGTTCACAAACTAGCAAATCCAAAAATAAAAAAAATATTTTACAATGGCGTGAAAAAAGGATGAATTTCCTAAATTACTTCATAGGTCTACAATGATCACAATTTACCTTCTATCTGCTATATACTGGTAACATCAGTCACATAGCTCTACAGAGAATTAGGTAATGACTCCACAAACGTCTTTGGGAGAAGGCGATTTTTAGCGTATCCAATTCCAACTCCCCTGTTTGCTTTAACCCATCTACTCTAGTTCACAGATAGCACTCCACAGAAGGCTACTTTGCTGCTGCCCAGATTCTCCATCACTGCATTAAGCTGCCATATAGAAAACAGACCACTATTGTATCCCCGTATCCCTAGAGGGATGAAATGGTTTGCAGCTTACTTGAAATCACAAAGCATTTCTTTTGTGTGCTGAATTGGCCCAAGGCTATGGAGGTTGAGCAACGGGGATGACAGAGGGGGCCTGACTTCCCATGTGACCTCCACTTGTGGCTCCTTCCCAATCATGCCAGAACATGCAAACCCTGAAGGCACTCCATGTGGGGGCAGTGCTCTCTCTGCCTCGCAAGTGATCCCTGGGCCAACTTCGAAAAACCAAATTCTGAAAAGGCACTGTCATGGCAAGCACACTCAGGGGGAAAAAAAAAAAGCCAGAATTTTTTCTGGTTAGGAAGGGAAATGTGGTTAACCTAAACTGGAGTGGAGGCACAAATGGAGGCAGCAAGGAGCACTCCCACTGCTCTGGTTCAATGATGCATTTTTGTTTCCATCATTTAATACGGACAGCTCTTTCCATGGTTTGGCCACAGTATTTAGAAATTCAACTGCTTAAAAAAGAGCTGGAGCACTTTAGAGGACTGGGTTTAGGAGGGTGGTAGGGAAAAAGGCCAGATGAATGAGGCATTGCTACGGACTCTTTAGGGTATAACTGATTAGCTAATGAACGTCAGCAACTTGGGCTTGCTAAGCGACCGTTCAAGGATGATCAACAGTCCTCCAAAGACTTTGTTGCTGCTGCTTTTCTATTCCCAGGAAGAAACACATTCTATTAGAAAAAGCAAAGCACTTGGAGTCCAAAGCCCTGGGTCCAGACCACGTCCCTGTCAGTTTTTAGATACTGCGCATCCCTGCCATTCATCATCTCTGAATTTCAGGATTTTCCTCTGTGAAGTGGAATGCCAACACGTGTCACCCTTTTCAGCCTAGGTTATTGTGTACAAAACAAAACTGTAAAGTGTTATTTATAATAATAAGCACTTATTATTAGTATTGCTATTACGTCTGCATGACAATAGGACATACTTACCAAATGCTCCATTAGGATTAAGCTAATTATAGTGGACACGTGGTAAGAATAAATTAAGAATCATAAAACTAACAGTAACTTTCACTTAAAGATTAACAGGTATTTAATTGTAAAATACTGGTATCTTATATGGAACTAGATTGAACACAGGAAAATCCCAAGAAAAAACAATGTCTTTAAGGCAGGAGCAGGCCTCCAAAATCATACAGTGGCAGACAGATGCTACCAAGATACAGGGCAGTGGAATGAGAGATTGAGAACCTGGGCTCCTGAGTTCAAATCTCGGCTAACAGATTATGTGACCTTGTGGAAATTTCCCAAGCTTTCCCAGATCTCAGCTTTCACATCTACAAACTGGGAACAGCAGGAACCAACTCTCAGGATTTCTGCGAAGGTTAAAAGAAGAAACAGGTAAGTCACTTACTTATTTGCTTAGCTACCATCATCTTCATGATACGACATACAAGGTAACTTTGTATGATGGAATGATGATGGTGCTTCAAAAGTTCATGAAAAGTGGAATTAAAAGGTTAAATCTATATTTTGGTGCAAAACAATTTAAGATATTTTATTTATTTGAGAGATAGAGTTAGAGAGAAAGAAAGTCTTCCATCTGCTGGTTCACTCCCCATATAGCTGCAACGGCCAGAGCTGAACCAGGAGCTTCTTCCTGGTCTCCCATGTAGGTGCAGGCCCAAGCACTTGGACCATCTTCCACTGTTTTCCCAGGCCAGAAGCAGAGAGCTGGACTGGAAGAGGAGCATCTAGGTCACGAACCGGCACCCACATGGGATGCTGGCACCACAGGTGGAGGCTTAGCCTACTATGCCACAGTGCCAGCTCTGGTGCAAAAATTTTTGAAATCCATGGATATACAAGGTCTTCAAAAGTTCATGGAAATGCATGTTATGAAAATGCTACTTATGGATTTCAAATTGTTTCCACCAAAATAAATATATTTTAAATTTCGGTTTTCATGAACTCTTTGAAGCACTATGTAGGCCAGAAAACACCTATTTTGCTATCTGATATTAACACTCAGCCATAATAGTGAACAATGCTTGCTTTTGAAAAGTGCTTCACTTGGGGTCATTGCTGTGGCGCATGCAGCGGGTTAACGTCCTGGCCTGAAGTGCCCGGCATCCCATATGGCGCTGGTTTGAGACCGGGCGGCTCCACTTCCAATCCAGCTCTCTGCTATGGCCTGGGAAAGCAGAAGAAGATGACCCAAGTCCTTGGGCCTCTGCACCTGCGTGGGAGCCCCAGAAGAGGCTCCTGGCTCCTGGCTCCTGGCTTTGGATCAGTGCAGCTCTGGCCGTTGCGGCCAATTGGGGAGTGAACCATCGGATGGAAGACCTCTCTCTCTCTCTCTCTCTGCCTCCCTTCTTTCTGTGTAACTCAGTCTTTCAAATAAATAAATAAATTAAAAAAAAAAAAGAAAGAAAGAAAAGTGCTTCACCGGAGCCATACATCCTGTGAGGTCCCCACATACCAATCTGCCAGTTAGGTAAGGTTAGATTTGCCTACCGGGCACTGTGGTACCCTGAACCAAGAGTCAGCAGGTGTCCAAGGAACAGTTCTTCATACTTCACTAAGCACTCTCTGAATCATTAGAGTCCCTGGGTCATACTTTAAAATTTTACATTTCTTATCCAAGTTGCTCATGCCCTGTAGTTCACATCTAGTAAAATCTGTTTTCAAGTGGAAATGTTTCAGCTTAAGCTGTGCATACATGCATATTTTTTCTAATTTTCAGTGAGTGAAATCTTGCTATTACAGAAGCTGAAGAAATTAGAATAATGAACACTAAGATAGGAATCCCTTATAATAGTAGATACCATATTCAATGATGGTGGTGGTCAATGAAGCAATTACTTCACATCTAATATCCTACTGAAATGAAATAACCACATTTAAAGGAAATAAAACCTAACCTTTCCTGAGATATCCTGCTAAATGAGTCAAAAAATCTGAATCCTAGACCTATAAAATTAATCAAAATAATCCAACTGTGCAACCATCCTACTTTTTATCAGACAGAATCTAATAATGCAGTAAATTCTGGATCTTGGATATAAAAGACATTCCTCCCCCATCTCCTTGGGATTATGCTCCACGCTTCTGGGACAGGGAAGGCCCCTCCTCTGGCCCAGCTGCCTCAGCACGAGCTGCTCCTCCAGCCTTCCTGCCTTGACAGTACTACCTGCTAGCCAGGAGAGTCCTGGTGTCTACCAGGCTGCTATGGACGGAACAGACGGCGAATCCAGCCAGAGGATAAGAGGTTGTTTTAATTGGCTAAATCTGCTATGTACTAAGCGTATGGCCATGAATTTGTAGCCAAAACATTCATCTTATAAAAAAAAAAAGAAAGAAAAAGAAGTCATGTACAATCTAAACACAAAACAAGAATGATATTTGCATTCAATTCTAATTTTGCCGTGAGGGTTTCTAACCTAACATTTTACAATGACTCTGAACTCTTTTACCTTTGTGGAAGTTGAATTTTCATGGTATACTCCTTGTACCAAGTCCATAAGAGCACTTGCTAAAAGTTCCACAACCTAAAACACAAAGGGGGGGCGGGGAGAGAAGAAACAATTTAAAGATTTATTCCCATTTTAATCTGAGAATGCATCAGAAGGTTTAGTCGTAAGGCAGGATTTGTGTCTGCTAGAAAAAAGAGATTTAGGCCAGCGCCGCGGCTCAATAGGCTAATCCTCCGCCTTGCGGCGCCGGCACACCGGGTTCTAGTCCCGGTCGGGGCGCCGGATTCTGTCCCGGTTGCCCCTCTTCCAGGCCAGCTCTCTGCTGTGGCCAGGGAGTGCAGTGGAGGATGGCCCAAGTCCTTGGGCCCTGCACCTGCATGGGAGACCAGGAGAAGCACCTGGCTCCTGCCATCGGCTCAGTGCGGTGCGCTGGCTGCAGCGCACTGGCTGCGGCGGCCATTGGAGGGTGAACCAACGGCAAAGGAAGACCTTTCTCTCTGTCTCTCTCATTGTCCACTCTGCCTGTCAAAAAAAAAAAAAAATCTTTAAAAAGAAAAAAGAGATTTATATGCAAAGATCCTGGCAAATGGCATTGCCCACCTGGATATTTAAGCTGTGATCCAATTTTTTAAAATCAAAGCTTAAGTTAAAAAATCATATAAGAACAGCATTTAACTAATATACATGAAAATCCTATAATAACCATTGTGAACACAGCTTAAGTTTCATATAAATAATGAAATCTTAATTTATCTTCTGCATGTTTATTTCTATCAGGTGGATACTTTTTCAGTATTCCCATTCTGGGAGCCATTGCAATGCTAATTTTCATACTTAATACAGAAAGAAAAGCAAAAGCAAGAGAATGGTTAACCTTTCAAACGTGTTCATTCTGTTGTACTTAAAATGCGCTACAGATCTATTTGGTGTAAGGCCCCTAGGTCAAATGTACCATAAACACTGAACATTTTTACAGAACCACATGCTGAAATCTTATTCATCAAACCTGTATTATTTTCAAGGCTCAGACTATTAAAAAAAATCAAGCAAAATCAAAAGCTTTGAACTTGTTCCAGAATGTAAAACAAGCAGAAAACAGTAAATGGTCTCTTTGGAACTACTGCACAATTTAGAGTTGTTTGCATAAAGAATCTTAATTCAAGAGGATAAAAAGGTGGTATTTATGATAATGTTCACTGCAGCCATTTCAAACAAAAATTCCTCCAGGCAACCCCATCCGCTTCTTACGAAGTCTTAATATCTTGTGTATTTAACTTCCTATATTATGCAGCCCTGTATCTGATTTCCACTCTGCTCCTAAAACTCAGCTCTGTTCTGATTGAATTAAAGGATTTGGTTTCAGCTTTTATCATTCTTGTAACTGAACACATTAAGCCAAAGGATACAGACCCAAACAACAAGATACTTCAATCTCAGGTACCCTGTATTTAATAAACATTTTCTTAGAGGCGAATTACATTAATTTGTAGAAAGATTTGTTTTAAAATGTTAACACATGAGCATTCATCTCCAATTTGATGTTTACATTCGTACTGTATAACATACACAGGGCTGCTGATATGGAAATTTTGCTGATTAAAGGCTTATTTCTTTTCTAGCTCTGTAGATGGGTTAATTTCTAAGACCTATACAGCCACCACCCCCTTTTTAAAATCACATTGTCCTTTAGGTAACCAAATACTTAAAAAATATTGTAGCAATATGAGCTGCAGAGGAACTGGGAGGACAATGATCCTACAGTGTTACCAGATGTGTTGAGTTATTTAAGTGGGGAAAAGAGGAAAATGAATGGATTTTTTTTCCCCCGAAGGTATCAGATAAGCTCTATTCCCAAATCCAGGAGGATTGAGTATCGCCAATAGGTCTATGAAAGACTGTAACTAAATGCACTGCATCAGATTGGGTTACAGTTTATACAAGCAACATCCCAAGATCTCCCTGATGGCTGGACACATAATACAGATCAATCACTCACTAAGAAATGTTATGGTTTTGAAACAGTTCGAGCTCTGGGACCAGCAGCTGTAACGTGAAGAAGGATTTACAAAGAGAAAGTCTGACACTAAATGTCAAAACGATGGTATGAACTTTTAACAGTGGATCTGTCTCTGAATAACTAGTGAGTTCCTTTACTTTCCTGAAATTCCACACCAGGTAGAAGCAACAAGAACAAGTTGTCCTCTTATTCTTAATGTAATTAGCAAATATAAATTATAATAAATAAATATAAATTATGAATTTATAAATGATCTGTACTTGTAAATGGCCACACTTAAACAGAATACACCTCAACAGTAAAAGTCAACCATTAAAGAAAAAGTATTGGACTTCTTGAAGTTAACAAGTAAAGGGAGGGAAGAGATTATGAAAATCAGGAATAGCACAGGGGACTTGAACACATCCAGCCCAGGGTGATCTGCCCAGTGCATATATAAATCCCTTTTTGTTGCTTTTATTTTAAAAATTATAGCAAGGAGCAGCTGGTGTTGTGACATAGCAGGTTAAACTGCCACGTGCAACACCAGCATCCCATATGAGCGCCAGTTCAAGGCCCAGTTGCTCCACTTCCGATCTGGCTCTCTGACAGTGTGTCTGGGAAAGCAGAAGAAGATGGCCCAAGTCCTTGAAGCCCCTGCACCGACATGGGAGTTCCAGACGGAGTTCCAGGATCCTGGTTTTGGCCATTTGGGGAGTGAACCAGCAGATGGAAGATCTCTTTGTCTCTCTCCCTCTCTGTAACTCTGTCTTTCAAATAAATAAATAAATAAATATTTAAAAAATTCTATCAAGAAGAGATATTACTTTTGCAATTAATTTCTTTTTACAAAATGTTTATTTTCTTTCATTGATTTGAAACCGAGAGAAAAAGCTTTGAAAGGCCACAGATAAGAGCCAGAAAATCAACCTGGGTCTCTCACAGGGGCACAAGAGTCCAGGCAGTTGAACCATCACCTGCTGCCTCCCAGGATGCACCAGCAGGAAGCTGGATTGGAACTGTAATAGCTGGGACTCAAATCAGGCAATCTGACAAGGACACCCACAATGCAAGTGGCTGTTTAACCCACTGTGCCACAACACCAACCCTGAAATTAATTTCTTAAATAAGAAATATTAAAGGAATACATAATTGCATCATTCTTTGTCTTTTGGCAAGGGTAACTATAATTGAATGAAAATATTTAATTGAAAAACTAAGATGACAAATATGTTCACAAAAGGTACATGATGGGCCGGCGCCGTGGCTTAACAGCCTGCGGCACCAGCGCTCCGGGTTCCAGTCCCGGTTGGGGCGCCAGATTCTGCCCCGGTTGCTCCTCCTCCAGTCCAGCTCTCTGCTATGGCCCGGGAGTGCAGTGGAGGATGGCCAAGTGCTTGGGCCCTGCACCCACATGGGAGACCAGGAGGAAGCACCTGGCTCCTGGCTTCAGATCGCGCTGGCCATTTTGGGAGTGAACCAATGGAAAAAAGGAAGACCTTTCTCTTTCTCTCTCTCTCTCTCTCTAACTCTGCCTGTCACCAAAAAAAAAAAAAAAAAAAAAGTAGGATCAGGAAGTGGTGGGAAGCATTCTGAGTAGACAAATTGTGGCTTTTTCCATACATGCAATTCTGGAATACTGTCAGTCAACACCTGATAGACAGAATAGATTCAACAGATTGTAGATATGTAACTAGCACACTAGACCATTTTGGTTTGAGCAAAGGAGTGCCTATCCTAAATTAAAAGTAAAATGCAACACAATCTTTAGAAAGAACGGTAGCTATAAACTCATGGGGTTCAGTGAAAACTCCAGTCTGTGTGAGCTGAGCTGATGTGGTAACATGGTTTACTCAAAGATGGGTGCTTCAGAACTTAGTTTGCTCAGTGTATGAAAACTGTGGGGGCCGCTCCTGATTTATAATCTGCTTTAAGCATTCTTCCCTTAAGAAGCTATTTTATTGATGTCTTTACTACAGTGCAGAATAACAGTGTGTGATCCATCATTCTATTTAGGAAGCAAATGAACATGGGGCCCCTCAGCCTTTACTACTCAACACCTGCTAGCAAAGGAAACTGTGTGTGTGTGTGTGTGCATGCGTGCTCGCTTTTGCACTGCTGATAGCATTAATTGCACACTAATTTACTGCACTCCTTCCTCTGCCTTAGGAACAAATAGCAATGCATGAAGTAGGAGTAAAGGGAAAACATCCTTCTCTTACACATTTTGGGAGGAATAAAGAGAAGGATTTAGCATAAATACATCCTTTACCAGGAACTTTGGCATTTGAAGTGATATTGCAAAGATCCCTTTCTAAGCCACAAAAATCAGTGATGTTATCCGTGAAAGTATCTTACAAGTGTTTTCATAGAGAGAAAGCACTGAATAGGCTGTGAAGGGGACCCGGAGCAGTTAGTGGTAGTCTTTAGTTCCTCTTTACACAATGATGCACAGGGTTATTTGAGAGATGCAAGCAAAGATGGCCAAAATTTGCATTACCAAGGGAAGGCAGAGAGGGACTGGCTGCAGTGCTCTCCCACAGAGGCAGATAATAATGTCTAACATTTATAAAGCACTTCATCATTTACAAAGAGGGTTAAAGCAAATCACCTCGTTCCGGGAGGATGGCGTTCCTGGCGTTCCCAGCACTCAGCCCGAGCTTGCAGGCTGGCAGCCACAGCAGAGAACACAGGGAGCACCAGCAGTGGCCAAGCAAGAGGTAAATCTACTCACCCACCACCTGGGCACAGACAACCCAGATGAGCCCTACTCTGCATGCTGATTAATATAAATGAGAGGCTTTGATAAAGCCATCACTGGGGCCTAGGAAAGAATGGCTGTCTCCACTCCTTCCTATCAGACAAGGCCCAGGTTTAATGAAGACAATGATGAAAGGTCTGTTGCAATGAGCATACCACTAACTCACAGGAGTTCTGGAGGAAGCTCCTCACTGGCTTTTTTGAAGGACGCCTTTTTCAGTGCTGCCAAATGTGTAAGGCCTTGCTTATTTGTGGGAGGGATGGCAATCTGTTCTACTGAGCTGGAAGTTCTTTCTGGCAAAGAGGGGAGAGCAGAGGCAGCGAGAGAGAGATGGAACTACCAATAGGACAGGTGCAGCAAAAAACTAAGCAAATTGATAATCTTAATTTTTAATTTAGAACAGCTGATACATTGGTTTATAAACCAATGACTGGTAACATTTATTAAAGAGGTTTCAGGGAAATTTAGTGAACAAAACCAAAGTATAAAATTGCCACCGACACGATTTGAAACAGGTCACAGTTTAGAAAAAATGGTTTGAATATGAAGAGTTGAGCTTTGAGTTCATAGTGGCATTGTATTCATTCTAGAAACATTTGCTAAGACCCTACTATGTGCCTGCCACTGTACTAATGAAGCTAGTCTCATTAGCCCAGTTGCACCCTTAAGGCACTCCCCAAAGGATCTGTCCTGATTCCTCTGTTCAATTAACATACACAAAGATGTTTCTTGTTAAAACGCCACTGTCAGATCATGTCTCATGCACAAGTGTATTACACTGTACATTTTTGGGCAGTACATTTTTATTCAACATTTTAAAGGATACATTCATCTGATCTGGATAAATGATGTTCTAAAGATAAAGG
This sequence comes from Lepus europaeus, assembly GCF_033115175.1. Classification (NCBI taxonomy): domain Eukaryota; kingdom Metazoa; phylum Chordata; class Mammalia; order Lagomorpha; family Leporidae; genus Lepus; species Lepus europaeus. Next base: position 105,287,096 of record NC_084829.1, read on the forward strand.
TCATTAATTTGCCTTTGATCATTAACACATAGGTAAGTGGCAAGAACTAGGGCAAACCATGACATTTAGGGGCCTCGGTATGCTTAGCTGGTTGACAGGTTATCTGTGCTTAGCAATAAGCCTCCAGATCAGCACTATTTAACTATGCAGCTGTTTACCATTGTGAGGTAGTTAATTAACTAGCCAAAAATATGCATTTCTTTTAGTAACAATTTTAAAAGATAAAAAAAGTTGAATTCATTTTCTGAATTAAAGTGCGGGGTCCTTGGCTTATTTTTTGGTCATTGACCAGTGCCAACTAATTATTTACTGGATTAAACAATGACTAGGTTCCTGAAAAAGTGGCAGATAATTTAAAATGCTTAAGATGAAAATTTTCATTAAGAAATAAAGGAAAAGCAGTTGCTTTCCCGTGGGTTTTTAAAAGTTGGTTGTATCAAGTATTTTGCATCACTACAAAAGCTATAAACAGTGGATGAGAATTGGATGCTTAGTCACAAAATAGCATTTGTGATACTACCACCCAGCTGTGAGTTGCTGTATATTCCACTTTCCATGACGTGGGAATTCTCGAATAGGAAGTCTGTTGTGTGTAGGATGTTCCACTCAGCACTTGCCCACATGGTCTCAGAGGCACGGTTACAAGTTGTTCTGACTGAATTTTGAGAGATCGTGCCTGCCGTATCAGTGATGCATCCACATTTTTCAGTGTGACTGATAACCTCCCTTCTGGTTTCACTGCTTCTTCATCTGAGGGCCTCCTCAGTGATGTCCACAGAAAGGCTGTTGTTGGCTACACTGTTGTCTTATAGTAGTGGCTTTCAAAATTTTTAAATCGCAACCCACAGTAAGAACTGTACTTCATGTACGACACAGCAATATACACATGCATGTTATGCATACATATGTAAATAAACCAAATGTTTCATAAGACAAATTTCTTTATGCCTCTATTTTCTATTGCATTTCAGTTTTAAAAAGTGTCAATAATGATCCACTACATTGATCTGATCACTCATTAATGAACGGGATGTGATCTGTGGTTTGAAATTATGCTAATTACCTCATGTACACCTCATACCTTGGTCTGTGTCTTAATGAGGGGGCCTCAATTTTTGACAAGCCATTGTTATTCTGAAATATACATTTAAAGCTGTTAAGTTCTTTATTACTTTATATGAGAAACATGAAATTAACTGAAGGTAAAAAGACAGGATTAAATGGAATTATTCTTGGGTACAATGGGCGATATTCTATTAGGTATATTTCAATTTTGTAGGATTATATTACAGATTTGTTTTAAAGATTTTATTTATTTATTTGAGAGGCAGAGTTAGAGAGAGAGAGAGAGAGAGAGATCTTCCATCTACTGGTTCATTCCCCAGATGGCTGCAATGACTGGAGCTGCGCTGATCTGAAGCCAGGAGCCAGGAGCTTCTTTCAGGTCTCCCACATGGGTGCAGAGGCCCAAGCACTTGGGTCATCCTCTACTGCATTCCCAGGCCATCAGCAGGGAGTTGGATCAGAAAAGGAGCAGCTGGGATCTGAACTGGTGCTCATATGGGATGCCGGCGGCACAGACAAAGGCTTAGCCCATTATGCCACAGCACCGGCCCCACTGATGTTGACTCTTAGCTTTGATCCTGGTAGATTCATGGAAACAAATTGGCTTAGACTACATTTGGCCAAAGAGCTAACATTTCAGTAATTTCCTAGGACATGTAAAGAAAGTTTGCAAATGCCAGGACTGCAGTATCTTCGGGGTAGCACAGTTCACTTTTCAGCTCAATCACTGCCTCTTCACACTGGGCCACATGAAGGGCAGATGTGTGTAGTTCAGACATCCCAAGGTATGCACAAAAAGAAAAGCATGACTCATAGGCAATTAAAATCCATGTATCTTGTCTAGAACTAAATTGTATTTCTTCCAAATATTTTGCAGCTCTTCAAAACCTATAGCTCAATGGAATTTTAAAAATAATTGGTGGCCAGCACCGTGGCTCAACAGGCTAATCCTCCGCCTTGTGGCGCCGGCACACTGGGTTCTAGTCCCAGTCGGGGCGCCGGATTCTGTCCTGGTTGCCCCTCTTCCAGGCCAGCTCTCTGCTGTGTGGCCCGGGAGTGCAGTGGAGGATGGCCCAAGTCCTTGGGCCCTGCACCTCATGGGAGACCAGGAGAAGCACCTGGCTCCTGCCTTCGGATCAGCGTGGTGCGCCAGCCGCAGCGCACCTACCGCGGTGGCCATTGGAGGGTGAACCAACGGCAAAGGAAGACCTTTCTCTCTGTCTCTCTCTCTCTCACTATCCACTCTGCCTGTCAAAAAAAAAAAAAAAAAAAAAATTGGTGTACTGGGACTGTATTCGAGAAAATTAGGAAATTATTTTTTCTTTTTTTTTCAAAAAAATCCAGTAGTAGAAATTTGTTACTGGCTGCACTATACCATTGAATCAAATAAGGGCTATTCCTGGGTTAGAAAGTCCTCAGTCTATAGAAAAGTGTACAATTGACTCAAACAGGTATCTTCAAGACTTAGCATAATGAACACAAAAAATTCTGTTGAATTCCTAATATTTTTATGTGAATCAGTTGTATAAATCACAAGTACCTTAAAATAAATTTGAACAACTATTATTTTGCTTAATCACTACTCATTTTTACATTTTCATATTGCAGCTTTTATAACATATTCAAACAAATGAAGCCATACAAGTTTCTCAACACAAATCTGCTAAGAAGGCAAGTTCACTAATTTGGGTATCCGTTTAGATTGCTAAAAAACACAAGCAAATCTTCAGATCTCTGACACTTCTGAAAGATTTTGGATTTTCTACGGTAGCCCTGATTTTATTAACAATTTTTTCTGGAGTACTCTGTTTTTCTTCATACGGCACGCTGCTTTCATGATATGATTATACCCTGCAAATTCAGATTCTTCTTTTCTTTTTTATTTTTTTTAAAGATTCATTTATTCACTTGAAAGGTAGAGTTACAGAGGCAGAGGGAGATTTATTTATTTATTTGAAAGGCAAAGTCAGAGACAGAGAGGTCTTCCTTCTGCTAGTTCACTCCCCAAATGACCACAATGACCAGGGCTGAGCCAGACCAAAGCCAGGAGCCAGGAGCCAGATTTGGGTCTCCCATGTGGGTGGCAGGGGTCCAAGCACTTGGCCCATATTCTGTGCTTTCCCTGATGCATTAGCAGGGAATGCATTAGCAGGGAACTGGATCAGAAGTGGAGTGGCTGGGACTTGAAGCTGTCCCACATGGTGTTGCAGACAGTGGCTTAACTTGTAACACCACAATGCTGCCCCAGGTTCTTTCTTAACAACACTCAGAAATTTAGAATCCTGGAACCGACAAGGATGGAGATGGGCACAATGCTGACTTCACAGACAAGCAACAAAGTTGCTTTTGTTTATTACTTTTCTAAAGTATTTCCTGATGTCACTATTGATGCTTGTACTGAAATATTTATTCTGAAATTTAGAAACTGATAGCTTAAGATACAAATTCTAGGATCTATAACTACAAAATTGCTGGCAAAATATATGTCATGGTACTTTGCTGGTTAGGTAGTTTTCTACTTCAGCCAAACATGAGGATTCTGGAGCCAGACAGCCTGGACTTACACAGCAGCTCTCCCACTTGTTAGTGGTGTTACCTCAGGGAAATTTCTTAATCTTACCTTGGGTGACAAAAAATTGGTTAGTACACATAAAGCATTTAATATAGTTCCCACCATGTAGTAAGCACTCAGAAATTTAAGTTAGGGTTTTAAAAATATTTGGTAATCATTGTAATAAAGATTAAATTTTCTATGCTATGAAGTTTCTGATTTCAATGATAAAAAAATGGGGTATTAAGACCTTAGATAAATAGTCTGGAGAAGAAGATGAATGGCCTGAACCTGGAATTCTGAGAAATATAATGAGTAGTTCAATGATAAATGGCTAGTTGGAAGAAAAAGAAAGAAAGAAAGGAAAAGCAAAAAAAGCCAAGGTTAGAAACTAGGTCCACAGAATTCTACACCAGTGCTCTTTTCACTTCTCTTTGTAGCTTTATATGTCATCTCTACAAATATAAAACAGCTAAGTGCTATAGAGCTCACTACATTATGAAAATATAAATGATCCACAGAGTATAGCTGAAACTGCTACTAGTAATGAAATAGTTACTCTGATATTCTCAACAGGGAAGCTGGCCTTTAAAAACCAATGATTGGATATACAATGTAGTTTCTCCATTTTGGTGTTTTCTGAAGTCTGGCTGACTTATTATGCACAGTGAAAATGGCCCCAGAACAAAGACAGTTAAGCCAAATGAATGACAACAAATTGAATACATTTTCCAAAATGTATAAAAAGAAGCTTCCTTGGCACAGCCATACTTTCCAACAAACTCACTTTAATGTTTTCACAGTTTACAGTATTAGAAATGACCTCGGGGTCAGGCATTTGTCAGTTAATGACCTGTTGGGCCAATGGCCTTCAGCTTTGCCTTGGGCACACATGTCCTCCAGTAGGTCATTAGCTGTCAGAAAGGGCTCTCTCCAATCACTATTGCTAAATAAATAAAATTTGCTCCTGGGCTTAGGCCCTATAAGCCAACTTTGGCTTAGAGAACATTTTTTCGTTGAGTATTTACAACTCTAAGAATTTAAAAAAATGGTGGAAATGCTAAAACCAAAAGCATATCAACACAAACGAGCTATATGTGGTTATTAATGAAAAATGATTACACAGATTCTTTTGGATAGTCTTAAATTTCTTTTGCTTATGGTATTCAGATACAGTGTTAGTCTACCAGAGCAGGCCCCAAATTATGTATGCCCTGCATTTTGGAATCTCCTACTTAAGTCAGTTATTTGGAGTTGATAGCGCATTTCCCCAACATATCAATGTAATACACGGGCAGCTCACACATCTGACACAGCAGTTTAGACACTGTTTGGAAAGTGTGCATCCCATTTTGGAGTGCCTGGGTTTTAGCAGTGCTCAGCTCTGCTCCTGACTCCAGGTAAAACAGGCATGCCAGAAGGCAGCAGGTGATGGTTCAAGTAGCTGAGTTCCTGTCACCCACGTAGGAGACCTGGAATGAGTTCTGGGTTCTTGGCTTTGGCCCAGCCAGACTCCAGTTGTTGCGGGCCTTTTGGGAGTGAATCAGCAGATAAACTATCTCTGTCTCTCTCCTTTTCAAAGAAAGTGAAAATTAAAAAAAAAAATTTGTTTAGAGGGCAGTCCACAAAAGCTTGGTTAGTTTACAATTTTAGAAATACCATATACTAATTAAAAATAGAATAGTAGAAAGCCACACTCTTATAAAACCCTCAATTAAACAACACAGTGGAACAAATCTGAATAGAAAATACTTGTTAAATATATTTAAATCTCGACAGTTAAAGGGAAATTTGGTTTAATAAACACTGTTTCTTTCATATATCTATTTCATTTCTAATAATATAATTATATAATTTTATTTTTTATTAACACAAGAGTATGCCAAGATTTACTCTGATGTTTTCCAGCCCCAAGTAAAGGTTCTTGGCCTTTTTTTTTTCTTTTCTTTTGAAAGGAGCAAGGAGATGACAAAAAGGTGTATGGTAATTTTTCTGAAATAATGGGTAAGAGAAGGAAGAATGAAAAACTGGAAGAAAAGAGTTGTCTAAAGTTGAAGCTAACTGAGTAAGAGATAATGTGGGGGCCGGTACTGTGGTGTAGTGGGTTAAGCCACTGCTTACAATGCCAGCATCCCATGTGGGTGTTGGTTCAAGTCCCAGCAGTGCCACTTCAGATCCAGTTCCCTTCTAATGGGTCTGGGAAAGCAGTGGAAGAGCCCAAGTGCTTGGGCTCCTGCACCCACATGGGAGACCTGAAATGAGCTCTCAGTTTCTGGCTTCAGTCTGGCCCAGCTATGGCCATTGCCACCATTTGGGGGAGTAAACCAGCAGACAGAAGCTCTCTCTCTCTCTCTTTCTCTAACTCTGCCTTTCAAATAAAATAAACAAATCTTAAAGAGAGAGAGAGAGAGAGAGGGGCTAGTGCTGTGGCGTGGCGGGTAAAGCTGCTGCCTACAGTGCCAGCATCCAGAGCCGGCATCCGATATGGGTGCTGGCTGGAGACTGGGCCACTCCACTTCCGATCCAGCTCTCTGCTTTGGCCTGGGAAAACAGTAGAAGATGGCCCAAGGACTTGGGCCATGTGGGACACCAGGAAGAAGCTCCTGGCTCCTGGCTCCAGAACAGCCACTGCAGCCATCTGGGGAGTGAATCAGCAGATGGAAGACCTCTTTCTCTCTCTCTCTTCCTCTGCTCTCTGTAACTCTGCCTTTCAAATAAATAAATAAATCTTTAAAAAGAGAGAGACAGAGACAGAGACAGAGAGTGAGAGACTGAGACTGTGAAGGGGAACCATGCACAGTCTGTGGAGGTAAAGAGACGCTGGGTCAGGGAGCTAGGGATCCAGAGGAAGGAATCAGCTGTTCACTGCCTAGCATTTTTGTAAACTCATAACTCGGGAAGTTCTTGGGTAAGATTATCAGAAAGGCAAAAAAAGAGCACTGACTAACTAGCTTGAGAATAGATTTTTTTCCCTCTTTCTGGCTTTAGAGAAATAGCAATTTATGTTAGTGAAAATGGAGGATGGAAAAATTGATTTAATTAAATTTACTTCTAGAAAGTGCAAAATGGGACTTAGAAATGAGGTTGCTAAATGTATCCTAAGATTGCTAAATCAATACATTTCCCTCTCACAGCCAACCATATTGTGGAGTTCAACCTTACTCATTTCAGAAGATGCATTTTTGTAGAACACAGATTTTGTTTTTAATGGGCATTTTTGAATGGCAGGCAAATAAAAGAAATGTGTGAGCTTCCCTTGCTCTTCTTCCTTGTCAGATTCCTGATTTGATGGACGCTCAGTGTAATGGCCACTGCTGTGACCTTTGACCTTCCTATGCCAAAGAAATACAATCTTCTATTGTTTGATAGCATCAGAATGAGGAAAGCTCAAGATATATTTCTCTTCTGATTTCTAGTACACTTTGTTCATACTAAGTATGTATTATTTGTTCCTTAAAGACTAAGGAAGCAGGCTCAGAAAATGGCTACAATCTCTGTTCAGTATATGACTATGTTAGCAGACAATAAAAAAGCTGGAGACTCTTCTGGGGGATGCCATCTTGACTTCTCCATTTAGTCGATCACAGAGATGGTAGTACCAGGATATGACCCCCAGTTACCTTCTGTGCCCATTTACCCTGGTCATGGGGCTCTGCATTCAATGGGCTAGGTCTATATGCAGTGCAAACACTGATCCTGGCGATCGATCTAATGGGCTAAACAAGACATTAGTTCAATAATTTCCACAAGTAAAACAGCGCTGGCAAAACTATAAATATACACTATTCTTGTAGTGCCTAGTTTAAATTGATATAAGGAAATATTAAAAGGTTTCACTTATAAATGAATTTGAAAGTAAAATGAATATAAAAGACAACATGGATTAAACAATAGCAGCTTCTTTATTAAAATATATAGACAGTGTAAAAGATTTATATGCATAAATTGAACATATTTATACAAACAAAATTCTTCCTCGTAAACAACATATTTATGCCTTTAGGAAAACAAAGTTAACATAAGGAAATACATCAGCTATGTAAGGAGTACATCTGTGCCACGGGTTATTTAGAAACATAAATCACTAATGCTTAATAGAACAGCCCCAAGGAGTGACATCATGGCAATACTCTTGGGTATTTAAAACACCCAGGCTAACTCACAGTCTACCACTTGAAGTACAGGGATAGGTCAATTAAATTAAAATGACTACAAAAATTAAAAAAATGAAAAAAAAAACATGACAAACTGAATTCTTTAAATACTATGCTATCTACACATGTAAAATAAAAGATCTTAAAAAAAAAAAAGACAACAGCTAATAATTCACAGTCTTATTATTTTGCACTATGGCTAATCCTAAAATATAAATCCAGTCTGCTACAGGGACCACACAAGACCTGTAATGGCCATCTAGATTTCTAATTTATAGTGTTTTCCCATTTCACGTTTCCCCTCACTCCAAATGGTTAGCATATCTCATTGATAGCTTAATGCTCAAACACTAAAATTTTAGATTCTGGCATGACCCTATCTTTTCAGCATTCAATAATGTTGTACATGAACACAAGACAGAGTAACCTCCATGGAGTTGGGAAATTTACGGTTTAGAAAGAGGCATTCTAAGGTCTCTTAGTCCTGTCTTTATACAATAAAGTACTAAAATATAAAGTTGCCCTTATGTCCCATAATTGAAAATGAATGAAAACGCAAGCATTAATTTTTCAACCCACTCTTGAATTCAAAATCTTGTTAACTTGCACTTAGTGATTCTGGCTATAATAGTATGAAGACAATTACCAGAGGATTAATATACCAATTTCTATAGTTGGAGATATTTAAATATCTAAGTGTTACCTAAGGCAATTACCTTGAAGACCCCTAATATCTTCAGGGAAAAGCCAAAGGGAGAATAATTGACTTTGCTAATTTTACCCTTGGCAATTATAAAACAGCTCTGGATTCCATCTGACTGCAGAACTATTTATCTAATGGTCTGTCCTGGGAGAAGTCCAGAGATAAACTCATCACACAGAAATTCAGACAAGAACCCAGTAACATAGGAAAATGGGAAATTGGTAGGATGAGTAAGTCATAAAAAATTAAAGCTGCTACAAATATGCCAACTTTACTTACCAAGTTAAATATATATCCTCAAAGAAAAAGCAGGCTGTCATTGTGAAAAAATGGTGACATATTATAAACAGAAATTCTGTATTAAGTTCTGCCTGCTCCCTAATTTCTCTGGTGTCTACATTGCTATTGCTGACAAATTTTCTTCCTTATTAGATAAAATTAAGACATCATTAAATAGTATCTAACTTTACCAAGACAGTAACCATATGTAGAAACAAGAAAACTTAATACTGCCCAAAGAAATATTTACTGCCACCTCCTCCTTCCAAAAGCAAGCAGGCAAACAAAACACAACCCTAATGGTTAGTATCATAATCAATTTAAACCGATGGGAGACAAATTTAATAAAACAACACCTCTTCTAAGGTATTACTTCAGTTCTCTTACCAAAAAAAAAAACCTGATGAAATTACTATTAAGTATTTAAATGAAAGGAACTGGTAAATATGGGAGATTTGCTTTATGAAAAAGAATTCTTGACTTTCAAGCACCTTAGGTACCCTTTACAATCGCCTCAGTTTAAAATATTGTTCACATGATTTGGACACAATCTATTATGATTAAAAGAGTAGAAGATCAGTCAGGGACCCCTGGACATGGCATTCCAGGTCTTTCAATACAAGGTAAGCCAGAAGCATCTTTTGAAATTGACCTTGCAGAGCCTTCAATGACCCTTTGAAGAACAAGGTGCAAAAGATCCATGTTTTGGATGAACAAGAGGATTGCATAGAATAAAAGGCTTCAATTCAACACAGAACTATCAAATTCAGAAAAAAAACATATCATGGCCTAAAAAGGAAAGAATTCCTTACCAGAGAACGGTTCATAAAATGCAAATCTAAAGGTGCAAACTTGTGCAGAGACCATGAAGATGTGGGACTCACTGAAGGGGAAGGAGACGCCTGATCACTCTTATTGCAGGGGGAAGTTTCAGGCTGAATTGTTGCTCGGATATGCTAAGCTTTCTCCCCCTTCTCTTTGTAAATCAAGTAGTGCTACTGAAAACCAGTGCCTAATGGAGCAGATGGTGGAGGTCTTAGACTCTGGAACATTTATAGTGATGCTTCTGCATGCAAAACACCAAGAGTGGATTTCACAGGCTGTGAATCTGATTTGTTTTTGATGGGAGTAAAGCTTCCATTTTCACTGAACTTGAACTACACTGAAAGAAAGAATGTGTGACTGATACAAGTTAGTGAAGAAAAAGGAACATATTAAATAGTATTCCCATAAGAAGGAACTGTTTTAAATAAGCAATTATTTGTTTGCATCACGAAAGCATGATTTTATTTGCACACATACCATAATCTTGATGTTAGGTAAGATTTCATCAGGATAGCTCAAAGTAAATAATAACCAATGATGAGAGAAAACAAATGGAAATTTCTACAAAGGCAATGAGCCTTGGTGGGGACTATGCTGAGGTTAATTACTAAAATGTGGATGTTGGTGCTATTAAGCAATATATTCAGAATATCTCCTCCCCTCAGTTACATGGGTCTAATCCCTGAATGGCCAGGATATGGTTTGAGCCAGCCATGTGCAGTGAAAGGTACCCAGAAATTAGACCAGAACTGTACATTCTGAGGCCTTTTCCTTCTCTAAGCGAGGCCCAAGTTTCCTCACAGATCACAGTAGGTATGGCAAAGAGAAATGATGGACCATACAGTCAATGACTCCCAGGCACAAGGAACCACTCAGCCTTTCATTAACATGTAAATTCTGCTATGAATTCAGTAGGGGAGCATTTAGTACTACCCATCAAGGCACACTACACAGGGGCCAGTGTTGTGTCCTAGCGGGTAAAGCTGCTGCCTGCAGTGCCAGCATCATGTATGGGCACTAGTCTGAGTCCAATCCAGTTCTCTGCTATAGCCTGGGAAAGCAGTAGAAGATGGCCCACGTTCTTGGGCCCCTGCACCCATGTGGGAGACCCAGAAGAAGCTCCTGGCTCCTGGCTTCGGATCGGCCCAGCTCTGGCCATTGTGGCCATTTGAGGAGTGAACCAGAGGATGGAAGACTTCTTTCTCTCTGCCTCTAACTCTCTGTAACTATGCCTTTGAAATAAATAAATAAATAAAATCTTAATAAAAATAAGGTACACTATGCACTGAGGAGAGAGAAATGGGGGGGTGAGTAAATTAGAAAGAATACCCAATAATAAGAGGGAGATCTGAGATTCTCTATTGTTTTGCTTCATATGGCCAGTTCATTTCTTTCTGTAGTTTTTGTTTTATAAGTGGATATAATCTAGATATTAAATTCATCATAATATTTTCTCCATTAAAATCAGCAGGCCCATCTCAGGAGAATATATGTTAGTCAAAAATGCAAAACTGTGATAAGATAGAATGCTACTTTTCCCTCAGTATTTATTCTCTGCCTCTCAGAGATTTTTGGTTGGGTACATGGCTACCTGTAATAAATACCATATTTCCTAGCCTCCCTTACAACACAGTATGGCTCTATAATCCTTTATGGAGAGAGAGAGAGAAGGAAAAGAGGGAGAGGGGCATCTATTGGTTTATTCCCAAATGTCTGCTACAGTAGGGGCTGAATTAAAGTCAGGAGCGAGAACTCAATCCAGGTCTCTGATGCAGGCGGCAGGGGTCCAGTGACTTGAGCCATCACTGCCACCTCCCAGGATCTGCATTAGCAGGATGGCTGGAGTCAGGAGCTGGAACTGGGTATCAAACTCAGGCACTCCAATGCAAGATGCTGGTGTCTTAACTGTAGCCTTAACTGTGAGGTTAAAAGCCCACCACTGGCCAGAACCTTTAATTCCGGCCAACAGGACTTGAGCAGAAAGACTTCATGTAACTTCTGGGAAAAGCTCTTAAAATGCAGACACTATACAACACACTCACAGGGACACAGGGCGACACTGCAGAGTACAAAGGAGTGCTAAAACAACTAACATTTTATATTTTTTAGAAACACATATTTATTAACTAATAATTGATTTTTAAAAAATATTTATTTTATGTATTTGAAAGAGTTACAAAGAGAGGTAGGGACACAGAGAGAGAGAGGTGTCTTCCAACTGCCGGTTTACTCCCCAAATGGCTGCAATGTCCAGAGCTGAGCTGATCCGAAGCCAGGAGCCAGGGGCTTCATCCAGGTCTCCCACGTGGGTGCAGGAGCCCAAGCACTTGGGCCATCCTCCTCTACTTTCCCAGGCCATTAGCAGGGAGCTGGAAGTGGAATAGCTGGGACTTGAACTGGTGCCCATATGGGATGCTGGCATCGCAGGCCAGGGCTTTAACCTGATGTCTCACAGTGCTAGCCCCTAACAATTGATTTAATTATACTGCTAAACTCAGTAAGTTCATTCAAGAACTTTTTTTAAAAAAATTGTTTTCAAAAATAAAATTTCAGAAGTTAAAAAAAGTATCAAAAAGTATCAATATACATTAAAATAAAAATAATTTCTTTATGTTGATTATCTAAATATTAAACATAATAAGCAGAGTAATTTTTGATGCATATTCACATATTTTAAGCCATTTCTTAGTCATATCTGTCTAATACTGGGTCACTGGCATTTTTCTGAACAATGTGTTTTTTAAAATACAACATTTTAAAATTGGCAGCAATAGTCTTTACAGCAGCATTTTGGGGTTAACTTTTGATTCTTTCAACTGACTCTTCTTGGTGGATCATATTATTTTGAGAAAACGCTCTTTCTTTAGGCTCTGGATAAGTGCAGAGCAAATTTGCAAAATGGAAAATATACTCAATTCTAATTTTTAAAATATTGAACAGCATAAATATTCCAGCCCAAATATTTTCACAGGCACTCTCTGCCTTCTTTAGAGAACCTTTCTGTGACAAATATATTTGTAAGACAAAATGTGTCAAATAAATCATCTCTTTGATTCTTCTGAATGTTCTACCAAAATCAGATGCTGCAAAATCTAAGCCTTCTCAGTCTCATTCCACCCATGTGTGTGTCTGAACATTTTTTCAAAATATGAGCACCCTTAAAAAGTGAGCCACTTCAAATCACAACCATAGTCAAAGCAAACATTTTAATCTGGTAGGTCAGATAATTTTTACTATTATTTTGTTCAGGTCCTTCCTTGCTTTTGTAGGGAACAATTCCAACGGAAGCCTTGTTTTCATTGAAATTCCAAAAAAGTTTTATTTGGTATTCAATTTTTCGAATACTTAAGGTTTCCAATCAAGTTTGAATAAAATGCCAACCACAGTGGGTTAAGCTGTTTCTTGGGATGCCTCCATTCATTTTAGAGAGCCAGTCTGAGTCCTGGCTATTTTGCTTCCTATCCAGCTCCCTGCAGATGTGCCTGGGAGACACTGTGCGATGGATCATGTACTTGTCCCTGCCACCCATATGGGAGACCCAGATGGAGTTCCTGACTCCTGGCTTCAGCCCAGCCCAGCCTCTGGGATGTTGTGGGCAGTTGGGGAATGAACCGGTAGATGGAAGATATCGCTTTCTCTCTGTCTTTCCTTCTCTGACATTCTGCCTTTCAAACAAACATTTTTTTTTCCTAAGCCAACAAACATTTGATGGGCAAATTAGAACAAAGTCCAATACCATCATTGAGCATAGATATTTATAAGGATTTTTAAAATCTGATTGATGACAGACAACGAAGAGAGAAGCCAGACACCACTGTGCTTCAGTATATTTTCATACTGAACATCAGCTCCATTCCTTAAATCTTACAGTTCATCAACTTCAACTATAAAAATATTTGTAAATTTTGATGTAACAGGGGTCAGCACTGTGGTGTGATGGGTTAAGCCACTGCCTGCAATGCCAGCATCCAATGTGGGCACCAATTCAAGTCCCAGCTTTTCCACTTCTGATTCTGCTCCCTTCTAATGCCCTGGGAAAGCAGCAGAGGATGGCCCAAGTGCTTGGGGCCCTGCACCCACATGGGAGATCCAGATGAAGCTCCTGGCTCTGGCTTGGCCCAGCACTGGCCATTGCGGCCATTTGGGGAATGAACCAGTGAATGGAAGATCTCTCTCTCTCTCTCTCTAACTCTGCCTTTCAAATAAATAAAATAAATCTTCTAAATTTTTTTTGATGTAGCAATAGCTTCTATTTCAATTAGAGAAATATTAAAGTGTATTTGAATGCAATTATGAATTATATATGTACCACACCAATTCAAAGTACTCCACAGGCTTCTTAATGTAGCAAAGACACTGCTTCTGCTATGACACTGTGCTTCACCAAAGTTTGTATTTGTATCATTTTTATACACTAATAACTTATCTTCAGTGTTGAACTTCATTTACTTTCAATGTTGAACATTTAAATTGAATTTCCAATTTTATTCACAAAGGCTTTACCTTTGATAGAACATATTTCCAAAAGCTTTTACCTTGATCTCATGAATAGATAGAAAGAAAAAAAAAACAAACTAACAATTTTTAGAATCAGGGTTGGGCAATTGTGTGGTTATGATACTGCTTAGAATGCTACTTCCCACACTGGAGTGCCTGGGCTTGAGTTCCAGCTATGTTTCCAAGTCCAGATCCCTATTACCGCACACACTTACGAGGCAGCAAGTGATGGTCAAGTGCTCTGGGTCCCTGCCACCCACAAGGCAGACCTGGACTAGTTCCTGGCCCCTGATTTCATCCTGCTTCAGCCCTGGTTGTTGCTAGCATTTGGGGCGGGAATCATCTGGGGAAGAAATCTGCAGATCTCTCAGTCTCTGTCATTCTGCCTTTCAAATATAAGTAAATAAATAAAAAGAAAGGGAGAGAGAAAGCAGGAGAGAAAGGGAGAAAAAGGAGGAAGACAGATATTGGTTTGAGTCATCTTGTTAAAAAGCATAATTAGTTTGAGTGACTTAATTATTTGAAGTACCTGATGACAATGCACCAAAACTGCAATTACCTGTTTATAAAGTTCTTCTACCAATGGAGCCAGCAAGCAAAAGAACTATTGCTGCCCTTTTCCTATGTGCACATAAGAACTTGTAATTGAAATGTGTCAAATTACATTAGAAGAACAGTTCACAGAAAGAAAAGTTAGGCTTCATAGAGTGGTACGCAGAAGTAACTACTAACTGCGGAAGTGGATCCCAACACTCTGTTCAGCGGACTTGACTCTGCCTGTCATTATGTGGTCAGTGACAGATATTACTGCGATAGCAAATGTCCACAAGTGTTTTGTCTAAGTTACACATGCCAATTCAACTTTCTCAAGAAACAAAACTTCAGTGCCTTTAAAAATTGAAACATATACTTTTAGGTTTTTGAATTTAACTGCTGGAAAAAAGTTTATTGCAAAACCAAGGTGTTTTTTTTTTTTAAATACAGATTCAGACCACACAAGCAAGCATGCTCAGTCTACTCACTCCTTGCTCCACAGCAGCTGACAGATCAGCCTTGCTTTTCCATGCATACTTTACGACACCAAATCTACAACTTAGTTTTCTTCCTGTTGAACTCACTGATGGGTTATGGGTGGCTTTATGAGTCTTTCAAGCCATGCAGGGGCCAGGGATCACTGAGTGATACACCAAGTAGCCAGGTGTGGCAGCTGTGTCAAATACTTCTACTACCTGACACAAGAAGGAGCGAGCTGTCTCCAGACATCTTTTGAGTGCACTTTGTCAGAGTTGCCTTGCACTCTGTCCTTGACTGGGAAATGTTAGTTATGCTGTGACTGAAAGGACTTGGAAAAGATGGGAGTTATTGCTGGTTGTCATGCACATTTAAAGATATCTTTCTATCTTTAAAGATATAAAGGCAGAGGGGCAGGGCGGGGAACAGAGAGAGAGAGGGAGAGAGAGGTCTTCCATCCATCGGTTCACTCCCCAGATGGCTGCGATGGCCGGAGCTGTGCTGATCTGAAGCCGGGAGCCAGGAGCTTCTTCTGGACCTCCCACATGCAGCCAGGGGCCCAAGGACTTGGACTACCTTCTACTGCTTTCCCAGGCCACAGCAGAGAGCTGGATCGGAAGTGAAACAGCTAGGAGTTGAACCGGTGCCCATATGGGATGCTGGCACTGCAGGCAGCGGCTTTACTGGCTACACCATAGATGCAGCCTCTAAAGATATCTTAAAATGAGAACTCTCACCTTTGTGTAAGGGGCTCACAATATTATTAGATTATATGAGACAAAAATTAAGGCAGAGTCTGGAAGTGCAAAATGGAAATCTATCAAATGAATCCTGGCTAATTCCAATGCAATTATTACTCATAATTATCTATTAAAAAATGAAAAATCCAGGACAAAAGCTAGGTTGGACACAGCAACTGCCTTTAGCCAACCAGTATGCACACTCACCTGACCTTCAAGGGAAGCAGATCTGCCCCTCTTTGCCCTTCCTGCCTCCTCTTTTCTACTGAATGGAGGGAGGATGTGACGGAGTTGTACTAAGCCGTGAAGTGGGAAGGTGAGGGTGGCAGAACCACAAGAAAGAAGGAACTTGGGTTCCTGACTGTAGAGTCACCACACCAACTCCTAGGTATTTATACATGGAAGGGGAAAAAAGCTCTTAACTCATTTAGGCCACTATTATCCAAGTCAAATCTTACCTTACCTGATATGCATGGAATACCTCTGCAACCTATCCAGAAAGCAGTTTGGCAATGTGTATTAAGACATTAAAGATGCTCAAACCATTTAAACTACTTCTAGGTATTTATTTTAAATATGAAATCTGGAATGAGAAGATTGTTGTGCAAAGATATTTGCTGCAGATTTATGACAGTAAAAATGAAGAGGCAGAGGGTGGCGTTGTGGTATAGCTGTGGCATACTGTATGGCATACTATGCCAGTATCCCATATGGGCACTGGTTCATGTCCAGGTTGCTCCACTTCTGACCCAGCCCTCTGCTAATGGCCAGAGAAAAGCAAAAGAAGACAGATCGAAGGTTTGGGCCCCTGTTACCCACATGGGAGAACAGGATGAACCTCTTGGGTCCTGGCTTTGGCCTGG
Source organism: Lepus europaeus (assembly GCF_033115175.1). Classification (NCBI taxonomy): domain Eukaryota; kingdom Metazoa; phylum Chordata; class Mammalia; order Lagomorpha; family Leporidae; genus Lepus; species Lepus europaeus. The sequence goes on from NC_084829.1 coordinate 105,303,784, forward strand.
CTTAGCACTGGCTGTTGTGCCCACCTAGAGAGTGAACCAGGGGATGGAAGATCCTCCCTCTCTGTCTCTCTCTATAACTCTTTCAAAATAAATGAACAGGCCGGCGCCGTGGCTCAACAGGCTAATCTTCGGCCTTGCGGCACCGGCACACCAGCTTCTAGTCCTGGTTGGGGTGCCAGATTCTATCCTGGTTGCCCCTCTTCCAGGCCAGCTCTCTGCTATGGCCCGGGAAGGCAGTGGAGGATGGCCCAAGTCCTTGGGCCCTGCACCCCATAGGAGACCAGGAGAAGCACCTGGCTCCAAGCTTTGGATCAGCGCGATGCGCCGGCTGCAGCGGCCATTGGAGGGTGAACCAATGGCAAAAAGGAAGTCCTTTCTCTCTATCTCTCTCACTATCCACTCTGCCTGTCAAAATAAATAAATAAAAATAAAAATTAAAAAAAAAAATAAATGAACAAATCTTAAAAAAAAATTAAGATTAACCTAAATGTCCAACAATGAGGAACTTGTTTAAATAAATGATATTACATTTAAATGACTGTATATTATGCAGCCATTAACAAGTAAATTTTTATTAACATAGAGAAATGCCCACTTCAAAACACGAAGCAGGAAAAAACAGACAGGATATTAAGACCTTATAATTAGCAAGTGCTCAACTGTGTTACCAAGAAAAAAAAATCCACATATATAAAGGTATGATAGAACAACAAAACAGATAGCAAGCAAATGCATCAGAATATCAATTAATTATTTATAAATATTTTGAAATATTTAATGGTATCCTATAATTAACAAATACTTTCATGTATAATTATAAAAAATAGAAATTAATTTCAAAACACTTCCCTAGCATTTACCAGTTTTGCCTGGTGTTGACACTGCCATCATCATCTTCATCACAGTATACTAAGAATCTGCATGACACAAGTTGGGGAGCAGGATGTGCAAATATCTCTGTGGCTCTATCAGTCAACCAAGAGCCATGTGAGGTCGCCAGGCACAAGCAAACCCGCCCATTTTTACCTTGGTGTTCTGTAGCAGAGCGAGTCCATTGCAGGCATTTGCTAGAAGAAAATCTCCACTCAGGATGGCTATTTTATTTCCAAATTGCATATCCTTCAGTGGCCCATCCGAAGACTGCAATTCACTTAAATTTACTATTCCACGATGTACAAGGAGAGCAGTATGGATAAGTTCTGTGATCTCTGCCAAGCTTCTTTGACTAGAAGGGAAAGGTAAGATTTATCTGAGTGTCCTGAACATCATTTTATCACTACTGTCAGAGTTCAATTTAGAACAATAAGATATTGGGCCAGTGCTGTGGTGCAGCAGGTTAATGCCTCGGCCTGCAGCTCCAGCATCCCATATGGGCAACAATTGAATCCCAGCTGCTCCATTTCCGATATGCCTCTCTGCTAATATTCCTGGGAAAGCAGCGGAGGATGGCCCAAGTCTTTGGGCCCCTGCACCCTCATGGGAGACTCAGAAGAAGTTCCTGGCTCTTGGCTTCAGATCAGCTCAGTTTCTGCTGTTGCAGCCATTTGGGAAGTGAACCAGTGGATAAAAAACTTCTTGGGGCCGGCACTGTGGCAATGCAGGTAAAGCCATTGCTTGCAGTGCCAGCGTCCGATATGGGTGCTGGTTCAAGTCCCAGCTGCTCCTCTCCTGATCCAGCTCTCTGCTGTGGCTTTGGAAAGCAGTAGAAGATGGCTCAAGTCCTTGGGCCCCTACACCTGCATGGGAGACCCAGAGGAAGCTCCTGGCTTCAAATCAATGCAGCTCCGGCTATTGCAACCAATTGGGGAGTGAACCAGTGAATGGAAGACCTCTCTTTCTCTCTCTGTGTAACTCTTGACTTTCAAATAAATAAATATATTTAAGGAAAAAAAAAAAAAGAAAGAAAGAAAACCTCTCTTTGTCTCTACCTCTCTCTATAACTTTCTTTCTTTCTTAAAGATTTATTTATTTATTTGAAAGTCAGAGTTACACAGAGAGAAGAGAGGTAGAGAGTAGAGAGATAGAGAGGTCTTCCAACCGTTGGTTCACTCCCCAGTTGGTTGCAATGGTCGAAGCTGCACTGATCTGAAGCCAGGAGCCAGGAATTTCTTCAGGGTCTCCCATGGGGGTGCATGGGCCCAAGGACTTGGGCCATCTTCTACTGCTTTCCCAGGCCATAGCAGAGAGCTGGATCGAAAAGTGGAGCAGCTAGGTCTCAAACCGGCGCTTGCTTGCTTGCTTGCTTTCCTTCCTTCCTTACTTTCTGCTTCTTCTTCTTCTTCTTCTTCTTTTTTTTTTTTAAGATTTATTTATTGGAAAGTCAGAGTTACACACAGAGAGAAGGAGAGGCAGACAGAGCGGTCTTCCATCTGCTGGTTCACTCCCCAGTTGGCCACAACAGCCAGAGCTGTGCTGATCCGAAGGCAAGAGCGTTTTCTGGGTTTCCCACATGGGTGCAGGGGCCCAAGGACCTGGGCCATCTTCTACTGCTTTGCCAGCCCATAGCAGAGAGCTGGATCAGAAGTGGAGCAACCGGGACTTGAAACGGTGCCCAGATGGGATGCTGGCACTGCTGGTCCCTCTGTATTTCAAATAAATAAATAAATCTTTAAAAAAAAAACAATAAAATATTTCATAGAGTATTTCTTTTTGAAATTCCTTTTTCACAAAGATTGCAATGGAGACTTCTCTACTGAGTAGTTTGGGATCCATAAGCAGATGTTGCTGCCTTTATTCTGTATAATACTCCTTACTTTCTACCCAAAGCCACCAGGATGGCTCGGTGAGAAACTGACCAGTGGAGGGCCAAGTATCACATAGCTATTTAGATGCTTTGCCCTCCGTATATTTTTCTCTCTTATAACTTCCAGAGTTTTGCAAATCGTTATTAGTATCTACTAAAACTCCAATTTAAATGAGAATAAATCTGTGCCAGACAACAAGCCAAGCACTTTATGTAAATTACCTCTTTTAATCCTAACTGAGATTTCCAGGAATAAAAAAGGTCCTTCGGGGCCTCACCCTCTCAGAATAAGAATCCACAGCAAGACCCACAGTAATAAATGAGACAGAAAAGGCCCTTGAGGGGCTTATAGTATAGCTCTGTATTAGGTAAGATCTCAGGGATGTTTGCTTCCCTTTTTTGATAATTTTCTACAGTTTGTATATTTGTACAATGACAAATGTATTACTTAAAATTAAAAAAAATATTTATTTGATAGGCATTGAGGCAGAGAAAGAGAGGAAGAGAGAGGGAGAGGGATGGAAGGAGGGAGAGACAGCGAGCGAGTGAGCGAGCGAGAGCACTTCAGGAACCCAGTCACTTGAGCCATCACTATTGCCTCCCATGATCAGCAGAGAGCTGGAGCCAGATATCAGATCAATGACTCTGATAAGGGATAAGGGTATCTTAACTGCTAGCCCAAATGCCCACCCCAAGTCTTATTTTTATAATCTGAAAAAAAGAGAAACCCAAAAATAAGTATTAAAAATTTGAAACTCATCACAACCTTATGATAGGTGGTATTAATTCCTTTTGATAAGTGAGATAAGTGAAATTATTTCTCTAAGGACACACAGTAATTAATGTAGAACTAGAAATCTATTGGAATCTGTTATAAATGGCTCTGTGCCTCTAGGGTTCCATGCTTCCATGTAGTTCCCTCCATACTGACCCTGAGCTTCGTCATGTGACTTGCTTTGGCCAAGTGGACTCACCAAACATGACACAAGCAAAGCCTGACAAGTACGTATGCAGTGGACAGCCTTAGCTTGTTTACTGCAGTTGCATGAGTGGAACAACCCCAGGCAGAATCCACACAATGGGAAGAAATAAAAAGGTGTGTAAAGTCATTAAACTGTTGAGTGGTTTGCGATGTAACAAATAGATATGTAACACAGAAACTGGCACATCTAAGAGTAGGATGCTGTCATGACAAAAACCTAAAATACGAGTCCATGGCTTTGAGTTTGAACAGCAGGAGCTGGATACAAGGGCTGAAGAAACAGAAAACTCTAAATGGAAGCTAGAAAGGAAGTGAGGGAACTTACTGGAGGAGTGAGGAAAGGACATACTCTATCATAAGATAGTGAAATGATTGGAAAAACAATTGCCTATGGTAACTTGAAAGATAAAATATATCTAATAAACTTAGGAATCGAAGGAGATTTCTAGGCAGAATTCTGAAAATGTCAATGGCTTCTTTTAGCCACATATAATGATGTAACAAAGAGATGAACTAATCAGAAAATTGTTCAGTTTGCAAGCACATTTTAGAGGAACAATAAGTGAGAAAAGACTTGCATGGTTGAAAGTAAAACTGCTTCTCACAATTTTTGCAAAAAAGACATTTCAACATAAGAAATGGTATTAGGAAAACAGATCAAGGTTATGGCTGTTAGACCCTTTGTAAAGACCTGAAAATGGAAGGTGGTGCCTGTCAGATACCCCAGCTAGATAGAAGGGCTTCTCTAAGTTTTAAGGGTATTGTTCCACAGTAGCCTTCCTCTCAGGAATGGAGAGGTCGGACTTAAAAAGAATCATGGATGTGGCTTCTAAGGTACGGGGTGAACTCTAATCAAATTCAGAGAAATCCAAAAAACTTTTTTAAGGCAGTTGTATGAGTTTGAGCTAAAAGAGACAGTTTAAGATGGTGGGGTGGGAATGCAAACTGGTTAAGCCACTATGAAAGTCAGTTTGGAGATTCCTCAGAAACCTGAATATAACCCTACCATACAACCCAGCCATCCCACTCCTTGGAATTTACCCAAAGGAAATTAAATTGGCAAACAAAAAAGCCGTCTGCACATTAATGTTTATTGCAGCTCCATTCACAATAGCTAAGACCTGGAACCAACCCAAATGCCCATCAACAGTAGACTGGACAAAGAAATTATGGGACATGTACTCTATAGAATACTACACAGCAGTCAAAAACAGTGAAATCTGGTCATTTACAACAAGATGGAGGAATCTGGAAAACATCGTGCTGAGTGAATTAAGCCAGTCCCAAAGAGACAAATATCATTTGTTTTCCCTGATTGGTGACAACTAACTGAGCACCAAAGGGGAAACCTGTGGAAGTGAAATGCACACTATGAGAAACAGTAACTTGATCAGCTCTTGTGCTGACTGTTGTTGTACAATGTAATACTTTATCCATTTTGGTATTTTTTTGTTCTAGTACTAGCGGTTGAACTCTGTAATTAACACACAATTATTCTTAGGTGTTTAAATTTTAACTGAAAAGTGATCCCGGTTAAATATAAGAATGAGAAAAAGAGAGGGAGGAGATGTACAATTTGGGACATGCTCAATCGGACTTGCCCCAAATGATGGAGTTAGAAACATGCCAGGGGATTCCAATACAATCCCATCAAGGTGGCATGTACCAATGCCATCTCACTATTCCATGTGATCAATTTCAGTTCACAATTGATCACACTAATAGGTCTAAGAGTCAAAGGGATCACACAAACAAGACTAGTGTCTGCTAATACTAATTACTAATACATAGAATCAAAAAGGGAGAGAACGATCCAACATGGAAAGTGGGATACACAGCAGACTCATAGAATGGCAGATGTCCTAAACAGCACTCTGGCCTCAGAATCAGCCCATAAGGCATTCGGATCTGGCTGAAGAGTATTTTAGGCATGGTAAGCCAAGACACTCTGGAAAAAAAAAAAAAAAAGAAGACCTAAATGAAAGATCTCAGCGAGTGAGATCCCAGTGCAAAGAACGGGGCCATCAAAGTAGGATGTACCTTTCTCTGAAGGGAGGAGAGAACTTCCACTTTGACTATGACCCTGTCGGAATAAGATCGAAGTCGGCGAACCCTAAAGGCTTCCATAGCCTCGGCAACTCATGACTAGAGCCTAGGGAGATTACTGACGCCATAAACAAGAGTGTCAAATTGTTAAGTCAACAACAGGAGTCACTGTGTACTTACGTTCCATGTGGGATCTGTCCTTAATGGGTTGTCCAATGTGAAGTAATGCTATAACTAGTACTGAAACAGTATTTTTACACTTTGTGTTTCTGTGTGGGTGCAAACTGATGAAATCTTTACTTAGTATATACTGAATCGATCTCCTGTATATAAAGATAATTGAAAATGAAACAAACAAACTTGGTGTTAAATTGGAAATTACATAGAAAATTAATCAACTTTTTAAAAATATATCATGTAGGATCTCTGTCATTAATGTGCTGTACATTGTGATTTAATGCTATAACTAGTACTCCAACAGTATTTTTCACTTTTTGTTGCTATGTGAGGGCAAACTGTTGAAATCTTTACTTTATATATACTAAACTGATTTTCTGTATATAAAGAAAATTGAAAATGAATCTTGATGTGAATGGAAGGGGAGAGGGATCAGGAAAGGGGAGGGTTGCAGGTGGGAGGAAAGTTATTGGGGGGGGGGAGCCATTGTAATCCATAAGCTGTACTTTGGAAATTTATATTCATTAAATAAAAGCTTTAAAAAAAAAAAAGATGATGGGGTGGGGCTCAACCCCAAACTTTCTATGGACAAGAGGCAGGCTGAGACCAGTACTCAGTTACAAATATGAGCCATTTCCTACTGAAAAGGGCAGACAGATCAGAACACAGAGCCAAGAGCCAAAGAGAATGGTGGGTTAGAAAACCACTTCCAGGGAATGGAACTGGGTCCTAATGAAGATACATTCCTTGTTCCCACTGAAGATGGGCCTGGCAAGTGCCCAGCTGGATTTTGGAATTGCTATGGACCAGTGACTGTTCTGTATCTCCCCTTGCTCCCTCTTTTTTAACGGAATAGATTATTGTGCTTATTTTGTTGCTGACTCATGACTGTGCAAGGTTCTTCAAAAAATCATGGAAAAACGGAATTAAAAGATAAGCTTATTTTGGTGCAAACACCTTTGATATCCATGCATGGTTTTTAAAATAATATACATTTCCCATCAACTTTCTGAAAACCCTTGTATGTTGGATATGTGGTGGTGGTGAAGGTAGGGAAGACTACTTTGCCTTTTAGTTCCTGGGTCCCTGATTCAAGAGAGATTGCACCCATGGAGCCAGCTCCATACCTGGATCACAGAAATCATGAGATCGTGGACTCTGAACTGAGGCCATGAAATGGATGAGACTTTAGGTCCAGGGGGTGATCATGTTTTACATAGAGAAGGGATGTGAGTCCCTGGGTCCAGGGGCAGACTGTGGCAGGCTGTTAGAACAGTAAGTCACAACTCCTGGTAGTCTCCTTGTTGGCTGACACTGAGTTTGATCACGTGACTTGTTTGGCTAATGAGGCATCAGCAAACGGGAGATAAACAGGCCTGATAAGCTGCATTGCAGCTTATCTTCTTCTATTTTTTTAAAAAGACTTATTTATTTATTTTGAAAAGTAGAGTTAAAGAGAGAGACAGACAGACAGAGAAAGATATCTTCCACCTGTTGGTTCACTCCCCAAATGGCTGCAATGGTTGGGGCTGGGCTGATCCGAAGCCAGGAGCCAGGAACTTCTTCTGGGTCTCCCACGTGGATGCTGGGGCCCAAGCACTTGGGCCATCTTCTGCTGCTTTCCCAGGTGCATCAACCGGAAGCTGGAATGGAAGTGGAGCAGTCGGGACTTGAACTGGCGCCCATATGGGATGCTGGCAGAATAGGCAGCAGTTTTACCTGCTACGCCACAGCACCGGCCCTGAGCTTTTCTTCTTAGAATGCTGCTCTGTTAAGAAACTCTGTTGGGGTGGGTTTTGGGCACAGCAGTTAAGACACCCGCAATGCATACTGGAGTGCCAGTGTTTGAGGCCCGGGTTTGCTTCTGATTCCAGCTTCTTGCTCATGCGTGCTCTCGGAGGCAGCAGGTGATGGCGCAATACTTGAGCCCCTGCCACCTATTTAGCAGACCTGGGTTGAGGGCTGTTGTATTTGAAGAGTAAACCAGTGGATGGAAGATCTTTGTCTATCTGTTTGAGACAGCATGGCTCAGAGAGGCCCAGCTGTCCCAGCCAAGCCCAGCTCCCAGCGGATCTACCAGGTAGAATGCAGCCACAGAAAATAAATACAGAGAAATCAGCAGGGGAACAGTCCAGCCAACCCACAGAATTAAGAGAAATAAGATGGTTGTCATTTGTTGTGTTAAGTCGCTAAGGTTTGGTGTGGTTTGTTACACAATAATAAATAACAAATACCAAAATCCAAATGATTTCTACTCCACTAGACTGCCTTCCAGATGTACCAGTGAAAAGATTTTTAGAAGTTCCCCCAGAGAAGTTAAATTGAGCTGGACCTTGAATGACAAGATGAATTAGGAACCCCTAGTAGGAAGACCAGGAATCAAGGTTTGGAGAAGGCAAGAGTATATAATGTGTGATGAAACGGTGAGGAAGTCAGTCTGACCAGAAAGTAAGGGCTGTGTGGCTAAGCGAGAAACAGGATTCTGGAGTTAGGTTACAGGAGGTTCCAGGGTCTATATTTTGTTGTACATATAATGCTTTTGAGAACAGGGATGAAGCTGACATGTAGAAAAATCTGGAATAGTAGATAGGAGAGTAGGGAGCTGGGGTGGGGGAGTTACCAAGGTCTCAAGGAGAAAAAACAAAAAGGTTTAACCCTAGATGACAGCCGTAGACATGGAGAAGAATAAATACAAAATAATCATACATTAAACACGTAAGAATCTTCTCTAAAAACAGTTACTAGTTTAACAACTTTAATGTACTTATTACATACAGATACAATTAAATAAAATTAAAGAGCTAATAACTTGGCTTCATTAAAAAGGAAAATCACATATATAAAGCTGACCCAGTAGACATATTATACTTGATTACAAACTGGGGGAATACAAACAAGAGATGACCCAGGGAGTTAAATAACTTCAAAGAAAAAAAACTACATTCATGGTTAGATTGAAATCTCACTATATCCCCAAGAAAAATCACTGAGGATAGAAGCTTGTAAGGCTATTAAGAAGTTAACAGAACATTAAAATTATTTTTTTAAAAAGTGACTAGAGGGAAGGAATAAAAATATATTTCATTACTACCCTACAAAGGCTTTCTAGTTTATAAAATTACTTACTGAAGTAAATCCACATTGCCATATTTCACAGAGATTACACAATGAGATATAAAAAATATATATAAAGCTTGAAAAGAGTTAATTAAGCATTTAGACAAATCTCTCATATATTAGCTTATGAAAGAAAGTAATAACTTGGCAAGCAAGAAGTTGTAGGTATTTTGAATTACCCTAAGAATGAGGATGAGTAATTGTGAGCTTTTAGTAAAGACATCTATAAACATAAAACAGCATTCACTAGGGGCCGGCGCCGTGGCTCACTTGGTTAATCCTCCGCCTGCGGCACCAGCATCCCATATGGGCACCGGGTTCTATTCCCAGTTGCTCCTCTTCCAGTCCATCTCTCTGCTGTGGCCCAGGAGGGCAGTGGAGGATGGCCCGAGTGCTTGGGCGCCTGCACCCACATGGGAGACCAGGAAGAAGCACCTGGCTCTTGACTTTGGATCGGCATAGCTCCTGTCATAGTGGCTATTTGCGGGGGTGAGGGGGGTGGTGGTGAACCAATGGAAGGAAGACCTTTCTCTCTGTCTCTCTCTCTCACTGTCTAACTCTATGTGTCAGATAGGAAAAAAAAAAAAAAAAAAACAGCATTCACTAAATAAATAACAACTATTGGCTGGCGATGTGGCTCAACAGGCTAATTCTCTGCCTGTGGCACCAGCACTCCGGGTTCTAGTCCCGGTCGGGGCGCTGGATTCTGTCCTGGTTGCCCCTCTTCCAGGCCAGCTCTCTGCTATGACCCGGGAGTGCAGTGGAGGATGGCCCAAGTACTTGGGCCCTGCACCCGCATGGGAGACCAGGAGAAGCACCTGGCTCCTAACTTCAGATCAGCGCAATGCGCCGTCCGCAGCACGCTGGCTGTGGCGGCTATTGGAGGGTGAACCAACAGCAAAGGGAAGACCTTTCTCTCTGTCTCTCTCTGTCTCTCTCTCTCAAAGACTAACTCTGCCTCTAAAAAAAAAAAAAAAAGCAACTATTACATGCCACATGGCCAGAAACAACAAAAATAATGGCAATAAAACTGAAAACTCATCATTTGTACAGTATGCAGCATTCACAAAAAACTTGCATTTATATTATCTACTGGTGACTGCAGGTCTGGGGAGATGAATACTTGACCGAGAACATTCAGTTTGCAGAGCAGAAAGCTGGAACTCAGATTTACTGTGTCAAAGTGACCAGTGACAATTACAAAGGTTATTTACCTACTGAGTCAGAGGAGAAATGAGGAGACAAAATAAGCCAAAGTTACCAATGTTATCAACTCCAGTACATGCCCTCTGCAGACCTGTCCTATTTTCACCCCTAGTTCTTAAGCACTGCAGCAGAGAATTTTGCTAGGAGACATCACATTAAGAATAGGCTTGACAGCCAGCACCGCGGCTCACTAGGCTAATCCTCCGCCTGCGGCACCAGCACCCCAGGTTCTAGTCCCGGTTGGGGCACCGAATTCTATCCCGATTGCCCCTCTTCCAGGCCAGCTCTCTGCTGTGGCCCGGGAAGGCAGTGGAGGATGGTCCAAGTGCTTGGGCCCTGCACCCCATGGGAGACCAGGAGAAGTACCTGGCTCCTGCCTTCAGATCAGCGCGGTGCGCCGGCCGCAGCGTGCCAGCCGCGGCAGCCATTGGAGGGTGAACCAACGGCAAAGGAAGACCTTTCTCTCTGTCTCTCTCACTGTCCACTCTGCCTGTCAAAAAAAAAAAAAAAAAAAAAAAAGAATAGGCTTGATTCTTTCTTTTATTAACTGAGGAAAGTAGTCAAGTTGTTTCCAAATCGATTTTTGCAGGCGGTGCAAAAAACAGTTCCCTGTTGTGCCACAATGTTGGCCCCCATGCCATTTTTTGTACAAATATTTTAGTACTCTTGGGTATTTTTCTTGCTAACTCTTGATTGGAAGAGTCACAAATGAATATCACTTCACATTAAGTTATCAGAGTAAGGAAGTAATTATCACTTTGAAAGAAACCCTGAGGATTCATTGATGTTTTTACAAGAATTCTCACCAAGTCACTGTCTTTCAATTACATGTTAAACAGCTTCATCTGCTTATGTCCTGTCCATTTGCCTCCAACATTTCTCCAAACTTTCTGGCTTCCTAAGCTTCAGAAACAAGGATGGCAGGCACTGCGAGTTCCCAGCCCATTTTCCCTCTGGTACTGACGACATAGATTATGGTTGATTATACTTGGAGTGGCAATGTACTGACGTAAAATACTCAGCTCCCCTCAGCTTGATGTGATTATGTGACACAGTCTGGCCAGGGGAATGAAAGCAGTCTGCTAAGTGAGGTTGTTGAGAAATCGCTGAGTGCCTGACAGAAGGCGGCAAAGCCAGTGGTGTGCACCTTTGGCATCTGTGGTTTACTCCTTCTTCCTGTCTGGAACATGGCCCCACTGCCTAGAAGCACAGGAAACGTAAGGATGCTACGGAGGGCTCCTGAGCCTAGGATGGCGGAGGAGGAAAGGAGAAGCTCCAGCCCTGTGGACTTCTTTGGGGGCTGCAGCAGCTCTGATGTGCCCACCTCCATCTAGACTTCTGGTTTTCTGAGATAAATGAACACTGCACTCTTATGAGCTACTGTTTGCTAGAGTCCAGTTAAACACAGCCAGATAAATTCCTGAAAGATACAGTCAATAAAATCTGTGCTGTGAAGATGACAGACACTTTATGGCCACACTCTGCTCTCTGGTTTTATTCATCTAGTACTGTCTCTTGGGGACAGTTCCCATGTGATTTACAAGAACCTCCCTGCTCTAACATCTCTACAGAGGGCTATTGTATGAAGGCACCACACAACTTTGCTGCTACAGAGGTGAGGGAATCAGTGTTTTTTTGTTTAAAGAATTTTTTAAGAGGCAGCCCATTTGTGACATCTTTGGTGAAGCGTGCCCTCACTTATCCAGAGTTAACTTCTTCAGTGCTTGAATTCAAGCTTTTGATCATAGCAAAGTTGTTGATCACACTTTGCCACTATTGTTATCTCCCTGAGAACCCTCCCTTACTCTACATTGTGGACACTGGTCCCTTCTCTAGGTTGCCTTCCCTGTGTTTGTTCAGTGAACAGCTCTTTACTCACTAACAGTTTTGGGGGATTGAGGTCACTCCTTTTTTTTTTTTTTTAAGATTTATTTATTTATTTGAAAGGCAGAGTGACAAAGAAGCTGAGGCGCAGAGAGAGAGAGACAGACAGACAGACAGACAGAGAGGTCTTCTACTGCTGGTTCATTCCCCAAAAGGCTGCAACGGCCGGAGCAGGGCTGATCCAAAGCCAGGAGCCAGGAGCTTCCTCTGGGTCTCCCACATGGGTGCAAAGGTCCAAGGACTTGGGCCATCTTCCACTGCTTTCCCAGGCCTCAGCAAAGAACTGGATCAGAAGTGGAGCAGGTGGGACTTGAACCGGTGTCCATATGGGATGCTGGTGCTGCAGGCCAGAGCTTTAACCCACTGCGCCACAGCACCAGCCCCGACTGCTATCATTCTTAGTGACCCCAATTAGTCCCTTCCAGGGATGAGTGATGACTACCTCACAAGAACCAGGTCTGCTAATGAATAGCTTTAATTATTAAAAATTATTCCTTATAATAACTTGAAATCCCTTTCAATGTTTTACATTTAAGATTGGCATTAGAACAGCAGAAGTGTCCATTGTGCTTTACCACACAGGCAAAGGAGATAAGAGACAACTTTTTCTTTGTTGTTCAATTTTTCCTCTTCCCCCTTCCTTCTCTTCAACCCTCTTTTCAAGGAGAGATCTAAAAAACAGTACTGAGAGTAACACTTACATAGCCTTCCACTTAAATAGAACACATGCTTACACTTTCTCAGCTTTTAGGGTTTTTAGTATAAGCCTTTTGATTTTGGAATTTTTTCAAACACGCACAAGTGAGAAGACCTTGGCCCCATCACCAGCTTCAGGAATTACTAACCCATGGTAACCTCGTTTCAGCTCCACTTACTTCACTCCTGTGCTGGGTTATTTTGAACTAAATGTCAGATATCAAGTTATTTCATCTGAAAATACTTCAAATATTCTGTTTCTTAAAAATTCCTAATGGTAATTATGGCTACTACTTATTGAATTAATTACTTTGAGCCAATTAATTATTATATGCTGAACACTTTATATAAACTATCTTTGCAAGAATAATTCAACTAACATTAATAAATAAAATCATGCAAAAATAACAGCTCTCTAAGGTAAGCCTTATTATCTCTTCTGTACAGAAGGAAGCAGGGCTGACAGACTAGTGAACTTGCTCAAATTCACACAGCTAGTAGCCGCAGGAGCTGGATTCGAGCCCTGGGTGCTCTAACAGCCAGGTTCTTTGCATATCAATAGAAAACTAATAAAAATCCCAAACACAACATACACAAAATTCAGGGTCTTTCTAAAATTATTAAAATGGTAGGGAAGAACCATTTAAAGTCATTTTAGTTGAATCCTAAAAGTTTTTTTAAACTAGAAAAACTAATTTTTATGTTTACTTGGAAAGAATAAATTTGAAAATGCAAAAGAAAAATTTGGAAAAGAAAATAAGAGGTTTGCCAGTCTAGATTTTAAAAACTATTATGAAACTATTGCAATTTCAGTAAGTATGGTACTATAAGAATAGACATAATAAGTTAGTGGAATAGATCCAAAAGGAGATCCAAATATATTAGGAAGTTAATTATTTATTGTAAAGATAACATTTAAATCATTAGGGAAAACACAGATTATTCTTTTTTAAAAAAATGCAATTATTTATTTTGAAAGTCAAAGTTAGAGAGAGAGAAGGCGAGAGCATTCATCTGCTGGTTCACTCCCCAGATGGCTACAATGGCCAGTGCTAGGCCAAGCCAAAGCCAGGAGCTTTCCAGGTCTCCCACCTGTGTGGCAGGATCCCAAACACTTGGGCCATCTTCCCAGCTTTTCTCAGGCCATTAGCAGAGCTGGATCAGAAGTGGAACAGCCCGGACATAAACTGGTGTCCATATAAAATCCTGGCATTGCAGGCTTTACCTGCTATACAATAGATAAATATTTAGGTAGATTAACAATCTAAATGTTACAAACAAAACTATACATTTAGGAAAACATTCTTATGACTTTAGATCTAGGGAGAACATCTTGTAAAATAAAGGAACTCAGGAAAGTACAAAGGAAATAATGGATAAATCTGAATAGTTAACATAAACAAAAAGTTTAATAGTAAAATACAAAACCTAAGGCAAATACATAATTAAAGTATTTCACAACACATACAATGCTAAAAGAAATATAGTCGAGCTGACCAAAGGAAGACCTTTATCTCTGTCTCTCTCACTGTCTGTAAATCTACCTGTAAAAAAAAAACAAAAAACAAAAGCAAACAAACAAACAAAAAACAACTTGTTCTCAAAGATTTATTTCATTTTAGTGTATTAAGTGGAAGATATGAACAGTCCTTGTCTCGACTGTTGAGGAACAGGTTTTTTTTGTGTGTGCAAATTGTTAAAATGTTTACTTAGTATAGAGTTGGTCTTCTGTGTATAAAATTAATTGAAAATCAATCTTAGTGGAGAATGGGACTGAGAATGGGAGAGGGAGGAGGAGGAGGGGTGGGAGTGTGGGTGGAAGGGTGAGTATGGTGGGAAGAATCACTATATTCCTAAAGTTGTACTTACAAAATGCATGAAGTTTGTTTTCCTTAAATAAAAAGTTTCTTTGGGGAAAAAAATATATAGTCAAAGGATGTATGAAACTTGTCCAAACTGGAAAAAATTAATCAGGGAAAGCTCAAGAATACAATGGAAAGGGACATGAAGAGGTAATTCTAAAAGAAACACTAATTAACAAAATCATATAAAATGATGCTCAACTTCACCAGTAATTTAGAAAAGGAATATTATAATAATGAGATAATATTTTCCAGTTTGTTAACTTTGCAAAATGAAAAAGTTCAGGACACACTTTTGGTGAGAGTAGACATACGGTCTTACACTGACATCCCAAAACCAAATGAAACTCACAGGCATATTGTTTAAGAAATACTATTTTCAAAATCAATTGAATTTGAAAGCCTTTGGAGCTATGTTCATAAGCTCTCCAGTTTCTACCATTTTCACTCACTTGAACAAACTGATCCTTGGAGGCAAAGCTTATATGAAAAATTTCCCTAATATACTACAGATTTGCTATTGGCATAATAACTTAGGAAAGTATGGTAACTGACAAAATAAAAAATTTGGATACCCCCTAACTTATGATACTCTACTGAAATAATAGCATGATTTTTTTACACAGATATATGTTTATTTTTAACAGCATACAGTACATGGTTTGGTAATAGCAAAAAAATGGAAACAATCTAAATGTCCACTATGTAGCATAATACCAAGTAGAAATGAAAAATAAAATGGCAGGTCTACATATACCAACTTGGAAAGTTGTCTTTGATATGTTGGTAAGTATAAAAAGCAAAGAGAAACATGTAAACTCCATGAGGACTTGGAGGTTTATGTATATGTTTTTCCATTACTGTATCTCCAGTGCCTAGATAAGTACCTGGTACAATATAGATTAAGCATTTGCTGAATGAATGAATGAGAGCATGGGTTCATTATTTAGAGACAAAAAGGAAAGACAAATAATATGACAGAAGGAAAGAGAGCATATAAGAAGGCAGGAGAAGCAGATACTGGAACTATAAACTTTTATTTTCATTATTTTTCTAAAATTTAATCAATGTATTTGATGGGGGTTCACTCACCAAATGCCTGCAATGTCTGGGGCCGAGGCTGGGAGCCAGGAATACCATCCAGGTCTTCGATATGGGTGGCAGGAACCCAATTACTTGAGTCATCATCACTGCCTCCCAGGATCTGCATTAGCAGGAAGATGGAGTCAGAAGCTAGAGCCGGGAATCAAACCCAGGTACTCCAACATAGGATGAGGGCATCTTAATTGCTAGGCTAAATGCCCATCATGGGAGTATAAACATTCAAACAGTAATTTTTACTTTTCAGTATTTAAATTTTTAAAGTTGTGGGGACAGACAAAGCAGACTTAGATATGGAGGTAAGTATGGGATATATGGGACAGCTGCAGGTTAAACCATTTAACAGAGAGGAAGACTGATATGGTTGGACTCATGGACTGGAAAGAATCTTGAATATAGCCAAGAAGTCAGGTTTTTCTAAATTACGATGTGTAGCCATTAAGGAGCTAAGAGGCAACATGACGATGCTCAGATGAAATTAGCACCTTAAGAATGGAATATACTAGTATAACCCAGGATGCACTGAGGCAATTATCAGGAAAACCAGACTACGGTAGCAGCATTTTAGAGAACTCTAGCTGTTATGAATCTACGAGACTAACCAGGGCAAGCTCCCACTCAGAAAAGTTACTCAGCTTCTGGCAGAATACTTCCAGCAACAAGAACCTGGTAACTTCAAGGGGGAAACCAAGAAACTGATTTCTGGTTTTACACCACAACTTGTCAACCTGTAACTATTACAAAATTGTTTCTTTTTCTCTAGTAATGTAGGAGTGACATGACTAGAACAGGGACTCTAAATTGACAACAGGATAGATAAGGAGTGATGTAGTCCCTCCCTACCCCGTGCCCCATTTATTCTCACGGGGATGCATTCCAAGACCTTCAGTGGAGGTCTGAAACCACAGACAGTATCAAAACCTTAGATATACTGTTTTTCTAATATATACATCCTTATCATAAAGTTTACTTTATAAATTAGCACATATAAAACAATTTTAACAGTACACTGTAATAAAAATTGTACAAATGCAGTCTCTCTCTCTTAGAATATCTTCTTGTATTGTACTCAACCTCCTTTTGCTTGTGATGATGTGAGATGACAATTAAAGGAAGTACTGTCTTCTTTTTGGCACATGCTAATTGCTGGCATCACTACTCTTGAACTTTGGGCCCATAGTTCAGTGAAATAAAGATTATTTGAACATAAGTACTGTGACACCATGACAGTCAATCTGATAACTCCGACGGCCACTAAGTGATTACTAGGCAGGTAGCGTCTACAGCATGGATACCCTGGACAAAGCAAAGATTCCCACCCTAGACAGGATAGAGCAGGATGGTGTGAGATTGCATGGTGCTATTCAGCTGTGTGCCATTCAAAACTTATGAACTGTTTATTTCTAGAGTTTTCCATTCAAAATTTTCAGACTGTGGTTGACTGTCGGAAACTGAAACCTTGCAAGGCAAAACTATAGATAAAGTGGACCACTGAATTGCAGTGTGACTGGATATGGAGGATGAAGATGTAAGGCATTCTCAGATGTGAGGCATTTTACCTAAAATAGTAGATTAAGGCAAGCAGGAAAATAAAGGAATCATCAGATCCATCACCCCTGTGCTTGAAATGTCATCTCACTCACTGGGAAACGCCCAAGTGTCTGCCATGACCCCTCTGCCTTCATTTCCTCCACTTTCCCCCTCACTCACTCCTCTACTGCCACACTGGCTTCCTTGTTAGTCCTTAAACATGCCGAGCCTGTTCTTGCCTCAGGTCTTTGTCTTTTCTGTTGGACTTTCTTCCCTATGCATCCACAAGACTTACTCATCCTCCCACTTCAGACCTCTGCAAGACTGTTCCTTCGGTAGGTAAGGCCTTGTCAATCATTCCATTTACTACAGCAATTCTCCCTATCAGCGCGCCCAGTATCCACTGCCTGCTTTTCCTCCCTCCATAGCACTCACTGTCATCTGACACACTAGCTAGTTGACTGACTTGTGTTTTGTTTTTCTTCCCAACAGATCTATGGAGAAAAAGCTCCATTGAGGCAATGTATGAAAATGGGGAATGGGGCGAAGCAGCAGCTAAGAGCCAAAGAATCCCTAAAACATACTTCAAAAGCATCAAGCTTGGGAGGCCGGTGCTGTGGGGCTCAGTAGGTTAATCCTCAGCCTGCAGTGCCGGCATCCCATATGGGCGCTGGTTCTAGTCCCTGCTGCTCTTCTTCCGATCCAGCTCTCCACTGTGGCCCGGGAAAGCAGTGGAGGATGGCCTAAGTGCTTGGCCCCCTGCATCTGCATGGGAGACTGGGAAGAAACTCCTGGCTCCTGGCTTTGGATTGGCCCCGTTGTCCTCTCTGAAACTGAGGAGGAAAAAGGAAAACAAGCTTTGCAGTTTGGCCCAGCAGTTCAAATGCCTCATCCCTTAGAAGGGCACCCAGGTTTGATCCCGGGCTCTAGTTCCTGATTTCAGCTTCTTGCTAATGCAGTCCCTGGGAGGCAGCTTTGGTGGTTCAAGTCATTGATTTCCTGTCACTCACAATGGACACCTGGATTGAGTTTCCTATACCCAGTTTCAGCCCCCTGGCCATTGCAAGCACTTGAAGAGAGAACAAGGAGATGGCTGCTCTAACAAATAAGTTTTTTAAATTATTTTAATTAAAAAAAAGACAAAAATCCTTAAAATTCTCCCATACCCAGTGCTATAATTTACAATTATTAGTTTTGTAGAAATACATTTTAAAAATAATTACAGCTTAACAAATTTGTGTTTATTCCCCCACTCCCCTAGATTTGCTTCCAAAAGGAAAGCTCAGCATTGGTGTGCTCTGTAATTAATTCCCTCCACACCTGCCAACCAGTCTGCACAGAGGTGAGCTGCCTTTGGTGGTGGTGGTCACACTTGAAGGAGCAGAGGGATGTGGGGACTCAGCAAGGAGTCACCATATTTATCACTAAAAATTAGCCAAGAAAAAAGAAATTTGTATTACACTGTCTCTAGGTAGGAACAAAGTTCTGCTTAATGATCAATGCACACACCTATGAAACCACTCTAACAAAGCATAACCTGGCCAGGTTACTCACTATATTTAAAAACATTTTTTAAAAAAGAAATCTTTGTTAATAATTCAGGCACAACCTTGACACTGTCAACACATAATTACCCTGCAGGACAACCAGATGCTTATGTTGCGGAGGGGGAGGGGAAGCTAACCCATAGTACGAGGTTTTGTGAAACCCTGAAGCCTGGTTCTTCCCGGCCACCTTGCCACAGCAACGGAGGGAAAGTCTAACGAGGTATCCTTATCCAAGTCTCTGAAAATACTGTTGGGTTTGGTATCACAAAAGGGGTTAAAAATACTTGAGACTACCAGAGAGCCTAACAAGACATCTGGGTGCCACGGCTGTCACTGTCAGGGCAGCCCTGGGAGGGAATGCCCGTATCAATTGGGTTTATCAGATGGACAGCTGATCAACATGAAACAGACTTGCTCTGGGCAGCCTGAGCTGAGCTTCCTGACATGAATTCCAATGAGGGCCCTCTGCACTCTCCCGCCGAGCTCTGCCATTTTTCTGCAGCAGCTCCCTGGACATATGGGAATCCCTAGTGATGAGTGCATAAAGCTGCCTCGAACTCAAGTGGCGGCTCATTTCCCCCGGCTGAAGGCAGACATTAATATCCCGAAGAGCGCAGACCCGCCTCTCTGGCCTCCTTCTACCCAGGCAAAGCGACTGTCCCACTTCTTCATTTAATAAGCTTGTAATGGAGAAAACCCAAGCCCCCTCTCTGACTGCGGCACGGTTCTGCATGAAAAGGCTATACAAATACACCAGATTCCATGTCAAAGTTCTCCAAAACATCTGTCCCTCTCCTCGCTGGAAGTAGATTCTGTCGCCTGCCCTCCTATAGCACTTTCTGCCGTGGTCCAGGAGTTCAGTTCTCTGCTCCAATAATTATGAGTTGTTTCCATGGCATGGCAGGTGGAGGATTAAAGAACTAATTACAAAGAGCAGGCCTGTGTTTCCAATTCATTACAAACCCTTTCTTCAAGGGCTCGTCATTTAGCTAAGAAACTGCTTCGGGCACAGTCAGACTGAGAGAAATGACAGACCAGTGACAACCCAGAGAGGACACCAGAAAACTGCTGCTCAGCGAACCAGTGTAAGAGGAGGATACACAGATTTGGTGAATTAGAGATGGCAAACATACATTGGTTTTAGAAGGCGCAGAGGGAAAGACGTGTGCTAGCAAATGAAGACAAGCTGATTTTTACATGGGGACACCTGAGACTGGTTAAAAACAACGGGAACCTGACCCATTACTGAAGTTTACTGCTGGGCCCAATGCCTATCGCCAGGTTCTGCGAGTTCTGAATTGCTTCACGAGTGATTATGGTCTCTTAGAAAGCAAGCAGGGGTTAAGAGAAAGTGAAGACTACATGTTAAATGGGCCACAGTAAGCACTGCAGGAGGGAAATGTCATTCTGCAAAGATCTCCCCAACTGAAGAACAAGAGGCAAGGACGCATTGTGGGGTAGTGGGTTAAGCTGTTGGTCGCAATGTTGGCATCCCATATGGCTGCTCCACTTCCAATCCAGCTCCCTGCTGATGTGCCTGGGAAAGCAGCAGAGGATAGCCCAAGTGCGTTGGCCCCTACACTCACACGGGAGGCCCGGATGAAACTCCTGACTCCAGGCCCAGTCACTGTGGCCAGCTGGGGAGTCTAGGAATGGATACAAGATTCTGTCTCTCTGGGGCCTGTGCTGTGGTGTAGCAGGTAAAGCCACCACCTGCAGTGCTGGCATCCCAAATGGGCGCCAGTTCAAGTCATGGCTGCTCCACTTCCAATCCAGCTCTCTGGTATGGCCTGAGAAAGCAGTAGAAGATGGCCCTAATCCCTGGGCCCCTGCATCTGCGTGAGAGACCAGGAAAAGCTCCTGGCTACTGACTTTGGAAAAGCACAGCTCCAGCTGTTGTGGCCAACTGGGGAGTGAACCAGCAGATGGAAGACCTCTCTCTCTCTGCCTCTCTGTGTAACTCTTTCAAGTAAAATAAATAAATCTTTAAAAATTCTCTTTATCTCTCTCTGTAACTTTGCCTTTCAAACAAATAAAATGTTTTTTAAAAATTCTAGATGTCCCCAAAATGTTTTTGTTACGTCTTTTCATGTATAAAAATGCAGTTATTTCCTAGCACGTTTTAATCAGACAATAGAAGCTATGGGCAGGTACTCTGTACAGCTAATGATAGTTCATAACTATTTCCCAGACATTAAGATTTTTTTATACAGAATTTTTTTTTTTTTTTGGACAGGCACAGTTAGACAGTGAGAGAGAGAGAGAGAGAGAGAGAGAGAGAGAGAAAGGTCTTCCTTTTTTCCATTGGTTCACCCCCCAAATGGCCGTTACGGCCGGTGCACTGTGCAGATCTGAAGCTAGGAGCCAGGTGCTTCCTCCTGGTCTCCCATGCGGGTGCAGGGCCCAAGCACTTGGGCCATCCTCCACTGCCTTCCCGGGCCACAGCAGAGAGCTGGCCTGGAAGAGGAGAAACCGGGACAGAACCGGCACCCCAACCGGGACTAGAACCCGGGGTGCCGGTGCCGCAGGCAGAAGATGAGCCAAGTGAGCCGTGGCGCCAGCCTCCCAGAATCTCATTTTACTTCACCAAGTTTAGTCATTAACTCCATATTCACAGATGAAGAAATAGAAGCTCAGAGATGTTCAGTGATTTGCCCCGGGTCTCCTGAAAGGTTTTTTATTTTTTTAAAATATATTTGTTTTCACTTTATTTGAAAGGCAGAGAAACGCAGATAGAGCAATAGATAGATCTCCCATCCACAGGTTCACTCTCTAAATGCCTGCAGCAGCTGGCAATGGGCCAGGCTCAAGCCAAGAGCCTGCAATTTAATCCAGGTCTCCCATGTGCGAGTGTGGCAGGAATCCAAGTACTTGAGCCCTCACCTGCTGCTTCCCAGGGTGTGCACTAGCAAGAACCTGGATTGGAAGAGTTCCAGAAGCAAAGACTAAAACCAGGTATGTCGACACATGTATACAGATGGTCCCCATCTAATGATGATTCAGTTTATGATTTTTTAACTTTACAATGGTGTGAAAATGCTATGTACTTAGAAACTATACTTCAAGTGTTGAATTGTTATCTATTCCTGGGTTAGCAATGTGTGGGACAGCATCCTCTCCTGATGCTGCAGGATCACAAGGGAAAAAACTCACAACAGAGTGCTGTGTAACTAAGCTAGGATGTTTGCTAGGTTAGGTGCATTAACCCCATTGCTGACTAAAAATGCATCTAAATGCATTTTTTTTTTTTTACTTATAACATTCTCACCTTATGATGGGTTTATGGGACATAACCTTACTGTGAATGGAGGAGCATCTGTATGTGATCTGAAGCCAAATACAAATGACAGATCTGTTAGGTATCTCAAAGTAATGCTTGAATTTTTTTTAATAGACTACAAGGTATTTCAAAACATGGATGCAGAAAGGTACCTTGAGCACTTTCCATTCATATGCCACTTTTAAACAAATTATTTTGAATGGCAATTATATATGGTTTATTTACCAAAATTACCTTATCACTTTATATTCACACCACACACACCAGGCAATCCTTACATTTCACATTTTTTTTTTTTTTTGCATGTTTTTTGTTGACCCATAGAAACAACAGATATATTCCAGAGGCTGCCACGGTCTTACAAAGGAAGGCATAATACATAAAAACAAAGTAATGAAAAAGTCTGCTATGCATTCTTTCAAATTGGACCCTTTTACCTAATTCAAGGATAGAATTAACACTTAATGGATGTTCACTGGACAAAAATCCGTAACTGTTTATTTCAAGTGAAACAAAGATGCCATTCAAATTTTTTCATAGAAAAGAGGTGCCAGAAGCATAAAGATAAAATCACAACTCATCTTTTTAAAAAAAATCACAAATATTAAATGGTTTATTTAAAAAAAATAGTCCAAGTCAGATGAGAGCTTACTCTTACTGTAAAAAATTAATACAAAAGGATAGAGGCTGGCGCCGTGGCTCAACAGGCTAATCCTCCGCCTTGCGGTGCCGGCACACCGGGTTCTAGTCCCGGTCGGGGCACCGATCCTGTCCCGGTTGCCCCTCTTCCAGGCCAGCTCTCTGCTGTGGCTAGGGAATGCAGTGGAGGATGGCCCAAGTCCTTGGGTCCTGCACCCCATGGGAGACCAGGAGAAGCACCTGGCTCCTGCCATCGGAACAGCGCGGTGTGCCGGCCGCAGCGCGCTACCGCGGCGGCCATTGGAGGGTGAACCAACGGCAAAAGGAAGACCTCTCTCTCTGTCTCTCTCTCTCACTGTCCACTCTGCCTGTCAAAAAAAAAAAAAAAAAAAAAGGATAGAGAGGTTAGCTGTTCAATCTGATAACCACTAACTACAGGTAGCTATTAAGCACTTAAAATATCATAGATGGTCTGAACCCAGATTTGCTGTAGTGTAAAAGACTTAGTACAAAGAAAGAATATAAAAATCTCAGTAAGTGCCTTTTACTGATTACATGCTGACATGATAATATTTTAGATATATTAGTTTAAATAAATATTTGAATTAATTTTACTTATTTCCTTTCATATATTTAGCATGGCTACTGGAAAATTTTAAAATAGATGGGGCCAGCACTGTGGCATAGCGGGTAAAGCCACCACCTGCAGTGCCGTCATCCCATATGGGCGCTGGTTCAAGTTCCGGCTTCTCCCCTTCTGATCCAGCTCTCTGCTCTGCCTGGGAAAGCATTAGAAGATGGCCCAGGTCCTTGGGCCCCCATATCCACATGGGAAGACCAGGAGGAAGCTCCTGTTACCTGGTTTCGGATTGGCACAGCTCTGGCCATTGCAGACAACTGGGTAGTGATCCAGCAGATGGAAGATCTCTCTCCCTCTCCCTTTCTCTTTGTGTAACTGATTTTCAAGTAAATAAATAAAACTTAAAAAAAAAAAATAGAGGCTGGTGTTGTGCCATAAGTAGGTTAAGCCTCTGCTTGTTGCGCTGGGCTCTGGTTCGAGTCCCAGCTGCTCCTCTTCTGATCCTGCTCCCTGCTTAGGCCTGGGAAAGCAGTGGAAGATGGCCGAAGTGCTTGGACCTTGCACCCACGTGGGAAACCTGGAAGAAGCTCCTGGCTTCAGATCAGCTCAGCTCTGGCCATTGCAGCCATTTGGGGAGTGAACCAGTGGATGGAAGACACCTCTCTTTCTTTCTGTCTCTACTTCTCTGTAACTCTGTCTTTCAAATAAGTAACTAAATAAATATATTTTAAAAAGTATTTCTTTAAAAATATAGTGCTACAAAAAGTTTATGAAAAAAGGGAATTAAAAGGCAAGTTTGGCCGGCGCCGCGGCTCACTAGGCTAATCCTCCGCCTTGCGGCGCCGGCACACCGGGTTCTAGTCCCGGTCGGGGCACCGATCCTGTCCCGGTTGCCCCTCTTCCAGGCCGGCTCTCTGCTGTGGCCAGGGAGTGCAGTGGAGGATGGCCCAAGTGCTTGGGCCCTGCACCCCATGGGAGACCAGGAGAAGCACCTGGCTCCTGCCATCGGATCAGCGTGGTGCGCCGGCCGCAGCGCGCTACCGCGGCGGCCATTGGAGGGTGAACCAACGGCAAAAGGAAGACCTTTCTCTCTGTCTCTCTCTCACTGTCCACTCTGCCTGTCAAAAAAAAAAAAAAAAAAAAAAAAAGGCAAGTTTATTTTGGTGCAAAAAAATTTAAATCCACATACAGTTTTTCATAATATGCATTTCCCATGAACTTTTTTTTTCTTAAGCTTTATTTATTTATTTGAAAGGCAGAGTTTTATAGAAGCAGAGGCAGAGAAATAGAAGTCTTCCATCCACTGGTTCACTCCCCAAATGGCTGCAATAGCTGGAGCTGGACTGATCCAAAGCCAGGATCCAGGAGCTTCTTCTGGGTCTCCCACGCAGATGCAGGGACCCAAGGATTTGGGTCATCTTCCACTGCTTTTCCAGGCGATAGCAGAGAGCTGGATAGGAAGTGAGCAGCTGGGACTCGAACTCATGCCCATATGGGATGCTGGCACTGCAGGTGATAGCTTTACCTGCGCCAGCCCCGTCCGTGAACTTTTTAAAAAGACTCTTGCTTTTCAAAATTTTTTTTGCACCCCAATGAACTTATTATTTAACTCCATTTTCCACAATTTTTTTAGAGTATCTTTATATCTTCTCTGGGGTGCCACAAAGTTCACTACCCCCCCATCCTACTGCATTCTCCAGAAGTTCTCTCTCATTATAGTTTAGCATATTTTCTTTCAGACTTTTGTTAAATGTTTAACAAATGTTTATAAACATAAATAAAATGCTAAGCATTTATAAACATGAAACAAATGCTATACATCTTCCCATAAAAATATGTTTATATATATGTATATATACACACACACATACATATATGGTATTATAGTTTGTTTTATTTATTTTTTTTAAAAGATTTATTTATTTATTTGAAAGAGTTACACAGAGAGGAAAGGAAAGGCAGAGAGAGAGAGAGAAAGAAAGATCATCCATCTGCTGGTTCACTCCCCAATTGGTTGAAGCCAGTAGCCAGGAGCCTCTTCTGGGTCTCCCATGCAGGTACTGGGGCCCAAGGACTTGGGCCATCTTCCACTGCTTTCCCAGGCCATAGCAGAGAGCTGGATGGGAAGAGGAGCAGCCAAGAATCGAACAGGCGCCCATATGGGATGCTGGCACCACAGGCGGCGGCTTTACCCACTACGCCACAGAACAGGCCCCTTGCTTATTTATTTAACATGAGTACAGTTTAAAGATTTTTCCATGTCACTACATATGGGTTTATCTTATTCTCTTTCATGATGGATATTTATCCATAGTAAGGATGAACCACAATGTTCTTC
The DNA here is from genome assembly GCF_033115175.1 of Lepus europaeus. NCBI lineage: Eukaryota > Metazoa > Chordata > Mammalia > Lagomorpha > Leporidae > Lepus > Lepus europaeus. Next base: position 105,329,512 of record NC_084829.1, read on the forward strand.
AGACCTTATTAATAAATACTTGTCACTTCCTAGCTGCTCTTGTTATAAATAATGATATTATAAAACATTCTCATGCATATATCTATGTGCATTTGTGGGAGAATTCTGTAGGACACCCTTCTAGAAATAAAACTATAGTGTCAAAGACTATGAAATTCTGCCAAATGGGCTACTCCACTTTCAAAACAAAAATAAAACACCTGGTTTGTGACCATCCGTAATTTCCCCTTTAAGTTTCTGAAATGATAAGGACATAAGTTTCACACCTAGGATTCAGTGAAGAAAAACAACTCCAACTTGTGCCTTGAAATCAGCCCAGACTTAGCCATTGATTATGGTGGTGATTCTAGAGCTCCCTCTGAAAATGACCTCCGTTTCTCTGGAAATGGTACCTCTCTCCAATGCCCTCAGACCATAAGGTGGAGAGTAGCTGTCACATATGTTCCACATAGCTGTTTCTTCCACCCTGGCTGAGTGACCCCCAGCTGAGCACCTGGCCCAGCCTACGTACGGCATGCAAATTTGTTTTCCAGGGAATGCGAACTTCAGGGTTTTCTGGGAGATGCTCAAGCAGCATTCAAGAAGAGCATCTGAACACATAGTCATGCACTGCTCATGTCATTTCTGTGGCTACTACATGTACTGTTAGACACCAGAAAGCACAAAGCTGAAGAGTTCAGATTCTGGACTCAGATGGCTTAGATCCACATCCCAGCTCTGCCATTCATTAACTCTGTGACCTTGAACATTAGCTGGGCCACTCTCAGCGCCCAGTCTTTACACCTAAAATGGTGATGTCAGCACAGGTCACAGTGTTGTGAGGGTTAATTGTTAACTGACCGTAGAGATAGTTCTTAGAACAGCACCTTTACATAGTGAGTGGTTACTGAATGTTAACTTTCAACTGCTTGTGCATCAGCACACCTGTCTCTTAAAATAAATCTTTAGAGGAAACTTTACCTCCCACCTAGCTGCTAAGTACAGGTCAGGACGGAGTCACCTGCAGGGCAGTGAGCCCCCAACCCAGGGTGACAGGGAGTCACCGTGGCATCACAACATCCATGATATTGTGGGGACATTGTGGATTTGGCAAGATCCAGAATCCCCTGGACTTCTGATGCTCTCTTGGTGACGGGCAATTGTTTTCTACCCCTCCATACCCTCCTCAGCCTCCAGGCCTGACCAGCCTTTGACGTTCCTTGATGAACCTATGAGAAATCATTTATTTAGACTAATACATCTGTGTTACGGAGGAAGATCCAGCAGACAGGAAAGGCTGACTGAATAATTAACGCCTCATGGGTGGTAGATATTTGAACTGTTATCCAGGTCCCCTAAATCCCATCTGTTGCTTTTTCTTCTACAATCAATAAGTTTGCTTCATCAGCAAAGAAAATATTATTTATTTATTTATTCGAAAGTCAGAGTTACACAGAGAGAGGAGAGGCAGAGAGAGAGTTCTTCCATCTGCTGGTTCACTCCCCAATTGACCAAAACAGCTGAAGCTGTGCCAATCCAAAGCCAGCAGCCAGGAGCTTCCTCTGGGTCTCCCACATGGGTGCAGGGACTAAAGCACTTGGGCCATCTTCTGCTGCTTTCCCAGGAACATTAGCAGGGAGCTGGATCAGAAGTAGAGCAACCAAGGCTCAAACCAGAGGCCATTTGGTATGCCAGCACTGCAGGTCAGGACTTTAACACGTTGTGCCACAGCGCCAGCAACACAGAATATTTTCTTTAAAATATCAATACTTCACCTTGCAAATAAAATTGCCAACTATTTCAAGTGATCTCAGTGGCTGGATCAGGGACAACTCTAGAAAGATGGTAAATTTGCTTTCCGAGTCCTGTCTCCTTGCAGTTTGACCATCTTCCACCTCAAATATCTACTGCCCTCTTATTTTTACCTTGTTTCCCCACATCAGACCCTTTCTCTAGGAATAACCCTAAGTCATCTATACTTTAAAGCAAGTGTAAGTTTACTTACAAGTTTACCTAACCAGTGGGTTCAATTAAAAGAAGCTCTGGTTTTGAATCTTGATTTCATTTCCTATGAACTGCAGAAACTTATAAGTTATTTTATTCCCCAACCTCATTTGAAAATGGAGTCAACAGGCCAGTGCCGCGGCTCAACAGGCTAATCCTCCGCCTGCGGCGCCGGCACACTGGGTTCTAGTCCTGGTCGGGGCGCCGGATTCTGTCCTGGTTGCCCCTCTTCCAGGCCAGCTCTCTGCTGTGGCCCCAGAGTGCAGTGGAGGATGGCCCAAGTGCTTGGGCCCTGCACCCGCATGGGAGACCAGAAGCACCTGGCTCCTGACTTCAGATCAGCGCGGTGTGCCAGCCGCAGCGCGCTGGCCACAGCAGTCATTGGGGGGGTGAACCAATGGCAAAGGAAGACCTTTCTCTCTGTCTCTCTTTCTCACTGTTCACTCTGCCTGTCAAAATAAAAAATTAAAAGAAAAAAAGAAAAAGAAAAGAAAATGGAGTCAACAACAGGTAGTTTATATTACTGTTGTTAAGAGCAAATAAATTCCATTCACTGTGCAAGCAACAAGCATTTATGGAATATCAGCTATCCACTGGGAAGCAGAGATGGCCTATTCCTAATTATACCAGCTTAGAGGGGTGGAGAGATAATAAGTGCTCTTCTCTGTTTTTAAACAAGTAGGCCTAGTTCTCTAGCTTTATTTATTCATTCAGGAAACATTTATTAAGTACCTGTTCCATGGAAGGTACCACTCCAGAACACAGGGAATAGAGTAGATTAAAACACTGCTTTAGAAACTTATACTCCAGTAGGAAAGAGGCTTGAAGTTATAGATTAGTCCCTAGACTTTGCTTAAGCTAGGTTTAGGACTCTTTTTAGAACAGGAGAATATCGAGGACGGTGGTCTTTCATCATCCATCCTGTCTCATTCACAGTGGTCGAAACTGAGGCCCAGTGGCTCTAAGCACTTGGTTCAGGGCCATATACGTAAATTATCCAAAGAGGCCAAGTACCTTGGTCTTTCTGGGGATGCAGATAGTAAGAGTATAAGCTCTCTCTGTCTCTCTCACTGTCTAACTCTGTCAAAAAAAAAATATAAGCTGTACTTCTAATTTTTTCTAAATGTTCATCATGCTTTTCTAAATGTTTATCATGTTTCAAGAGCCTGACAAAACAATTTAAGTTTCCTGGTTGAACCCTTCTCAAAATACTTGTTTAGTGACAAGATAAAATCAGCACAAGATGAGCAAATTCTTTTACTGTGCTGGAATGCATATGTTCCAGAAATTATATTTTTTGGTGGTCCTTTAGATACAGTACATAGATATATCATTATAAAAAGATTTTTAAAAAGATGTATTAGTATTTGATAGGTAATCTTAAAAATCAATTAACATTGATTACATGGTGCTAAAATAGTAAAAAAAGATCAGAGATGAATTTTGTAATCAAATTTGGTGAAGCTTATCTGCTAATAAACAAAAACTGAGATGTCTGAAAACGTCCCCTGTCACCTCGAAAAACATTTTAAATTTGCAAAATATGTTAAGTTTACAATTTTGGCTTCAAGCCCAAAACAGCTATAAATATTAGGACCTGATTTTCATAGAGACTTTGAGGACCACATTGCTTCTGTTGCATCTTCTCTCCCACAGTTAAATCTCTCTTTTCCTGGCCTGACTTCTCCTGGCCTTCTGCATCCATAGTACTGGTCCCCAGTTTTGGAGAAGGCAGGTGATATGGGTTGTTAAACTCTGTATACATTCTGAGAATGTATATTTTTAGCATATAACTCATTGGAAGGATGGCCAAATGTGCATGCAATTCTGTCCATCTTAGGAGTATCTGTGGTATGCCAGAAACTGCTTGCTGATGTCGTTGCACAGTTAAAACATCAGAGTTCTGCCCTCCAGGAGTTTATACCCTGGGAGCAATAAAAAATAATACTAGTGGCTGGCATCGTGGTGTAATGTGATAAACTACTGCCTGCAACATCAGCATCCCATGACTTCCGGTTTGAGTCCCAGCTGTTCTACTCCCAGTCCAGCTCTCTGCTAACGTGCTGAGGAAAGCAGCGGAAAGTGGCCTAAGTAATTGGGGCCCTGACACCCACGTGGGAGACCCAGATGGAATTTCAGGCTCCTGGATTTGGCCTGGCCCAGTGCTGGCTATTGTTGGCTATTTGGAAAGTGAATCAGTGGATGAAGATTCTCTCTGTGTCTCTCCCTCCCTCTCTAACTCTCATTTCAAATAAATATTAAAATAAACCTTTAAAAAATTAATAATAAATAGAAGCAGGTATCCAAAAATGCCCCCTGTTCACCCTGGAAAACACATGAACTCTGCAAAGGGATATAACTACAAATTCAAGCCAGAAAACATTTTACTCATGTTTTAAGTCAATGCTAAATAGCAGATTAAAAAGTTTGAAGTCTAAAAACTAAGTGGAAAACTTGAAGCTCATTAGCATACTTCTAGTTCATAGATGGGGTACTACTCCTATTCCAGATTATTATTATTATTATTATTTTTTACAGGCAGAGTGGATAGTGAGAGAGAGAGAGAGAGAGAGACAGAGAGAAAGGTCTTCCTTGTGCTGTTGGTTCACCCTCCAATGGCCGCCGTAGCCGGCACACTGCGACCAGCGCACCACGCTAATCTGAAGGCAGGAGCCAGGTGCTTCTGCTGGTCTCCCATGGGGTGCAGGGCCCAAGGACTTGGGCCATCCTCCACTGCACTCCTGGGCCACAGCAGAGAGCTGGCCTGGAAGAGGGGCAACCAGGACAGAATCCAGCGCCCCGACCGGGACTAGAACCCGGTGTGCTGGTGCCGCAAGGCGGAGGATTAGTCTATTGAGCCGCGGCGCTGGCCCCAGATTATTTTTTAAAGAGGCATTTGAGAGTGTAGTAGCTGACTTAATTGTGCTTATTTTGACCAAACTGTGCAAAATCTCTATGCTTTTCCAAGTAATCTGAGCATCTTGCACTTCTGGTGAGTTTCACATTCCCTTCCTGCCTTTATACATTTCACGTGTAATCATCTGGGCACTCTGCTGCCATGACTTTGTTGTTCTATGGTTTAGTTAATTCCTGCGCACAGAATGGTCTTGTCTCATCTCGTCTCTTCTTTTCTTTTTCTAAGGATGTATTCGAAAGGAAGAATTAGAGAGTGGAGGGAAGACACAGAAAGAAAGAGATCTTCCATCTGCTGGTTCTTTCCCCAAATGGTCGCGGCAGCCAGAACTGGGTCAGGTGGAAGCCAAGAGCCTGGAACTCCACCTGGGTCTCCTATAGAACCCAATTATTTGGGTCATCTTCCACTGCTTTCCCAAGCATATCAGCAGGGAGCTGAATGGGCAGCCAGGACTCTAACTGGGACAATACGGTGCCATAACGCTTGGCCCCTTACAAAACGGTTTCTTTCTTTCTTTGTTTTTAACCCCTCCCCCCAAGAATGGTTTCTTTAAGGGAGACCAGCTTCCTCTCACCATCTTGCATTCCTAGATTTTCTTATGTTTAATTACTTAAAGAGTAACCTAAGCTTATAATAATTACTTTAAAAATATTAATGACTCTTCTCTTTACAAATAAGTATGTTTATAAGTAAACACTAAATTGGAAGACTGTTTGGACTAAAACCAGCCTGAAACAGCTGAGCAGAAGCTATCAGTTTCCTTTCTTGATAGTTGATAATACCAAAGGACTCACAAACCAGTTTGGAAGTCAAACATCAGCAGAACATAATAAGAAAGGAACAAAGACCCATTTAATAAATATCCAATTCAGATTACATATGGTGCCATGACAAGAAGATAAAATAAGTGTCAAATTTTAGAAAAACAAAGTGTACAAAGGGTGGGCAAGGTGGCACAGTGGGCTAAGCCTCTACTTGGGACATCCATACCCCACAGTGAAATGCCTAGGATCTGGTTACAGCTCCAAGCCAGCTTTCTGCTAATGCAACTGGGAGGCAGCACATGATGGCCCAAGTACTTGGGTCCCTGCTATCCACTCAGAAGACCCAGATGGAGTTTCTGGTTCCTGGCTTCAGCCTGGTCCAGCCCCAGTTGTTACGGACATTTGGGGAGTGAATCAGTGGATGGAAGGTCTGTCTGTCTTTTTTCTGTCATTCTGCCTTTCAAATAAATAAATAAATCTTTTAAAAATGTTTTTAGCAATGAGAAAATCATTTAAGACATGGTCTGTGGTTTGAGAGCTCAGAGTTTGGCTGGAGATACAATACGGAAAAAGATTTAACAAGGGGCTGGTGCTGTGGTGCAGTGGGTTAACGCCCTGTCCTGAAGCACCAGCATCCCATATGGGCGTTGGTTCGAGACCCGGCTGCTCCTCTTCCAATCCAGCTCTCTGTTGTGGCCTGGGAAAGCAGTAGAATGGCCCAAGTCCCTGGGCCCCTGCACGCGTGTGGGAGACCAGGAAGAAGCTCCTGGCTTTGGATTGGTGCAGCTCCAGCTGTTGCGGCCAATTGGGGAGTGAACCATCGGATGGAAGACCTCTCTCTGTGCCTCTCCTCTCTCTGTGTAATTCTGACTTTCAAATAAATAAATTAATCTTAAAAAAAAAAAAAGATTGAACAAGGTAACTACAAAATATATAAGAGTAATATGAATGTCAGGGTCCCTAGTTGCTGAAGGGGTATTCAATTATGATCACTAAGGATTGGTGGGGAGGAGTGGATGGGAAGGCTAGAATGTAGAGGTTACAGGAGAACTGGGCTTTTCTGGGATCACTGATAGCAAGGCTGCTGCTATGGCTTATGCCTACTGGTGTCACGGGGGGCTGCCACTGCAGTTAGCTGGAGACTCCAGGAGGGTGGCTGCTGCTGCTCGTCCAAACAGGGCTCCCCTGCCAGTGCTGGACAATGAGCAGAGCTGATAGCTGCCATGGAGTGGCTCGAGAAAGAATGGCTGCAGCCAGCAGACTGAAACTGCAACATGGGTGGGGTGTACGCTTAGGACAAAGACTTGAGTGTGTCACCTCAGGGCCTGAGAAAAAAAGAAATTAGTCTAATAAAGGAGCAAAATCCAGCAACATCCCTCATCTTACAGCCAGAGCCCCAAATGACTTCAGTAAATTAAGAATAAAATGAGTGAATTGCTATTATCTGCCAAAAAGTCATTTTCACAGGGACAAAAGAAAATTAACATGCTTCTTATTTATGTTTTGCTTAAGTAAGATTACCTGAGCCAGTGAAACACGCACTAACAGTTGGGCCTTACATAGCATGGAAGAATATTCACTGCCAGTTAATTATCTGAATGTCAAGTCATTATACTACCTAATTTCACCGGCATACTTTCATCTCCAGCAAGTGCCCTGCTGTGGTCTAAAACAGAGGTCTACATATTAATCAGAGCAGCCTTATCGAGTTAATTCCATTCGAAGAGAGCAGAGAAATAAATGACGCTAACTTAGCCCTCTGTCTTCCCTCTCATCCTAAAGAAAAGAAGGCAGTGAAGATTTCTAACGGGAGAGCTGATAACAGAGAACACTCTGGCGAGCCGTCTTAAAAGATAACAATGTTCAGCTTTCCTTGGCCTTAAGTTGAAGTCACAGGATGAGATGATTCGTAATGGAACTTTCCTTCCATTGTGCAGGTCCTGCCCTACCACGGCCCTTTTCTTCAGGAAAGACTGAGCCAGGAGAGAGCAGGAGAGCTTCAGCGCTCACACCAGGGGAAAGGAAGGGGGCTGGACTGTTTCTCAGGTGGCCCACTGTAGGCAGCTGTCACTTTGATCCCTGATAACAAAAGCAATTACATTTCTCTGTATTTTACACAGTATTTACATGGTTATTCTAATTATACTATTAATGCAACTCTTGAGCAGTTACATGGCACAACCCATAGTTGTATATTTATCAAGATAAATAAAGAATTATGAACATTTCTCCATATAATATATGATTTAAACCCTAAAGCAAGAAAATCCAGAATAGCCTACTTATATTAGTCTGCCCAGGACGACACAACAAGACAGCACAGACAAGGTGGCTTCCTGGGGTGAGGAACCTTTTTTCTGCCCAGTGACATCTGGATATTTACAATATCATTCGTGGGTCATACAAAATTATCAACATAAAATTAGCCTGCTATAGATTTATTAAATTTTGAGTCCCACCTGCAGTTGCCTTAGCAGGGCCAGATCAAATTATTTCAGATGCCATAACATGGCCCATGGGCTGGATGATCCCTACTGCCGGTAGACAGACATCTACTTTCTCACGGTTCCAGAGGTTGAAAGCACACAGTGGAGATGCTAACAAATTCAGCTTCTGGTGAGGGCTACCTTCTGGTTTGCAGACAGCTAGCTTCTCACTGTGTGCCCACGCAATCTTTCTTCTGTGTGTGCATGGTGCGGGAGCCACCTCACTGTTGTCTCTCCCTCTCCTTTTAAGTTAATCAGTCCTATGAGAATAGGACCTCACCATTAACACCTCATTTAACCTTAACTGCCTCCCTAAAGGTCCCATCCCCAAATACAGCCAGTCACATTAGGGCTTCAATTTACAAATTTTGGGGGATACCATTCATTCACACCTACTAAGCAATATCTATGTACAGTGTTCACAGTCTGACAACATACCAAGTCAAAGAAATAACACTGAATTCAGTTTATTACAAAACACAATTAAAACTGAAGTCCATTTGTAAAAACAAGCATATTTTAATGTATATTCTGTTTCTTTACTCTCTAAAGCACAATTTTGGTAGAATCTAAGACAAAAGATGAATAAGACAAATGCAGTCCTGTCCTTTAAGATTTTATAATGATTGTGAGAAAGAAAAAAGTAGATCATATCAATAAAGTATGATAAGTGGATATCTCAAAAAGTTCATGGAAAATAGAATTTAAGATGAAATTTATTTTGGTGTAAAAAAATTGGAATCCATGCATAACAAAGATCTTTTAAAAGTTGATGGAAAATGTGTATTATAAAAAATTATGCATGGATTTCCAAATTTTTACAACAAAATAAACTATCTTTTCATTCCATTTCTACAAACTTTTGGAAACACCCTCATATACTACCGTTATTAAGAAAATGAGTTTGGGCCGGCGCCGTGGCTCAACAGGCTAATCCTCTGCCTAGCGGCGCCGGCACATGGGGTTCTAGTCCCGGTCAGGGCGCCGGATTCTATCCCGGTTGCCCCTCTTCCAGGCCAGCTCTCTGCTGTGGCCCGGGAAGGCAGTGGAGGATGGCCCAAGTCCTTGGGCCCTGCACCCCATGGGAGACCAGGAGAAGCACCTGGCTCCTGCCTTCGGATCAGCGCGGTGCGCCGGCCACAGCGCGCCGGCCGCGGCGGGCATTGGAAGGTGAACCAACGGCAAAGGAAGACCTTTCTCTCTCTCTCTCTCTCTCTCTCTCTCTCTCTCTCTCTCACTGTCTACTCTGCCTGTCAAAAATAAAAATAAAGAAAATGAGTTTGAAGATGGGTGTTTGGCACAGCAGTTAAGATGACAGTTGGGACACCCGGTTCCTACATTGGAGTTCTCAGGTTCAGGTCTCAGTTCTGCTTCTGACTCCAGCTTCCTGCTGATGCACATCCTGGCAGACAAGCATATGATGGCTCAAGTAGTTGAGTCTCTGCCACTCACGTGGGAGACCCAGATTGAGTTCCAGGTTCCTGGCTTTGGCCTGGCCCAGTTTTGTCTCTATGCCTTTCAAATAAATAAATTTCTCTTTTTTAAAGTATGTTTGAAGAAAAATCTGGTTTAAATCTGAGATTTGCTACTGATTGGCTACGTAGATCTTGGCTAAATTATTTAACATCTCGAAGTCTTACTGTCTTTATTTATATAAAAAGACTTTCACTACTGACGAAAGGTTAGGATGGTTATAAGACATAAATGAGATAATACATACAAAGTGCTTTCAACACAATGTCTTGGCACAGGGTCTGTGTTCAGTATGTGGTAGCTATTATCAGTGTTTGTACAGACTTGTGCAAGGTGTATTATGGAAGTCTAGAAGAGTGTACTTAGCTCTACCTGGGTGGGGGTCAGGGAAGATCTCCAGAGGAGATGACAGCAGAACCGTATCCTACGGAGTAAGTAAGAGTTAGTCTGAAAAAGAAAGGTGGGAACAGTATCATTCAGAGGAAACACACAGTGTATGCAGGGCACTGCAAGTATCTGGCATTTGCTGGCAGATCTAGTGCAAGAATGGTTATTACTCAGTTCCCATTTGCTTTGGCATCCTACAGCATAGTTGCTTCTTCCTTCACATGGTTTGCCATTCATCTTCCCCAGAAATATGCTCCCTACCCTTGACAGCTATGTTGGATTTGTATTGCATGAACACTTCAGGGACAGGTGTTTGGTGCAATGGTTAAAAGGCTGCTCCAGATGACTGCATCCTTTACTGGAATATCTAGGTTCAAATCCCAGCTCCATTTTGGAATCCAACTTCCTGCTAATGTACTGCTTGGAAGGCTCAAATATTTGGGCACCTGCCTCCCATGTGGGAGACTTGGATTGAGTTCCTGGTTCCTGTCTTGGTCCTGGCCCAATTCTGGCCATTGAGGGCATTTTGAGGGTGAATCAGAAGATGGGAGATCTCCATCTTTCTGCCTATAAAATAAAATAAAAATGAACAAAAATTTTAAAAAAGAGATGAGACAACTGTCTAGACAAAGTAGACAGGCCCAAGATTCAGAACTATGGTGCATGAACAGAGTTATGCTCTCCCATCAGCTACTTCCTTTCATCTCCCTAGGCTTCCATTTTCTTAGCTTGAGAATAATATCAGACATCACATTGCTAGGAAGAAACCTAAGAGCTGCCTAGCTTTTCACATGATTTTCTAGGTCTATTCCAGGAAATCTAAACATGTGCTCACATTCTAATTTTACATACCATGCTGAGAATTCTACTTCATAAAAATGATGAACTATAGTATATAAACCAAGAATACACTTCCTTACCCAGGAGTTCAAAATATATTAAATTTTTTGTTTTGGGAAACAAAAATTTCATTCTCTTAGAATTCCAATTCTGTGTTTTCAGAAATTATAAATTAACTAGGACTGCATTTGTTTTATAATATGAAGTTGGGCCCAATTCTACTCTTTAATTCATATTTTTCAAGTCTAAATATTGTGTAAGGTATCCTGTGGGCCTTTAGTATACTTGGGACTCATATTTCAGAGTAATTGGTTTGTTAGATATCTTTTTCTTTCTATCAAAGAACATAAAATTCTTATAACAAAATGAGAATAAAGGTTAAAAAAATAAACTAAAACAAAACTATGGGAAAGATCATAAGAGGCTACCAACACTGTCTTCAAAGCATTAATTCCCTGAGCTAAACCCAGATATACAAAGCACAGTCTTACAAGTCTTACATATACTTAGAGGGAGCTTTTCATATTGTCACTTCTTTGCCAGTAGAGATCTCTCTCTCTCTCTCTCTCTCTCTCTCTCTGTCTTCCCCAACACGCACATTTAGGTCTTGTCACATGTTGGTCTCTGTACTGATAAAAGAGCAGCAATCCTTAGCAGAAGCTTCACATACTCAAATACAAAAGCTGTGGGAATGGGATAAGGACAGACAATTTCCTGTAGAGACGTTTTACACCCACCCACACACACACACACAATCTTTTAACCTAAAAATATATTTTTTCCCTTTAATTACAGTTTCCTATATAACCATTAGTGGGCTCCAGTGATGCCAGCCATATTTATTAGAGGCAGCATGTCAAATAGGGGTTGACAATTACAGTCTCTATCAATACATATTATGCCAGATGGTAATGAGCCATCCACAAAGGGCTAGCCATCCAAAATAATCACGTCGCTTTCCAGAGAAATGTCGAAGAGGTTATGGTTTATTACACAGTGCTCATTAGATATACAGTGGCAGCATTAGCAATTTTTCCTTCATTTGCGTCTCATTTAAGGATCTGCCCCCACAAGCACAGTCAAATTAGTACACGAGGTTAAAACCATTATGCCTAGAAAAAAATTAAGTTGCATTTTATTTTACAGTAATGGTGGATCAAAGGTCCTTGGAATCTATTATTTGTGAAACCATTATCTAACACAGAATATTAACAAAAGAGAGAATAAAAGCAATGCCCTGGCAGCATGGCTGTGACAGGAACGAAGGCAGATGGTTTGAAATAAGCAAACACCACATTACTTAATTAAATACCACTAAAAAAAGCTATCTTAAAAATAACACCAAGGTTGTGACATCAACTGACAAAAGTCACTAACTTAAAGTTAATGATGAAGTGCCAAGCTATACTTTGATATGCCTCGTTTATATCAACTTATTTTTAAACCTTTTTTATATTGCCTTTGTGCACAATTTGATTATAAATTCACCTCTGCTATATTTATTTCTTAAAAACATAACCTGACTTCTCACCTTTGTGGCAAACACATATTTATCGATATTTAATAAATTGTAACATGCAGATATAACTATTATAACTTGGAACATCTGGTCAAGAAGGCAGAACTTGGAAAAAGCTACAAAAATTAAAATGGATACTGCTAAATAATACTTAGTGGAGTTTACCAAATCAGCAGATAATTAGTTAACAGCATCTGAGTTATTGGCAGAGTAAACAGTTATAGCAAAGCGATCATTCGAAGAGACTTCTGTTGATAAAATGTTATTATTCATTAGAATCAGAGGGATAATATTCCAAATATACTTTTCCCATATTTTATCATTAATCAACTATATTGATTATTCAAGGATCTCTTGTTTTCATTTAATGAACGATTACTGAGTGCCTGTCATATATCAGACTCTGAGAAGGCACTGGAGGGAAGCAAGAGGGAAAACTACAGCTCTTGTGACTCAAGAAGCTCATGGCCAAGACAGTGAAGGATTCAGACAGGAAACCAAGTAATTTCAATCCTGGGCAGTAAATATTATCTCAGAAGTAACCACAGGTTGCCAAGAGAGCCCAGAGGAAGGGGGCCTAACTCAAATCTTGATGGAGTGAGGCAAGAATTTCCCGAAGAAGTAGCACTCACAGCAGGACCGAGTAGGGAATTCTACCCAATGAGAACCATGGGGGAGAAATACACTGAGAAGGTGGGTAAGGGAAGACAGAGGAATGGGACACAGCTGAAATGGATCAATGACCTCAGATTACCAGAATACACAACTGTAAGGGATCTCCTTTTCTTTTTTTTTTTTTTTTTTTTTAATTTTTGACAGGCAGAGTGGACAGTGAGAGAGAGACAGAGAGAAAGGTCTTCCTTTTGCCGTTGGTTCACCCTCCAATGGCCGCCGCGGTAGCGCGTTGTGGCCGGCGCACCGCGCTGTTCCGATGGCAGGAGCCAGGTGCTTCTCCTGGTCTCCCATGGGGTGCAGGGCCCAAACACTTGGGCCATCCTCCACTGCACTCCCTGGCCACAGCAGAGAGCTGGCCTGGAAGAGGGGCAACCGGGACAGGATCGGTGCCCCAACCGGACTAGAACCCGGTGTGCCGGCGCCGCAAGGCGGAGGATTAGCCTGTTGAGCCACGGCGCCGGCCGATCTCCTTTTCTGAAGTTGATATAAATGGGAGGAAAATATCCTGAATTATATTGATGGACTTTATGGAACAAAGTCAGCAAGAAGTCCTAAAATGGTTTAGACCATTTTTTTTTTTAATGTATCTTGAAGAAAACTGTGCTTTAGGTCCAGATCTGGTCAACCAAATTGTAGAGCAGGGGCCACCACTGTGGCACAGCAGGTTAAGCTACCATCTGCGACAGCAGCATCCCATATGAGCACTGGTTTGAATCCCAGCTACTCCACTTAACCTGGAAAACAGCAGAGGATGGCCAAAAAGCTTGAGCCCTGCCACTCATGGGGGAAACCTAGATGGAGGTCCAGGCTGGCTCGCTCTCGTGCTTTCTCTCTCTCTCTCTCTGGCTGGCTCGCTCTCGTGCTTTCTCTTTTCTCTCTCTCTCTCTCTCTCTATCTCTACATAGGGGGAACCTAGATGGAGTTGCAGGCTCGCTCTCTCACTCTCGCTCGCTCACACTTTCTCTCTCTCTCCTTTTCTCTAACTCTGCCTTTCAAATAATAAACAAATCTTAAAAAAAAAAATGCAGATATATGAATGTACAATCTACTTAATGTTAACTATAAGTCTGAATAATTTGCTACAACCAAATTTTGAATTTTCTTATTCTTTTTTTCCCCCAAAGACTTATTTATTCATTTATTTGAAAGAGTTCTAGCAAGAGACAGAGATAGAGAGGATCTTTCATTCACTGGCTCGCTCACCAGATGGCTGCAATGGCCTGTGCTGGGCTGGGCCGAAACTAGGAGCCAGGAGCTTCAGCCAGGTCTCCTACCTAGGTGGCGGGGGCCTAAACACATGGGCTATTTTGGCTGCCCACATATGAAGCTGGCATAGCAGGTGGCAGCGTTAGGTGCTAGGCCACAATGCCCGCCCCTCCTTAGTTAATCTTACTCTGCCCAACGAGATACAACAGTAATCTTGTATGTTTTTCCTTCAACTGACTAAACATGAGCTATCTGTAACAGCACCACTTTAATTTTTGTAATCTGTTTTTCATCTAGTATGTGCGTCTATTTTCAAAATACCTGCAAGATATAAAAAAATCTTTTAGAAGACAGAGAACAGATTCATTTAATTCCTTTGGAGTGGTACTCAGTACAATTTATGTATAATCCGATACTTTAGACAAATTTTTTTCTTTTTTATGGAAATGTCATTATGTCCTAATACAGTGTCTACTTATGCTCTGATTTACAGCCCAGTGGACTCCTGGGTAGACTGCTGGTTTCAAGAAGCCACTGAGAGTAGCATCATGACAGCAGTTTGTCCTTTCCTCTGGAGTAAAAGAGATTTCCTTATTTATCTACTCTGATGCAGCTTTTTAAATGACTGCCATTTTCACATCCTCAAAAGTGTTTTAATTCAGCAGTTTTTGACCTTCTAATATATTCTGTCTAATGAACAAGTGATAAGCACAGATTACATTTTTTTAAAAACTATACATAAAAGTACATCTCTATAACTTTGTACATGTACTATACACATAACTTTGAATAAACGGTTGTGATATTATTCCTGGATTTGAACCTTACTAGACTGTATTTTCTTCTACCAGAAAAGCCTCTGGTAAAGAACATCAGAAGTCACAAAAGGTATAAACGACCACAAGATGATAATTACAACACAGAACCAAGAAGTCATATTGCTGAACCACAGGAAAGCAAAAGGAACCAAACCTCAAAGTGATCATCACTGCTTAAGTGCACTTCAGCAGTACATATAATTATGAATGCCAAGGTACAAAGAGAGAACAAGACTGCTGAGGGTGGACCCACAGAAGGCCTTGGACAGCCCACTCCTCTGGGGAACCCGAGGCTTTGTTAAAGAGGCCACTGTGACAGTGCGGTTTCTTTCCACTGCTCTGTGGTCTGTCATTTGTTCAGTTGCTCTCCTCCTCTGCCCTATTCTACAGAGGTTGAGATGGCTCAGGTATTACATTAGATGATGTTCAATAACAGACAAAAAACACAGCTAGTAGTTGTGGGGAATATAGACAAGAATTTGATGAAAGACAGTGTGAAGAATTGAGAAGGAAAGGCACAAATGGGTGAGGGGGAGAACAAGGCAGTAAATTAATAGTCTGAATCACAGACTTTAATGCAGTCCCAGAAATAAATCTTTCCTCTATGTGTGTGACAAACCTGTTATTTTATCTCAAAATAACAACATGTCTGGATTTGGAGTTTTATGACCATGCATTCTCCAAAGACAGTACTCAAATTAAAAGCTTGCCTGACCTTCCAGTTTTAAGAAAGAAGGGAAGGGGCCAGTGTTGTGGCACAGCAGGTTAAGCCACTAGTTGTTACACCGGCATCCCATATTGGTGCCAGTTTGTGTCCTGGCTGCTCCACTTCCCATCCAGCTCCCTACTAATGTGCTTGGGAAAGCGGCAGAAGACAGCCCAAGTCATTGGGCCCTTGCACCCACATAGGAGACCCAGAAGAAGCTCCTTGCTTTGGTTTGGCAAAGCCATGGCTGTTGTGTGGCCGTTTGGAAAGTGAACCAGAAGATGGAAGAATCCTTTATCTCTGTTTTTCAAATAAAAGAATACATGTTTAAAAAAAAAAAAAAAAGGAAGAAAAGAAAAGAAATATGGGAAACTATCCAGGACACCATCAGACCTTTGGATTCAATGTCTAGCTTCTTATTTTATGGGTAAAAAATGAAAGCATGTCTAATATAATACTCATTTGTAACAATAACATGGGAGAGTCACCTTCACTGTTTGAGTGTAGTGCTGACCTAGTAATGGTCACCATTTCCATAACAAAGAAACGGTGAGCACTTCCTGCTTGACACCGGGTGGAGCACACACAGTTTGGGGTACTCAGATCTTTAAGGATCTTTAAGCAGGTGAAGAATTCTTCATAGAGGTTATTTTCCAAAATCTCTTTTAAAAAAATTTACTTATTTATTTCAAAGTCAGAGTTTCAGAGAGAGAGAGAGAGAGAGAGAGAGGGAGAGGAGAGAGGAGAGAGGAGAGAGGAGAGAGGAGAGAGGAGAGAGGAGAGAGGAGAGAGGAGAGAGGAGAGAGGAGAGAGGAGAGAGGAGAGAGGTATCTTCCATCTTCTGGTTCGCTCCCAGAGATGGCCACAATGGCCTGGCTGGGCCAGGCCAAAACCAGGAGCCTCATCTGGGTCTTCCACATGGGTGCAGGGGCCCAAGCACTTGGGCCATCTTCTGCTGCTTTCCCACGAACATTAGCAGGGAGCTGGATCAGAAATGGAGCAGCCCAAATGTGATACCACTGTCACAGGTAGCAGCTTTTACCCACTACGCACAATGCCAACTCGATTTTCCGAAATATCTATGGAAGCCATTCGTTTATCCTTGGAAAAAAGTACATCCGTTAATAAAAATTTCAATTTTGTTTAATTTTGCACCCTTTAATAAGATGAGATATTGGTCATCTCACAGCCATCAGATACGGAGATTGGCAGTTACAAGTGCATCTAAGAAAATGGAAAATCAAGTAATTGCGATTTTATGCAGAAAGTGTTTGGTAAACAGGCTATTTTTGAAAGGGGGTAGGGTAACAACAAAGGGGTGCTCAGTGGTGAAGAGGTTGGGAGATAATGTGCCCTGGTTAATTTCCTCTGCTTTCCCTTGGCCACCGCCTTCATGCCCCAAGGATGCCGGGGAAGTGGCCATCCATCCACAGTACATCCAACAGGAGGCCAGAAGAGGTCAGTGGAGAGCAGAGCCAGGCACCTGTCCTGCCACCCACAGGACTGGCTGCTGTAGACCTCAGCTAAGATAGAATACACCCTGACAGTCATTTGCTTACTCTGACACAATCAGAGCTGAGTTTAATCTTGTTGTAATACTTAACTTCTAAAGAAAGGTTTGAGATAGAAAACAAAAAACTTCTTTCGTGCACTGGTAAAAGGGAAGATATACCAAAAACCCCAGGAAGGAGACAATGAAGATTAAAAATGATAATGCTTTGATATTGACTTAACCATCCTATTTACTCTGAGATGGTACTTCATTATTTCTCAAAAACATAGGAGTTGTAGGTGCTCAAAAATTTCCATTTAAATATACTCAAAATCTGATTATTTGTGCTGGGTGGGTGGGTGGGTGGGGATGTGCAGTTAATAAGAACTGATCAAGTACAATGTCCCCAACTAATAAATTCTTTCTAAAACAAACTAGAGAATAGAAAAATTAAACGTGTTCTTAAATGTTTTAAATATAATTTTTTTCTACCTTTTACCTTCAGGGAAGTGTAAACAAAATAGAAAGCCCTCCCACTGGCATTTGAAGCTGAAGAATTAGAAAGGAAAAGGCCATGCAGATTTTTAGGTACCAGCTCCTGTGCTTTCACCTGCCTCCCTCAGCAACCGCCTTCTTTGAAGGCCCATCTGTGACACCCAAGAGCCAGCCTCAGCTACTTTCCCAACAAAATCTGATCTGAGGAGTGCTTGCTGAGGGTAAACTTGGCATAGTGTTCCAGATACAGAGAGAAGGGCAAACGTGAAAGACTATATGGTATCTGATGTCAAGAGCTTTGTGAATCTAACAGGGAAAGTCAATTAGATTAGAAAATGCTAAGACAAGACCTGAAACGTGTGGATATATCCAACAAATTACTGAGAGGACCAAGGTACCTTACCTGCTGTTCCTGAGGAAGATGAACTCTCAGCCAAATGCCACAGACAGGTAAAACAAAGTTTGTATAAGGTATCTTTGGAAATATGCCTGTTAAGCACTGCAAGTGTATCAAAAATAAAACCATAAATGGAATTAAACCCTACTAGTTTAGTATTATTCCATTAAAATTCCCTGACAATTCTGATTTTTCATCTTATTGTTTTTATTAAATTAAAATTGCCTATAAAGAGAGGAGAAAAGTAAATTCCTGGTTTTTAAAGATGTGCATTGAATGATATACAATTAAACACAAAAATGCATTTTAAGTGCAAAGTATCCTTCCACTGTTGCCAGAAAACAACAAAGGGGAGCTAAGTAATTTCACAGACATATTTTCTCACTCTCCTTCACTGGGAACACAATCATTTGCATGGCATAATAAGCTGTAAATTATAAACATTTTTACATAGCCTGCTGCAAAGAAAAGTCTGCCAGCTTTCTCTTATATTGGCTAGCGTTCAAGTGATTAACTGCAGCTTTGGAAGGAAAGGGTGGAAACTTGTTTTATGTCTCAGCTTGTTGGTTCTTTTATGTATAGCCTCTAAAAATCCGTTACATCATTATTTGCAATGAATATATAAGTAATTATAATAGAGTAATAAGAGCTTTGTATTACTGCAAGATACAAATTACCCATGGATAGCAGCAAATCTTACAGGTACATAATCATTCAAGTATTTCTTGATATGCTATCTCCAATGAGTACAACTATAACTAACAATACCAAAACTCAAAGCACTAAGCATTTGGGGACAATAACAAATGAAAGGGATTCTGCTCTTTGTCTAAATGAGAAGTCCATTAGACAGTACCTCTGCTTAAGGCACAAGTTGATTTTTAAAAATGGTTCTTGTATCAAAGAAAATATACAAGCTTCTGTATATCACAACAGTTAAAGAATAAATCTGTGAAAGAAGATGTGCAGTAAAAGATATATGTCATACAGAGTTTTTATTTTGAAATTGTACAGAGCTCTACCAAAATTCATGTTCAACCCCGAAGGAAATTTTGTCTCAATAAATCAACAATAATACATGGAACATTTGAGTGCTGGCCACAGTGCTAGGATTTTGAAAGCCAATGAAAAAGTATATAACAATTATGTAACTAAGGGGGGAGGGGAGGAGGAGGAGGAGGAGGAAGGGGAGAAGAATTATTCACAGAATAGTCCTCATAGGTTCCAGCTCTAATTGAGTCATGGCTTTTCCTAAGGTTTTGAATCCTGTATATGAGGTATGTTTGACCCTTACAAGCCACAAACTGAGGTGTTAGAGATACAGGACCCGTTATCTCCTCACCATCCTGGTGAAAACTAGTTTCTTTGAAATCAGCTCTATTTTCCACCATCACCCAGCTTCTCTCTCTGCATTCACTGATGTCCTTGGCCTCTTGCTCAGTCTGGTGGTTTTCCTGGTTGAATTCAATCATGTAAACCTCCCATCATGTAGTTTATCCCTCTATTCAATCTACCATATTCTGTCTAACTTACTCTCAGGCCACAACTGAAACATAAACATTCGGAATTGTTACACTTTTGAAATCTTCATTTCAAATCTCCTACTTTCTATCGGCCACCCCCTAACTTCTCAGCTCTCTCACTGCATTACTACTTCTGCCCCTGTAACCTGACTCATCATGACTGCCAGTCCCTTGGTCACTGTTCCTAATTCTGGGCTCCTTCAGCTTCATTTCTTTTCCTTCCATTAGATCAGCAACACTCTTGTAGAAACCCTTTGGTGGTGGTGTGTGGGCAAAGAAAACACCCTGATCATGTTTTTTTTTTTTTTTTTTTTTTTTAAATTTTTGACAGGCAGAGTGGACAGTGAGAGAGAGACAGAAAGGTCTTCCTTTGCCGTTGGTTCACCCTCCAATGGCCGCCACGGCCGGCGTACCGCGCTGATCTGAAGGCAGAGCCAGGTGCTTCTCCTGGTCTCCCATGGGGTGCAGGGCCCAAGCA
The DNA here is from genome assembly GCF_033115175.1 of Lepus europaeus. NCBI lineage: Eukaryota > Metazoa > Chordata > Mammalia > Lagomorpha > Leporidae > Lepus > Lepus europaeus. The sequence continues at coordinate 105,349,668 of NC_084829.1, forward strand.
CTTGGGCCATCCTCCACTGCACTCCCGGGCCACAGCAGAGAGCTGGCCTGGAAGAGGGGCAACCGGGACAGAATCCGGCACCCCGACCGAGACTAGAACCCGGTGTGCCGGCGCCGCAAGGCAGAGGATTAGCCTATTGAGCCGTGGTGCCGGCCCTGATCATGTTTTTATCTTCTTCACTTCTACTCTAGCAGGAATTGTCTTTTGCTGTACTACGGGATTTCTATTTGATCCTGCAGAGATAGGATGCAATTGAAGATTTAAGGACACTTTACTGCACTTAAAGACTTGAGACGAGGAGAGAATGGGATAATCTTATTAACAGAAAATGGAGACCCAAAATGCTGAAAACTACAGAGTGGAAAGATGCCTGGGTAAGAGACAACCTACCTGAGAATCTGAGCTCTGCCTCTATTACCTGCACCATCTAGCTCTGCAGTTTTCAAGAGTGAGAAGAAAAGTCAGCACAATGAGGACACAGTTCCTCAGCCACCAAGCCACCTGTCTCACCCAGTACCTTATGGGAGGGGGGACTAAGGTTGGTCAGTCTTTCCCTCTCTCTTTCTTCCTCTCTTTCACTAAACAAGGAGGCTGGCAGTGGATAAGGGTGGATTGTGGACCCAATGGTGAGTAATAGCTCTAGCAGTTAAGTTCTAGAAACATTTCTAGAAATAAAAACACATCAGTAATAGATGTCAGGAATGCTGCTAGTTGCATAGATTATTTTCTTGCTTTAACACCTGAAGTCAAAGACTACTTCTTCCTCACATTCACATTTCCCTCAACACCCAGCCCTATGTCTTGCAGAGAGGTAGTGGTCCGAATGGGTTATATCAGACCACAGGTTACTTGGATCTAGCAGGGTATGTGCCCTGTTAGTTTAACTACTGATTTGAAGCCCTATTGTTGTTCAAGTTTTATAGACAAGTAATCTCACTGAGTGATTAAATAACTTGCTTAAGGTCAAATAACTAACCAGGTACAGATTTCAGACAAGAACTCAGACCTCTGGCTCTTTATCTATGTCTGTTTTACAACATGCTGTTTAGCACTGAGGATGCCTTGATTCTGGGTTCAAAGGAACAGCATTAAATCTGGAAGCTATTAAGCAGACTCTGCTATAAACATGTTAAGTGACTGCATATCTTTCTTTAATTTTTAATAACAATTGTGTATATTTCCACTGTGATATTTCAACACATGCATACAATGCATAAAACCAACACTGTACTGAGGAATGTCAAGATTTAAGCACTGTTGAGGCAGGCACTGTGGCATAGCAGGTAAAGCCGCCGTCTGCTAACAGGTATCCCATATGGGTTCTGGTTCAAGTCCAGGCTGCTCCGCTTTTGATCCAGCTCTCTGCTTCAGCATGGGAAAGCAGTAAAAGATGGTGCAAGTCCTTGGGCCCCTGCACCCACGTGGGATTCCCGGAGGAAGCTCCTGGCTCTTGGCTTCGGATCAGCGCAGTTTCGGTCATTGCAGCCATCTGGGGAGTGAACCAGTGCATAGAAGACCTCTCTCTCTCTGCCTCTGCCTCTCTGTAACTCTGCCTTTCAATTAAATAAATCTCTTAAAAAAAAAAAAGAGTTAAGCACTGTTTAAAACGTAGAATTGGGCACAAGACATTGTCTTTGGCTTTGGCTTTTTTCTAGTCAACATATTGTCCTACAAAACAATTTATGCAGCCTGGGTTTTTTGCTATGATATAGTCAGACAGGCTAATCTATATCATGTGATTTGTATATGCTAAACTAACTCTCAGCTGAATAGATTAGTAGCTTAGCCCACCTACTTTTTGTGGTTAATTATACTTGTTGTATGAGGCTGATCTTATTTTGTGTGCTTCCAAAAGCCCCGCTGAAGTAATGACTTCTGCTGTATACAGTACATTGAACATAAAGAGCCTTCCCCTTTCTTGCTCAACATATAATTGCTGCATTTGTGCATGCTGTGTAAGTTGAAAATAACAATAAAAAGTTAATGAAGAAAATAAGTACCAGTTGTAATGAATTAGTAATATTGCTAGATTTGTATCTGGAGTTTATTTTTATTGTTGTAAGTGGAATACAATCAATAGGAATCTGTAATCAAACTGTGTATGCTTTCATCTCTTGGGCTCTCCCTGAATAGGAGCTGAGATATCTTTAAGAAATTATTTTCAAAAGCGCACTTTTAAATCAATTTCTCAGCATAATCATTAAAAATCACTCTCAATAGCACTCCTCATTTTTAAGGGTTTTGCAGCACAAGAAGATATATTTCTCAGATGGGTTTTCATTGCTTTCCAAAAATGAAATAAAACTTTAAGTTTTAAATTAATTTTAATTACACAAAACATGAATAGGTTTTCTTTATTAAAAAGCTGAAAAATTTTTCATTGACAGTCAGGACAAGGGCTGATCAAGTCACTGTTTCTCATAGTGTCCATTTCACTTCAACAGGTTTCAGTTTTGGTGCTCAGTTAGTTGTCACCGATCAGGGAGAACATATGATATTTGTCCCTTTGGGACTGGCTTATTTCACTCAGCATGATGTTTTCCAGATTCCTCCATTTTGTTGCAAATGACCGAATTTCATTGTTTTTTACTGCTGTATAGTATTCTATAGAGTACATGTCCCATAATTTCTTTATCCGGTCTACTGTTGATGGGCCTTTGGGTTGATTCCAGGTCTTAGCTATTGTGAATTGAGCTGCAATAAACATTAAGGTGCAGACAGCTTTTTTATTTTCCAATTTAATTTCCTTTGGGTAAATTCCAAGGAGTGGGATGGCTGGGTTGTATGGTAGGGTTATGTTCAGGTTTCTGAGGAATCTCCAGACTGACTTCCATAGTGGCTTTACCAGTTTGCATTCCCACCAATATTGGGTTAGTGTCCCTTTTTCCCCAATAGATCCTTGCCAGCATCTGTTGTTGGTAGATTTTTGTATGTGAGCCATTCTCACCGAGGTGAGGTGAAACCTCATTGTGGTTTTAACTTGCATTTCCCTGATTGCTAGTGATCCTGAACATTTTTTCATGTATCTGTTGGCCATTTGGATTTCCTCTTTTGAAAAATGTCTATTGAGGTCTTTGGCCCATCTCTTAAGTGGGTTGTTTGTTTTGTTGTTGTGGAGTTTCTTGATTTCTTTGTAGATTCTAGTTATTTATCCTTTATCTGTTGCTTAGTTTGCAAATATTTTTTCCCATTCTGTCGGTTGCCTCTTCATTTTCCTGACTGTTTCTTTTGCAGTACAGAAACTTCTCAGTTTGATGCAACCTCAATTGTTAATTTTGGCTTTGGCTGCTGTGCTTTTAGTATTTTTTTTTGTTGTTGTTCTATTTAATAGTATTGGTTGAACTCTGTAATTAACACACAATTATTCTTAGGTGTTTAAATTTAACTGAAAAGTGATCCCTGTTAAATATAAGAGTGGGAATAAGAGAGGGAGGAGATGTACAGTTTGGGACATGGTCAATCAGACTTGCTGGACAATAGAGTTAGAAACGTGCCAGGGGATTCCAATTCAACCCCATCAAGGTTGCATGTACCAATGCCATCTCACTAGTTCAAGTGATCAATTTCTGTTCACGACTGATCATACTGATAGGTCTAAGAGTCAAAGGGATCACATAAACAAGACCAGTGTCTGCTAATACTAACTGATAAAATAAAAAAGGGAGAGAACGATCCAACATGGGAAGTGGGAGACACAGCAGACTCATAGAATGGCAGATGTCCTAAACAGCACTCTGGCCTCAGAATCAGCCCTTAAGGCATTCAGATATGGCTGAAGAGCCCATGAGAGTATTTTAGGTATAGAAAGCCAAGACACAAGACACTCTGGCAAAAAAACAAAACAAAACAAAACACCTAAATGAAAGATCTCTGCAAATGAGATCCCAGGAAAGAAGGGCCATCAAAGAAGGAGGTACCTTTCTCTGAAGGGAGGAGAGAACTTCCACTTTGACTATGACCTTGTCTAAATAAGATCTGAGTTGCAAACTCAAAAGGCTTCCATAGCCTTGGCAACCCATGACAAGAGCTTAGGGTGATTACCAATGCTATAAACAAGAGTGTCAATTGTTAAGTCAACAACAGGAGTCATTGTGCACTTACTCCTCATGTAGGATCTCTGCCCTTAATGTGTTGTACAATGTAAATAATGCTATAACTAGTACTCAAACAGTACTTTACACTTTGTGTTTCTGTGTGGGTGCAAACAGTTGAAATCTTTACTTAATATATACTAAATTGATCTTCTGTATATAAAGATAATTGAAAATGAATCTTGATGTGAATGGAATGGGAGAGGGAGTGGGAGATGGGAGGGTTGTGGGTTGGAGGGAAGTTATGGGGGGGGGGGAGCCACTATAATCCAAAAGCTGTACTTTGGAAATTCATATTTATTAAATAAAAGGTAAAAAAAGCTGAAAAAAATGACAAATAAAGTCCGCTTTGACTATTAGAAAGCATTTTGACTACTTATTTATTTATTTGAAAGGAAGAGCCACAGAGAGGCAAAGGCAGAGGCAGAGAGAGGTCTCCGATCCACTGGTTCACTCCTCAAATGGCCACAACGGCCAGAGCTGTGCTGATCAGAAACCAGGAGCCAGGAGTTTCCTCCAGGTCTCCCACGTGGTTGCAGGGACCCAAGAACTTGGGCCATCTTCCACTGCTTTCCCAGGCCATAGCAGAGAACTGGAGCAGAAGTGGAGCAGCCAGGACTTGAACTGGCGCCCATATGGGATGTCAGCATTGCAGTTGGTGGCTTTACCTGCTACGCCACAGCACCAGCCCAGGCTTTGACTATTTGTGTCCCTGAACTTGTTCCTAACACACCCTACCCCCACTCTGCAACCACCTTTAATATAGATGAGTGTGGTTTACTCCTGACTTTTTCTACAAAGTTTTTTTCCTTAAAAGAAAAAATTCATAATCGTTTCTAAAATGCTATATATTTCAATATTCATTACTTCATATTTATATAATTGAGTCCTAAATAAATAATATGAACATGCTCCTATATAAGCCTCACTTCTTAAGATACTTTTTGATTTATTCAATCCCCAAGAGTAAAATGAGTACAGTTTGCTAATTTTGTTTGGCATTTTTAAGTGCTAGACACATTCTAATAAGTGGAATGAAGGTGAGGATTGATAGTCACAACCTATTGTTACTATAATTAGAAGTCATCAGATCCTAATTAGTATAACATTAAAATGACAAATTATGAACCACAATATTTGCAGCTGAGACCAAGTCCAATTTCCTAATTCAAAGGTTTATAGAAAAACAAAATAACTGGTCCCTTTCACAGCTTTTTATATTTATTCTCCAGTTTTCTTCTCAAGATGATTTCACACAGGCCTCCAAATACGCCACCACTACTTCCCTTAACACTCCATAAAGCAAGATCAATTTTCACTTACAGAAAATATTCAGTTGATAATTTTATTCTCACTCATTAGCTCACCTGCCCCCTAAAAATCATGTAAGTAATGATAGAAGTACTTGTTTCAGGGCTGGCATTGTGTCATAGCAGGCAGAAACCTCCTGCAACACCAGCATCCTATGTGGGCGCTGGTTTGTGTCCCAGCTGCTCCAATTCCAATCCAGCTCCCTGCTAATAGCCTGAGAAAAGCAGCAGAAGATGGCCCAAGTGTTTGGGCTCCTGCCACCAACATGAGAAGCCTGGAAGAAGTTCCTGGCTCTTGGCTTCAGCCTGGCTCAGTCCTGGCGATTGTGGCCATCTGAGGAGAGAACCAGTGATGGAAATCTCTCTGTAATTCTGACTTTCAAATAAATAAAATTTTTTTAGATTTATTTTATTTATTTGAAAGGCAGTGTCACAAAGAGGCAGAGCCAGAGGCAGAGAGAGACATCTTCCATCTGCTGGTTCACTCCCCAAATGGCTGGGGCTAGCCAATCCAAAGCCAGGAGCCAGGAGCCAGGAGCTTCTTCTGGGTCTCCCATGCGGGTAGAGGGGCCCAAGAATTTAAGCCATCTTTCATTGCTTTCCCAGTCCATAGCAGAGAATTGGATCAGAAGTGGAGCAGCCAGAACTCAACCGTTGCCCATACGGGATGCTGGTACTGCAGGAGGCGGCTTTACCCGCTGTCACTTTTTAAAGAAGTGCTTGTTATAAAAACATAATTGACAAGCTTTAAAATTTGTTATTTTTAAATTTGAAATTTGAAAGTATACATTATTTTATTTTGGCCTAGAATACAATGTTATACTGAAGATCCAGCCATCCAAAGACTTAAATAAATACTATGTCCAAGGCACTGCAGACATATGAATGTATACAAAGCTACATGCCTGCTCTAAAGGACCAAGAAATCTAATACAAGACATGAAGCAGGGATCTGCATTAACAATAACAGGCAATACTTGGTAAGCACAGTTTAAAGGTATTATACATATTACCTTCTTTTTTAAAAAAAAATTATTTAATGAATGCATTTTTACATAGATACAACTTTAGGAATACAGTGGTTCTTTCCCCCACACCCCTCCCCCCAGCTCCCATCCCACCTCCCTCTCCCTCTGTCTCCTTCTTCATTATGGTTCACTTTTAGTATAACTTTATATACAGAGGACCAACTCCATGCTAATCACAGACTTCAGCAATTTGCACCCATGCTCACACACAACATACAGAGTACAGTTTGGGGAGAGAATTTGCAGTCGATTCTCATACTGCAATTCAATAGGGACAGAGGTCCTACATGGGGAGCAAGTGCACAGTGACTACTGCTGTTCCTTTAACATTTAACATTCTTTTTTTATGACGTCAGTGATCATCTGAGGCTCTTGCCAAGGGCTGCCAAGGCTATAGAAGCCTTTTGTGACCACAGACTCCATCAGTATTTGGACACGGCCATGAGCAAAGTGCTTGTCCTCTCCTCCCTTCAGAGAAGAGTGTCTCCTTCTTTGATGACCCTTTCTTTCCTCTGAGGTCTCACAGAGATCCTCTGTCATATTACCTTCAACCCAACAAACAAATCTACAAGGCACAGACAGGTTACCTAACTTGTCTGGGAGTCACACAGCTAGTAAGTTATAGAATAAGGATTTGAACTCATGCAAATATAACCAATTTGATATATTTCTTCCCCTTCTTGATCACCTAATGTGGGACATCAGAAAGTCACTACCTTTCTATGTTTCAGCTTTCTCATTGATGAAACTATTATTTCTGTGGTGCAGCGGGTTAACGCCCTGGCCTGAAGCGCCAGCATCCCATATGGGCACTGGTTTGAGACCCGGCTGCTCCACTTCCAATCCAGCTCTCTGCTATGGCCTAGGAAAGCAGTAGAAGATGGCCCAAGTCCTTGGGCCCCTGCACCCATGTGGGAGACCCAGAGGAACCTCCTGGCTCCTGGCTTCGGATTGGCGCAGCTCCGGCTGTTGCGGCCAACTGGGGAATGAACCATCAGATGGAAGACCTCTCTCTCTACCTCTCTCTCTCTCTCTCTCTGTGTAACTCTGACTTTCAAATAAAATAAATAAATCTTTAAAAAAAACTATTATTTCTGCCTCACAGGGTTTCCATAAGGATTGAAATTCAGACAGCCTGAAACAGAATAACATTTACCAAAGTTTTGTAGCATTCCACAAGATGAACTGTTGATAGAAGTTAAAGGATTCTGCAGTCAAATAACGAGGAAATGATATCTCTTGCAGATTCACAATGCATACCATATGCATGTAACAACTCCCATGGAATTTGAAATGAAGAAATCTTTGTAATTCTGTTTAACCCGGTATATTAAGTTTTCTTTGCTACAAGTAAAATACCTGAGAGACGCTATTTAGGAAGAAAGGCGGCTTATTTCCGCTTACAGCTTTGGAAGGCCACAGCTCAAGACTAGGCAGCCTACCTGTCTGGCATCTGCTGAGGGTAATGGGAGGAAGGATCACATGGTGAGCCAGGCAGAAGAGAGGGAACAGCTGGGCTGAACTTGGCCTACAAAGCCAGCCCCTTCACGAGAACCACCTTCTGAGGGTAAGTCCCCAATGACCTAAAAAGGACTCCCACTGGGCCCACCTCCCGCACACCATAATTAGATCGTCTTTACCCTTAATCCATTCACTCTTGACAAAAGACTTCGGAGACCATTTCCGCCCCCTCAACATACGAAGTTTTGGGGAACATCCAAGCTAACATCTAAACCGTAACACCAGCGTGCACATTCATTTCATCATAGGGCCTTCTGTCAATCTCTGTAGCCCTGGAATAGAAATTGGGAAATACTGGGTAGAAAAAGGGGATAAATCAGAGGATCTAATGGGTCTGAGGGTGGTTCAACAAATTTTTAACCGAGTGCTTTGGACAAAACCTCCGTAGCCCCTCCAAGTCTGTTTCCTATTCATGTAATTAATTCTTTCAAAAATTAGTTATTTTTACTTTGTTTGAAAGGCAGAGAGAAAGAGAGAGAGAAAGAGACAGCTGGTTCACTCCCCAAATGCCTGCAATAGCCCAGGCCGGGCCAGGCTGAAGCCAGGAGCCAGCAGCCAGGAACTCCATCCAGGTCTCCCTTCGGGATATAGGGACCCATGTACATGACCCATCACCTGCTGTCTCCAGGGCCTGCATTATCAGGAAGCTGGAATTGTAAAGCAATTGTTAAGCAGAGCTGGAACTCAAATCTAGGTACCCTGATATGGGATGTGGGCATCCCAAGTGTCATCTTAAACACTGCACCAAATGTCTGCCTCCCTTTTATCCCTTTTAAAAAAGATATATTTAGTTATTTGAGAGAGAGAGAGAGAGAGAGAGAGAGAGAGAGAAAGAAATCTCACATCCACAGTTCACTGCCCAAATGGCCACAATAGCCTGGTCTGGGCTAGGCTGAAGACAGAAACCAGGAACTCCAACTAGGTCTCCCACAGGGGTGGCAGGGACCTAAGTACTTGAGTCCCCATCTGCTGCCTTCCAGGCCTATTACCAGGAAACTGGATTGGACACAGAGCGGCTGATACTCAAACCAGTGCTCCAGTATGGGATGCTGTCCTAAGCACGGCTTTACAAACTGCACCACAATGCTGGGTTCCTAATTTAATTTTTTTTCTTTTTAAGACTTATTTATTTATTTGAGAGGCAGAGTTACAGACAGAGAGAGGCAGAGACAGAGACAGAGGTCTTCCATCTGATGGTTCACTCCCTAAATGGCTGCAATGGCTGGAGCTGGGCCGATCTAAAGGCAAGAGCTAGGAGCTTCTTCTTGGTCTCCCACATGGGTGCAGGGGCTCAAGCACTTGGGCCATCCTCCATTGCCTTCCAAGGCCATTAGCAGAGAGCTGGAACAGAAGAGGAGCAGCCAGGACACAAACTGGTGCCCACATGGGAAGTCGGCGCCATAGGCAGAGGCTTAACCTACTATGCCATAGCACTGGCCCCACAGTCATGTGACATTAGAAAAGTCTATACTTTTACTACTATGTATAATATACTGTAATGATCTTTTGTACACAAAATAAAAATACCCTATTATTAACAGAATGGAGGGACAATGATTTTTAAGTGTTATAAGACTGTATCCACTTTTTTTTTTTTTTTTTGCATAGGGATGTCCAGTTGTTCCAACACCATCTATTGAAAAGATGATGTTTTCTCCATTGTAATATCCTTGCTTGTCAAAACTGATTGGCTATACTTATGAAGGTCTTTTTTTAAGGGCTCTCTATTCTGTTTTATGATCTATTTATCCTTTTGCCAATACCACTGTCTTCATTACCATACTTATAATCTGCCATCACATTTTCTTTTTTTTTTTTAAAGATTTATTTATTTATTTGAAAGGCAGAGTTATGGGGTTGGGGTAGGGGTAAATCTTCCATCCACTGGTTCACTCCCCAAATGGCCACTAAGACAAGAGCTGAGCTGATCTGAAGCCAGGAGCCAGGAGCTTCTTCCAAGTCTCGCATGTGGATACAGGGGCCCAAGCACTTGGGCATCCTCCCCTGCCTTCCAAGGCCATTAGCAGAAAGCTGGAATGGAAGAGGAGCAGCCAGGACATGAACCAGTGCCTATATGGGAGGCCTGCACCGCAGGTGGAGGCTTAATCTACTATGCCATAGCATAGGCACCCCCTCATTTAATTCTTAAAAACATTCTCTGAAGTACAAGCAGAGGCTCGGCTGGTGGGTGGTGCAGTCTATTTGCAGAATCCAAGTCCTGCTACTACTTGGATAGCTCCCCACTATTTCTCCAGGAAATAGCCTAATTCCTCAGGTCTTTCACAATCTCTCATTTTCCATCTCATCTCCACATCCTGATGCCTTACTATACGAGTTTGCTTTGGCTATGGGGAAGAATGTGTTCCAGCTACTCTCCTTGGCTTGCAGACGGCTGTCTTCAGCACATGGGGTGATCTCTGTATAGCACAGCAGTGTCCAAATTCATCCTTCTCATAAGGATCTCAACTAGTAAAGGGTCTATTTTAATGACTTCATTTTACTTGATTTCCTCATGAGGACCCTATCTCCAAATAAGATTACTTTCTGAGGTACTGGGGGTTAGGTCTGCGATATATGAATTCTGAGAGGATACAATTCCATCTGTAGCAGTTATATACATAATGAAGGTAATCTCTGTTCTCTATATTTGTACATTTCTGTAACAATTATGAACCGAGTGCCTATTACAAGGATGGCACTTCTCAATTGTTAACAACAACAGGAGTCACTGGGTACATGCTCCCCACGTAGGATCTCTGTCCTTAATGTGTTTTACTATGAAACTTAAAGACAACACTACTAGTCGAATGATACCCTATACCTTGTGCAGTTGTGTGAGTGCAGCCTGTTGAAATCCTTGCTTAGTATATAGTAACTTGATCTTCTGTATATGAAGGTAATTGAAAATGAAACTCGATGAAGGGCGGGATGGGAGAGGAAGTGGAAGAGGGGAGGGCCGCGGGAAGGAGGGAGGTTGGGGGTGGGGAAGCCACAACAATACAAAAGTTGCACTTTGTAAATTCACATTTATTAAATAAGTAATAATTTAAAAAAAAGGAAAGTGTCAATTTGTTAAGTCAACAACAGGAGTCATTGTGCACTTACTCCCCATGTAGGATCTCTGTCCTTAATGTGTTGTACAATGTGAGTTAATGCTATAACTAGTACTCAAACAGTACTTTACATTTTGTGTTTCTGTGTGGGTGCAAACTGTTGAAATCTTTACTTAATATATACTAAATTGATCTTCTGTATATAAAGAGAATTGAAAATGAAAAAAAAAAAAAAAGGATGGCACTTCTCTGGACCCTTCCAGGTACTTTCATACCCCGTCTTTGATCAGGGAGTTCCTTACTTCTCTGCTTAGGAAACAAACACTCTATACTCTGCCCCCGACTCACCTCTTTCCTCCAACTGATGACCTCCTAGTTACCTTCAAAGCTTACTTACAAGTTCCTATTTTGTAGGCCCTGAATGGTTCCCTTTTCTGAAATTTTCTCCTTTCTTCCTTCCAACATGCCTAATACCTCCATACACTCTGAGATACTCTATTTACAGCACCTACAGTTAGTGTTTCAGCTGTTTATAAATTTGCATATTCCCTGATGCTAAGGTCACTGAGGGAAAATACACACTATTCAGTTCATATCTACTGCATCAAACACACACATAGTAAGTGCTTAATATTCGTTCATTGTGTGATCAAACTAGGAATTTAGGGTGTTGGATTTAGCAGGTCTAAGAGGAAGACTCTGAAGGAGGAACATCCAGAGAAAGACCAGACAAACAGCAAATGCTAAAGTTTAGACATGGAGTCACAGAGGCCTGAAACAGCAGAGTGGAAATGTATTGAAAGAGGAGACATGGAGAAACTTGCGAGCTGGTAGTTTATTTGCCAGGGAAGTAAAAGGGTGGTAGGAAAGATCACCAAATTCACTAAGGTAACTAGGCAACAGAATAGTGACAGCATTAACAGAAACAGTAAAGGTACATTAAGAGAGGAGAGGCAGAGAGAGAGAGAGGTCTTCCATCTGCTGGTTCACTCCCAATTGGCCGCCACGGCCAGGGCTGCGCCAATCCAAAGCCAGGAGCTAGGAGCTTCTTCTGGGTCTCCCACGAGGGTGCAGGGGTCCAAAGACTTGGACCATCTTCTACCACTATCCCAGGCCATAGCAGAGAGCTGAGTCGGAAGAGGAGCAGCTGGTATTAGAACCGGCGCCCATATGGGATGCTGGCACTTCAGGGCGTTAACCTGCTGTGCAACAGCACCGGCCCCTGGTGTCTTAACTTCTATGGTGAGTAACTAACCCACATCTTTCATTTTGAATGCATCACTTCCTTTTTTTTTTTTTTTCATTTATTTATTTGACAGGTAGAGTTATAGACAGTGAGAGAGAGAGAGAGAGAGACAGAGAGAAAGGTCTTCCTTCCGTTGGTTCAGTCCCCAAATGGCTGCTACGGCTGGCGCTGCGCCGATCCAAGCCAGGAGCCAGGTGCTTATTCCTGGTCTCCCATGCGGGTGCAGAGGCCCAAGCACTTGGGCCATCCTCCACTGCCCTGCCAGGCCATAGCAGAGAGCTGGACTGGAAGAGGAGCAACCGGGACTAGAACCCGGCGCCCATGTGGGATGCCGGCGCCGCAGGCTGAGGATTAACCAAGTGAGCCACAGCGCCGGCCCGTTGAATGCATCACTTCCAACATGATCTGCTTAAAGAATGTTACAAATGCAAGAGTTTTATGATCAGGAAATAGTAAACATCACTTCTGCTCAGACTGTAATGGGTATATCTCACATCACCCAGCGAATTGTAAGGGAAGCTGGGAAACATAGTTTAGCTTGGTATTGAGGAAGAAAAGAAAATGTGTTTGGTACACTTACCTAAGTATCTTCTATCACAGTTAAACGCTGGGAAAATTAAGGGAATAAAGGTAGAAAGAAATTGCTTTCACTTTGTGATTTGTTTTAAACTGCTAATTAGATGAGAAGAAATTGAATCCCTTCTTATAACTGATAAAGCTGAACCATTAGTAAAAAAATTTTAATAGTCACATGACATTAGAAAAGTCTATACTTTTAATACTATGTGTAATATATTGTAATGATCTTCTGTACACAAAATAAAAATACCCTATTATTAACAGAACGGAGAGGCAATGATTCATATTTTCTCAGTTATGGCTAGGGATATCTACACACTTAGTAATACTCATTAGACTGGACTTGTAATCAGTTTTTTAAAAGCCAAGGTTGGTAGAATAAACCTAAAGTCTACATTCTCATTAGCAAAAGGCTATGGTGGATGTTTATTATAAATATGACTCTCTTATCTGTTTTTCAAAATGTAGTTAGAATATTTTAGAGTAAATTTTACCTGACTTGGCCTTTATGTGATAAATTCACTAGACACATCTACATTACAAGTTATAACTTGTGGCTAAATGAAACACATCCCCCTAAGTTACTTCTAGTCCCTTAGAGGTAATTTACTCAGGTTCCATTATCTGACAGGAAAGTCAAAGTTTATGAGAGAAAACACCAACAGTGTAAATCCAGTAGTTTGGAGGTGAATTAAAAAGCTCCCAAATCAGTACTTCCTGCAAATGTTAAATAATTCACTGTGGCATTATAAATACAAGCCTCTGGCAAGTTACACTTGAGCAATTAAGGAAGCAGGAGTCATACAAATGACTTCAGTGGTACACAAACAAATTAATGTTTTCTCAAAGTACTATGCCAAATTACTTTAGCACGTTAACAAGTGTGTAAAACACCCAAACACACCAATGACTAACTAGATCAAGTTAGAGTATAGGAACCAGCTTGGAACTCCATGCCAGGATCATTCCCTACATGTAACTGTGGCTTCTTTATATCTGAGCACAAAATTCACTTATGTTATTTCAAAAGTTTGCATGTTCAAAATGTACATTTACCCTTTAAAATGTTCTTTAACTGAAATTGTTCAGATTACAATGGCCATCTACCAAATATATTACGTGAAGGATTAGAAGCAATGTGATTGTTTAGGAGAGTGTAGGTTAGAAATCAGAAACACAAGATAATATCATGGGGTACCACGTACATACAGAACATAGCGCCTGCATAGGAGAAAAGGCACTCAATTCAGAATATAAATGAAATTTCAACCCCAACTGTTGTTTGCTACTTAGAAGATTTTTAGACAAGCCTTAGCCTCAGTATTGGCTTTCTCTTCTGTAAAAGAAGCAGTGTGATGGTTCATGCATGCAACAAACATTTATAGAACACTTACTAATATGTCAAGTAGTGTTTTCCAGGGGTTATTTTAGGATTAGTGTTAATAAAACACTGCTGGTATTCATTAAAATATGTGTCATTACTCACATGTATAAGGAGACACTTGACTAGTAAGATCATAATCAGCAAATTGGACATCAATAGTATTTTGAATAGGAAACAGATACATGGAATAGAAGGTGGCATGAGGTCAATCTGCTTTTCAGGATCCATGGAGCCTTTAGCTTTTTTTTTTTTTGACAGGCAGAGTGGATAGTGAGAGAGAGACAGAGAGAAAGGTCTTCCTTTTTGCCGTTGGTTCACCCTCCAATGGCCGCCGCACTGCGGCCAGCGCATCACGCTGATCCGAAGCCAGGAGCCAGGTGCTTCTCCTGGTCTCCCACGCGGGTGCAGGGCCCAAGCACTTGGGCCATCCTCCACTGCCTTCCCGGGCCATAGCAGAGAGCTGGCCTGGAAGAGGGGCAACCAGGACAGAATCCGGCACCCCGACCGGGATTAGAACCCGGTGTGCCGGCGCCGCAAGGAGGAGGATTAGCCTGTTGAGCCACGGCGCAGGCCCGAGCCTTTAGTTTTTACTCTAGATCTTTGTGTTTTTTCTCTAGCTATCTCTGTTGAAGTTAGCCAAGTGTTTTCTGCAAAATTAAGGTATTTTGAGCTCTAATTCAAATAGCAAGTTTGAGAGAAGAATGTACATACTCAAGGATACTTCCAAAAAGTTGATGGAGGGGCCAGCACTGTGGCGCAGTGGGTTAACGCCCTGGCCTGAAGCACTGGCATCCCATATGGGTGCCGGTTCGGGACCCGGCTGCTCCACTTCTGATCCAGCTCTCTATATGGCCTGGGAAAGCAGTGGAAAATGGCGCAAGTCCCTGGGCCCCTGTACCCGCATGGGTGACCTGGAAGAAGTTCCTGGCTCCTGGATTTGGATTGGCGCAGCTCCAGCCGTTGTGGCCAATTGGGGAGTGAACCAGCGGATGGAAGATCTCTCTCTCTCTCTCTCTCTCTGTTTCTCCTCTCTCTGTATAACTCTGACTTTCAAATAAAGAAATAAATCTTTAAAAAAAAGTTGATGGAAAATGAGATTTAAAATGCGTTTATTTTGGTGGTAAAAACCCCCTTGAAATCCATGCACAGTTTTCATAATACACATTTTTCACTAACTTTTTGAAGTACCCTTATGTTAAATATTTGCCAAGTTGCTTTCCATTTAGAAGTTTTGTAAGCCATATTAGAAAAAGGGCTTTTTGGAATATTAATTTATTGGCTAGTCTAATCTAAAAGTGAAATAAATTATTTGAAACAGACTAGAAAGATGAAATGAAAACAAGGAAAAAAATGAGATGTAGAGGGAAACAGCACTACTGTTAAAGTCTCTCAGCTTTTCACATTTGCCAGCTATGCCATCTGAAAAAGTTTCAAGATTTCTTTTTTTAAAAAAATATTTAGGCCGGCGCCGCGGCTCAATAGGCTAATCCTCCGCCTTGCAGCGCCAGCACCCCGGGTTCTAGTCCCGGTCGGAGCGCCAGATTCTGTCCCAGTTGCCCCTCTTCCAGGCCAGCTCTCTGCTGTGGCCAGGGAGTGCAGTGGAGGATGGCCCAAGTGCTTGGGCCCTGCACCCCATGGGAGACCAGGAGAAGCACCTGGCTCCTGGCTTCGGATCAGCACGATGTGCCGGCCGCAAGCGGCCATTGGAGGGTAAACCAATGGCAAAGGAAGACCTTACTCTCTGTCTCTCTCTCTCACTGTCCACTCTGCCTGTCAAAAAAATAAAAAATTGAAAAAAAAAAAAGAAAAAAATATTTATTTTTTTTATTTGAAAGGCAGAGATAAAAAGAGAGAGAAACAGAGAAAAAAATCTTCCATCCGCTGGTTCGTTCTCCAAATGGCTGCAATGGCCAGGGCTGGGCCAGGCCAAAGCCAGATGTCAGAAGCTTCTTCAGGGTCTCCTATATGGGTACAGGGACCCAAGCACTTGGGCCATCCGCTCATGATTTCTGAGGTACATTAGCAGGGAGCTGGGTTGGAAGTGGAGCAGCCAGGACTTGAAGCAGTGCCCATATGGGATGCTAGCCCTGCAGGTGGCAGCTTAAATTTCCACATCACAGCGCCGGCCTCTCAAGATTGCTGAATCTCAGTTTTCTCAAGAGAAAAATAAATGTCACAGCTCTTATCCACAAATAGGATCAAACAGGATAACTGGGATATAAAAATGATCAGTAACCTAAAAGCACTCAACAAATATATACTATTTTGGAGTGAATTGTAACTAGAATGATCCCAAGATATCCCTTGGAGTTAAGAAACTTGTACGGATACTTGGTAAACAGCCTACACAAATATGGTGATTGGAGGAGTGACCATGGGGACTTGGCTTGCTTGTTAACGACTTCAGACTGGACTTCAGAGCCAGCAAACAACAGTCATTTCTAAATAGTATAGAAGAAAAAAAAAAAAAAAACTTATGGGCAAGACTGCTAGGAATTAAAAAACTCTGGAAGACATAGATTGATTTTTTAAAGTAAATCAACAAGGTCAATGAGCCACGAGTCAGTTTCTAGGGACTGGCATTGTGGCACAGCGGGTTGAGCCTCTGCCTACAATACTGTCATCCCATTTTGGCGTGCCAGTGAGACTCAGCTGTTCTACTTCCAATCCAGCACTCTGTTAGTGTGCCTTGGAAAGCAGCAGAAGATGGCCCAGCTTCTTGGGACCCTGCCACTCATGTGAAAACCTAGATAGAGCTCCCAGCTCCTGGCTTCAATCTGGCCCAGCACTGGCCATTGCAACCATTTGGGGAGTGAACCAGCAGATGGAAGATCTCTTTCTCTCTGTCTCTCCTTTTCTCTGTGTCACTCTGCCTTTCAAACAAATAAATATTTTTAAAAAATATTTTCTGGAAGTACTTCTTTTTGTGAATAAAACTGCCTTGTCATTAATGTTTTTAGAGTGGTTATAATTTTTTTTTTTTTTGAAAGGCAGAGTGGATAGTGAGAGAGAGAGAGAGAAAGGTCTTCCTTTTTGCCGTTGGTTCACCCTCCAATGGCCACTGCGGCCAGCTCATCGCGCTGATCTGAAGCCAGGAGCCAGGTGCTTCTCCTGGTCTCCCATGGGGTGCAGGGCCCAAGGACTTGGGCCATCCTCCACTGCCTTCCCGGGCCATAGCAGAGAGCTGGCCTGGAAGAGGGGCAACCGGGATAGAATCCGGTGCCCCAACCGGGACTAGAACCCGGTGTGCCGGCGCCACAAGGCGGAGGATTAGCCTGTTAAGCCATGGCGCCGGCCTAGAGTGGTTATAATTTCACATATCAAAGTCTACCTGAGAATTGTTACTTTTACAATGGCTTTTAACACAGTGCCAAGCTCACTTGCTAGGATTAAATAAAATTATTGCTTATATAGAGTTTCTAAAAATACATGTGATTTTTAAAAAAATCCAAAATTTAAGTCCATTTTATACGCAGAAAATGAATAATATATACTCACAAATTTGCTTTTTAATCTAAATGTGTAAAATATAAAAATTTCTGTTCCAAGTAAGCAGTAAGAAGTCTCTACAGAGAAAAAATGATACCATAATGGGGGGAGGGGGGAGTAAACAGAAAACTGTCAATGCTCAAGGTAGAAATGTGGGGGTCACTTACCAGAGTCATGCATACAGCTTGTCAAGAATGCTGGACTTACAGGAAGAGTAAACTCCAATATTCTACTCTTAAAATACATTTTAATTTATCTTTGTATAGGAGAACGACAAAAAAACAAAGTAGCAATTTCTACCATCTGCTGTCCAGTGAAAGAAAAAACAACCTAGAGAGCAATGTGAAAAGGCTAATTTCTTCTTACCATGAGTAGATCCCACTGACCATGTCATAGTTCTGACATGAGACATCCACACTGCTGGGCCCAGCTGCTTTGGAAATAAGCAGCACCACCAGTCCCCTCAACTGCAGGTTGTGCCGGCTGTCATGGACAAGGCCCCTGCCAGCAAGAAAAGAAAGAAAAGGATTAAAACCCTCCTAGAATCAAACAGCTCATGTTAGAAAATGGCTACGAATATGCCCAAACTTCTAAAACCAGACAATGAGAAGGAACAGGGCTAGGGGAAGAAAGAGTTAACACATGGAAGCAACGAGTTCAGGAAAACAGCTGGAGAAACTCATGGCTGGTTTTCATCGTGACAGACTCCAATTATGAGCTTGATGATCTGGCTCCCTTCTCTCCCAGGTTCTATCCACTATTTATGTACTACCTGTGCATCCTAATCATTTGCTCTGATAATAAGAGGAGCCCATGGCTTTGGTGGCAGTTGATAGCAGCTGAAATATCAATTACATGGCTTGGATGAAGTGATGGTATTTGGTGGTGATGGTAGTAAGGAGGAGTTGTAGAAAAATAATTTGTCTTCAGAGGCAGAGAAGCAGAAAGAGATTAAATCAAATCCAAAATGGCTTAAAAATTTATTTGATAAGTAAATGGAAATGAATGCCATCAGCAGAAATCTTGCCATTTCCTATTACTCATGGAAAGCATTATCATTCTAGGCAACAAAAAGGCTTTAACTCAGAATGTCACATTTCTTTCATTATGAGGATTGAACTTTCATAATTTCTGCTATAACTGAGGCTAAGAATAATTCCCAGGAATGGGTTTTCTTTTTAAAGTATTACAAATGGTTGCCATATTAGAACTAAATGGCACCATTTTTAAAAAGAAAGAAAACTATGAGTACTATATTACAATGAATTAATATTCAGAACAAAGCTCACAAGTACTAATCAAATATTTAGATAATTAGAGCAAACATAAATAATATTGAAATATAGTTCTTGAATGTGGTGAGGAGACATTAGAAATTAGTATTATAATACTTCATTGCATTAAGACTTCATTGGTGAGTTCTGAAAAAAGAATCAATTTAAGTTAATTAAGTTCGCATAGCCAAAAATAATGATTTAGTACATTCTGTAAGAAAAATTTTCACCCTTTAAGCCTCCAAACAGAAATTTTTAAAAGGGCCCCCTCAGAGTTTCAAAATAAGACAAATCATCAGGTTCTCTGCCAAGTGACAGCCATGGTCATTTCTCTGTTCACCGGTATTTTCTCCGTAACCATAAGTGATCTTCAGAAAGTTAGAGAGCTTAGCGATTTTAAAAAACAGTCTAACTTCCTAGGAAAATGAAGTCAAAGTGATTAGGTTACACCACAAGAGAAGCAAATACAACCATCAGAAGTGTTTCAAACTGATTATTATTTTTTTTTTTTTTTGACAAGTAGAGTTATAGACAGTGAGAGAGAGAGAGACAGAGAGAAAGGTCTTCCTTCTGTTGGTTCAGTCCCCAAATGGCTGCTATGGTTGGTGCTGCACTGATCTGAAGCCAGGAGTCAGGTGCTTATTCCTGGTCTCCCATGTGGGTTCAGAGGCCCAAGCACTTGGGCCATCCTCCACTGCCCTCCGGGGCTACAGCAGAGAGCTGGACTGGAAGAGGAGCAAGCGGGACTAGAGCCCAGCGCCCATATGGGATGCCGGCGCTGCGGACAGAGGATTAACCAAGTGAGCTATGGCGCTGGCCCTCAAACTGATTATTGTCATGTAACAATCTGCTTACATCCTAAAGGCCAAACTGCAGCAGGGAGGTTGGGAAGCACTCTACTTTTCAACAAGAAAACATAAAATGGGAGCATTTTCTCCCAATATTTTTGCTTCAAACTTAGGCTACTAGATCTCCACTTATGAATCACCTATAGTGAATCTGATTTTTCCTTTTTTTTTTTTTTTTTTTGAACAATATTAAAGAGAAAGTCTGAATCGACTTTAAATTCTAGAAAGGGAAAAGAGGAAGGCAAGGGGTGTGTGTGTGTCTGTGTTGGGCCTGGTCAGCCCTGCAAGATATGATGTCAGCAGGAACTCTGACAGGTGACCCCGGAGACAAGTCTGACTGAGACGCACTGATGAAAACAGCTCTGGCAACAGATCTTACAACATCTACCCCAAGCTTCTCTGGGACAGGACCTTTCACAGGGGACACACACTCAGCTAATAATAATAGCAGCAGCAAACACTTACCCAGTATGTTATATATTGCTTTCTGTAAGGCCGGAACTATTCTACATGTTTTACTCCATATCAACAAAATTAATTCACAACTCTTAACAGGAACGTACCATAAGAACCTTAATTTTACAGATGGGGAGAACGAGGCACACAGAAAGATCGAACTCATCCCAGGTACCACAACTGGTAGGTAGCAGACCCTTGACAGAGGCAAGATTTGAACTCAGGTCACCAGGTTCCAGAGACCACATATACTCTTCTATTTTTTTAAAAAAAGATTCATTTATTCATTTGAAAGGCAGAGTTACAGAGGGCAGAGAGAGAGAGAGAGAGAATCTTCCGCCCACTGGCTTCACTCCCCAGATACCCGTAATGTCAGGAACTGCGCCGATACAAAGCCAGGAGCCAGGAGCTTCTTCCATGTCTCCCATGCAGGTGCAGGGACCCAAAAACTTGGGCCACTTTCCACTGCTTTCCCAGGCCACAGCAGAAAGCTGGACTGGAAGTGCAGCCGGGACTTGAACTAGCACTCATATGGGATGCCGGCACTGCAGACGGTGGCTTTACCCACTATGCCACAGCACCGGCTCCCACATACACTCCTGACCATTATGCCATGGTGATTCTCTGTTTGCTTCATTTCATGTATAAACCAATTTGCTAGGTCAAATTAAACAGCAGCCTTTAGATCCAGACAGGCCAAGGTCTGAAAGACACTTCCAGAAGTCACTTACTGGCTCTTTCCTATAAACTGAGCATAAGATCTACCTCCCACAGCATTGTACGGAAGAAAGAACACGGATAAAGTATAGAACACTGCGGAAAGCACAGGGGATGTGATCCGTAAATTACATTCCCTCTCGCTCCCTCTCCCTCTCTCTCTCTCTTCCTTTTGTGCAATCTATTTTTTTTCCTCAATCACTACATTTTCTTTCTTAAGGGTAGGCCAAAAGCTGCCCCTACATTTCTTTCTTCTACTCCTTTTCTTCTTTTCTCTCTCAAAAAAGCCTTTCCCTCTCTACCAGCATTTAAATAATCATAGATATTGTTTACTTCTCTACCTCCCCAAATAACAAAAGTTAAGGATTTCTTCCTACTTTCCTAATCATCACTATCTTCTAAACACTTGTCCCTTTCAGGATGCATTAATGAAAAGATCAGGAGAAGGAAGTACAATAGATGGGTTAACAAAAATCAAGAGAGCATTCAGAAAAGTACACCTTCTGACCATGAATTCTCACATAAGACAGCTGGTAGCAACCTGGAGGACAGATTAACAGCTTGACTAAATTAAATAACTGTTTCCAAAACACCATTGCTTTAAATTCATTTCATTAACACCTTTAAAAAAGCAGTACTGATATAAACTGACAACGCCCACAGCTCAAAAATTAGCTCACAACCACAGAGAGAGAGAGGGAGAGCGAGAGCGAGAGCGAGAGGTAGAGCGAGAGGGAGAGCGAGAGAGAGGGAGAGAACATAAAACAATCCCTAGGATTCTAAACTCACAGGGATAATATGCTTCATATAGCCGAGGTCACACTTTACCTCGGACACAGTTTCGTTCTCCGTTCCTCCCTTAAGGAGGGACACTGACAAGCCAGGGGCCCATCTGGAAGATGGTGAAATCACACACCACAATACGCACAGAAGCTGGCTTGGAGAGGGGGAAAGCTGGTGCCTTCATATTCATTCCCCCCAAAACAGTGAACGCTCACTACACGTCAGGCGTGGTGCTAAACAGACAGTGGAAGCACCAGCAGAACTAACGAAATGGGCTCTCCTTTCTCGTGGAGAACAGTCTGGATTAAAACATCACAATAAAATGTGGTAGGAGTTGTTTGAGGGACGAATTACGGTTGTGGGAACACAAAAAAAGGGGCATAACAAGGGGGTCAAAGAGACTTCCAGTAGATCCACACAGTGAGGAAGAAGTAACTAGGGGACCTAGGGTGGGGACCTAGCGTGTGTGGGGAAAAATATGTTCTAAAGAGAGAAACAGTATGGAAAGGTGGGAGGACACAGTTATTTCCAGAGCCAACAGGGCAAGAACCCAGTCCACGAAGGGAGAAATAAACCCAGAGGAGCACATGAGTTGGAAGGGTTCCATGAAGATAGGCCTTGTAAACATAACTGCAGATGTCGACAGAGTGGACAGAAATGACAGCAGGCCAATCTTGACTTGAGAGGAAGAAGAAATGCTGAGTCCCTTAGAAACTACACAGGGGCCAGCACTATGACAGTGGGCTAAGCCTCCGCCTGTGGTGCAGTTACCCATATGGGTGCTGGTTGGAGTCCTGGCTGCTCCACATCTGATCCAGTTTCCTACTGATGGCCTGAGAAAGCAATGGAAGATGGCCCAAGTGCTTAGGCCCCTGCACCTGCTTGGGGGACCTAGAAGAAGCTCCCGTCTCCCGGCTTTGGATTGGCCCAGTTCCAAGCATTGTAGCCATTTGGGGAGTGAGCCAGCAGATGAAAGACCTCTCTCCCTCTCTCTGTAACTCTGCCTCTTAAATAAATAAATAAATCCTTAAAAGGAAGGAAGGAAGGAAGGAAGGAAGGAAGGAAGGAAGGAAGGAAGGAAGGAAGGAAGGAAGGAAGGAAGGAAGGAAGGGGAACTGCATAGCTTCTGACCCAGCACATTGCTGAGAAGCCTGCACTGATACCTGAAGTTCTTTCCTACTATGTGATTCTACATGATCTCACTTTGCCAGTGTCATAAATGAAAGCAATATTTAGGGGCTGGTGCTGTGGCATAGTGGGTAAAGCTGCTGCTTGCAGTCCTGGCATCCCATATGGGTGCTAGTTCCAGACCAGGTTGCTCCATTTCCCATCCACTGCTCAGCTATGGTCTGGGAAAGCAGAAGATGGTCCCAAGTCCTTGAGTGCCTGCACCCACATGGGAGACCCAGAAGAAGCTCCTGGCTCCTGGCTTCAGATCAGTCCAGCTTCAGCCGTTGTGGCCATTTGGGAAGCAAACCAGTGAATGGAAGTGTGCTCTCTCTGGCGCGCACTCTCTCTCTCTCACTTCCTCCCTCCCTCTCTCCCTCCCTCTAACTGTGCCTTTCGAATAAATAAATCTTAAAAGCCAAAAAGTATTTAGTATCTTGAGCTCTTCATCCACTAAACTTCTGCAGAATTATTTTCCTGCTAGCTGATATGAACCAAAACTTCATCATGTATCATTCATTCAACTAACATAAACTGAGCACCTTCCATACATTGGGCACTGTGTTAAGCAGGTGTGGAAGAGCTAAACTGGCACGGGGCTCGTGGAACTTACAATCTAGTGAGAGGTAGAGATGAATCACAAATAAATGTAAACTACAATGACAGTAAGTGGTACAAAGGAAAAAGTGCCATGAGAGCTTATAACAGAGGAAGTAACCTCACTAGGGCAGTCAGAGGCTTCCTCAGGGAAGTGATGACTGAGTTGACAGCCAAAGGAAGAACAGATGCAAGAGAGGAGTGTGGGGAGAGGACAGGCAAGGAGAGGGTTTTTGCAGTACAAGTCTGAGTCTGTGCGACGCTGAGGGCACAGTATGAAATGAGGCTGAAGACAGGGATGAGATCACATTGGCAGAGCAGGCCACCATAAAATACCTGCTCTGTATTCAAAAACAAGGAGAAGGCACTGCAGAATTTTATTAAGCAGCCAGTAAGATAATCAGATTTTTTTTTAAAAAAATATTTACTTATTGTACTTGAAAGTTACAGAGAGAGATAGAATAAGAGACAAAGAGAGAGGTCTTCCATCTGCTGGTTGACTCCCCAAATGGCCACAGTGGGTGGAACTGGGCCAGACTGAAGCCAGGAGTTATATCCAGGTCTCCCATGTGGGTACAGAAGCCCAAGCACTTGGCCCATCTTCCATTGCTTTCCTAGGCACATTAGCAGGGAGCTGGATCAGAAATGGAGCAGCTGGGATTTGCAAAGGTACCCATATGGGATGCCAGTGTCTCAGGCAGCAGCTGAACCCACTGGCCCACAACACAGGCCCCTAATTCCTCTTTCTTTACCCAATCAAATATTCAAACCACCACTATGGTTTCATATTTCCTCTAAATTTCATTTCAAGTGGGAGAAATAAGATCTGTAAGAATAGACCTGTAAGATTAAGTTGATAATATAGCTAAGTCAAGTAACAGAATAAGTAATGAAAACAGCAAAGTAACGTGGCTATCAGTATACAGAGGAAAAAAGAACATTGCTTCTTGCCAGAGGTGCCCCTGAAAGTAGAGAGAGCTTTCAGACTGAGCCTGAAAGATGGTCAAATTTCCGTAAGTAGAATGAATGAGGAATGGGGAGGGTTTTAGGAAGAAGGACATTTTAGGAGAGAAAAACAGAGTAGACAGTGACAACAAAGTGGAAGCACAACAGCCAGGTTCATGAGCTGTGGGCTATCCATCTGGGCATTGTGCAAAGGTGAACAAGCCAGAAAAACAGACAGCCTAATGAGTGAAGGGCCTTGAAAGTCAAGTGTACAGTCTGGACTTCATTCTGCAGGCAATCTGGGGCATAGATGGTTTGTCAGCATGGGAACCTTCTGATGAGAGCAAAAGACTAAAGCCATCACTCTGGACCCAACACTGCTACTCTGGCAGGAGCACATTGGGTGCAGCAGAAAGAACAGAGGAGATGGGTTAGGAGGAGCCTCTTCCAGTAGTCCAGGCGGGAGATAATGAGGCCTAAATTAATGTAGTGGCAGCAGGCACGGGAAGAAAACCTGAATGATGGCAGCAGCATGGCAGTGGAATAGGTTAGTCTGGCCAACTGACTAGATGAAGGAGGCATCAGGGAGGAACTGGGAAGCAAAGGAAAGGTAGGGCTGAATTTAAGATTCAAGCCTGCTTGCTGGAGGTGATGATGCTGCCATTAGTAGGGACTGGGAAGAAGAGTGCTAATGGGGAATTAATGAGTTCAGTTTTGGACATGTTAACTTTGAATGCAAGAAGGACTTCCAGATGGAGATGCCCAGCAGGCAGCTGGAAATGCTGTGGATACAGATTTGGGAACCATCTTCACAGAAGTGATGGTTGAAGCAGTAGGAACTGACGGGTGAGTTTTTGAGGAGGAAGAAAAGAGGAAAGAAGGGAAGAGGAAAAGGAAGAAAAGAAATGGGAAGAGCTTAAATGAGAAGGGAAAGGAACTGAAAGAAAGAGAAAAGGAATCCTGGAGAATTTCCATGTTTAGGGCACTGAGGAAGGATGAGTAACCAACATGAAAAAAATGCATTATGTCCATGAATAAATAAAAATGGTCTCCACTATAAAGACATGTGTATACAAAAGCACCATAGAGGCACAGAATACAAGAGTGCAGTGGGCAGAAACTAGCTGCCTCTTCTGTGGGCTTTTATGAAGCTTTTATAAACCTCGAGGTTGGCACTTAACACACTAAGTAACAAAAATGGTAATAATAACAATGACACAGACAACAGTTATAACATACTATGTATGATGCCAGGCATCTGCTGTTTTACATGCATGCACTCTAATTACAGCAAAAATCATTCAAGGTAGCTGGTAATATCTCTTTACAAATGAGGAAATTAGCAAGGAGGCTTAAAAAAGTTAAATAATTACTAGTCACACAAATCAACTAGTAATAGAAGTGCCAAGATTTAAACAGAATTCAGACTCCAAAGCCTGGGCTCACTTATGCTTTGTGGCCTTGCTGTTTATGCTTTAAAATTCAGAATTGTAACTTATGTCAGTAATCTAAAATGCAATCTTTAGGTAAATTAATAATGCAATATTAAAGAAACTACTTACTATCTATAACGGACCATCACTCTTGAGGACCTGCAAAGCACCACAAAGTCAAACTGAGTGGCGAAGAATCACCCTGAGGGGAAGAACTCACTCTGTGCTAAGCCCTAGAGTCAGAGAGTGTGTTTTACCATCTTATTACCTACTTTCCATATATTCAATCCCAATAAATCCATCCAAAAACACAAGCATAAAAGATTTCAAATTCCAACATACATGTAGTTGGCAGACTTTTAGATTCCTAATAATGCTTATGACTGTGATTCCTAGTGAAATATATAGATCTGTATTACATACAGACAACTGAAACAAAAGGACTGACTATGATATGCATTTTTTGCCAAAAAACCATAGGGTACTCTGGTCTTTTTTTTTTTTTTTTAAGGATTTATTTATTTGAAAGGCAGAGATACACAGAAAGAAGGACAGGGGTAGGGGTAGGGGTAGGGGTAGGGGTAGAGATAGAAGTAGAGAGGTAGAGAGACAGAGACAGAGAGAGAGAGAGAGAGAGAGAGAGAGAGAGAGAGAAATCCTCCATCTGCAGGTTCACTCCCCAAATGACCGCAATGGCCAAGGTTGGGTCAGGCTGAAGTCAGGAGCCAGTAGCTTCATCTGGGTCTCCCATGTGGGTGCAGGGGCCCAAATACTTGAGCTATCTTGTGTGGCTTTCCCAGGCGCAGTAAAAGGGGGTTGGACCAGAAGTGGAGCAGCCAGGACTTGAACTGAGACCCATATGGGATTACAGCATCACCAATGGCAGCTTAACCTGTTACGCTGCAATCTTGGCCCTAATAAATCTCTTAAAAAATTCCATGTATAATTTGATCTCAACTATGTTTCAAAACATGCACTCATATATAAACAAGGTCAAGGACAAAAACTAGGAATAAATATGGCAAAAGAAACATTTTAAATCTGGGTATCATTTTATAGGTGCTCCTATATGTTAAATGTTAAATGTTCTTGTGTTTTTCTGTATGTTTGAAATGTTTTGTTTAAAAGAAAAACAAGAGGGGCCAGTGTTGTGGCACAGCGGGTTAAAGCCCTGGCCTGAAGCGCTGGCATCCCATATAGGCACCAGCTCTAGTCCCAGCTGCTCCTCTTCCGATCCAGCTCTCTGCTGTGGACTGGGAAAGCAGTGGAAGATGGCCCCAAGTCCTTGGGCCCCTGTGCCCATGAGGGAGACCCAGAGGAAGCTCCTGGCTCCTGGCTCCTGGCTTCGGGTCGGTGCAGCTCCGGTCGTTGTGGCCGTCGGGGGGGTGAACCAGTGGATGGAAGACCTCTCCCTCTGTCTCTTTCTCTCTCTGTAACGCTGTCTTTAAAACAAATAAAACAAATCTTTATGAAAAATAAATAACAAGAAATGTGATAGGAAAATAGTACCAGTGCATTTCTAGATTAAAGGTGAGTTTCCAAGTTGTTCAGTAGTTCTAGCTCTCTTTTTATGTTTGAAGAAAGAAGAGTATATTTTAAAAACAACAGAATTTGAAGACGTCAGATGATTTACCAAATAGCTGTTTCTCATTTGAAGAAAAAAGTTTAACCTGAATTTTAATAAACCCCGGGGCCCTCTGTTAGGTGACTTTTGAGTTCTCATTATTCACCTATAATTTTTCTAAGATTTAGATACAGGGCCAAAGTTTCAATGATATCTAAAAAGCAACACTAAAAAATTTATATAATTAGCAATTCAATGACAGTAATATTACTCAGTTGTAAGGAGAAAAAAATGACACTCATGAAAACTGTTTTAAAGCACTATAATTTGATGGAGACTAAAAATAGCCTGCTTGTCACAGATTTTTATATAAAATTAGCAGAAGAACTGGAGGTTAATTTCCATTGACAAAATGACCCAAATTGTATTATTACTGCCATATCTATCCTAAGACTAAAGTGCCCTGGACTTGAAACAACTTTAGGGCCTGAGGTGACCAGCCTTTACAGTCTGGGAGCTGTAGCAGCCACTGACATGGCTCGAGGGCCACATGCACATTCCGCTGGCAGTGAATCCCGGAGGGACAGCAAGGCCAGGAAACTGCCTCACCAAAGTCCTCCTGATGGCGCAATTAGGTTTGATAGGCAGGTGGCAGAAGACAGGTACCTAGGAAAAAAGGAAGGGAGAAAGAAGAGAAAGTAGAATGAGGGGAGGATCTAGGTGTTGCTGAGCAGAGGGGACACGAAGCAGGAAAATTCTCAGAAATGATTACTGCCTACCAGTAGTTTACTGAAATATGACTGAAATGCAAAGTAAATCTGGAATAATGTCATAATTGATCAGTCTCAGCAAGGTGGAGCTAGATACCTTGGAGTTGAACACACTGCCTGATTTCCCCTACTGGAATGATAACTGAAGAGTTATAGAAAAGTACTAATGGAATAAAATAGAGGCATTTTAAAAAATAATTTTTTGGTCACATGGAAAATTCTTAAAGCGAGCTCATAATTTTTTTTTTTTACAGACCCCTTTTGTTCAGTTTTAAAAACCTATTTTGTGTTGAAGTATGTGTGGAGGGTAGAAAGATCAAGTGCTGGAATACAGGTGTCATCACACTACACAGACATACTAGCCTCACACCACCACTCACACCATGACACCAGCTAAAAGCTAATGTGCTGTGAATTACACCTCCTACCACCATGGCCCGCCTGTACAGAGAACAAATCAACCGAACATGAATGAATGTTGCCTTAGTCCTCAGTGAGTGCTGTTCTCAACTTGCAGCTCCTGATTTCAATGGGCTCTGCCACTCAAATACAAGGGGACTGCTCTCAGGTTAATCTGCTACAATTTTCTACAGTTTGACTTGGCTCATATGTGGGCCCTGTTTTTGTCAAAAAGAATATATCAATGTAAGTAATGAATATTTAGTGCTTTGGAGTATCAGTCCTATTTAGCTAACGAAGGCAGTTGAACCATGCAAAATTTAAAATATTTGGATTTGAATAAGTTGAAAAAGACAAAAAGGTAGAAGGTCATTCAACTGGCATTTATATAAAATGTTAAGAGGCTAAAGCCAAATGTAAAAGATAAAATAGCACATGGAAGAAGCTAGCAAACATCAGCAAATTGGGAAAAAAACAATGCAACAGTTTAGAGAGAAACAGCTAATACCTCAATGGCAGGATGAGGGTGGAGGGGGAATTACAAAGTGAAAGCTAGAGACTTTGGAGGAAAAATGTGTTTTAAAAAATGAACAGGGCGAGGGTAGTTGCCTAGCACTTAATATGCTGGTTAAGATGCCCCAATGCTTCATACTGGAGTGCCTAAGTTTTGATCGCCCATTCCTGATTCCAGTTTCCTGGTAATGTGTAGACCATGGGAGACAGTAGTGGATGGCTCAAGTAATTGGGTTCCTGCCACCCACCTGGGAGACCCAGAGTCTCTCTTTGGCCTGCCTCAATCCTGGCCATTTTGGGTACTTTGTGAATGATCCAGCAGATGAGAAATGTGTTTCTCTGTCTCTCAAACAAATAAACTAAAAATTTAAAAGTGAATGGAAAATAATCAAGACATAAAATTATATTACTGCAATATGATGATCCAAAGTGTAAGCTTTTTAGGAAAATCCAATTTTCCCCATCCCTGCCCCCAGAATCACCACTGAATTCAAGGTATAGAAGAACAACACACAAGGGAATTTAAAATGACAAGGGGAGCAAGACAGATCATCTGTGTTTATCTCCCACATAAAGAATCTCCACCAGAGAAAAGATTCTAGCACTGGGTATCTAACTTCAAAACTATTAATTCTCACAATCATAAATGTTGTTTCCCAGTTAACATTAAGACTTTCAGGTATTAACAACAAAAAAAGACCTTCCAGTGAAATACAGTGGTATTTCTCAAATTGTGTCAACAGAAAAACACGGTTTGCTTTTTTAAAGTCCCAATTACACAGTGCCTACTGACTAGAATGGCACCTACATAAAGACATACTCAGATTAAACTGCAAAGTTCTTCTAGCTGACTTAAGGCTCAGAGAACAATAACGTTTTTTCTGCCTTAGCAGGTCAAAAGGTATGGGAGGAAATTTCTAACTTACCAGATTGCCAGTAAGCCACTTGGGGGCAGACTATCACCCTTACCCTGGTGACCCCAAGCTTTCACATGCAATTTCGGCTTTAACCTGACAACCAACCTGTGAGGTGGTAGCTTTCTCCTTTTTGTTGATAAGCATACTGAGGCTCATAGGGATAGTTTATTTTCTCCATATCAATTATTATCATCTGGCATCCTTGTACTTGTAGCATACATTGCAAACAATATTAGTTCATTTATTTTGGCCATTCTTTGTCTTTCTTGATTAGAATATAAGCATTTTACAGCATAGTTGCTTATCTAGAAATGTATCTCCAGGGTCAGAAATGTGCCTGGCACACAAAGCTATTTAATAAATATTTAAGTAATTAACAACATATCCTGCTTAAAATTATACAACCAATAAGTGAGAGACCTGGGATTCAATTTGGATGTCTGTCTCCAAAACCCATAAGTCCTCAAGCTACAGAGAAAATGATCGCAGCAGAATTAAAATACAGAGGATAAAAAAGAAAGATGGCTTAGGATCAGGGGTCTCATAGTGCCTCAGAGGTAAGAGGTGTGAAAAGAATTTTTTTAAGTTTACATTTCTATGACACCTCGTTGAAATGTCTCCTGACCACAGGTGCGGTGTGCTGAGAGTGAGACCAACGGAAGGTTGCAGCCTCTTCCTCACAGGCGTGTTCTCTGAGACTTCCAAGCAGCACAGAGCCAGAGGATTGGCGGCTCATTAAACAAGGGCCCAGGGAAGCCTTGAATAGCCCCATTCACACAGGGGCTGAGAAAAGTCTGCCGTAGAGTGGAGGTGCTGTCCGAGTTAAAAACCAATACTCAAAAACCAACCAACAAACAAAAACAAAGCCTCACAGACTGCAAGAGCAGCTGCAGTCTCCCCTACAGCCAAGGAGAGTTCCTGAATCCAGGACCTGCATAGGCCCAGCTTGCAGCATGTGGCCATGCACCATTCTGATAGTCTGTGACAGCTGAGCCTCTCAAGGAGTCCACAAAATCACAACTTTTAGGGGAGAAGGAAATTGTGTCCTTCTTTGTTCTTTTCTGGACATCTTGGGTTCTTTCCTTGAACTTGGAAAGAAGGTGAATTTCTCCACAGAAATAAGTTGATTTAGGGCCAGTGCTGTGATGCAGAGGGTTAAAGCCATGGCCTGCAGTGTTGTCATCCTATTTGGGCGATGGTTTGAGTCTCAGCTGCTCCACTTCCGATCAAGCTCCCTGTTAATGGGCCTAGGAAAGCAGCAGAAGATTGCCCAGGTCCTTGGGTCCACATGGGAGACCTGGTAAAAGCTCCTGGCTCCTGACTTCGTCCTGGCCCAGCCCCAGTCATTGAAGCCATTTGCGGACTGAGCCAGGGAATGGATGACTCCTCTCTCTCTCTCCCTCTCTCTCTCTGTAACCCTGTCTTTCAAATAAAATAATTTCTTTCAAAAGGAAATAAGTTGATTTAGTGGCTATTTATTTAAAAGAAATAATTTGTATATATTCTATGTTTTTATTTCCAGGAATATATTAAAATAAGATAGGAAATCTGTATTTGAAACCTAGTAAATTATGATGTTTAACTTTTTGCTACCATTCTAATAACTATATTTTATTCTAATTATCGTTAAAATCAGCCATTTTTAAAAGGTAAAAAGGGTAAAAGAACGCAAATGCTATAAAGTACTAGGAAATGCAGAAGATGCTGTGGTCATTAACAGGCTTCACTCATGAGAATGTCATTGCTCCCCCAGGGTTTTCCTTCCTGAAGAGTTGCTGGGCATGAGCTGAAAGTGATAGTTTTTATTCACTGGAAATGAGAAAAAGTATTAGGAGATAAGTTATATGTTCTCCTTCTTCACCCCCCAAAAAGACAGTGCAACTTGGGGACACCTGTCTGTCCCTTTCACTGTCTTTTCTGGGTTGAGGAAATGTGCAATACAGGAGGGACGGTGGGGAGCAAGTCAGTTTTTTTTAATATTTATTTTACTTTATATGAAGGCAGAGTTACAGAGAGAGGGAAAGAGAGAGAGAGAGAGAGAGAGAGAGAGAGAGAGAAAATCTTCCATCCACTGGTTCACTCCATAAACGGCTACAATGGCCAGGGCTGGGCCAGGTCAAAGCCAGGAGTCAGGAGCTTCATCAGGGTCTCCTGAGTGGGTGCAAGGGCCCAAGCACTTGAGCCATCTTCCTCTGCTTTCCCAGGCACATTAGCAGGGAGCTGGATCAGAAGTGGAGCAGCTGGAATTCAAATCTGCGCCCATATGGGATGTCACCATTGCAGGAGGTGGCTTTACCTGCTATGCCACAATGCTGGCCCAACAGATTAATATTTTTACAACATATACTATAGGCTACAAACTTCACAAGAACATAACAATTCTACAAAGTAGTTTTACAGGTAAAAAAGCTAAGGCTTAGAGACAGGCTAGTTTCTTTTCCTAGGTTAAAAGCAAGTAGGAGAGTCAGAATTCAAAATTGGGACAGTTTGACTCCAAAGTTACTACCTTTTTGGCTATTTGTGGAATGAAGTTCTTTGGCTCCTAGGGACCAATATTACTGAGGCATGGATATGACTCCAACATGAAAGAACAGATGGAACTTAAGAGAGAAACAAACATGCCAGGTTTTGCTTATTATTGATATAGTTTGAAAAGCCTTTATACAATCACCAGAATATCAAGGAAAGATCAAACATCCATATTATTAATAGCTTTTAAATTCCACATCCAAATTTTAAAAATCTAATATCTACATTTATTTCAATATGCTGCCCTGTAGCACAAGTGTATATTCCATTTTTTCTAAACGGAACTGTTTCTGGCAATACAAAGGTCATTTTATCACAACAAATCACTACTCAGGGATACATCAGATATACGATCTTGGCCAGCTTATCCTAGAAAGGTGAAAGTAATAAACCAGAATGATACAATAGCTAGTATATATTGCAGACACTGCTCCCAGTACTTTTAAAGAAAATGTACTCAAAGTTCACATAAGCTAGTAAGGTACTAATTTTACAAATGTGGAAACTGAGACACAAAGAGGCAGTAAGTAAATGACAGTGTCATGATTCTAAGCCAGGCACTAGAACTTGAGACCACAGTTTTCCCCATCTCCTTTTTAAAACTAACCTCAAACCTACAGAAAAGTTCTAAGTGCAGAACAAAAATGTTTCTCTTCCTGAAGCATTTCAATTCAGTTGCCTATTTGGAACTCAATCACCCAGAACACTCCAGGATGCAAATCCTACAAATCCTAATGCTATGGTTGCAGTGTGTCCCCCAAAGAGGGAAGTGGTTAGGTTATTGTGGGTGCTGCCCTTGGAAGGGATTAACATAACACAGGGGTTAGTAACCTCAAAAGCAAGTTGTTACCAAGAAACAAGCCTGACCCCTGAAAACTTCCTGCTTCCAGTCTTGCCACATAACTGCTCTCCCCCTCTCACACATGCTTCCACCATATCTTCCACTCTGTTGGGACACATCCAAAAGGTCCTCACCAGTCTCCAAACTGATGCAGCTGCCCAGTACTGTTTGGAGTCTGCCTCAAAACTGAGTCAAATAAACCTCTTTTCTTTACATACTGCCCAGCCTCAGGTATTTTGTTATAGCAATGGGAAACTGATGAAGATGCCTGATGACCACAATACAACCATCAAAATCAGGAAATTAACAGGAATACCATTACTATTCCTATTGTCTGATTCACCAGATGCTCCCTAAAGCTAAAGGCTCCAGTTCACAATTAGACACTGCATTTAGTGGCATGTCTCTCTGGCTTCCTTTAATCAGGAACAGTCTCTAAGTCATTGATTGGCATTCACAGCCTTGAACATTTTGAAGCTTACAGGCTAGTTATTTTGTAGTTGTTCTCTCCATGTGGGACTGTCTGATGTTTCTTTGTGACTGGATGCAGGTTATGCATCTCTGGCAGGAGGTTCAGAAAAAATGATGTTCTACTTGACCACCTGAAGGTCCGTCTGTCCCACGACAGCAGATTTTTACTTTGACCACTTGAGTGAGGTGATGTCTAACAAGCTTCTCCAGAGCAAAGGTACATTTTTTCTGCTTTAAATTATTAAGTGTTTCATGGGGAAGTGCTTTGAAGCTATATAAATATCCCATTCCTCACACATCAAAGCATGCTAAACATTGGTAGGTACCTACAATCAACTGCCCTCTTGAGCACACATGGTAACATTAGCTCAACAGACTAAAACTAACACGCTGGGAAGACAATTGGGCCGCTGTCATGACACAATGGGTTAAGCTGTTACTTGGGACACCTGTATCCCAAACTGGAGTGCCTGGTTCAAGTCAGAGCTATTTGTATGCCTGATTCAGCTTCCTCCTAATGCATCTGAGAAGCAGTGTATGATGGTCCAAGTATGTGAGTTCCTGCCAAACACACAGAGATCAGGATGGAGTTCCTGGCTCCTGGCTTCTGCCTGCCCTGTCCCTCGCTTGTGTAGACACTTGGTGAGTGAACCAGTAGACAGAAGATCTCTATCTCTCTCTGTCATCTGCTTTGCAAATAAATGTTTTTGTTATTTATTTACTATTAAGATTTTATTTACTTGAAAGAGAGAGACAGATAGACAGACATATCTTCCATTTGCTGGTTAACCCCCAAACTGGTCAGGCTGAACCCAGAAGCATAGAACTCTATCCAGGTCTCCCACATGGGTTTCAGGGGCCCAAACACTTAGGCCACTCTCCTCTACTTTTCCCAGGCACAGCAAGAGGGAGCTGGAATGAAACTGGAAGAACTGAACTCATCGAACCAGAGCCTACATGGGGTGCCAGTGTCACAATCGACAGCTTAACCTGTTGTATCACAACACCAGCTCCCCAATTTTTTAAAAATGTATTTCTGCAAAGGATATTTTCTTAATTGAATAAAGAAAAATTACAAGATTTAATTCATAAGCAAGTAACTAGACAGTGGCAGTTTAAATAGCTGAGATAATCATCTTGACCCTGAAGAAAAAAAAAAAGAACTCCACATTTACTAAATATGATCAAGATCACAAACAGATATTTTGTTTTAAATGGTAGCTTTAAAAAAAATGATGCAGGGCCGGCGCCGCAGCTCACTTGGCTAATCCTCTGCCTGCGGCGCTGGCACACCGGGTTCTAGTCCCGGTCGGGGTGCCGGATTCTGTCCCGGTTGCCCCTCTTCCAGGCCAGCTCTCTGCTGTGGCCCGGGAAGGCAGTGGAGGATGGCCCAAGTCCTTGGGCCCTGCACCTGCATGGGAGACCAGGAGAAGCATCAGGCTCCTGGCTTCAGATCAGCGCGGTGCACCAGCCGCAGTGCGCCAGCCACAGCAGCCATTAGAGGGTGAACCAACAGTAAAGGAAGACCTTTCTCTCTGTCTATCTCTCTCACTGTCCACTCTGCCTGTCAAAAAAAAATTAAAAAAAAAAAAAAGATGCAGGCATCAGTATCCCACATGGGCACCGGTTCATGTCCAGCTGTCCATCTTCCAATCCAGCTCTCTGCTTATATCCTGGGAAAACAGTGGAAGATGGCCCAAGTGCTTGGGCCCCTGTACCCATGTGGGAGACCTGGAAGAAGCTCCTGGCTCCTGGCTTTGGATTGGCTCAGCTCTGGCCATTGTGGTCATCTGGGGAGTGAACCAGTGGAAATAAGTCCTTTCTGTCTTTCGCTCTCTCCCTCTCTAACTCTACCTCTCAAAAAAATAAATAAAACTTTTAAAAAGTGATGAAAATTAAATAAGGTTTTGAATTCAGCAAAGAGGGAGAAAACTCAGGAGTGATATAAAAATTATTTAAACTGAGACAAAAAATGTTTTATATCATATTAAGAGTAAAATAAAATTGATAAAGGAGATGAAAGCAATTACTCTCTCCACATTGCCAATATAATTCCAAACGTTGCAAATCTGAGGACAATGATAAAAGAGTGAAAATTCTGTTTATGAGCACATCTACCCAAGATTAAATGAATTGCAGAGACACAAAATAGATATTTCTGTCCTAACACAAAGGCCATGACTTCCCTTGGCATAAAGTTCTACTGTGGTTCTAGTCACAAAAATTGCATTTCTGCATCACCTGATAGCAAAAGTTCTCCCTTTCGCCAAAAGTAGCCAGATACTAAGGTTAAAAATCAGGAGAATCCTGTGGCTTATATATTGCAGGATTATTGATTATTTTACTTTTGTTATTTGTACACAGAAAGAAGAAAATTATCAATAGAGCTGCGAGGCAGATCAAAATGTTTGACTGTTTATAATATATTCTTCACCTTCTAATAATTTTCACCTAAAGCAATGCCTAGTAAATGGTTCTAACTGCTGGCATTTTATTCAGAAGTGAAAAGTACTCTATAACATATAAGATGAGCACCACCCCCATTGTTTACTCTGGTTCCTCTCCAATCTCATCACAAAATATAAACACTGGGTAAGCTACTGCTACATTAAAAATTATAATTACAATTTCAGCATAATTATTTTTTACATTTATGTATATCTGAAAGGTCTAATACTCTCTAACTCCAATAAAAGCTTATTTACTATGCTTGCATTCTCTTAAAATGTTCTTCTAATTAACAATAGCAGGATCTGGTACTTTCCTACACAATAGTATTAACAGAGTCAGGTGCTGGTGTACAATTCTGAAACAGTCTGTCATATGATAGAAAAACATTATAATTTATGAGATTTTAGAGAAGTGGCCATTGGCTAAGATTTTTAAATAAAGAAGATCAAGAATGCCTTTTAAAAAATGACAAAGAAAGCAGTTTTTTGAAGAATATGATGAAAAGCTTTATGAGATACCAGGTTTGTATAAATAAAATATGTGGATACACACAATCATTTTGAATTCAGAAAAATTAGTTCTACATTAGCAAGAACATACACATGTATATAAATGTTATTACTTTCTTCTATGGCAATATTCCCAGAAATATACATTGATTTTATTTAGTTACTACAATAAAGTACTTTTAACCACTACACTTTTAAAAGTCAGAATCATTCTGTTTAAAGCCAAGTATTCTGCTGCTGTAATTTTCTCATACTGGCTAATATGACAGCAATAACTAAACACAGTTAGCCACTGTTATTACATTACTACAGCTCTTCCTTCCCAGATACCATGTTATTATATTTATTGCCTTTTTCAAACTTCTTGTTACATCAATTAAAAGTTTTTTTAAAGAAGCAAAGTCTTCACTTATCAAAAAATAGGTGGCATCCCTCAGTACAACAGTGTTAAAATTTTCTCTCTAGTTTTTGAAAATGCAAAAGATTCTCAAATTAAGGCCCTCTAGATTTAATTAATAAAATTCTGAGGCAAAATATTAGCCTAGATGTGAGTTTTTATAGAGAAATGACTTTTAGAAAATCACTGGAAATTTTAAAATGTATTTTTCTATTCTTTTTCTCAGGAAAAAGCATATGACTTTAGAAGGTTAGAGAATTTAAGCAAACACTCAGTGGTTTTGGAAATGTAGTTTCCATAGCAACCAACATGGTCTTCTTTATATAGCATTATAAACAGATGGTAAAGAGTGGTCATGTTTGTTTCTTTGCCAGTATATCAATAAAACTGCTGCAATACTGTATTGAGTATACTATTCAATAAATAAGATGTAGTACTTCAGATGAATATAATAAACTAGTATCTCAATCTTTTAATAAACGCATGAAGATCTTCAACAGTGAAGTCCCTATATTCCATACACTCTACAGTCTTCCTTGGCAAGACTTTGTACAAATGTTTTCTCAGCACTTGCCATTCAGGGCATAGAACCACAAATATGAATCTAATGAGGAGAAAATAATAGATTGAAATATAAAAGTGGAATCATCCCTGTAATCATATCCTTTGGCCATCTCTTCTTATAAAACAAGTGAGAAATTAAGAAACATGAAGCTTCTTTATAATAAACAATAGCTTATACAGGGACAGGCAAAATTGCTGTTGTTTAAAAAGATTTCATTCCATGTATACAGTAGCGGCTTTCAGAAATACAGGTGCTCTGAGCTCCACTATTTTAATTCTGGTAACTTGCAAGGTACCACTTGCTACAAAACCAAAAGAAGCCAAGAGACCATAAATGTGATTTGTCTGGCAGTGAAAGTTTGAACAGCGAGTCCCTGCATGTATTACCAACACATTCAAGGCAGTGGTGCTCTAACTGGAAGTGAGTCAGTCAGAAGGAGCTAAACATGGGACTGGGGCCCCACGAGTTTAATAAACTCATCTGGCCGGCGCCACGGCTCAATAGGCTAATTCTCCGCCTGCGGCGCCGGCACACCGGGTTCTAGTCCTGGTTGGGGTGCCGGATTCTGTCCCAGTTGCTCCTCCTCCAGTCTAGCTCTCTGCTGTGGCCCAGGAATGCAGTGGAGGATGGCTCAAGTCCTTGGGCCCTGCACCCGCATGGGAGACCAGGAGAAGCACCTGGCTCCTGGCTTTGGATCGGCGAGGTGCGCTGGCCACAGTGCACTGGCTGCAGCGGCCATTGCAGGGTGAACCAACGGCAAAGGAAGACCTTTCTCTCTGTCTCTCTCACTGTCCACTCTACCTGTCAAAAAAAAAAGAAAAAAAAAAAGATTCTAATAAACTCATCTCAAAGGGCCTGGTGTATTTTCCAAGCTAGGTTGAGAAATGCATACCTTAAAAGAAAGCTGGGACAATATTTGCTACTTTTAAGTAGTAAAATATAAATGCCCATTTTGACTGAACTTGTCCTACATTCTTCCTCTCATAAAGTCCTACTTTCATGTACCTATCCTAATCTTGCTGATTTTTATCATTTATAGCTTCCTATATGATCCTTAAACCAAAGCAAATTTATTAGAAATGAGTTACAAATGATGGGAACACAGAAAAGGGTTTGCATACTTATGAAAGAACTGGACTTATGTGAT
Source organism: Lepus europaeus (assembly GCF_033115175.1). Classification (NCBI taxonomy): domain Eukaryota; kingdom Metazoa; phylum Chordata; class Mammalia; order Lagomorpha; family Leporidae; genus Lepus; species Lepus europaeus. The sequence goes on from NC_084829.1 coordinate 105,388,662, forward strand.
GCAAGGTATGTCATGGTTTAATTAAAAAACAAAAATGTTCATTTAAAACATTCTAAGACTGTGGAGATTGTCTTAGATGCACATTTGACTCACATGTGGGAAAGAAAATTTTTTTTGAAAGACAGTTAGAAAGAGAGAGGGAAAGACATCTGCTGGTTCACTCCCCAACTGGCCACAACATCAGGGGCTGGGCCAGGCTGAAGCCAGGAACCCGGAGCTTCTTCTGGGTCTCCCTGGTAGTGCAGGTGCCCAAGCACTTGGACCATCTTTGGCTGATTTCCCAGGTACATTAGCAGAGAGCTGGATCACAAGAGGAGCAGCCAGGACACGAACTGGCACCCATATGGGATGCCAATGTCGCAAGTGGTAGCTTTACCTGCTATACCACAATGCTGGCCCCACAAGTAAAAAAATATTTTCTTTTCTAAGTCATGTATCTAAGCTCATTGTGAGCTCCACAATCTACCAAAAACTCTGGGAAATTACTTAGATCTGGAAGATCTATGAAAGTACCTTTATCATGCAAGACTGGAGAGTCCTCACAACGTATCAAGCTCATCCACCCCAAAACCATGCCTACCTACCTAAGTGATCATCTAACTGGAAGCCCTTTTCAGGTTTTCAGTTTGCCTTCTATACAATACAAGTAGTGTGGAAAACTTCCAGAAACTGAGAGCTCTTAGTCTAGCTTAACTTGTTCTACGAGGTGCCTAAGAATGGTTCTCAAGTCTGGTTGCAAAACAAAAACTGCCTGAAGGGGTCGACGCTGTGGCACAGTGGGTTAATGCCCTGGCCTGAAGCACCAGCATCCCATATGGGCACCGGTTCTAATCCCAGCTGCTCCTCTTCCAATTAAGCTCTCTGCTATGGCCTAGGATAGCAGCAGAAGATGGCCCAAGTCCTTGGGCCCCTGTACCCATGTGGAAGACCAGGAGGAAGCTCCCGGCTCCTGGCTTCGGATCGGCACAGCTCAGGCCGTTGTGGCCATCTGGGGAGTGAACCATTGGATGGAAGGCCTCTCTCTCTCTCTCTCAAACCATTGGATGGAAGGCCCCTCTCTCTCTCTCTCTCTCTCTCTCTCTCTCTCTCTGCCTCTCCTCTCTCTCTGTGTAACTCTTTCAAATAAATAAATCCTTAAAAAAAAGAAATCACCTGAAGAGCTTTAAATATAACAATATTGACATCTCATAAGTTAACATAAGCAGATTCGTTGGGATGGGGCTCAAGCATGAGCATTTAAAAAATACTCCATAGGTATGGTTCTAACGTGCAGTCAAGGGTTAAAAAACACTGGAGGGGGCTGGCATTGTGGTGTGATCAGTGAAGCTGCTGCCAGCATCCCATATGACCGCCCAGCACCTGTTCAAGTTCAGGCTGCTCCACTATGAATCTAGCTCTCTGCTAATGTGTCTAGGAAATCAGTGGAAGATGGCCCAAATACTTGGTTTCCTGACATCCACATGGGAGATCCAGATAGAGTTGCAGGCTTTTGACTTTGGCTTGGCCCAGTCCTGGCTGTTTCAGGCATTTAGGGAGTGAACCAGTGGGTGGAAAATCTCTTTCTCTCTCTCTGTCTGGCCTTCAAATAAATAACTCTGCCTTTCAAATAAATAAATCTTAAAACAAACACTGGAGAGACTACGATAAAGAAGGAATAAAACAAACAAACAAACAAACAAACAGCACTGCTTTCATCTCTACGGGACACAATTCAGTGTTACAGATTTGTGCTGAGCTACCTGGTGTAGTAAATCTCACTGTAAAGGAGTTCAACAGAATACTAGACTGAGGAGTGAAAACACTTTCCCATGAATTTTTTCAAATAATAATGTTCATCCATTAGAAAGATTATCATTATCAATAACTGTAATAGTGAATTTGCTTTCATTCATTTCAGGAAGCGCTCAGTATTTGAGCTGATTTTGATGTATCCTCCACACTGAACAAAATAAATGCTTTCTGGGTTTTCAGTGCACTTAGAGATCCTGAAGAACTGGCTGAACTGATCAGCCATGTAATTCTCACTTATTATTTCCCAGATATCACACTCTCTTTTCTAAGAATGACCTTTAAAGTATCACCCACAGTAATGAAAATTCAGGTGTTTGGAACAGGAAGAGCTGGAGAGGTAAGGAGGACACCTTCCCTCTTCTTCCATAGCACACATTCAAAAAATGTTCTAAAACCCTGTTAATATGCAGATGGAGGCTGTCTCTATCTCACTGTCTCTTGCCTCTCAAATAAAAACAATTTTTAAAAACCCACAAAAATCTGTTAATATACTGTCCCCTGAAAAAAGTAGAAATGAATGCCCTAGATCACAAATATTATCTCAACCTCCACCTCCATAACAAGATTTTATCATGTGGGAAAAAAAAAATGTCAGGTAGAGTATGGTAATAATTCTTTTTTCTATATGTTTTCTCCTTTCCAATTATTTTCAAGACCAGTGGTTTATTTGCTTATATAAAATAGCAAATATAAATAAATATAAACTTTCCAAATTTTCAATGACGGAAAGTACTAAGATGTACAGTTAAATAATCTCAGAGGATAAAACATGACAATATTAGAGGATTGAGACTGGTTTCTCTATTTTTTTCTTTTCTTACATTTCCAAAGGCTACTAAAATTTCCACAAGTCATTTATTCCTTCCTTGAGAAACTTTATTTGGCTATTTGTGTGTCTGGTGCTATTAACTCATCATAATTTTGCATCAAATCCTCATATAACATAACATGATTAAGGTTTAATTCTAAAAAAATTCAAAACACACAAAACAGGAAAAAATACCACTCTAATGCATTTTGGAACAAACAACCTATTAAAGAGAATAAGTGTGTCTGGCAGTATTCTGGAGATGACAGAAAACAAGAGGAAACAACATTTCTTAATGTTATTTAAATATGCACACAGGAGACAGGGAGATGTGCTAGGACAAAGAATCAACAGGAACTCTAGTCTTCCTGCACATAAAATAGGGCTTCATTAACAATAAAGGAACAGGTGTCTTGGGACCCATTTATACAGGCTATTAACTATTATGAGCTGCTGGTATCCAAATTTATTTTAGTACTAGGCAACTGATTAAAAATAAATACAAATTTAAAGTCCATCTATTAGCATGTGAAAGCAATTCCTAGCTTTCCAGAGTCTAATTTAATACAAAGGTATTTTTCTATGGTTCTGATCACAGGAGGATACTGAAATTCATATGAGAACATTTCCTAAGTCCCAAAACAAAGACCTTCATATTAAACCTTATTTGAATGCAGAAGAAAGAAAGAAAGAAAAAAAAAAAAAAAACTAGTGAATGCCCTTCTGTCTTGACCTGCAAAAATCTAATATGCTTTATTTATTAAGAGACAAATTTTTATCCAAACTTCAACAAATAATCATTTCCATCTTTAAAAAGTTGGGAAGGGAATCAAACCAACCTCTTGCCCTAATCCAGTACATTTCATCACATTTTAAACTCCTTATTACTTATCCTCTAGTAATTTTTCACTCTTTCAAATAATGATTAAGAAATTAAATGTTTGAACTATTAGAGTACTCTTTACATTTTACTGAAAGATTTTTAAAATGTAAGAACTAGGGGCCAGTGCTGTGGTGTAGCGGGTAAAGCCGCCTCCTGCAGTGCCGGCATCCCACATGGGCACAGGTTCTAGTTCTGGCTGCTCCACTTCTGATCCAGCTCTCTGCTATGGCCTGTGAAAGCAACAGAAGATGGTCCAAGTCCTTGGGCCCCTGCACCTGAGTAGGAGACCCAGAAGAAGCTCCTGGCTCCTGGCTTTGGATCAGCGTAGCTCCGGCCGTTGCGGCCAGTTGGGGAGTGAACCAGCGGATGGAAGACCTCTCTCTGCTTCTCCTTCTTTCTCTGTAACTCTGCCTTTTAAATAAGTAAATAAAACTTTTTAAGAAAATGTAAGAGCTGGAGCTACAGCAGGGATAATCTAGTCTAGTATACCTTTTCACAGCACAAGAAAATAAGGTACAGTAAGGCCAAGCAATTTGGCTAAAGTAAACCCTACAATATTTTGACCACATGACCACACACCATATCTGAATATTGTTATATAAAATGAGGATAAAAGCACCTATCTTCCAAGGATGCTGTAAAAACTCAATGAGTTAACTGTTATTATTTCAAATGGTTACATTTATCTGTGTCTAACACACACACACATATACACACACATCTCCCATCTGCTGGTTCACACCCCAAATGCCCATAACAGCTGGAGTTGGGCATGCTGAAGGTAGGAGTTGTGAACTCAATCCAGGCCTCCCACAGAGGTGGCAAGGGGCCCAATTACTTGAGCCTTCACCTGGTGCTTTCCAGAATGTTCACAGCAGAGAGTTGGAATTAGGTGCTTAGCGGAAACTCAAATGCAGACCCTCTGAAATGGGACATGGACGTACCAAATAGTCTCTTAACCACTATGCTAAGTATCCACCATGGTGGTATTTTAAATAGAAATAATTTTATAAGCTCAGGGTTTCTCAATCTTGGCACTAGTGTTATGCTGAGATAGATCTACATTACAAGTGTTTAGTAGCTGCCTTAGTCTTTACCTGACTAGACAGATGCCAGTTGCATTCCCCAGCAGGAACAACAACAAAACAATGGCCCTAGACACTGCCATATATCCTCAGGAGGGCAAAGACATTCCTGACTGAAAATTAATGAGTAAGGCAGATTACTATATGTTGATTTTCCACTTAAGGAAAGATACTAAATATCACCTAGAGACAAAATAAATCCAGGGCTTTAGTATTCTCTTATACATGGCTTCAGATCTAAGGCAATAGGCATTAGGATAATTGAGTAGAAGAATAAAATCACATTTTCAACAAAGGTGTGGCTTTGGTTTTGATTTTACAGTTTTCTGCCACCAACCGCAAAAAAGTCCAAAGAAATATGAAGAGTCCTGGGTCCAAGTTCCTAATGAGAAATAGGTATCTTTCATTAAACTAAGATTTCTCAAATTAGAAATAGTTTCTCTTCTTTCCCAAAATATAACTTGTCATTTTGCTAAAGCACAAATTTCAGTCAAATATAAATCCAAGCTGTTGTCCAGGAGCAAGCCATTTAGTTCATATTTAACCTATCTGATAGCCTAGGGACATTAAAAAAAAAAAAAAGAGGTGGTATAGAGTGAAATAGCATAAGAACAGTCTCTCCATTAGGCAGAATCACAGGTCAATCATATAACAGGCAGTAAGAAAAAGGATGAAAAGGGGAGTCAGGACAACATAAAAATCTGAGTGCCCTCAGAATTAAATTTAACCTATCTGATGGCCTAGGGACATTAAAACAATGTTTTATATTTCTTCTCTGTATATGGCTTTGTTCTCTGTATATGATTTTTTATAAAAAGATTCATTTATTTATTTGAAAGGCAGAAATGGGGGGAGACAGGTAGAGAGGGAGAGGGAGAGGGAGAGGGAGAGGGAGAGGGAGAGGGAGAGGGAGAGGGAGAGGGAGAGGGAGAGGGAGAGAGAGAGAGATTCTTCCATCCACTGGTTCACTCCCCAAATGGCTGCAACGGGCCAGGACTGGCCAGGAAGAAGCTAGGAGCCTGCTACTTCCCCAGATACATTAGCATGGAACTGGATCAGAAATGGAGCAGCTAGGATTCAAACCAGTATTCATATAGGATACTGGTGTTGCAGGCAGCAGCTTAACGGGCTGTGCCACAACATCAACCCCTGTATATGAATTTTACAGGCAAAAAAATCACTATAAAGTCATTCTTAAGTTTCATACTTTGAAAGGATCTCAAGAATTCCAAAAGTTGGTGCTGGCGCTGTGGCATAACGGGTAAAGCCACTGCCTGCAGTGCTGGCAGTCCATATGGGTGCCGGTTTGGGTCCTGGCTGCTCCACTTCCGATCCAGCTCTCTGCTATGGCCTGAGAAAGCAGTAGAAGATGGCCCAAGTCCTTGGGCCCCTGAACCCCCATGGGAGACCAGGAAGAAACTCCTGGCTCCTGGCTTCAGATCAGGCGCATCGGATCAGTGCATTAGATCAGCGCAGCTCTGCCCCTTGTGGCCAATTGAGGAGTGAACCAGCGGATGGATGATCTCTCTCTCTCTGCCTCTCTCTCTTTGTGTAACTCTAACTTTCAAATAAACAAATCGTTCTTTAAAAAAATTCCAAAAGTTTACTATACGGGAGATTGCTAAAATATTAAGATCAAGGACCAAATAACTGAGGTGGTGAGACGTTAGATCTACGTAATACAGCAAGAGGAGGTTCCGACCTGCTCTGCCTCATGCATCTTCTTCCTCTGTCTTCTATCTGAATAGCTGCTTCGTAATGGCAGCGTTTCACTAAAAGTATGGGGCAGAGGACATGCTGAAGTGCTCTAGAAGACGACACTAAAAGAAAGATGGAAAAGAATGTTTGCAAATCAGTGGCTAAACGTGAGCTGATTTAGGATCAAGTTTAAAAAGAATTAGGCCCACCACAGGGATAGTCCATCAGTGTCTTCTCTATTTCTTGGGAGCCACAGGCTCTGCACTGAAAACAAACAAAAATAGACTAGACAATGGATGAACTTCAGATTCACAAATCATAAAAGGAGAGTGTTGCTCGTTTTGGTTTTGCCTTCCCTTGAAAAGTTACCAAGTGGTCTCGATTTCTTATAACTCAACAAACTTCAGCTTCTTCAACATTGTGAAAGAAGAGAGCGCTCTGTGTTTTCACAAAGGGATGCCTACAGGCTGAAAAGTTCTGTTAATACTGTTTTGTTTTGGCTCTATGCACAGTGGTATCTCCAACATTAGAAAGTTGGACATAATTTGCTAAATCTGAATTTACATACTGGGCAGTATTTCCCTTAACAGGAGGAGCATTTCATAGTACATGAAAATTTAATTTCAAATGTTAGAGGTACAGCAAAATCCGATTTATATAGAGGACAACTTATTTTTAGTTGGAAAAAATTGCAATGCCAAACTATTTTGCATTTAATGCTATAATTTACATATATTATAATATTCATGATATATCATAAATACTCAAATCCTATTTGGAAAACCTTCCTTGTGAAAACATTATAATTCCAACAAAATGGTGTTGCACATTTTAAAGAATGTTCTCATTTTAAAAAAGTAAACAAATCAGTTTGACAAATGATATCAGTCTTATTACTAATAAATTCAAGTTTCTTTGATATTCCTTGAATAATTCTAAATATTGAAGATGAATGCTATATAAATTAATTTCTTTATAAAATATCAATCAGTACCCTTCACTTTAAGCATTTACTCATATTGTGGACATCTCCCACATTGCAGATTAATTTAACAAAGGATTCTTTAGTTACAAGAGGCAACATGCTACTGCAAACTACAGTAGAAAAGAGCTCTGAAATAATTAATGCTCTCTGACGCATTTCATTTTCCAATTTGTGTTTCAAGGAAAGCCTCAAGGTTGACATACTCTATTTGAACCTGTAAATGTCTTTTTCCCTAAAGTATTATTTCATTTGGGTTAACAAATCATCTATACTTCTACACAATAGAAAGTAGTGGCCCCTCCATCAAAAGACTAACCAATCGAGACCTTACTTGTAAATAACATCAACATGAAAGAGAGAATCACATATTTAATGCAACTCAAATAACCAGTGCTTTAAAATGTATAGACATGACTTCCAATGATGATCACAGTGGAATGAGGTAGTAGACAATCTTCCCTCTAAAAGCAATTCTAAAGCTACATAAAAGAGTCCAAAGTGATAACTTTGGCACTCTGCAATTGAACGAAAGGCAAATAGTTCATGAAACTACTGAACTTCAAACAAGAATAGTGTAACTCCAACATGTTCTTGGCAGAGTCTCCTCCCACCTCCAACCCCTTCCTTTGTGCAGTAGTTAAATCAGGGCAGGGTAGGCTGTGAGTAGCTATGTTACTTCTACATAGGGGCGCATGTGAGTTGGAGCACTCTAGTAATAGTGACCTGTGGCAAGCAAACAGACATGTGCTGTGGCTCCCTAAATCTGAAATAGCAAAACCGATTGGGTAAGCCACAGACTAACAAACAAGTCCAGGACTTGAAAGGAATTACAGCAGCCAGAGGGAAATGGATCCTACATATTTAGGGTTGACCAGCAGCTATGTACAATGCTATAGAGATCAGAGAAGAGGGGCAAGCACACGTGCACAAATGCACATGTGTGCACACACACACACATACACACTGATTGAGGTAGCCTGCAGACTTGTGCAGGAGAGAAACAAGAAGCCTAAATAGGAAGTAAAAACCATGGCTCACTTGGCTAATCCTCCGCCTGTGGCTCCCAAACCCCGGGTTCTAGTCCTAGTTGGGGCGCCGGATTCTGTCCCGGTTGCTCCTCTTCCAGTCCAGCTCTCTGCTGTGGCCCGGGAAGGCAGTGGAGGATGGCCCAAGTCCTCGGGCCCTGCACCCGTGTGGAAGACCAGGAGAAGCACCTGGCTCCTGATTGGTGCAGTGGCCACTGGGGGGGGGTGTGTGTGAACTAATGGAAAGGAAGACCTTTCTCTCTGTCTCTCTCTCACTGTCTAACTCTGCCTGTCCCCCCCCCCCCAAAAAAAAAAAAAAAAGCAATCATCAGAAACTGTCTCAGTGTCTTTAAGATAATGTATTACTGAAGATTTCAAACCAGCTAGCCTAACATACTTTTTAAAACACTAAAGGAAATTATGTATAAAGAAGTAAATGACTCAGTGAACAAGGAACTTCAGTGAAAAGACAGAAATTATCTTTAAGAAAGAACCAAATGGAAATTCTAGAGATGAAAAGTTTAACTGAAATGAAAATACCACTGTAAATTTAATATAGCATAAAAAGAATCGGTGAGCTTAATAGACCATGAATAATTATTTAATATGAAAAGCAGAATAAAACTGAAGAACAATAAAATAGCCTAAGAACCTATGAGATGATAACCAGTGTACTAATATGTCTAATAAGTACCTTGTAAGGTGAGGAAAAGTGACAAAGGGGGGGGGGGAACGCTATATAAAGAAGTAATCAGGGCTGGTGCTGTGGCACAGCAGTTTAAAGCACCAGCGTGTAGCACCGGCATCCATATGGGCACCTGTTCGAGACCTGGCTACTCCTCTTCCAATCCAGCTCTCTGCTATGGCCTGGAAAAGCAAGAGAAGATGGCCCAACTCCTTGGGCCCCTGCACCCGTGGGGGAGACCCTAAAGAAGCTTCTGGCTCCTGGCTTCAGATCAGATCAGCTCTGGCCATTGCAGTCACTTGGGGAATGAACGAGCGAAATGGAAGACTACTCTGTCTCTGGCACTACCTCTCTCTGTAACTCTGTCTTTCAAATAAATAAAAATGATTTAAAAAATATAAAAGAAGACAGCCGGCGCCACGGCTCAGTAGGCTAATCCTCTGCCTTGCGGTGCCGGCACACCGGGTTCTAGTTCCGGTTGGGGCACCGGATTCTGTCCCGATTGCCCCTCTTCCAGGCCAGCTCTCAGCTGTGGCCAGGGAGTGCAGTGGAGGATGGCCCAAGTGCTTGGGCCCTGCACCCCATGGGAGACCAGGAGAAGCACCTGGCTCCTGCCATCGGATCAGCGCGGTGCGCCGGCCACAGCGCACCAGCCGCGGCGGCCATTGGAGGGTAAACCAACGGCAAAGGAAGACCTTTCTCTCTGTCTCTCTCTCTCACTATCCACTCTGCCTGTCAAAAACAAACAAACAAAAAAAATATAAAAGAAGAAAGTAATGAAGGGATGGTGCTGTGGCATGGCTGGTGAAGCCACAACCTGCAGTGCCAGCATTCCATATGGGCGCTGGTTCAAGTTCCAGCTGCTCTACTTCCAATCCTGCTCTCTGTCATGGCCTGGGAAGGCAGTGGAAGATGGCCCAAGTCCTTGGGCCACTGCACCTGCATGGGAGACCTAGAAGAAGCTCCTGGCTCCTGGTTTTGGATAAGCCCAGCTCAGGCCATTGTGCCATCTGGGTAGTGAACCAACAGATGTATGATGTCAGTCTCCCTCTCTCCTTTTCTCTCCATGTCTCCGCCTTTGAAATAAATAAATAAATCTTTTTTTAAAAAAAAAAAAAAAGGTAATGGAAAAAATTACCAAATTTGTTGAAAAATATTAATTTGTATTACCCAAGCTGCTCAATTAACTCTGAATAACAAATACAAATTGAGATACATCTAGGTATATCAAAAACTGTTGAAAGAAAAAATCCTGGAAGTTGAAAAAAAATGACATCATGTGCAAAAGAACAATAATTAACAGTTGACTTCTCATTAAAAAGAATGAAGGCCAGTGGACAATGGAATGATAGGTTTAAAGTAGCAACTAAGAATTCCATATCCTGTACAACATTCCTATAAAAACATAAGTGAAATAAAGATATTCTCCAGTCAATAAAGATGGAGAGAATTAGCTACTCTCAGGCTTTTACCTTAAATAAAATGCTACAGGAAGTTATTCAGGCTGAATGAATGATACCAGATAGTAATCTGAATCTACATGAAAAAATAAAAATAGCAGAAATGGTGAATATATGAGTAAATGTAAAAGACTCTATGAATATTTTATTTCTGCTCTTAAATTTTATAAAGAATATGGTTATATAAAGCAAAAATTTTAACAATATATTAATGTTTTATAACACATATAGATATATTTAACAACATAAGAGAGTCATGGAGATATACTGGAACTAAGTTTCTATGCTTTGTTGAAACTAAAATGAATACCTTTGGGGCTGGCACCATGGCGTAGTGGACTAAGCCTCTACCTGCAGCGCCAGCATGCCACATGGGTGCCAGTTCATGTTCCGGCTGCTCCTCTTCTGATCCAGCTCTCTGCTATGGCCTGGGAAAAGCAGTAGAAAATGGCCCAAGTGCTTGGGCCCCTGCACCTGTGTGGGAGACCTGGAAGAAGCTTCTGGCTCCTGGCTTCAGATCAGCCCAGCTCTGGCCATTGTGGCCATTTGGGGAGTGAACCAGCAGATAGAAGACCTTTTTCTCTGTCTCTCCCTCTCTCTGTAACTCCACCTCTCAAATAAATAAATAAAATCTTTAAAAAAAATGAATACTGTTCTGAAATATACTGTGATAAATTAAGATTGTATACTGCAATCCCTAGTAAAATCGCTGGGAAAATAAAATTAAAAGTCTTAAACAACAGAAATTTAGGGGCCAGTGTTGTGGTGCAGCAGGTTAAGCTGCCACTTGTGATGCCTATATAGAAATCGGTTCCAGTTCCAGCTGCTCCATTTCTGAACCAACTCCCTCCTAATGCACCTGGGAAAGCAGCAGAGGATGCCAAGGGTCTGGGTCCCTGCACCCATGTGGGATACTTGAATGAAGCTCCTGGCTCCTACTTTGGCCAGGCACAGCCCTGGTCAATGCAGCCATTTGGGGAGTAAACCAGTGGATTGAAGCTCTCTCTCTCTCTCTCTCTCTCTCATTCTTTCTCTCTCCTTCTCCCTCTCTCTAACTCTGCCTTTCAAATAAATAAATCTTTAAAAAATCAGATAATACCAACTATTGGTGAGGATGAGGAGAAATGGATTCCTCATACAGTGCCATTGGGAATTTAAAGTAGCATAGCTATTTCAGAAAATAGCTTGGTAATTTCTTAAAGTTAAACATATACTTACCACAGGAATGAACAATTCCATTCCTAGGACTCTATTCAAGAGAATTTCAAGTATTCATCTATATGAAAACTTAAAGGTGAACATTCACACCACTATTATTTACAATAGCCAAAACAGTGGAAAAATCCAATTGTGTATCAGTTTGTGGTATATCTATATAATAAAACAGAATTCAGCAATAAGTAGACCAAAATGATGATGCATGCCACAATAAATGAACCTCAAGAACATTATGCTAAGTGTAAGTGGCTAGTTGCAAAAGACTATACGTTGTATCATCTAATTTACATGAAATCTCTCAAAAAGGGAAATTTATAGAGAAGAAAGCAGATCAGTAGTTGCCTGTATTTGGGGATGGGAGCAAGGACTCGCTACAAATGTCCTCAAGGGAATTTCTTGGGAACATGGAAATGTTCTAAAACTAGATGGTAATAATGATTAAGCAACACTATAAACACAATAAAAATCATTTAATAAAGCTTATTTTTTAAAAAAGGAACCAATACAAAACTAACTCTACCTTTCTGAATCAAAATAGGATCCATGGTAGGGTATACAGGCTGCTGATGAGTTTAGTACTTTCAACATGGGCAAAGAAAGGTGAATGGAAGACTCAGCATGAGATCTTACTGTATAATAGTGGTTATCAAATAGCTCAGAAAGCACATACTTCTAAAATAAAGGAAGAGTGACTCGTTTTCTAATTCACAGAAGAAAATGCTAAGATGAGTAAAATTTTTTCACTTTTAAGTTTTTCTTCACATAATTTATTCTTATAGCAAATACTGGTTTCTACAGTCACTCCTGCCATTAAATTGCTTTATTTCAATATTTTTTTTAAGATTTATTTATTTGAAAGGAAGAGTTACAGAGAGGCAGAGGTAGAGAAAGACAGAGAAGTCTTCCATCTGCTGGCTCACTCCCCAAAATGGCCTCAACAGCTGGAGCTGGGCTAATTCAAAGCCAGGAGCTTCCTCGGGGTCTCCTACATGGGCTGCAGAGGCCCAAGGACTTGGGCCATCTTCTGCTGCTTTCCCAGGCCATAGCAGGGAGCTGGATCAGAAGAGAAGCAGTCAGGTCTAGAACAGGACGCCCATATGAGATGCTGGCACTGCAGGGAGCAGCTTTACCCGCTATGTTACAATGCCAACCCCTCAACATTTATTTTTTATCTTATTCTAGAAAAGATCTAAATTAGCTGACTTTTAAAGTTTCACAACTTAAAATTTCAATATTAAAATTTTTAAATTTGAAATAGAGGAAGCGATATTAATTAAGCATGACAACTACAAGAAATACTAGAAAAAAAGTACTTATATGAAATACTTGGTCAAATAACATGAAATACATGTTCAAATAAATTTAGTACTGCTGTTTCCTTTTATATATAATGCTGTGTCACAGCCAAAGGATCTCAAACTATGCTTGGTCTTTAGGCTGGTCCAAGTTATCGGTAGTAAAAACCATACCTGCGTTTTCCCAAATAAAAGTAAAAATGTGAAAAATTTTCTCAATTATTTCCCCAAACTCTCCTTTACTGCTTTTTAATTTATTTTTAAGGCAGAGCTATAGAGAGAAACGAAGAAATAGAGAGAGATCTTCCATCCACGGGCCCACTACCCAAATGGTTGCATTAGCCGGAGCTGCTCCGATCCAAAGCCAAGAGCCAGGTGCAGGGGTCCAAGGACTTGGACATCCTCCACTGCTTTCTCAGGTGCATCAACAGGGAGTTAGATTGAAAGTGAAGCAACTGGGACTCGAACCAGTGCCCACATGGGATGCTGGCATTCAGCTACACCACAGTGCTGGGCCCTATATGCTGTTTTCTTAAGGTGTTAATGCCTATAACCATCTATCTGACTTACAATGCAACAGATACCTGATTCTGCTCATTCAGGATTTACCATACTTCATTTGATATAAAATGACTTTACTGTTCTTTGTCAATAAATTTGAAGGCCAGCCTAAGATAATGCCATTTATAATAGGATCATCAGATCCCCTGCTTTTCGTCTTCAGACCCAACTATCAGTCAGAAACATCCTGCACTCCAGTTTCAAGTCATAGCCGAGAAACTCAGTTAAAAAAAAAATCATTTCACGGCCGGCGCCGTGGCTTCACAGGCTATTCCTCCGTCTTGCAGAGCCGGCACACAGGGTTCTAGTCCCAGTTGGGGCGCTGGATTCTATCCCGGTTGCCCCTCTTCCAGGCCAGCTCTCTGCTATGGCCCGGGAAGGCAGTGGAGGATGGCCCAAGTCCTCGGGCCCTGCACCCGCATGGGAGACCAGGAGAAGCACCTGGCTCCTGGCTTCGGATCAGCGCGATGAGCCGACCACAGCGGCCATTGGAGGGTGAACCAACGGCAAAAAGGAAGACCTTTCTCTCTGTCTCTCTCCCTCACTATCCATTCTGCCTGTCAAAAAAAAAAAAAAAAAAATCATTTCACTCTCAGCAATTTTCTCTTTCTCAATTCAATGTTTGTCAATCTGTTTGTCTTCTAGGTAGGTCTGTCCATTCCATTAAATTATTAACTAAACTGAAACATTGTATTTGATTCATCCTTACAAATCTTCTATATTATAGTGCTCCCGAAATTGTTTTTCATCATTATTTATTTAAACACTTTCAATATGTCCTTTGAGTATTTCCTTCTATCAATATCTTGATGGATTGTTCTTAACAATTTATCTACTTCTTGAATAAAAAAATTTCCTTTTGCATTTAAGATAACACCTCTAGAAACATCAACAAAATGCTAAAACATTAGTGTACTTCAGCTTAGAAAATACCTAATCCATTTTATTCCTCAAATACCAATGGCAGCTATAGAATGTGAACAAACCATTGGATTTTTTTAAACAGATTTTTTTCTTTATTTATTTGTTTATTTATTTGAAAGGCAGAATTAGAGAGAGGCAGAGAAAGAGAGAGTAGAGATCTTCCATCACTGGTTCCCTCCCCAAATGGCCACAACGGCTGGAGTTGGGCCAGAACCTATATCCATATGGGATGCCAGCACTGCAGGCAGTGGCTTTACCCACTATGCCACAGTGCCCACTCTGAGCAAATTTTAAATCAAACAAATTGGGCTTGATATCACCTTGAGCATTTGCTACCTGAATAGTTCAACCAAATAACTTACCTTCTCTGAGCTTCAATATCCTCATTAGTAAAACTAGAATAAAAATCTATTGACGGGGTCCAGGAGATGACTGGAAATAAGTTTCCTAACCAAATTTCATTGAATCTGAGCACCAGAGAGATAAACTAACATAACCAAGAACTCAGTTCTCCACTGGTGTTTGTTTCTTTTTATTACAGGGAGAATGTCACAGAGAAAACCACTGCCAATTCATTCAGAGACTTCTCTTACATAAGAGTAAACATATTTCACCAACTCTTTGGTATATTTTTGGGAGAAAAAGAATACATAATTCTAATGACCATGAGAAAAAAATGATTAACAAAGTTTTTCTCAGATCCAGCTTTCACATGTTCTTCAGGTATTTATGTCATTTGTTCTGTAGGCTCAACTTATCTTTGAAACAGATCAAGTGATTTTCATGGTACTTGTCCTTTATGAATTGAGATGCTTATTTCTTGTTTTCACATCAGATAAGTTCAGAGAATGTGTATCTAATATACATATACACAAAAAACTAAGTCATAAGCATGACAACAGAACTAATATCTACAGGATTATTTATTACGGAAAATCTGAGTGATCAAAATTCCCAAGAAAAAGGTAATGGTTAGAGTCAACTGGACAGAATGCTGGGCAGTTGTTAAAAATAATACAGGGTTGCCGGTGCCGCGGCTCAATAGGCTAATCCTCCACCTTGCGGCACCGGCACACAGGGTTCTAGTCCCGGTCAGGGTGCCGGATTCTGTCCCGGTTGCCCCTCTTCCAGGCCAGCTCTCTGCTGTGGCCAGGGAGTGCAGTGGAGGATGGCCCAAGTGCTTGGGCCCTGCACCCCATAGGAGACCAGGAGAAGCACCTGGCTCCTGGCTTCAGATCAGCATGGTGCGCCGGCCACAGCACGCTGGCCGTGGCGGCCATTGGAGGGTGAACCAACAGCAAAGGAAGACCTTTCTCTCTGTCTCTCTCTCTCTCACTGTCCACTCTGCCTGTCCAAAAAATAAATAAATAAATACAGGGGTTGGTACTATGGCATAGTGGGTAAAGCTGCCACCTGCTGTGTCGGCATCTGGATGCTCCTCTTCCGATCCAGCTCTCTGCTATCGCCAAGGAAAGTAGTAGAAGATGGACCAAGTGCTTGAGCCCCTGTGCCTGTGGAGGAGACTCAGAAAAAGCTACTGGCTCCTGGCTTTGGATCAGCCCAGCTCCAGCTATAGCAGCCATTTGGGGAGTTAACCACTGGATGGAAGACCTCTCTCTTTCTCTGCCTCTGCCTCACAGTAACTCTGTCTTTCAAATAAATAAATAAATCTTTAAAACAATAATAATAAAGACTGTAACAATATGGAAAATGTTTATTTAGCTTAAATGGAAAGTAGAATACAACTGTATATACACTACAACATCACCTATGTAAGATATTCATAAGCACAAATAAATTTGGAAAGACCAAATATTGGAAGGCTGTCTAAAAACACTGTATTATCATGATGGGATTTTAGGTTAATTTATTTTACTACTGATAAGTACAAAGAGCTACTTCAAAAATTCATGGAAAATTAAATTTGTTTTATTTTGATGCAAAAAATTCAAAATCCATGAACTTTCTGAAAACTCTTTGTATATCATGCAGTTTTTATAAATTTTTATAAAATTTTTAAAATTTATTTTTTATTTATTTGAAAGACAGAGTTACAGAGAGAGGTAGAGACAGAGAGAGAGGTCTTCCATCCACTGGTTCACTCCCCAGATGGCCGCAACAGCCAGAGCTATGCTGATCCGAAGCCAGGAGCCAGGAGCTTCCTCCACGTCTCCCACGTGGGTGCAGGGGCCCAAGGACTTGGGCCATCTTCTACTGCTATCCCAGGCCATAGCAGAAAGTTAGGTCAGAAGAGGAGCAGCCGGGACTAGAATTGGATCCCATATGGGATGCTGGCGCTTCAGGCCAGGGCTTTAACCCGCTGCGCCACAGCGCTGGCCTCCTATAAATGTTTTTATTTATTTATTTGAAAGGTAGAACTAGAGGTCTTTGATCTGCTGGTTCACTTCCAAAATGGCTGCAATGGCTGGAGCTGGGCTGATCCAAAGCCAAGAGCCTAGAGCTTCCTCCAGGTCTCCCATACAAGTGCAGGAGTCCCAGGCACTTTAGGCCATCTTCTACTGCTTTCCCGGGCCATAGCAGAGAGCTGGATAGGAAGAGAAGCATCCGGGACTCAACCAGCGCCCATGTGGGATGCCATCGCTGCCGGCGGAGGCTTAGCCTATTACACCACCGGGCATTGTTTTTTTTACTCATGATAAAGCTGACAACTTTATTTCGTAGATTTTTTTAACCATTAAGAAATAGAAACTACTAGAATGGGAATAACATACATATTTCTATAAAATTTACAACTTAAAAACTGTTAAATTTTTTTTAAAGTACAGAAAAATCCCAAAAGATGCTTAAAAATGAGAAACATTTTTCCCAATTCTGAAAAATAAACCACAGCCTTGAATTTCTGAGCTGTGGAACCCCAAAAGAGCTGGAGTGATGAGGAGGAAAAGAGACCTTTTTGTAAAGACATATTTATTTATTTAAAAGTCAGAATTAGAGAGAGGGAGAGACACAGAGATATATCTTCTCTCCACTGGTTCACTCCCCAAATGGCCACAACAGCCAGGGCCAGACCAAGTCAAAGCCAGGAGCCAGGAGCTTCATCCAGGTCTCCCACGTGGGTGTAGAGACCCCAGCACTCGAGCCATTTTCTGCTGTTTTCCCAGGAGCATTAGCAGGGAGCTGGATCAAAGGTGGAGCATTCTGGATACGAACCAGTGTCCATATGGGATGCCAGCACTGCAGGCTTAATCCACTATGCAGCAGAGCCAAACCAAAGACTTTTTGAGAATATCACCTCACAACCTGTAGTTAGAGTTCCAGAGTAGGCTCAAAAGTTTTAGCAGATTTGCTAAAATTTTTTAAAATCGCCATCCTAGGGTCCAGGTATTTTTAGTACAAATTACTGGCAAGGTCTTGAGCCATTCAGGGAATATTCACCAGTGATTACTAGGATGTGTTACAGTGAAAGCATCAGCAACTCTTCATCAGATCATTTACACAAGATCACCTTCAAGAATGATCCCCATTTGAAGAAAAGATGTTAAACACACCACCAGACTCTTATTTCCACAAAGAATCTCATCAGTCAAAGCTTCTTGTTCTGCAGTTTCCATTGGGAACTTTGCATCAATAACATTTGCAAGATTAAAGAATCTCCAAAGATAGCATGGTGTGGTTTACAATGTTGAATTTTAAGTCTGCCATTTAAGCACAGCCTGGTGTATTTCAAAGATAAGGAAGTGCATATTAAAGAATAATGAAATTTTAATTTCTCCCTCTCTGGTTACAATGCAGGGCATTCACGTATCAATTTTGTTCTTTCCCCATTTAGCAAACATCAATTCTAGAGCTACAGATAACAACTCTAGAATAATTTATCACCTCCTCTCAAGTGGCAGAAGGCAAGATCATTCTTGATGATGCTAAGAAAATCAGGGTACTCTCTGAGCCTCAAGTTTCCAGGTCACAATCAGAGCAATCCTCCTTTTTAAGTCTTTAATTCTAGGTGTAGTAAAGGCTTTAAGGAAATGTCAACCACCAGCAGCAGCCAAAGAAAAGTCTCCCGAAAATTTTCCTGTAAAACATCATTAAGTAAGGTCTATTTATGTTTCCATGGTTCTACTCAGGGAATTCTTTACCAAAGGATTTGGGCACTCAAAATTCAGGTGTATGGGAAAGGAAATAGAATATTTTAGAACTCCTTTCTAACTCCCACACAAGAAGCCTAAGAATTAGCTGAATATAGCAAGATTAAAGAACAATCTGAAGTTGCAAAGAAACTATCTGCAGGGTACATGTTCCCATGTTTTCCTTTACTTCAACTGACAGATTTCCTTGTAATCTAAGTGAATGATGACTTTAGTTCTTTTCTCAAAGTAAGTGTTAAATACTTCCTGGCATGCTATGTTAAGTCATTTCAAAGCGAAAATCCTCCAGTGGAATGTAAAACTGGTAACAATATGGGGGTCTTCTAAAATGCTTACTACAGAAAACTGCATACATTTCAAGATTTATGGGTCTTTTTTTTTTTTAATATGAAAGGCAAAGTGACAGGAGATAGAGAGGGAGAGGAAGGTAGAGTGGGAGAGGGAAATTGATCTTCCATCTGCTGGTTTATTCCCCAAATGCCCCCAACAGCTAGGGTTAGGCTAGGTAGAGCTGGGAACTCTATCCAGTTCTCCCAAGTCTTTGGGCTCCTGCACCCGTGTCGGAGACCTGGAGGAGGCTCCTGGCTCCTGGCTTCAGATTGGCTCAGCTCTGGCCATTGCAGCCAGTTGGGGAGTGAACCAGCAGATGAAAGACCCCTCTCTCTCTCTCTCTCTCTCTCTCTTTCTCTCTCTGCGTCTCCTCTGTGTAACACTGACTTTCAAATAAATAAATAAATATAAAAAAAAATGAATCTTAAAACCTAGGATACCTTAGATACTAGTTTCTTAAGGAAATTAAGAAATTTAATTAGCCAGTTTGCCAAAGGTTCTAACAAGATTGGAAGAGACTTAGTATCTGTTCTAATGCAGGCACATGCTAGTACTATACATTATCTCATGTAATCCTTATAAGTAACCCCAACAGGAAATCTTCCCCTGATTCATAAAGAATCTGATATTTAGTAGAATTAAGTAACCTGCTTAATATATTAGAGATCATATGCTTTTAAAAGATTCTACTGGGGTAAGCATTTGGCCTAGCAGTTGAAAACAGCCCCTTTCGCATATTGGATTGCCTAAGTTTGATATCCACCTGCCAGCTTCCTGCTGATGCAGATCCTGGGAGGCAGCGCTGATGGCTCAAGTAGCTGGGGCTCCTGCCACCATGTGGGAGACCTGCATTGAGTTCCAGGCTCCCAGCTTTGGTCCCCCATTGTCATGGGCATTTGGGAAGTGAAGTAGCAGATGGGCACTCTATGTTTCTCTGCCTCACAAATAAGTAGTTTTTAAAGACAAATTTTCTAAAAGATTCAGTTACAAAGAAGGTGTCAACTATTTATTATTACCTGATGTTATGGACTTTTTAAACTCTATTAGGTAGTCAGGAAAGTAATCAACAAACTGTAGACTGGAGACAAAGTCCTTAGACAAAAGGTTCAGCACGTTCTAACTTTTCTTTAAAAAAAAAAATTATTTATTTGAAAGGCAGAATGACAGAGTGAGAGGCACAGAGGAGAGAGATCTTCCAACTACTGTTTTTTTTTTTTTAAAGATTTATTTATTTATTTGAAAGTCAGAATTACAGAGAGAGAGGAGAGGCGGGGTGGGGGGTGGTCTTTCACCTGATAGTTCACTTCCCAATTTGCAGCAATGGCCAGAGCTACGCTGATCCAAAGCCAGGAGTCAGGAGCCAGGAGCTTCTTCCAGGTCTCCCACGTGGGTGCAGGGGCCCAAGGATTTGAGCCATATTTTACTGCTTTTCCAGGCCATAGCAAAGAGCTGGATGGGAAGTGGAGCAGCCGGGTCTCAAACTGGCGCCCATATGGGATGCCAGCGCTTCAGCCCAAGGCGTTAACCCCCTGTGCCACAGTGCCAGCCCTCCAACTACTGTTTTGCTTCCCAAATGCCCATGACAGCAGGAGCTGAGCCAGCCAAAAGTCCAGAACTCTATCCTGGTCTCCTATGCTGGTGGCAGGGACCCAGGTGGTTGGGCCATCATTCACTGCCTTCCCGGGTGCATAAGCAGAACACTGGATAGAAAGTAGAACGACCAGGATTCAAACCAGCACTTTGATACGAGATGTGGGTGTTCCAAGTGTTGGCTTAATCCAGTGATGCCTGTTACTTTTCTTCCCTTCTTCCCTTCCCTCCCTCCCCTCACTCCTCTTCCCCTCTATTCTCCTTTCCTTCTCCTGGTTCTTGGTTTCTCTCTCACTATTGTATACTAGTGGCCTGAAGAACTCTGTTGAATGAATGAATCAAAAAGAATGAGCAAATAAAAAAACTCTAAAGTATAGCTATCCTAAGATTTTCTAGGTATACTGCTTTTAGGGAAAATTCATGGTAATACCATTTAGTCCTGTAATTGCACAACTTGGAAATGGGGTCAATAAAAACATCTCTCCTTAGTAAAAATTTTCATCAGTATAATATAATTCATTCCATGTTCTAATATTTCCATACTAGTAAAGAAAAAAATGGAATTACCAGTTTCCAATTAAACAAGTAAATTTAAAGTATAATACAAATTACCACTTTCAAGTCCAGGCTTCAATTT
This sequence comes from Lepus europaeus, assembly GCF_033115175.1. Classification (NCBI taxonomy): domain Eukaryota; kingdom Metazoa; phylum Chordata; class Mammalia; order Lagomorpha; family Leporidae; genus Lepus; species Lepus europaeus. Next base: position 105,409,743 of record NC_084829.1, read on the forward strand.
TCATGTTGCTCAGTATAGACTGGTAACTGTAAAACAGTTGTAAACCTAAACTTACACACTTGACTTTTTTTTCTGAAAGGTAATAATCCATTTTATATGTATATTGAATGATTTCTTAGTCTATGAGGCAGAGTGAGAATAATAGACCTTCAAAAATTTAAAGAATTTAAAACTAACCAGAGAATGAGCTAAAGAAATAATTTTTCATTATCTGTTGTACCATTTCTACACTATTATGCTATATCTTACTTATATATAAGCAGCAATGTGTTAAATACACTTTGGGAGCTTGTTTTCAAACTAGAGACAGATAATGGCCTTGTCTTGTGCCCCGCTGTTGCTTAAACTCCCACATGCTCCACTAAGAATTCTCAAGCTGGGCCTATTTTTCCATCAAAAGTACCATCGATAACTTTTAAATAAATCTGAAAGGAGAAAAAAGCAACCCTTCTTCCCTTGAGCAACCTGTCTTCCTACAGGGCCTGGATAAGAATTACTCCCACCATCTCTCTGCTAGAGACCACAGTTAACGAAAGCACAGAGGTCAAGTCTGCCGATGTTTCCTCACTCCAGATGATGGCTGAAGCAGAAGTTCTAGCAAGGATCTCTGTCCCATCTCCTGGTCTGTATCACTACTTATGACAAAGGAAAGCACTTCTGTTCCCTGAGGTAAATAAATGAGTAAGGTTTCATTTGTCTAAAAGGAGGAGTCTTGTAATTCGTATAAATTATCCTGCAATTCTTACAAATTATCACCAATTAAAGCAACTAAAGGCAGAAAATTCTAAGTACAACCGTCAATGTTAATGCTTAATGTTAGGCACAAAAACATATTCCTCTCTTTCAAACTGATCAATGGAACTGATTTCATTTTTGTGTTATATAATTTAGCATGCGATTTGCAGTCTTTATTCAATTCAACATTTACTGTTGGCAACACCATTACTGAGGCCCTCTCCCCTGTGCCAGGCACTATGCTAGGCATTCAAAGCACAGAGAATAAAGTCCAGTTAGCAGCAAATCCGTGGACGCACAACTCAAGATTGGTTGAGGGCAGAGTGACAGCGGGGAGACTGGGTCATAAAATGCTCTCAACATAGTGTTTTAAGTGCCACCAACTTATGACCACTGTTCAACTTACGACTGTTTTACTTTAGGTTGGAACCAAAACTAAATACTTTCATAGAAACTGGACTTCAAATTTGGATCTGTAATCTTTTTCCAGGCCAGCAATACGTGGTATGATTCTCTCTGATGACATGCCACAATTCCCAGTCAGCCTCATGAGCATGATGGTAAGCTACCAACACTCTCTACAGTGCACAGGTTGCTAACTAAGACATTAGGTATATTAAATGTAAGTTCAGCTTAGGATATTTTTGACTTATGATGGGCTTATCAGGATGTAATCCCATCATAGGTCAAAGCACATCAGCAGTGATTTGCATAGCTTGCTACAGAGCTTAGAGCACACTTGGTAGAGGAAATACTCCTAATGTTAGCCTTTTTCATAGTAGCTTAATTTTTTAGCTAATATTTCTTATTTTACCTCATTGATCACTTTGAACAGTTATTTTATAGTCCAATAATATTTTTTCTATACTTCAGGTGCCTGAGATACTAGGTCTACTGCTTCCTTTTACTTACACTGGGTTATGTTTACATATATTTATAATTTCTGTTTGTAGGCTCACAACTAGGTATGATTATTTTGTGCCACTCCACACCAGTTTTGCATTTGTTAACACTGGACTCCCAGGACTCTACACTGCACAGACAGGATAAGATCAGAATCAAGCTGGTGCCGTGGCTCAATAGACTAATCCTCCGCCTTGCAGCGCCAGCACACCAGGTTCTAGTCCCAGTCAGGGCACCAGATTCTGTCCCAGTTGCCCCTCTTCCAGGCCAGCTCTCTGCTATGGCCCAGGAAGGCAGTGGAGGATGGCCCAAGTGCTTGGGCCCTGCACCCCATGGGAGACCAGGAGAAGCACCTGGCTCCTGGCTTCAGATCAGCACGGTGCGCCGGCTGCAGCGCGCCAGCCACGGCGGCCATTGGAGGGTGAACCAACGGCAAAGGAAGACCTTTCTCTGTCTCTCTCTCTCTCACTGTCCACTCTGCCTGTCAAAAATAAAAAGATCAGAATCAAAACTCACAACAGGACACAGTTGAGGTTGGTGGCAGACTGTATTTTCCAAATTTGGCTGCAACAACATCTTGCTATCCCAAGTGTTGTTGCAATAGGACAGAATAAGGTTACACTAAAAATATAAGGCTGGGGGCCAGTATTTAGGGCAGAAGAAACCCCCATGCTATATTGGAGTATCTGGTTCAAGTCTCCACTCTGCTTCCAATTCTGGCTTCCTGCTAATGCACACCATGGGAAGCAGGAGGTGAGGACTCATGTACTTGGGACCCTGCCTCCCGCATGGGAGACCAGACTGAATTCCAGGATTCTAGCTTTGGGCTGGCCCAGCTCCAGGTATGGTAGGCATTTGAGGAGTGAAACAGATGGAAGATGGCTCTCTGTCTCCGTCTCTTTGCTTTTCAAATAAGTAGAATTCAAGCTAGTTTAACATTTATGTGGAAAAAAAATTGTATAAAAAAACAACAGGGGGTCTGCATTGGGAAGTACTTGGTTAAGCCACCATCTGTGACTCTGGCATCCCACATGGGCAGAGGTTTGATTCCCGGCTGCTCCACTTCCAATCCAATGCCCTGCTAATGAACTTGGGAAAGCAACAGAAAATGCCTCTAGTGCTTGGGCCCCTGCACCCAGGTAGGAGACCCAGTAAAAGCTCCTGGCCCCTGGTTTCGGACTAGGCCAGTCCCAGCTGTTGTGGCCATTTGGGAATGAACCAGACGGTAGAAGATTCTATGTATCTCCATCTCTCTTTTTCTCTCTCCCTCTAACTTTGACTTTCAAACAAACAAATAAACCTTCAACAACAACAACATATAATCACCTCAATAGATATAGGAAAACCATCTGACAAAATTTAACATCCATTTATGACAAGAGGCAGCAATTTCTAGCATTATAACTTGCTCAATTTAGCAAGAACCCTACAGCCGACATCATACTTAATATTGAAAAAGTGAATCTCCCCCTAAGATTTGGCACAAGGTATGAATGTCTGCCTTCACCAACACTATTCAACATCATATTGGAAGCTTTAGCCAGTACAGTAACAAAAGAAATAACAGATATACAGCTGAAAAATGAAAAAAACAGTGCTATCTCTATTTGCAAATGTCTTGACTATTTATACAGAAAATCACAAGAAATCTATAAAAAAGCAGAACTAACAAATAAATGTAGCAAGATCACAGTACAAAATCAATTATATAGGGTGGGTATTTGGCCCAGGAGTTAAGCTGACACTTGGGACAACTGCATCCCATGTCAGAGTGCCTAGGTTCAGGTCCTGACCCTGCTCTCCATTCCAGGTTCCTGATAATGCACATCTTGGGAAAGCAGCACATGGTGGCACAAGTACTTGGGTCCCTGCCATCTACATGGGGACCCAGATTGAGTTCCTGGCTCCTGGCTTTGGTCCCGTCTAGCCCTGAGTGTTGTGTGCCTTTGGGCTGTGAACCTGAAGGTTGAAGATCTCTTTTTGTCTGTCTCTCTCTGTCTTTCAAATACAATAAAAAAAAATTAAGAATCAGCTATATTTCTATATGCTAGCTATGCACAATTGTAAACTTAAGCTTTAAATGCAATATCATTTAAAACAGCACCAAAAAATCATGTAATACTAACAAAACAATAAGTGAATGGCTTTTGAATGAGAATATTTCATATGGTTAAAATATTAGCTTTCTCCCAAACTAACTTGATTCACTGTTTTCTATCTCCAGTGTGACAAATTTTGGTAAACTATATTTTTCTCAGAAGCATTAATTTCATTTATACTTTCTAATATATTGGTATAGATGTGAGTAGTTACTATTTAAAATTTTTTTCTTTGATTTTAATGGTCAGTTTTTCCTTGCGATTTCTTATTTGTAAATTCCTGCATTCTCCTATTTTGATAAGATTACCTAGTACTTCATCTAGCTTATAAATTTTATTGCTGGTAGATTTATTTTCTCTTCTGCCTTCCTCATTAATTTGTTTTATATACATTACTCCTTCATATTTTTTTAAAGATTTACTTATTTATTTGAAAGGCAGAGTTACACAGAGAAAGAAGGAGAGAGAGAGAGAGAGAGAGAGAGAGAGAGAGGATTTCTACCCACTGGTTCACTCCTCAGATGGCCACAACGGCTAGAGCTGAGCCAATCCAAAGCCAAGAGCCAGGAGCTTCTTCCAGGTCTCCCAAGTGGGTGCAGGGGCCCAAGGACTTGGGCCACCTTCTACTGCTTTCCCAGGCCATGGCAGATAGCGGGATAGGAAGAAGAGCAGACGGGAGTCAAACCAGCACCCATATAGGATGCCAATACTTTAGGCATGGCTTTACCCACTACACCACAGTGCCGGCCCCAGGGCTATGAATGTTCTTCTGATCACTACTTTAAATGTATCCCAAAAAATATGAAATGTAATTTGCTGCTTTTTTAAAAAGCTTTATAAAATCCATGCTTAATTTTCATTTTATTAAGTTTCAACGAATGTCCCATCTTCAGTCTGTGTGTCTCCTTCAGATCCCATCCAGAAGAGCACCCTGCATTGACTTTCAGGTCTCTCTGGGCTCCGCCTGGCTGTTTCGCAGATTTTCCTTAATTTTTATGACCTTGACGGTTTTGAGGAATATTAGGTGTTTTATAGAATGAGCCTGTAATAAAATTTCATTTTGTCATGATCAGACTGGTTATGGATTTTGGGGAGGAAGACCGTGGCAGTAAAGGGCCAATTTTACCACCTTGTATCAATGGTACACAAAATTGGCATAATTTATCCTTGTTAGTAATGGTCGTGATTGCCCGGCTGGGATATGTTTACAGTTCTTTACTGTAAAATTTCTTTTGTCCCCCTCTCCCATTCCTATATTTTCTTTGGAAAGAAGTTACTATATCTAGCCCACACTTAAGGAGTTGAGGGTAGAATATTAACATAAATTATTTAGAATTCTCCACATCAGAGATTTGTCTCTTTTCTCCCAGTTAATTATTCAATTATTTATGTCAATGTGGATCACAGGTATTTATTTTACACTTTGAATATTTAAAATTTATAATTTCTGGCTTTACTTTTTTTTTTTTTAATCTGTCCATGTTCATTACAGACACAAATTGTTTCTGAGTGAAAAAAGTTTTCTCTTTACTCATACATTTGAAAGGCAGAGGGTAAGAAACAGAGGAAGAGAACTCTTATCTATTGGTTCTCTCCACAAATGCCTGCAATGGCTGAGGTGGAGCCAGGAGCCAGGAGCCAGGAGCCAGGAGCTAGGAGCCAGTAATGCAACCCAGGTCTCCTACACAGGTGGCAGGAACCATCATCACTGTCTCCCAGAGACTGCATTAGCAGGAAGCTGCAGTTAGGAGCTGGAGCTAGACATCAAACTCAGGCACTCGGATACGGACACAAGCATCTTAATCACGAGGCTAGAAGCTTGTTCCTGATTTTTAGCTTTTCTGATTTGTGTTGTTTTAGGTATATCTCTTATTTACAGCATATAATTTATTTTTTAATTTCCAGCCAAATTGAAAATACTTTATTAATAGATGAGGTGATATATGATGATATGATTACTATGTTAGATATCAACTATGTCACACTTTTGTATTATGTGTAATATATTGTTTGCTGTATTTTCTTTTTTTTATATAAGCTTTGTTTTTCAATGTTTAAAATTTATTTTGGGATCAGGTTCATGACATAGCAGGTAAAGCTACCACCAGCAACACCAGCATCCTATGTGGGTGCCGGTTCATGTCTCAATTGCTCTACTTCTGATCCAGCTCCTTGCTAATGGCCTGGGAAAAGCAGCAGAGTTGGGGCCCCTGCCTCTCATCTGGGAGGCTAAGATGAAGCTCTTGGCTCCTAGCTTCAGCCTGGCCTAGCTCTGGCTGTTATGGTTATTTGGGGAGTAAACCAGCAGATGGAAGATGGCAGATCTCTCTCTCTCTCTCTCCTTGTCTCTCTGACATTCAAGAAACTAAATAAATCTTTAAAATAAAAAAAAAAAAATTAAAAAAAACACACACACATACATGGAAGTGTGGGGATGACTCCTTACACCGGGTCTCCAGAAGTTTTTAACTCTCACATTGTCCAGACTTAGTCTCCAGTCAATTATCACCTAAGTGATCCTATCAGCCCTGGCCATTTATGTTCCTGGTAAGCTGTGATGCTTGGCATTTGCCTGTCTCTCTGGTTTTCAAAGTGGCAGTTTGCCCTCTGCCTCAATTATCTGATACATTTACAAAAGCTATTGACTTTCAGTTTTTAATTTTTTTTCTTGTTGTAAGAATGGCAGTGACAATTTCCAAGCTCTTTACATGTTAGAGTAGAATCCAGAAGTCACAAGGTACAGATTTATTTTTATAATTTTTTTGGTCCACAAAAGTATCTAATCTGAATTTTAAAATACAATGTGTATTAAAAGGAAATTTTAAAGACTCATGTTAGTATGGTTATGAAACATATCTTCATTTCTATTCTTGGTCTACCCTATCAATCCTTAAAATGTAAGCTACCTGACAGCAGGAGCCCTGCTTGCCAGGCTACACTTTGGTTGGTTTCATCAGGAATAGAGATCTGAGAAATCTTCAGAATATAATCCTAATATCAAAAACACAAAAATTACCTTCTTACATTTAAAAATTAAAACACTATGCAAACAATCTCTGTAGCAGAGTTGAAGCAAAATACAAAATCCTGCTACCCTCTTGGATCAGAGAATAGGGTACTCTGGTAACTTCAAAATACCATATTTAGATGGCATTCATTAAATGAGTTAGAACAAAATAAATAATAAGTTTAATTGTCCAAAATCTCATATATCTTGGATAAATAAGAAAACATGGGATAGATATCCTGCAGTGCTTTAGAGTCACTGTTATAACAAACTATCGTTATTTGCTATGTTGTGCTGTTTCTGCAGGTGTAGTCAGTAAGAAAGCTTTAGCTGAAATAATACTAGCTACTTTTACCACACAACTTCTAATGTAATAGAGTCAAACCAAGACACTGACAGCTCAAACCTGAAAGCTGAACATTTAAAAAAACAAATTACATAGGTAATTCACTACCGAATGATGACAAGAAGAAAAGAACTAGCTGAATGAAATCTTAACAATGAGGAATGCTGGCATTCACCGTCCTTGCAGAGCAGGGGGGCAAAAGAAGGGGGGAGTTCATACAGTGCTTCGAACAGGAATGATCCCTGGTGGGTGTGAAGAAACTAGGGAGAAAAGGAGCTCTACTGGCTTGATGAAGACATGGAAAGAGACAAGTCCATTCATCTTCTTGGGCCTGTCAATGGCTCTCTCTGTGTCTGTGCCTAGACAACCACACTAGGCTAAGCACATGTGCTCCTTTAGGGGTAGGTTCACTGTAACAATTTTATGTGGTGTGGAACTTTTAACAAATCTATAAGTTTCTAAGTACCACCAATTCTACCTTTAAGAAAGCACAATACTGGGGGCCAATGTAGTGGAACAGCAGGTCACATCACCACGTGCAACACTGGCGTTCCAGATGAGAGTACTGGCTCAAGTCCTGGCTGTTCTGCTTCCCATCCAGCTTTCTGTTAAAGCACCTAGGAAGGCAGCAGACAACAGCCCAAGTGCTTGGGTTGTGCCAACCATGTGGGAGACCAAGATGGAATTCTTGGTTTTGGCCTGGCCTTGCCTGGTTGTTGCAGCCATCTGGCCATTCATCTCATGGAAAAAAAAAAAAAAAACAAAAACAGTCTATAGAGTTGGGAGGTAGCCAGGAACCCACTAGTCCAATCTCTCTCATTTTACAAAAGAATAAACATTGGCCAAGAGAAGTTAAATGACTTGCCTAACATGCCTGGTGATCTCAGGATTAGCGTAATGTTGGCTATAATATTTTAAGATTGAAGTTAACTGAATCATATTTGGCAGGAAAGGGACATTTTTCAAAGGCTTAGCTAGCTTTGGTCTTTCATCATAAAGTGATTTTTAGAGTTTGGAAGAGAATATAAAGATCATCTAACAATTACTTTGGATACTAAAGGAAATCTTCAAAATATTTCCCTAGTACCTAGAACAATACATATTAAACAAATCTGAAAAGTCCAAAGCTAATGTTCTCCTGATTGTCTTTCTCCCACAATAGCTAGGTGGACAAGAATACTACATCTGAAAGCAAGGTGGACAAGAATACTACATCTGAACTTAGCAACTAAGGAGAGGAAAATCACTCATGGAGCAACAGAAGAATTAATCTACAAGCTGCTTCCTCCTCAAATCAGTTTGACAGGTTTGGCAATTTTCTGCCAACCACTGCACCCTGCCTTGGTATTCTGACTGTTCTGGACCAGACATTCCCAAGGAGAGTCTGGCTTGACCTACTTAGATCATGACATCTGGAAATTTCCTTGTTCCTGTGGATGACCTGTGCAGAATACCAGAAGGTTGGTTGGCTGTTCTAACAGATGAGATGACAGGCCTGCAGATGCACCTGTGGCCTCTGACCTGCCAGCAGAACTCTCACTTGTATGACTAACTGAAACAGCAGCTTTCATAAATATTAGCAGTTTTCATTCTCATGAACTTTCTCTGGAGACTCTGTGTAGATGATATGAATGAACTGCTCAAAATTTCCTTCAGCAAACCTTTAACTCTCATTGTTGCTAATACCATTACTTTGGGACGCATAAGGAAGAGATTACAGAGATAGAAGGGAAGCAAATTTTTCAAAGACAGCAAAGTACTAATTATTGTGTTTGACTTTAAGATAGGTAAGAGTAGTTACCCAAGGCTTATATGCAGCATATCAAAGGTACAACTGAAATATCTTATCCCTAAAATCTGAAGAATATAACAAGTGAAATACCACAGAGGCATAAAGGTCTGAGGGATAACAAGTTCTCAAGTTATCAGGCAGAGGGCCTTATAATTCATCCCTCAGGGCTTCAGCTAGAGCTGGTCAGAAAATTACATGAGAACTTGGAAAGATTTTATTTTTTTTACCTCATGAAACATTAAGAAAGCTCCAAATTACAGTTTGGATACTTTATAAAATGTAAAAAACTACAAAATTACTTGTGATGTCATTGAAGAAAGTCAATACATGCCTAGGAGAAGAATGGTATAAAAACAAGCAAACTGGCAGAGGCAGGCATCTGGCACAGTGGTGTAGACGCCCCTTTGAAAGGTCCATAGCTCATACGCCTGGGTTTAAGTCTCAGCTCCATTTCCTAGTCCAGTTTCCAGCTAATGTGGGCTCTGAGATGCAGCAGGTAATAGCTCAAGTCCTGGGGTCCTTACCACCCCTGTGAAAGACCTGGATTGAGTTTCTAGCTCCCAGCTTTGCCTGGCCCAGCTCTAGCTGTTGCAGTCCCTGGGGAATGAATCAACCGATGGGAACTCTATATCAGCTTTTCTTTCTCTCTCTCAAATAAACAAAATTTACAAATAACAAGTTAAAACAATTTTTAAATATGCTGGGCTCTATTCCCTCACCGCTACAGTCACAATACATCAGAGGAGAAACAATAAGTCAGTATGTTTACTTAGTACAGAAGAGTTTATCATCCAAACCAGGACACAGCTGAAGGAGAAGGAGGGTACTACTAAGCATTATACTGGCTGAGGAGGCAGAGCCACACAAACTCTCACTGCTGATGAAAATGCAAAACATTATTAACCACTCTGGAAGACAGTCTGGCAATTTTTTACAAAGTTAGACTCACCACAGAACTTAGTATTCATGCTCCTGGGTATTTACTCAAGTAAACTAAAAACATATTCATATAAAAACCTATGTATGAAATTTTATAGCAGCTATATTCATAATTACTAAAAACTGGGAGCAACCAACATGTTCAACAGGGAAATGGGCAACGAAACTGTGGTATATATACACAATATGATACTTATTATTCAGTGATAACAAGGAACAAACTGATTTATACAACACAATGATTGAAATTTAAATGTGTTTTGCTAAGTGACGAAAAGCTGAATCTGAAATGTTTCTTACTCTATTATTCCATTTATATGACATTTTGGAAAAGGTGAAATTAAAGGGACAGAAAACGTATCAGTGGTTGGGAGAATGGAGAAGGGTTTACCACAAAGGAGACATATAGAATATCTCAAAACATTGACAAAGGAGACATACAGAATTTTATAGTGATAGACCTATTCTGTATGGGGTGGAGGGCATATAACACCATACATTTGGTAAAACCCAAAGAGCTACCCAATACAAAAAATGAACTTTAATGCATGTGAAGTTTAAAAAATTAACTAGGAAGGGCCGGTGCTGTGGCACAGTAGGTTAAAGCCCCAGTCTGCAGTGCCGGCAGCCCATATGGGTGCTGGTTAGAGCCCCAACTGCTCCACTTCCACCAGCTCCCTGCTAATGTTCCTGGGAAAGCAGCAGCAGATGGTGCAAGTCCTTGGGCCCCTGCACCCACATGGGAGGCCTTGAAGAAACTCGTGGCTCGTGGCTTCGTATCTATTCAACTCCGGTCATTACAACCATTTGGGAAGTGAACCAACCAATGAAGACCTCTCTCTCTCTCTCTCTCTCTCTCTCTCTCTCTCTTTCCCCCTCTGTAACTCTTTCAAACAAATACAATAAATCTTTTTTTTTTAAACCAAACAAGAGATCTAAGGATGAAACACAAATTGTGACTAAAGAACCTAACTGTAGTATTTAAGTATGACATAATCTCACTGAAGGGCAAAAAAAAGGAGCTGACCTAAATAACTTGGGAAAATCATGCTTTGACTGGAAACAGTAAGGCCAGAGGCAAAAGGATTTGTACACAAATACTGTTTTCTAGTTGGTAAAGTTGTTGCTCACAGGGGTATGAGTTAATAGTTCTGAAACTGCTTTACATGTATATTACAGCTAAACAAATAAATAAATAGATGGCAGATGGTAGAAGCCAGGTTACTCACTGTTGGAAAGGGAAGTTACAGAAAAAATAGTAGAAAAGCTAGAAAGAATCCTGTAGTACTAGATTAGACGTAGATTTATCACTATGAATTCTTTTTACCTGAATACAGATACAGAAATAACTTTAGATATGTATGTATACATGAACTCAAATACACACATGTATTTCCTTGATCTGCTGAGAGAACCTCAAAACAGTGACACTAGCAATCAGCACACCTTCACTGATGTTTGTTTCCAAATACCACTATTCCATACAAGGACCCATACATCCTTGGAGAAATGGCTGCTTCTTAGGACGAGGGTAAGGAAAATACAAAATGGGTTGTAGTAAGGAAGTGTTCAAAGAAATGAAAGGATGGGGTTGTGTCAAAGGTACATAAGAGTCAACTGAGTGCTCCCAATAGTCGAAGTTGGAACTACATGAAGGACAAAATAATAACGAATTATAGCTCAAAGCATAAAATAAATATCCATGAAGCTGTACTGACAAAAACAAATGATTCAGAGGGACAGGGCTGTGGCATAGCAGGTAAAGCCGCCTCCCATATGGGCACCAGTTCACTTTTCCTATCCAGCTCTTTGCTATGGCCTGGGAAAGCAGTAGAAGATGGCCCAAGTCCTTGGGCCCCTGCACCCATGTGGGAGACCCGAAGAAGCTCCTGGCTCCTGGCTTCAGTGCAGCTCTGGCCGTTGCGGCCATTTGGGGAGTGAACCAGCAGACAGATCTTTCTCTCTTTCTCTCCCTTTCACTGTCTATAACTCTACTTCTCAAATAAATAAATAAAATCTTTTAAAAAATTCTTTTCTATTTAAGTTTCATATTTAGGGCTTAAGTATTTTATTCTTGTAGAAGATATAAGAACAACACAGCTATCAGAAGAGAAATCTCATTTTATTCATAAGATTACTGGGGAAGTGGAGGGCTCACAACGCTCTCCATATACAGTTTATGAGAGATAAGAAAAAGACTAAACAGAAGAGTTTTGTTTTTATTCTAGAATTAATTTAGTCCCACTTCAGAGATGTGAAACTGGGACCTGCGCTGTGGCATGGCTGGTAAAGCCACCACCTGGGGTGCTGGTATCTCATATGGTCGCCAGTTCAAGTCCCAGCTGCTCCATTTCTGATCCAGCTCCTTGCTAATGCACCTGGGAAGGCAGCAAAGGATGGCCCAAGTGCTTGGGCCTCTGAATCCACGTGGGAGACCTGGAGGAAGCTCCTAGCTCTTAGCTTCAGCTCAGCTCAGCTCTGTTACAGCCATTTGGAGGAGTGAACCAGCGGATGGAAGATTTATCTCTCTCTCTCTCTAATTATGCCTTTCAATTAAATAAAACTTTTTTTTTTCTTTTTAAGTGAAGCTTCTGGATATCCCATGTATTCAGTGAGGTCTTTCCACTCTGCCTCATGTGAAATCAGATGATTTCTGGTCCTGCATGAGCCATGGGAATTAACTGTTCAGTTTACAGCAATAAACTTTTCCCCATGTGCATTGCCTACCCTCATGGAATTTCACCCTACCTGCAAATAGGACTCAAAGGAACTCCTGGACAGGCATCCAGTGCTCCTTTTCTATCTATCCCCCTCCTCTCTGGCATGTTGCCCTGTACATTCTAGCCACCAAGACCTCCCCAGAACCTGATTTATATCTCACACCACTCAGAAACGCCTCAGGGTACTGTTTGGGTTTCTCTTCCTTTTTGTTTTTTTAAAGATTTTATTTATTTATTTATTTATTTATTTACTTGAGATGTAGAGTTGCCAACAGTGAAAGGGAGAGACAGAGAGAAAGGTCTTCCATCCACTGGTTTACTCCCCAAATGGCCGCAACGGATGGAGCTGCACCGATCCAAAGCCAGGAGCTTCTTCCGGTCTCCCACACACGTACAGGAGTCCAAGGACTTGAGACATTTTCTACTGCTTTCCTAGGCCATAGCAGAGCTGGATTGGAAGAGGAGCAGCCGGTTTAGGACTGGCGCCATATGGGATGCCGGCACCACGGGCAGAGGATCAACCTATTGCATCACAGTGCCAGGCCTGGCTTTCTCTTCCTTACACCAAGATCTGAAAATTGTTCCAGGCAAAAAGCCAAGACAATCATAAAGCTACCTCTTTTGTTTCCTTTCTCTCAGGAAACAATATTGACAATAGTTTCATGTATATTGTCCAGTTTCGTTGTTGTCTATAGAGAAAAGGCAATTCCAGATCCTATTTCTCCTTCATAGCTAGACGCAAAGTCCTTTCTTATAATATCTGACTGCATGTCATACACTATATAAAAAATAACTGCAGACACTGTTGTTGATGTTATTTGCCACTTTCCTCCATTAGGCAGAAATTCATTGAGCTAGGAACTAGAAGGCACCTTTAATTAGATCCAGCACACCTCTATCTTCAAATGTCTCAAGGGTGTGGGTTCTAGTCCCGGTAGGGGTGCCAGATTCTGTCCCGGTTGCCCCTCTTCCAGGCCAGCTCTCTGCTATGGCTCGGGAAGGCAGTGGAGAATGGCCTAAATCCTTGGGCCCTGCACCCCATGGGAGACCAGGAGAAGCACCTGGCTCCTGGCTTCGGATCAGTGTGGTGCACCAGCCGCAGTGCGCCGGCCGCAGTGGCCATTGGAGGGTGAACCAATGGTAAAGGAAGACCTTTGTCTCTCTCTCTCTCACTGTCCACTCTGCCTGTCAAAAAAAAAAAAAAAAAAAGTCTCAAGGGTGAAACTGTCATATATTTGAACAGATCCCTTCCTTTAGATTAATATTTCTCAAAATATTGTCTGCAGACTCCAGGGGTCCCTGAGATGTTTTTCAGGGTTGAGGGTACCTGGATTAAAAACGGTAATATAACAGTACTAAGATAATATTTGCCCTTCTCACCATGGTGACATTAGCACTGATGGTACAAAAGCAATGGTGGGTAGCATGAATAAAGGCAGAGGCATCGCAATTAATATGCTTCAATGTCATGAACTGGCAGCCAAAATATTAAGTTTTACTTAATGTCGCTGATGAAACAGTAAAAATTTTTAATTTTCTTAACTTCTGAACCCTGAGTAGATGCTTTTTAATAGTCAAAATTTTAAAATGGGAAGTATGCATAAAGCACTTCTGCTATAAACCAAAGCACAGTAGATGTTGCAAGGAAAAGCACTTCTGTGATTCTTTGAGTTGAAACTAAATTATCTGTTGTTATTTTTTTTCATGAAACATTATTTTATTTGAAGAAACAACTAATACACAAGTTACAGTCTTTTCACTGGGATTTTTAACATGTGTTTTCTCAAAAATGAACGCAGCAAACCTGTCACTTCAGGGGGACAAGGGAGAGGTAAAAGTAATAGTATTTGTTGCCAATGGTGAAACTTGAATTTTCAGGCAAAAAATTGAATTGTGGAAAACTTACATCAGCCACCATAATCTTAAAAGTTTAACAGTTTTTCTAATGAGAAGAGTGGTGATTTTTCAAATAAGATTTTTAAAGCTCTGTCTAATGAAACATGTTAATGTTTGGAAGATCTCAGTGAACGAATGTTTATTTCCAAGTGTTGATATAAAATTATGGGTGCACAAAAACCCACTCAAAATATAAGACAAAACAATGGATCTACTACCTTTAAGTTTTGGTATAGGATAAAATAATATTCACAATTATTTCTAAATGTTACTAAATTATTTCTCTTTTTTCCAACTACTTATCTCTGTACGAGACTAAATTTTTTGTTTAATTTACTTCAACCAAAACAGTACACTCCAACAAACTAAAAGAAGAGTAGATATGAAAATTCAGCTGTTTGGGGGCAGGTGCTGTGGCGAAGCAGGTAAAGCCGCCACCTGCAGTGCCGGCATCCCATATGGGCACCGGTTTGAATCCTAGCTGCTCCACTTCTGATCCAGCTCTCTGCTATGGCCTGAGAAAGCAGAAGACTGCCTAAATCCTTGGGCCCCTGTACCCACGTGGGAGACCCAGAAGAAGCTCCTGGTTCCTGGCTTCAGATCGGTACAGCTCCGGCCACTGCAGCCAATTAGGGAGTGAGCCAGCGGATGGAAGACCTCTTTCACTGCAGCCAATTAGGGAGTGAGCCAGCGGATGGAAGACCTCTTTCACTGCAGCCAATTAGGGAGTGAGCCAGCGGATGGAAGACCTCTTTCTCTCTCTGCCTCTCCTTCTCTCTGTGTAACTCTGACTTTCAAATGAGGAGGAGGAGGAGGAGGAGGAGGGGGAGGGGGGGGAGGGGGAGGAGGAGGGGGAGGAGGAGGAGGAGGAGGAGGAGGAGGAGGAAGAAATGTGCCAGGGGATTCCAACACAATCCCATCAAGGTGGCATGTACCAATGCCATCTCACTAGTCCAAGTGATCAATTAAGTTCACAATTGATCACTCTGATAGGTCTAAGAGTCAAAGGGATCACACAAACAAGACTAGTGTCTGCTAATACTAACTGATAGAATCAAAAAGGGAGAGAATGATCCAACGTGGGAAGCGGGATAACAGCAGACTCATAGAATGGCAGATGTCCTTAACAGCACTCTGGCCTCAGATTCAGCCCTTAAGGCATTCGAGTATGGCTGAAGAGCCCATGAGAGTATTTTAGGCATGGAAAGCCAAGACACTGTGGCAAAAAAAAAAAAAAAAAAAAAAAAAAAAAAAAAACCTAAATGAAAGATCTCTGCAAATGAGATCCCAGGAAAGAAGGGCCATCAAAGAAGGAGGTACCTTTCTCTGAAGGGAGGAGAGAACTTCCACTTTGACTATGACCTTGTCTAAATAAGATAGAAGTCAGCGAACTCAAAAGGCTTCTATAGCCTTGGCAACCCATGACTAGAGCCTAGGGAGATTACTGACACTCTTGTTTATGGAGTCAAATTGTTAAGTCAACAACAGGAGTCACTGTGTACTTCCTCCTCATGTAGGATCTCTGTCCTTAATGTGTTGTCCAATGTGAATTAATGCCATAACTAGTACTGAAACAGTATTTTACACTTTATGTTCTATGTAGGTGCAAACTGATGAAATCTTTACTTAATATATACTAAATCAATCTGTATATAGAGAGAATTGAAAATGAATCTTGAAATGAATGGGAGAGGGAGCGAGAGATGGGAGCGGTGCGGGTGGGAGGGAAGTTATGGGGGGGGGGAGCCATTATAATCCATAAACTGTACTTTGGAAATTTATATTTACTAAATAAAAGTTAAAAAAAAAAGTTAAAGAAAATTCAACTGTTTGCCTATTTAAACTAGAGAGTAAATTGGCTCTCTCTTTTCCCCCATATATATGTTAACATGTAATGAGTTTTTTTATTATTCTCTTAAAGTTAATAAATATTTAATTTTTCTCTTATTTTTAATTTATGGGTTTCTAGTATAATAAATATCAAAAACTAGAAGCCTTAGAAGCAAAATCTCCTTGGGATCCTAAAATCAAGAAGTGTCCTAAACACCAGAGATTCTACTCTGCTCTTCCGGCCTAGCCTCCCCACCCCACCCCCACTCCACCCTGTCAGGCCACAGCACTTAGAAAATGTCTGAATGGGGGAAGGTTAGGATGGGACTGCATTTTGGGCTCCCCTAGGCTTCCAGCTGTCCAAACAGCCATATAACTGCTGAAAGTTTGATTCTCCTTTTCCACAGTGGACACCCTCTGCCAGGACCAAATCTGATCTAGGTTCATGACCATACTTGGCAACTGCTCTCAGGAAAAAAACAGCTGACATTCCATTTTACAGGAGAAGGGCTGTGCCTTCTCTATTCTAATTTACATTCTAATGTGAGTGTCTCTCCTCCTTGTCTCCAGAGCTCCCCTTATAACTTTAATAAAATCTGAGCAACTTACATTCTACACAGGAGCTGTGGTCTGCCACTATCCACCACACTCTCCCCAGAAACAAGTCTTTTAGTCTACTAACAGACAGTATTCTAAGCACTTTACATAATAGTAACTCAATTCTCAAGGCAACATAATAACATAATAACGTGGCTACTACAACTATACCCACTGAAGTTACCCAGTTAATATCAGTAGTGAAGTCAAGATTCAAACCTAGGGATTTCAGAGTTCACACCTTTCACAACAACTCTTTGCTTCATCCACAACACATTTTCCCTCCAAAACTCTGGCCCACTTTCATGACTGTTACTATCACCTCGAGGTTGATGTCTAAATCTTCTTTCTCCAGGTCCAACTTGTCGAAATGCATGTTGGACTTCAACCTGGATATTCAGCATGTCTAAAAGCCAAAGCATATTCTTTAATCTCCTATAAACTTCCTTTCCTAAACACCTGCTCTCTCACTGGTACCAGTTCTTCTTCCATCCTTCCTACCCTTGGCCTCCCTGGGCAATTATGATTTTCTCTTCCTCTAAGTTTCAGAAATATTTATATCTTAATAGTAACCCCTAAATACCAATTCACAACCTCATTTACACTGATGTACAGAAAAATGAAAAAAATAGAAATATAATTTGCTGTTCAATTTTTTAAGCCATCCTTTACTCTGAGATAATTCCTACATTTTACTGTTAGAATATTTTTCTTTTCCTTTTTATGAAATAGGGGTAACAGATCATATTTGATCTATAACTTTTTCTTGGTGAACTGAAATGTTAGCAACACTATAATGTTTCCTCAAAGTAAGCTGGTTAATGGTTTTGGAAATTCACCAAGCCAGGAAATTATAAAATCTTTTTGCAAACTACTGGCATCAGCTTTATCAATTTGTCAGGCTCCACCTTTGATGCTCCCACTTCCTTTTTCTAATAGAGTCAGGTGTATCAAATTGGTCAGGTGTCAGGCCCAAGGATAAAAGTAAGAATGGTAGCTTTTGTGGCTATATCAAAGAGTTGTAAAATGCATTGAAACTGTTTGCAAATATTATCAGTTTTTCAAAATGTTTGAGATAGATATGACTTTTTTACTTTTTAGACACAGCTAACTAGTCCTAAACTCATTCCTTCCTCTCTTCAGATTCCCATTTATCTATGTAGTAAGAAATTGTAACTTTATATCCAAAAAGCTTTGCACAGAAACCTTTTCATAGTGTTATGGCTAAACCACCTTTACCAAGTACTCTTTGATATATAATCTTACTGGTAGCATCCCTTGCTCTGAACCTATTTGCTAGTCTATGCCAGGGCTCACCATCTCAAATGCCTACAGAAGCCAGCGGCCAGGCAAGGAATGCAAATGAATGAAGCAAGCAAGGGCGACAGTTCTAGGGATAAGAGAACAGAAGCTGTAGCAACAGAGTGCTCTGGCCATAAGTACAGAGGCACTGCCAATTGCTACATGGGCCAATGCTGTTTCTTCATTGTTAGCCACATATTCTTACTTTTCCCACTGTTAACATGCCTTTTCGATTTCCAAAAATGATTTATTTTTCAACATACTCTGAACTGAGTAAACCCAAATAACTCTAAAGAGCCCAAAGACCCCAAGTTTGAGCTTTTTGACTCAAATATATCCTTTAAGCTCTGAAGAAAAACAACAGGAAACAACACTTCTTAATTATAAATATCTCAGTTTGGGTCTCCAATCCCCTAACAGCAGCGCAGCAGGGGACATTCAAATAATGTAAAATAAAGAAAGCAGAAGAAAAAATTGAAAGGGCAATTTTCTTAATACATTTAATGTACAAAAGTAAAAAACCTGGCACTTAAAGTATATAATTTACCAACTTCCAAACGTCAGGAACCAAGATGAGGCCACGGTAACTGAAGAACAATGGAAGAAAATATTAAGCAGCTGGAATATAATTGCTAACTATTTGAAGGGGCCGGCACTGTGGTATAGCAGGTAAAGCCATCCCCATGCAGTGCCAAAATCCCATATGGGCGCCAGTTCGAGTCCTGACTGCTGCACTTCCAATCCAGCTTTCTGCTATGGCCTGGGAAAGCAGTAGAAGATGGCTCAAATCCTTGGGCCCCTACACCCATGTGGGAGACTGGGAAAAACTCCTGACTCCTGGCTTTGGGTCAGCCCAGCCTCCTCCATTGCGGCCATTTGAGGAGTGTACCAGTGGTTGGAAGATCTCTCTTTCTCGCTCACTCTCGCCCTCTGTAACTTTGCCTTTCAAATAAATAAATAAATCTTTGACGAGACACTGGACAGAGACTATGACCCTGGGGATTAATAACAAGCCTGTTCCCTATGCTACAACCATGGCATATCTATTGTATCCTCTGGGATCCCATCATCTTGAATTTTACAACTTTGGTTGATAAAACAAATACAGATCTATAATTACAGGTACTTATTTCCCATATTCCAAATGAAATTTTCTATGTAAAATGGTGTGTTATTTGACTTATAAAAAAAAAAAAGGAAATATAAATGGAAAAAGATTTGGGCAAAAGCTGCTTTCTTACTGTCTGGTTTAGACAAAAGAGCCAAGAATAGTGGGAATAACAGCTTTCTCTTCTCATTAAAAGACTCCTCTTCAAAGGTAATCCTTTCTCTGGCAAAGGAAGTCAGAATTTTTCCTTAAACTTTAGCCAATTAATTTACTTACAATTCCATCCTACTACGAACAAAACAATATACAGCGTGAGAGAGAGACAGAGAGAAAGGTCTTCCTTTGCCATTGGTTCACCCTCCAGTGGCCGCCATGGCAGGCGCGCTGCGCTGATCCGAAACCAGGAGCCAGGTGCTTCTCCTGGTCTCCCATGTGGGTGCAGGGTCCAAGGACTTGGGCCATCCTCCACTAAATTCCTGGGCCACAGCAGAGAGCTGGCCTGGAAGAGGGGCAACTGGGACAGAATCCGGCGCCCCAACCAGGACTAGAACCCGGTGTGCCGTGCCGCAAGGTGGAGGATTAGCCTGTTAAGCCACGGCGCCGGCCTAGCTCCTGCTTCTGATCAGCCCAGTTCCAGTGGCTGTGGCCATTGGGGGAGTGAGCCAGTGGATGGAAGATCTCTCTGTCTCTCCCTCTCTCTCTCTCTGTTAACTCTAGCTCTCAAACAAATAAATAATTTTTTAAAAAAAGAATCCATTCTTATTTTTACTGATGTGAGACACTGCTTTTACCACGTCCTAAATCGTTTTATTTCCTAGTTTGTTTCTGAATGCAATTCTACCCTGTTAGTGTGTCTATGAATAAATACACCAGTACTACCTTGCCTTCATTAAAATTTGTTATATTTTAATATCTGGAATAGCTAGTTTCCCCTTTATTACTCTTGTTTTTCAAAGTTTGGTATGTATTTTATCATAAGTTTTTCCAGTATCTTTAAAGGAATCACTTTAATTTATAAATCAAGTAAAGGACAAGTAATATTTTATGATGCTGGGACTTCCTACCCAAGAATATGGTATGCTTTTCCATATCTTCCTGGTCTACTTTTGTCCTCCAGGAACATAGGGAGTAATAAACTGAAAATAAGACAGTTGGCCTGGTTAAACTACTGCAGACTGTTTCTGCTAAATGAAAAATATGGATGAGACAAACTGGAGAATGAAGAGTGAATAGAGCATTTCAATCAGTCTGCCACAGAGAGGGGAAAAAAAAATAGAGCGCGGGTGGGGGAGGGAATGAAGAATGCTTTTAAAAAATGTTTATTTATTTGAGAGTCAGAGAGAAAAAGAGCCCCCTTTGACTCCCCCAAATGTCCACAATGCCTGAGAATCTAAGGCTGGGGCCAAGAATTAAATCCAGGTCTCCCGTGTAGGTAGCAAGGACCCAACTATCTGAGCCATCACTGCTGCCCCCCGCCATTTGCATTAGCAGGAAGCTGGAATCAACAGCCAGAGCCAGGGATCAAACCCAGGTACTTCAATATAGGATGGAGATATCCTAACCAGCATCTTAACTGCTAGGCCAAATGCCTGCCCCATGAAAACTATGTAAGAAAAAGGAAACTGTTAGCAGTACAATTAGAATGAAGACTAAAATAAATTGATTAGCTTTAGTGATATAGAAGTCATTAGTGGTCTTAGTAGGATCTATTCTGGGAGAATTATAAGGCTGGAAGCCAAAGTGGGACTTATACTCCAGTATGGCTAAATATGGCTCTTTGGCTCTGATGTGATTCTAAAACGGATTTCCTAAAGATCAAAATGCCACTAATTTCTGAATATAACTGTATAGTAATTATTTCTAAAATGGAGTTCAAACATAATCTCAGAAGGAGGTTCTTGAATAATTCACACAAAGAACGCAAAGATCCAGAAAATACTGCCAATAGAAGGAAATATCAAGAACCAGAGTAGGAAGTAATAGCTATAGAGCCAAGGGGGTGGCAAAGATGAAGTAAATTTTCTCCAAAGCAAACTAGGCTATAACTTTGGAGAAGGATTTGGCTTGGCATAGCCCCTGCAAGGATACATACATACATTCTCAAGCACAGCCAGAGAGCTACATAAAATATGTGCCTGACTTAACTGAATGCAAAAACTAGGCCCTGGCTGCTCAGAAATACTTCCTTCTGCATCTGATCAAGATACTACTCTGTCCTCAACCTGATCTCAAAATCCTAACTGTGGTTTCTCAGTTTCAGTTAGCTCTGAGGGAAGTATATATGGGCTTTCACAGGCAGGAAAATAAACATATTCAAGGGTATTCCTTAATTCCTGCTAATAGTCACAGACAATGCAACACACAGGATCTACCTACAAGGAAGTAGAAAAGTCAGGAAATACAGGAGTCAATAAAGCAGTAACAACAGCTTGGTCAGAACCAAATTGAAGCTGAATAAGCCCCAAGGACAACGACTCACTGAAAACTCCAGAAACCTGGGTCTGTGTAAGGCTGGGAAATACATACAGAAGACAACATAGTAATCACGGGACATGCTCTTAAAACTTTGACTCACATGGTGAGTTATCTGCTGCAGAGAGAAGGCAAAAGGAGAGACAGAGAAAGAGACAGAGGGAACGAACAGAGGAAAGGCGATTTTACAATACAATTTTATCACTCATATTTGAGCCAAATAAAATTAGGAATCTCAAATGGAACTGATAAACAGAATATATCAGAGGTGTTTAAAAAAAAAACAAAACATTTTTTAAAGTGTAGTTCCTGCAAAATTCTCCAGAATTTAAAGGACTCGTAAGCCGATTTGCATGCCAAAATCAATTTTCAACATAGAAAAATATAATAGTAAAACTGACCAATATATATTTTTTACCTCCCATTTTAACACAATTTGGACCAACAATTAAAAAGAAATATCACAGCACAGAAACCCTTAAGTTCTAGGTCCCTTCCACCGCTTACCAGCCACATGATTATGGGTGTATTTGTTGTGACATCACTGCAGCAGAAAGCACTAGTAAGGTCTCTTCTACGTGTAAGATCCTCGCTATTAAAGAGCGCCCTCTCAGACCAGGATTATTATCCTCTTGGGCTGCTAGAGATACAAAGCAGGATCAGCAGATTCAACTAAAATCACTGAGGTGAAGAAGGCAATTAACAGCTCTTTATTGTAGCTCCATCAGGGGGTTGGTGATAAATGTACTTAAGTCACCCCACACTGCTTTGGAGATCCCTCTCACCACAGAAGCACACACACCTTAGCCCTACCCCAGGGCTCACCTAACAAAACAGCATTCAGAAAGATTTCTTACAAACTTTTCCGAATTACTCTGTGGAACTAGTGTCCTCGGTTGTTTACTCTGCCATCAGTCTTACCTGGAGGAATCATTAAGTACTGCATCAGATCTACATTCACTTCCTAAAATCTACTCCCAGCTATCAATTCTCCGTAGGAGACTGTCTCCAAGGAAAGGATCAGGGGCTGGCTGGTTTGTAGTTTAAGTTACATACCTTCTTTTTGGAACCAGAGGGGAGTAATAAAGGACATTAAAGGATGTGGTGGCTAATCTCAGTGGCAATGTTTTTATTTCTTTATAGAATTAGAATTGTGCTAGCTCTTACTAGGGTAGCAGAGAATAAATCACATATTAGTACAATATGGTGACACTTTATTCTATTTACTGTCATTGGAGGGAAATTCATTTTATTCCTATGGTGAAACAACAAAACTCTGTTCCCAGGCATGTGCCTAACTTATTTCAAGGGGAAAAAAATCTGTAAGCACAGGATTCCAACTTACAGCAGGCAGCATGGAGGCCCATGAGCCATGAAATGGGAAACAAACAGGAAAGAGACTCGGCACAGGCATTTGAGAGTAATAAATATGATAGCAATCTAGAAGATAAACGGTTCATGTTGTTTATGATTACAGCCTGATTATTTCTCTAAGTGCAAAGGCTATCTAATAAGGCATATCCGGGTTGATTTGTTAGCAAGGTACTTTCACCAGATAATAAATTAGAATGTAATTAAAGTGCATTCTCTCTGTTTATCATGGACTAAGACAGCTTTCTATAATTCTCAATTATCTGCATGAACACACAACATGACAGCATGGTGAATAAACCTTTGAGCAAAGGGCAACAAACAGGAATATACTAAAATTGCTAGATTTCTTCTCCAGTCCTTTTAGAAAACTGTTTCCAATTCTGACAAAGTATGTAAATGAACAGAATTAATTTGGTACTTGTTTTGTCAAAGAAAATTAGAGTAATATCTGAACTCACAAGTCCCCTGATGTCTTAGCTTATTAGCAATTTGCCAAAGGCAGTAAGTAAACCATGAAAGAAGAAAACAGAACTGGATATTTACTACAAATCTTTGTTAGGTGAAAAATTTAAATAGAGAGAAAATAGAAGAATCACCAAAAAATAAGTATCTATATTTAAAATCAAAAACTTGTGTATAAAAACGTACCTGTAACATGTAAGATAATAATTTCACTACATAAAGATCTCAAAATTAACAACAATTGAGACTGAGAAATAAATGAACCAAAGAGAAAATGACAAACACAAACATAATGCTCAATAGTTTACATTTAAATCAAGATAGCATTTTTTCACATACTTAATAAAAATCTTACTTTAAAAAAAGGATTTGCTTATTTGTTTTTTTTTTTTAAACATTTATTTATTTGAAAGGCTGAGTTACAGAAAGAGAGAGAGAGAGAGAGAGTGCTCCCATATGCTGGTTCACTTCCCAAATAGCTGCAATGGCAGGAGCTGGGCCAATCCAAAGCCAGGAGACTTGAGCTTCTGCCAGGTCTCCCACACAGGTGCAGAGGCTCAAGCATTTGGACCATCTTCTACTGCTTTCCCAGGCCACAGCAGAGAGCTGGGTTGGAAGTGGAGCAGCTGGGACTCAAACCGGCGTCCATATGGGATACCAGCACTGCAGGTGGCGGCTTTACCTGCTATGCCACAGCACCGGCCCCTACTTATTTATTTAAAAGTCAGAGAGAAAGACTAAGGAACAGAGAAAGAGACAGACAGACAGAGAGAGGGACCTTCCAAGCACTCGTTCACTCCCCAGATCATTGTAATGACTAGCACTGGGATAGGGCAGAGCCAGGCGCTTCATCTGGGTCTCCCACGTCAGTGCCAGGGCCCAATCACTTGGGCCATCTTCCACTGCTTTTTCCAGGCCATTAGCAGGGAGCTAAATCAGAAGTGGAGCAGCTGGGACACAAACCAATGCCCACACAAGAAGCTGGCATCACAGGCAGCAGCTTTACAAGCTACACCTCAACACTGGCCCCTAAAATCTTTTTCTAATGATAATGACCAACATTGGCACTCTCATACATTGCTCAAAGTATTGTAAATTGTTTGGGACTCTTCAAAAATGTGATCTGACAGTTTAAATCAAACACTACAAAAATGTTTATCAATTTCAGCTCATAGTTTACTCCATCAATAATTATGTGAAAGAACATGAAATTCCAACAGGGTAGAAGCAAGTGTTTGGTATATTGGTTAAGACAACCATGTCCCATATCAGAGTACCTAGGTTTGAGTTCCAGCTCCACTCCTGACTCCAGTTTCCTACTAATGCCAACTCTGGGAGGCAGCAGATGATGGCTCAAGTAGTTGGGTCCCTGCCACTCATACTGGAGACCTAGATTAGTTCCAACATCCTAGCTTCACCTTGTCCTAGCTATGGTCATTGCAGACATTTGGGCAGTGAACTAGTGGAGGGGTGTGCTCTCTTGTTCCAACTGCGTTCTTTCTCCTAAAACCAAAACAAAACAAATCCTAACAGGGTAAAGATACACATAAGACAACATAAAATATAATCACTGATGAAATGTTATATAGCTATTTAAAATGACCATTAGAGAGACTAAGTAGAAACAGAGAGAAAATTATATGTACCCAGTGTGGTGTTGTGGCACAGTGTGTTAAGTCGCCACCCGCAATGACAACATCCCATGTGAGTACTGGTTTGAGTTCCATCTGCTCTGCTTTTGATCCAGTTCCCTGCTAATACACTTGGGAAAATAGCAGAAGATGGCCCAGGTGCTTGGGCCCCTACCACCCATGTGGGAGAACTGGATGGAGTTCATGGCTCCCAGCTTCAGCCTGGCCCAGCCCCACCATTGTGATCACTTGAGGAATGAACTAGTGGATGGGAGTTCAATCTCTCTCTCTCTCTAACTCTCCCATTCAAATAAATTAAAAAAAAATTTTTTTAAAGTACCTGATGATTTCATTCAAATAAAATATGCATATTAAAAACTAGAAAGGAGGCCGGCGCCGCGGCTCACTAGGCTAATCCTCCGCCTTGCGGCGCCGGCACACCGGGTTCTAGTCCCGGTCGGGGCACCGATCCTGTCCTGGTTGCCCCTCTTCCAGGCCAGCTCTCTGCTGTGGCCAGGGAGTGCAGTGGAGGATGGCCCAAGTGCTTGGGTCCTGCACCCCATGGGAGACCAGGAGAAGCACCTGGCTCCTGCCATCGGAACAGCGCGGTGCGCCGGCCGCAGCACGCTACCGCGGCGGCCATTGGAGGGTGAACCAACGGCAAAAGGAAGACCTTTCTCTCTGTCTCTCTCTCTCACTGTCCACTCTGCCTGTCAAAAAAAAAAAAAAAAAAAAAAAAAAAACTAGAAAGGAAAATACCAAAGTGAAAATCATTGTGTCAAGATGGTGGTAGGTTGAATAGTTGCTTCCTAAAGAGGTCCATGTCTACTATGGTTTGGATAATAGTTTGGGTCTCCCTCAAAGGTCTATGTATTGGGAACTTGGTTCCCAAAGTTTATGATAATGGTCAATGTGTGAAGTGTGGAGGCTTGATCTAATTATGACATCTAAAGAGGTTTTAGGTTGTTAAAGACTTGTCCTCAGAAGGTAATTTCTCATGGAAGAGTTGGTTACAAAAGCTGAGCATGCGTCTTGTCTCTGCTTCTTGGCTCACCAAGTTATCCTCCCTCTGCACATGTTCTACACTAATGAAGTTGCCCAATCTGGGACTGTGAACTCCAAAATTGTGAGCCAAAATAAACTTTCTCCATTCCTATGGAGCTCCTCTCCAATATTACAAAGTATTTAAAGTCATGGAAAGTTGCCCAATATAACATTGTAATCCCCAGAACCTGTGAATGTCACTTTACATGGCAAGAGGGAGTCAGCAGATGTGGCTCAATTAAAGATGTTGAGATGGGGAGATTATTCCAGATTAGCTGAATGTAATCATCAAGGTAATTACATGAGGGAAACAGGGGGCAAGTCAGAGAAGAAGACCTGAGGACAAAAGTAGAGGTCAGAGTGGTGAGGCCGTAAGTCATGGAAAGTGAGCAGCCTCTAGAAGGCAGAAAAGAAACAGAACAGATTCCCTTAGAGGCTACAGAAGGAACGTAGCTGCTCTTGATTTCTGACCTCCAGAACACAGTTAACAAACTTCAGTGCTATAAGCCACTAAATTTGCGATAATCTGTCACAGCAACAATAGGAAACTAATATAGATAATAAGACTGACCTTTCTAAACTTCTACTGGTGCTAACATTTAAGATTCTACATGAAAACATACTTTGATATAGTGGTCCTCAACCCTGGTTCCACAATGGTATCAAGAGGGGGTAGAGGGAGAGAAGGAGAACAACAATGTCATGTCTTCTTCTTGTCCTTCCTATACCAAAATAATGGTATTTTTATCCATATAAAGAGAACAGATCTCATGCATTCCACAGGTACAACTTGAAGAAAACAACCATAGGAGCCAGCGTTATGGCATAGCCAGTTAAGTTACTGCTTGCAGCGCTGGCATCCCATATGGGCACCAGTTCAACTCTCAGTTGCTCCACTTCCAATCCAATTCCCTGCTAATGCACCTGGGAAAGCAGCGGAAGATGGCCCAAGTGCTTGGGCCCCTGTTCTTCTGTGGGAGACCTGGAGGAAGCTCCTGGCTCCTGGCTTCAGATCAGCCCGGCTTCAGCCATCTGCAGAGTGAAGCAGCAGATGGAAGATCTTTCTCTCTGTCTCTCCCTCTGTAACTTTCAAACAAATAAATACATCTTTTAAAAAACTAATAAAACAAAGATAATGCTGCCCCTCCCTTTCTCCCTCTCACAACCTCCCTCTTCTCTTCTTCTTCTTTAACTTGTGCAAATACACAATCCCATTTCACTCTATAATCACAGACTTAATGCACTACTAACCATAATTTTCAACAAGTGAAAAATATAAAGACCATAGTTCCACAGTAGTATAAACAAGGGATAAAAACAGCAATCAGACTGTAAGATGTCCATTTTTTTCCTATACATTTTTTGTATTCTATATTAACTACTACATATCAGAGAAAACATATGATCTTTGCATTTTGCCTCTGGCTTATTTCATTAAGCATAATGGTCTCCAGTTGCATCCATTTTGTTGCAAAAGACAGTATTTCATTCTTTTTTACAGCTAAGTAGTATTTCATAGTGTATATATACCACATTTTCTCTATCCAGTAATTGGTTGATGGACATCTGGGTTGATTCCATATCTTAGCTATTGTGACCTGAGTTGCAATAAACACGGGGTACAAAGAACTCTTTCATATGTTGATTTCATTTCATTTGGGTAAATTCCCAGGAATAGGATGGCTGTGTCATATGGTAGATCTATTTTCAGATGCCTGAGGAAATCTCCATACTACCTTCCATAATAGTTGTACTAGCTTAACATTCCCACCAACAGCATTTTAGAGTACCTTTGTCCACACATCCTTGCCAGCATTAATTATTCTATAATTTTTGAATGATAGCCATTTTAACTGGCATTAGGTGAAACGTCATTGCAGTTTTTATCTGCATTTCCCCGATGGCTAGTGATCCTGAGCATTTCTTCATGTGTCTGTCGGCCATTAGTATTTCACCCTTTGAAGAATGCCTGTTCATGTCCTTTGCCCATTTCTTAGCTGGATTATTTGTTTTGTTGTTATTGAGTTTCTTGAGCACTTTTTAAAAGCTCCAGAAAATAGGCCGGCGCCGCGGCTCAATAGGCTAATCCTCCGCCTTGCGGCGCCGGCACACCAGGTTCTAGTCCCGGTCGGGGCACCGATCCTGTCCCGGTTGCCCCTCTTCCAGGCCAGCTCTCTGCTGTGGCCAAGGAGTGCAGTGGAGGATGGCCCAAGTCCTTGGGCCCTGCACCCCATGGGAGACCAGGAGAAGCACCTGGCTCCTGCCATCGGAACAGCGCGGTGCGCCGGCCGCAGCGTGCCTACCGCGGCGGCCATTGGAGGGTGAACCAACGGCAAAAAGGAAGACCTTTCTCTCTGTCTCTCTCTACTGTCCACTCTGCCTGTCAAAAAATAAAAAAATAAAAAATAAATAAAAGCTCCAGAAAATAATGTCTAGCCAGGCTTGGGAATCACTAATGTAGAAACTCAGAACTGACAAGTTTTCCTAACCCAAAGCACAAGCATACATCAACCTGAGGTCACATTTGTTTAAAATATTCTACAAATAAAAACCTTCAGCAACTATCTATATTAGCTTAAATTTAGGGGTTAGAATTGGATTATAGTTTAACTGACACTTTGTCAAATGAGAAATAAAAATAAATCACTTACTCTACTTCCTTGATATTGTTCATTCAGGGAATTCAAAAGATTCTGCTTAGATACAGTGCTCAGAAAGGTTCTTATTAGCTATTACCACCCCCAGGATCTACACTCTAATTAGAGTAGCTGTAAGAAAACTTGTGCTCCCTTCATTTATCTACCAGCAACTGATGTTATCACAAAAACTACTAAAATTATCTAAGACATTTTGTCTGAATTAGAAACAGCATAGAATTGTCAAGAGAAGGGGTCTGTCAAATTCCTCTGATAATGTGCTCTTCAGAATCAATTTTTGCTGGATTTCCTAGGTGTCAAACTCACACATTAAAAACCACACACACACACATTTTAGTATGTCATTGAGCAAAGGTATAACAAAGTTTTCAAATGCAAGATTAAGCTACAAAGACATTGTTGGGCAGACTTTTGTAGCTCTTGGTCAACTCACAGCATCACCTCACATTCTTTCAGCAACAAAATCCATATAAGAGACATCCATATCAACCAACTATATCCAAAGACGGATCTCCATAACAAGTATAACTTTTTCTTTGGAAATCCACACTTTCTTATGTTAGTTTCCATGAGCTTTTTGTTTTGTTTTGTTTAAGATTTATTTTTAAGTCAGAGTTAAACAGAAAGAGAGAGAGAGAGCGTGCACGTGCGTGAGAGAGAGCAATCAATCTTCTATCCACTGGCTCACTTCCTAAATGGCTGTAACGGCTGGGGCTGGGCCAAGCTGAAGCTAGGAACCAAGAGCTCTTTCCAGATCTCCCACGATGGTGCCAGGGCCCAAGCATTTGGGCCATTTTCCACTGCTTTCCCTGGCGCCTAGCAAGGAGCTGGATTCAAAGTGGAGCAGACAGGACTGGAATTGGCAACCATACATGATGCCAGCATTGCAGGTGATGGCTTTACCCACTATGCCACAACACGGGCCCCACCAACTATAACTCCACCTCATGTAGAACATATAAGGCATCAAAGCTAATACCACATGCACACAAAATCATGGTATTCTATAGTCCATACTGTGATTTCTTAAAATCAAGTCATTGACAAAGGTAGATAAAATGAAATCAAGAGTAGAGGGTCCCTGAGAACTTACCCACTTACCCTTTGGACTGCAAGCAGGAAAATGCTATCCTAAATACTCTACTAGCCTTGCATTGACAGCACTAAAAGAACATTTTCTACAAAAAAAAAATTTTAAATTATACCATGTCTTTGTTTAACATTAGGGACTACTTCCCATCCTCTGCTTAACTGGACATTCAGAAGTTCACAAAGTACAAAGCCAACCAGTACTGTCACCTTCTCCTGGCATCAGTTAGGGCCACACACAGGCAAGCTAGAAAGGTGCCAGCTTCTTCCTACAAAAGATACAGATAAGCTCAACCGAAAACAACTTTGCAAAAGAAGAATAATATAGGCGGTAACATTCTGCCTGATGTCAAGTTTATTTTTTTTTAAAGATGTTATTTATTTATTTAAGAGGTAGAGTTACAGACAGTGAGAGGGAGAGACAAAGAGTAAGGTCTTCATTCTGTTGGTTCACTCCCCAGATGGCCGCAACAGCCGGAGCTGCACCAATCTGAAGCCAGGAGCCAGGTGCTTCCATCCGATCTTTCACACGGGTGTAGGGGCCCAAGAACTTGGGGCCATCTTCTACTGCTTTCCTAGGCCATAGCAGAGAGCTGGATCAGAAGTGGAGCAGCCAGGTCTCCAACCAGTACCCATATGGGATGCCAGCACCACAGGCAGAGGATTAACCTACTGCTCCACGGCGCCGGTCCTAATGTCAAATTTAATATATAGCCATCATCAAGACAATGTAGTATTCACATAGAACAACAGTACAGAGATCCCAGACATGGATCAGTACAAATACACCAATTGATTTTTTGACAAAGATGCCAAAGCAGTTCCAATTGAGGGAGAAGAGTAGAATAGTCCTTTCATTAAATTTTGCTAAAACAACTGGATATCCTTGGAGGGTGAGGTTAATTTGACAAAAAAATCACACCATGTACAAGAATCAAAGTGGATCATGGATTTAATGTGAAATGTAAAACTATTTAACTTTCAGAAAAAAACACAGAACAACTTTGGGACATAGGGCTAAGAGAGCAGTTCAGACATCACATTAAAAATATGATTTATAAATTTTAAAAAAAGACCTCAATAAAATTAAAAACCTTTACATGGGGGGCCGGCTTTGTGGCATAGTGGATAAAGCTGCAGACTGCAGTGCCGGGATCCGTTATGGGCTCTGGTTCGAATCCCAGCTGCTACACTTCTGATCCAGCTCTCTACTATGGCCTGAGAAAGCAGCGGAAGATGGCCCAGGTTCTTGGGTGCCTGCACCCACGTGGAAGACCTGGAGGAAGCTCCTGGCTCCTAGCTTCAGATTGGCTCAGCTCCGGCTGTTGTGGCCAACTGGGGAGTGAACCAGAGGATGGAAGACCTCTCTCTCTTTCTCTCTCTGCCTCTGCAGCTCTGTAGTTCTGCCTTTCAAATAAATAAATCTTTAAAAAAAGAAAAAAGGAAACTTTTACAATGCAAAAGGTCCTGCTAACGAGATAAAAATAATAGCTACAGACTAGGAGAAAATATTTGCATATCACATATCCAAAGAAGGACTTGTATCCAGAATATGTAAAGAATTAACTCTTTTTTTTAACAGGTGAAGTGGAGGTGGCTGTTCCATCACCATTTTTTTAAAAGATGTATTTATTTACTTTAAAGTCAGAGTTACACGGAAAGAGGAAAGACAGAGAGAGAGAGGCCTTCCATCTTCTGGTTCATTCCCCAATACCATAGCACCAGCCCCTAGAACTAACTCTCTAAACTTAAGAATAAGAAAAAAAAAAAAAGAAAGAAAGTAAAGAATCCACTTGAAAATGGGCAAAAGCCAAGTCATGAACAGGGGCAGTCACTGTGATTCAGTAGGTTAAGTCACTGCTTCGGAAGCCCACATCCCATATCAGAATCCCTGGGATGGAGTCCCACTTCTGCTTCCCACCCAGCTTCCTGATAATGCACACCCTGGGAGATAGCAGGTGATGTCTCAAGTGCTTTCATCCCTGCTACCCACATAAGAGACTCAGATGGAGTTCTGGACCAAATGGACCTAACAGATATCTACAGAGCTTTCCATCCTACAGCCATAGAATGCACATTCTTCTCACCAGTGCATGGAACTTTCTCTAGGATTCATCACATGCTAGCCATAAAGCAAGTCTCAGCAAATTCAAAAAAATCAAAATCACCATGCATTTTCTCTGATCACAATGAATGAAGTTGGTAATCAATAGCTCAGGAATACCCAGAACATACGCAAACACATGAAGACTGAACAAGATGCTCCTCAACTAACAGTGGGTCATTGAAGAAACCAAAGAGAAATCAAAAATTTCTGGAAATAAATGAAGATGACAACACATCAAAACTTACAAGATACAGCAAAAGCAGTGTTAAAAGAAAAGTTTATAGCAATTGGAGCCTACATCAAGAAATCAGACAGGCACTAAATAAATGAACTATTAATGCATCTCAAGAATCTAGAAAAACAACAGCAAGCCAAACCCAAAACTATTAGGAGAAAAGAAATAATTAAAGTAAGAGAAGAAATCAACAACATTGAAACCAATAAAACAATACATAAGATCAGCATAACGAACAGCTTGTTTTTCAAAAAAATGAATAAAATTGACACACCATTGTCCCAGCTAATCCAAAAAAGGAAGACGATGACTCTATGGACTTACTTCTAGGGATACAGTTTAACAACTTGCCATGAGACCCCAAATTTCCTTAAGCTTGCTGGTAAAAATAGTAGCTTAAGTGTGATAAAGATCAAATATAGATAGGATCAAGTGTTAAAGTGACAATATAAATAAGACTAAGTGTTTGGAAATAATAATAGAATCAAAAAGGAATTAAGGGGGACCAGCACTGTGGCATAGTGGGTAAAGTTGCTGCCTACAGTGCCAGCATCCCATGTGGGCGCTGGTTCAAGTCCCAGCTGTTCTGCTTCTGATCCAGCTCTCTGCTACGGCCTCAAACCAGTGGAGGATGGCCCAGGTCCTTGGGCCCCTGCACCTGCATGGGAGATCCAGAGAAGGCTCCTGACTCCTGGCTTCAGATCAGCACAGCTCTGGCTGTTGCAGCCAGCTGGAGAGTGAACCAGAGGATGGAAGGAACTTCTCCTTCTCTTTCTGTGTAACTCTTTCAAATAAATAAATGAATAAATATTAAGGGGTGAGGGGGTGAAGGCTCCAACATGGGAAACAGTCCATACAGCAGACTCACAGAACAACAAACGCTTTAAGTAGCACTCCAACCTCAGAATCAGCCCTTAAGGCATTCTAGTCTGGCTGAAAAGCCCAGGGGGAACATTTCAGGCATGGGAAGCCAAGACACTCTGGCAAAAAATGTCCCACATAAAGGACCTCTGTGGGTGAGACCCCAGTGGAAAGAAGTGGCTACCAAAGAAGAATGTACTTTTCTTTGAAGGGAGGAGAGAACTTCTACTTTGCTTATGGCCTTGTCAAGCTAGTGAATCCAACGGGCTTCCACAGCCAAAGCAGCTCATGAAAGGGTCTTGGGTGATCACTGATATCATACATATGAATGTTACTTGTTAAATAAACAAGAGTCACTGTGCACTAAATTCCCATGCAGGACTTCTATCCCCAAAGAATTATATCATGAGAGTCAATAGTAAAACTTTTTCTCAAGAATCACTTCCTTTCAGTGTATTAAATGTAGGATATTATTATGTCTCATAAGTTATAGTCATGTTTAAAAGCTTGCAAAAGATATATCATCCTTGGGTTCTTCTTTAAAGATAATTAAGTTTCTAAAAAGAAGGAAGGGGAAGGAAGGAAGGGAAAAGAGGAAGGGAGAAAAAAAAAATGAAATCACCTTCGACAGGCCTGCGCTGTGGCATAGCAGGTAAAGCCACCGCCTGCAGTGCCGGCACCCCATATGGATGCCAATTCGAGTCCCAGCTGCTACATTCCAATCCAGCTCTCTGCTACGGCCTGGGAAAGCAGTGGAAGATGGCCCAAGTCCTTGGGCCCCTGCACCCATGTGGGAGACCCAGAAGAAACTCCTGGCTCCTGGCTTCGGATCGGTGCAGCTCAGGCCATTGCAGCCATCTGGAGAGTGAACCAGTGGATGGAAGACCTCTCTCTCTCTGCCTCCCCTTCTCTCTGTGTGTAACTCAGACTTTCAAATAAAATAAATAAATCTTTTTTAAAAAATCACCTTTGAGAAGTAATAATATAGAACAGCCCTCATCTAGATTGTTGAGGAACAATTTTCTTAGTTTTTTTATTCCACTCTTTTTGATCTTTCTTTTTCTTTCTTTCTCAGACTAAACAGGAGAGGGAGGAGGAAGAGGGGTGAGAGAGTTGGTGAGAGGGTAGGTCCAGTGGGAGAATTACTGTTCATAATGTTGCATTTATGAGATACAAATAAAAATAAATAATAAATCTTTAAAAAAAACTCAGACTGCATCAGAAACATATAGAACTTTATTAGATATTTGATAAAAAATAGCAATTCAAAGAACCAACAATTGCTGTTTAATAAGCTTCAAGTCTTGCATTTAAGTAAAAATGAGCAAAAAAAAAAGTGAGTGACCATATTGGGCTCTCATCATTATCCAACTTAACTGAGAAATTGATTCATATGCGTATCCCCTTCCCCCCTTTTATCATTTTTTTACAATCAGACTTCCTTCTTTTTCTATTTATTTCAATGGAGAGTTTTCACTGGATTGGATTACTGAAAGAGAATAATTTTACAGTGTTTCTCCTATTTACTAGTCCTTCAGGAAAAGCAATAACCCTTTATAACCCTTTTCTGCTTTTCTTTGGAGACTCCACTGTTATCAAACTAGGAACATTTTGTAAAGTCTCAGTTCCCTGTCACTGTTATCACAAAGCCTTTTTCCTGGCTTGATTTTATTGTGTATGGCTGAGATGTAGCATTGATCCCACATGAAGTGATTTATTTATATGAGGCAATCACAGTTATTAAGAATTACTCGTATTTTTAAAACATATTTATTTATTTGAAAACCAAAGTGCCACAAAAAGAGAGGGATGGACACAAAGAGAGAGATCTTCCATGGCTGGTTCACAAGTGCCTGCAGTGGCCAGAGATCAGCTAAACAGATGCAGAGCCAGGAACTCCAATAGGGTTTTCCACATGGGTGGCAAGAACCCTCTACTTGGGCCATTTCCTATGGGCTCCCAGAAGTACTAGTACAAAACGGGATGAAGGCAGAGGTGAGACTCAAAACCAGGCACTCCGATATGGTATGTGGGTGTCCCGAGGGGCAGCTTAACCCTCTGCACAGCTACCCCACCCCTAAAATTCCTTGTATCACATCACAAAGCTTACCTGCTGAAAATTATAAAGCCAATTTCAGTACTTTTCTGTGAGCTAAATGTGGCAGAATTCCTGTTTTACTTCTATTTTCATTGCCTTAAATCGAATGCTCTGGTAGTTTCTGATGGATTTAGAGAGGAAAGGCTTTTAAGATGACTTCAAACTCAGCCTTAACATGGCAAACATTTGCTACTTCTGGCAAAAGCAACACCTGATATGTTTGTGCCAAAGATTTCAGTTCTTAATAAAATCCATTTTTATGTTTTTATTACTTTGATCTGTGATAACTAATAGAGTACCTAAAAGGTAATCTACAGGACTGAACCGACACTTGGAGATGCAATGATTTTGAACAGCTCGTCTTGAGTGTTGAGGAACAGTATTCTTTTTTTCCTCATTCTATTTGTTGAGCTCTTTATATAATGTAGGGTTAATCTTATAAGTATGAAGTTAACTGAAAATAGATCTTTAAAAAAATAAAATGGGAAAGGAGTGAGAAGAGGAAGAAGGGTAGAAGCATGGGCAGGAGGGAAGGTAGAGTGGAAAGTATTACTATGTTCCTGAATCTGTATATAGGAAATACATGAAATTTGTATACTTTAAATAAAATTTTAAAAATAAAAAATAAAGGATAAAAAAAGACTTTAATAGATACTCTACCAAAGAGATATGGGTATGACAAATTAGTATATGAAAAGACATTCAAGATCATTAGTCATTAAGGAAATTAAAATGAATATGAAGTATTAGTACACACACCTATTAGAACAGCTAAAATAAATGCTGACAAGGAAGTAGACAAATTGAGTTTTTTTTTTCTTTTTCTTTTTTTTTTTTAATTTATTTGACAGATAGAGTTAGACAGTGAGAGAGAGACAGACAGAGAGAAAGGTCTTCCTTCTGTTGGTTCACCCCCAACATGGCCACCACAGCCAGTACTGGCACCAATCTGAAGCCAGGAGCCAGGTGCCCCCTCCTGGTCTCCCATGCGGGTACAGGGGCCCAAGCACTTGGGCCATCCTTCACTGCCTTCCCGGGCCTCTACAGAGAGCTGGACTGGAAGAGGAGCAACCGGAACTAGAACCCGGCACCCATATGGGATGCCGGCGCCACAGGCGGAGGATTAACCAAGTGAGCCATGGTGCCGGCCCCACAAACTGAGTTTTTCATACACTGTTGGTGGAAATGTAAAATAGAACAGCTACTCTGGAAAACAATTTGTTTTTTTTTTTTCTTATAAAGTTAGACATATACTTACAATACAACCCAACAACCACACTTCCAAGCATTTATTTTAGAGAAAAGCAACTCATGTTCACATAAAAAAACCTATACATAAATGTTCCTAACAGCTTTATTTGTAATAGCCCATCTGAAAACAACCCAAATGTCCTTTATTGAAAGTGAAGAAAATTATGGCACATTCCTAATGGAGTAACATTTGGCAACATAAGGGAGTAAACTTGATACAACAACTTACATGAATCCAAAGGATATTACACTGAGTGAAAAAAATCTCCAGGGGCGAGCACTGTGGTGCAGCAGGTTAAGCCACCACTTGGGACACCTGCATCCCATACCTGAGGGCTGGGTTGAGTCCCAGTTATTCTGGATCCTATCCAGCTTCCTGCTAATGCATCTGGGCTACAGCTAAAGATGGCTCCAGTGCTTCAGTCTATGTTATACATGTGGAAGACCTGGATGGATTTTCTTGCTCCTGGCTTCAGCTTGACCCAGCCAGAGCTATTATAGGCATTTGAGAAGTGAACCAGAAGACAGAAAAATCTCTCTTTCAAGTAGATGAAAAATAAACATTTTTAAAAGTCAAGCTCAGGGCCGGCACTGTGGCTCACTTGGCTAATCCTCCTCCGCCTTGAGGCGCCAGCATCCCATATGGGTGCTGGGTTCTAGTCCTGGTTGCTCCTCTTCCAGTCCAGCTCTCTGCTGTGGCCCAGGAAGAAGTGGAGGATGGCCCAAGTCCTTGGGCCCTGCACCCACATGGGAGACCAGGAGGGGGCACCTGGCTCCTGGCTTTGGATCGGTGCAGCGCCGGCCGTAACAGCCATTTGGGGATTGAACCAACAGAAGGAAGACCTCTCTCTCTCTCACTGTCTATAACTCAACTTGTCAAATAAAATTTAAAAAAAGTCAAAAGGTTACATGCTATATAATCACACTTATGTAACATTTCAAAATTATAAAAATATAGAGAAAAGAACAGAAGATGAATGCCTAGGATTAAGAAAAGAGTAAAGATGACAGTTTCTTTGTGGTGACAGAACAGTGCTATTCTGGGTTGTAGCAGTTACATAAATCTACATGTGTGCTAAAATTTCACAGAGCATACAAACACATACAAATGAATGCAGGTAAAAACATGAACTCCAAATAAGGTCTATATTTAGTTAACAGCTTCCTACCAATATCAAAGTCCTGGTTTTTGTAATATTCTCCAGTTATGCACGATGTTACCAATGGAGAAAGCTGAGTGATGGGCACGGGGGACATCTCTGTACTGTTTTCATAACTTCTTATGAGTCTATAATCGTTTAAAAATGAAAAATGAAAAAAATCCTTATGTACAGTAAAAATCCATGATAAAAATTTAAGTTGGGAAAAGTATTTAAAATATTTGACAAAAAGACCCTTAACATACAAGAGCTCTTATACATGAATATGGAGATAATGCAACTAAAATGAGCAAAAGATATAAATAGGCAACTCAAAAAAGAAGAAATAAAATTGGCCAGTAAACATAAGAAAACATATGTAATCTCATTAGTATTCAAATACTACTATTAGTATTTAGTATTCAGCATAAAACAAGATAGTTTTTATCATCTGTCACGTTGGCAAAAACTTTCAACACTGAATATTAGCAAGAACAAAGAAAAACAGGTACTCCTATATACTATGAATATAGTACATTAAAAATGAAAATTTTTCCAAAAGAAGGTTTATATACCCTTAATCCTGAAAATCCTACAGAAATAAAGAAGTATTCAATGACATACATACAAATTGCTTCATCACAGAAATATACTTGCTCTTCATCCATTTCTGTACTGTTTAACAACATTTCAAAACATAAAAATAAGGGGGCCAGTGCTGCGGCATAGCAGATAAAGCTGCCACCTGTGGTGCCAGTATCCCATATGGGCGCCAGTTCCTGTCCTGGCTGCTCCTCTTCCAATCCAACTCTTTGCTAGGGCCTGGGAAAGCAGTAGAAGATGGCCCAAGTGCTTGGACCCCTGCACCCACATAGGAGACCCGGAAGAAGCTCCTGGCTCCAGATCAGCCCAGCCCAGATGGTTGCAGCCATTTGAGAAGTGAACTAGCAGATCGAAGACCTTTCTCTCTGTCTCTCCCTCTCTCTGTGATTCTACCTCTCAAGTAAAATCTTTAAAATAAATTAATTAAATAAAATAACACATACCAAAGAATGATCTTTTTCACTAGGGAGTTTATATATTATAATGTGATAGGCTTGACATAATTTTCTTAGTGTTACAAAAAAAAAAAAATAGAACTATTCAGCCTGGTACAGCAAAATTTTCTTTCGCTTTATGATTCCTCCAGAAAAGATGTCATTCATTTTTTCATATAAGAGCAAACAGAAAAGGCTGACCAGATTGGCTTTAGAGGAAAAGAGTATCTTTGCAAATCGAGGACTGGGTGCCCACTCACCATGAAGTTGATAATCTCCGCAGCTCCATTTATATCTACTTGTAAATGGCAGTGGGTATAGTTTCAGATATTTTTAACAGTTAAATTATTAATAACATACTGACAAGTATACTGTCTACCTGTCATAAAAGAAAGACAGCAAAAAGGATAAAGAGACTACAATAACATTAATATCTTCCTTAACATGATCTTGAGAAAAAACAATCACTTAAGTTCTGAGGACAAAAAACAAGGCAGGTATGTAGGAAATCTTTTCCTCCTGAGATTGGTAATTTGCATTAAAATCAGAACCTCAAGTCTGTAGTTACCAAGGCCTATTGTTGAGTTTAAAAGTTTCTCTCTTAGAGACACAGAGCTTCTTTATGTGTGTGCTTTCTCCCTCAGTTAAACAGTCTAAAATGTCCGAGTTTAATAATAAAATATTGCTGTGTTCACACCAAATATCCTGGATTGAATCATGGTCCCTAATGCTTCCAACAGGTTTTAAACTTATTATTTTTGTTTTATAGATCTGAATTAAGAAAACTTAGAACACTCATGAGCTGACATCATCATGAGGTTTTCCTGGACTCATTAACTTAAAATTCTCCCACATGATTAACTGCTGATTTTGATGCAAAATGAACACGATACCAGCTCTGCTCTTGATGCGTCCATGCTTAGCGTTGCAATTATTAAAGGGAAGACAGGAACAGTGTCTTCCTATTTTCCATGTGCTCAATTTCTATGCATTTTCCAAGCAGCTTCTTAAATTATTCTTCGCTAGAGCCCTTTGCAGACAGCCCACAGTGGTCCACCTGAACTCCTGTTACACTTGACTCCTCATTCAGCAACTACTAATGGTTACAATCATTTTCATCTTGCATCATTCAAACTTTCACATGTTTACATGTAGTTTCGTCCAGAACACACTGAGGCTCTGACAGGAACCTCCTTTACTTCAACATATTGCTGTTTTAATACACAGTAGATACTCAATAAATATTTGTTGATCCATTGCAACAAGGTATACCTTTCAATTCCACTCCTTAATTGATACCAAGTTTTTAACACTTAGCTATTATTCCTCCCACCTATCCTCTGTCTTACTTACAAGAACAAAAATATAAAGGAGAGGCTAAAAACAGGGGGCTCTGCAGGGCACTGCTTCCTCTTTGTCTTCCTGCAGCAAAAACTTGTTGCATCATGTGAAAAGAAAAAAGAAATGTATACCTTTGGCACATGTCTTTCCTAGTAAAACAATCATCATTTAACAAGAGATTAGCTGTTCTTACTGGAGAATATTCTAAGAGAATCATACTTGTGCACGTATGGGTTGATTCCTTTTCAAGGCACAGGAAGAACACCATCAGTTCCCAATACTCCAAACTTTGCACTCACACTATTTCAGAGAGCCTTTATGACTTCAAAGATATTTTTATCAATCACATGAATCCTATCTACTCAAAAGCCTTTTTTAGTGCCAGAAATCACGAGGAGAAATCCACTTTTTTTCTTTTGAAGAAAGGCAGAGTTAGAGAGAGAGAGGGAGAGAGATCTTTCATCTTCAAGTTCACTCCTGAAATGGCTGCTTCAGCCAAGCCCAAGCCAGAAGCCTGGAACTCCATTCAGGTCTCCCATGTAGGTGGCAGGGACCCAAGCACTCAGGCCATCTTCTGCTCTTCTGCCATGTATGTAAGAAGGGAGCAGCATGGACACAAACCAGAACTCACCTGGGATGCCGGCAGGGCGGCATTGTAGGCAGCAGCTTAACCCACTGGGCCACAATGCTGGCCCCTAGAGTTCCACTCTTTTTGTTTGGTTTCCAAAGATTTATTTATTTTGAAAGTCAAAGTTACTGAGAGAGAGGCAGAGAGAGAGAGAGAGAGAGAGAGAGAGAGAGAAAGAGAGATCTTCTATCCACTTGTTTACTCCCTAGATGGCTGCAACAACCAGTGCTGCGTCAGGCAGAAGCCAGGAGTCAGAAGCTTCATCTTCTCTTAAAGAATAGTTATGCTTATATGAAATACATGAAACTTGTATAACAATGAATTGTTTTAAAAAAAGACTAGTTATGCTGCCTAATGACTCTAGATGCTTTGTTTTGGTTTTGGATTAAAGAACAGGAGCAGGAAGGTAGAAACCAAAATAAGAGACCTATTGGAAATGTTTGCCATTCCATCCTAAATGAGTTCATTCTTACCTTTCTGGAGGTTGCAGAATCTAAACTTATGACAATAATGTAATGCTAAAACATAAGGATTTAGATAAGACTGTCACTAAAAATAATCAAGGATGGTTTGTGGGTAGCTAACATCTACATTATTTTTATAAATCATAATCATATGCAACAGGAGTTGCCTTCTACATGTGTAATGAATTTGCCTACAGTATGAAGCACTAGTGACAGCTGTTTCTCATAGAGGAAGAAATTTTGGAATGACAAATTCCTTATTTTTTGTAGAAGCTGTGAACATGCTAACTAGAATTTGTTTTCAAATTTTATCTAAGTCTACAATTTTCATGCTATATATTTAGTAAAAAATTTTTTAACATTCTAATTAATTAATAGCATACTACACAGACTTAAGGAATTTTATGTTTCCCTTCCCTGTTTTCAAAGTATGAATGGCAATCCCATCAAAGATTTCAAAACAAAAGGATGCAAAAACATCTTGTGGTAGTCCATTCCTAACAACTGTAGCTATGAAGTTTCTCTACCTAATTTTAATAAACCCTACTACAATTAAACTGTATGTTTTTCTTGTTCTGTCTTCAGGAAGAATTGATCACTAACTTTAACCATGAGGTTCTATATTGTGAAGAAGAATGGGAAGATCTAACTAAAGTAAAAACTAAGGCAAAGGTCAGGAAAGGGCAAAATCTCCTGGTTAGGAAAAGTTTTACTCCATTCAATTTTATGAGGCTCTTGTTGTATTTTATTTTATTATTTGAGATGAAAAGAGGAAGAGAGGAAGAGAGGGAAAGAGGGAGAGGGGAGGGGCAGAGGCAGAGGGAGAAGGAAAGGGGGGAGAGAGGGGGAAGAGGAGAGAGAGGGAGGGGAGGAGGGGAAGAGAGGGAGGGAGGGAGGGGGAGAGAAGAAAACGAAGGAGGAAAGGGGAGGGGGGAGGAGGAGAGAAGAGAATGAGGGAGGAAAGGGGAGAGGGGGGAGAGAGGGAAAGAGGGGGAGAGAGGGGGAGAGAAGGGGAAAGAGGGGGAGAGAGGCAGAGAGAGGCAGAGAGAGGGAGAGAGAGGGAGAGAGAGGGGGATAGAGGGGGAGAGAGGGGGAGAGAGGGGGAGAGAAGGATCTTCCATCTGCTAATGCCTTCCCCAAACACCCACAACTGCTGCACTTGGCTGGGTCTAGGTCAAGGCAGAATCTGGCAGCCAGAAAACTAATCCAAGTCTTCCACAAAGGTGGCAGGAACCCGTTTACTTGAGCCAACACCAGTGCCTTTCAGGATGCACATTAGCAGCAAGCTGGAGTTGGGAGTCAGAGCCGGGACTCTAACCCAGGTACTGTGAAATGGAATGGTAGCTCCTAGGCTAAGTGACTATTATTAAAAGCTTTCTGTGTCAAGCCTATGCTGGGCCATGGTGATTTAAAGAGAAAAACCTCTTTCCAAAAATTCAGTCTTGGAAACACTTATAACTAAATTAGAGGGGCAAAATACAGGTAAGCTAGGTAAGCCACAAAGCATCCAGCTGGGACTGAAGCATCTCAAATGGTGAGCTGTAAAACATGCACAGTCTAAAGGGGGCAGCCACCACCTGGCACCAGCAGATTGAGGCCATAGGGAATGCAAGCTCAGTGGTGTCATGGCTTTTGGTTGTTTGGAAAGACAGAAATCTGAAGGAATGAGCAATCTGATCTGGAGAAATCAAGGAATGCTTACTAAAAATGCTAACACTTGAACTGAGTTCTAAAGATTAACATAGATTATTTTTTCCTCCTGGTGGCTACAGTTTAGGAGTGGGGAGTGTCAGGAGAAACAACAGAGAGGAAGGAAGCTGTGCACAAGCCAACCACCCTAGGCAGCACAGGAAGCTCCTGGAGAGTGGGCTGTGACGGTACCACCGATGAGCATAACCGACCCATCTGCAGGAAACCTCATCAAATTGCCATTCCATGAGATTTCAAGACCTGATGGATATACTAAAAGGCAGGCACCCTCCTTTTAATCCATAAAACTAGCCTGGTTATCACCACTTCTAAACACTCTCTTAGGACTCTAACTATTGAGATATCTGAGTGCCTATATGGCTCTAGTAGCAGCAATGGTTCCTTACATAAATGGAAGCCAATTTACCCATGAAAAACACACCAAATCCAGAAAGAAAGATTTTGTGACATTTACCATCTTTAGATGTTTCATCTTTACTCTTGGCAAGGGTAAAAAATTCATAAAATCTTATTCATTACTAAAATGGCTTAGAGTTTATAAAACCTCTTAAAATATATTATTCTTACCCACCTGAGAGCCTCAGATTCCTAATTTCTACTTTGGGTTTATAACAAACTCATAGTAGTCAATTGTTTCCATACTTTGAACTCCTTCCTTTATACCAAACCACTTCAACATCAAAGTCCTAAAATCTAATTCAGGGTCATATGCTAACTAAAACCCCTACTTTTTTCATCTTCTTAATAAGTTAGTCAACCTTATTTTTACCTGTAATTTATTAATGAAAATATATCAACTTTAGCATAAAATTAATCTACATTTTGCTCTGGAAAGGATTGTTATTTCTGCCAAGGAAATCTATTCTCCACTTAGAAAGGAGGAAAGAAAAGTGTTAGGTCCTGTCACTCAAGCCTTTCATTCAGTGACTCTCACAACAAGATAGCTATTATTATTCTACAAGATAGGCATTATTATTCCCATTTTTGCTGATGAGAAAACTAAAGCTGTGAGTAGTTGGCTAGCCCAAGTACAAGGCAGTAAATGACATAAGCCAGATCTGTCGGCATCCAAAACTATATTCTTTCCACTACACCACACACCGTTAACTGCTACTATTTCTAGTAATCAATCACGATGTTCCACTTTCAACCTTCTATTTGTGCAGTGCAGTATACCTTTCACATAAATTTCACCTACAATTCTGTGGGTTCCTAAAACTATACTTCAAGAAAACCTAGGTAGAGGGGGGAAAAAAGATGACTACCCAAAGATCAAAGATAAATGATTATTGGACACAAATAGCAGCAAATAATAAGAGCTGTATAACAAGAGCTGTATTTACTGAACACTTGAGCTAAACGTTTTATAATTTATTAACTCACGTATCTCTCATCACAATCCTATGAGACAGGAATGATTACAATACTGTCTTTTTTTTACAGACAAGAAATGAGGAAATTCTATAACGGGGCCAGCATTGTAGCACAGCAGGCTAAGCTGCAACCTGCAATGCCAGCATCCCATATACAGTGTTGATTTGAGTCCCAGGTGCTCTGCTTCCCATCCAGCTCCCTTCTAACGCATCTGGGAACGCAGCATAAGATGGTCCAAGTACTTGGGCCCCTGTACCCCCGGGGAGACCCCGATGGAGTTCCAGGTTCTGGAATCAGCCCCACCCACTGTAGCCATTTGGGAATGAACCAGCAGGTAAAAGATTCTCTCTTTCTCTCCTCCACTCTCCCTTAGAAATAAATAAGTCATGTTTTAAAAAGAATAAATCTTATATAAGGATATGCTTTGCATCATTATAGTAGGGGAAAAAAAGAAACTCTTTCACACAGAAAATGGCAGCACTAGAACTAAAATTCCAGTATTGGAAGAGTCACAAACCCATGACCCTATCTATGTCACACTGCACTGCCTCCCTAACCTGCAGTGCTCTTCACTATAATTAAGTCACACTAAAATCAGTTAGGATCTCAAGTTGAAATTAAAATCAGTCTGCATTCCCATTTCCTTTATCTAATAGAAAGGGCAAATAAGTGGTAGAATAATAT
This sequence comes from Lepus europaeus, assembly GCF_033115175.1. Classification (NCBI taxonomy): domain Eukaryota; kingdom Metazoa; phylum Chordata; class Mammalia; order Lagomorpha; family Leporidae; genus Lepus; species Lepus europaeus. The sequence continues at coordinate 105,454,675 of NC_084829.1, forward strand.
CTGCTAGGAATTTAAAAGAATTTTTCATTTGGCAATGGACAGACAACAAAAAAAAGACAGACATATAATGGGGATTGGGAGGAATTAAACCATCAAGATTTCAGGACTGTCCTCTTTGGAACAAGAGATATTATTACCGTGACCATTTAATAAATGAACACATTATTCTAATGTATACTCAAAATAAGAAAACATTATTTAATAAACTCTTTCTATGACATAGCAGAAATCATCAGTATGAAAAGCTCCACCAGAGTTTTTCCCCTAGGTTGAACTGTTCATTCAGAAGTATTTTCAAAGTTAGATTTAAATGCTCTGGTGGGGCTGGCACTGTGATGCAGTGGGTTAAAGCCCTGGCCTGTGGTGCTGGCATCCCATACAGGTGCCGGTTTCAGTCCCAGCTGCTCCTCTTCCAATCCAGCTTCCTGCTAATGTGCCTGGGAAAACAGTGAAAGATGGCCCAAGTGCTTGGGCCCCTGCACTTTTGTGGGAGACCCGGAAGAAGCTCCTGACTTTGGATTGGCTCAGCTCTGGCTGTTGTGGCCATATGGGGAGTGAACCAGCGAATGGAAGACCTCTCCCTCTCTCTCGCTCTCCCTCTCTGTAACTCTTTCAAATAAATAAAATAAATCTTAAAAATAAATAAATAAATGCTCTGGCAAAGATCACTGCTTTCTAGATGTTCATTTCTGGAGTTCCTTTCTGTATATTCACAAAACTGCACCTCACCTACTCTGCTGTCACTGTCATCCAGTCATGTTTATTTTTAATCACGGTTATAAATAAAATATATGTAAGAAAATAAAGAAGACCAGATAATTGTGAGTTGATAGAATGGCTGTGGATTAAGCATCACTTTGTTCAAAAAGACTACTTTGAAAATATACAGGAACAGGGGCCAGCGCTGCGGCGTAGCACGTAAAGCCGCTACCTGCAGTGTCAGCATCCCATATGGGCACCAGTTCAAGTCCTGGCTGCTCCACTTTCAATCCAGCTCTCTGCTTTGGCCTGGGAAAGCAGTAGAAGATGGCCGAAGCCCGTGGACCCCTGCACTCATATAGGAGACCCAGAAGAAGCTCCTGGCTTCGGATCAGCATAGCTCCAGCCATTGCAGCCATCTGGGGAGTAAACCATCAGATGGAAGACCTCTCTCTCTCTCTACCTCTCCTTCTCTCTTTGTGTAACTCTGACTTTCAAATAAATAATAAATAAATCTTAAAAAAAAAAAAAAGAAGAAGAAAGAAAACATACAGGAACTAACATGACCTTGCTGGGCAATGGAAAGAATCATAACATGGGGAATTCCTTAAATAAAGATTCATTGATTAGGCTGGCGCCGCGGCTCATAGGCTAATCCTATGCCTGCGGCACCGGCACACCAGGTTCTAGTCCCGGTCGGGGTGCCGGATTCTGTCCCGGTTGCCCCTCTTCCAGGCCAGCTCTCTGTTGTGGCCCGGGAGTGCAGTGGAGGAGGGCCCAAGTGCTTGGGCCCTGCACTCGCATGGGAGACCAGGAGAAGCACCTGGCTCCTGGCTTTGGATCAGTGCAGTGCGCCGGCCACAGCGCACCAGCCGCAGTGTGCCAGCCGCAGTGACCATTGCAGGGTGAACCAACAGAAAAGGAAGACATTTCTCTCTCTCTGTCTCTCACTGTCCACTCTGCCTGCCAAAAAAAAAAAAAAAAAAAAAAAGATCACTGACTAAATAATCTCTATGTTACACAGTGAAAAATAATAGTAAACTTTACACTGGTTCGTGGAAAGTAAAAAACCTAATAAAAATGCTTTTAATAAAAGCTTTGTATATACTACAGTCCTATACAATAGCATTTCCTTTTAAATATACAGCAACATAAAAAAAAAGAATAAAGTTAGAGTAATGATAATGAAGTAGAAGATTCGTGAAGGTATTTTTATTCCAAAAATACAATAAATTTCACTTATGTGGTGACATTGAGCAATTTGACAGAAATTACCTGTCACATATCCCCTGTAATTATTAAACACTATCAAGAGTATGTTCATAAAAATTATCAATGTTTGAAAAATTCAAAACACCTACTGCTAAGTTTTTAGAGTATGATACAATATTCATTACAGCTACCTCTAGTTTCACAATACTGTAAATAAAACTAATTCAGTTTGCTAAAAAAAATTCTAAGGCAAATGAAATAACATTCTAAGGAAATTCTGGGAGAACAGTAATTTTTAAAGCTATTTTAAAATATTTGTTAAAATGAAGTTTGAGTACACAAAAATAGAAAAAGATGACAGGCTTTAAGGAGCCTTTGGTGAGTCATAGCAAATCCAGCTGCACTCCATGAACTGAAGATTTGTATCTAGAACTCACAGTAAGTATTAAATTAGAAGACAACTCTCTGAAGAGTTAACATCTAGTACCCATTTTTAAAACCTACTCTAAGGTGGCTATTTTGGGAAAAACATTCATTAAGTTTTTCTTCAAACCACAAGCACAGATGGTTTTTTTCTTTATCTAATGGGCCTGTATGGCATTTTAAAATGAGAGAGAAAATTCTGAATCTTAAAGAACAATGAAGAGTCAATTATGGGATGCAGTACTAATGAAAAACAGGCAATAGAGCTGTACCAAGCAATATGAGAAATATGTGTACCTGAATTCCAATTTGTTGGAATCTAAGGACAAAGAATTAACTTGCATAGTATAGCACCTAGGAACTTCTAATAAATTTATTCTCATTAACTAGGCTCACAGTTAATAGCATAGACTAGTCCTCAATCTTGAGTGAAATATGAACCCTTCTTTTTTATTCTTTTTAAATATTTATTTATTTGAAAGGCAGAGTTAGAGAGAGAGAGAGGAACAGGCACACATAAAGAAAATGAGAGAGAGAGAGAGAGATCAATCTTCCATCTGCTGGTTCACTCCCCAGATGGCCACAATGGCCAGAGCTGGGCAAGGTCAAAGTCAGGAGCCAGGGGCTTCTTCCGGGATGCCCAAGTGGGTGGGCAGGGGCCCCAAGTAGTTGGGCCATCTTCCACTCCTTTCCCAGGCCATTAGCAGGAAGCTGGATTGGAAGTGGAGCATCTGGGACTGGAACCAGCACCCATATGCAGGTGGCAGCTTTACCTGCTACAACACAAGGCCAACCCCCACAAACCCTTCTTAAAGGGTAATAATTCAGTTTTTCAGTATTGCCTTAAATAATTTTATTAAAATGCTATTAAATTTGTACAAATACAAAATTTTAAACTATATATTGCAGTTCTCATAAAACTAAAATCAATACGGGCTGGCGTTGTGGTGCAGCAGGTTAATGCCCTAGCCTAAAGCGTCGGCAACCCATGGGCACCAGTTCAAGACCCAGCTGCTCCACTGCTGATCCAGCTCTCTGCTATAGCCTGGGAAATAAGCAGAAGATGGTTCAAGTCCTTGGGTCCCTGCACCCACATGGGAGACCCGGAAGAAGCTCTTGGCTCTTTGCAGCTTCAGATCCTTGCAGCTCCGGCTGTTGCAGCCAATTGGGGAGTGAACCAGCAGATGGAAAACTCTCTCTCTCTCTCTCTGCCTCTCCTCTCTCTGTGTAACTCTTTTAAATAAATAAATAAAATAAATTTAAAAACTAAAATAAAATTAAAAACAAAATATTCAAATTGGCCCTAACTTAATATGACAAATGATGGTACTTGATTTAAATTGACTTGCTATCCCCAGTAGGAAACTGCTGCTGACTGCCTTGGTGAAGGTTCTTTGGAAAAAGGGACGTCAATGATGAAAATGCATTTTCTTACCACTTTTGTCTACTCAAACTATATGAAACTTGTTTATATGACATGCTACTCTTTTATTTCCTGGTTGGGCCTAGAAGATTCTCTTTTCACTCTTTTTTCTTAAATTTTATGTTTATTTGAGAGAAAGAGAGAACAACAGGGCTCCCATTAGCTGGTTCACTCCCCAAAAGTTTGTGTGGTGGAATAAGGCCATGCAACAAGTTTGCACCTGTGGGAGCCAGGAACTCAATCCTCCAAGTAGGTGGGAGAGACCCAACTACTAGCCATTACTTGCTGCTTCCTTGGATATGCAGACTTCCCAACCAAAGTCTTAACTGCTAGGTCAAACAAACACCTGCCCCTCTTCCCTTCATTCTTGTCATTCAAAAAAAGAAAAAGCAGATTGGTGAGGAGCACACCACAATCATTGTGAATCCTGCCAGTGGCTCTTGTTTCTAGGGCTAAGGATTTTTGTTGGAGGCATTGCTACTGAAGATTTCTGGACTCAGAAATTAATGGGAGAGCTAATTGGTGGCAGCAAAGTGCATATAGTGATCCTAACAGGCAACAGTGGATATGGGATATTAGGTCATCTCAGGATTTGTTTTTAGGGGCAGAAAAACTTGTCTGTATGCAAGAATTCAACCCACTAAGTTCTGGTTTTTATTTCAATAAATAACTCCAGAACTAATAAACTTGTCTCAGATACTCCAGTAGAGTGTCAAACTCTCACTCAAACCTGAGACATCTGAATGAAGTGGAGGCTAAATCCCTTTCGAAAGATTTCTTCCTTCCTCGCAAATGGATCGCAGGCCACTTACCCAGGTAATCATGAGCTGACAAAACAGAAACACTCAAGCCTCTTGATGAAACACACTGACTCGATGATTAACTTTTAGGAATTAAGAATACCATGGATCCATCAGTTGGACTGATGACGCCTCATGAGGGTCATGAGAGTCCAAACATTTCAGTTTCCAGTTACCCCAAGTACTGTCAGAACCCCCACAATAGCTGCTTGGCTCAGGAGGAAGGACTGTTTAAGAAGTACAAAGTGGAGGCGAGCTTTGTGGGATAAGCCGCCACATGCAACACCTGCAGCCCACATGGGTGCCAGTTCATGTCCCGGCTGCTCCACTTCTGATCCAGTTCTATGTTAACCGCCTGGGAAAACCAGCAGAATATGGTCCCTATTTAAGCCCCTGTCACCCACGTGGGAGACCAGAAAGAACCTCCTGGCTTTGGCCTGGCCCAGTCTTGGCCATTGTGTCCATGGGGAGTGAATCAGTGGATGGAAGATCTCTCTCTCTCTCTGTCTCTCCCTTTGTCTCTGTAACTCTTTCAAATACATAAATAAATCTTAAAAAAAAAAAAGAGAGAGAGAGAGAGAGAGAAGAAGCAGCAGCACAAAGTTGAAGCTGATCAAATTCTCTTTAAAAAAAAAAAACCTGCATTTAGGGGAAATTTTTATAAAGGAAAAATGAAACATCACAAGACAAAGGCATAACAGATTCTGGACAGGGAACCCCTGGCTTGAATAGCAAGTATACATACCACTGGCCTCCCTTCATTTACTTACTGTATGGACAATTTAAAAGATGTCTCTGGGGCAGGCATTTGGCCTTACAGTTAAGACACTGCTTGGGATTCCTGGCCTAGACTTAGTCCTTGCAGGCATTTAGAGAGTGACTAGCAGATGGAAATTCTATCTCTCTCCCTAATAAACTGTCTCTTTACAAAAGTTAAAAAAAAAAAAGTCTTTGTTTAAATGGTGTTGTACCGAACCTGTGAAAAGGCCCAATGAACACAGCTCAGCTCCCTAAGGTTTTGTTTTGTTTTGTTTAAGATTTATTTGTTTATTTGAAAGGCAGAGTTACAGAGAGGCAGAGGCAGAGAGAAAGAGAGAGAGAGAGGTCTTCCATCCTTGGTTCATACCCCAGATGGCCACAAGGGCCAGAGCTCGGCTCATCCGAAGCCAAGAGCCAGGAGCTTCCTCCAGATCTCCCACATGGGTGCAGGAGCCCAAGCACTTGGGCCATCTTCCACTGCTTTCCCAGGCCATGGTAGAGAGAGCTGAATTGGAAATGGAGCAGCCAGGACTCGAACCTGCACCCTTACAGGATGCCGGCACTACAGGCGGCGGCTTTACCCACTATGCCACAGCACCTTTACCAGCTACACCATAGCACAAGCCGCCCACCCCCCCAAGGTTTTGAAACGAGGTCATGGTCATTTCAGAAAGCAACTGAAGTAACTATCTGCTTTGGAGAAACAGCTCCTGGCTTGCTACTAGACTCCAGTGAAAACCAAATAGAACATAAGGTGACAGCGCAATCTAGCTGTCCATCACTAGTTGTTATTGGGCACATTTAATTCTAAATTCCAGCAGGCCCAAATGTACTCTGAAGGTACAATTTAACTGTGTATCAGATCACTAACACTTCCTTCCTGCTACCTGCCACCTCTTCCTCAACCTGCACCTATGGCTTCCTAGGAGTCCCCTATGGTCAGCAAGCTTGAGATGAAAATGATGCCTCCTTGGGACAAGAAAGTCTGACACCATGCTAGCACCAGCTACAAGTGCGTAACTCCACTCAGGGGTGATCCTGAGAACTCGCTGAAAGAAATATGGAGAGGATTTAGAGCAGGGTAAGTGATTGCTCACCTGAACTCAGGATCTACAAGGCAATTTCTGGCACGTATAACAGACTGGCTGAATGATCAGGACTGTACAGGAGCATGTTTGGGTTACTAGTGACAAGGTGGCTTGGGAAAGAGGTATTTAGACAAATCTCTGGGAATGGAACTAGAACATCTGTGTTCCACATGAATGCTCAACAAAATTTCCCCCACCAAGAAGGAGATCTTTAGCAAGCAGATGCACAGGGTAACTGTAATTGGCAGAGTAGGCTGTGTTCCCTGACTAGTCTACTCAGCATGTGACTATGTGGTGATGGTGACAGTGATGTGCCTAGTGGTGGGGATTTCCTCCAACTAAGGCAGGCCTGGTAGCACCATTGCTAAGTATTCCCCAATAAGACACACTGCTCCAGATGAACCACCCACCTCATAAGAGATGGTCCTCAGTGCCTCTTTTTATCCTAAAAAAAATTAGCAATCTGCCCTCTTAGAAGAGAGGTTTGTTCTGTGTTATATGTGATTTCCCTGCCATGCTGCTACCAGTACTACCATCTGTGGACTTGTGTGCTAGCATAACATCCCACTCAGCAGTGCCTTTGGTGAATAGAATCACTGTCCAACAATGTAAGGTGACTCACTGATGACCAAGGGCTTCTTTGGTCTCAACACATACTCTTCACATCTTCTAGAAGCAGCTTGTGCACACGATGGTGAAATAGTCTATGACAAGATAGCTCTAGGTAGGAGTTACCTGCTAGGAGGCTGGGCTACTGCTACGGATTGCAGCTTATGGGCTGAACCAACACTCTTCCAAACAGGTACTGAATGCTGTACTTCTCAAACTATAACTAATGATCTCTCAAAATTTTGTTTCCTGTCACTAAGACTAGGAAGTACTAAAGGTTTTGTGCCAGGGAAGTTTTTGCCAGGAGGTACAGCAATGGTGCCTCTGAGCTGAGAGTTCTGCTTGGTTCATCAGGCCAGAAAATGCTAAAGAAAGGCTTACATAGGGTTATATATCAACCATCAAGAGAGCCAGAACAAGTACAGATGGAACATAAGAAATGCTATGGAGTGCCTCTACAACAAAGGAAAATAAAGACCACTAACAATTCTAAATAAGCTGGGCGACCAATGGCTTAATTCTTTAGGATAAAGGTATTATTCAAGCAAGCAAAGCATCTCAGTCAGCTGAGGACATAACTATTTACATAAATAATCCAAATATTTATTTGGTGTATATAAGCTAAGATCCAGTATCACTGATTGTGGCATAAAACTCAAAATAACAGTTTAAGTAATAATAACTATATTCCTAGAAACAGCATTGTGGCACAATGGGTGAAGGCACCACCTGCAACACTGAAATTCCTCATGAGCACAGGTCAAGTCTTGACTGCTCCATTTCCAATCCAGCTCCCTGCACCTGGGAAAGTCGTGGAAGATGGCCCAAGTACATGGACCCATGCCACCAATGTGGGAGACCGGGATGGAGTTCCAGACTCCTGGCTTCAGCCTGGCCTAGTCCTAGCTGTTGCAGCCATTTGGGGAATGAACCAGCAATGAAAAATCTCTCTCTCTCTCTCTCAGTCTCTCCCTAACTCTTCCAATTAAAATTAATACATTTTTTTTAAGAAAGTTTATTCCTTTCTCATGTGAAAGGAGTCTGGAGATGGGTGAGGCAGAATGGTGTGGAAATGCCACAAAGACCCTGTGCTCTTTCCTACTCTCTGGTCTACCATCCTTACAATACAGTCCTCAAAAATGGCTTCTGGATCTCCAGTCACCACATCAACATTCAGAGAACAGGATGAAACAAAGATCAAAGAAGGGTAGGTGCTTCATTTTGAGAAGACTTTCTAGAAATTCCATGTACTTCACCAATTTTTTTTTTTAAATTTATTTATTTATTGGCCAAAAATTAAGTCACACAGCCACACTGAGCAATAAGGGAAGCCAAGAAATGCAGTTCCTCAGCTGGGAGTATTGTCATCCTAAATAAATTCAGGGTTTTCTTACCAAGACAGAGAAAGAAGATGAAAGTTGAGAAAGACAACCAGTAGTCTCCTTGCCAAAACGGTTCCTTCGTGTTTATTCTGCCTTATTATTTCCCATGCCTATAGAAGTATAAGGCTGAAGAATATAAAACTCAGATTAAAGTAAAATTATAGGACTGAATATCACTCAGAGTCCCTAGACTTGATTATGAGTTGTCTCTTTAGAGAAGTGGTATGAATAAACACATCATTTTAAATGAAGGCATATTTTAAATTGTCTATAAATAATAATGTGGTGGGGGTATAAATTCAAGCAAGGGTAGCCTGCCCAGAATTTGTCTCCCATTGCTTTATAACAACATTTCAGTTCTTCTTTAGAGAAATTCCTTTTCCTTATTCTACAAGGTCTGAGCAGCCCTAAAATACAGTATTTTACCACCCAACTGACCAAAATTCGATCTACTTAACATGACATACAAAGTTCCTCAAAACTGGCCCCAACTTTGCTTTCAAATCGTTAGTTTACAGAAACTTTATTCACAATAACCCAAAACTAGAAACAATCTACATGTTCATTTAAGTTGAATAAACAAATTGCTCTATATGATTAAATGCAATTCTCTTCTGGAATAAAAATGAAATACAATTGGTCCAAACACTCTGTCCCATTTTCTATGTGCTCTCAGTGGAAGGGGAGGTCTAACCTCAGCTACTCTGTCATGGCAGAAGCAGACTTTTCCAACCTATCCTCCTTTTTGTCTACACCAAACTATAAATTTCTCTAGACTTTGCCAAAATAATTTCTTGTGTCTTAATTTCTTTTCAATTTCTTTTCCTACCTCAGTCATCTCTTTTTCAACCAACATGACCCAATTCTTATGCTCCTTATCTCTGAAGTCTTCAATTTTCATGAGAGAGAGAGAGAGAGAAAGGAACTTTTTCTCCTTCTCTATCTCTAGGTCATATTATTCACACATGCTACAGCATTTACCTCAAAGTACTCTGACCATGCATGTCCCTCCACTAAAACAAATTTCTAATGATGACAATTCGTGTCATTTAGGTATTTGCTATTTGTAAGGTACTGTTCTAAGCACTATACCTATAGTAACTCATTCAATCCTAATAAAATTCTGTGATATATGGTACTATCATATCCTAGTTTTACAAATCAGGAAACTAAAGCACAGAGAGGTTAAGTACATTAACCAACATCACATAGCTTGGTAATAGTAGAACCAGGATGTGAATCCACACTGTGATTCCAGAGCTCATGCTAACTACAGTGTCTCTCATGAATTCCTGGATGGCAGCAACCAGGTCTTTTTCTTGTTTGTACATCCCATGCCCAGAGCACCTCAAATATTTGTGGAATGAATTAAAATTTATAATTTTCTCCTACTCATCCAAGAAAAAGCTCTTTATAAGTAATGTAGGGTTTTTTTCAGCCAGCAATTACAGAACTGAATCTAGAAAGGGTCTTTCACAAACATGGAAGAAACCAAAATTAATTTTCTAATAATAAACTAAAAAGCTCTAAAGAATTTTACCACACAGAAAAGACTAACAAGGTTTTTTAGGTGGCCAAGTAACTATATTGAACTAAAGAACAAAAACTCTACCAAGGAATCAATGCTCTCTATGAGACTAAATGTCATAATTTATCTCCAATAGCAGCATACTAAATTAATCTCATCTATCTATATCTGAAATTAGAAGGTTGAATGTTTTGAAGGCAAAAGCAAAAAAAAGAGTATTTCAACAAGAACTTACTGTAAAAGCCAAACTTATCTAGTGTACTCAATGAAAATAAAGTCTATTACTGAGAGAAATCAACTATTTAAATAAAAACAAAAAATAAACTCAGTCTATAATAGAAAAAGTATTGGTCATTAGCTTTCAAACAATCAAGAATCCTCCACGTGATAAAAATATTTAAGTTCTTGACATCAGTTAGTATATGAAGAAAATTTGAAAGAGTTAAAAGCACTTATACTTTAATTATTTATACAGAAATGTGATTAAAATGTACATACATGTATATGTATATGGCACAGTGGATAATTACACTTAATTAGAGAGGCAGTAATGAAACCACAGGGTGCAGATGGTACTGGCAGGAAGCAAGGTTGATGTTCTGTCATTACCTTCTACTTCTCTCACATGATCAAGCTACAGCATACTTGGGCCATCCTACATACCACTGTCCAGTTTAGACAGGTCCATAACCTCTCAGTTAAAGCTCCTGAAATCAAATCTCTCTCAGAATTCAATTTTTTTTCTGATATTAGGAAGTTACAATTTACCTAACACTCCAACAGAAACTGGAACAGCATCCCGTAATCAAATGCATTAGTATTTCTGTTGCAAAATGCATGAATATTCACATTAAGTGGGATAAATAAAAACTATAAATAGTTTCACATCCGTTGAGGTCAGATTTGTGAGTCTGAAAAGACATTCTGTTTTCTGAGGTTTAGGATTTTTACATTGTGGGAAACAGTCTATAGATGTGTACTACTATGTTGTGTACAACCTGGTTACTCTCCATTTGTGAACTGACAATGGCTACCCTGTCTGGCACACTCAATTTACAGAGTAGTCTAGAACTGACCACGCCATTGGAAATCATTAGCTCCCCATCTCCAGAGCTTTTTGATTTTTGGAAATAACATGTTATATAGGTGAAATCATACAATATATAAACTTTTGAGATTGACTTTTTAAAAAAATTGTGCTAAAATAAGCATACACAAAAGTCACCATCTTAACCATTTTTAAGTATATAGCTCAGTGGTGTTAAGCATATTCACACTGTGGTATACCCAATCTCCTGAACTTTTTTTAATCTTGCAAAACTGAAACTCTATACTCATCAAACAACAACTTTGCATTTCGCTCTCCCTTCCATTCCTGACAGCCATCTTGCTATTTCTGCAATCTGTTTCTCTGAATTTGACTATTCTAGAACTCATATGAATGGAATCAAACAGTATTTGCCTTTTTGTGACTAGCTTATGTCCTCAAGATTCATTCATGTTCTAACACCTGCCAAATCTTCCTTCCATTTTAAGGCTGAGTAATATTCCACTGTATAGAGTCGATATATACAGTTTACTAATCCATTCATTCAACCATCAGTGGACACTTGGATTGTTTCAAACTCTTAACTATTGGGAATACTGTTTCTATGAACATGGGTATTCTAATAAACCTTTGAGATGTTACATTCAGGTTTTTTTTTAAAAAAAAGATTTATTCATTTATTTTGAAAGAGAGAGCGGAAGAATGAGAGAGAAAGATCTTCTGTAAGACAAAAGGGGCACAGAACAGAGAGGCAGGGTACAAATTTACAGCCAGACGGAATTTATTCAAAGAAAATAAATCCACAGAGGTGGGTGACCAACTGCCAGCATGCACGCAGACTGGACACGTGGCATAGGGCTCTGGCTGTAAATTCGTTGGGAAAATGAGTTCGTGCAAGTGGGAGTCATCCCCCTTTTAGGGCCTGGAGTGTTCGGTCACTTTCTCTTGCTCTCTCCTCTTAAAGGATTCAGTTGAGGGATTCTTTGGGCGCGCGGGGGGGTGGGGGGGATGCCTGGTAAAAGGACCTCTTTCCTCAGGCTGTATTTTGCTTAATCCATGGGTTCCAACATTTCTCACATTTCACCCAAGACGCCCCTCTGGCCTGCCTCTTAAAGCACTTATGAAAGCTGAGCCTAAAGCAGAAGTGACTAATTAGCCTCTATACTAAAATTTGACCTCAATATGATCTAGACAGTGGCTTAAAATGGCCAGAATGTGGCACCTTTGATCTCCAAATTCTCCGCAACCTTAACAGTTTGACACAGAGGAATGGCAAACAGTCAGAGGTCTCTTATGTCCAGGCTTTCTTCCTCCTTTAGGGTCGACTTCCCTCACTCTAAGTTCTGGAGGAAGAAGGCCTGCAGCCTCCCCTTAAACTCCCTATCTCCCCAGCCCTCCCCTCTCTCCCTCCACTTGAGAAGCCAGAAACTCAGGAACATCGCCCTTTGCTCACTCATCCCCCTCTCTTTCCAGCCCCTCCTCCTCTTCCACGCCACCAGTGGCAGCAGGGGCTGTTGCCTCCCCTCCATCCTCTTCTCCCCAAAAGTCTCTTTACCCAGTTCTCCCCAAGGAAGGAAAACCTCCCCCAGTAAGCCTTCTGCCCCACCATTCCCTCCCTCATCTCATCCCCTCTGTGACCTTACTCTGCAGATGACCCTCTGCCCTACCCCTTGCCCCAGGGTCCTCCCAAGCCTCAATCTCCAGACTTCCCTCTGACAGACCCACCTAACTCCTCATCTGATCACACCCTCATCCTCCCGTTATCCTCTCTCCTCCTCACCCTGTAGGCTCCCGAACTGTGCAACCCAAACCCCTCCTCCCCTTAAGAGAGGTGGCCAGAGTGGAAGGTCAGGTTAGGGTCTATGTGCCCTGCCCTCTATCAGACCTTAGTCAGACTGAGGAACGTCTAGGCTCATTCTCAGAGAATCGCTTCAAATATCGTAAGGGATTTCCCTTCCTGACTCAGTCCTATAGCTTAACCTAGAATGATCTCTATCTGGTTCTGTCCTCTACCCTAACTCCGGATGAACTTGAACAATGTGCAGACAAGATGCACCGCCAGGCCCCAGACAGGCAGCCAGAGGCCGCTGGAGCCATACCCAGAGCCAACCCTTACTCAAACTGGACTTACCCGCGGCTACAGGCCTGAGACCACATGATCTGATGCCTGCTGGCAGCTATGGATGAGAACAGCCATAAACAGGTTAATTATGAGAAGATCCAAGAGGTCACCCAGGAACCCAAGGAAAACCCAGCTGTAGTTATGTCTCGCCTTATAGAGGTAATGACAAAATATACTAACACTAATCCCAATTCCCCAGATGGACAGCTGTTTTTAAATTCCTATTTTATTTCCCAGTTAGCTCCAGATTTCTACCACAAACTCCAAAAATTACAAGATGGTCCACAAACCCCCAGAGGGCCCTCACACATGGGCTTTTCATGTTTTTAACAATAGAGGCAAGGGATTAAGGACTCAGAAGGAAACAGAAAACTAAATGCTTGCCTCTGTAATCCACCAAGACCCCAATCTCGAGCTAAGACCCACCCCTCAGGGGCCCTATTATCAATGCAACAATACTGGGCACTGGGCTAAGGTGTGCTCCAACTCGAAGCCCACCTCAGCTCAAGGCTCTAGCCCTCCTGGGGCCTGTATTAAATGTGGCAATATTGGACATTGGGCCAGGAATTGCCCTAACCCTAGGCCTCCCTCTACCTCGAGTCCCAAGTGCAGACAATGGGGTCACTGGAAAATGGATTGCCCCCAGAGAGAGAAACAGAGAAACCACCCTTTCTGGTTTAGCCCTCTGCTCAAACCCCTCTGGCACAGGACATCTCATCTCTGTTAAACTTAACAGAATGAGGAGGCCCAGGGTTCTACATGCCCCATTGCAAATGAGTCCAGGGACAGTGTCCAGCAAGCAAGTTTCTTCCTTGGGGGACACTGGGGATAGTTTATCTGTTTTAAATGAATATTGTGGCCCACTCCTTCCTTCCTCAGTCTCTGTTGTTAGCATGAAAGGCCTTATCGAAATGCCTAATAAGACCCCTCCCTTATATTGCTCCTTTGGAATATTACTCTCCTGCATTCCTCTCTCATCCTTCCTAACTGCCCCACCCCCTCTTAGGCAGGAACCTTCTCCACCACTTGGGGGCATCTATTTCCATTCCCACCGGGAATAAAACATAAGCCTTTATACTTCACATTATGGACCCACCTCTCCACCCCAGACTCCTTCCCTTCCCTTGGCTAATTCCGTAGTGTGGGATACGTACCATAGGGTAATTGCCACCCACCATACCCCCATTCACATCTCTCTAAAACACCCTCAAAAACTATTACTGTTCCCCAATATCCTTTAAGCCAGAAGGCCACAGCAGTCTAAAACCTATTACAGACTGCCTCCTCCAAGCTAACATACTCATTCCCATCCACTCTCCCTGTAACACACCTATACTTCCTGTCAAAAAAATTTGATGGTTCTTATCGCTTAATACAGGAACTCTGACGTATTAATGGCGCTGTCTATCCCACAAACCCAGCTGTGCTAAACCCCTATACTCTCTTCTCCCTATGATGTCTTGCTTTTCCATCCTGGACCTGAAGGATGTCTTCTTCACAATTCCTCTAGACACTTGTTCCTAACCACTCTTTGCCTTTACCTGGTCTCACCCTGATACTTGTCTTACTCCACAATTCACCTGGGCAGTGTTACCCCAAGGTTTCTGGGACAGTGGGCACTTCTTTGGACAGGCACTCTATACAGATCTAGCCTCTAGTAACCTTTCACCCAGCATGCTTCTTCAATATATTGATGATCTTCTTACTCTGTAGCCCCTCCTGAAAGATGTCTCCAACATACCACAAGTCTTCTGAACTTTCTAGCTGAAAAAGGTTATAGCGTATCTCAAAAGAAGGCTCAGCTAATCTCTACTTCTCTAATTCTCTACTTCTACATGCCAGACCCACGCACAATTCCTCCAGCCCAAAAACAGGCAATACACTCTCCCTTTCCCATGTACTAAGTGTGACCTCCTCTCTTTCTTGGGATTCATGGGATATTTTCACATCCGGATTTCAAAATGTTCTCTTATTGCTAAACCTCCCTTTGAAGCTACCAAGGACAATATAGATGAGACCTTGCAAGAGACTTCCTCCCTACAGACCCCATTCCAAACCCTAAAGAGAACTCTTCCACAAGCACCCACCCTGAGCCTTCCTAAGCCACTTAAACTGTTCTTCCTCTATATCCATAACTCTAAGGAGCAAGCACTCAGTCTCCTGGCCCAAAAGGCCAGAGACTCTATGGCACCTATGGCCTATTTCTCCAAGCATTTAGATGGGGTTTATGAAGGCTGGTCCCAATGCCTAGGGATCCTAGCCAAAGCAGCCTTCTTTTTACTGAGGGCCAAAAAGTGACCCTTTATCAACTCTTACAAATTTGGTCCTCCCAAGGGTTGCAAGACCTCCTTAGCCACCACGCTTTTCAATCTATATCACCATCTCATGTCCAAGTTCTTCATTCTACCCTTTTCCAGTCCACCATTACTTTTCATTACTGTTCTTTCAACCCAGTTACTTTGCTCCCCATCACTCTCTCTGATTCCCTCAAACCCCATTCCTGTCCTGACTTCTTTGATTTTTCCCTGACTACATTTCACTACCTCACAAGACACTACTCTCCCCAAAGCCCCGGATTGGTTCATTGATGGCAGTGCTTCTAAAACTCCCCCTTTTTCCACTGGATACACAACAATTGAGGGGTACCTTGATGATGTATCTTCTTCCCCCACTTTGGGTCACAGAGGCTAGACCCCTACCTCAAGGCACTACTTTCCAATAGGCCAAATTGTTAGCCTTGATTTGAGCCTTCACCATAGCCAAAGACAGTTAATATATACACAGATTCCCAAAATGCCTATAATATTATCCATTCCAATGCCCAAATATGGCAAGAAAGGGGCTTTCTGATAGCCAGAGGGACCCTATAATAAATGGCAAGCTAATTAAAGCTCTTCTTGATGCTGCCCAGCTGTCAACAAAAGCCACTATTATTCACTGCAAAGGCCACCAGAAAGGTAAATAGTACCTTTCTGAAGCTAACAATCAGGCGGATGTAACAGCTAAAGCAGCAGTTCGTGGATAACATCCCATCTTTTCTCTTTAACTTAGCTATTGTATATTCAAACTTAGAAATCTCTCAGTTCCAACAACAAGAGCCATCTAGGAAGGACTCATGGTGGTTTCTAGACAAAAAACCAATACTCCTTTCTTTTCTCCAAGTTACCTTTCTAAAAAAAATCCACTGTCTCTATCACTGAAACCCCAGCTCTCTTCACTTCCTGAGATCACACGTACACATAACTCCCACCGTATGAGAAACTCTGCATAACACATCTCAGACATGTAGCATCTGCCAAACCACTAACCCCAACTCTCATTTCAGGCTATCCCCATTTCCCACTCCCAGGGAGGACTGGCAGATTGACTTCACCCATACGCCACCAGTTAGGTGAACATGTTACCTTCTGGTTATGGTGGACACTTTCTTGGGGTGGGTGGAAGCTTTCTGTACTACAAATAAAAGAGCTTCCAGTGTTTCACTATACTATTAAATGATATTATCTCAAGATTTGGATTACTGGCTTCCATTCAATCAGGTAACGGACTGGAGTTTACCTCTCAAGTTACTCAAATAGTGTCTGCCTCTCTTCATATCTCACGACATTTTCATACTCCCTATTGTCCTCCTCTTCAGGAAAAGTAGAACGAATGACTGCTGTATTGTGGGGAAATTAGTTACATGAGGTAATTCAAAGATGGCGCCCAAACGAAGTAAGGTAGACGGAATCCAAAGTTGTTTACCACCAAAACTAATTGGCTATGCAACATCAGGGGAGGTAACAAAACTAGTAACAAGTGTATAGACATATGGCTAGTCCTATAGAAATCACCCCGTAAAATGACGGTTTAAGTGATTGGTTGGTCCTTAGTCTTGCCCCAATGACTCTGCAGTTTTGTGCTATAAAAGGCTCTGTTACACATGAAATAAACGAGTTCTTGCTAGACTTGACTCCCCGCTGCATCTGATTGTCTCCGGGATTGGGAGGCTGGGGAACGGGAGAGCGGCACACTTACCTTTCCTCTGACCCAGTCCATCCTTGTACGGGTGGACTAAGACCCTGCACTGTATCTCAAGCCATCACACAGGAGCAACACAAAACTGCTCTTCTTAAATCAATCCAATCCGAGTATACATTCTTGCTCAGATCCTCACCCCATGTCTACACCCCTGTATCACGAGGAAGTAGCTAGAAAGAAATAAGCACCCCATCTCCTTATCTGTGGGTGATCCTATGCCTGGCTGGGAGACTGCCTGCCTAGCCCGTGCAAGAGGTTAAGAGAGCATAGCACACCATGCCTACCAGCAAAGACCCTGGTCAGGGGCTCAGCACACTGGGATCCACACATGACCTGACTGCTGGCAGGCAGCAAAAGCCCCAGGCACATCTCCCCACACTCACTTCCCATTGAAGGGCCTTGTAATTGTCAACTAGGTTAACAGCTCTCTGGGTGTGGCCCAGACTCATAAAGACCATGTGGAAGGCTATTTCAAGCTGACTGGAGAAGCATAGAGGTGCCAGAGGTATTTTATCCTATAGAATTAGTGTTGCTACTCTGAACTAGCTACTCCCCTTTGCCCGCCCTATAAAAACTTGTGCCTGATTGTAAATAAACAGACATGTTCACTGAAACTGTCTCTGGTGCCCCACCAATCCCAATAGTGTGGGCCTCACAGGATGAGCCAACACTTATCTATACTCAAAGTCAGGATTGATGGAGCAAGAACATAAGCCTCAGCCGTTCTAGCTCATTGACAAAAAGAGAGATAAAATTGGAATTTATCTCTTGTCCCTGAATCTCAATTCAGCCTCACACCTTTTATACCCCACCCCATCCAATCCTCACATTCTCCCCCAGGTTCGGAAGCCAAACTTGAAAGATATGTATGGAGGAAATCACTTCCGAATGCTTACGCTTACCCCTACCCCTACCCCCACCGTCACCCCTTGCCCACCTAAGATATAAAAAAAGTACAGCCCCTGGGGTCTAGGCCCTCTGCCAAGTGTAGAGTCTATGTGCACATCGGTAGTTGGTCACCCACCTCTGGAGCCCTCTGCCACATGTTCAGGCTGTGTTCAAACCAACAGATGGTCAATCATCTCTATGGATTTATTTTCTCTGAATAAATTTGGTCTGGCTGCAAATTTGTACCCTGCCTCCTCTCTGTTCTGTACCCCTTTTTTCTTACATCTTCCATTAGCTGACTCACTCCCTAGATAGCCCCAACAGCCAATTCTGGGCCAGGCTGAAGCCAGGAGCCAGGAGCTTTATCTGGGTCCACTGCTTTTCCCAGGTCATTAGCAGGGAGCCGGATTGGAAGTGGAGCAGCCAGGACATGCACTGGCACTCATATGGGATGCCAGTGTTG
Organism: Lepus europaeus; assembly: GCF_033115175.1. Lineage (NCBI taxonomy): Eukaryota > Metazoa > Chordata > Mammalia > Lagomorpha > Leporidae > Lepus > Lepus europaeus. The sequence continues at coordinate 105,473,139 of NC_084829.1, forward strand.
CAGGTGGCAGCTTTATGTGCTATGCCACAATGCCAGCCCCTACACTGAATTCTTGTGGATATATACCCAGAAGTAGAATTGGTAGATCATATAAGTACTCTATTTTTAATTTTGAGGAAAAATATTTCTTTCAGTCAGCATAATTCCTTTGAGATTCATTCAAGTTGTGGTGGTTATCACTACTTCATTTCTTTTTATTGCTGAGTAACATTTCATTGTTTTCTACGTACCATATTTTGTTCAGCAGTTTTCCACTGAATGATATTTATGTTGTTTCAGTATGGGGTTATTACAAATAAGGCTGCTAAAAACATTTGTGTATAGCTTTCATTATGATATGTTTTTATTTCTCTGGGATAAATGCTTAAGAATATAAATTATGCTGAGATATACACTATGTGTTATACAAGAAATTTACTGGGGCTGGCACTATGGCATAGAAAGTTAAGCCTCCACCTGCAATGCCGACATCCATATGGGCACTGGTTCAAGTCCTGGTTCCTCCACTTCTCATCCAGCTCCCTGCTAATGCACTTGGGAAAGTGGGTAAGGATGGCCCAGGTACTTGGGCCTCTGCACCCATGTGGGATACCCAGAAGAAGCTCTAGGCTCCTGGCTTCAGATAAGCCCAGCTCGAGCCCTTGTGGCCATTTGGGTAGTGAAAAAGTAGATGGAAGATCTCAACCTCCCTCTCTCCATGTCTCTGTCTTTCAAATAAATGAATAAATCTTTAAAAAAAGAAAAAACAAAAACAAAAAACAAAAAAAACAACTGTTTTCCAGAGTGGCTGTGACATTTTATGTTCCCATCATCAATGTATGAGAAACTTACCAGAAATTCCTATCTTTTTATTTTAGTCAATCTAGTAGCAGGGTTGCTCTTTTTAGAAGATGTATCTGAAAGGCAGAATCACGGGGAGTGGAGGAAGGGAGAGAGAGAAAGAAAGGGGAAGAGGGACACAGAGACTGAGACTTTCCATCAGCCAGTTCACTTCCCAAAGGCCCACAACTTCCAGGGCTGGGCAGCAGTCAGGCTCCACTGGCGTTTCCCACAGGGTGGCAGGAGCCCAATTATTTGAGCCATCTTCTGCTGCCTTCCCAGGTGCATTAGCAAGGAGCTGGATCAGAAGCAAAGGAGCCAATACTCAAATCTGCACTTTGATATAAGATGCCAGTGTCACAATGGCAGTTCAACCTGCATTGCCACATTGCCAGCCCCTCACATTCTGGTTTTAATTTGCATTTCTGTACAGGCTAATAATGTTAAACATCTTTTCATATGCTTACTTGCCATCTTTATATAAAGATTTTCTTTTTTGCCCATTTTCTAATTGTTTTGTTTTCTTATTGTTGAGTTTAGAGAGCTCTTCAAATATTCCAAATACAAGACTTTCTTTTCATTTTCTTCCGTTCTGTAACAAATCATTTTACCCTTTTGTGGAGCAATTTTTTATGTCAATTTTTAAATTATTTTTTATTTATCCAAGAGAGAAAGCACACACACAGAGAGAAACACAGAGAGAGAGAGAGCAGCAGCAATAGAGCACTTCCATGTGCTGGCTCATTCCCCAAATGCCACCAGTGGCCATGACTGGACTATAGCTAGGAGCTGGAACCAAAATCCAGGTTTTCCAAGTGGGTGGCAGGGACTCACCTATTTGAGCCATTAGCAGATGCTTCCAGAATCTGCACTGGCAGGAAGCTGGAAGTGGGAACCAGAGGCAGGAATCAAACACAGGTACTCAGTTAAGGAATGCAGGCATTTAACGGCCATCTTAAGCACGAGGTCAAACATCTGATGGGGTTCAATCACTGGTTTGTTCTTTTATGAATTAAGGTTTTGGTACCAAGTCTAAGGACTGTTTACCTAGGTCTAGTTATAGAAGATATTCTCCTTTGCTTTCTAATGAGAATTTTATAGTCTTATGTTTCACCCTTAAATCCATTTTACATTGACTTTTTAAAAACTATGCTATGAGGCTTAGGCTGAGGTTCATTTGTTTGCCTATGATGTACAATGGTTCCAGCATCATGTGTTGAAAGGACTATCCTCCCTCCATTAAAGCTCTTTTGTACCTTTGTTAAAAATCAATTGGACATACTTGTATTGATCTATTTCTGGGTTCTCTGTTCTGTTCCATTGATCTATCTATTCCTCTGCCCATACTATACTGTTCTGTTTATGCTGTTTATTTTACTTTATTGTACTGCTTATCCTTGGTTTTTTTGTTTGTTTGTTTTTAGATTTCTTCCATTTATTTGAGAGGTAGAGTTACAGAGAAAGTGAGAGAGAGAGAGAAAGGTCTTCCATTCACTGGCCCACCACCCGAATGGCTGGAGTATACTAAGCCTCCACCTGTGGTGCTGGCATCCTATATGGGCACCAGTTAACATCCCAGCTGCTCCTCTTCCAATCCAGCTCTCTGCTAATGACCCAGGAAAGTGGTGGAAGATGGCCCAAGTGCTTGGGGCCCTGCACTTGAGTGGGAGACTTGGAGGAAGCTCCTGGCTCCTGGCTTCAAATCAGCCCAGCTCTAGCAGTAGCAGCCATTTGGAGAGTGAACCAGCAGAAGGAAGATCATTCTCTCTCTCTCCTTCTCCCTGTCAGTAACTCTCTCTCTCAAATAAATAAATAAAGCCATTAGGGGCTGGCGCTGTGGCATGTTAGGCTAAGCCTCTTCCTGGGGTGCTGACATCCCATATGGGTACCAATTCTGGCCCTGGCTGCTCCTCTTCTAGTCTAGCTCTCTGCTATGGCCTGGGAAACCAGTGGAAGATGACCCAAGTGCTTGGGCCCCTACACACATGTGGGAGACCCAGAGGAAGCTCCTGGCTCCTGGCTTCAGATCAGCTCACCTCTGGCTTTTGCAGCCATTTGGGGAGTGAACCAGTGGATGGAAGACCATTTTCTTTGTCTCTTCCTCTGTCTGTAACTCAATCTTTTAGATAAATAAAAAAATAAATAAATAAATCTTTAAAAAATAAAGTCTTTAAAAAGAAATTAATTCACAGAAAGCCATATGTAATTTACTGTCATATTACTAAATTTCCTTCAAAATGAGAAAAATTCATTATGCTATTTTTGTTCAGGGAAATACCTATGTATTTATTTTTATTTTTTAGAAAGAGACAGGAACAAAGACAGAGAGACCATCCATTTGCTGGTTCATTCACAAATACCCACAACGGCTGGGGCTGAATCAGGCTTGAAGCCAAGAACTAGGAACACAATCCAGATCACCAACATCAGTGGCAGGAACACTGCTATTTGAGCCATCACCACTGCCTCCCAGGGCCCACATCAACAGGAAAGTGGAGTCAGGAACTGGACCTGGAGATTGAACCCAGGCACTCCAAACTGCAATATGGACATCTTTACTGGAAGCTTACCAATTAGGCCAAATGCCCACACTTACATACTTTTACAAAAATAATAACCCCAAAAAGTCAGTATAGTGGAGGTCAGAGAAACTGACTGGGGAATACATAGGTAGTTTCAACAGGATTGGTTAAGTTAGAATTCTTTTCTTTTCAATTAATTGTCATGATTTTCTTAATTTTTTTCCTAAAGATTTATTTATTTTAATTGAGAGGCAGAGGCAGAGAGAGAGAGAAAGAGAGAGAAAGAAGTCCTGCATCCACTGGTTCACTCCCCAGATAGCCGCAATAGCCAGAGCTAGGCTGATCTGAAGCCAGGAGCCAGGAGTGTCCTCTGGGTCTCCCATGCAGGTGCAGTGGCCCAAGGACTTGGGCCTTTTTCTACTACTTTCCCAGGCCATAGCAGAGAGCTGGATCAGAAGTGGAGCAGCCAGGACTCAAACCCACACCCATATGGGATGCCAGCTCTGCTTTACCTGCTATGCCACAGCACCAGCACCCTAGAATTCTTAAATTGGGTAAGAGACTCACTTGTTGCATTATTAAGCTTTAAAACATACACACAGGGCTGCCACTGTGGCATAGTGGGTAAAGCCGCCAATTGCAGTGCCGGCATCCCATATGAGCGCTGGTTCAAGACCCAGCTGCTCCACTTCCAATCCAGCCCTCTGTTAAGGCCTGGGAAAGTAGCATAAGATGGTCCAAGTCCTTGGGCCCCTGCACCCACTTGAGAGACCCAGAAGAAGCTCCTGACTGCAGGCTTCAGATTGGCTCTGCTCTGGCCACTGCAGCCATCTAGGGCGTGAACCAGCAGATGGAAGACCTCTCTCTCTCCCTCTGTCTCAGCCTCTCTGTAGCTCTGCCTTTCGTATAAATAGATAAATCTTTGAAAAGCTTTAACACACACACACACATCTGTCTGTGTGTGTGTTCTGAATATGTATCAGCCACAGTCTCACCAGAACTAACATTCGAGCTACAGAACAGGTTTAGTCTGATTGCCTGATGTAAAAGTAACATTCCTGATAACTGACAACAATGAAAAAAATAAAAATTAGTACTGCCACTTGTAACTTTGGTAAAAAGAAAAATGACAGGTGTCTCAAAAAAAAAAAAAAAACTAAAGGAGGGGGTGTTGTGCGAGCAGGGAAAGTGGGTGTGGCTGTGAAAGAGTAACATGAGGGATCCCTGTGGGAATGGAAATGTTCTGTATCTTGAATGTATCCATGTTAATACCCTACTTATTACACTGTACTAGTTTCACTAAGCATTCTGGATCTCTCCATATTCTTTCTTACAACCGCTTGTGAATCTACAATTAACTCAAAAGTTTAATTTAAAAAAGGAAAATGTGGCTGGCATTGTGGTGTAGAAGGTAAAGCTGCTGCCTGCAATGCCGGCATTCCATATGAGTGCCAGTTTGAGTCCCTGCTGCTCCACTTCCAATCCAGTCCTCTGCTGATAGCCTGGGAAAAGCAGTGGAAGATGGCCCAAATCTTTGGGCCTCTGCCACCCATGTGGAAGTCCCAGATGAAGCTCCTGGTTCCTGGCTTTGGCCTTGATCTGCAGCACTTACTGCAGCCACCTGGGAAGTGAACTAGTGGATGGAAGATCTCTCTCTGTCTCTAACTCTCTCTGTAACTCCAACTTTCAAATAAATAAATAAATCTTAAAAAAAAAAAAAAAAGGAAAATAGGAAAAGAACATCAGTTTTATCCTGGATTTCTCTACTTTGGCACATGGTGACATTCTGGGCACATAATTCTTTTTTGTGGGGGCTGTCTTAAGCATTTTAGAATACCCAACTCCTTTTATTTCAACCAAAAAAGTCTCCATACACTGCCAAATGTCCCTGGGGGTGGGGGAGAGGGACAAAACTGTCACAGTTGAGAACCACTGCTCTAGTGATAAAAGCCAAGAACTTTGGAAATGTCGTTGACTGAAGAAGACTAAAGGGATATAACAACTAAATGCAATACCGGATCAAAAGTGGGATCCTGAACCAGATGCTAATATGAAGGACAGTATTGGCTAAATTAACAAAACTGGAATATGAATGGTACATTAAAGTATTACGTCAATATTAAAACATACCTAAGTTGGGACTGGCACTGTGGTGTAGTGGATAAAGCCACCGTCTACAGTGTCGGCATCCCATATGGGCACCAGTTCGAGTCCCAGCTGCTCCACTTATGATGCAGCTCCCAGCTATGGCCTGGGAAAGCAGTAGATGGCCTAGGTCCTTGGGCCCCTGCACCCAGGTGGGAGACCCGGAAGAAGCTCCTGACTCCTAGCTTCAGATCAGCCATTGCAGCCATTTGGGAAGTAAACCAGTGGATGGAAGACTTTCTCTCTCTCTCTCTGCCTCTGCCTGTCTGTAACTCTGCCTTTCAAATAAATAAATCTTAAAAAAAAAAAAAGATAAAATATACCAAGTTGATAACTGTACTGTAGTTTTACTTTTTTTTATTTAATTGAGAGGCAGAGAGACACAGAGAAAGAGCTCCTATATGCTGCTTCACTCCCCAGATGACTGCAAGCAAATGCAATTCATGGCTCTGACATGAGTGGCAGGAACCTAATTACTTGAGCCATCATCTCTGCCTGCCAGGGTCTGCATTAGCAGGGAGCTAGAGCCAGAAGCCAGAGCCACAAATCAAATCCAGTCACTCTCATGAGGAATGCGGGCTCTTAATTGCTAGGCTAAATGCTGGCTCCTGAACTGTAGTTCTTCGAGAGTATCCCTATTCTTAGGAAATACATACTGAAGTATTCAGGGATAAAGGTCCATAATGCAAACATTTTATCCTCAAAGGATTCAGGAAGTACAAAATGTGTGTTCGGGCCAGCGCTTTGGTGTAGTAGGGTAAAGCCTCTGCCTTCAGTGCCTGCATCTCATACGGACACCGGTTCGAGTCCCAGCTGCTCCACTTCCGATCCAGCTCTCTGCTATGGCCTGGGAAAGCAGAGAGGATACCAGGACCACCTGCAAGTCCTTGGGCCCCTGCATCCACTTGAGAGACCCAGAAGCTCCTGGCTTCAGATAAGGCGCAGCTTCGGCCATTGCGGCCATTTGAGGATTGAACCAGCAGATGGAAGACCTCTCTCTCTGCCTCTGCCTCTCTGTAACTGTCTTTCAAATAAATAAATCTTTAAAAAAATGTGTGTGTGTTTGTAGTAGGTAAATCTGATCAAAGGGCATAAAAATGTGTTCTTAATACTATTTTTACTTTGGCAACCGTTCTGTATGTTTAATATCAATTACAAATCAGAAGAGGTGATTTAAAAGGGAGGGGAAAAAAAGCCCTTAAAAACTCTAACAGCAAGTTTCACAGCAGTAAGCCAGCATAGGCAACAAATATCCCAAGAGGATCATGACTACTGGCCGGAGAGATTCCTAGTTCAAGTCTGGACAATCATTAGAAAGAACTATCCACTCTTAGCCTATCTCGTCCTCTCCACTCTAAGAACTGAAAATCCAATCTGTCCCAATTTTAGAGGACCATTTCCAGAAGGTGAGGCGATAAACTTAACAGCCCTGCTCGATTTCTCCACGAATCCAGGCATCTTCATCTTTACCAGTTAGGAAGCAAAATCGCGAAAAGCCTACAACTGCTTTAGAAAAGGAAACCATTTTTCCGCTCAGCTGAGCACGTGGAGGAAGAATGTTGAGCGAACTACAGAAGACGCACCATACAGAACGTCTCGGAGAGCTGAAGGGAGGACGAAGTAAAAAGAAGTGGCCGGGGGTCAGTGTGCGCCGTCCAGGGTCAAGGACAGGAGTGGGCGCGCGTGCGCCAGCGGCAGAGAAGGGGTGGCTCACCTGGCCGTGGTCAGCAGCGGGTGCTGAGTGCCCACCAGCTTCCGCACCTGCATGGCGATGTTGCTGAGCTCGTCGCTCAGCAGGCAGCGGAGGCTCATGAAGGACGTGGGGTAGCCCACTATCTTCTCCGCCTCTGACACCACCTGGTTCCAGTGGGCCGGGGACCTGGAGGACTGCGCTCGGCAGGAGCCCAGGAGGAGATGGTGTCTGCACCCTGAGAAGACGGTGTCGAGGGGCCGGGACCACAAGCGCCGCGGGGGACCCGAGGCTCCGAGACAACGGGGCAAGCGTAACTGCAACTGCCGAAGACTCATGATTAGACTGTGCAAGTCAGGGACCTCGGGTGTCCGCGGAGGTGGCGCGGGAAACCAACCGCGGGCAGAGGAGGAATCTGCAGGAACTAAACAGAAGCGGCGACTCCTGACCCTCGTCAGGGTGTGGCTTCCAGGGGCCGAAATGAAATTTGACTGATACCTTCTGTGGCCGGGGCTGGAAAAACTGGGAGCACCAGCTCAGCACTGACCCAGGCCACCTAGGCTAGAAACCACGGTCCCTGCCTATGTGGGGGACGCCATATTGGCGGTGTGGTTTACGGCCTGCCGTAAAGCTAGAGGAGCGGCAAAGCGCGCTCCCTGCTTTACGGCGCAGTCCGGAACGCTCCTCCCCCACCCCCGTGGGGCGGAGCTTTGGAGCTGGACCGCCCGAAGGCTTCTCCCGACCCTTTCTCCGGTGGCGACAGGAGGAAGACACGGGCATGCAGAGATATCTACGTGACGAGTCACGGTCGGTGTCTGCAGAGCCTCTTTCCCCGGTCCCCGGGGACGGTCGGAGGCGCTCGCCTTTTGTCGCCGCCCACCTCCGGCCCCCGGCAGTAAGCCTGGACCACCGTGGAGGCCGTCTCGCGGGCTGCGTGGCGGCTGCGGCCGTGGGCCAGGGCTCAGCGGTGGAACGCGATGTGGTAAAATCCCAGAAGAATGACTCGTGGCGGGCTGCTTAGCTGGCTGAGCCCTCGGCGGAAGGTGGCAGGTGCCAGGTGCCGTGGGAAGACAGACACTAAGGAGTGTCTTCAGATTACCAGCCTTGGACCCTCCGGGGTCCGGCCCACACGGAACCGGCCGTGCCTCCTCCGCCAGGGTGCAGCGGCAGAATGACGTCCTGCCGGCTCCCCGCCTCTCGTTTTCCTCCTCACCCCTGGCCCTGGCGCTCCCCTCTCCCGCCGGGATTCCACCAGGATTCACAAGTTAACTTACTTGGTCCTCAAAGCAGCCACACTAGATAACAGTGGTTTTCCCCATGTCTCCTGGGCGGTAACCAAGGCACAGCTGAGCCGTATAAATGGCCCAAGACCACACTAGGCAGGGCTATGAACCCAGGCAATCTAGTTTCTGAATGTAGACTCTTCACCAAGTAATAGGCACCAGCCGCTGTTTTCTGCTCCTTGCAGAGGGGAAGCGATGATTGATTCACTTCGGCTACCTATTTCCGTTTGTCTCCTTTCTCATCACCCGGAACGAATGTTAACAAATCCTTGTAACTAAAGGGTATATGTATTGCCCAGTCTGTACTCCCTTGGAAATAGCCTGCAAAACTCTCTTCACCTATCAAAACCATTTCAAATTAAATGTTCATTTAAAAAAAAAGCATCATGCATAATATTGGACTAGACTTGAGCAAATATCAAAATTGGTACTAAAAAGGCAAAGTAAAGAATAATGGTTCACTATGCAAAGCAAGATGCTTTACAAAAGGTTTAGCTTCAAACTCCCTTGGAATGGCAAATTTCCCTTGTGGTTTAAAAATTCAATTTTATTTACAAAAATTCAGTTGAGGTATAACTTTTCAGGCACACATTTCATTTAAAGTGGATTATGCTTTTAACTATTAAGGAGAGTCTATGCCCTCAAAATAAGTGAGGTCAATTGAAGTTTGAAAATAATTCCTGCGAAACCGAGAAACTACTGGCAATAAAATTAAGGTCTATCACAAGATTAAAATAAATGTGGAGAGTAAGGCACGTTACTGTTCCAAAAAGTTCCAAGGGCTGAGCTTCTGGGTTATCCAAGGTGAAAGAAGCCATGAAAATACTAAGAAAGATAAAGACTGAACGTGATATATTGTGCACCTGCGGCTGTTTCTTCAGCATCACGGTACTTTAAGAGTAACTTTTGATGCAATTTCCTTAATACTCATTCACATCATGTACTGTAATTTCTCCACAGAAGCCAAGTGCATTATTCTCTGGTCATACTCTATTAACCAAGTTTTTGATTATTCATGGGACTTTTGGTCCCATTTACTTTAAATAATCAGCCCTTTCCATTTATACTTACAGGTAGAAAGCTGCATTGTTTCTAATGATAATCGTTTTTAGAAGGTGAAGATAGTATTTGTTATTTAATCTTACAGATAAATATATAATTCTTTAGAATCTTTATGATGAAGGGGATTTCTGAATCGCTAGTGAGGAGAAGGAAGAGGGAGTGTGTATAATTCTACCCTTGCTCGGACACTGATAATAGTCATTTTGAGGATGTCTGGGAATGTGTGCGTGAAGAAAGAATTACAGCAGGGTTTCTCAACCTTGGCCTTGTTGACACTTTGCACCAGGTAAGTCTTTGTCGCAGGGGAGGCCGTCCTTGTGCTGTAAGATGTTAAGTAGCATACGTGACCTCTACCCACTAGATGCCACAGTATCCCTCTCCATGTTGTGACAACCGGTTATCTTCAGACATTGCCAAATATAGGTCCTCTGAAGGGCAAAGTCACCCACTGGAAAACAGGAAGTGGAGATACTAAGAGAAAAATAGTGCCTATCACGATGCTACCTTCTACAAAGCAGTAAAAGAAGTCCTGGGGAGGTCGGCGCCATGGCTTATCAGGCTAATCCTCCGCCTTGCAGCGCCGGCACACCAGGTTCTAGTCCCGGTTGGGGCGCTGGATTCTATCCCAGTTGCCCCTCTTCCAGGCCAGCTCTCTGCTATGGCCCGGGAAGGCAGTGGAGGATGGCCCAAGTGCTTGGGCCCTGCACCCGCATGGGAGACCAGGAGAAGCACCTGGCTCCTGGCTTCGGATCAGCACAATGCGCCGGCCGCAGCGGCCATTGGAGGGTAAACCAACGGCAAAAAGGAAGACCTTTCTCTCTCTCTCTCTCTCTCTCACTATCCACTCTGCCTGTCAAAAAAAAAAGTGCTGGGGGTGACCAGTCCTGCAGATTAGAGAGCGGTCACTCCACAATCTGTAGAAACCTCCAGCCATATGCAAGGACTTGGATTGTTCTGGAGGCAGCGAGCAAACAAAAAAAAAAAAAAAATGACCACAGCTCCTCTTCCTTTCTCAGGATTGTGAGACTGGTAACATACAGTGGACTTCCCTTACTGGCCATGCATTCTACTGGCCCTAGAAAGAAGTGGGGTCATATTTGATGTTCTCTTCTTTGGCTGGAAACCAGAGCCAATCTTTGGAAATACCAGGTCTTAACAAGAACGGTGATAACTATGAGCCTTAGCATTTCCATGATTAGGTGAATGGAAATAGCAACACTGCAGGCACCCTCCTATCACTCTCAACACAGTCACCTATTATTTATCCTGAGAGTTCTTCCAAAAGCAGATGAAAGTACTGTAGGCTATCTTGTGGCAGAATGGTAAAAGAGGAAATGTAATGACACTAGCAAAAACCCAGGAGTTTGACCACCTACTTGGTTGGCAGCTGTGGGGAAGAGGGATGGAGCATGTTGCTTCTTCTGCTTTATCAGAGGCTGGACTCTCTTCATTTTTAGTCTCTCTGTTTTCTGCAGGCTAGTCTTCTTTAGTTTCTTGGTTAGCCACCTCAGCCTGTTTTCCCCTTGCTCCTCTCTTGCCCTTTGCTTGCTCTTGTTTGTCTGATGTCTTACCCTTCTCGGCGGCCTTCTTGGGCTTCGCCGACAACCGCGCAGACCTCCTCTTGGGCTCCTCCTTCACCACGGCTTGGGCAGCGCTGACCTGACCTTCCTCTTGGGCATCTTGGCAGCAGAGCGGGTGCATGCCGGGAGTCTTCGCAAAGCTGGGCTGCCTGGCTGCTGACGCTCCTCCGCCCTAGTTTTTCTTTTCAAGAAAATGTTTCTTATATTCCAATAGGAAACGTTTTATGTTTATTGGGAGAAAGGGGAAGCATTTGGTTGCCTACTTCCTTGAAAAAAACCTAGCAGTAATCACAGTCTCGTAGGAAATAAGCACCTTGGGCATTTATTTTGTACTTTTACTACATCCATTTCCTTTTTTTTTTAATTTATTTATTTTAAAGTCAGAGTTACACAGAGAAAGAAGGAGAGGCAGAGAGAGAGAGAGGTCTCTGACCACTGGTTCACTCCCCAAATGGCCACAATGGCCAGAGCTGCGCCAATACAAAGCCAGGAGCCAGGTGTCTTTTCCCGGTCTCCCATGCGGGTGCAGGGACCCAAGCACTTGGGCCATCCTACACTGCTCTCCCAGGCCACAGCAGAGAACTGAAGAGGAGCAGCCAGGACTCAAACTGGCACCCATATGGAATGCCGGCGTCGCAGGCAGAGGATTAACCTACTGTGCCATGGCGCTAGCCCCATACTACATTCATTTCCTATGAAAAACAGTGAGGTTCTTTGGAGGAATGGCTGGTTTCAATCTGAGGAAAGGAATGTGTCTTATGAACCTAGAACACTTTGGAAGTCAGAAATCAAGGAAACCGTTAAACTCCAAAGCCTAGTGGGACAGGTCAGAGGCACAAAGGGATGGGCTTTAAAGAACGCCCACTGTCTGAAACAGGTTAGACTGCAACTGATTGGAATTCATTGATTACATATAGATCCATTCATTCATCATCCGATGTGCTAGAATAATACTCTGAATATTTTCATTGTAATGGAAGAATTGAGCATTTATCTTGCCTCTCCTGTATGAATTATATTCAGTGGTGTCTTAGCCTGCCTTACTCCTTTGAAAGCTGAACCTGAAACAAGGGTTTACTTTTTAAGTCATTTATTTTGAACAGTGATCTCGGGAACCAGCAGTGGATGACTTGGGAAAATCAATACAGTGGTGTTCTCGAGTTATTTGTCACTCTGGGCCATGAGGCCTTGAGCCGTGTCAGATACATTCAGAATTGTTAACTTGACACAAGAGGAAAGCAGTTATTCACCAACTTCTGGCTCCTGCTGGTCCAAGTTTCCCCCTGGGGCCTTAACTCCCTCACACTTCGGAGCTGCCATGTGTAAGTGCTAAGCATGTGTCCCACCCACCTAGAGTCAGGAATCTGGGGAGGAAGGAAGGACAGAAAGTTCGATGCATGCCATGCATATGAGGAGAGATGCTGTGGGGTTACACCTGCAACAGCAATGGCTGCAGTGAAAGGCAGGCTGAGAGAATGTGAGACAGGCAACTAGCTGCTTCTGATGGTGTGACCAAATTGCCCAGTATCATGAGAGAAAGTTCTTTTTAGTGTTTAAAAAAGATCTGTTTGTTTATTTAATGTAAGGCAGAGTGATGAAGAGAGATGCTTCCATCTGCTGGTACACCACCCAAATGCCTGAAACAGCTGGGGCTGGGCCAGGCTGAAGCCAGAGCTCAAAACTCCATCTTGGTCTCTCACATGGGTGGCAGGGGCCCACGTACTTGGGCCATTGTCTGCTACCTCCCATGCACATTAGCAGAGAGCTGCATAGGAAGTGGAGCAGCTGGGACTCACACAGTAGTCAATATGGAATGCCAGCATCACAAGCAGTGGCCTAACCCACTATACCACAGAACAGGCTCCAAGAAAGCTCTTTTTATACAAGCAATTCCACAAAATAAAAGAGAAAGGACAGAATTAGGAAATCGCCATTTTGTATTCCTTATGAATTAAGGGATTCAGGCAACGTGCATCAACAGAGGAGAGGCTGATGGGAACTTTACCAGGAGGCTTTGAGCTGACTGGACCTGCAATTTCCAGTCAGTCTCAGCATCCTGAGACTGGGCATCCACACACTTCCTGATGCTTCCTGATGTGGTGCATTACGAGGTACAAAACACCACCTAAGAAATACCTTAGCCAAACGAGTTGGATCTAAATCTTACCAAGTCTTTAGGACTAACTTCTCATCTTCTTTCTTCTACGCAAGAGGGCGCAGGACAAGAGAAAAGGCATCACAAGGAAGCCAAGTGAGAAATCGCCCTTGGGGCATATGCTACAAGTCCAGTTCCTGGCTTCCATCAATAAGACTAGGACTAAAAAGGGGAGGAAGCAAAGAAACTCCAAATCGAAAGCTTTTGGGAGACATAATCCAAGTCTAATGTGTTGACTTTGGGTCTTCATTCTAATTTTTTTTTAAAGATTTATTTATTTATTTGTTGGAAAGGCGGAGTGGCAGAGATAGAGAGAGAGAGAGAGAGAGAGAGACCTTCCATCTAGTGGTTCACTCCCCCAGATGGCCACAACAGCCAGGGCAGGACTGGGCTAAAGCTGGGAGCCAAGAACGCCATCTTGATCTCCCACATGTATGGCAGGGGCTCAGATTCTTAGGTCATCTGCTGCCTTTTCAGGCCCATTACAAGGAAACTGAATTGGTAGCGTAACAGCTGGGACTCATACTGGTCCTGCAATATGGGATGCCAGTAACCCATCACACCACCATGCCAGCCCCTGGATCTCCATTCTAACATACTGTAAAGAATACATGTTGATACACTCAGAAAAATAGAGTATAGTTTTAGCATATTATACATTGCCCAGGAGTTATTAATTTTATGTGTGGATTTATAAGAAAACCTCGTATTTTATTTTCTTTTTTTTTTAACTTTTATTAATGAATATAAATTTCCAGTGTACAGCTTATGGATTACAATGGCTTCCCCCTCCCATAACTTCCCTCCCACCCGCAACCCTCCCCTCTCCTGCTCCCTCTCCCCTTCCATTCACATCAAGATTCATTTTCAAGCCGGCGCCGTGGCTTAACAGGCTAATCCTCCGTCTTGCGGCGCCGGCACCCCGGGTTCTAGTCCCGGTTGGGGCACCGGATTCTATCCCAGTTGCCCCTCTTCCAGGCCAGCTCTCTGCTATGGCCCGGGAAGGCAGTGGAGGATGGCCCAAGTCCTTGGGCCCTGCACCCACGTGGGAGACCAGGAGAAGCACCTGGCTCCTGGCTTCGGATCAGCGAGATGCGCCGGCCGCAGCAGCCATTGGAGGGTGAACCAACAGCAAAAAGGAAGACCTTCCTCTCTGTCTCTCTCTCTCTCACTATCCACTCTCCTGTCAAAAAAATTTAAAAAAAATTTTTTTTAAAAAAGATTCATTTTCAATTCTCTTTATATACAGAAGATCAATTTAGTATATATTAAGTAAAGATTTCAACAGTTTGCACCCACATAGAAACACAAAGTGAAACATACTGTTTGAGTACTAGTTATAGCATTAAATCACAATGTACATCACATTAAGGACAGAGATCCCACATGAGGAACAAGTGCACAGTGACTCCTGTTGTTGACCCAACAAATTGACACTCTAGTTTACGGTGCCAGTAACCACCCTAGGCTGTCGTCATGAGTTGCCAAGGTTATGGAAGCCTTCCAAGTTCGCCAACTCTGATCATATTTAGACAAGGTCATAAAAGACAGAGTGAGGATAGTAATCAATGATCCTAAGAGTGGCATTAACCAGGTCTGAACAATTATACAGCATTAAGTGGGGAAGAGGACTGTCAGTACACACAGGTTGGGAGTAGAGCCATTGGTGGCAGAGTAGAGGTTATGATTACAAAGGAATGAGGCCCAAGAGTGCTAGACAGGGTCTAGAACAAAGGACAGAGTCATTATTAGAGGAGCTAAGAAAGGTGCTGTCTAAGCTACAATTAAGTTTTCTGATTGAGAGGCAAATAGAACCTGACATGTGAAGAGATAGATAGGTCTGGGCCTCTTAACTTACAGGGCCTAAAGCCCACCGGCTTATTACCAGGCCCTTCTGTCAGGTTCTATTTGCCTCTCAATCAGAAAACCTCATATTTTAAGCAATGCATAATAATGTATATAGGGATAATACAATATCAGAGATTTGCTTTAAAACATTTGAGGAAGGATAGGCATTTAGCCTAGCAATTAAGATGCTGGTTAAGACACCTGTATCCCATATTGGAGTACCTGTGTTTGAAACCACCTCTGGCTCCTGACTCCAGCTTCTTGCTAATGCAAACCCTGGGAGGCAGCAGGTGATGGGCCCTGCCACCCATGTGGAAGAATCCTGGATTGAATTCCTATCTCTTGGCTTCAACCTTACCTCTGCCCTGGTTGTTGTAGGCATTTGGAAAGTGAACAAGCCAAGCCAATGAAATCTTTCTCTCAAATAAATTTTTTTTTTTTTTTGACAGGCAGAGTTAGTGAGAGAGAGAGGGACAGAGAGAAAGGTCTTCTTTTTTCCATTGGTTCACCCGCCAAGTGGCCGCTATGGCCGGCATGCTGCGCCGATCTGAAGCCAGGGGCCAGGTGCTTCCTCCTGGTTTCCCATGCGGGTGCAGGACCCAAGCACTTGGGCCATCCTCCACTGCACTCCCGGGCCACAGCAGAGAGCTGGACAGGAAGAGGAGCAACTGGGACAGAATCCACCACCCCAACCGGGACTAGAACCCGGGGTGCCGACGCCACAGGTGGAGGATTAGCCTAGTGAGCTGTGGCGCCGGCCTTTCTCAAATAAATTTTAAAAATATACATTAAAAACAAATATACTCAAAATGACACTTTGTGATGGGGAAAAATAAATGAACAAGTATGCTAAAGTCTAGAAAGTTGTTAATTCTGGATGATATAGCCTATGTGATATAGCATATATTCTGGAGCATATAGCATTCATTGTACTATTCTATTTTATGTATATTTGAATATTTTTATAATAAAAATTTTTCAGGGGCAAGCACTGTGGCATAGCAAGTAAAGCCACCACCTGCGGTGCCAGCATCCCATATGGGCACCAGTTTGAGTCCTGGCTGCTCCACTTTCAATCCAGCTCTCTGCTATGGCCTGGGAAAGCAGTGGAAGATGGCCCAAGTCCTTGGGCCCCTGCACCCATGTGGAAGACCTGGAAGAGGCTCCTGGGTCCTGGCTTCAGATCGGTGCAGCTCTGGCCATTGCGGCCAGTTGGGGAATAAACCAGCGGATGGAAGACCTCTCTCTCTCTCTGCCTCTCCTTCTCGCTGTGTAACTAACTTTAAATAAATAAATAAATCTTTTAAAAATTTTTCAGAGGAAAGTGTCTCGTCATCTGTACTTCACAAATGGAAAGGAGCCAAATAACTTGCACAAAGTCTTAAAGTGAGAAAGTAGTAGAGCCAAAATTGAGCAAATTCATCTCAATCCTTCCCATGTGTTCTGCTACCTTCAGAACTGAATGTAGTTTGTTTATTTGCTTATTCTTTTTTAAAAAGATTTTATTTATTTATTTGAGAGATAGAGTTATAGACAGTGAGAAGGAGAGACAGAGAGAAAGGTGTTCCATCTGTTGGTTCACTTCCCAGATGGCCGCAACAGCCAGAGCTGCGCCAATCCGAAGCCAGGATCCAGGCACTTCCTCCAGGTCTCCCATGTGAGTGCAGGGGCCCAAGGACTTGAACTATCTTCTACTTCTTTCCCAGGCCACAGCAGAGAGCTGGATTGGAAGAGGAGCAGCTGGGACTAGAACTAGTGCCTATATGGGATGCCGATGCTGCAGGCAGAGGATTAACCTACTGCACCACGGTGCTAGCCTCCTATTTGTTTATTATTTAACCTTAGGTACACATTATTGTTCTGTGACATGGTTTTCATCATTGGTCCATGCATTGTTCTTTTGTGTTGTATTGTGATGGTAGCCAGCCTCCATGTGGTGCCCTACAATCCCTGTCCCTTCATAATCTCATCTTGTCCCCTTCCATGTTGTTCCATGGTTGATCTTTGTGATCAGTAGTATTCAGCAGAAGTGAATATGTGTCACTTTCAATGTTATCTTTATAAGAGACATTGCAGCTTCTATATTGGGCATTTTCTTGCTCATTCATTCTCTCTCTCTCTCTCTCTCTCTCTCTCTTTCTCCATGTGTGTGTGTATCATTACTTGCTTTGGGAAGCCATGTCATGAGCAGTCCTATGGAGAGGCCCATATGGTAAAAACTGACTCCATGTGATTGAGCCATCTTGGAAGTGGATCCTTCATAGACAGCAGCCCTGATTGACAGCTTGACTATAACTTCATGAGAGACCCTGAGCCAAAAAGCACCCCACTAATATGTGCTCAGACTCCTGACCCTATGTGAAATAACAAACGTTTGTTGTTTTAAGTCGCTGAGTTAGATGATAATTTGTTATGTTGCAATAAATAACAATTCTGTTAGTCTTTGTAGATTTAATGCATAAAATGAGGCCACCACTAACATGAGATCTAGAATGTTAACAATAGCTTATTTCTGTCTACGTGACTTTTCTCTATCCCATTCCCCCTACTTCTCCAATCCAAGCTTATCTTTATCCTGAATTTTATATTTATCATTCTCATCATATTTCAAAACTGTAATTCAATAACATATGTATTACTAAAAATATATATCAGTTATTTTTAACTTAAAAAAGTTCTATGCTAGATGTAATTTCTGTGACCTTTTTTATGCAGTCAACATTGTTGATATTTACCCATATCAGTGTGCATAGTAGCAGTTCATTTGTTTTGACTACTATTTAATATCCATTGTGTGAATCTACCACACTTTTTCCATTTTCCTGTCAATGCATATTTGGACAGCTTCCAGATTTCTTTCTATTACAACAGTGCTACTGTGAACAGGTTTATAAGCATCTCCAGGTGCACACAGCAAGAGTCTATATCGAGCACCGGAATTGTTGGACTGTACAGTATGTGAATACTCAACTTCAATAGATTACAACAATCAGTTTTCCAAAGTGACTCTATGATTTATATGCCCACCAGCCACTTACGAGATGTTCAGTTAATAACACCCTCTCAACACTCGATCTTGTCAGACTTGTGAAGATTTCCAAGAAATAGGTATAAAATGCAATCTCCTTATGGTATGGACCTCCATCTCTCTTATCACTAGGGAGATTGCTGATTGCATTTTCCATCTTGCAGATTAGCCTCAAAGGGGAGATGGAAAGTTATGTGTAACTATAACTCTCCATTATAAAGTTCTCGTTGGTTTAATTTTTGGATCTTTCTTTTTCAGTCTCAGTCCTCATATTCTAAATAGTCCTTTCTTGCCATTTTCTTCTAATGTTCTAAGTATTTGACCTTAGAACAACTGTAATTAGGAAGGAAATGGGCCAAGACCTACTCTCTTTTTCTAGCTTTTCTCTCTACAGGGCAGCAGTGTGGAATTGACTAGGGGTGCTGATAGTTAATTTCACACTAGGATTAGCTCAACAGGAGAAGAAGTTGGCCCTTTTCTTTCACAGAGGCTCTTTCCAGGGGACTATTTTCTTTTAGAAACTTGGAATGAAAAAGAAAATCGCTGAGAAGGTTTGTACTTGAACACAGACGGTGTCCACTTAAGTGCCAGAAATGTTTTTATTCCATGGACAGAATTAACTAGTAGACCAGTTGGTTCTTACGGTTATTTCATTCTCTTAATCTTTCTCTCTACTTCCTCTGGCAACACTTAGCACTCCAACCTCGCCTGGCCAACCAAATTGACACAGGCTGAAACTTGGGTGCCATTGTGTTTCTTGAATCATTTTCTTAGCCGATGTATCCCCAGCACTCAATACCGTGTCTGCTGAAGAACACGCACCACCTAAGTACTTGTTGGTCGGTTGAGTGAATAATCAATGAATGAAATAGGTCTTTATTCTCCATTCCCATCATCATTCTGCCATCATACTCGAATCTAGAAGCTGTATGAGTTGTGCTTTATTTATTACAAGAAGAGTAGGAAGCAGAGTAGAGAATTTTTTCATCACTACAAATCCAGCTACCTCTCCATTGCTGTTTAAAGATTCTCCATGAACGCCAAAGTTGCCAGACTCAACTGACTCAAAACCTCTGAGCTTGAGGACCAGGCCACAGTATTTTTTAAATAGGCCTCAGGAGAGTCTAGCACACAATCAGGATAAGAGTCACTATTCTAGAAAATCTGTAATCTAGTCTATTTCTGTTCTTTCTTGGTTCCCTTGTTCTCACTCTCCATCTTCATTCTTTCATTTCTTTCTCCTTTACTTTTTTTTTTTTTTTTTTTTTTTTTTTAACTTTTATTTAATGAATATAAATTTCCAGTGTACAGCTTATGGATTACAATGGCTTCCCCCGCCAATAACTTCCCTCTCACCCGCAACCCTCCCCCCTCCCGCTCCCTCTCCCCTTCCATTTGCATCAAGATTCATTTTCAATTCTCTTTATATACAGAAGATCAATTTAGTATAAAGATTTCAACAGTTTGCACCCACATAGAAACACAAAGTGAAACATACTGTTTGAGTACTAGTTATAGCATTAAATCACAATGTACAGCACATTAAGGACAGAGATCCCACATGAGGAGCAAGTTTTAAAGTGAGAATATAATTTTCCTCATGGGCATTGTCTACCTTAGAAAAACTACTACAGAACATGCCTGTGACTATAGACTTGTAGTTCAGGCCACCAAAGATTAGAGATGGGAAACGGGCACTCCCTTGACTTGCATCCTCTGGTCTGCTTTAACACAAACCAGGAGGAAAAGAAAGCTCGGCATCAGAAGCAATGGGTGGCAGGCCTATTAATGGCTGATCTGTACAGTGATCTGCCCTCAAGGAGACCCAACAGGCCAGTCCACTGCAGTGGCTTTCAATGTGGTAAGCCTGGGCTTCAGCAGAAGTCAGCTTGTGAAGAGCCCTGGCAGCTCTGCCAAGAGTTGGATCACTGGTAATGGACCTGCCCTGGAGTCGAAGGATGCCCAGGTCAGAGCCACAGATCTTATTGGCTCTAAGCTGAAAAGCCCTTCACTCAGCCCAACTTCCAAAGTGACCACTGCAGCTGAGGGGATGGTCAAGTAGGGTCAGCAACATTGCAGGCAGAACTGTAAATTTCTTGTTAGAGATGCCCCCTGCCTTTACCTGGCCAGCTCTCCTCCCAGGCCAGCCAAGTAATGAAAGTCAACAGAGTGCCTTCCCCTAGGAGGTTCACACCTCCCTTAGGATATACCCCATGTGAAGAGATAGATAGGTCTGGGCCTCTGAATTTACAAGGCCTAAAGCCCACCAGATTATTATCAAGCCCCTTCTATCAGGTTCTATTTGCCTCTCAATCAGAAAACTTAATTGTAGCTTAGACAGCACCTTTCTTAGCTCCTCTAATAATGACTCTGTCCTTTGTTCTAGACCCTGTCTAGTGCACTTGGGCCTCATTCCTTTGTAATCATAACCTCTACTCTACCACCAATGGCTCTACTCCCAACATGTGTGTACTGATGGTCCTCTTCCCCACTTAATGCTGTATAATTGTTCAAACCTGCTAAATGCCACTCTTAGGATCATTGGTTACTATCCTCACTCTGTCTTTTATGACCTTGTCTAAATATGATCAGAGTCGGTGAACTTGGAAGGCTTCCATAGCCTTGGCAACTCATGACGACAGCCTAGGATGGTTACTGGCGCCATAAACTAGAGTGTCAATTTGTTGGGTCTCCTTTACTTTTTAAGGAAAAATTGATCAGACTCTATTTTTGAGTTCCAGAGGAATTCTGAAAGAGTTCTATATACAGAAATTTTCTTTTTTTCTTGCATAGAATGCACATACAGGTAATATCAGAAAAAAGGGAGTGAGGACAAATGGCATTTATTATATGTATATAGATCGATCATTTCAAGTTATTGAGTTTGTCAGGGTATCTTGTTGGTAACTGCTGCCCTATGGTAATAAGTATAGCCCACAAATTGTGTGAACATATTTCCTCTATCTTAAAGTATAGTTTTCCTCTGAAATTAAAAAATATTTCAGGGCTGGCACTGTGGTGTAGCGGGTAAAGCTGCTGCCACAGCTTTGGATGGATGTTCCTATAACTGAACAAACCAATCAGACTGGTCAATTAATTCTAAGAATCACTTTGCACACCTTTAGTGGAAAAACTCAAGGCTCTCTGTTTATAAGTTCAACAACCCCTTCGATTAATAAGTCAATGTGAGGATCAGCTGCCTGGTTCCTCCACTCCCAGTTCCAGTTTCCTGCTGTACGTACTCTGGGAGGCAACAAGTGCTCAAGCACTTGGGTCTTTGCCATCCATGTGGGAGACAGATTGAGTTCTGTATGCCTGGCTTTGTTCTGACCCAACCCTGGCTGTAGTGGGTATTGGAGTAGTAAACCAGCAAACTGAAAATCTCTCTCTCTCTCTCTCTCTCTCTCTCTCTCTCCTTTCCTCCCTCCATCTCTGTCTCTTTGACTTTCAAATAAATTTCCGAAATAAAAACATAATAAATAAAAATATATTAATGTCCCCCAGTTGGAAGTCATCTTATTCAAATATTATTATGTGACCTATAGACAATGGACCTTTAAAAATTATTTCTTCCCAAATAAAGTCATATATCCAGAGAGAGAAAGAAAGATTCTTCCATTATTTACACTGACAATATGGCAATTCAAAAAGAAGCAGTGATGTCAACTTGTTGGGATATAAAAAAATTTGAAAAGGCCGTCTGAATAAATCAGGTGATTTGGGAAAATCATTCAAGGCTATTTCCCAGAAGCTGACACATTAAAAAAAAAAAAAAGATGTCACTGTCAGCTACTACAGTGTCAGAACTATTTCTCAAAATTGTTCTGGTTTAAATCAACTAAAAGAGCTTACTCTGATGTTTTCTATTCTCTGAAATCATGCCATAAACATCTGTAATAAATATGTTTGAACATCTGAGGGCTGGTATAACTATATTATGGATTTGAAGTGCATGACACAATAAAAAGAATATCCTGATGTCAAAGGGGATGAGAGTTGCTTTTAAGAATAAAAAGACTGGCATTGACATATTTGTGCTTGGGTTTGCTGGTCAAACAAGTTACAGTTATGTTAGATATTTAAGTGATGTTTCCAAATACATGTACTCTTGTCTTGAAATTTACAGAAGTTATTGAACATTTCGGTAAATGTTTTCATGGGTTGTTATTTGACAGTTGAAATTGCTTGCTAAGTTTTCATTTGATATTAAGTTATTGAACATAAGCGATCTGGGAAACCTGACTTGTTCCCTCATTTCTCCATTCTCTTCAAGATGGGAAACTGATTCTATTCTGAAGAACTTTCCAGGATGTACAGTTTGATCTTTAGACCTTATAAAAGGGATGGCTAATAATTTTCTGTATAATAGTCTGGCTACATATAGAAGAAATTATGATTTCACAGCTAGATTTATCTCGCCATGGGCACAGTAAACAGGCAAAATCTCCCTTTTCAAACCAAACTAAGGAAGAGAAGGTTTTACTAATGACTTGGAAATTTATAGATAAGCTGGTGATCATGTTTTCTCTTAAATTAAGACATAGCTTTTCTCAAGGGCACTGTCTGCCCCACAGAAAAACCACTATCGGAATATGCTTATGACTATAGATTTCCAGTTTAGGCCACCAAAGATTAGGGATGGGATTGAGCACCCTGCTGGCTGACATTAAAGGATGCCTTCATGGTCTATTTTACCAGAAGCCAGAAGGAAAAGCAGCAAGCTAGGCAGCAGGAGCAATGTAGGATGGGTGGCAAGCCAGTTAATAACAGCTTTGCACAGTGATCTGCCATCAAGGAGACCCACTAGGCTAGTCTACCACAAATGGCTTTGGTTTTTGATGTGGAAAGCCATGGCATCAGACAGACACAGAAGTCAGCTTTTGAAAAGCCCTGGGGGTTGAAGGACTCCTAGGTCAGAACCACAGACTCTGTTGGCTTTAAGCTGAAAAAAGCCCTTCACTGAGCCCAGCTTCCAAAGTAGCCACCACTGTTGAAGGGACAGCTAAGTAGGGTCAGTAACTTTGCAGGCAGAACTGTAAACTTCCTTTAAGAGATGCCACCTACCTTCTATTCAGGCCAGCACCCCTCTCCCCCAGGCCAGCTAGGTAATGGAAGTCAACAGGGTGCCTTTCCTAAGGAGGTTCACACCTCCCTTATTATATCCCTTCTGGTACCCCATGTGAAGAGGTAGATAGGTCTAGGCTTCACACCTGGCCTTAACACTCATCTGATTATTATAAAATCCCTCTCAATGGGAAAATTTGCTCATAGTTTAGAAAGTACCTTTCTTAGGTCCTCTAATAAGACTCTGTCCTTTGTTTTAACCCCTATGTATTTAATCTGCTTGTTAGATTCATTTTATCCAAACTTGAAACAGTGAAATTCTAGATGGTCCTGTAAACGAAACCTCAGTTGGAAGCAGTTTCTGTAAACTGACACTGTGTCCCCCTCAAGATGCCACACTGTGTCCCCCTCAAGAGGCCACCTCCTGCTGGAACCCTGGTTTTTTTTTTTTTTTTAAGATTTATTAATTTTTTACTTGAGAGTCAGAGTTACAGAGAGAGGAGAGGCAGAGAGAGAGAGAGAGAGAGGTCTTCCATCCACTGGTTTACTCCCCCAACTGGCCACAAGGGTGCTGATCTGAAGCCAGGAGCTAAGAGCTTCCTCCGGGTCTCCCACATGGGTGCAGGGGCCCAAGGATTTGGGCCATCTTCTACTGCTAACCCAGGCCACAGCAGAGAGCTGGATCAGAAGAGGAGCAGCCAGGACTAGAACCAGCACCCATATGGGATGCCAGTGCTTCGGGCACAGTCCCCTGGAACCCTGTCTTGACTGCTTTTGCCTACTCCACCCCTACTCAGCTTGTAGGAGCCAGAGCGGTCATCATCCCATATCTCCTAACAGAAGTTAGGGTCCATTCTTCTTGGGGAGGGAGTGTGAGGAGTTGGACAGGTTAATAAAGCAGCCAATTTGGTCCCAGTGGAAACTGAGGGTGCAGAATGTTTGCTTCCCTAAAATTACCTTTAGTAAGGTCAAAAGTGCCTGCCCCACTCCTTAGGAATTTGCAGTTTTACCATGAGACTAGCAAGGGAGTGGGGATTCCACCCTTCTGAGCTCCCAGTTTACTGTAAAACAAATTAGGTATCCCACCCTTGTGATGGCGCTTTTATCATAAGCAAGCCAGAGAGGGCAAAAAGATTACAAATCAGTTCTTTTGATGGGTTTGTTCCTGTCTTGTACTGATTGACAGTTTCTTCCCCAAAATTGTGCTTTAAAAAATCCCACTACCACAAATCCCTTGGGGTTTTGCCTCTCTTGGAGCCTCCCCCTCCTGGCCGCTCTGCCAGGAGGTCTCTGACTTAAATAAATCTTGCTTAAAAAAAAAAAAAAAGAATAAAAAGACTGGGCCTCCAAAGCAAAGAATAAATCTGTAAAAGATGCTCTTTCCATGGATAGTGACATGGATTGGTGATTAAGGAATCAGACATGGGAGCCAGAAACCCTGTGCTTGAATCCCAGCTTTGGTATCGACTAATAGTGTGCTCTTGAGCCAAATATGGAACGAGCTGGTGCTGTAGTTTCCTTATTTATAAAGTGAGAAAAGCAGTAATACTATATCAATGAGTAATTCTGAAAATTAGCATGGGGGCTTAGCCTAAAGTACTTACACCAGTGCTTGACATATAGTAAGCCTGCAACACAAACCCTCATTATTCTCCACAATTCAAGAGAAAAGACCTTTTAACATCAAGTCAAGTAAAAAATAGAGATATAAGGTGCTTTTTCTTCGTGCAGTATTAGGACTACAGCTGTTTTTAATTCTAGAACAAATCATAGAATTTGCCCACATAACATAAACATATTTTTATATATGTACAAGAGACAATTGAAATGCTGTGTGTTTGTGAATATTTTGATGATGTTGTTTTAAGGATTTTATTCCCAGTTGTAGGACATAGAGCTTATGATTTTATTTTAGAGAGAAATCTATCTACTATGGAAGGTACCTTTTGAACTAGACTTTTCTTACAGTGGTCTTTTTGTGCATTTTCAAAATGTGTTTGTTTCATTTTTATTTGTTGTTATAGAAGTTTTTTTTTAATCTTTTTTTTAATTTTATTTTTTATTATTTATTTATTTATTTATTTATTTTTTGACAGGCAGAGTGGATAGTGAGAGGGAGAGAGACAGAGAGAAAGGTCTTCCTTTGCCGTTGCTTCACCCTCCAATGGCCGCTGCGGCCGGCGCACCGCGCTGATCCAAAGCCAGGAGCCAGATGCTTCTCCTGGTCTCCCATGGGGTGCAGGGCCCAAGCACTTGGGCCATCCTCCACTGCACTCCCGGTCTATAGCAGAGAGCTGGCCTGGAAGAGGAGCAACCGGGACAGAATCCGGCACCCCGACCGGGACTAGAACCTGGTGTGCCAGCGCCGCAAGGCAGAGGATTAGCCTAGTGAGCCGCGGCACTGGCTGTTATAGAAGTTTTCAAACTTTACACAGAAGTAGCAAAAATAGGATAATGAGTTCCTATGTACTATTTATCCAGTTTTGTAAATTATCAACATTCTGCACTTTCCTTTCCAACGATGTTAGAATGTTTTGAAGCAAAATTCAGATATCATAATATATTGTCTGTAAATATTTTAGAATTTATCTAAATAAAAACTTACTTTAAAAAAAAAAAGCTACAAAATACCACTGTACCTTACAAAATTACCAAAATTCTTAACATTCAAATTGTCTCAAAAATATCTTTTTTTTTTTGTAAAGATTTTATTTATTTATATGGGAGGTAGAGTTACAGAGAGAGAGAGAGGTAGAGATAGAGAGAGAGGTCTTCCATCCACTGGTTCACTCCCCAAATGTCTGAAATGGCCAGAGCTGGGCTAATCCAAAGCCAGGAGCCAGGAGCTTCCTCTGGGTCTCCCATGTGGGTGCAGGGACCCAAGGACTTGGGCCACCTTTCACTGTTTTTCCAGGCCATAAGAGAGAGCTAGATCAGAAGGGGAGCAGCCGGGACTCGAACTGGCGCCCATATGGGATTCTGACACTGCAGCTGTAGGCTTAGCCTACTACGCCACAGCTCTGGCCCTCAAAAATATCTTTACATGGTTGATTTACCTAAATCAGAATCCAAAACAAGGTGAAAAGTTGTCACCATTTGGTTTTATGTTCTGGAAGATGTTTTGGTTTTATTCTTATTCCAAAAGCAAATGAATGACTGCATTGCAATTTGAAATTGAAATCATTGTAATAACAGTGAAAACTAGAGTGAGAAATGAGTCTTGCAGTAGGTTTGGGTTTTATTTGTAACACTGACCTAGAGTTCTATTATGTGATGGTAGATTCTTTTGTCACTGTGAAAATAGGAACAATAATCCATCTAAAGTACTTGTAGTGTAAGAAGCATAGGGAATTCAAAAACAGCTTGTCAGGGGTGGGCATCGGGGTTAGCAGTTAAGATGCCAGTTAGGACCCTGAGTCCTGCACAAGACTACCTGAGTCTGGTTCCAGGCAGGGCTTCAGCTCCTGATTCCAGCTTCCTGCTAATGGGCAACCAGGAAGGCAGCCGTGATGGCTCAAGTTGTTGGGTCTCTATCCCCAGGCCCATTGTGGTCATCTGGAAAGTGAACTACTGGATGGGAGCTCTGTCTCTCTCTACCTGTCCAATACTTTTTTCTTTTTTTAATAGCTGATCTGTGGGCATTGCAAAACCCTGAAGTTGCAAGATTCAGGCCAACCTCTCAATCTTAGAAGTCCTCTAGGTGGAGATTCTGCTGCTCATCTATTTCCAGGGGACTTACTTAGGACATTTGTGTCTTGGTTCTCACTTTGTATAATCACCCTTCAGGTTTTTTTCTTTCTGTACAGGACTATTTGCATGCCTCTTAAGGCATAATCTAATGTTTTCATTGGACTTTGTTGTTTTAATGTTGATTTAATATGACTGCCACTGTATCCCTCAAGTGTTTTTACAAGGAAACACTTTATAATTACTTTATGGATTACTTGTAATTATCAGAATAAATGAGGTTTTCCTTTCAGAGTAAGTGGATAGGAAATAAGAAGCAAAGGTAGGATTTAAGTAGATAAAATGTTAATGTGTTTGTAGGGGAGAATTCCAAAAATAAATGAACCCACATCCTTCTGTGGATTCCTACACTATACTTTCTTGCAGTTATGAAAGCTAATGAGGAAGGCATCTGTATTGAGTAGCGTTTCAAAATAGTCTTTTGTCTTGCCAAGCCTTTCCTGCATCTGATTTACTGTCATAAAATTAGCACTGCTATTATCTTTGTGATGCCTCCTGGAGTCTGGTTTGTTAAAGCCATACAGAGTGTTCATTAAGCTCCTGGACTCTGCTGGTGTTGTGACTCAGAGGACTGGCATCTCATATTCAGAGTCCCTGCTGCTCCACTGCTGATCCAGCTCCCTGCTATTGTGGCTGAGCAGGCAGGGATGATGGCTCGAGTACTTCAGTTCCTGCCACCCATGTGGGAGACCCAGATGGAGTTCTTGGCTTCAGCCAGGCCTAGCCCTGGCTATTACAACCATCTGGGGAGTGAAGCAACAGATGAGATCTCTCTCTCTCTCTCTCTCTCTCTCTCTCTCTCTCTCTAACTCTGCTTTACAAATAAATAAATGAACCTTAAAAATAAAATAGATTCTAGGCTCTAACATCAGGTGGCCTGGATTCAATTTCTGGCTTCCTAGCTTCCTAGCTGTGTGTTTGGATAAATTGTTTATTCTCACTATGTAAAATGTATACAAAATACTCACACACCTACCTAATCACATATATGATTATAGTTCGACATATATTCACTCCCATGTCCCTTGAGAAGGAGTATTGTTTCTTCTCCATCAATGCTACTTTTGGTCATGGAGCATGGGTGGAGGCGACAGTGTGCCAGATCCAAGCCCAGCATCAGGTTTCCTTTTACTGTCTTATGGTGACCATTACAGTGAGAAGACTGTGCCCCAGGTAGCTGTTTGTTCCAGAATGATGAGAGACAAGTAGAGCATAACTGAACCAAACACCCACATTGGAGCCGAGTCTATGCTGCCCGGAGCTGTGCAGCAGAGCTCAGCCTGGAGCACACAGACCATAACTGGCCTTCCAACTGATGAGAACGGTGACAGCTATGACTGTCCCTTACTGCATTTCTTGTGTGATTTGTTATAAAACACTATTGCAGCAGTAACTGACTAATATATAAAATTATTGTGAGGAACAAATGAGATAATTGATGTAAATCACTTAGCATAGTGCTAGGCATACACTTGATGCTCTGTTCAATAGTTACTTTTATTGTTGTTTCAGCATCGTCACCATTATTTTGTATCCAAATTATATATTATGATTAATTAAAAGCACAATGCTAGATCATCTCAAGTGAGCAAGGCTCTGAGCTGGCTTCCACACAATTCGTGGTATCGACATGGATGGTGCTTAACCTGGTGTAAGCTGCTTGTGGTTCATGTGGTTCCACCCTCCCCTCCTTCACCCTATTCAATCTCCTATCTAGTTTGGGGTGTGTGAAAGCTTGCTTCCCAAGCATGCATCTGAATATTGTGTCATATGCTTATGCCAGTCTTACTGAACTCCATTGTTCCTCCTTTTATGTTCTAATTTCCCCAAACAAAAGACTCATATCTAGCTCTATACTCTATGGACAGTGGGAGAAGGAGCTAGAAGGAAGTCTTTCATTATGTAAGCCAGAAGAGGAGTAAGGAACATATGAGCCATAAGTAAGGAATAAGTATAAGTATAAGTAAGGAATAAGCCATAAGTAAGGAATCATATGAGCCAGAAGAGGAGTAAGGAACAGATCAAAAGTCACAACTGTGTCTTGGTTTGAACTTGTTTGCTATATAAACTTTAGTTTCCATTACTGTTAGCATATGATCATATGTTAATACTGTTATATATGATGTTTGTCAAGAGATTCTTACTAAAATATAAACTCTACAGCATCATGTACACAACATTGAATCAATAAATATTTAGTAGGCACCTGCCAAATGTCTTGTACCAATATATGATAGCAAGTGTAATACACACCACGCTTTATTGATTCTAAACATATACTTGTTTACATTTTAGCACCTCTGAAATTAAGGTGCACCTTACAACTGATGATGTGTAGTAGTTTAGTTGTCATAGCTTTTGTTCTGCTTATCGCTATCTTGGTGGCCTGCAATGAGAATTATTTTTCGTTTCACACTATGTGAGAGCTATGGTTCCCTTTGCCTTTACTATGACTGGTTTCGTTGGGATTGGCTTAGCTCTGCACGGCTACACATGTTATTCTGAGACTCAGATAGAAGGACTAGACACTATTTGGGACTATTCTGGGAAAGAGCCAATGCTAATTCAAACCCTGAAAACACATTTTAAAGCCGTTTGGATATTGTCCTTGTCGCATCCGTTCACATTCAATTGGCCAAAGAAAGTCACATGAAGTTTGGCAATGAAGTACGGGTGTATGTTCTAGCTACCATAAAGCTGGGAAGGAGCACCAGGGACTGGAATTGGGAAGAATAATGCAGTCTGCCAAGACAGCATTTTCCCTCCTGCATGGTGTATAAAACAGTGATATATTTCATGACAGTTGGCATCTTAGAGCCACTGCAATCAAATAACCTATATTATGGTTTAAGAGAATCTGTTCTGGGGTCAGCGTTGTGGTTCAGTGGGTTAAGCTATCACTTATGATACTGGCATCCCATAGGGCACTGGTTTGTGTCCTGATCTTTCTACTCCCGATCCAGCTCCCTGCTAACGGTCCCGTGAAAAACAGCTGAAGATGGCCCAAGTGCTTGGGCTCCTATACCCATGTGGGAGACCCAGAAGAAGCTCTTGGCCATTGTGGCCATCTGGGGAGTGAGTCAGCAAATAGATCTCTGTCTCTCCCTTTCTCTCTGTAAGTCTGATCTTCAAATCTCTCTCTTTCTCTCTCTCTCTCTCTCTCTCTCTCTCTCTCTCTGTCTCTCTCTCTCTTTACAAAAAGAGAGAATCTGTTCTTTGGGCATGATATGCCTATAAGCTTCTTTCTTTTCTGGTTGAGTTTTAGAGACCAAAATAAAAGAGTCATTACTGTTTTCCTAGTCTGTTTCCCCCATTAAATCAGAAAACTTGGTAAGGAAGTAAAAAAGATTTATTGACATTATTTTGCTAATCCTGAGTTAAGTTATTCTTTGTTACCCAATTTTGTGGGTAAAGGTGGCTGAATCATGTGAAAGTGACTAAAGGATTATGTTCTTGATGTCATTTATTATTAATTCATTTGTTTATTCACACATCAGATAATTATAAGGCACCTCCTACATGCAGGCATTTTCTTGACACTGAAGATTCAGCAGGAAACAAGACAGCCAAGGTTCTCGATATGATGGAGACTGTACTTTAGTGGAGCAAGACAAACAACAGAGGGCTAAAGGGGAAAAATTCCAGGTGCTGATGACAGCCGCAAAACACAGAGCTCATGATTATGAAAGAGAACATCAGGGGAGGGTACTTTTGATGCAACAGTAAAACCAAGCAGAAATGAGTCAATCATGTAAAGATCTGGGGAGAAAGTCTTCCGGAGACACCAGCAAGTATGGAGATCTCAGGGTAGGCACCATCATTGTGGTACAGCAGGTTAAGCCACCACTTGTGACCTGGGCATCCTGTATCAGAGTGCTGGTTTGAGTTCTGGCTGCTCCTCTTCTGATCCAGCTCCCTGCTAATGAGCCTGGGAAAGCAGTGGATGTCAGGTCCAAGTGCTTGGGCCCTTGTCACTCACATGAGAGTCCAGTCTCCTGGCTTTGGCCTGGCCTAGCTTGGCTGTTACAGCCATTTGAGTACTGAACCAGGAAATGTAAGATCTCTCTCTTCTCTCTCCCTATCTCTCTCTGTCACTCTGCCTTTCAAATAAAAAAAGAAAGAAAGGTGGTGGGGAAGAGAAAGGGAAGGAAGAAACAAAGGAAAGAAGGAAGGGAGGGAGGGAGGGAGGGAAAAAAAGATCTCAGAGTAATTTAAGAGAGACCAATGCGGTTAGAATGTGGCAGACACAGCTGGACATCAATTAAGACAAAAGTTGGGCTGTTGTAATGAAGAAAGCAAAGCAAAATACATGTATTGCTCATGTAAAAGACCAGGAAGACAATCCTGGCCTTTTGTAGCTTACTGCTTTGCCATTCTCATCTTGTGGCTTCAGATGGCTACTCCAGCTCCCCTCCTTTTTCTGTCATGTGGATATTCAGTCAACAGCAGCGATGAAGGGAAGGAAAGCAGAAGGGACAGCCCTTTCGTTTAAGACCACACTTTGAAGTTGTGCGCATCTTTCTGTTCACATCCCGTTGGCCGTAACACAGCCATAGAACCACACACAGATGTAAGGGAGGCTAGGAGACACAGTCATTCACTTGGATTTACATAGCTGCTAAACTGTACTGACTCGATTTCTAAACAAAAAGTCATAAATAGCTGTTAGGGGACACCAAACAGCCTTTCCCACAAACTGAGTGGTGGAGAAAGTTAGTAATATAGGCAGAATACTGAGTAGGGGGGGTGCCACACAGGCCAAGACAAGAATTTGGATTACATCCTAATGATAAAGTTTAGGTCTGTGTGTTGCTTTATAGATTTCTCCCACATCAGTGTTTGCTGTTTCTGTTGGGTCAGGAATTTGGGAGCCTGACAGCCAGTCTCTTGTATAACTGAAGTTGAGATGCTGGTTGGGGGCCACAGGCATCCGAAGGCTTGACTGAGGCTAGGAGATCTTGTCTGCTGGGAGAAGACTTGGGTCCTGGCCGGCTGTTGACATGAGGCTTCAGTTCCTTGTGGAATGGACCTCTCCTTAGGGTTGCTTGAGTGTCATCATGACATGAAGCTGGCTTCTAAGGAAGTGACCCAAGAAGAAAGAACAAGAAGGAAACCACAATGCCTTTCATGCCCTAATCTCAGACATTGCCTACTAACGTTTTTTTTTTTTTCCATTTTATCTCTTTTTAAAAATATTTATAGGGACCGACACTGTGGTGCAGCAGGTTAACACCCTGGCCTGAAATGCCGGCATCCCATGTGGATGCTGGTTCGAGACCCGGCTGCTCCCTTTCCAATCCAGCTCTCTGCTATGGCCTGGAATAGCAGTAGAAGATGGCCCAAATCCTTGGGTGCTTGCACCTGTGTGGGAGACCCAGAAGAAGCTCCTGGCTTCAGATCAATGCAGTTCCGGCTGTTGTGACCATCTGGGGATTGAACCAGCGGGTGGAAGACCTCTCTCTGTCTCTACCTCTCTCTGTAACTCTGTCTTTCAAATAAATAAAATAAATCTTTAAAAAATAAAATATTTATTTATTTGAAAGACAGAGTTACAGAGAGAAAGAGAGAGAAGGAGAGACAGAGAGAGAGATCTTTCATCCACTGGTTCACTCTCCAAATGGTCACAACAGCCAGAGCTCTGCCAACCTAAAGCCAGGAGTCGGGAGCTTCTTCTGGGTCTCCCATGTGGGTGCAGGGGCTCAAGGACCTGGGCCATCCTCCACTGCTTTCCCAGGCACATTAACAGGGAGCTGAATCAAAAGAGGAGCAGCTGGGACTTGAAGTGACGCTCAGAAGGGATGCCAGTACCACAAGTGGCGGCTTTACCTGCTATGCCACAGTGCCGGCCCTCATTTTATTTCTTAGAAGTGAGTCACTAAGTATAGTCTTCAATCAAGGGGAGAAAAATCAAGATCTATTTTCTCAAGAAAGGAGTATCAAAGAATTTACCAGACTTATTTTAAAACCCTCACAGTATGGTACAAAATTGTTGGAATATTTTCAACAAGGGAATACATAGTATGTTTTTCTTTCGAAGAATTGCTTTAGCTCCTTTGTGGAATATGGGTTGCACAGGGCAAGAGTGGAAGCAGCGAGCCCAGGTAAGTAGCTATCACTTAGTTTTGGCAATTGATAAATGTGTCCAAGATTAGAGTGGGCAAAGCAGAATTAGAGAGAAGTGAGATTCAGGATATGTCTCAGGGGTGGAGAAGAAAGGACATGATAAAATAACAAATCTCATGTTATTGGGTGCTATTTCCTTTCACTTTCTCAACTTAAGTCCTCCTTTCTCAAAGTAGCTGATCATCAGAAGCCCTGGAGAGTTTTAAAAATATGGATGACTGCTCTTCACTCTCGAAATGAGATAGTT
Organism: Lepus europaeus; assembly: GCF_033115175.1. Lineage (NCBI taxonomy): Eukaryota > Metazoa > Chordata > Mammalia > Lagomorpha > Leporidae > Lepus > Lepus europaeus. The sequence continues at coordinate 105,506,452 of NC_084829.1, forward strand.
ATCGCACAGTGGGTTCTGTTATCCAAAATACTCATTTCTTCCCACAGTGTGCCCCACCACCACCACCACAGGCACACCATGCACAGATACCAATTCTCATGGATTCTGCCTATAAGGTGAATCTTAGAGAAAGATTTCCCTCTAGCCACTACCATGCGAGTCTAAACCATCATTTAGTGACTCTTGGACTATTACAAACCCTAATTTTGTAACTTCCTACCTCTGATCTCTTTTTGCCTTTTACTGTTTGTAGGATGGTCGTCCTAGCCTTCATTTATATTCTTATCATTCTTATACTGAAAAAGACCTCATGGCTTCCAGGACTTTCTGAGAAAAGTCCATGATCTGTTAGCACGGTATTGGAGGCCATTGCCAGCCTGGTCCTATCCTACGTTTGGATGACCTCCCAATTACTTGTACCACATTCATCGTAGGCTCACTGAGTTTTTCACCCTCCCCTTACTTCTATTGTATTTTCATATTCTGATACCTTTTCTATGTTTGTTCTTTCTGCCTAGGGTGCTCCTCCCCTTCCCTCCCTCAGCTGTCAGTGTCCTACTCATCATCCTTCAAGGCCCAACTCAGGTGGTCACCATCTCTGTTCTCCCATTTAGAATTAGTCTTCTGCTATCCTTAGTTCCCACCTCACTTTAAAAACAATTTTATCATTTATATTTATGTTCACAATGCCTAGCCAATTCTGGAATTTATTTAGTGGACTCCAAATAAAACACTTGTTTAAATGCATAGAATTGATTTCCTCCACTTTCCCTAATGTTTATGCATTGGAGAAAAGAAAGGAGAAATTCACAGTGGATGTATGTATGTTAATGAAATGCACATGGAAAGTACACCCTAGTATTTGTATACACTTAGCCCAGTTCACCACCAGTACATTTTATAATCCCAGATGGTGGGAAACATGGCAAAATCTTTACACTCCAAATATTTTAAAGATTTATTTGTTTATTTGAAAGGCAGAGTCACAGAGAGGCAGAGGTAGAGGCAGAGACAAAGAGAGATTTTTCATCTGCTGTTTCACTCCCCAAATGGCTGCAATGGCCAGAGGTGGGCCGATCCCAAGCCAGGAGCCAGGAGCTTCTTCTGGGTCTCCCACATGGGAGCGGGGGCCTAAGGACTTGGGCCTTCTTCTAGTGCTTTCCCAGGCCATATCAAGAGAGATGGATTGGAAGTGGAGCAGCCGTAACTCAAATCAGCGCCCATAAGGGATACCGGCACTGCAGGTGACAAGTTTACCCACTATGCCACAGTGCTGGCCCCAATCTAAATATTGCATTAAAAATTTCGGGGGTGGCTTTCTGCTCACAGATGTCACTGAAGCAGCAACGTCCAAGTCTCTTCCCACTGCTGTCACATCCAAGTCAGAATCTCCTAAGGAGCTGGCGAGCTGCAGCAGCTCTTCATCAGAGGGCTGAGCTTCAAGCCCACCATGGAGAGTCCCAGGAGCCACTCTGAGCCATGGGGATGCTCAGGGACTCTGCAGTGACGAGAAATCCAAAGCACACACTCCCGGTGCTTTGGGTTTATCGCTCTACGCCCTGAATGCATGGCCACACATGAAGGTAGATAGACGAACTGTGGAGCCACAGAGTGCTGTATCAAGAGATTCTCAAAGACCAGTGACCCACCTCACTGTGAAAAAGATCATTGTTGCTGGCTTAAAAGAAGTCACCAATGAACATCATCTCAGAGGTTATTTTGAACAATCTGGAAAAATTGAAGCCATTGAAACCGTGACTGACAGAGGCAGTGGCAGGCAGAGGGGCTTTACCTTTGTGACTTTGGTAACCATGGCTCTGTGGATAGGCTTGTCCTTCCCAAATACCCTACTGTGAAAGGTCCCTGCTGTGAAGACCATGGTGATGGTAGATGTGGTAGCAGCGGGCATGGCTTGGTAATGACAGAAGCAATTTCAGAGGTGATGGAAACTACAGTGATTTTTGGCAATTGCAACAGCGAATCTTCAAATTCTGGACCCAAGAAAGGAGGAAACTTTGGAGACGGAAGCTTGGCCCTGTGGTGGTGGCAGCTCTTTTTTTTTTTTTTTTTTTTTTACCCAAACCTTGAAATCAAGGTGGTTACACAGTGGTTCTAGAAGCAGCAGAAGCTGTGGCAGCGGCAGAATTTTAAGAACTGCCAAGAAACAAAGCTTAGGAAAAGAGGAGAGCAGAGAAGTCCCAGGGAAGCTACAGGTCACAACTGATTTGTGGACCCAGCCGACTACAGTGGTCTCAGGGCCTTGCTGCTACAAAGAAGAGATTTTTAGACAATACTCAGGAACATGGGCAATACAAACAAACAAACCAAAAAAACCCAACACAAAACAAACCTCAAGGACTATATTTGTGACTATTTAACAAGTTCTTTTAATTTCTGGTTCTAAAGAAAATTTAAAGCATTCCAACAAAGGAATTTAATAGAGTTCCCCCTCCCCCTATTTGTCCCCATGCTATTATTGATTGCTAAATGCAATAATCTGATCATGATGATGAATAAATGTGCCTCTTAAAAAAAAGAATTTCGAGGCAAGATCGGAAATATAAAGGTTCATGAGTCTTTTTAAAGGCTCATCACAGCTAGTTAGAAATTTAAGTTAACAGGAACATTTTATTCCCTAAACATTCCAATTAATTGATGTTTAGCATATGGGTTACCAAATTTGCCTTTCAAAGCTTGCACTTAAAGATTGCAAATACATCTATTAGGATGAGTTTCTAGGTCAGTCAGGATTTGATTTGCAGTATTTAATGTTTGCATAATTCGACCTTTGCCTGACCTGTCAAAATGATTTTACAGCCTTACATTTACTTTCTTAATGGAATGATTTGCTACAAAGTAGCTGCAGTGGGTAGTCTGGAAAGACTTTGCAATAGTCTTTTGGGTCCTTACCTTTAGGGAGAATTCCTTATTGAGGATGATCTTGTTGGGATACCAGAACTTTCCTTCCACTGTGGAAGCCAACATGTTCCAATCTTGATCTCCCCACACCTTGGCAGGTGGAACAGGGCCTGACAGTTGGCAATAGCCCCTCCCACCCATGCCTGTGCACCACTGAGCTGAAGGACGTTCAGCTTGGGTGTCTCGTGGTGGTTTCTAGGCAGTAGGGAGTTGCAGAAGCAGAGATGGTGACAACTTGGACAGACTCGACCTGCGGCCTGGTCTCCTGAGGCTCTGAGTTCCTCTGTTTCCCAAGCCTGTTCTCCCAGCCTGCTGGGATCTGTGAGCACCGCACTCCTTTCAATGATTCATTTCTTCAGACAGTGAGAGATCATTACTGCTGCTTCCAAGCAAGCACCGTGCTGGAGACCTTCAGTACCGCAAGGGAGCAGAGAGGCAGACTCTGGAGTCAGCTGGTTGGGCCACTCACCAGCATGTGCCCTCCTGCAAAAGACTCGCTTGAACCTCACACTTCCTCCAACACCTGTAACCATGTCATAGACTTGTTGGGAGGACTGAATAGAATAATCTCTGCAAAGTATTTAGCACAGTGTCTGGAGCATAAAGGAACATTCAGTAAAGAGTAGCTTTTGTTATTACTAAAATTCCAAGTGATTGTCCACGTGTCAAGCTACAAAACTCTACCACGTACAACAGGAAAAGTGAGCCCAGTGTGGGCTGCGTGTTCAGTCTTGTACTTCATTTTTTCCCAGGTTGGGTTTTTGTTTTGATCTGCTTTGTCTTCCAGTTTAGGGCTTGAGTTCTTCCCCATACTGTCCGTCCTGAGCTTTTCTTCCGTGGGACAGCCTCTGGCCAGTACATCTGGATTTTGTCCTGCCAGCTCCCTCTCACAAGGAGGCCTCCAAAAGGAGTTCAGCTGCAGGTGGAAAGGACAAGACTGGTAGAAGCAAGAGTCCTTCGTCAGCATCTGGGATACAGATTTAATAGCTTGGATGCAATTTTTACAAAAACAAATACACAGTCCATGTCCCAGGACTTATGATGGAATCCTTCATTTATCTACTTAGCTTTTGATGGATTTTTTCCTTCCACTCAAATGTGTAATGTTCTCTCATAGTTAAACTGCAGAATCTTTTCCACTCAACTTCCTCCCTCTGGGAGGTAATAAAGAGACAACTTATAGCCCAACAGCACATCGGAGACAAATTTTCTGTGATAGAAAAATGTTTTTTACTACATGTAATGTTTCTCAAAGGAGGCAGGTCAAAACATAGATATCAATCAGCTGTAACCATTGACTGAATACCCTATTTGGTTGGAGAATATTAAAATGTGGTATGTTACTTTTAAAAGGTTGAGGATTTTGCTCTAGCTGTTTTAGTGTACATAATGGCCATGTGTAAAGGAGAAAAAGAATATTAAAAAAATAAGGAATTAAAATTATTCACCACCTCTGCAATGCTCTCCTTACCCCTCCCACCCAAAAATGTTGGAAGGGCTGAGCAAAGAGGAACAACAGTGTAGTATCAGGGAAGCATATTACCCACGTAGGAGTTGGTGAACTGGGCACTTTTATACCAGATTGGTCACAGGATAGAGTGATCTCATGCTCAGGCTCATTTTTATAAGGTGTGAAATAGGGATGCAAAATACTTGGCTCATGGAAGGAGTTCAATACTCAGTACTTGATGCAAAAGATCAGAGGTTCAAAGATTTAAATTGCATTTGATCATAAATCTAAAGGAAATATATTATTATAAGCCTACATTAGTATCTATATAAATCAAATAAAGAGAAGACTGCTGGTTTCATCAATGAATTTCATCAAGGAAGGCAATGGAAATTTGCAATAACTCAAATACTAAGTTTTTATCAGAATTTGATTAATTACCGAAAAGTGTTCTATATTTAAGTTGGTCTTAATATGACATCTCTTTGGGACCATAACCTGAAAGAAAGGATTTCATCTGGGTGATACTATTTATATATTAAATAATTAGACAGAGGATGCCCCAAATTTACTTAAGGAGTCAAAAAATTGCTGAAAAGCAAAATTGAGTCATAGCAAAATTTACAAATATCCATGTAAAGACCTCAAGTATTTGATATATGTCAACTTTATTTTCTTACAACTGGACTAACTCTGACAAGACTCCTGTATGAGAAGTTGGAAATGAAATCTGCAGATAATCTTAGTTGATTTGGACTTCTCTTTTATCCAGCCTCTATGCTTTTCTCAGCTGGCTGGCATCGGAGAGGGGTTGGGAGGGTGGGTGGTGTTTACTCCTCAGCCACAGTCAAGTCTCCAAGTGGTACCCCTGAGATGAGTCCTGAGAGTCTGATTGAACATCACGGGGGCTGGACTTCTCCAGTTGAGCAATCTATTCCATTCTCAGTCATTTAGGAGGCATATACATTGCAGTGGAGAGACTCTTAAAGCCAGCCCAGGCCCTCCTGCCCAGGTTCCTTCCTTGTACTACACCTACCCACTGTGCCTGGCTGGGCCGTACTGGGGTGGTCTATTCTGTAATGCTTACTGCTGCTATGGGCTCTGTCTCCAAAGGCGTGAGTCACCTGTGCTCTCTGCTGCCTGCTTTCATATTTATTCAAACCTATTCTGGTAGTTCCCCCAACTCCCAACTATCCCAGGCACTGGGACCTGGGTGGAAAACTACAGGGAGCTCCATGCAATGTCTAAGTTTCTTTGCTCCTTCTCTCTCCCAACCCCAAAGAAGCATGCTTTTTAAGATTTTCAGATTTGACCTATTGTTTCTTTTTCTAAACCTAATTTTTATGACATTAACTTTATAATCTGAATCTTTCAGGTCACTAGGTCTTTTTTTTTCCATTTTTAAAAAGATTTATTTATATATTTGAAAGTCAAAGTTACACAGACAGAGGAGAGAGAGAGAGAGAGAGAGAGAGAGAGAGAGAGAGAGAGACGGGTGTGGGGGGGTCTTCCATCTGCAGGTTTACTCCCCAACTGGCTGCAACAGCCAGAAATGTGCCACTCTGAAGCCAGGAGCCTGGGGCCTTTTCCAGGTCTCCCACACGGGGTTAGGGGCCCAAGGACTTGGGCCATCTTCTCCTGCTTTTCCAGGCCATAGCAGAGAGCTGGATCAGAAGTGGAGCAGCCAGAACTCAAACTGGTGCCCCTATTGGATGCTGGCACGGCAGACGGCAGCTTTTTTTCTTTTTTTAAGATTTTATTTTTACCTGCTCTGTCACAGCACCGGCACCAGTCACTAGGTCTTCATATACAAAATTTGAGCTTTTCAGACTCAAAGGAAAAATCCCTTTCAAATGATTTTTTGGGCCTTGAATTGCATAGGTCCATTTTAAAATTCAAGTCATGATAACTTATGTTTTTCTGTGAATTCCCTTTGTAACATTTTTATCCTGAAGCAATGGATGCCAAAGTCTAGTTTGAATGACTACATGGGGTAGAAAGAAGTTAGAGGGCACGAATAAAACAAAACACTTAATATATCAAAATGTTATCACAGCATAAATGGAAGCTGCTTTACATCTTGATCTAGTTTCTCTTTAGTTAAGCTCAATTATTTTCTATTTGACTTGAGAGACTGTCTATACCAATGAGGTATGGTTGGTTCATACACCATGACAGAATTCCGATCCTGGCAGCAACAAGCCAGAGAGGACAAAGCACCATCTTTGGGTGCAACAAGAATGGTTGTTAAGACTTGGTCAATGCCTACCAGCTTCCTGATTCCTTTATCATTACTTCCAATGCAACTAGGAGCAATCAGAGAAAGCCAAATCATTTCCACATTAATCCTACTGGATGCTCTGCCTCTGGTGGGCTGGACTTTTGCTTCGTCCTCTTCTGGCTTCTCCACCCCAACAACTACAATCAGAGAACACCTGACATATTTCTCTTTCTTCTCTCCACTGCACAACTTTCCGACTCCTATGCCTGCCTTTGAGTATCCACCAAATACAAGTGATGATGACTGGCCTTGCTCTAAATCAGTAATTGTTGTGTTTACTTGGAGTGGTTTTCATTTAATTTTGTAGGCTTAATCCACATATATTCCGATTTGCACTTTGATAATTGAGTTCAACAATTTTTGAACATAGAGATGTTTGAAGTAAATAAATACTGAGCTTTGATTTCTACTTTGATAAATATGAATTAAAAATTATAACTTGGGGCCAGCACTGTGGCACAGTGGGTAAAGCTATGGGTGCCGGTTCGAGACCCAGCTGCTTCACTTCCAATTCAGCTCTCTGCTATGGCCTGGGAAAGCAGCAGAACATGGCCCAAGTCCTTGGGCCCCTGCACCCGCATGGGAGACCTGAAAGAAGCTCCTGACTCCTGGCTTCAGAGAGGTGTAGCTCTGGCCGTGAGGGCCAACTAGGGAGTGGACCAGCGGATGGAAGACCTCTCTGCCTCTTCTCTCTCTGACTTTCAAATAAATAAACAAACAAATAAATTTTAAAAGTCATAACTTGAAATGACTTCTTAAATGTATAGGTACCAGTATGTTTATCTCAACAGGCATTGTTGGAATATTCTTAAAAGTATACACGAAAATCTCATTTTTATAAATTGATGGTATTAAAAAAACAAATAAATTAATGGTATTATACTTTTGAAAATACTATTAAAAGGAATCCTAGTGTACATTAATTTGAAAATGAAAAACAATTTTATTAGGTAGGCAATTATTCTTTGTGTCAGGTTTCCTTAAATTAGCATACATATCTGTATTAGGCTGTGTTTATAAATGTAAGTCTCCTGTAAAACAATAATGATTCTCAGAAGAATAAATAGTGCACATTTGTTTATCGAAATGTGTGCTGCTTATTTTTGGTTCATTGAAATAGATACTATGCAATATCACAACATCTTCAACTCTATTAAGCTCATCTTAACACTGAAGGGATGAAAAGATGAAATGATAAGCTCAAGGCCCCACTGCAAAGGACAACGCTCCTCACTCTCCTGCAAGGAACCTGGAGGTTGGAAGCTGTGAGCTAGGGGGGCTTCTTATACCCCCATGACTGAGGGAGCCCCCCGTCCTTCTGGGAGGGCTATGTACAGTCTTCATGTTGCACGGAAAAGGTGGCGAAGATGTTCTTGGAGCAGCAAGCAGGGAGGGGGACCCTAGCGAGGGGTCTGCTCATAGATTAACCTGGTGTTGTAGTGGCAGAGCCTGATGACCCACACATACAAATAACAGGGCCAGAAAGAACTTAAAGTGTTCCCATGCAAAGGGCAGTGTCTTTCAGCTGTGTCTGTCCGCCTAGCTCTGGAAGTCCTGATCCCTCACCATGACCTGCAGGTGCGGTGTATTCTGGTCTTCGCATTCCTTTCATGCCTTCTCCTACCACTGTCCTCTCTATACTCCAGGCATCTTTCAATTTCTCAACCTGAAATTTGAGAAATTGGGAATGGAGCCAAGCGCATCCATTCTCCAGATCCATTAAAGCATCAGCTGGAACACTTTTCTCCAGGATTTCAAGATCTCTACACAGGTCCTCCCTTTTCTTCTTTCTCAAATCTCTCCTCATAGAGGACTTTCACGATTCTGTAAGCCAAGCAGACCCCGTGCTCCTACACCTGCCCTCTATCATATTAACCTTCCATGTCAGCTGATTGGACCTAAAGTTCTCTTCTTTATTACTTGCTTGAGTGCTTATTGTGCGCTTTACAGACAAGTTCTGTGAGATCTGGGAACTAGCACTGGAAGTTTTACATATCATTTAAGAGATCCCAGAGCCCTGTGTGCTCATCTATAATCCCAGTTAAAACCCCTGCACTGTAGCTGGTGTGGTGGCACAGTGGGTTAAGCCACCACCTGCAATGCCAGCATCACATATGAGTGCCAGTTCAAGTCCCAGCTGCTCCACTTTCCGAAGCAGCTCTCTGCTAACATACCTGGGAAAGTAGTAGAAGATGACACAAATACTTGGGGCCCTGCACCCATGTGGGAGACCCAGATGAAACTCCTGGCTTCTGGCTTTGGTGTGGCCCAGCTCTGGTCACTGCAGCCATTTGGGAAGTGAACCTGCAGATGGAAAACATCTCTCTCACTCTCTCTCTCTGCCTCTGCCTTTCAAATAAAGAAAAAATCTTTTTAAACAAACTGCATCAGTTACATTTTTTTTTTTAATTTTTGACAGGCAGAGTGGACAGTGAGAGAGAGAGAGACAGAGAGAAAGGTCTTCCTTTGCCGTTGGTTCACCCTCCAATGGCCGCCGCGGTAGGCGCGCTGCGGCCTGCGCACCACGCTGTTCCGATGGCAGGAGCCAGGTGCTTCTCCTGGTCTCCCATGTGGGTGCAGGGCCCAAGCACTTGGGCCATCCTCCACTGCACTCCCTGGCCACAGCAGAGAGCTGGCCTGGAAGAGGGGCAACCGGGACAGAATCGGTGCCCCGACCGGGACTAGAACCCGGTGTGCTGGCGCCGCAAGGTGGAGGATTAGCCTACTGAGCCGCGGCGCCAGCTACATTTCTAAAAATTTTCTTTCTGAAATTGATTCTAGAATTTTTTGTTCTGTGCAATTAAACATTATCATGAGTTTCGAAAGTATGTTTTGGATGGAAGATGAGAAATCACAGGCTAATCACTACACATGTGTTTTGAATTACATAGTTTCCTAATATTTATGTCAATGTATCCTAATGACCATATTTCAATGCCTTTGTGGTGAAAAAAAGTTACATGCTTGGAGCGGCGCCGTGGTGCAGTGGGTAAAGCCACTGCCTGAAGTGCCAGCATTCCATATGGGCGCTGGTTCGAGCCCTGGCTGCTCCTCTTCCGATCCAGCTCTCTGCTATGGCCTGGGACAGCAGTAGAAGATGGCCCAAGTCCTTGAGCCCCTGCACCCACATGGGAGACCTGGAGGAAGCTCCTGGTTCCTGGCTCCTGGCTTCAGATCGGTGCAGCTCCATCTATGGCAGCCGACTGGGGAGTGAACCAGCAGGTGGAAGACCTCTCTCTCTCTCTGCCTTTCCTTTTCTCTCTGTGTAACTCTTTCAATGAATAAATTAATCTTAAAAAAAAAAAGTTACATGCTCTAGTTCTCCTCCTCTTTGTGGGATTTGAGAGAGATCAAACTTCCCAGTGTCCTTAGGAGTTGTGCAGATCCATGTGACTAATATTAGCCAATGGGTTGGAGGCAGAAGTAGCATTTGTCACTGCCAGGCTGGAGCATTCAATGCTGGTGAGATGGGTGCTCTAGCACTCTCTCTTCTCCAAGGGTAGGGATGGTGGAAGTACACACCAGCGTGCAAGTATGATGACCAAGTCATCACACAAATCATGGCTGCACTGCAAAGTCACAGAGATCTTTAGCTAACTTTGTCTGAACAAGAAGTATAAATCTGGGCTATTTTAAGTCCCTGTGATTTTCTGAAGACTTGTTATTGTAGCATAATCCAACGTAATCTAGCACAGCACTGATTGGGAAATGTGCGGATATTTTACATATCACTGAGAAAAAAAGAGATACCATTCATAATTGTAAGAACTGAATGTAAAATGCATCATAGTCTTGGAGATGTTAAATGTGGAAAATATGGGCCTTAGATTAAATAAAACACAGATTGCTAAAGGAATTCATTAAAGCAAATTTGCATACTGTTAAGAGCTCCAAATGCTAGAATTGGACAGGAAGTTATGAATTCAAATTCCATTACTTATTAGTTTGTGCCTTTGTAGCTTGTATAACCCTTACTCTCCTCATCTGTAAAATGGAGATAATAGTAGATGTGACCTCTCAGGGTTTTGTGAGTATTTAGTAAGACAGTTCCTACAATCTGTTCAGTATAGCAATTATTCCACATGGTTTGATTCTATTACTTGGTTAGGTCGCAGAGTTACTTCAAGATAGCATTCATTTCAAGCAAGAAACACAGGAAAGGGGCCGGCACTGTGGCTTAGCTGGTAAAGCTGCTGCCTGCAGTACCAGCATTCCATATGGGCTCCGGCTCCAGTCCTGCCTGCTCCTCTTCCAATCCAGCCCTCTGCTGTGGTCTGGGAAAGCAGTAGAAGATGGCCCAAGTCCTTGGGCCCCTGCACCCATGAGGGAGACCTGGAAGAAGCTCCTGGCTCCTGGCTTTGGATTAGCTCAGCTCCAAGCGTTGCAGCCATTTGAGGAGTGAATCAATGGTTGGGAGACCTCTCTTTCTACCTCTGCCTTTGTCTCTGGGTCTCTGTAACTTGGCCTTTCAAATAAATAAATAAATAAATAAATAAATCTTAAAAAAAAAAGAAATACAGGAAAACCTGTTTTTAAAGTTTCTTACCAGGTCATACTAATCAATCAGCTAACACTGATTAATTCCTCACCATGTGTGAGGCATCCAGAGGTGGAGAGCCCAAGTCAGATCCCCCTAAGTTCTTCCCTTTACTCTCTGATGTGTTTTCTAGACAACGTGGGCCAGAAAGGACACCAAGAACAGCCCTGAAGAGTAAAGGCAGTCATGAAAATATATCTGAGGAAGGTATGAAAGATCAGGCTTGTTCTGGCAGGGGTAGTAGAGGGAAAATTGTATATCTGGAACCTTGAGTATAGAGCATGTGTGTGTGTATAGAGATAGAGAGAGAGAGAGAGAGAGCGAGCGAGAGCGAGCACTGATGCTGGCGATTGGGAGCGTATAAGTTAGAGCAGAAGAGTGGCTCTTCTGTGGCATGTTCATGTAGTATGGTACCCCATAGAGTATAAATTATACACTCTGAAGTTCTCCAGGCAATGTAAATGACTGACACTATGTCCAAACACCAGCAACTCTTATGATCATTGTCTTCACCTACATTACATTTGAAGAAACCTAGAGTCTTCAACAAGGTGTAACAATCGTGGTTCTGAAGTTCATCCTGGGCTAAAAGTTTCCCTCTTAGAAACGGTCTGAGCTTTCGTTGTCACTAAAGCTGTGCACTGTGGATTGTGATACAATCTTCTCACCTCACTTTTCTGGAGGACATATGCTTGTGAAGGAACAGGTGGCTGATGAGTCTCATTTTTTAAGATTGATTGATTTATTTGCTAGGCAGAGTGACACACACACACACACACACATATAAACAGATCTTCTACCCACTGGTTCACTCTGCAGTTGACCACAAAGGCAGGGCTGGGCCAAGCCAGAGCCAGGAGCCAGGAGCCAGGAACTCCATCCAGGTCTCCCAAGTGGGTGGCAGGGGCTCAAGCACTTGGACTATCTTCTGCTGCTTTCCCAAGTGCAATAGCAGGGAGCTGCATCGGAAGTGGAGCAGCTAGGGCTCCAACCATTGCTCTGACACAAGCAGTGGTTTCACTCACTGGGCTACAACAGATGCAGCCCCCTAACATAATTTTCTAATTAAATGCCTAAACCATCACAGAGCAAGTCATTTTCTTTCAAGGAAGTATAGATGCCTCTAATTCTAACTCTGGGCTGCAATAGATGCCTCTAATTCTAACTCTGGGCTGCAGTTCACCTTCTCTGTTTATTTTATTCTTAACTTGTGAAACTGTATCTTAGAACTTGGGGTATAGAACTTGTTATTTGATATCAGCCGAACAACAGTGAATTAATTGTAATGGCTCTGGCACCGAAGGAAACGGAGGGGACTTAAATACGTTTCCAAAAGACAAGAGAGCTGTTTTTTTTTTTTTTTCATCTGTATATGTTCCCAACAGTTTAAAATATTCAGAAGTCCAAATAAAAAGTTTTCTCTTTCCCCATGAAAGACGAAGAGGACCAGACAGAAGACTACCTGCAGCCCAGGTATCATTTATCAGATGTTCTAGAAGAAATTCAGAGTAAGAGCCTCTGCCTCCCCCCCTTCCGCTCCCAGCAACAGTACCTCGGGGGAAGTCCCCACCGCAATACACACCCACTCGGATACGCTCAGGACTGCTGTGACAGCTGCGGGAGGGAGAGGCGGAGTTGGCGCAGGCAGGTTAGGGCCCCTTTCTGCCAGGGTCGTCGCAGGTCCGCCGTGGGCTGCACAGCTTGGGTCTACAGACACCTGGGACAATCTGGAATAGACGACGCTGTAACTAGTGCAGAGCGCTCCCTAAAATCTCACTAGTCCCGGGAATTCTAACTTTTCCTAGGAGCAAGTGTCTCGTTCTGGACCCCTTGCAGGCGCGGAGCCCGGTTGGGCCGCGCTCACTCAGGCCGCCCAGCTTGCCCGGGATTCCGGCAGCCACGCTGAGCGGGGTGGGCTTTCCTCTCGCTGCCTGGGCACCGGGAGGAGGCGAGAGAGGGTGCTCAGCCCTCCTGGGTAGCCTCCCAAGCATTTTCAAGTTGACGTTTCCGAAAGAAACAAAACAATGCTAAAATGCAAATTGGGCAACGCGATACCCAGGCTGAGCCTCGTTTGACAAGCCAACCTGAGGTCTTAATGGAACGCTTACTCACAGCCCCGCTCCGAATTCATTCTATCTTTCAAGCACTTAAAAAAATGTGTAATTTTAAGTTCCACCGCTGTCATAATGAACACTCCACCATAACAAGCAAGGGAACAATGGACACCCCCACACTGCATTGTGGTAGGTAATTACGAAGTGTCGCGGCGCAGGAGAGCGACCGACGCTCGGAACCTCAATGTGTCCCCTGCGGCGTGGAGGGGCGTCCAGGGCCCTGGGTCTCATTGAAGTTCACGCCAATGCCTCAACCCAGAGAGCGGGACCAACGCAATCCGACCTTGGCGCCAGGCGTGGACACAGCGGGGGCAGAGAACCAGAGAGGGGGCGCCCTGTGCAGGCGCAGAGGGGGCAAGCACCGCTCCGCAGAGAGCAGAAGCGAGCTGCGAAGTCTTGGGGGTGCAGAGCGCAAGCCAGCGGCGAGGGGAGGGTCTCGCAGGGGCGTGGCGAGGGCGTCGGGATCCCCGTCGGAACCCTAGGCGGGACCTTGCGCTCCCGGCGGCACCCGCTCATTGCAGCCTTAAACGGCCGAAGCCAGGGCACCCGATTAAGGGTGCGCACGGGGGCACGTAGTAAAGCTGTTACTTTGTAGAAGGGTGTGTGTGTGTGTGTGTGTGTGTGTGTGTGTGTGTGTGTGTGTGAGAGAGAGAGAGAGAGAGAGAGAGAGAGAGAGAGAGAGAGAGAGAGAGACCACAGCGGGAAGCGAAAGAAAAAAGAACAGGGGGCTGTAGGACGACACGTCCCACTGCTGAGTGGTTCTTTGAGAGGCACAATCTCCGTGCAAGCTCAGCGGGAGGCCGCACTTTGGGGACCTGCTGGGCAGGGCGCGGGGACCTCTCCAAGGGGCCGCCAGCCTCCACGCGCCCTGCGGTGGCCTTCCGGAGGGGGACGCTCCGTCCTGGCAGCTGAGGAGGGGTCAGGGCTGTGGGCTTCTTCCCCCGCTCCGAGCCTGGCTCTGCCGTCCCGACGCGTTGAGCCCCACCGGCCTTCCCCAGGGGGGCAGCGGCGACCTCGAGTCCCCCGCCCTCTCTCCTGAGCGCTCCCACAGCCTCCCAAACCTCCTCCCCTCAGCCCCATTCATTTCTCCCCAGCAGCTGCTAGGACAGGGGAGCCCAAAAACCAACTCCAAACCCACGGGAGCCCGCGTCACGGAGCTAGGGAGAGGGGCTGGGGTCCGAGAGGGCGCTGGCGCCCGGGGGGCAGTCGCTCAGGGGTGGCGGCCGAGAGGGGCGCCGCGTCCCTCCCGCTGCCCGCCGTGGACGAACAGGCGGCCGCGAGCAGCCCCCGGAGCCGCGCAGCATCCGCGCGCCCAGTGACGGTGGAAGCCACGCCCGCTCCGGAGCCGGGGGCCGGCCTGCCCACCCCCCCCCACCGCCCCCTCCCTGCGGCCCCCCGCCCTGTCCCGCTCGCTCCCGCCCCTCCTCCCCGCGCCAGCCCCCGGCCCGCCCCCGGCTCGGCTCGCGGGAGGCGCTGGGCGCCGGGGCTGGCGCGCTCTCCGGGGCGCACACACACACACACACATACACACACGCGCACACACACTCGTCCGCGCGCGCACGCCCGAGCAGCTCTCTCCGCGCCGGGCCCGGCTCCCCTCGCCCATGCCGACGGACCGAGCGGCGGAAGATGGCTGACGACTCCACGGGGCACCGAGGATGCAGCCCGGCGGCGGCGGCGGCGGCGGGAGCGGCAGCAGCAGCAGCGGCGGCGGCGGCGCGGGCAGCGGCGGCAGCGGCGGCGTTGGCGGCGGCGGCGGCGGCGGCAGCAGCAGGAGCAGGAGCGGCGGCGGCGGCATCCCCGAGACTCCCCGAGCTACCTTCCCCCGTGACAGCCGCTGACGTGCTCCGCCGCTAGACGAGACCCCGCTCCTCGGCGCCTGCCTCCCCCTCGCGCCCCGGCCCCGCCAGCCCCGCCAGCGCCGCTACCTCCGCCAGCGTTGCCACCATCAGCACCACCTCCACCGCCACCGCCGCCACCACCGCCAGCGCCGGCGGCGGCAGCAGCCATTTCATCTCCACAGAAACCAGACACAAAAACATGGCAGAGATGGAGAAAGAGGGGAGACCTCCGGAAAATAAAAGGAGCAGGAAACCGGCCCACCCCGTGAAAAGGGAGATCAACGAGGAGATGAAGGTATTTCTGCACCGCGGGGCTGGGAGGCCGGAGCCCTTTCTCCCGCCCGCTGCGCGGGGCCGTTCGTTGTGTGGCTTCGAGGGGTCCGGGCGCGCCTGTCAGCCTTGCGGGATGCCGGGAACCTCGCTCCTCCCGGGGCTCCGAGCCCAGGCCGGCTCGCGGCTGCATCTCCGACATCCGCTACGCTAGCGCTTGGCTGGGCTCGGGGGTGGGGGTGGTGGTGTGGGGGGGCGCGCATACTGTTTCACCTTTCACAGCCCGGGTTGGCACGGGCGCGTCCCGGGGAGCACGGCGGGGCGCCGCGGCGGGCAGGCGCGCGGAGGGCGCTCCCGGTGCGCGGCGGGGTCCCCCCCTTCTCCGGGAAGCGGCGCCCTGGACCCCTCCAAAGTTAGGAGCGGTGCGGCCGAGGCAGCCGCGAGCGCACGCCACCGCCCGCTCCCCCGTCCCGCTGGCTCCCGAGACGCCCCGCCGCGGTGTTTGAGGCGCGGGCAGTGCGGGGCGAGGTGCGGCCGGGGCTGCGCGGGGCTGGCTTCGGTCCCGGCGGCCGGCTCGCCTCACCCGCCCCCGCCCGCTCTTCTCCGCGGCCGCCTACGCCTCCCGGCCGGGTGGAGCGGACCCCCGGCGAGCCCCGTCGAAAGACCGCTTCTGCGGGGCGGCCTGCGCGGGGCGCCTGTCCATTGTTCGCAGAGGCCAGCCCCGAGGGCTCCCGGCGGGCCGGGCTCCCCGCCAGGCCAGCAGTGCCCAGCGGTGGCGAGCGCAGCGCACAGCGCTCCAGCTGTTCGCGTCGCCGCGGTGGCTCCCCGACGCCGCTCGGCTCCGGACCCCCTCGTCGTCGCCCCCACGAAGTTGTGGCTCTTGCCTGGGCGAGGGTTTTATTCTGGGTTGATTTCAGAGTCTCTCTGGATTTATTTCTTTTGAAACAATTTTTATTGAATCTCTATTTTTTCTTTCTGCGAGTTACAAAAAAAAGTAGCTTTCTGGGTGTTCCCCGTCTCCTGCCAGGTGACGTGGTCAGGTTTGCTCAAGTTCGTATTGAAAAGACAAAACTGCGGGGAAATGATAGAGCACTACGTCCAGTGTATTGTATTTTGACGTCTTCTTGGTTACTACCACTGTATGGAGAGTGCCCTGTGCGGAGCCGGCAAAGGGGGCTTGTGGATACACACACCCTATGCCTGAGCGCCTATGAGCGTGTGCTTACCTAGCCAGCCACCCAAGTTTTGGAATTAGGGTCTTTATTTCTGGGTGAGGAACTTAGTGCCTGGAAGCTCGAGGTGCAGCTCACTCCACTGGAAAATCAAGGAAGATTTACCTTGGAAACCAATGCCATTCCTTGTCATGGGTGCCTCCATGGATTCCAATGACAGACAGTTAAAAAGAGAGAGAGAGAGAGAGAGAGAGAGAGAGAGAGAGAGAGAGAGAACAAGCAAAAGATCAGGAGAAGTTTTTTTTTTGTGGACGAGCGTGGAATCCAGACTGTCTGCAGGGACCGTTCTTCCTCACTATGTCCTCCCGCCCAGCACTTCCAGATTACTTTTCCATTTCATTTTACGTTGGGAATGAGGGAGGAGGAGAGAGGTGAGGGCAGCTAGGAAATTGTAGCATGCTCTGGCCCTTTAAAACGCTGCCTAATGGGATCTATATGGATGGCAGTTTTTAAGTTTCATAGGTTCTAGAGTTACAAATTAGCTAATTTTAATCAAAACATGTGAAATGTTATCCCGGCTGGATATAAAGGCTGACTGTGCTCTGAGCTCGGGGCTCGTGTTGTTGACTTTGGCTGCAGGCGCACTCCGTGGTTTGGGAGATAGTTGTCCTTCTACAGTATAACAGATGTTTGTCTGAACTGGTGAGGAAGAAACAAAAACAACATTGTGTGAAGGGGAAAAATTACACAAGTTTTAGCCAGTGCTGCAGGACTAAGTATGGAATTAACCTTAGTGCACAGAATTTCCTCTCTTGAAAATGGTATTTTTTCTTCCAAATCACCACCTACCATTTGTAGTTTTAATCCTCGTCATTTCGATCCAGAGTAGCATTAAAGAAGAAGTTCAACACAGCAAATGATTCCATTGCCTGTGGGATGCTATTTTTCTCTCTGGCTTGGGACAATGTGAGGGACCCTTGGCCAGAATTTTCAGTCATGTCCATACACACCGTGCCAGCGTGTTTAGTGGAATTACCCTGTAGGTGCCCCTCTGATGTAACAGCACCCCAATCCTCATTTAATAAGTGGCTTCTCAGAGTCGAAAGGGTTTCGAGCTCATTAATATTTTTCTGTTTTTAATGTCAAGAACCGCATCGACAAAACCCCTCCCCCAATCTCGTGGTATTGTTACCCGTCTAGCTGCTGGACCTGAAGGGTAGTGTAACATAACAAGTTGGTTGCCCTGTATAAAAATGTGTGCAGCAAAATGTCACCGAGAACACAATGTGGCCTTGTGCAGCTTCATATCGGTGCCGCTGGAGCTGCCTGGCTGTGTTTGCCTTCATCTGAACGGCTTTCATCTGGACCAGTGTAAACGAAGCCCTGGTAAGTAATCACTGCCCAGCAGAAAGAAAGGAATGTATACAGCTAGCCCGGCCTAAGCTGTAAAAACGGAAACCTGAGCCCCCACGTAGGATCACATATCAAGGCTTGAAGGTAGGGGAAATGAAAGGGGGAAAGAGGAGAGAGCGAATGGAAAAGTCAGCCTGGGAAGTAGAGGCTCAGGAGGAGGCCCCCCTTAGGGAGATTTGGCTCAGGGATTAGGGAATTTTATCGTGGTGTACAGTGACCTACTCAGGTTTCAACTCGGGTTGGATCAAGTTGCTTCTCTGTGAGCTGAAAGAAAAAGGACTCGTGTGTATGTGATTCCCCCCCCCCCCCCCTCGGGTAATAGAAAGGACATTGGTACAAATGTCTATTTTAAGTACAGCAAATGCAGGGTACTGAGAATGAGCAACAAAATTGCCTCATCACAGAGACTTCCTTCAAGATTTCCTAATTGAGATAATCACATATTTATTTAAAAATGCCTGCAGAAGACAAACTGGCTGAGGTTTAGCTGACACCAGGGATGGCATTGGAGATTGACTTCATGTGGCTGGGAGCTAATGTTGGTTGCTGTTTCCCTAGATCAGATATTGAGTTACATTTTCGTTATCACTGGTTTAATGTACATGGCATTGTAACAAATTTAAATTTGATACAATATAATTTTGTGTGTGAGAAGTACATGACTTGGCTAGCTTGCTTATAGTGTCCTGTAGTGAAAATATCTCCAAGTAGAAATGTTTGCCTCACCACGACCTTTAACAATCTTTATCTTTCCCTTTTTTCTTCCCTTCAGTCTGATTTTCCTTGGTTAAAAAGACTGGTTATGCACTATGCTCCTACGATTAGTATGCCTTATTCAATTAGTGACTAATAGGTTTTTTAAAATAATCAGATGGCAATGCAATTTTTATTTTGACTCCTTTTTGTTTCTGAATGAATGTTGGGATTGTATCTAATATAATCTTTCTCTCATATACTGTTGGCTCACATGTATTATAGTGGATGGATGTCAGGAGGGAATTCTGACATATGGAAGGGTTAATTAGTTTCAGGAGTTCATCCAGAATGTAGTAGATATAATATAAAAACTGGTTTGTACTAGTAAATGTGTGAGTATAAAAATATGTGTAAGTATAAATATTGTCACACGTAGCGATATGTATTTTGTGCATATAGATGTTAGTGAACTGTGATCAGTAGTGACTGAACAATGATACAAATAAAAAATCCAAACTGCGAGCAGAGATGATGAGTCAATGGATTGTATTTTTATCTTTTCAAACTCTTTGACAAAACAAACATGATTAGATTAAGCGCTCTGTCTTGGAAACTTTCCTAAACAAACCATAATTAATGCACTTACAATGTTTGGCTTCTTTATCAATTGTTAAACTATAGGATAATCTGTGTTAAATGTCATAGACTTTTTCTGCTTTGCTGAAGAAGTTTTCTGTCTATAAATATTCTCAGTAAGTAATTTGTACCTAAAATTATGCTCCAGTCCCGATGCCTGCAGTTTGAGTCAGGCACATCTGTTAGAGTTTAGTAGTAAACGTACCACAAGCTTTTCTAGTTTGGTTTCTGATCATCTATCTCCCTTTGGCATTAAAAATGACCTGTGTCAATCGCATAGACCGTACAGGAAGTTGCAGAGCTGAGCTGGTGACTGCACTGAGATAAATAGCTTGCCATTACAAACACAAAATTAGAGAACTCAGAGTGTGAACTGGAAATCATTTCACTACTGAAACAGGTATATTTTAAGTTTGCTGCTAAAGTTCCATCCTGGTATCAGACACAGAGAGTCTCAGGAGCTTAGAAAGCTGGCTTGGGGCCAGATCCCACTGTGGCATTTACAAATTATGTCGGCCCCCCCTTGCTGAGCAGTGGCCTCAGGTGTGCCCTGTGGCAAGACTAGGGACTAATTCCTGTGGGAACATGGCCCTTGGCCCTCGCAAGCAGGTGTTGGATGCTCCTGAGCATCCCAGTTTTTCTGCTCCAGGCTCCAGGCTTAGCCCCAAAGAGATGGTCCTCAGAGCGCTTGGAAGGCTGTGCATTCTGGGAAAGAGTCTTTTTCTCCATCTGTGAGCGGGTGAGTGTGATGTGTGGTGGAGTGCCGGTCTCTGAGCCTCACGCAACTTGCTGGTTCCAGAGGCGAGCGAGGAAATGGAAAGGAACCACTCCACTTCCTCCCAAATCTGAAATAAACATTTGAACGAGAAGAAAATGAGTCTGACAGACTCATTCCCTTCTGCGTTTCCTGCCTCTGTGCTTGCCAAGCGCTGCTCGGAGAAGCCAAACCCTACTCTCCTTGTGTGAAAGACAGACTTATAGAAACCAAGAGCTAACAGTTTTAAAGGAAAGTCAAAACAGGGCCTCAAAAAGGGGCAAATATTAGTGAGTGCAAGTAGTTCTCTGAAAAGGAGAATTCCAAGGAAAGAAAGCATCTCATCAGTGTGGCTAGACTTTTTGTGTCTTTATGTCTTCTAAGAAAATGTCCCTTTTATCTATTGAATTCTTCGTCTACTTCTTTTTAACTATTAGGAGTAGTAGGAGGTGGATCATAAAAATCCCTGAAGTCTAATACTTCCTCTTGTGGAATGGGAAGTTAGCCACACTTGCACTCTGAAGCTAATAAGATTATTGAATATTTTCCTAAAAGGGAAGGGATACTACAGCGTAGAAAAAGAAGAAAAAATAGAATACTTGTTTTTGATAGCGCCAAATGAAACATGTACACAGACATGAAAGCATGTGGTAAGTGAGATTTGCTGAATGTATATTTTAGGATCTGTAGACTGATGGGTGTTAATATTTCTTATATAACCAAAAGCTGGTGGAACTCTGCACTGCTTTAAGGCCAGTGGCTTTGGCACAGGCAGGGAAACAATGTAACAAGTCGTGGTGATTTTTAAGGCAGTTCTGCAGCTGTGATCTGACACAGCTGCACACAGCTGTACACCTGCCATGCCTGCCACAGTGTTAGCTGAGAGCCATGATCTGTGATTTCACAGTATTTTTTGACCCTTTTAGGATATTTTATGTCTTGGCAGCAGATTAAAATATGAGGACATGATTGTTTGCTATGTCACAAGAAGGCCATGTGACACCATAGACTTTATATGCAGAAACACACAATTTTAGTTTAGTTTTTTTTTTTTTTAAGATTTGTTTATTTTAAAGGTGAAAGGACAGATTGAGAGAGAGAAAGAGATATCTACCATCTACTCTTGTACCCTCCAAATGCCTGCAACTGCTAGTTCTGGTCCAGTAGGAAGTCAGGAAACCAGGAATTCCAGCTGGGTCTTCCATGTGGGTGGCAGAAACCCAAGTACTTGAATCATCATCTGCTGCCTCCCAGGGTATACACGTTAGCAGGAAGCAGGATCAGAAACAGAGGCGGGCTCAATCCCAGACACTCCCCTACGGGAAGCAGGCATCCCAAGTAGCAGCTAGACCTCCTTCCCTATCATGCCAGTCCCCCAATTTTAGTTTTATATGCCAGTGATATAGCCATCCAATTCAGAATGTACTGATAGAAAGAGGACATGACTGTTTTTCCTCAGGGCTCCTTCAGCCAGAGTTGGGTGTTCGTGTTACCGTGTGTACTCTGCATTTAGTACTGCAGTGAATCATCGTGTTGGGGCTGAGAACAGTGTGGCAGAAGCAACCAAAATGGAGTCCAGTGACTATCTGCGAAGGGTTTCAAGCTGGAAAGCTGTAGTTTAGATAAAAACAGCAGCACACAACACGTAAAGTTTGACCAAGGGTGTGACTCTGTCTTCTCTTATTATTTCATGCATGTTGATGCATTGCTCATCTGTGGACAATAGCTTATCCTCACTCTTCTGTCTGAGCCAGTGGGATCATGAGTCTGAAGGTACTTTGTGATCGGTAAAGGGCATTTCAAGTATTTCTTTTGCACTACTTAAATTTTACCTCCTGACCATGTTCTTAGCAGAAATATAAAATAAAGCTGATCTACTGGATCTGTGTTAAGAAAAACAACTTAAGACTCTGCCCTGGAGCGGGGGCTGGGAGTGCACCTAGAGACGACCTCTAAGTACCTGACCGAGTTCAATTCCTGCTTTACTCTGGAACTTGAACATGACTCTCCTTTTCTGCCATAGATCCTTCCTTTTTCTTTATTACCAAGTCCATGATGCCTAATTGAAATCTACTGCAGAAGTCAGAACACGTACAGATGGAAAGGCAGATAAAATATTTTCCCAAAAATAACATCATTCTATTTTTCATAACCTTAACTAGCAGAGATCCTAATATTTTTTCTCCTGCCTTGTAAATTGTTCAGGATTGGGAATTCCTTTTTCCTTTGATTATATATCTCATGTACTCTGCTTTCTTGGTAATATGTGTCAGGAGGTTTTTAAGTTAAGTAATGTAACTGACAGATCCTTCTTATTATCATTAGGATTGTAAATATGGCTGATGCAGTTGTTGATGAGTGAGACTATGTGTTAATTAATTTTTAATTAGAACTAGTTTTTTATTTTTACAAAAATAATATACAGGCATGACAGAAATAGTAGAATAATGAATAGAATAAGCAAAAAGAAAAACAAAGCCTATAATTTTCCTACCCAGACACAATTACTGTCAACATTTTGATGTATGCCTTTTTATCTTCTTTCTATGTATGATATGTAGCTTTTTAAAAAGCAAAAATGATCGCCTGGTGTACTAACCTTCCTTTTAAAACTTAATACATTGTTAATAGCTTTTCATAGCAATAAAAATTTATCTATAGCATGTCTCTCAGTGGCAAAGTAGTATTCCATTTTATGATTAAACTATAGCATATTTAACCAAGTTTCTATTGTTTGACATTTAGTTTGTTTCTGAGAAAACAACACTGAGATAAATATTCCTGAACATGGATATTTCTGTACTTATTTCCATAGGATAATTCCTGTAGTCTTCAGAAATAAAATCACTATCAAAGAGTATGCAAAAATTTTAAGGCTCTTAATGCATGGATTCAAAATGCCCTTTCCAAAAGTTGAATCAAATTAAATTCCCAATAGTATGAGAATACTCACTAATACTACGTAATTTAAAAAATTTTTACATGTTTATTTTTAGAATCACATTTTCCTTAATTTTGTTTGATCACTTCTCTGTATTGGTACATCTTTTCTGATATTTGTGAATGTATCCAAATGTATTTGCACATTTATTGGGAACATTCTAAGTGTCAGGTATTGTGCTAGGTGAGGCATAAAATTAAATAAAAGGCTTTTGCCCTCAGATAACTCATAGTGTATTTGTGATAAATGACATATTTTGCTAGAACTGGGACTTGGATTAAAAATAGGAATTACATTTATGGGGAGAGGGAGGGCATGACGTTTCCCTCGTTTGGTGAATGATTGAGAGCTCTTGGAATACTTCATGCTGTCTTGGGTAGGACATAAATTTGAGAACACATCAACATTCAGTTATACAAGGCCTGGTATAAAAAAAAATCAGTGGTGCTTACCTACCTTTTAGAATCTGTTTGATGTTTCCAAAATAAATGAACTCATCAGTCCTTTTTGAAGACCTTGAAGTTCTTGTGTTTCAGAGGTATTTTCAAGACTTTTAAATGATTGATATTTACAAAGTGCCTTGAAGTCAACTCTTTATTATTTACATGCTGAAATGTTCGATTAAAACCATTAAGTTTCCAATTTGACATTTGTGTAGTATTTCCAGTTGAGTAAGGAGGATGTCTAATGAATGTCCTGTGAATCAAAATCCCACAAAGATAAATTCTGATAGTATAGGAAGAACCCAGGAGGAATGAGGAAATAGTAAAATTTATTTCCCACCCATCTTTCTGTGGCCTCTAAGAAAGTTACGAAGAGATCATATATAAACGTTCAGACAAAACGTTAAGATTGCCTTCTTTCCTTAGGGGCCCTAGCCGGGCAGGGAATTGGAGAGAGGATGAGCTGGAGGTAGGGGACTCAGGTATCCGTGTTAGGAGGACAGAGCAATTAGAGTCAGATGTGCTGTCAGAACCTTGTAAAATGAGAAGATTCATTTTTGGTTGTGAATTCCGAGCACCTCTTCTCCAACAATACAAGTCAGTAAGGAGAGCTGAGGCCAGTGATCACATTTGAAGGCAGGTGAAATCTCAGGCCTTGGAACCCTCT
This sequence comes from Lepus europaeus, assembly GCF_033115175.1. Taxonomy (NCBI): domain Eukaryota; kingdom Metazoa; phylum Chordata; class Mammalia; order Lagomorpha; family Leporidae; genus Lepus; species Lepus europaeus. Next base: position 105,530,586 of record NC_084829.1, read on the forward strand.
TTATATTTGATATGAGCATCCTCTGGTATGATTTCTTTGCAACTCTTTGGTCCAGGGAAGTGGCTCTGTTGTAATTGCTGATCCACTGGACTCTACAGAATTATCAGAACCAGAAGATCTGTATTTTTGTTCTGACTTTACTTTGTGATCTGTCATGCTTGTTTCTTATCTTCTTGATGCTCTGATTTGCTGTTATAAAATGAGGATGTCACATAGGTTCACCAAAAGTTTATTGTAGAAATCAAATACGTAACATGTAGGGTTATTGAAAGGAATAAGAGAATTAAAGAACATAGAAAAGTGCTGCAAGTGATAGAATTATCATTATAATGATAGTGACCTATTTTCCAATTCCAAGTTGGACCACATGGTAGAGAGAGGATTTTTGTGTCACTTCCAAGGGGGAGAGGCGGTCTGCAAAAAAATGTAATTTGGGTGCCAAAGCATCAAAAGTTCTGGCACATTTCGAGGGTTTATAGGAGCAGTGATAAAACATTTGAAATAGTGACTGCTCCGTAAAATTCATGAGGTGTTGCTATTATAATTATACAATGTCTTTATAAAAGTTATAAATATATATATTTTATGTAAGTAAAATTTCTGTTTCTCCTTAGAATCCCAAAGCTGTTAGGAACTTTTGATAACCTCTGCTTTCATTTCCTATCTTAGGTCTCCAGCAGAAATGGTGGGTAAAAATTTTGGGGGAGCAAATTCTACAACCTCCATTAGTATAGTAGCTTACCTTACTAATGAGTATCCTTACCCAGAAATCTCTCTGCATTTTAACTCTATTCACATTTTTTAATGTTTAAAAAAATGAGAAATGTAGGAAATGAATGTCTTTTAATAGAAACTTCTTGTTTAAAGGATTTTAATACAAATAATGCTGAAAAAAATTTGTTGTAATTCTGTGCCAGAAAGACTTGAAAACTCTTAAAAACCATAAACATTACATTCATTTCCCCTAGAAAATGTGATGTTTCTTGAGTGATCACTGCAAAAATTTATTTTGCTTGCTTTGGCTTAGCACCATAATGAACCCATATGATATCTAGCATCAAACACCACCTTGGAATTAAATAAATAAATAATTTACTTCCTGGGATCCTTTGGTTTCTTATGCAGTAGCACATATGACAGAAGTAATAGTCTACTTCTTGTAGCTATTCTAAAGAAGCTTTGTTCTTTGTTTTCTCTCTTTCATCTCAATCTTCCTTTCATGAAACTTTTGAAACTTATGGTTTGAGGTTTTAAAAGCCTTTTGTTTTCTGCTTTTGCAGTCATATATCAAAGCATTATTTATTTTTATTTTCAGTGACAAGAAGGAGAATGCTGTAGGGTTTATTTTCCGTGACATTTATAGTAACTCAAAAATCATGGGATAGATCAAGTTCATATTGACTGTTCCATGAAGCTTCTGAGTTTTCAGCAGAAACCATAAACTAAATTGGTGCAGTTAAGATGCCCAAATAATATGAATTTGGTGTTAATAATCCAGTTGAGGTTTCAGTTTTTATCCAAATGTCTGAAATTTCTGGATCCCATCCCTAGGATTGGTTCTGAAAGTCTGGATTTGCAACTGAACTAAAACAAATCTATATCCTTGGCTGGGAAGTTGCTCCATGAATTATGCATCTATAGCCTTTGTGTGACTTGAGAGGTTAGGCAGAATCAGAGAAAGTGGTGCCCAGATAGGAATAGTCTACAAAACTAGGTGTGGGAGCCTGGAGTTAATATGCAAAAGATTTTCTGTCTTGTTGACACAGTTCTCTTGAGATTGCAGGCCAACAGCACAGGGACCAATAGGCTGGCTTGAACTTGTCCTTTAATGCTGTTGGGAATTGGTTTTTGATGCTGGGTATAAGCCTCATCCTTGGAGATTTCTGCTGCCAGCCCACTGATGGAGAACCTCGATTTGTGTGTTTTAGGACTGTCATTCTCAAGTCAGGCACTCAGCTCAGTGAAAGACATTGGGTGTTAGGGGAGACTAACATCCTATTAAAAGAACCTCCTTTGATTGAGTAGAGCAGCATTTAGCCCAGTCCTTCTGAGTGGTATTCCCCAGGTCGCTGAGCTTATTATTCATATTGATCATCACATCTTTGTGTGTTCATGAAAAAAAAATGTCTATTTAATGTGGACATGACCAGCTATCAGAAAGAATAAATGCCTCAGTAAAGCATAGTCTGGCTGACCGTTGGCCTTTTGGATGGTAACCCTGAATCAGTCTGGCTAGCTTTTTTTTTTTTTTTAATTGTTGGTGCACTGTACCATCACAGATTGACCCCAGTTGGAGCCTAGAACTTAAATGGGTACTAAAGCAAAAAATTGAGCACCTCGTGGGTGATTTGAAATTCTAGGTTTGTTTTTGTGGAGTCAGTAGTATGATATCTTTTATTTTTTATGCAAACCTTGCTGAATATGGAATCATGAAATTCAAGAAAACATGGAGCTCACACATTGTGGCTGTGCACACTCTGGTTTAGCCTTGGTGCTTTGTTTCAGGTACATAAATTATACATCCCAGTGTAATTTGGAAATGACAGCTTCCAAGGAGAATAATTAAAGATTCTTTGAGCCACAGAGAAGGTTAGAATATATGGTTTTCCTAGCTCAATCTAGGAGGCTAACAGTCCTCTGGCAAATAGAGATGTTTAAGGTAGAAATGAGCATTAAGATCATAAACACACACAGTTTCACATCTTGTTTCTAGATGTAACAATTGATAAGTAAATAATAGTCATCTGATATAAAATATTAAATCTCAACTATACTTATTTTTCAAAGTTTGATATCTATAATAACAGTAACAATAATAATGTCTTATGTTTGTTTATTGATTTATAGATCATAGAGTAGTTTTATTCATTGTCCAAAAATTTGGGCTGGCTAGTAACCTTGAAGTTACTTGTACTTTCATGTTACTTGTCAGGAGATAATCATAGTGACCTTTGATTTCATGGAGTAAGAATCTTAATGAAATTTGCAAAGCAAATTACGCATTGACCTTAAAAAAAACACTCTTGTAAAAGGGAAAGCTAAAAAGGGAGACCCTTGTACCCTGTTGAGTTTTCTGTATGGTAAGGGTTGACAATTGAAAAATTATGTCTCTGTTGAAACTTTGCTTTCTCTGAAAAAAAGAGTCATGTTAAACAGCACCTAACTCAGAAAGCAATGCTAATTTAAACCAATCTGAGCTGCACAAATGTTTATTAATTGTTTTCATTTTTCAAATCTTTTCTTAGCTGTTTTTTTGTGTCTACCTTTCAATATTTTTGTATTATTGTGGAATATAGACTTGGCAGAAGAATTTGCTAAAATATGACTTCCTATTCATAAGCAAAACTGACAAATGCCTTTTCCTTATTCTCTTTAAATTGCAAATGTCTGAAGGCCAGTCGTAATGGGATGCATCATTCTGAGCTTTAAATGCATGATAATTTTTGACTGTGACTTGAAAAACGAATACTAGTCTGGGGGAAGTGGGCCTGAGCTAGCAGTAAATTGTGGGGCAAACAATTCAATTTATGCATTCTTTTCAAATAGTTATTGATTATAGAAATAAGTGGTAGCTTATGCTTCTCTTTCAGAACTTTGCAGAAAACACCATGAATGAACTCCTTGGCTGGTATGGCTATGATAAGGTTGAATTAAAAGATGGTGAAGATATTGAATTCAGGAGCTACCCTACAGATGGGGAGAGCCGGCAGCACATTTCTGTTCTCAAAGGTAATGACATTTAATGTCCCTTTGTTCATTCAGAGAAGGATTAACTATCTCAACCTGCCAGAATTGAGTTGCTTTGGGCCTCATTTTGTTGATTATGCCAATGGTTGATTTAAATATACATCCCCAGCCGTGCTTTCCCCTGAGCAGAATTGCACACAATACAAGAGCACAACCTAAAACAAAAATAGACTCAAAAATCTCCTTCCAGCAGTCGGGAAACTAGACAGGGACTAGGGTCCTTCAGTGCTGTTGTACTGACCACAGGCGTATAGAAAGAGACAATATTAATTACTTTTCTAGATTTGTGATCCTTTTAATATATATAATCAGACTGTTGAGGACTGATCTGTAAGTGAAATGTTAGATTTAGATTTTCAGACTGCAAGTGAGATGCACGGTGATTTTGGCATTCCTCCTTCCATTTTATTTTATTTATTTATTTATTTGGTGAGAATTCTAAAGAGAAGCTCTATTTTCATTTTGTATTTGAAGTTTCTGTCTTTCTCTGACTTTACATTTTTGACTTGGGTAACGAGAGGAGTGAGAGAAAGTAATAAATAATTGTATCCCATATTATCCTATAAGAATATTCACGCAAGCCCAGGGAAAGAGGGGAAATTACAGAGGCTTGGCAGAGCTGAGTTAACACTGATTTTCCCAACGGGCAGCAGTGCCAGATAGCTACAGAGATGTTCATACAGAGATGCCTGTATGAACACTGAATTTATGAAGCTATATTTGTTTGTGAAAGAACAGAGAAGTAACCCATTTGGGGAACTTTAATAAGATGTAGGTAAAGCTAATTAGGCAACATCACTGCCAGTGTAATCAGTATTTGCCTTGCATTCAAAATCTATTGGCATAAACTACCTGTTCAAACATTTTATTTCCAGTCTTTAAGATAGTGCTTTTCCTTCTTATGTGCCAACAAACACAAAGAAAGAACATCGCTGAGCTGTCCTGCGGGCAGGTGGAATGCATGTGGCAAATTTTATGTTAAGCTTGCTATGAAATTGTACACATCGTGTTACAGAGATAGTATCATCCATTTCGCTGTAAATGAAAAATGCAAGCCGTGAATTCATATTTTACAAACTAATAGCTCATATAATACTTGGCTAGGTAATAATTTTTGCCTCTAGGGAACATGGAAAGAGAGTGTGCCAGGATGTACTACTAAAGGCCAAAAGTTGTTTTCCATAGTTGAGGGTTTTTTAATGATTCGTCTGCAAGGATAAAATGTACAAAGTTCATAACGTTGTCATTTGTCTTTATTTTCATTTTTGTTAGTTTTTAATGAGGATTATCAATAACCTGTGAAACAGCAGCTTTCTTTTTAATCAGCTGCTTCTTTCTCATGGGTTCATTTGATTATTACGGTCTATGTATATAATACAGTGGGGTCTGGGTACAGTGCTGGGGGAGACACATTTTAGGCTTTCTCCTGATACCTAGGAGCTGGAGAAGGATGCCTGCTGTATATATCACTTCACACATGGAAAAGGTTAATTGCCTCTCAATTTTCTATGGGATTTTACGGTGCTAAAATTCATCACCATGATTCAACTGGGATATTAGCTATCATAGTGGAGCAAATTATAAAGACGCCCGTTGGAAATTTATGGTAACAAGACTAAAAAGGTCCAGAATGGACTGTGGAGTTCTAATAAATTGTTTAAAGATTTGCAGGGAAAAATGTGTTTTGTTACATGACCATTTTACTTGAGAAAATAAGGAAAATTTTAAAATCTACTGAATAAGCTCTTTTGTCACACTGAATGTGATTTTTTTTTTTTTTTTACACAGAAAATTCTTTGCCAAAACCAAAATTACCTGAGGACAGTGTTATCTCACCATACAATATAAGCACAGGCTATTCAGGGCTCGCCACTGGAAATGGACTTAGTGACTCACCTGCAGGGTCAAAGGATCATGGCAATGTGCCCATTATTGTACCTTTAATTCCACCACCTTTTATAAAGCCACCAGCAGGTAAGCCACTACTAGGGTTTCCAATGATAATGATTCATAGAAAGTTGTTTTAACTGTGTTAAGAATAATTATTAAATGTTCTAGTTACCTTCAGTAAATCTGTTTCAGGAATTTTATAGATTAGAAATGCTAGTGGATGCATCGTTTAATGTATTATTGTAATATTAGGAAAATTCCCTTATCTGCTCTTGCTTAGGCTAGAAACTTTCAGCAAATAATAAACCTTTTCTACTACGAGCTTCAAAAAATTATTTTCCTTCTCTGAAGTCACTTGTTTAAAAATGGATGAAATAATTAAAAATAAATGAGATACATGCAATGACTGGTTAGCAAGAAAATAATAATGCCATGGATTAGCTGGGTGGTGTCTTAGGAGGGGCAGGTCTCTGTATTTTCTGAGGAATGGATTAGTTTTATAAAAGCATGTGGCAGTGTGGTCCTCAACGTGCCATTCAAGAAACAACTTTGATTGTGCATCTTCTCCACAGATTTCTTTCTAATTCTTGGAAAACTCTCTTTAAGAGCTTTTAAAGAAACGGAGAGCTGAATTTCACTTGCATGGAAATGTAATCAGTTCTTTTGCATTTTCAGAAAATAAGATGGCGGTGTGTTGGACCTAAGTGGCAGTGGGCTAAGCATTATGTGATGCTTCGAGCCAGGCTGCAGATACATTTCACACTGAGAAAGAAGTCAAACAATGTTTTCTCTGCCTTGCTGTGAAATGTTGGGATTAAGCTAGAATGCTTAATTGTGACACTAGTTATATTTCTGTGTGTTGAATTGAATATGATAAATACTGACTTTCAGTAGCAGGGCTTATGGTAACAAAGTAAAGATAATGCTTTTATTTTTATTAGGAAAGTATTTGGCTATGTTTCCATAAGCAGAGAAGATAGATAAAAGTAACTCAACTTATGTTACAGATACATTCACATTCTACTATAAGTGCTACTAACATTTTCCTTCATGGTTATGGCCAGATTCTCTGGGTTGGCCTGCTATATTTTCACAGAAAAACTGTCCCTCCATACCAAGGATGTTAGATATGTCATTAAATCTACTACTTGTCAAAATCGTTTTTGTCTACTAGTTACAAATATAATTGGTCAGTTATTTAAAGTTTGTCTTATATTTCTATTCTATGTTAGGTGGCTGTTTTGTGATACAGAAGGGACCAACTTTATCTCTCAAGGTTCAAAGACAAACTTTGCATAGGCCAACTGGAGAAAAAGTTGTGCCTGATTTTGTAACCAGTTTATGTTCGAAGGTATCTTCAGTGGCTTAGGTGAGGGGTGATGTTGATGATGAGGGTATCAATTAGGCAATAGGACTGAGTGAGAAGAACATGGGCTTCTGATTCAGACAGATGGGGCTCATAACTAGGCTTTCTCATTTGCCAGCTCTGTGAACATGGAGCAGTTCTATAAGCTCTGTACCTGCAGTTTTCCTGACTGTAAAATGGGGATCATAGTAGTGCCTTGAGGGGTTGTTGTGGAGATGAGATAAAAAAATTTGTAAAGCACTTAGCATAGTACCTGCCACACAAGTCATTTAGTAAACACCATACCTCTTTTTTCTTTTTTTTAAAGTCCTTATTCTGCCCTAGAGTTATCTTGCACATAAGTTGTGCATAAAAAGGTGTGCATCCAAATGCAAATTTGTCCCTAAGATTTATTTGAGCAAAGCAAACAGCTTTAGAAATTAGCATAGCTGAGGCTAACAGGAGTTTGGCATGCCAAAAAACCTGCCCTGGAGTTTCCTGCTGAGCCAGCCACGTGGAATTCAAGCACACAGCTCCTATTTAACTCTAATTCCACATCAGATCAGGAAATAAATATGAAAAGGGATAGACGCCAAAAACCGAGCCTTGGAAGTCTTAGACGTAGGAACTCTGAGGAATTAGAAGCCAGAGTAACCAAGCCAGTGGTTTTGTGCTGTCTTCCATGAAACTCTGAGGCACTCATCTGTTGAAAACAAAATGTAGGAAAGGATGTGTTTAATTTTCTGTATCTGCTTTGTCCACCTCCAGGGCTCTGTGTGAAAAGACCAAGATGCAGAGAGGTTCTTTGCTTTCAAGAAGCTTATTCTGTTAGTCTCTAAGCAGAAACTTCCTGGGAAGATGAATTCTAATTTGGTTGCACTATCCCAGGGCAGGAGTCAACAAACCTTTTTGGTAAAGTGCCAGGTGGAGCTGACTGGCTCCATCACAGTTATAGGACTCTGCTCTCGTAGGAGGAAGGCTGCCATAGATAATATATACACAACTGAATGTAGCTGTGTTCTAATAAAACTTTATTTGCAAAAGAGGCAATGGTCAGAGTTTGACCCAGGGACTGTCCTTTGCTGAGCCTTGCCCAGGGTGAGATTAGCCAGAGTCTCAGGATAATGGGAAGTTGAATAGTGTTTCAGAGAATCGGGCTGTGGACTTCATGTCATAGCATAAGGAGGGGACAGTAGCAAGAACAGGAAGATAGTGTGGTTTCAGGGTATGTGGTGGGCTCTGGCACACCACTATTTGTAGAGTGAATGAGTGGCTTGAGTTCTAATCACATGGCACTTGTGGAGGACAAGGATGGCTCATTTTGCTGTTCACTGAGAAGATGCCTTTGTTCTGTAGGGTTTAGTTCCAATCTGTCCAGACAGGCTGGCCTTGACCACAACTTCCTGAGGAGCGAAATGAGGATGCCATCCATCTTAATTACCCACAAACTGTCCAAAAACACCCAGTCATTTCAACTCTTCCTTTACTGAAACTTTTAGCAAAGTTTCAATTGGGGTACATTCAGTATCACTTTTCTGGCTGCCTGTAGGTTAAGATGGCATTGCTGAGGGGAAGTGATCAAGGATATGATGACCAGAAGCAAAGCCTCTCACTAATCAGCCCTGAGATTCAGAGTTGACTGTATCAGGCAAATGTCCATGTCTTGACACAGGGAAGATGAGAATCATGGGTATACTTTATGCTGTGCTACACTATTGTCCTGTGAGCTGGCTTTGCGAGAATGCTAATAGTAACACCTTGTGTCTGTATTAAATTCTTTACAGTTTCTGAAACTCATTAGTGTTCTTTATTTTGTTTTATTTAATCTTTACAATATTAACTCTGGGAAATAGCATGTTAGATATAATGAAACAAATAACTGAAGCTAGTGTAAATGACTTTTTTGAAGTCATGTGGCTTCTAAGTACTTGAGCCAAGAATAGTACTAAGGTGTTTCTGACTCCTAATCCAATATTCTTTTTTAATATAAAATTGCCTTTTCAGCATATTCCTATACAACTTCCCCAGGCTGTATTGGAATGACAATATTTGTACATATACTACTCCCAGATTCCCAGTAACAGGGCATCTTCCTGCAAAAGTGTATTTTTAAAGTTCACATCTTTCTGGGAGGCTCAACGAGTTCTTCCCCAGCCCCAGGAGACCATGGTTCTGCAAACCTGAGTAGCCTGTCGAGTAAACCCTAGCTTGGTTTTGAAGTGCTTGCCGTCATGAGGCCAGTTGCATCTCTTCTGGGGCCCCGGAGGGCTCCATCTGGTCAGGCCCTAGTTCCCAAGAGCGTGTTTCATGTGCTCAGGCAAGCTGAACTCTGGATCCCATCCATGTCTTGGCAGCCAGCGGGCCCAGTGGAATACTCATGATTGGGAACACGGCGATACCACATTCGCCTGGATTTCCACTCTCCTTTTTCACAGCTGCGTACAGAAGTGTGAGTGTTAGCTTTTGGGCCTGGAGAACTGCTTTTCTGACCCTCCCCTCCTCAACCCCCTCTTTTCTCTGGAAGAGGGGAGCTCCTTGTGTTTTGGTGATTACCACGGTATTGACCCTGCTTTGGCCTTACTTGTTTAGCGTCCGTCTTCTGAAAGTGAGCTTCCCTCCCCCCTTAGAGGCAGCCTCTGGCCCTTGGTGTACCATTTGTGATATCACAGGTGTTACTATGGTAACAGACTTGTTATAAACACAGGATAATAGCCCTGACTTTGCTCTCCCCCCCCCCCCCCCCCATCCCATGCAGTGGAGGGAATCACCATGATCCTTAAATAATAATCACAGACTTTTCCCTTTGCAGGCTTGAGGAGGTGACTAACACAAAGCAGCCATTTAAAAAACAGTTATACTAATATTAGAAAATCCTAAAAACTGTTGACAATTCTTTCTCTTTGGTCAAACACGCCTTTATCCTTTTGGTCTGAACAAAGGCGAAAGGCTCCTTTGCTGATTTTAAAAATCACATCATGAATATAGGCTGAAGTGATAAGCAATATATCAGCGAGCATTTCGGAAGATAACTCAGGTTAATTATATTGTAACCTTGCTGTAATTCTTCCCGTTAGAGATTTTCACGTGGGCCTGAGCCTCTGGGCCTTGGCTTTGGGCTGGACGATGAGAATGGTGCGATCTTGAGTCCTCATTGAAACACTTGTCCCTGCCCTGCCCCTCCCGAGTTCCAGGAGTGAAATACAGCATTCAGAGTGGGTTTCTGGTAGATGGGTTTTACAAAGCCCTCATGACGGCCTTTCCTGCTTTACAAGTCTAATAGCGCCTGTCCTGGCTGATGCCGCTCCGAGGCTGCGAATGAGCGTCCCCTCCTTGTCCGCCTCTGCTCCAAGGGAAGACTGGGGCCCAGATGGGACTCAAACCAGTTTTGTCTCCTGGTCTCATCCTCGTTCTCCACCTCAATATTTTGCTCCCCAGAATTAAAAAAAAAAAAAAATCAATGAAACTCTTAGTGTAGTTGTTTTTGTTCACAAGGAAAGAGGAAATGAAGCAACTTTTTTTTTTTTTTTTTTCTAGTGAAAGCATCCCTGCTGCAGAAAACGCTTCGTATCTAGGAAACCACAGTTTAGATCTGAGTCCTGACAGGCTTCCCCAGGGGCTCACAACTTGCCTATTCTGTGTCCAGAATCCCTGCAAATCCCTGACTACCTTAAAATGAAATGAAATGTGGAAAAAAAGGAGGCAGCAGACTTCTCCTGATGCATTCATGTAGTGGTTTGGAATAAAATGCCTCTCCCCCTAAATGCTAAGTGCCCTTGCTCTTCTCCCCACCACGTTCCCACCCACATGGTGCACGCTGGCTCCTGTCGAGGGGGAGGAGCTCCCTCTCCTAAGACCGGTTCCATTTCCTGTGTGCAGAACTGGCTTGTCTTTCTTTGAAAACAATGACCACTTCCTGTCCTCCAGGATGGTTGGCTTTCAGTGAGCTTTCCAAATTTGTGTTCAGTCATAGTCATGGAAATATGATCTATTTTTTCAGGCAAATCTTGAAATTCCTAAGAGGTTATAAGAACTGGGCTTTAAGGAACCATTAGCTTAACTCGAATATGGAAATATTCTTGTGACCTGCTAAGCTCTGTGTATATAGCTGAGTGACCCACAGTTAATAAGCATGTTACTTTTTGGCTCTTAGAATTCTTACATGGAGTTGTACTTGCAGGGAAGTGGGAATTAGAATGTGTTTTGCATTACGGTCATTATTTATTTTATCTGATATTCAATATTCTTGGGGCTTGCATATGAATGATGTATCCCAAATAGCCACTGAGAAAACAGGATTTAATCAAAATTGCTTTGGCATTGATTTATTTGTCCAGCTTTCAAAATATGATTATTAAATAAAATTACCTGGAGTTAATGGGATTTGGATGACTTACTATTTACGTACCAGATCTAGTTCTCAAAAAGGAGTAAGAGAGGTTCACTGAACCCTTTGTTTTACAAACCACCTAGGCCAAGGACACGAGAAATTATGATGAGTGGCAGAAATAGGAGGAGTTAATAACATCATGCTATAATCTCGTCACAGCTCATATTTTTGTGTACTTATTATGGACCAGGCATTGTGCTAAAAATAGATCATATCATCTAATTTTTACAACAAGTGTATGCGGATGCTATTATTAGCCTTGTTTTACAGATGAGGAAACAGACTCAGAGAAATTAAGCAATTTGCATGAGGTCACACAAGTAATTAGTGACAGAGCTGATATTTGAAACTATGTATTACGACTCCATAACCCTTATCCTTAGCCCCTGGATTATCCAAAACACAGAGCCAGTCTTTCAGTCCATTTTTTATTGAATGCTTCTTATATTGTAGCAGACAATACAAATGTATATCATCATCCCTAACTACCAAGCATTTACAGTTTAGTTGGCATATAATCAAGACACTATTTTAGCTTGACTTTGGAATGTATGATATAGTTTTAGCTGCATTTGGAGGGTGTGAGATTGGAGGACAAGGGCTATAATGGAGTAACAAAAATTGTAGATACTTTATAACAAGAACTGATCTATTTACACATTTAGAGAGAAATGACATCTAAAACAATGCAGGCCAGAAAGCAGTCATTTGAAATTCAAAGGGATAAAAAAGATAAAAAAAATTAAACCCAAAAATGTTAGCTAGTATGATATGGGCCCCATTTTATTTTTATACAATCAAAGTTTATTTATTTATTTATTTATTTGACAGACAGAGTTAGACAGTGAGAGAGAGAGAGACAGAGAGAAAGGTCTTCCTTTTTCCATTGGTTCACCCCCCAAGTGGCTGCTACGGCCTGCGCGCTGCGCCTATCCGAAGCCAGGAGCCAGGTGCTCCCTCCTGGTCTCCCATGCGGGTGCAGGGCCCAAACACTTGGGCTGTCCTCCACTACACTCCTGGGCCACAGCAGAGAGCTGGATTGGAAGAGGAGCAACCAGGACAGAATCCGGCACCCCAACCAGGACTAGGACCCAGGGTGCTGGCGCCACAGGCGGAGGATTAGCCTATTGAGCCGCGGCGCTGGCCCCGCTATATGTATTGTTATAGGAGAGAACTTTAAAATTGTATTTATTTACTTATTTGAGAGAGAGAGAGAGAGGGAGAGAGAAACAGAGATTGAGAGTTCCCATCTACTGGTTCACTGCGCAGTGTGGGGCGGGGGGCTGCAGCTGCAAGCTGAGAGCTCAATCCAGGTGTAGGCAGAAGCCTACTTACTTGAGCCCTTGTGTCTGCCTCCAAGGGTTCACATCAGCCGGAAGCCAGAGCTGAGCGTTAAACTCAGACACTCCAGGTGGAATGTGGGCATTGTAACCAGCAGCTTCATTGCCAGGGCAAACATCCACTCCTTATGACAACGTTTTTGTTTTCTTTTAAAAGATTTATTTTATATATTTGAAAGACATAGTTACAGAAAGAGGTAGAGCCAGAGAAAGACAGAGAGAGAGTTCTTCCATTCGCTGGTTCACTCCCCAGATGGCCACAATGGCTGGGGCTGCGCTGATCTGAAGCCAGGAGCTAGGAGCTTCTTCCAGGTCTCCCACGCAGGTGCAGGTGCCCAAGGACTTGGGCCATCTTCTACTGCTTTCCCAGGCTGCAGCAGAGAGTTGGATTGGAAGTGGAGCAGCCGGGACTTGAACTGGCGCCCATATGGGATGCCGGCACTGAAAGCTGGGGCTTCAACCCACTGTGCCACAGCACCGGCCCCTTTGACAACTTTTAATGACTGTTAAATTTTATTCTGAACAAGTGAGTTATTTTATATAATATTTTAAAAAGAGAAAAGGTGCTATAAAATGTGAAATATGAATAAAGAAAAAAGAACATACCATCCATATAAGACATAATCATTTTGATGTTAATGCAATGATTCCCAGAATTTCTACAAATTGCATATTACATTTAATTTAACTTTTCAAAAGAGGAACAAGAGAAATAGGAAGCCTCAGTAGTTCTACATCTATTAAAGAAATCAAATAATTAAATGCCTTTACAAAGAATATTCTAGCCCTAGATGGCTTCAATGGTAAATGCTATGAAACATTTAAAGAAAATAATGAAACCAAACTTAAAAACTCTTCCTAGAGAATAGAAGAAGAGGAAATGCTTTTGCTCATTTTATGATTCCAGTTAGAAGCTTAATCACATTACATGTCAAGGGCATTGTAAATAAAGAGAATGATAATTTAATGTAATTAGATTAAATTAGATAAGAAGAATTCTGTTCACTGTAAAGACTGATGAAAAAAACTCCACAAAATTATAGAAAATTAAAGTCTTTGATATATACAAAAGGATAGTACATCATACCTAATTTGTGTTTTTTAAGAAATGCAAGGTTTGCTTAAATTTTAAAAATAAGTCAATATATGAGTAATTAACCACATTAACAGAGTAAAGTAAAACCTCATACAGACTTTCTTATTAGATGCAGAAAAGTTATTTGATAAAATTTAACACAATAGGTAATAACAGCTATTGGCTAAATAGAAAAAGAACTTCCTTTACCTGAGAAAAACTACTCACAAAAAACTTACTACAGAGTGCATTATAGTGAAATATTGAAAGCTTTCCTCTTGAGATTAAGAATAAGATAAAGATGACCACTATTATAATTTCTGTTCCCTTTTTTCTGGAATTCACTTAGAATGGAATAAAGCAATAAAAAAACCCTTCAGATTTGATAGGTAGAAATGTCACTTTTTATATACCCCCCAGCCAATCTATAGCATATGAGTTAAAGTATTGAAGAACTTTATAAAAAATTCTATTTAACTTATACAAGTTCATATATTTCATATACAGATTTAGGAACATAGTGGCACTTCCCCCCCAACTCTCTTTCCTGCCCATGCTCCAACCCTTCCTGCCCCTTCCTCTCAGATTCCCACTCTTAATTCTTAGAATGATATGTTTTCAGTATATTTAATGATCTTATAGTTAACCCTACTCTAAGTAAAAGAGTTCAACAAATAGTATGAAGAGAAAGAAAACAAAACATAACAAAACACTGTTCCTCAATGGAAGAGACAGGGCTATAAGCAATCATCGGTTCTCACAATGTCTATTTCACTCCAATACATTACATTTCAGGTCTACTGTTAGTTACCTTGGATCAGGGAAGACATATGATATGTGTATTTTGGGGTCTGGCTTTTTTCACTAAGTATAATGATTTCCTACCATCTTGTTGCAAAAGACAGGATTTTTTTTTTTTTTTTTTTTTTTACAGCTGAGTAGTACTCCATACTGTGTGTGTGTGCGTGTGTGTGTGTGTATATATACACAGTCAACAGTTGATGGACATCTGGGTTGAGTCCATATCTTAGCTATTGTAAATTGTGCTGCAATGAACACAGAAGTACAGATAATAACTCTTTCATATACTGATTTCTTTTGGTTTGAGTAAATTCCCAGGAGTAGGATGGCTGGATCATATGGTAGGTCTATATTCAGATTTCTTAGATATCTCGACTGTCTTCCACAGTGGTTGCACCAGTTTACATTCCCACCAACACTGTGGACCAGGGTACCTTTTTCCCCACATCCTCGCCAGCATTTGTAATTTGTTGATTTCTGTATGAGAGCCATTCTAACTGGAGTGAGGTGACACCTCATTGTGGTTTTGATTTGCATTTCCCTAATGGCTAGTGATCTTGAGCATTTTCTCAAGTGTCTGTTGGCCATCTGAATTTCTTCTCTTGAAAAATGCCTGGTGCTCGCTTCGGCAGCACATATACTAAAATTGGAAAAATTCCTGTTCAAGTCCTTTGCCCATTTCTTAACTGGGTTGTTTGTTTTGTTGTTGTTGAATTTCTTTAGCTCATTATAAATTCTGTATGTTCATCCTTTATCAGTTGCATAGTTTGAAAACATTTTCTCCAATTCTGTCAGTTGCTTCTTCACTGAGTGTTTCTTTTGCAGTGCAGAAGCTTCTCAGCTTGTTGTTGTCCCAGCTGAGGATTGAACAACTTTTGATGTGTATTTGTCACTTAGAAATTTTCTTTGGGGTAGCACCTGTTTATATTTTTTGCTCAATTTTCTAAAAGGCTGTTTTTTATTTATGGAAATTCTTTATATCTGTGTATTGTCAGTGTATATCTTGTTGGGGAATTCATTACAAATATCATTTCCTACTCAGTGGTTTGCTTTCTCAATCTTTTGAAAGAACTTTATAAAATCAACTTTCTTAATATAGTCTGCTTAATCTTTTCTTTATGGTTAGTGCTTTCTCTTAAACTATCTTATGCAAATCTATTACTCATTAGGGAAATAAAATTTAAATAATAATGAAAGACTAATACATACACATTAGAAGGGCTGACATGGAAGACTAATGACCCATGATTTGATGAGAATGTGGATCAACTGGAACTCTCATGCATAGGTAGTGAGAGTGAAAATCAATATAACCACTCTTGAAAGCTGATTGGCAGTATCTGTTAATGCTAAAAATATACATATATTGTTATCCAATAATTCTAAGTGTGTCCTCAATATAAATATGCTTATATAGATATGAGACAAAGACATATGGAAGTACTTCAAAACATTCATGGAAAAATGGAATTAAAAATAAATGTATTTTGATGCAATGAAATTTTGAAATCCATGCATAGTATTTAATTATATGAATTTCCTGTGAATTTTTGAAGACTCCACATATAAAATAATCTTCATAGTAGCATTTACTTGTAACAACTAACAACTGTAAACAACTCAAAATGCCCATCAACAGATATTGACATAGGCTCCTGGGGGTTCCTTGGATGGGCTTATCTAGGTAACATGGCCCTTGAAGTTGAATGTGAAATTGTAGGTATATCATATATATATGTATGAAAGTAAGAGTTACACAGAGAAATGAGAGGCAGAGAGAGAGAGAGAGAGAGGTCTTCCATCCGCTGGTTCACTCCCCAGATGAGAGAGAGAGAGAGAGGTCTTCCATTCGCTGGTTCACTCCCCAGATGGCTGCAATGGCTGGAGCTATGCAGATCTGAAGCCAGGAGCCAGGAGCTTCTTCCAGGTCTCCCATGCAGGTGCAGTGGCCCAAGGACTTGGGCCATCTTCTACTGCTTTCTCAGGCTATAGCAGAGAGCTGGAGCAGAAGTGGAGCAGCTGGGTCTCGAACTGGTGCCCATATGGGATGCCAGCGCTTCAGGCCAGGGCGTTAACCTGCTTCGCCACAGTGCCAGCCCCAAGTTGGTCCTTTTTATCTCAAAAAGATTCATGTCTCAAAAGAATGTTAAGAATATTTGATGTAGTGTTTTCATAGTTGAAGGGAAATTTTTAACTCCTCTTGTGTTAAGAAACTCAGCCTCATAATATTTTTTAAAAAGATTTATTTATTTATTGGAAAGGCAGAGTTACAGAGGCAGAGAGAGAGAGAGAGAGAGAGAGAGGTCTTCCATCTGCTGGTTCACTTCCCAGATAGTTGCAGTGTCCAGAGCTGAGCTGATTTGAAGCCAGGAGCCAGAGCTTCTTCTGATTGCCCATGTGGGTGCAGGGGCCCAAGGACTTGGGCCATCTTCTACTGCTTTCCCAGGCCATAGCAGAGCTGGATTGGAAGTGGAGCAGCCGGGACTTGAACTGGAGCCCATATGGGATACTGGCACTGCAGGCTGCGGCTTTACCCACCATGCTGTGGTGCCAGCCCCCCCATTGGTGGTTCTTCGGGGGGGTGGTAGCGTTGCCCCCCCAGGGGAGATTTGGCAATATCTGGAGAGATATTTGGTGGCACAATTAACTAAAAGCAGAAGTGCTGTTGGCATCCTAGTGCACATACTAGAATGCACAGATCAGCCCACAAGGAGTTATCCCTCCTGTAATGTTAGCAGTGCCATGCTTAAGAAACCAGACTCTGGGGCAGGTGTTTGGCACAGCAGTTGAGATGCCACTTGAGATGGCCAAACCCCGTATCACAGTGCCTAGACTCAAGTTTCAGCTCCACATCTGATTTCAGCTTCCTGCTAATGTACACTCTGGGAGGCAGTAGGTGATGGCTCAAGTGCGTGGATCCTTGCTACCTATGTGGAAGACCCGGAGTGTGTTCTGGACTCCTGGCTTCAGCCTGGCCTAGTTCTAGCTGTTTCAGACATTTGGGGAGTGAACCTGTGGATGGAAGATCTCTGTTTATCTGTCTCTGTCTCTTTCTACTTTTGAAATAAAATTTAAAAAAAGAAAGAAATCAGGCTCAACAGTGGTGGTAGCTCTTGTGTATGTGGCACTTCTGTGTAGCACTCCAAATTCTCTTGGTTGTACTTGCTAATCACTTGCTATAGTTCTTGACCAGTTTGGGCATGTGTTATTCTGAAAGTACCTTGCCCCATGCCTGTGGTGTATGTTTCTAGTTTTCTGCTCTGGGCTTCTCTGACATGGTAGCATGGACATCCCACGTGGATTCTTTGATATTCAGATGTATGCAAAGTGGAAATGAAAAATGAACACACTAGATCAATGGAGGATGAGAATTGATATATGAATCCATCTTTCTTTTGTCCCGTGGGTGTAGAGTTATGAAATTACCTGTGTGTCTGAAACCAGTGTCCCTTAGCAGTGGCCAATTCAATAACAAATACTTTTACTGACACCTCTGTGTCCACAGGTTCATTCTCCTTATCCCCAACTTCTATTTCCTGGAATTATACATCCAACAAACCAGTTGAATGCAAGTCTTAGTCTCAGATTGTGTTTTCTGGAAAACTCAGGATAAAAATACCGTGGGTATTGAGTCCACAAAGACAAGAAGTTAATGGAAGGGAATATGAAAAGTTAAAATTTTATGAACATTTCTTGTTTTTCAAGTTCAGCATAAATATGTAGTGAGAATAAAAAGGGTAACAAATTCTTGGTGGTGAAAATATTGGCACACTCAGGGCCATTTCTAAAATTGTAAGAGGCTGTTATGGCAAAGGTTAAGGCATAACAGTAGTGGCCACACAGAAGGAGAAAGAGTGAAGAAAGCCAACCAGGTGCTCAAGAAAAAGAGCAAGGGAAAGAGAGTGTCCTATGCTGGTGCTCCTTTAAATGGATCTTGTTATTTGGAAAGATTTGGAATCGTAGAGTTTTAGTTGGAAGTGACCTAGGAGATGTTTTAGTTAAAGGTTGTCTTTTATATAAGAGGAAAATGAGGTCTGGAGAGGCTAAATGACCTTCTCAAACTCACCCAGTTTGTTCATGGCAGAAACAGGATCAGAACCCTCTTCTTCCGTGGAGACGCCATATAATCATATAACCCCGTGACTTCTGAGGCAACATTATCTAAACTCTTTTTGGGGTTATGACCTAGCTTGGATAATGCTTTTAGGATACCCTGCCCCAGGTCGCCAGGGAGCCAAGATGCCAACAGGAAATAAGAGGAAGTGTCAGCTGTGCCTTCCCTTGCTGGTCCGAGGGTGGCTATGTTTCTGGAATTTCTTGTTATTCTAGGGACATTCCCAATGCTGACTTCTCAGAGTTCCTGTTAAATTGAGAAGACTTAGTTTGTGGACTTGGCCAGGGAGAGTGGAAATAATGATCCCATTCTGTTCTGGGGCTTTTCACTGGTGTTTCCCTCTAAGGCAACTTTGTTCTGAGTGATCCACCAAAGATGGTACCACCCTGGGCATCTGACCACCCAAGGTGCCCCTGGTAAGATTCCGCTTTTTCTCCTCCTTAGGCAGAAGTCCCAGGTCAGTTATTTCATTTTGGTGAGCAAGACAGATGTGGTTCCTATCTTTCCTGTCTTACGGTCTGATAGAGGAGACAGATACGTACATTTTTTTTTTTCAATTAAGGTTGAGGATTGTCAAATCCATATTTGGGGTCAGGGCAGACTTCCATAGGATAAGATTTAACATAAGATACAAAGGGACCAGTGCTGTGGCGTAGTAGGCTAAGCCTCCACCTGCTGTGCCAGCATCCCATATGGGCGCTGGTTCGTGTTCCGGTTGTTCCTCTTCTGATCCAGCTCTCCTCTATGGCCTGGGAAAATAGTAGAAGATGGCCCAAGGCCTTAGGACCCTGCACCTGTGTGGGAGACCTGGAAGAAGCTCTTGGCTCCTGGCTTGGGATCCACCCAGCTATGACTGTTGCAGCCATCTGGGGATTGAACCAGCAGATGGAAGACCTGTCTCACTGTCACTTACTCTCACTCTCTCTCTCTCTGTAACTCTACCTCTCAAATAAACAAATAAAAGGTCTTAAGAAAAAAAGATACAAAAGACTGAACTGGTCAAGGATGTGGGGTTGAGGATGAGGAAGCAACTCATCATAGCCTGGGAGTGGAAAGCAAGAGCTTCAAGGAAATGAAAGAAGCCAGAGGCTGGGGTGTAGATGGGCTGAGAGGCTGACTTGATCCAGGGAGCCACGGACACCATGCTGAGGAAACCTGGCTCCTTGAGGATAGTGAGTGCCAGCCGAGAGCGTTGAGCAGCTGAGAGCCATGGTCGTATAGGAGTGTCAGAATTCCCCGAATGCAGAGTGGATACCATGCACTTGACAGAGTGAGTCAGGAAGCCACTTGTAGTATGGACAGTAGGTATTGGTATAGAGAGCAATATTCCAGAAGGACAAGCCACCTAGAATAGCATCTGGCACGTAAGTAGACTTGATAAATACTTATTGATTTGCTTTTCTGGCAGTGTTGGAGTTGCTGGTGCAGAGTTTTTGACCTGATTCCCTGCTCTTAATCATGTGCGTTTGTGGACTGAACGCTGAGTGGGCTTTAGCCGTGGAGGAGGAGAGCAGACCCATTTCTGATAGCAGTATTTTCACAATCATCTAGATTGGTCATAAGATCAGATCTAGGGCTCAAGGATTGGGGGGAGGATTTTACTCGAGCTCCTTGTCTATGGCAACCACACAATGAATATGAATTATTCAATCTGTTGAGAGCAGTGTTATTTCTCTTTGACTTATTGTTGGTTTCTGCCATATTTTTGTGGACTG
This sequence comes from Lepus europaeus, assembly GCF_033115175.1. Classification (NCBI taxonomy): domain Eukaryota; kingdom Metazoa; phylum Chordata; class Mammalia; order Lagomorpha; family Leporidae; genus Lepus; species Lepus europaeus. The sequence goes on from NC_084829.1 coordinate 105,551,000, forward strand.
TACTGGAACGGGGAATTGCCTTCTCTGTGTTTGCTGTGTGTAGCAGACTCCATGGAACTTTGTGTCCATGAGCGTCTTTGGTCACTTTGGTGGTATTTGTTGAGGACTAGTGGTGTTGGTTAGCATGCCCAGCCCTGGCCACATGGCTGTAGGCCTTGTCCTTCTGCCCAGTGCAGACAAAAGAGGCTCCTGGCAGCAAAGATCCAATTCTGGGCAAAAGAGGAGAAACCTTTCTGATAATTAATGACCCACATGGAAGTGCTCATGCCTCAGTGCTAATGTAGGGCAGTAGAGCAACGCATCTTGGGGGAGGCTTCTTGGGGGGTCCAGTCTGGGGAATTTTCTGTGAAAGGCTGTGTCTGTGGTCAAATTTGAAATATAGCAGGCTCTATCTCCCTCTTGAAGATTCTTAATTATACATGGGTGGAACCAAAATGTCCTGCACTAAAAAGGCTGTTGTCTAACTCTGTTTCACCTGGTATTTTTCCATACATATTTAACCATGGAAATCTTTCAAAAAATAACACCCATTTCAGTGCCCCACAAGATCAGTGTTCTGTAGAATGTGCTTAGGGAGATGTCGCATGCAGGACTGTGGGTTTTCCTTACTCTGACAGTCTGTCTTTTTCCTCTCCTGTTCCTGTCTGTGAGATTGAGTGCGCAGGAGAGACAGGCGCCCTACAGTGAATACTGAGAAGCAGGGTGAGGTTGTCAAAGAGACTTACGAGAAGAAACCCCTTTGTTGGCAAACTGGTGAAATTATGGGGGATTATTCAGGTGAATGTCAGGGAACCAGAGTCACATGTGCTTTGTGGTGTCATGGTAAAGATCCCAAGTTCAGTTATTTAAGAGGGAACCACAGGTTGAGTATTTCTTATCCAAAATGCTCGGAACCAGAAGTGCTTTCAGTTTTGGATTTTGGAATATTTGTGTGTATGTATATATAAAATATCTCTTGGGGATGGGATACAAGTCTAAATATGAGATTCATTTGTATTTTATATACACCTTAAACAAACAGTCTGAGGGTAATTTTATACAGAATTTTTAGTGCACTTATGTTTTGATTGAAACTGACTGAAACCCATCACACAAAGTCAAGTGTGGAATTTTCCACTTGCGGTGTCATGTTGCACTCGAAAAGCTTCATATTTTGGAGCATTTCTGATTTTGGATATTTGGATCAGGGATGCTCAGCCTGTATTACTTTGTGACTTTTTTATTCCTTCTTTGAGTGCTGGAAAAATAAGTGAGGCAGAGACGCTGAATGTAAAACTTTTCTTTTTGTTTGACTTTAACTCCAGAGTCAGTTTCCATGAAGAACTCTTTGGACTTTTCCAGTGTCTGTTTTGACTAGAAACACAGGAGGATGGATTCTCTGGGTCAGTTACATCCCTTCGTTTTAGTGCTTGTCTTAGTTTCACTCTTACATCTATCTTTTCATTTCCACCATCCACCTATAGGTTCAGGACTTTATATCCTTTCCTCTCATTCATTCATTCATTCATCTGTCCATTTATTCATTTCACATGGTTTGAGCACTGCTGTGTATGTGCTAGGCACTGAACAGGTGAAGATGAATGAGACGGGGTCCCTGCCTTCACGCGGCTTTAGTGAAGCTTCTAGATGCAGAACTGGATTCCAGTCTTCCTCGATTCTGATCCTTCCCTCTGGAGTAACAATTCTCATATCTCTGATCCTGTCACGTTCTGTTGAGGAACATTCTGGAACTTCTTATGATTGGTGGAATAAAGATGAGCCTCCTCCCTATTTGCATAGCAGAATGCCAGTCAGGAGATTCCTGGTTCGGGCTCCACCAGTCCCAGGCTAGTCTCCTTTTCCCTTCAACAGTCCTGGGCACCTGGATGACCTGAGGACTTCTGTCCACCTGCGTCTTTCTGCCAGTCCCTGTCTGCTGCGCTTTCATTGTTCTTTCTCTCCTTCTCTTGAAGTTCCTCCTCTCCAGGTCCTTCAAGATTCATCTCAAACGCTGTGCCCTTGCCCACAGCTCTCACAGCTCTCCTCACCTCACCCTGACTGCAGTCTGCCTGCATGTGATGAGCCATATCCTTTCCGTCTTTTCCCCTGTGAGCAGGACCCTGTTTTACTCATCTCAGCATTCTTCACCATTACCTAGCACAGGGACCTGCGTGTAGATGTTTAATTGTTTCTGAAATCACAACCTTTACCTCCATCTATAACTACACATTCATCCAATGCATATATACATCATTAAAAGGAGCTTAAAAAGTTCCATTAGAAAACTGAAAATTAATTTAACATTACATTGTTTTTCTGCGATTTTGTGTAGTATGTGCTTATTCCTTTTACATATTGGAACCAAATTTTAGTTTATATAGAGAGATATAGATTTATTTGAGGTTAAGTCCTATCTATTAAGAGGAATATAGACTGTTTAAATTCTTGAAATTACTTCAAATCTATTTTCAGAAGAAAATTAGGTATAATTTTAGGTAATACAAAGATTCATGTAGGTGAATGGACTTCTATCATTTAATTGCATCTATCTTTTTAATGAAAATGAGTACAATAAAATTCCGTTAGTTCAATCTACTGCTTGGAGATTTTTGAAGGCTCTGTTACCAAGGTGGCAGACATTTTTAGTTGTGATTCTGGTACTTTTTAAAAGAGCGAACTTCTCAGGCACTTAGGAAGATCCACCCATGTGTGGATAGTTAATGTAATAATTACAAAGAATTCCCATCTATTAATTACAGAATATCTGGCAGTGCAGTGATATATTTGGCAACATCTTGTCAACTATTAATTCAAGTTAAGTACTTTTTAAAAAGAATAGCTGTGAGGGTTTTTATTCATTATAATGGCTTTACTCAATTCAAGGTAGTGAAACTTAACCAACTGCCGGGTTCCTCTTGGTATTCAAGGATAGTGGTTCATGTGTTCCATGTGAAGGGACATGGTGGGAGACACAGGTGCCTGGTCAGCAGCCTCTTCAGATTGCCTGTGGTTGACACTTAGCCTTTCCTTATGGCCCTAAGCACCAGTCATTTTAAGGAAGGCTTAGTTACATAGAGTATGTGCTTATTTTCTCTTATTTGATCCTCACCACAGCTACAGTAAGCATTGTTAGGCCTCGGACAATTTGCCCACATCACACAACTAGGATGGGCTATGTCAGTACTTCTTTGTCTCCATGTCTCTACACTCTGCCACACTGTCTTTCAAATAGTAACAACTTAGGTTGGTTTATCTAGACTACTTCATTTGCTTTAAATAAATCATCCCTTGGGATGGTCATAAGTGGGTCTGCCTGCTGTTTTTCTTTTATAGCAATCACTAGTTGTATGCTGTTCTTTCCCATCCCCTTCGATGTCTACTGTGTTTTATATTCACGCTTAAAAGGCACTCTGAAAATATTTGACATTATGCTACAGTGTGATCGGACAGTACTCTTTTTATGTCTGTTCTGCCTTCAATATGGCTGCTCCTAGGTTGCTCTAGCTATATTCCCAAGATTAGACATTAGCTAACTAGTGACCAGAGGCTCTGCCCCCCGACAAGCTTCCTCACTGGAATCCAATTCTCTCCTCAGTATGTTGCCCCATTCCTTGTGAAAATTTGTTCTTCAGAAAGAACCTCTCATTCTAAAGCATAAATCATTAATTACAAATATGTACTGAGCCTTCTTGCTTTCAGGGAATTTGTATTTTAATGGGTTATAAGCAACATATAGTCAAAGAAATGACCCTCTACTGGTAGAATTTCATCTTAGTGGGTAACTGAGGGATAATTTTTTGAAGCAGGCTATTTTTTTTTCTTTTAAGATTTATTTGAAAGGTAGAGTAAAAGAGAGAGAGAGACTGAGAGAGAGGAAGAGACAGAGAGATTTTCCATCTGCTGGTTCGCTCCCCAAATGGCCACGGTAGCTGGAGCTGGGCCAATCCGAAGCCAGGAGCCAGGAGATTCCTCCAGATCTCCCACGGGGATACAGGGTCCCAAGCACTTGGACTGTCCTCCACTGCATTCCCAGGCATATTAGCAGGGAGCTGGATCAAAAGTGGAGCAGTTGGGTCTCGAACCAGCACCCATATGGAGTACCAGTTCTGCAGGCAGTGGCTTCACTTGCTGCACCACAGCGCTGGCCCTGAATCAGGATATTCTTATTGGTACTCTTGAAATTATGGATGCAGATACTCTCCCATTTACATGGAAAGCCAGACTTATCCATGTCCTGTTGTGATCCCTCCTCCTTAAAAAAGAGTATTGTTAGCTTGTGGTTAGAGTAACTGCTTTCTGAGATCCAAATATTATGGGTTCTGTCTCATCATTTGGTGTTTTAGGAGCACTAACTGGTGCAAGTCTGGACAGAAGGTTTGCACAGATCCATGTCTCACAGTCATGAAGAAGGAAAAGCTTACATTGTGGGACTTAACTTGAGTTTTTAAAAAATCAACCAACAAATATTGATTAACTCTTTAGCTGTCTCCTCAAAAACACCCTGGCCTTCTGGATTCCCTGTTCTCTGTCTGTTGGCATGTCACTGGCATGTGCTGTGGGAGTGTGTTTAGTCTTTGCTGTGGAGGAAAGGCCGTGTGGATGGTGTGATCTCATAGGCTTAGAAAAGTCATGGTCTCGAAGGTATACTGACCGAGAAAGGGCTCTCCCGTCACATGGCCTCCTCGTCTTCATCCGGGCTTCCTCATGCATGCGCTGTATGTTTTGGAGCCTACTGGCTTCTGCGTTCACTTTTCCCACCTGCACAGCGGGGATAATGTTAGTACCCGGTGGTTGTGTTAAGATGAGATGATGTTGACATGAACCATACTCTGTACCTGGCACCTACTGAATACTGAATAGTAACTAGTTATGGTTATTTTCCTTTTGGTCCAATGATCCAAGTTTTCTCTGGATCTCCTTGTGTGTTCACTTTTAAAGCATAGGGGATTACAGAGCCACTTTGGGGCGATTCTGTAGAGACTTTTAACATGGACCATCATAAAGTCTTTGGAATTGAACTCTTCCAAGAAGGAACTTTTTCTTTACAGAAGAACTGCTAAGAAAGCAAACTCTAACCCTGGTTTCTTGCCCACCTTCCAGGCTGGGTCTTTATTCAGTCCTTAGTAAAGTGGTTCCATGAACTAGACTCACAGTGCTCGCCCTGAGGTGCTTTTGTTTCAATGCTTGGGGAACACAAAGGCATCTCCTCAGAATGCTTTGCAACCTGTCATAAATAGAATTCAGATTCTGAAGTGATTGTCTGGGTGGGTGCATCCTGGGAGCTGTTGGAGGAGATAAATATTATCAGCAAGTCCTTTCAGAATTCTTCCAAGGTCTTATAAACACCCATGAAAAGTTAAAAATCTGAACTACTGTTCAGTTGCTTGGAGTTGGGTAAAGCCCTCCGAATTTTCCTTGGGATCTGGTCAGTTAAGCCAGTGTATATGTTTACAGCGCCAGTTCAAATGTTCCAAGAAGATCACTGACCAGTGGTCATCTTTATTTTCAAAAGTCACCAGATAAGACAATTTATCCAGCAGCTTCAGCATGGTGTTCCAGAAATGGTTGATCTCACAGTTCTCTGTGCTATAGTAAATAAATACAATTTTTGATTTCATCTTAAAGTAATTAATCTGAACTTTTCCTTCTGGGATGTAAAGTAGAAAAAAATGTTCTGTAGCTCTTTGAACATTAGATTGGAAAGAAAATACCCTAAACATTCTGCCTAATTATATCCTAAAGAGGTGGTGTAAATTTTTCATGATTAATTGAAACATGCATATTTTGACTGATGCATATTTATATGATATTATAATATGAAAATTTTATCATGTTATGCAAACTATATGCTTTGGGATGTGATTTAATGCTGTAAACATCATGTGTTTGTTGTTGCATTGTTCATTATGAGAAATACACAGGTTAATGACCATAAGATAAAGTAATACAAAAATCTATTTTGTGAATCTTTGAGAAAATATCAAGTTTGTAATGGCACAGACCTTTAGCCTAAATATTAAGATAGGAAATCAGGCTTTCCCTAGTTTGAAGCAATATTTTTCTTTAATACAAATTTTTAAAGCAGATCAAGCTGGCAAAGCTAAAGGACTGGGGACTTCTACTTTGCTGTTGTAAGCATGCATGAAATTACCAGGGTTCAAATGAAAAGAGAGCTGGGTGAAATAAACCCATCCCTTTGGATCTAAGAATTTAGGGGGAGTTCACTTTTCCAGGAGTACAGCCATGCTGTTTAGGATGGGAGTACTGTCTCACGTCTGGTAGCAGCATTTTGGGCCAAATTTGGCTGACAAATTAATGTATACAATTGCAGTCCACTTTTAGTTTCTTAAATATAATATTGATAGAGATGACGTTTTTAGCCTTGAATACCTGAGATATCTTAAAATGTTTTCTTGAGCTTTTGGAATAACCCATCCATCAGACTCTTCTTTGGATCATTAGCTGTTGATAACTGTTTGATGACAGAAAGGAGAAATCTGATGGAAATTTTCCAAAGTGATTGCCTTTGTGAAACAAAATTTGTGAAAAAATGGATGGGAATATTCATTTATCTGAACAAGACAGATGCTGGTACCATTTTCAAGTTTTCAAACTTCCAGGTCAAAAGTGCACATTTATTCTGTCTCATCGTCTCATCCTGTTACTTTGTAGTAAGAATGGCTTACAAAAATAATTTGTTTTGAAATTTACTGTTTTGTTTATTTGGTAGGTCTATTGTATAAGAAAGCATTCATTCTCCCTTTAAGCAATCAGTGGTCCGGTCTGGTGAGGATGGAACGAGGTGTGAGAAGGACCCGGGAGCTGCCTTCTTCCCTATGCTACATTGCTCCACGCCAGGCCCTGGTGGCTAGGCCAGGTGCCTGCCTTCCAATAGCTTTGCTGCCACCCATTCTCAGCTCAGTTTAAATTCATTAAAAAGAGCCAGGACTTAAGAAATCTTATATTTTGTTTCCCAAATCAGGCCATTTGAAGGAATAAATAACAAGGGAACATAATACATGTTCTCAAATGACTTTTTGGGAAGTGGATCTCCTCATTAAAATGTGAGACCAAATAATTTCCCCATAAAAATGTTTTTCCTTACAGATTTCAAGCTTATAGCCAAGGATCATTCGTGAGCGTTTTGCTGTATTGTCTTCTTTTTCAGGAATTTATGATTTCAAAGCATCTTACTGATTAGGAAAAATAGAAACTATTAATGCTAGTTAGTTTAGTAGTGATGGTTGTTATTTTTAAAAGATGTTATTTCTAATATAACTGAAGGAAACCCTTCCATATTCCAAGGTAAATTGTATAGTTCTGTTGATTTTTTCAAACCATGTAAAATGTCTTGACAGAAGCCGTATTCAAAGCCATATAAAATATAAATAAAAACTTTCTTTGAATATGACAAATGATTAAATGCAGTAATTGACACTTGAATTCTTATTTTGACTCCATTTAAAGAGTTTTGCTATCAAAAATGTTTGACTAACATCAAAGATCATTTTTAGGCTCTTTCATTGGATAATTAACAATAGATCACAATGTGTAATTTGTGAGATAGAAAAGGTCATTAAAATGACAATATTTATTCCATTAAGGTAAATAAAATGCTGCACGTTGCTGAGTGATGATACTCAGGGGAACAAAGCCGTATCACTGCACTACAAATTAGTTTGCTTCTAATTTTGCAGGCTGATGACCGTACTGCCTCAAACCAAATCTTTTCCCTGGAAATGGAATGATTGCATGACAGATTCTGTGAACCATGAATATGTCAACAACTCATGGACCAGGCCTTGCTTAGCAATTAGTCTTTGGAGGATTTTATTCAGAAATCAGACAACACTGTTTCAGAGCTTGTTGGGGATTTTGTGATTACAATTCATGTCTGGTGCATAAGTCTGAGTTAGTACCAAAAAATTTCCATAAAAGAAGAGATGTGGCCAATAGTGCAATAGTGGTGCTCTCTCTCTCTGTCTCTCCCTCACACATACACACACACATTGTCAAATGAAGGACAGAGAAAACTCAAGATACAGCCAAAGGTCCTAGAAGGCAGCAAGGAAATATTTCTTGGACTTTTACTTGAGGTCTCCTTTTATTTTCCTCCAAAGAGCCCAGTGTTTCCCAGAGTTCATTTATTTGAATATCAACATCACAAATTTTGGTATAATTTCTTACCACCTGCACCATTCTTTACTCAATACATTCTATTAAGTGCCTTGCTTTGAAAGCCCTGTTTTAAGCAGTAATATTTGTGACATCACAGGCTCATTGTGTTAGCATTTGTTTTCCTTATCCTACAAAGGAAAAGCAATGCAGCATTTTAAATATTGGAAATAATTGCATTCTATCTAAAATCACTCTGAGTGTTCCCTTAACATGGGTGTGACAGTTCCTCCAGGAGCTGGGAGGACCACCATCAGGCTGAGGATGATCTGACACCTGTTACCTCCCTCCATCCAGAGGCCAGGAACCACATCACAAGGAGGAAAGTGTACACTGGGCCTGCATCTCCCTGAGGACGGCAGCACTGGAAGGCTGTCTTGCCGGAGACTGCTCTGTGAGCCAGGCACCCTTTCCACTGCCAGGACCTGGCCCCTCACATCTTGCCCTTTTCGACTACACATGTCATTTGGGTAACATCACATTGCAAGAGTGAACAACAGCCACTGCCTTTTAACAGGGATAGGGAACACGCGAAGGTGCAGCCAGGCCCCTGACTGTCAAGCTGCACATGAGGGCATCACATCTATAGGTTAACACCCTACATATCATCCCACCTAGTGCACAGCTTGTAGGTTTTCAGCAGAACGTTTGAGGAAACAGGCCATTTATTTTGCAAGCGTCATTACTAATAGGGCTGGTTTCACTGGGCAGATTAAGCACTTTTACTAGGCTAAGAAGCCCCAAGAACCTTCATGGCTCTGTAGTCATCCTCTGGTTTTTAAGTCAACGTGTTTCGGAAATTTGGGAAGTCCTTCCCCCCCATCAAAAAAAAGCCAGAGAGAAACAAACAAACAAACAAACAAAAAACCATGAACCCTGTCCCACTGCCCCCCAAAACTGGCTGTTCTACTGGGTCAGAAAATGGTGAGATCTGGAAACAAATAGCAGACACCGTCAGGCTCAGGGTGTGTCTAAGTTTGAAGGGATGTTTGCTTCTGATATGAACATTTTTCTTATACTTTTATTATAGAAGATGATGTGTCAAATGTACAAATAATGTGTGCCTGGTGCCAGAAAGTGGGGATCAAGCGCTATTCCCTGAGTATGGGAAGCGAGGTGAAAAGCTTCTGCAGCGAGAAGTGCTTTGCAGCGTGCCGACGAGCCTACTTCAAGAGAAACAAGGTAAGAGCACCTGGGAGAGGCGGCCGCCGCCTGCCCCGACGTGTGCGCATGTGCTCCTAGCTTCTAGCCACCAACACTGCGCACCTTGTACTTCCGTGTGTTTTTCCTCTCTGTTTTGTCCATTCTCTTCCCTGTCATGCCTAACCTTTTGGAATAAAGAATCCCCTTTTCATGTGTAACCTGTTCGTCAGTTTCTCTTGGCTTGGCGTTTGAGCTCTGAGAGGGTGAATGAATCTGAGGAGGACACCAGGGTCACAGCTGGTCTCCTAGTCGTCAGTGTCTTCTCAGCAGGAGAGCGCGCAGTCTAGAGTTCATGGAATAGACGTGGTAGAGATTTCTTGTAAGAGCCGAGAATCTAGCCACGGAAGCATGGCCAGGAAGCTCTTAGTCCACTCACTCTGATTCTTGTTCCCTGTGGGGTGATTGCTCTTGCTCTTTCCAAAATCTGACCCACACATTCTAGACAAGAAAAATGTCAAGTCTCTCTGGACACCTTACGGGAAAGTTGACTGATAATTGAGACAAGGTGAAATGATGAACACATGAACCAACATCACTCACACAGCACGCATTTGTGAGAAGCATGGTGGGTAAACACAGGAATAGCCATAGTTATAGTTTGTTTCTGTGTATTGTGAAGTTACCTTTGAGTCTGCAGTTGTCTGATTAGAACAACAGTAGCCACCAATTGATGGGAATGGGATGCATGATGATTTTGTAATTTCACATACACATACACACATAACTGATTTTTAATCAGCTATTGCCTTTGGCCACCAAGGATTGAAGTCAATTGCTAGTTCTCTTAAGTTTCCTTATTTCATAAAAATCGTCCATGTTTTGCTAAACATTTCCATAAGACAATATCAAAAAATATGTCCTTTTGTGGAAATAGTTATTTTTTTTAAAAAATGTATTTGCAATCCTGAAATGCTGATCATGGGCTCACTGCATTGCAAGAAGCACTGTTGCAGCAAATTTGGGTCACATTCATTCTGCCAAGAAACATGATGTTGAAAGAAGTGGACTGCAGGATTCAGCGAGGTGGAGTTTTAGTAACAGTCTCTAAGAATTAGGCTCATAATCTTCACTGGAACAGAGAGGCAAGTAAGGCAATTGTTTGGAATTCTTTTGGGACATTCAGCAGGCGAGTTCACTTGCCCTGGGGAGGGGCCAGAGTGGCTGGGGAGGAGGGTGGGAAGAACGACACATGGGAGACACATTTTGTTTTAATATAGAGGGATTAAAATGATCTCCAAGACCCCGGGGCTCCTGTTTTGAATGTTGAGCACTGGGGTAACAATCCCAGGAGTGGGCCTAGCTCTTTCTTCTTCAAAGCCCTACTTACCACAACAAAATACTTTGCATTCCATCCCAGAATATGGCTATAGAACAGGGCTTTTTGTCTTTCTATAATTCTGAAGGGTTATGGGTCTGAATCTTGATGGGCTTTGCTTGTAGTGAATAAAATCAAGCAAGATGGATTTGTCACAAACCTGGTGACCCATGCTCCATTTGGAGAGAGAGTTTACTTTATAGTGTGCCTATGGAGAATGGCACCCGATTCCCTTTGGAAAAATAGTCCAAAATACGTATTTGCATCATTATAAAATTTCAGGTCAAATGGATTCTAAACTTCCAGAAGCATGTATTTTAGAAAAATAGTTAACTGGGAGCCAAGCTAAGAATTAGTTTTTGGAATACTTACATTAGGTAAATTCAGCAGTAGGAGGAGGAATGGTAAATTCCACTCCCCCTCAGGAGCAATTGGGGTAGATCTTTGGACATTTTGCGACACCTGGGAGTTGTAGTGGTGTGCTGTTTAGCAGTGACTTTGTGGCTGATCCTAGGAGCTCATTAGTGCACACACAATCCCTGTCTTCTTTGCAGTCTTCGCCTTATTTGTGTATTCTAAAGCTGTGCCATGCTATACCTTCTTTTTTTTTTAATAGAGAAATTCATTACCTGCTGGATTCTTTTTTTTTTTTAATTTTATGAATATTATCTCGGTGACACTATTATATTGTATTACAATAAACATGTACAGCTGCTGCATTTCTGTTAACTGATAGGACTTTGTGGTCATTGCATGTAGGATTTGGGTTTCCTAATGGGTTGTATTAGATACCCGTCTCCATCCTGCCATTCCTCAGAACTGCCGTTAACAAGCCTCAGGATGTTTCCTACTGAAGACAACAGTCCATAGCTGCTTCTTGTGTCTTTTAACACAGTCCTTAGTCCTCATTATAAAAATTGTAGACTTACTCTTAGAAAAAGGGCAAAATTTTTCCCCTCCCATTGCAGATTTTTCTGCCTAACTTCTGCAGTTTTAAATATTGAGAAGTGAATAGGAAACAGAGTGAATCATGTGAGTACAGACTAGAATTTTGTCTTAGGTATAATGTAGATTTAAAACAAAAACATGTAAAATTAACTATGCTGTAAATTGTGCCTTATAATGACAGCCTGTTTCTTGCTGGATAGCATGCTGGGATCTAAAAATGGTCTCTAAGTTGAACTTGAATTGCATGCATAACTTTACAAAGAAAAGTCCTAGTAGAAAAGGTAGCTAATTAGGAGCAGTCTTCAGCTGACCTCTGTTTTGTGTCTGAGCAACACCTGCATTTGTGAATGTAAATGGAACAGCTGTGCTGTGGTCCGTGTGCTTTCCTCCCCACAAATGCAGGAATTGATTTGCTGCTAAAAACAGGACAAAAATAGCCCAAGTCTCAATATGAAGGCCCACTGAAAATGGACTCCTTAAATTTCATTTGCTTCTCTGACCTTCCTTATTCTTTGGGCCTCTGTGTCTGTTTAATGAGCTAGGTTGAAAAGTGCTACCTTTATCTCTCACAAAACTTGGCACCACGAAGCAAGGTGGGATAGACTGAAGGCAAGTTAATGGAGGATGGCATGTAGGTTGTATTTGAAAACCGAATTTAGAATTTTATTTGAAGAGTTGTTTGGATGGCTACCAGGATGTAGCCTTTCTTCAAAATGCTTCCACTAAACACTGCTGGGAGAGGCCGCGAATCGCAGCTGTATTCACTTAAGGCATCTAACTACTAGTTTACACATTTCAGGATGTTGGCTCTGAGAAGCGTGTAGTGTTAATTCATAATATATTTCATAGGATCCTTATCCCCAAAAGGCCCAGTTGCTGGCTCAAATGTTTTTGAAACAGTGGGTAAGAAAAACACTTACATAGTCTATGGGCACTGGATGAACGATGAGATGTCAAACTCATTGTTTGAGACACTGGAGACTTCTCAGGGTTCTAATAGTGAGCTCTTTCCCCAGACCCCTTTTGAGGCCACAGTAGGGAGGGACTTGAACACATTTCAGGCTTGGTGATTCACCTAGCACTTGTAGAGTTACAGACTCTTCAGTGGTTTACAAGAGATGCAGAAACATTTAGTCCAACTTGCTAATACCAGTTTTACTTTGCAAGATGAAAGACACTTAAAAATATTCTTTCCTAAGGGAATAATGCCTTGAAATCATTATCCCCCTAAAAAACAGAGTAACAAACAAGACCGCAAATAGTAGTCATTTTCAAAAGACCTATGTTTGATCTTTTTTTCTTTTTGCGTGGGAAATATCCTACTATCTAAACTAATAGCCCCACACCAAGCAGGAAATCAAAACTCCAGACAAACTGCCAACACAGGCAGTATAAAGGATGGTCATTTGTTTTTATCAGGTCTCAAGAGTTCTTTTTGGATTGGTAGCATTAATAGTTTAGTAAAAAATAAAAATTCCTAAGATCACCAAAGTTGTGCTTCCTTGTTTTTAGTTTTCCCATAATTTGGAACAAGAATAGAAATTCTTGTTCAGTGTCGTAATGTCGCTGCTCTTCAGTAGACCTGTGTGGATAAGAAATAAGGATATGTATGTGTTAAAAATAAAAGATATAGACAGAAAAAAATTTCCAAATGATGCCATTATGATTTTCAGCAATTTCTCATGTATTTTCAACAAGCAGACTGTTGCATAATAAGCATTTCTTTTACTTCCAAACTATAGCCCTGGATACATAGTGGTCCTTTCGTAGAAGAGATCTCTTTTGGAGGCAGTCGGTGCTAAGTAGCACGTATCAAGTTATTTGGAGTTAAGTTTTATTTAGACAGAAACTACATAGTCTTTTCATTAAACTTGAATATGTCTACGGATAGATTTCTCAGTTTTGGCTTTAATTATAGTAGCTGGTAGTGGATAAAAATTATGTGACAGTTAATGTGTTCATCTAGTGATTGACCTATGTTTTTGTCTTTTAAACACCTGCAAGATTTGGTTTGTCAAATGACTACCATTCATGAGGATTTAAAGAAAGACAGTAAGAAATGACTCGCAGTTAATGTCCCCTGACCCCCTGAGGCTCAGGCCACAGACTCGCTGTGGCCAGTTTCTTGCCACTGCCTTTGGTCTACAAGTAAACGCTCCCAGGGAGCCCCAGGGTTCTTCCTGTGCATTCGGCTTTGTTTCGAATCGGGCGCCAGTGAGCCTGTTGGGTCTGTCTACCTGCACCTTGGCCTGCAGGATGATTTTCTTGGTTCTGAGGTGTCTGTTGGAACCATGCTTCAGGCCTGTCCATGGCCTTGCAAGGAGAGTGACCTCCTCCCAAGCTGATGACTAAATTCCCTTTTGGTTACAGCAAACAGAGGTGTCCTCAGGAAGCTCTGGGGAAAGAACAAGAAACCCAGCTGTTCTCTTGTTCTCTCGTATTTTGAAACATGGGATGGAATATCGATGAGCTGCTGCAGATGAGAGCCCATGAAAGGCAATAGCAGAGAAGGTGGAAAACATTTCCTTGGGAAATCCATTCGGGCTGGGGCTAGAGCAGGAAGGCTATGGCTCGTGATACAGAGTGTGGGTTAGTTTCAGGTGACACGCGGGCCCCTGAGGAAAGCTAGAGAGGGTTCCATAGCAGAGGTTCTCCAGGTGGAGTGGGACATGGCACCCTAGGAAGCCATCAGAGGTACAGGAAGAGGAGTGGGATCTTCATGTTTACCAAAGGATGAAAACCACCAGTCGAAGAAATACCTGATAGATAAATAGAATAGGGCAAGTGGGTTTGTACAGAAAGAAAGGCATAACAACCACCACTAATTTTTAAAAGCATTTTTATTTACATATTTGAGAGGCAGAAAAAGAGAGAGAGAGAGAGAGAGAGAGAGAGAGAGAGAGACAGAGGAGCTCCCCTTTGCTGGTTCACGTCCCAAATGCCTTCAATGACCTCAGGCTGGGGGCAGAAGCAAGGAGCTGGGAACTCAATCCAGGTCTCCCACACACATGGCAGGAACTGAGTTATTTGAGCCGTCATTGCTGCCTTCCAGGGTCTGCACCAACAGGAAGCTGGAGTCAGGAACAGAGCCAGGCATTGAACACAGGCACTCCAGTATGGCTGCAGGTGTCTTAATTGCCAGGCCAAATGCCCTCCCCACTTCTAGTTCTTAATGGGCCACATTTTGGGAGATTGTGGGGTGAAATCTGAATAATATTATTTTAGATTAAATGTGAAAGGAGGATCAAAACTCTAAATAGCTTCAAGCCTCAATGTGTGTTCAGTATTTCTTTTCCATGGGGAGGAAGAGGGGGAATTTTTCATGGATCTGAATCCATACACCTAGAAATCAATACACAGGGCTATTGACATAAATGCTACAATGTTAATTTTCAGACACAGTAAATCTCTGGCCATCTTGCTGGTGATAGCTAATGCTGTTCACTTAAATCAAGTTTTTCTCATCTGAACTGCTGGTAATTATCCAATCCATCTAAAAGGCACGCTCCCTTTTAACATTAACCACAGTGTCAGATTGCATCAGCCGCACGGTGTTCTGGTGACTGCTGCTCCAGAGTGATGAATGTGTGTGTTTGGAGTTCATAGTCCGACTGTCTGTTTGGGCAGTGGGCAGTTCCATGAAACAAATGAATGGGAAGGGATCTATTTATTTGGAATGTACGTTCTTCTTATTGATCCAGTCAGTAGCATTGCCAAGTTTCTCACCTTGCTGCTAACAGTGTTCAGGTTTATCTGAACACTGAGCATTTAAAGGATTATCTCATGGGTCTTTTGATGTGTGTCTCCCCCTGTAAGCTGCATTCAGCAGAGTCACTCTTTGCGGCTGACTTTAAAAGGAAGGTGTCACGAGTCTTTATTAATAAAGACCAGAGGAGGAAGAGGGTTCTAAGAGTTCTTAGTGAGCTGTCCAGAGAATCCAGGAGAGGAAAATTGTGTATTTTCCTGGAGTTGTGGTTATGCTCTATTGATTCACGTGTTTTGTTAAAATCGTTAAGTATCTAAAGAACTGCGTGCATCAGAGGAAAAGTGGCTTGTCTTGAGATATTCTTAGGTAATAAATTGGGTCCAGAATTTCCCTCATACATGTTTGCAATGTCTGATCTAAAACCTGGTATACTTGAGGGCCATATGCAGGAAATCTCAGCTATAGGCATGCCTGTGGTCATTTTTATTTTTCTTCCACTTCAGGACATCTAGGTAATTTTTGTATACAGAAGCAAACGTGTGAGCAGAGCAAGCCATGTGTTCTTCTTTGTTCCTTGAGCTCTTTGCTCTTTGTTCATTCCTATGATCACAGATTAGGATGGAATAAACACAATCTTGCTGCAGATGGCTACTTAGTTTCTGCTTCAGCAGTTCAGCCTGAGAATGGGAAATTCTCCGTGTTACAATCCACTCTTAGGGTGGCTGTGCATACAGTGGAATCTAATGTCTGCTGACGGACTGCCTGTGGAAGCTGCAAACATCAGTCTACTGCATTCTCTGTGAACACGGGCTCTGCGCCAGAGCTGGACACTATTGCAAGCCCTAGAAGACAGATCAATGGTTTAATGAGTCCATAAAAGATGCTTGAACTGTGCTGCAATTTACAGAGCACTCTAGTTAAATGAAAGTCCTGTAGTCTTTAGCAAAGATGGAGATAATCAATGGCCAGGGACGGAAGCCAGTGTCCAGGAATCACACCCTCCCAGAATCTGTGCAGTCTCCTTGCGAACAGCCGGACGGTCAGATTCAGGCTTCATTGTTGATATTTGTTCAGTGTTCAGGGGCTGAATGTGGCCCAGAGGTGACATAATCTTCAGTCGTGTTGCTTCTGTGAGGACTATTTTTAAGCTATGGAATATCGTTTAAAATAGCTTTTCTTTAAAGTGACAAGATTAAGCTCAAGAATTATATTTATTCTAACATGTAATATCTTTGTAAGTCATCATCATGATGAAAAGCAAATAAGAGAATAAAATCCACTCCTGATTAAGTCCTCAGAATGTCAAATTGATAAAGTTGGAGAGCCCTGATTAATCCTCCATGGTAAAATATTTCTCGTCAGTTTGCTATTAGTTAAGGGTTAACCAGTCCTATTATAAATTAAGATAAAATATTTTCTGCCTAATTCATATTCGAATAGAGGAAAGTGTACTTAGTAGATATGAATGTTTTACTTCCAAATGTGCTTTGGAAATATTATACTGATTTATGAGCAAGCTTTGGAGGCATGTGGGAGAATTCCTCCGTAAATATGTTGAAATGTATTTAAAAGTATTTAACCACTTTTGACCATGGAAAAACTGCTGCCTTGACTTTGAAATGATTGTTTTTCCATAGAAATAATGGAATTTGTGACAAAAAAAAAAATCAAAGATTTTTGCTACACAGACTTTAACTTTTCTTAATGTTCTTGATTAGCTCATTGGCAGTTAGAACTGGATTCTGCCCTAGTGAGTGTATTTTGGGAGCTCTATGGATCATAGGAATTTTAAGGTGTTGTGCCTGCTAATCTCCTTCACAGGCATTTTGCCAAACATTCCACAATAAAATGGTGATTTCCATATGGATCCAATAAACGCTATCTTATGATCTGTTTTGAAAGAATGATTGTTTATAGTACGGTGGGCAGTGATATGACTGTACATCCAATACTCTATTATAAGAGGAATCTTTTAAAAATTGTTTATTTTTTCACTTTATTTGAGAAACAGACAGAGACAGGGATCTTCCCTCTGCTGGAAGTGCCTGCAACAGCCGGGACTCGGTCCGGCTGAAGCCAGAAGCCCAGAACTCAGTCTGAGTCTTCCATGTTAGTGGGAGGCACTCACGTATTTGAACTGTCACCTGCTGCCTCCCAGGGGGTGCCATTAGCAGGCCGCTGGAACTTAAACCAGACACTCAGATATGGGATGTGGGCATCTCAGGGAGTATTTTTTTTTTTTTTTTGACAGGCAGAGTGGACAGTAAGAGAGACAGAGAGAAAGGTCTTCCATTGCCGTTGGTTCACCCTCCAATGGCCGCCGTGGCCGGCGCACCGCGCTGATCTGATGGCAGGAGCCAGGTGCTTCTCCTGGTCTCCCATGGGGTGCAGGGCCCAAGCACTTGGGCCATCCTCCACTGCACTCCCTGGCCATAGCAGAGAGCTGGCCTGGAAGAGGGGCAACCGGGACAGAATCTGGCGCCCCGACCGGGACTAGAACCCGGTGTGCCGGCGCCGCAAGGCGGAGGATTAGCCTAGTGAGCCGTGGCGCTGGCTATCAGGGAGTGTCTTTACCACTGTGCCAAACACCTGCCCCTAAGAGGGAGTGTTTGAAACCCTGACACTTTTCTGTGATTATCTGAAAGGATTGCATGTTTCATAAATTGGGTCAGTATAAATTGTGATGTCAAAGAAAAGGGGATTTTACCCAATAGGAGATAAAAGATAAGAGTCTCTCTCTCTTTTTTTGGGTTTTGTTTTTATCTAAGCTAAAAAGCAAACAGATGACCTTTTTATACATACATTTAACAATATAGTGAAAAGATAGATTGAACCCCTTTTATGTGCCAGGCATGTTTTAGGTTTGGTGCATACGTTATTGGGCAAGACAAACAGTCCCTACCTTAATGGGGGTTACATTCTAATGAGGGAGATAGGTAGTATATGAGCTTAAAAATATATATGTAATATAATTTCTTTTTTTTTTAAGATTTATTTATTTATTGGGAAGTCAGAGTTATACACAGAGAGAGGAGAAGCAGAGAGTGAGAGAGAGAGAGAGAGGTCTTCCATCTGATGGTTCACTCTCCAATTGGCCGCAGTGGCCGAAACTGCACTGATCTGAAGCTAGGAGCCAGGAGCTTCCTCCAGGTCTCCCATGCGGGTGCAGGGACCTAAGGACTTGGGCCATCTTCTTATTGCTTTCCCAGGCCATATCAGAGAGCCAGATTGGAAGTGGAGCAGACAGGTCTTGAACCAGTGCCCATATGGGATACTGGCGCTATAGGCCAGGGCATTAACCCACCGCGCCACAGCGCCAAAGTAGTGAGAAGTACTATGAAGAAAAAGCAGAGTGCTTCTTGGATGGCAAGTGGTGGGGTACCTTTTTTTATATCTGCTGATCGCGGCAGTTACCTTTGAGGAAGTTATGTACGCATAGAGACAGAAGCAAGTGAGAGCCCATTGTGTGAAGAACTTGTAGTGGAGGGCCCTAGGGAGGATCAGGAGTGACAGAGAAACAGAGGTGCTACGGCTAGCACAGGCTTAGCATTTCTGAACAGTAGCAAGAAGGGCAGAGGGTCTGGAACTGAGTGATCCAGGTGGTCAGGAGCCAGATCATGCAGACCGGAAAGGTGATAGCTTGGATTTTATTCTGAGTGTGGTGGCAACTGTTGGTAGCTGTGAAGTAGTGTGGGTGATACGATCTGATTTTTATTGTTGATTGGACTTCTGTTAAGGAAGTAACACATTTAAGATCCTGTATGCAGATGGGGATTTGGAGAGTAAGGAAGGCTGCATGCAGCATTCCTTTCAAATTTGGGTGTGTCTGGCAGTAGAAAACTTAAAATATCTTATTTGCTGAATTATTCATTAGTAGTTATGAAATATTTCCCAATAACAAAAGTGTGTTGGGCTAATTTAGTTTTGGGAGGGAAGGGATGTGTTAAGAGGAAAGGAACCAGGATGCATGGGTTAAATGTTCTGTCACAATGACTTTTTTTTTTTCCTGTGGGGTAGCTGGGGGTCTGTCCCCAACCCAGTGTGCTCACGCCCAATAGAATGAGTTCCTGTGTTCTAGCATTCCAAAAAAGTGTGAAATTCATGCTCATTACCTATGCTTACATCACCTGCTTATGCAGAATGAGGGACTATCATCAAGACAATGGAATGTTCTGATTAGCTTGGGCAAATCATGGCTTCCCTCCAAAGTTGGAGTTGAGCTCATTTTCCTCCAAAGCCCATGGACCACAGAATGAAAATCTGGGAAGTTAAAAGACGGAAGGTCTTAGAGGGATGGCTGGTGGTAGGTGCCCGCAGATGTCTGCTCGAGAGAGAGAGAGGTGATCTCATGACATTGTTGTATGAAGATGAATTCTTTATGCATGAAATGTGTCATTCCTTTCTACTTTAGTCATGTGGAATCCTAGTGTGGAGTGAAGGTAAAAATGTGGGTAGCGCTCATTAAAGTGTGCTTAGATGAATTACTGCTTCCATCCAAGACAAACTGTTCAGAAAAACCTGATTATTACAATGGTGGCTTTAGTATCAGGACTAAGGTACTCTTCTATTCTTTTTGGACTCCATAGAACATTAGAGTGCGCTGAGCTAAAAGAGATTGTGGTTAACTCAGCTAAATCTTACATATATATCCCTAGTTATGAAGAGGAACAATGATGCAGTTCAAGTAGCAGATAGCCCTATTTTTTTCAAGATTTATTTATTTATTTATTCAAAATTAAGAGCTACACAGAGAGAGAAGGAGAGGCAGAGAGAGAGAGGGAGAGAGGTATTCCATCTGCTGGTTAACTTCCCAACTGGCCACAAAAGCCGGAGAAGCCTCCTCCAGGTCTCCCACAAGGGCGCAGGGGCCCAAGGACTTGGGCCATCTTCTACTGCTTTCCCAGGCCACAGCAGAGAGCTGGATCGGAAGTGGAGCAGCTGGGACTTGAACTGGCGCCCACTTGGGATGCCGGCACTGCAGGCAATGGCCCCAGGATAGCCCTATTTATAGTGTCATCAGTGTAAGTGGCCTGGCAGAGGTTGACCAAGATCATATTAGATGTAAGACAAGTACTTTGGACTTGATGTATAATGGAATGAGGCTGCTGTTGCAGCCACACACTGGAGCTACTTTCCCTGTGGCTGAAAAGTGTTGGCTACACAGAAGGGAAAGGAGTGTTCAAGACAATTATGATCCAGTATGAGGCTGAATGCATTAGCTTCAGATGGCCAAAGGAGTAGAGGTCAGGAAGGTTACAACTTTGCAGTTGTTGATTAGTCTGCTTTTTAAAAAATTTACCCATAAATAGTTGTTGAGTCATTTCTATGTGCCAGACACTGTGGTAGTCATTGGAGTTACAGTGGCCAACAAAAACCTGGTCCCTGCCTGTCTGAAGCTTGCAGTCTAGTGAGGGGCAGTGGTTTATTGACATAATCATGCACCTGTGAAATTGCTGTGACACAGTGTCACAAGAGCCTCTGACACAGGGATTTGGCTGGTCAGAGGATTTGGGAACTTCCTTGAGAAAGTGGTGCTAGAACTGAAATCTGAAGGATGAATAGGTGTAAGTAGGGAAAGAGGGAAGGAAGAGCTGAGAACGTAGCCTGCGATTTCTAATTCTAGCCATGATTTACTCCTTCTTTGCTGATTTCAATTCCTTGTGAAGAAATGGAGCTTTACTTAAAATTGAGAAAATAGTTGAATGAACAGAATATTCCCTGGAATGATAATTCTGCTTATCCATTTGTAAATTTGTTCATTCATTCATTCATTCATTCAAACAACCCTTGGGGATTCATTGCTTGCCTGCTGGCCTCTCTCGACTTTTCACTCAGCTTCAGGGACTGCAGAGTTAGCACATTAATACTCATTCATTTCAGAGAGCATATTGACGGCTTGTAGCTTCTAAAGGTAGAAGCATTTTGTAAATAATAAAAATAGTAATGCTAACTATAAGAAATCAAGTGCTTTCAATTTTCAAATGTATCAGAAAAGCAATAATGACAATAGAGAAAAGATTGGGCAGAAATGATTTGATTCGAGAGAGAATGGTATAATTATCACCTGGTGAACATGGTTGAAAACAAATGAGATAAATCTTTTTGATAGAGCGAGCTACAGAATGGCCAGTACTCACCACCATCCACCCCTCCTTCTCTATCTCTGGGTGTGGAGAAGAGATATCGGTTTGTTATGTGTGTGTGTGTGTGTGTTTGTGTGTGTCTGAGAGAGAAAGAGAGAACTATGTGAGGATAGCCATGTACTCATTAATGCAAGGGCAGACAGGTGAGTTTGGGAAATGACAAATTCCAGGACAGAGACGTACTTATTCACACTCAAGTCCCCGACCTAGACAATTGTGATCCTGGTGGAAGCAGCACAGCATGTGTGCTGGCACGATAACAGAGGGCTCTTCTTGGTGTGGCGGAAAGGAAAGATTCTCCTCCCTTTCTTTGTATTCTTTGTTTCAGCCTGGTATCTAATTTTAGTGCCTAGGATGACAACTCTGTGGAAATGTAGTGACAAACAAATAGGCAGGTAAGGAATTCAGATTTTACCTCCCTGATCTTAACGGGGCAATGTGGACATGGATATTCTAGATGAGAGGTGTGTGTGGGGTTCTTCAGGACACCAAACAAAAGAGATGACCCTGATCCAAGCTAGCCACACAGCTGCACCTGCCTCGGGTGAGTGTGACCGGGGACCTGCAGTTCAACTGGAGTCAGAGCCCCTTCTCCAGTTCCAGGAGCTCCTGAAAACCACACATAGTGACAATCATTTCCAAAAGAGGCTGATTTTAAAACTGTGATGAAAATGGCTAACAGCAGGCTGAAGGTTAAAGTAAAAAACTTAAAAACCATAAAATCTGCCTGGAGGCTATTTAAGCAAACTGTTTTAGAGGCACAGATGGTTCATATACCTCTGAGCCAAAAACAAAAAGTAAAAAGGGGACAGTAAAGCTGGCGTGATTAAGCAGACAAGTATGAAACTTTTATTAGTACTAAAAAGGCATCCTTTAGAAAAGTGCAAAATCTGTCACAGGAAACTTGGAAGACCTGCGATGCGGAGAGGGCAAAGAGATGACATTTCACACAGCAAGCAAGGCCAGTGAGGACGCACAGTGAGCTGGTGTACCCTGGTTGTTGGGAGCTGTGCACTAAGGACCTTAGAAAACAAAGCAAAGGGAAGATGCAGGGTGGTGAGGGTTGGGTGTGGCTCCCCTGGCCTGCGTTAGCTTTTGATGCAGAGCCATTTTTAATAGGGATTTGGTGCCATGTACATGGTGATTTGAATCTCCAAGGAATCTCAGTGGAAGCAAATTTGAGAGGCTTAAGTGTCATAAATCAGAAGGGAATAAAGTCTGTTGCTGCTGACAGTATGAGGAAAAATTGTACACATCACCTGAGAACTAGGAAATCATGGGGGCAGGGGAGCATCCAGCCTCTTTTGAGGGACCTGGGTGTGTAGGTGCGATCCTCCAAGTCACTCCCTGTGCCATGCATGCATGTGCACGCACACAGATGTGCACACAAAAGCCTCTGGATTTGAGATCCGTGAGCGTCTCATAATATAGAGAAAATGTAGCCTGAACATTTTCAGTCCAGAGTTTGTAGGGTCACTAAATGAGAAGCTTCTTCTGAAGGGAAAAAAAAAAAAAAAAAAAAACAATAACAAAATTGCTGTGCATTTGCATTCAGTATACTTGTAGACCTTAATAAAAATGACCAAATACATAGTAGCTTTATATATTAAAAAAAAAAGGTAAGTTGTTTGGCTTTTCAGAAAATGCATGTAATTCACTTAGAGTTTGGCCGACTCCCTCGAAGGGACCCTTGAGGAAAAATAAACAACTGAAAACTAGGAATAAAGCCTTGCCTTGGATTAAAACCTGAATTAGAAGTGGATGGTATGCCTCAGAGTACAGCGGATTAGTAGCATATCATTCCAAGGGTGTATATTAGGAGTAGTGTCATTTAATATTCGAATTGCTTATTTGGAAGTAGATGACAGGAAGGAGAGGACGTTTGCTACTTTGCCCTAAACTGGTTTCATTTAAAAACTGACAGAGGAGGCTGGCGCCGCGGCTAACTTGGCTAATCCTCCACCTGTCACGCCGGCACCCCAGGTTCTAGTCCCAGTTGGGGCGCCAGTTCTGTCCCGGTTGCTCCTCTTCCAGTCCAGCTCTCTGCTATGGCCCGAGAAGGCAGTGGATGATGGCCCAAGTGCTTGGGCCCTGCACCCGCATGGGAGACCAGGATAAGCACCTGGCTCCTGGCTTCGGATCGGCGCAGCGCGCCAGCCGTAGTGGCCATTTGGGGAGTGAACCAACGGAAGACCTTTCTCTCTGTCTCTCTCTCTCACTGTCTAACTCTACCTATTAAAAAAAAAAAAAAACTGACAGAGGATTATCTTTCCCCCAAGAAAAATCAAAACAAACTCCATAGAGGGTGGGCATTTGGCATAGATGTTATTTAAGATGCCCTTGGCCCATATTGGAGTACCTGGGTTCAACACCTGCCTCTGCATTCTGACTTCAGCTTCCTGTCAATGCAGAACCTGGCAAGCAGTGGTGACGGCTTACGTAATTGGGTCCCTGCTGCCCACATGGGAGACCTGGATTGAGTTCCTAGCTGCTGGCTTCAGCCTGGCCCAGCACCAGCTTTGCAGGCATTTAGAAAATGAAGCACTAGATGGGAATGCTCTCTGTCTCTCTCTCTCTCTGCTTCTCAAATAAATAAATAGTGGGTGAAAAAGAACCACACAAACATTTACATACAATGAAATATTCTGCTCTGTAAATAGATAAATATACCTAGGCAACCTGACATCAGATGCAGCTCTCTTCATCCAACTGTCAGCACAAGGAAACAGAAAATTTTAATTTGTGTGCTACTTGAGGGGCTTGCCTTTCAGCATCCCCGGAGGGAAACTTGGTCTGGTTCATAGGCGGCTCTTTGTATTGTCTACCGAGAATTAAATTTAAACAAAAAAAGCTTTTAAGTGCTTGATTGCATTAAAGACAATTTTTAAAGCAAACAAAAGTATGTCAAATGTTTTGTTGAGAATCATGCTCTGCCTCATCTTCACAGGCAATGTGTAGTCCATTCTTTACCCTGATTTTTATAAGCAGCTAATGCTGAACTTCGAGAGAGTTGACATAGAGGATTAAAAATATTTTTCATTAGGTTCCAGGCTATACAAATATGGGATCCAAAAGCCTGAAAAGGTATATTATTGAGGACAAAGGAACTAATAATAAAATTAAAGAACCGGCGAAGGTAAATGTAATGAAAGTGTACCCTGCCTCTTAGCGCTCAGAGTAACCTTTGCAGTTGGCCACCATGGAGAAAGACTGGGTCAAACTCCGGCAGATGGTTTAATACATAGTGCATACATTAATCCACCGAGGCAGCCCTGGAAATGCAAGCAGGTTGCTAATGGTCCTGCATAGCAGTTGTGAGCTGCTCCTGCTCTTGCAGTTAGGTTTTCAGATGCCATGCTTCAGGGTTCAAGTTGATGAGTTCGTGGGTTGGGAAAACATGTTCCCTTTGTATTGTACTACACAGATGTTGAAGCACACTTCAGGGAAGGGTCAGTGGAAGAGAAAGAGAGGGAAAGTGGACTCACATCCCAGGTCCATGATTTAAGGTGGCGACTATCTTGCTTCTGATTGAAGTGGTACTATTGAGAGTACATGGAACATATGGAATCTGTGAATGAAGTGTGAAGGTAGCTGACACCAGTGCTATAAATCTAATGGAGCTTTGAACCTGACATCAAGTTAATACTGGTTAAACAAACACAAAGAATCCCCAATCTTATGGGCTGTTGGCACCAAGAGAGAGCCTTGTGCCAATGATTTTCAGCTTTTTTTTTTTTTTTTCATCCTGGATTGTTTAATAAAGTAGAAAAGAATATTGGCCTCTAAAATTCCAGGGCATTCAAACTTGACTTAAAAAGTGAATTAAAGGGCCATTAGAGCTGTTCAAGCCACTGCCTGCATCCCATATGGGCACTGGTTCAAGTCCTGGCTGCTCCACTTCTGATCCAGCTTGCTGTACTGAGCCTGAGAAAGCAGCAGAAGATGGCCCAAGTGACTGGGCCCCTGCACCCATGTGGGAGACATGGCTGGTATTCCATGCTCCCAGCTTTGGCCTGGCCATTTGGGGAGTGAACCAGCAGATGGAAGATGTCTTTTTCTGTCTCTCCCTCTCTCTCTGTAACTCTGCCTTTCAAATAAATAAAATAAATCTTTTTTAAAAAAGTGAATTAAAACCCAGAGAACAAATTATGAAGAGGCACACCGCTAGGCCCTATAACTTGTATCAGGGGTGAAGCTCATAAAGTCATTGGTATTTATAAATGTTTAAATCAGGACAACCAGAGCTAAATGGAAATTCAGGAAAAGTTGTCCCATTTACGGCATCATTTCACATTAAATAGGATTGGAGAAAAAAATTAAAGTGCATCAAAGTTATTAGAGGTAGAGCATAACTTAACATTTCTGTTCCCTCTTCCAACACAACTCCTCTCCTGATTGGAATCTCTTTACTCACTTTCTTTATATTTCTAATGCAAGCATTTAGCACTTATAAGTTAAATTTAACTCTTATGATTATGTAATCTGACTCTGGACAAGGCAGTGTGCCACAGGGTCTGGATATCAGTCCCTCCTCTCCAAACCTGGATGGTCAGTGGGGATAGAAAGGAAGTCAGTTGCTTCTACTTTGGTGTTGGGTTGTGAGACTGGAATAACCCTTTTTGTTACTCAGCCCTCTTTCAGGACAAGACTCAGACTCTTGGCTTGGGCCAGGGTGATGGAGCGGGTGGGTGAGTGAAAGGCTAGAGAGAGAACAAGAACGTGCATTCGTGTACAGTTGATGTCTGCAACAAATGCATGACTCAGTGAGGTCTTCTTAAGGAGCGGGGCCTTCTCTCAGCGCTGGGTGCCCATGGAACGCAGACAATCTGAGACATGGATTCTGTTTAGAAGAATGTCTGTCTCTGTGTGTCAGTTTTTCTGTGCCTGTGTGGAAGTCGACCTCGTGCTGTACATCTCTTTATTTACTTACACAGTAAGCATCACTGAGCATCCATAGAGCACTGGGATTGTTCTGTGGCTGGGATACAGAGATAAATAAGGAAAGGCCTTTGCCTGTTAAGGCTCTTACAGTTGAAGAAAGGAGTAAACAAATGATACGGAGGCGTACGGCAACAGATGTGGGTAAGAAGAACAGGGACGCTAGGGTGACTTTTACCCAGCCTAGGGGCCAGGCTCTATGCATGAGTGAACACATGCTAGTCCAGAGACCACAATGTAAACTCAGGAAATGGGATGGATAGAAAACCAAGCATGATGAGGCTCAAAGAGGATATGAGTCAGGACTGAGAGCTCTACATGTCACATATTAAAAACACGGATGCATAACCCTTGTTAGAGTGCCTATATTATATTTTAACATTTTAAAACACCACAAACCTTATAGGAATATTTGAAACATTACATGAGTTAAACAGTTCATGTCTGACATCATACTGACTTCTGATTGATGTATGAAGAATCTTCTTCAGCAGATGAAGGAGGCAGAGAAGTAGAAAATATAACAGTCAGTAAGGCCGGCGCCGTGGCTCATCAGGCTAATCCTCTGTCTAGTGGTGCCGGCACACCGGGTTCTAGTCCCGGTTGCCCCTCTTCCAGGCCAGCTCTCTGCTATGGCCTGGGAGTGCAGTGGAGGATGGCCCAAGTGCTTGGGTCCTGCACCCCATGGGAGACCAGGATAAGCACCTGGCTCCTGGCTTCGGATCAGCGCGGTGCGCCGGCCATGGTGGCCATTGGAGGGTGAACCAACGGCAAAAAGGAAGACCTTTCTCTCTGTCTCTCTCTCACTGTCCACTCTGCCTGTCAAAAATAAAAATAAATAAATAAATTAATTAATTAAAAAAAAACAGTCAGTAATGCAGAGCCTGGCAGACATGTGACGGGTATATTACCTATCTACACATTTCCTGAACTGTCCAAGCTTAAAGTGATACTAGAAACTTCTCCAATGTCCTGCTTTCACCAGTGAAACATCTGTGGCCCTTGCAGGACTCACACAGTGAGGGGCAGATACTACATTGACTCTGATGATGTATTCAGTACAAGAGGAGAATTACAACTGTAGTTATCCAAAGAGCAAGAGAAGCCAGTCTTCTTTATGATTAGAACACCAATATTAGTAACTGTATGTGTAACCTTTTAAAAAATGGCTTGGTATGCTGTTTTTCAAACTTTTATTTACCATGAACTGGTAGTAAAAAATACATTTTTCTTTGAAATTGAGTACACACACACACAACCTATTTCGTAGAATTTAAGTTACTTTGATGCTGATATTTTCTTGATTTTACCAGAAAGTGTCAACAGAAGACTTCGACACAATTATGTCACAACTACATACTGACTAAACTAACAATTGTAAAATGCATCATGATTTCAGAAGTGTTAAAATGGGAAAAATGGGCCGGCGCCGTGGCTTAACAGGCTAATCCTCCACCTTGCGGCGCCGGCACACCGGGTTCTAGTCCCGGTTGGGGCACCGGATTCTATCCCGGTTGCCCCTCTTCCAGGCCAGCTCTCTGCTATGGCCCGGGAAGGCAGTGGAGGATGGCCCAAGTGCTTGGGCCCTGCACCCGTATGGGAGACCGGGAGAAGCACCTGGCTCCTGGCTTCGGATCAGCGTGATGTGCCGGCCGCAGCAGCCATTGGAGGGTGAACCAATGGCAAAAAAGAAGACCTTTCTCTCTGTCTCTCTCTCACTATCCACTCTGCCTGTCAAAAAAAAAAAAAAAAAAAAGGAAAAATGTTGTGATTTTAGAACGCACAAAACTGAAACAAAAATTTCATGAAATAATACTTATTTTTCTATATAATTCACTGATATTTTGTTTCGTTCTGTTCTAGTCCATTAAAAAATTGATGGTTGGATTCACTCCTGGCTTGAGAGCCCAGTTCAAAAATACTAGATTAATAGCTATGTTGTCATTGTTATGGTAGATTAGGAGACCTTTAAGGTATCACTGCTGGGTTCTCCTTCACCTCAGCTCCACAGTTTCACCAAGTTAAACTGAGGTGTTATCAGTTATTCTAAAAATTCATTGTGGGCTCCAAATTGAGTGACATTTATCCCTTAAGATGCTCAGTAGCTGTTCTTTTATAAAAGCTTGCATTTGTCTTGATGCAGGACTGGATTGATCAGATAGTAGTAGGGAATGCTCAGTTTTTACAGTGTGCTACATCAAGTTCTTGGCTTAAGTGATAACGAATCAAAGAAAGGCAGAAGTGACTTGATGGGGGAAGAGGTAAGAAGGACAAAGCCAGGGAGGTAGAGGAGGTCCAGACAGTTAGGAAGGACAGCTCGTAAGCAGCTTCTCACTGTAATTCTGAGCCTGGGAGGGTAGAGAGTGGAATGGATGGATAGACTATCACCATCTTTGGCCTGGTTTTCTTTGTGTCACAATCTGAAGTCCAGGCTGGATCCACAGAACTGTGTTGCTAATCATGGCATAAGGCTCATCCTTTGCAAGGACTGGCCTGCATCAGGGGAATTGTTGAAAGGACAACCTGGCTACCCAAGTACAAATGGTGACCGAATCTATTTTAAAGTAGGCTGATGAAATGATAACTAAGGCCTCTCTGTTTCATAATTCACTACTCAAAGCCATGTTAGAGGTGGGATGGGTGGGGATGGAGTGGGATGTGAGTATGCGTAGACAGCTGTTTGATATTGGGATTCTTTTTTTTCTCTAAAGATGTATTTATTTGAAAGTCAGAGTTGCAGAGAAAGACGGAGAGACAGAGAGAGAGAGAAAGAGAGAGATCGATCCTCTATCTGCTGATTCACTCCCCAAGTGGCCACGATGGCTGGGGCTGAACCAGGCTGAAGCCGGAAGCTTCATCTGAGTCTCTCACGTGGGTAGCAGAGTCCCAAGCACTTGGGCCATCTTCTGCTGTTTTTCCCAGGCCATTAACAGGGAGCTGGATCAGAAGTGGAGCAGCCAGAGACACAAGTGATGGTTTTACCTACTACACCACAGTGCTGGGTGAGGTGGAGATTCTTCTTCTTCTTTTTTAAGATTTATTTATGTAATTGAAAGGCAGGGTTACAGAGAGACAAAAGCAGAGGCAGAGAGACACAGAATGGGGTGGGGAAGGTCTTCCATCTGTTAGTTCACTCCCCAAATAGATGCAACAGCCAGAGCTGGGCCATTCTGAAGCCAGTAGCCAGTAGCTTCTTCCATGTCTCCCATGTGGGTACTTGAGCCATCTTCTTGCTGCTTTCCCAGGCCATAGCAGAAAGCTGAGTGGGAAGTGGAGCAACTAGGACTTGAACCAGTGTCTATATGGGATGCCAGCACAGCAGCTGGTGGCTTTACCTGCTCACCCCAGTGTCGGCCCCAAGATGGGAATTTTTAAGCTTTTGTTTGAGTCATGTCCTTCTTTGATCATCTGCAGAAAGTTTAATTTGGAAGCTTTCCCTAGGGCACAGATACGCAGTCATAATTTTATAGATAATTTCATGAGGTTCATGGACTTTTTGAAATCCACTAATGGATCTCTTGAATCCACTTAAGTAAATGTTACTGGGTGTGGGAGAATTCAGCTCCCACTCTTCCTCTTCCAGAAATGAGGTTTCTCCCCTTCAGAGAGACGATGGGAGGTTTCTGACCTGGGTACCTGGAACAGGTGAAGATGAACCGTGAATCTATCAGCATGGTGGATAGCATGGCCAGAATGGGGGTTGACTGGTACTGCTTGGTGGCCCCAGGCAGATTTTTAGAGTAACTTCTCATGATAAACTTCATAGGAGCAAGGGAAGGAGGGATTCTGCCTCAAACCTGGAGATGATGCTCCTTCCAAGTGTAGGCTTTGAGAATCAAGTGACAGCCTTTTTCAGCAGTCTGTCCAGGACTTAGAGCAGCCATAGACCTCTCCAAACAGATGGCATTGAAGCCACACTCTGGTGAAGTGATGTAGAGAGTCCTCCATTTGCATTACAGAGACATAATGGGTGTGGGTAAGCTCTAGGTCTTAGTAAAACATTGCATTAGATAACATTTGCCACCTGGTAGTCCTGTCAAATGCATTTGAATACTAACAGAGCTCCTTGCCACCTCTGAAAGGAATTTAAACTGTCAGTCTATTAAATGTTCATCTCTAATATGAAATTTTTAGATGATGCCAACTTAGCTTAATCTACCAAGGCATCATCTCTTCATGTCCAGGAGGGCTGGTTAGGGGAGGTAATGATGCCCATTGGAGCTGCCTCTGCGCAGAAGCTTGGGATACACTGAACACAGCATGGCTTCTGTGGGTCACTGTGGTATTTGTCAGAGAAAAACATCACCATCCTCCCACTGCCTCCCACTCTCTCCATGGAAAAAAAGCATCATTCATGCGACCCTTCCAGTTGACACAGGAATGATCTCAGGAAGTTGTTTCTTTTGAGTTTTTGGAATGGTGCAAGTGTTGATGGCTCTTTCTACAGAGGTCTGCGATGCGGTGGGGAGAAACTATTGTCCTGAAAGCCTGCCCAGCACTGCAGATGGAAGGGTTTGCTCAAATACAGCAGCATCTTTGTGCTGCAGTTAGTGGTTTTGCTTTTTTTTTTTTTTTAAATTCCCTTCTGAGGGAAATCTGTGATTACATTTTTTTTCTCTGCACAGGTGCGAGAATGCTTTGCGCAAATACAAACATATCCCACTTCATGGGAAAATTTGGAAGTCATTTTCCTTCCATCTGTCTGAAGTAGACTGTGCTCTAAAACTAGCCACCCACCCACCCATTCTCCCACGCACCTTCTCGGTGACAAGGAGGAATGGCATTGTAAGAGAATGGAAAAAAAAAAAAAAAAAAGGAAAAGCCCAGAAGGCATTTAAAAAGATGGCTTATTAGTATCATTTGGACAGCTATGAATAACACATGCTTGCTTCTGGGATCCTTTATTTCCCCTCTCCTTGTTCCCATCCCAGTGTCCCTTTATCCCACATACTTTTCTCCGTCAGATTCCCTAGTGCTTGCTGAATCTGCTCGTTCTTTGATCGCAGATCATTTTCATATGTTCACAGTGAGTTCTCGCCCACGTAGGTCGTAGGTAAGCAATGTTCCTTCAGCAGAGGGAGGCAGCCCTGTTTCCAGAGGCCAGTGCAGCTGTACACGCTCTCCACTCAGACAATCAGAGGCCCAGCAGGGCACCTCGGAGCGCAGCTGCACAGCTCTGCTCCCGTGCTCTCCAAGGCACTGCGCCCTGCATGCGGATTCCAAGCTACATTTAACACAATTGCCCATCAGCACTTAGGAAGCAGTTACCACAGAAACCCAGCAGAGACCAATTAGTCACATGATTAAATTAATTAAAATAACCCAGGGCATCTGCCATCTTGCCTCTTTCTGCTATGGATAGCGCATGACCCAGACAGATCCGTGATTGGTTAGCAATGCTGTTGTGTTTCCTGATCCTAGAATTGCCTTCTCCATGCAAAAGGGGGTTCTCCAGATTTGCTTTTCTGTTCTCCAGAAATTGCTTGGGTTGTTTTTGGAAGATATTTCTCCCCTATGAGCCAGGCAGTATCAAATTTACAAAACATTGGATTTAATAAACAATGGAATTTGTTACGTTGTGGGGATGGGGGGAGAGGAAAGAGGATTTGGAAACATTTTCCGATTGCATAGTTGAAGACTTTTGAAAGTTTTTAAATTGAGGACTTTAAAAACACATGCCAGAGGGTGCTCTGTAATATGCATTTACACTTGATCTAAGATTTCTGTGGCAAGCTGCAGGAAGCAGACCACAGCTCTCCTGGTTAAAGGAGAAGGGAAGTTATAACAGGGCACGGGTAGCCTGTGTTAGAAAGTGGATGCTGTCTAAAGATCCTGCTCAGTGGCTCGTCATTTGTAAAAGGTGGAAATGCACACTCTGGAGCTAACCTACAAATCAGTGCTTTGTCCTTGATATACTGAATGACCTAATAATGGCCTCTCCAAAGTCTTCACGTAGTCAAAGGTTTTCAGTTGTACCAACATACTCTGCACCTGCGCACTCACACAACGCACACAAATCAGCTTACCTGTAATCTCATAGCACTCACAGCATCATGATTTTCATAGCCTCAGACACTTTCTGGAGACCCCTCTGACCCATCACACCTGAGAGCACACAGTTTGGAGGCATCAAATGAGGTAATGGCTTGGTTTCCCCATCCTGTTTTTTTTTTTTTTTTTAATTGGCTTGACAAAATGGCATGAATTAATTATATAGTTTGCCTGCATGAATTTGTGCCTAACAAATTAAGTAGCACAACCTCATCTATAAGCATTGACTCAAAGACAAGAATCCTGGTAGGATAAGAACAAGAGGTAAAGTGTAAGTGATTGGCTGTGATGGACATTTCCACAGCTATAGGAGCCAGGCTACCTTGAACTTCACTTCCTGGGTGAAACAGCCTCTAGTCAAACCCTGGAACAGATGGGTCCATCTGGCAGCTCTGAAGACCAGGGGACTGATAAAAGAGAGCCATGTGGTAATGTAAAAGGCTGTGGCCCAATAACATTATAAAATGAGCTTCAAAGGAAATTAATTGTTATCGTGTCATCAATAGCAGTCATAAGAATACATGCATTTGAAATGTATTCTATAATGCGTAAGGCATCCATATACTTCCAGACTTCAATTTAATCTCCCCTCTCTGATCTTTACCACCTCCTTTATTTAATGTATTCATATTTTGTTGGCATTTAACACTCTTTTTGTTGTTGATGCAAGTGACTGTTTTGTGAATAAATACAATATAAACACACATCAGAACTAAGACTAAGGTATAGAATATATGTTTTACATTTTAGAGTTTTTCTTTGAAGTCAACAGGAAAAGGAAAAAAAAATTTTCCTTGCATGCGTAATTAATGAACACATCTGTAGAGGTGATTTGAAAAGCAAAAACATGTTTTAAATGGAGATTTTAAATATATACCTAAAGGCAACTATTAGTGCTTCTGTGAACTGTAGGTTTGCTTTGTACAAGCAGAAATCTGCTTCTGCTATCTCCATATCAAATTTTTCTCAAGCTGTTAAAAATTATGTGGGTGGGCCTTGGGCTCAGTCGTTAAGATGCCTGCATTCCGAATTGGAGTGCCTGGGTTTGATACCTGGTTCCACTTCCAATTCTGTCTTCTTGCTAATATAGATTGTGGGAAGCAGCGGGTGTTGGTTCAAGTGGTTGGATCCTTGCCACCCACATGGGAGACCTGGATTGAGTTCCCAGCTCCCAGTTCATCCTGAGAGAAGCACAGCCATTGTGGGCATTTGGGAGGTGAACCATTGTGTAGGAGCTGTCTGCTTGCCTCTCTCTCTCTCTCTCTCTCTCTCTCTCTTTGTCTCTCCATCTCTCTGCCTTTCGAGAAAAAAAGATAAATACATAAATGTGGAAGATACAGTATTTGAAAACTTAACAGCTACTCTTGTGGGAAGGCAAGATAACCACAAATACAGATGCATCTGATATCCTTTATTTGTGTATGAGACTTGGTCAAAATAAGTCAAGGTTTTGGGAAGTTATCGAGTGTTTCAGTAGATGGACACTGAGTGCCAAGTTGTGAATTTGAAACAGGGATTTTGCTTTATTTATTCCCATTTTGTGTAGATGGTACTTGATTATTCATGAATTAAGCTTCTATACCAACACAGGGGGTTGCAGGGCGGTCATCATTGTTATTCTAAATTCTGGCTATTGTGGGGCCTAGATCAGTTATGCATGTCTCCTTGTAGTTTTTAGGTTATCCTTTGTCTAGTGCCATTATGACTTTTTCCATTATTCAGAGGAAGAACAGAAAAGTATGCCTCTGCATAATTTATAATCTCTCCCTTCTCCCTCCATTCTCCCACGATGCATCAGCATTCATTGTATATAGACTAGTAGGTAAAATTTTAAACTTTGGATGCTGATTCACAAGATCAATTCTGATGTGCTGCTGAGAACGACACATTGGGGAAAACATGACAAAGTTACATGTTGACAAAATATGTGATTATAAGGAAGAGTTGCTCCCTGTATTGACTTTTAGCCTTTTCATTTGATCTTGGTTCTATTTACTGACACACTTAAATTGTCAAAGAAATCAACTTCAGATGAGAGAAAATAAAATACTTTGGAAGTGAGTTTGTGTTTCTGCTATTTTCGGTAAAGACCTAGCTCTTTAATAGCAAAGGGGCAAGGAAATTTGTGCCACTGCAGGGTAGTTTTGCCATAAATCCTTTCTAGAAGGAGGCAGGGTAAAGTAAATAAAGTAAGTAAAATAGAATTAGTAAGTCGAGCTGCAGAATATCATGGCTAGCATGTTCAATCTAGCGTGCTAATTCATAGCACATAGGATAAGGAAAATTCCGAAATCACCCTGGCGGTATTACAGGTTGAGCACTTTTTACTTTATTCAACCAAGAGCTATGTGGTTGGCAGCCCTCATTGCTCTCTAAACTTTTACAGCTGTTTTTCCTTTTCCTAGCATTTGCTACTGAACATCACATATTTGTGCAGAAACTTATTACTCTATCTGTTATCATAAACGTTCCAAAAGAGAGCAGTATGTCCCTCGTTCACGGCTACAGCTCCAGTGTCGAAGACTGGATCCATCCTATAAAGAATTCTCGATAAATATTAATAGAACAAGAAAGTGAAGTAGGTCTGAACTAAATAAATTGGGCGTGGCTTTTTGAAACAAGGAGCATGGAGTGACATCTTGATTTGCTTACCACATTTAGATGAACTAAATGATGAGAAGAAACACTAGCTTCTAAGCTGGTAGATGGCCTTGTTCTTAGCATCAAGTGCTGCTTGCAGCTTTTGAGCCTGGGAATCCAGAAGGTGTGGAGACTGAAAAAGTCAGCACTGCACTAGTTGAGCATCTTTTTTGTTTGTTTGTTTTTCTTTCATTTCGCCATCCTTTAGCACAAGGACTCTACATGGACCAGAGGTGAAAACATTAAGATAGGATTTACTTTAGGAAACTTTAAAAAGCAATCATGAAATAAGAAAAAGATAGTCCCCAAAGACTGAGAGTTACCATGTGTTCGTAATCCTGCCTGGGGTAAATATATCCACGGTCTAAAGGTCCTTGGTCTCCTGATTGCCCATCCACGTGGCTTTGCCACTGAATCACAGGGCTATGGACTACTGTTGCAGATCAGTCAGTCTTCCCGAGCTACTAGTAGGAGGAGGAGTAATTGTTTTCTTCTTGGCCTTTCAGTGGTATCATAGTATGAAACCTTTTTTTTTTTTTTTTTGACAGGCAGAGTTAGACAGTGAGAGAGAGAGACAGACAGAAAGGTCTTCCTTCCGTTGGTGCACCCCCCAATGGCCGGACACGCTGCGCCGATCAGAAGCCAGGAGCCAGGTGCTTCCTCCTGGTCTCCCATGCGGGTGCAGGGCTCAAGCACTTGGGCCATCCTCCACTGCTTTCCGGGACCACAGCAGAGAGCTGTACTGGAAGAGGGGCAACTGAGACTAGAACCAGCGCCCCAACCGGAACTAGAACCCGGGGTGCCAGCGCGGCAGGTGGAGGATTAGCCAAGTGAGCCGCGGTGCCGGCCAGTATGAAACCTCTTATGTTGTGTGTGAGAATATGGGTTTGTGCAGAGCTTGGGTGGCACACAGATCAGATTATTTCCACTTAGTACCATCCACGTGGAGTTTTGTGTCATGGTCTCTAGGTGGTTTGCCATACACGTGTCAATTTCCTTCTCCCTTTAGAAGGAACTGTGTCTCTTCAGAACTGATTTATGACCTTACTGGGGGGAGGCAGGGGTGTGGAAGGGGGTGGTCTGATGCCCCCATATATATCAGATGGAGCCCAGACAAGGTAGAAAAGAACTAATTCGAAATGACCTTTTCAGCAGCTGAAATAGCGATCCGTGCTGCAGACCGACTTCTCTTTTTCTCCTGGAGTCTGGGAGTTTCTACCTTCCTAGCAGCTTCCTGCCTTCACCTCACCAATCTGGTTGCTTAAAAACAGGATTTCAGCAGCCTTCCCTAACCTCCCCCATCCCAAGTGACATTTAGATGCGTTTCGTGCAGTTTTCTCTGGGGTCTCCCGTGCAGATGCGTGCAATAGAGACAGCGCTAGCTGAGGAAGGGCTTCAGACTTCTCCCAGGAATCTGCTATGGAACAGCGCAAAGCCCGCGTGCCAAGCCAGCCAAGTTTTGTGACTCTGGCACCCTGCCTGCTCCCCACCAGGCTCTCTGACAAGCTCCCAAGAGGTTCCTTCCTCTCTGGTTCCTCTCCTTCCAGCACTTGGCTTTCTAGGTCTAGCATACCCCTCCCCTAGATCTGGCCGCCCCCCACTGATTAACGCAGCAACGCCCTCTCCCTGGGCCTGCAGGTACAATTCCTGCCCCTTTTTAGAGTTCTTGCTTCACCAGACGCTAGGCTAAGCGTTTAGGTTGTTTAATCTTCTCTGCAGTCTGATGGAAATGGTGTTAGTGACCCATTTTACATGGAAGGCAACTGAGACTTGCTGGAATTATGTAACTTACCCAAGTCAGAGAGCCCCGGAGTGGCCAGGCTAGGCATGGACTCTGGCTTCTCTCTGCCACCACACTGTGCTTTGGAGTATCCTCCCATCAGGCGAAAGTGGTCGCGGTGTGCATGGCTCGTGGGCCTGGCAGTGCCAGGTGGGCACAGCAGTGCCACGTACACAGCCCCTGCCCTGTCCTGTTCTCCTTCCTATCTTGTCCTCCTACTGACACAACCTAAGTCTCTGCGAAAGCCCAACCGCCTTTTCAGGCTGTTTCC
The DNA here is from genome assembly GCF_033115175.1 of Lepus europaeus. Classification (NCBI taxonomy): domain Eukaryota; kingdom Metazoa; phylum Chordata; class Mammalia; order Lagomorpha; family Leporidae; genus Lepus; species Lepus europaeus. The sequence continues at coordinate 105,588,149 of NC_084829.1, forward strand.
TGAGACACTCAGAAGTGTGTGCTTCCAGCTGGGAAGCAGCAGTGAGACCACTGTGGATAATATACTTGCTTTCAGTTTCATACAAACATTTCCAAGGTCCGTCCTTCTAGAAAAGTCTGTCTCTAGGGCAGCCGACCTATCAGGTTGTCAATCAGACCCACCTGGAATCCATGCATCTCCAAATCATAAGATCTTCCATCTCAAACCCATCAGTGGATGTAAGGACGTTGGGCGTTATCCACGTCTGGAGAGTACCAAGCTGGTCGATGGCAGAGCTTCTTCCTGTCTTGAGACATTTCAGCTCAATTTGTGCTGCAAGGCATTACAGACTACGCTTCATAGGGTTTCTTTAAATTAACAAAAGAAAAGAAAATGATTAAAAATAAAAATCCCAGTTACATATTCCTTCGTTATCTGCAGAGAAGTTAGACTTAGGAGAAGAGAGATTTTCAGCCATATGTGTAGACAGTTTTTCCAACAGTGGCCGTTTAAGAGGGACTGTTTTCCATGGTCTTTGATTTCCTTAAATATTCTGTGCATGCATAACATGGTTCCGAAGACTCCTGCCCTGACTGCTCCGTGAGGCGGGGGCGACATGTCCCGCTGGGCTGGGCCGGGCTGTCTCCCAGGAGGAGGGACTTGCCTGTTATTCTGTGCTTGTACAGAGCGGCCTGGTGGGGAGCTCCGAGTATAATAAAGGAGTTCGGCTGGTCAGACTCCTTGTCAGGTTAAGAAGCCCTTTGTTTCTGTTTAGTTTTCTGAAACAAGACAAATTATGATATTTTCTGTTAATTTCTTTCCTTAATGAGTTTCATTAAAATCAAAGCTTCCGGAAGACTGAGCCTTGACAGCTGTCTAAGGGCTGTTTCATTTACTGGGGGCTGCTTAGACTGAATAATTATTACAGCTTGATAGTTTAAAAGGAAGTCAGAACAACAGAGAGAAAGAGATCCCTTGAATGGTGTGTCACACGTTTCTGTCTCTTCCTGTGTCTGGGATTCTGTGGTGTTCAAATGAGATCATTAAAATCATGTATTCTTTGAACTAAAATATTACTAACTCATCTCCTGCATGCTTCTTGATGGCTCGCTGGCTCTTAAATACTGAATTTCATTTAATGGTGATATGTTAACAGGAAGTCTTCTTGAGGTTAATAATTTTTTTAAAAAGATGGTCTTTAGGTATTGGCTCGTCATTTGATGTATGTGCCATGATGTCTTGATGAAATTACATATGATTTTATAAGACAAAGGCAAATAGAAAAAGCAGCTTATTTTATGTTATGCTGGCAGAGTAGTATAGTTTGCACCTTATTGGTCTTCCCCAAAGAATTTTAGATGCCATTTTGGCATCATTAAATGCACTTTAATGATCAAAACATCGTATTTCACGGTAGAGACTGAATGTCCTTGTTTTGGGAAAATTTTATTCCCCTCTCCCTTCTCCTAAGTAGAGTGACAGAATGAGATTGTGACATGTTGAGATGCTGAGATCTCTCGAGGAAGAGACCAGACTTTCTGAGCTGGTTTGCTTGAGGGCCAAACCTGAAAGACCTCAAAAAGGAAAATAAAATGAATCAAAACAATGTAAAAAGCAATGAAGTGAAATCTGTCTTGCTGTATGTGAAATGACATGATGTCTCAGGATTTTCAGCCATGAAAAATTCAGAGATGGATGAAGTAAGTGGGATAAAAATTTTCATGATTATTGAAGTTGAATGATGAGAATTTGGAAATTCATTCTTCCCACCCTTTTTGCATACATTTAAAGAATTCATAAAAAGTTTTAAAAATGATGAAATGACAATGAGAGTATGACATACAATAACTAGAAAAATGAGTATAATAGGTTGTAGGAGTTTGGTAATCCAAAATAATTTCACAAGAAAAACTTTACATTATTTGAGAAAAAAGTTTATATCATTGAGGGCTTATTTCATTTGATAAAAAATTTTTGTCACTCAGAAATTTATATTCTTGTGAAAAAATGAATGAGATGCAGCTCTAATATTGTGTTCTGTTTCTTTTTCAGCATATAAATTTATCATTTTGGAGAAATTAAATTCTGTATTTTGGGGGAAGGATTTCTAAGAGTAGATCTAAAATTTCACAAAGGATTCAACATTAATGAAAATGACTCTAGTGGCTTCTAGCAGAAAGTAATGTATAAATAGTGAAGAACAAACCATAGAAAATAATCCGCATTTTCATTGTTCTTACTTTATGTCTATTAAAACAAAAATTCCTGTAAAACACAGTGATACTCCAGTATGCTTGGAAAAGCAGAGTACTGCCTTCCCCCAGGAGGCTCCCAAACTCAAGACAGAGATCAAATGGGTACCCAGAGCCGAAAAGAATCAGTTCCATTGGCCATGGCAGCTCTTGGTACCATCCCAATGGTGTTGCATGGCCCCTCTGGAGCACTTTCAAAGGCTGGGAGCTAGGTACCATTTTTATACGGCTCTATTATGTGATGAGGTTGGATAGGGAGTTGGACAAGAGAATGTCTAAGTTTCTTTTGCATCTGACATTCTATGATTACATAAGACAAAGAGAAATGGAAACATTTGGATGCAAAATAGGTATGTCTGTGTGACTGCAACTCTGCACACACAAATGTGTGCGCGCTTCCCTCTGAAGAAGGATGAATCCATATTGTGAGCCGTAGGCTGGCTGCCCACCAAGTAGCAGACTGAATGTAATCTGGCCCTTCTATTTCTTAAAGCTTTTAATACTTGGGAGCCTGGTCTCTCTCAAGAACTCCTCATTAAAGTGTAAAGCACTCTCCCATAGTTTGGACTCTAGGAAGGCACTCTCCTTCCAGAAAGTATATCACTATCTTATGGAAATCTCTCCCCCAGGAGGTCACTGAGCCCAGAGCTGCAGCTGTGTTTTAATAAGGGCTGGATAATTTTATGACCAATAACATTTGTCGTTACACATGCTACAAGAAGGTTAATCAAATCTCAGCCTTCAGGGCATAATCTAGGTTCCCACAGGAATTTTCCTCTAGAATGCTGTGCTTAGCTGGGGAGGCTTACTTCCCTCCTCCCACGTTAGTTGTTGCTCATTGCTCCATGATTCTGGATTTGTGCAGAGACTGTTTCTCCGTCACCCCAATATTTCAGCATGAAAACGTTTGGGGAGCATAGACTTGAGGAGTGGAGCTTCAGGAGCCCAGCTTTCAGAGCTCCATGCTCTCTGGCCATCTTTTATTTTTCAACTTGAAACTTTTTTGAGACTGGAATATTCAATCTATCTGTTTCATTAGCCTTGGGGAGCCAAAGTCTCAGGCAACTTGCAGACCTGAGATACCAAATATTTTTCCAGCATTTCTCTGTTGCTTAGGAAACCCATAAACTGGTCCAAACATCTCACTTGGGGAAATACTGAAGTGACATTTAACTCAGAAACAAACTGCCTTTGGTTTGCTAAAGAAAACAGCATCCCTGCCTGAAAGGGCAGCAGATCAAAATAAAGCGAGAAAGAAGAGATGACTATTGAAACTGAAGTTTAGATGACGGTAACACAAATTCTTTGGTGTGGGTGAGAAGGCTAGATGAACCTGTGGTTATTTCAGCTCATGCTGTAATGAAGGAGTGAAGTCCCCTTGCCATGTGAAGAGTAGAGAGACACCAGGAAGTCATCTTTCCATAACTCAGTGCTATTTAATGAAGCAAAGGAGATGATACACAGATGGTCAGAAATAAGGCCTACTTGTCTGTGGGTTCAGAGGCTCTGGCAGGTCCCATGGAGCTCCTTTCGGTCTTGATCTGCTGTGGCTTCAGTCTGCACAAGGCTGCAGCTGCGGGTTCTGTCTCATCAGAGCCACGTTGCTTCAGAGCCCTCACCTTGGAGGAGGATTATACATTTCCCCATGCCTTCTCATGCTGGGTTCCTAAGGGCAGGTACAGAGTCTTGATCCAGACTGTGATTATTGGGAGAGGGGTGTGTGTGTCTGTGTGTCTATGTGTGTGTGTGTGTGGAGAGAGAAAGAGAGAGAGAGCACATTAAAACTGCCCCTCTTTTCATGTGTTCATCTGGGTAGGAGATGACTTGGGCCTATTCTAGGTTTTCAGGCCTCCTGAGCTGAAGCCGGTTCCAGATGGGTGTGAGATGGATGGGGAGAGCCAAAGGAAAGAAGACAGGGTTCTAAGGAGTAGAGAGTCACAGCTGGGTTTTGGCTACTACTGGGGAGGTATCAGGAGATAAGTGGAATGACTAATACTAATTGACCGGTCTGTGCATTTTCCAAACCTGTAAGCTGGAAAAGGATACAGGAGCGAGAAGGCATCCTGGCTCATCCCGCCCCACGGTACAGGGAAAGCAGTGGAAGCCACAGTCTCCAGTTGCCTCAAGCAGAGTCCTGTATGTTCCCCCAGTGGGTTTCAGTTGAGCTTGTGTCAGCTTATGTGTACAAACAGATTTTTAAAAATTGTTCCTTGCCAAGGGAGCTGACATCTGCCACTCTCAGAAATTAGAAATGACAGACACCCCAAAGGGTGAAAGGATGTGAACTAATCGGCTGATTCTCCATCAAAAATAGAATCCACTCAGACTCCATTATTTACCAAACAGACAGCACTGTCTCATCTGTGCATTTAGTGGTGATTTCAGGGGATAAAGGAAAGCAGGCACCCTCATTCTTGTTAACATGGCTGTCTGCCCCCAAAGGACAAAACAAAAACTATTCTCACCCATGTGTGTTCCCTTGTCTGGATTTCACAGAGCACCCAGTCCACCTGACTCAGCTGGCAAAGAAAGTCTGTGATGAGATACTTGATGGTCCTCAGCATCCTTGTGATTTCACCAGCCTGAAACACACATTTTGAGATAGTTGATTTTCTTTCCCTTTGAGGCTCCTGTCATCCATTGTAACTCTTCCCCTCTCCACTAGAGGAGAGAAAGAAAACAAGCACCCAGACTTCTGAAGGGGGAGAGTAGAGCTCAGTTCAGGATAGATGTGGGGCAGCTGTTGTGGCACAGCAGGCTAAGCCGCCACTTGGAACACCTGCAACCTATATTGGTGTGTCGGTTTGAGTGCTGGCTGCTCTGCTTCTGATCCAGCTCCCTGCTAATGTGCCTGGGAAGCAGCAGATGATGGCTTAGGCACTTGAGTTCCTGGGTCCCAGGCTACATGTTGTAGCCATGTAGGGAAAGAACCAGCAGATGGAACATCTCTCTGTCTGTCTCTTTCTTTCTCTGTGTCACTGTCCCTTTCAAATAAGTAAATCTTGAAAAAAAAAAAAAGGACAAAAGATGTTACTGTTTTAACCAGGCTCTTCACAGAGAGGGGGCTGGAGTCGGAACCAGAAGATCTGAGAACTGAGGCATCTTTGGGGCTTGGCTCCTTGCCACCTCTGCTTCTTCTGGTTTTCCCTGTTTGCTTCGTGTTTTTCTTTGCTGCTTTGTCTTTCCTGGTCTTCGTCACTTCAGCATGCACAAGTTTATCATGGCCTTTCCAACTCCTCTCAGCATCATGACCTTTCGTTTCAGCTCTTAGCATTACCTGCTGCAGGCTCTCGGTGTTTGCTCGTTCACCTTCCCGAGGGAGAACATCTGGTGGAATCATCCCTCGTTTCTGCAGTAGGCTACCTCATGGGTTGCTGGACACCCAATCTAGTGGCTGTCTTTGGGTCATATGTCTAGCCGTGGTTCACTCAGCACCTGCTGGGTCCTGTGCTACAAAACAGTTATACCATCTTTTAGAAGGGAGCATGGTGGACCTGCACCTTGGTTGATATCTCAAGTTCACTGCCTAATATTCGTTGAGCACATATGTCAAGTGCAGTGCATATCATTGGGCATGGTCAGAAGCTTTGGGTCTCTTGGCTTAAAACACGAGAACTTGATTTCTTATGCATTTCCAAGGGAAAAATGGCTGTGAATGGAAGCAGCTGAGAATTGGCCGGGAGCACATTTAGGGAGATGACAGAAGTTAAGGGATTAATAGGCCATAGCTAGATTTGTGGTTCTGATCCAGAATCCAGAACACATTTTCTCCCTCTTCTGTTCGCTTCTTGAGTGTGAAACTGAAGAATGGACAGGTCCTTAAAAATTCCTATTGGGCCAATTCCTATTGGGCTAATCCTCCGCCTTGCGGCGCCGGCACACCAGGTTCTAGTCCCGGTTGGGGCAGCGGATTCTGTCCCGGTTGCCCCTCTTCCAGGCCAGCTCTCTGCTGTGGCCCGGGAGTGCAGTGGAGGATGGCCCAAGTCCTTGGGCCCTGCACCCGCGTGAGAGACCGGGAGAAGCACCTGGCTCCTGGCTTCGGATCAGCACGATGTGCCGGCTGCAGCGGCCATTGGAGGGTGAACCAACGGCAAAAAGGAAGACCTTTCTCTCTGTCTCTCTCTCTCACTATCCACTCTGCCTGTCAAAAAAAAAAAAAAAAAAAATTCCTATTGAAATCCTGCTTATGGGACTCACCTAAAATCCCATCTTCTTCTGTGCACTCCGACCCAAGAGGATGGCTCTCTCCCACTGCCCTGGCCAACAGGCCACATATGAAACAAGCCTCTTCCATTTGGCTTTAATGTGAATTGGGTATAATCTTAATCAGACAGAAAACTCCTCGAAAGACCCGATCTTGCCTGTGTCTTCCCCATCACTCCTGTTGTTGACGTTCTGGGGAATGAGTTCAGAATATGGGAAGATGTTTGTCTAGGAGGAGCCTTGGTTAATGATTTGAATTTCCTGTGTATTAAAACTCAATCCAGTCCCAGAATTTGGTGAGTAAAACATGCAGAAATTCTGATGACACAAATAATAGTACCAGAACTGCCCAAAAATATAGAGTTTGAGGAAGCAATTTCTTGACTGAGTAAGGATATGGTGCAGAAAGTGCTTGCCCCAGCAGAGGCAAGCTGGGATGCTTATGGCATGTCTTCACCCTGGGAGGTCTGGCACAAAAGGAGGTTCCAAAGGGAGAACCAGCAGAGACTCCAAGAAGTAGGCCAGAGAATCCCCACAGATGCACATTTTCTGGCTACAGATGATTGGGTCGAAACAGGAGCGGAATTTACTTTGAACTGGCTGCTCCCTTTGTGACCCTGTTGAAGGTTCCATTTTAAGGGACTGACATTGTGGTGTAGCAGGTTAAGCCTCTGCTTGCAACGCCAGCGTCCCCTATGCGCACTGGTTCGAGACTTGGCCACTCCTTTCCTGATCCAGCTCCATGATAATGTGTCTGGGAAAGAAGCAGGGCGTGGCCCAAGTGCTTGGGCCCCTGCACCCCTGTGGGAGACCTGGAAGAAGCTCTGGGCTCCTGGCTTTGGCCTGGCTCAGCCTCGGCTGTTGTGGCCATTTGGGGAGTGAACCAGAGGATGGAGGATTTCTCTGTGTGTATCTCTCCTCTCTCTGTAACTCAGCCCTTGAAGTAAATAAAAAATAAATCTTAAAAAAAAAAAGTCCATTTTAAGAATCTGAGACTTTACCCAAGTATGTAATATTGCTCTTCCTTTGGCTGGTTTGTACTGCTTAGAAATCTCCATTAAGAATTTCAGATGTGGGGCTGGTGTTGTGACACAGCGGGCTAAGACACTGCCTGTGAGGCCAGCATATCATATGAGTACCAGTTTGAGTCCTGGCTGCCCCACTTCTGATCCAGCTCCCTGTTAATGTGCCTGGGAAAGCACCAGCAGATGGTCCAAATATATGGTCTCTGTCACCTGCATGGGAAACCTGGATAAGGCTCCTGGCTTCAGCCTGACCCAAACCTGGCCATCGTGGTCATTTCAGGGGTGAACTGGTAGACAGAAGATTGTGTTCTCTCTCTCTTTCTGTAACTTCTCTTCAAATTAATAAATAAATCTTTAAAAAATTTCAGATATACTGGTAAAAATCATCATACACTATTGACAAAGGAGTCAAATGGCGAGTCATTTTCAATTATTGACTTTATTATGTTTTCTATGTATTCCTCCTCCTTAAAATAAAAAAGCAGCTGCATATACACAAAACAGAAAAGTAGGCGTGGACAATGCCAGCGCCGGATTGTGAGCAGTGCAGTGAAGTTGCCTGTGGAGTCCTTATAAAACACAGTCCTTTAAATACATATTATTTTATTGTTTGTAGCAATTCAACAAACTAAAACCATATTGAAAATGAACAACCGACACAAATGAGCCAAAGCATGCCTCAGGCAACTGTACACTTCCCACCAGTTTGGGGTTAACTTCCATCCCTCCTAACATTTGTCAGAGGATATGATTCTAAATAACACAGACACGGAGCCATGAATGCCACACACAGAATGACTGAGGACAGAGGAGCAGCACACACGGCAGCATTAAGTCTGCCGCCCTGTTAGCCACCTCTGTTCTTGCACGGGAGGAGCGTTGGGCCAAAGGGTGAGGAGCAGAGGTGTGTCCTTGAATGAGAAGGAGCAGCCGGCAGGAAGTCGGGAGACGCCGGGGCGTTCCTCAGGGCACCCTCTGCCCCTTCCCTTTGGTTCTTTACAAGCCTTACCTGGTGGAGAATCCAGTATTAGTATTACTAATTACTATTATTATTACTCCTGTACTTTCTGTCAGATCACCTGGCTACATCACAGACTTTTTATTTGTGAAGCAAGGAGACCTTACCATTTGCAGCTGCCGGAAAGCTCTGGAAACCTTTACGCAGTGACTCCTATGAGCACTACTGTCTTTATTTCTTAACAGTCTTTAAATTCTCAATTTTGTCCTAATATATGTAAGGCTAGTGGAAAAGAAGGGAAGGCCCGTGATTTCAAGTGACAAAGGATTTTTATGTCACTCTCCACAGTTTTCTTTTTTAAAAGATTTATTTTTAATTATTTGAAAGACTTACAGAGAGAGAGGGAGAGACAGAGAGAGATCTTGCATCCATTGGTTCACTTCCCAAATGGCTGCAACTGGCCAGGGCTGGGCCAGGCTGAAGCCAGGAGACAGAAGCTTCTTCCAGGTCTCCCAGGTGAGTGGCAGGAGTCATCTTCCACTGCTTTTCCTAGGCTAACAGCAAGAAGCTGGGTTGGAAGTGGAGTAGCCAGAACTGAGACTTGAACTGGTGCCCATATGGGATGCAGGAGTTGCAGGTGGTGGCTTTACCCCCTGTGCCAGGATGCTGGCCCTGAAACAGTTGTTTAAAAGAGTTATTTTAAAAATCATGATTTGGGAATCAGGGGAGGGAAGAGTGGGCCAAGAAGAAAGATCAAATATACAAGGAGTTCTGAATCCCGAGCAGTATCAGATTCGCCTTTTAGAAACATTTAGGAAGTAGAAACGATGCTCGTGACTCCTGGAGGGCAGAGGCATCCATTGCAGGACAGTGGGCTGAAGACCTTGGAGTCAAAGGACAAAAGTAGGCATTTCACTATTAGCCCCTACCCAGGTGAATCGGAGAAATTTCACTAAAATCATTTTTCCATACATATTCCAAATGTTCCCCAAATAAAACAGTGGATCCATGCAGAGGTTCTAAGAGGGCATTGCATGTGTGCCAGGGGAGCCCATCCATGGTGCCTGCAGCCACAGAATGGGGCGGGGGAGATGTAGCAGAGGTGGGCTGAGAACTGCCTTTGTTGCAATGAGTATGAAGCACACGCCTTAACTTTTCAATACTTTTGGGTTTTTTTGGCTGGAGTTGCATCTTATAAGTCACAGTCTAGCTTCTCCTGTCCGTATTTTTACTGCACAGAAGGTTTCCCAATTTGCAAGCGTTTGCAGCACGGCTGGACCCGGAGATAGAACAGAATGTGTATGTAGTACAGTATGCATTCAACTGATGCACAAGATTCTCTCTGCCATATGTGCTAAGTAGTGTGCTTTTCACTCGAGGTGCCGCTGCCAAAATTGCCAGGAGCGTACGAATAAGTGGAGGAGAGACACCCTGTACGTAACGCAGCACCAGGCTTCTGCCACACCTTGGTAGGAGATCCTTGCTTTCAGCAGCTGCTGGCATTCTCATCCCCCTTGCAAATCACGTTATTATTCAGGGTTGCATTCACCTTTGGACAACTCTGACCTCATCCCTCTCCCTCAGCGTTAGCCAGTGAGGCCAGCCCTTGTTAAGGCAAGTGCGGAGTTCCAGGTGCGCTTCCAGTGGGAGGCGGAAGGAGTAATTAGCACCGATGCTGAGGATAAGACCGCCGTTAAAATCTCATCATTTGCAGAGGAGTGACATGAAGGGGAAGCCGTAGGTCCTTCTTCTTCCCTCAAAGCAGTTATCTGTTCTTCGTCTCCCTCACAGTGGAATGGGTCAAACATATTATTAGGAAAGGCATGTTGGTCTGGTCTTTGTAGGTAAGTCTTTCAGTGGAATATCTTTTGTAAAAAGAATGATTTCATGATAAAAAGAAAAAAAAAAAAAGAATGAGGGATATAAAAGCATTGTTCTTCCCAATCATCTGTTTGAGTTTGTCTTGCTACTCCTTGTATCCTTTAGCCTAAATAAACCAATCCAGAGAATTTTTACTGTGATATTGGCTCTCTAAAATCTGAATCATCACCTCCTTTGCTTTCACTGAAAATTTAATGCTTGTTGGACAGCAGGAAGTATTTCTAACCAAAAAAGACCAGTGGACCCCCGGCTCAAGGTCTTGAGTTAGACTGTCAGTGTTACAATGCAGTTGCAATCACTCTCATTCAACTGAATGTGAGTAACAGGCACTGGCCCCATATTATAGATGCAAACAAATCCAAAGGGCAGCAGCTGCCTTTCGCCTGCTCTTTAACTCTTGGACCACTGATCCGAGGGGCAGGACTTCTCCACCCCCAGGCCCTGCAACAGGTATGTCTGACAGAGAAGACGCTGGTCTGTAAGTGAAGAAGGCCCACATAAGTCTACATCAGTGCTACTATCATCAACCCATTGTCAATAAGTCAGTATCTCAACTGTATTCATTGTCTTTGAGTGATTTGTAGACTTTCTCCTTTAACTAACATAGTAACAGAGAAACTTTGGGCCAATAGAAAGTGGATTTTCTGTGCTTGTGTTTTGCATTAATGCCAAAGAATTGCTGCTTTTGACCATATCCACAAGGTAGAACAATACTTGGCTCTATAGGCTCCCTCTAGTCAGCCTTTGCTGCCCAGTGGATCTAGGGAATTCCTTGCCTGGTGAGGCTAGGTTTGCAATGGCTGGGTTCTTGGCTTTCAGCCTAGTCCTTTGTCACTGTGAGGTCTGGTTGAAGGTGGGAATTGCTGTAGCCCAAGGGAAAGAGCAGGCTCATGGTGGATAATGCCTTGTTCATGTTGGAATCTGGGTGGGCAGAGAGACAGCTGTCCCAGAGAGAAGCACATTCTCTGGTGAGGTCACGGACAGGAAATGTTGGGGATGATGTTGAGTTGTCCAGGAAACATGACTAGCCATGCATGGTGGCCCCATAGGAATTTCCATCGACAAACAGCAGGAACCAAAGAAGAAATGTTCAGTATTTTGTAAAATTTGTTGCAACCTTGGAGAGCATCTTTAGCTGAGGGGAAGCCAGGTCAGAGATTCTCTGAAAACCCAGGCACTTTGCAGTGGTGGCCACCGTCACACTGGCGCTCCATTCTCATTCATTTGGTAATTGGTTATTTTAACAAGAACTGTGACTAAGGAACGTGATTACACACCTGTCAGCCATATGATGGGCAAGAGAGCTGTCTGGGAGCCGGGGAACAAGCTGCGTTTCTAACCTGGGTCTCCGTGGAGTCTTCCCCATCAAAGAAGTCATTTTTCATTTTTACCTTGAAACAAGGCAGACAACATAGCTACTGCCTTGTCTGTCTCATTTACAGGAATTGCTGCCCCAGGTGCTAATCTAAACTAATACAACTGCATTTTGATTATGTCTTTGTAGGCTTCCAATCCTAGAGCACAGGAGGGCAGTTTGAATATAAAGAAACAAAGGAGCAGGAATGCTGTATGATACCTTTAGAGCACAGGCAAGGCGTGGGAGAAATCAAATTTAAGATTTGCTTTTTTTTTTTTTTTTTTTTTTTTTACAAGGAGGATCTTTTACTTTGAAATGAAATGAACCAATGAAATGAAAGCAGAGTGTTTCAGGTTGCACAGGTGACCAAGGGAGGGGAGTTCTGTCTTAGGCAGAGAAAATGATGAGGTGATGCAGAGTCACATCTAAGTATTGCAAAGAGGAAATGGGGCGAAAAGAAGATGGGGATGAACACATTACAACAAGAAGAAGCTGAACCTCAAAGACATCATTTTTGACCTGAATTCTAAAGTTAATAGAGACCCACTTAAGACAACAATGTTTAGTTAGAAAGAAAAGATTCAGACTTCCAAATAAGAAAATAATTTCTGCTCATTTTTGGAAATGGTGAAAATGTCAGATTGTTCGGAAATTCTCCCTGTCTGGCTTTCCTGGGTCTTTGGTGAGGCTCTGCGGCTTACATCTGTTTCTTATCTTTTGTAGTTTACTTTTATTTATCTTTACAAAATTGTAATTGTAGAAAAATCTAAATTCTAAGTAGGATATAAATATGTGATATTTGACACTCCAAATTCTGCATAGATAGAGCTTGGCAGCAGACCTTTTGCTTTATGTGATCACTGAACTTAAAAGATTAAAATGTGTTGAACATGCAGACTGGGTAACAGCTCACTTTAGATGCTGGTTATCCAGCTGCCTACTAGTGCTAAGCACATAGTAGACCCTCAGTAATTGATGAACAAATGAATGAATGGAGATTTAGGGGGAAGTGGTGACTTTCTAGGGGTTCATTATGCCACGTATAGTGGTTTGGTATAAATATAGAGCATCCTACAGTTTATGGAATTGGGTAAAACATTTTTATAATTCAAAAGCAAGGGTGCATTATCCCTTTAGGCAAAGAAGTGAATGGGGTTTATTTTTGACAGGAGATCACTTGCTGGCATGTAAACGCTGCTTGTTTTTATTAATAAGGGAAGATTGACATTAGCAACAATTTTGCAAGTGATAGCTTGTATTCCCCTTTTAGTATTTTCCCAGTGAAACTATAGCAGGTTTCTGTTCTATAATTAGGCAACAATGACAAAAGAGGTTTACCAATCCTGAATTGTGTGTGCTTGAAAACGTGTTTGTGTCTAAGTAACTAAGAAAAAAAAACTGGAGTTTTCAAATTTTTTCAATTTCACCTTGGAACCCCATAGTGTGGTGTGTGCAAATCAAACAGAAATCAGATTTCAAAGCAAGCAACCCCCTTCTCATACTGCTCCACCACCCCCTCCCACCTCCCCATCTAATGAGAAGTCTGTTGACTTCAGGGATGTCTCTTTGTAGGATTTCTCAGAAAGATGCTTGTGACCCCCTTCCTCCTCACCACTTGTATTTCCATCTGGAGTCCCCATCCTACCTCTCCTCCCATCTCTGTCCCTTAACTCAATGCCTGGGGAGGCCACTCCTCTCCATACTGGTGGGTTTTGGGGTTCAGGTCTGCTCCGCCTTGGCTGTGCTCTTGTTGCCTGAGTTGCCTACAGCCTAATGGACTGGCCCTTGGGCCCTTGGTGGGGTCCTGGCTCTCTTGGCCATCCGAGCTGTGTTGGGCGTCAGAGCTTCATTAGGAGGGGAAGAGCCCGGAGCAACCTCACCCACTCTTCTTTCAAGGATGCCTGGGGAGTGAACATTTGACCCACGACTTCTCTGCCTGCCGGTAACATCTGCAGTTACTGTTGCCCATTACCAAGCGTCCTCTGCTGACGCCTCTGGGGGAGTCAGGAGCCTGTAGCTGTTGTTACAACACCTGCATTCAGAGCCAGCTTTGCATTTTGTCAGCTGTTTGGTCCTGAACAGGTTACTTAACCTCTCCTCACTAGCAATGTGGTGGTGGAGTGGTGATAGACACTGTGCGAAGGTATGGGGCACTTTAATGAGGTGATGTCTAGAAAGTGCTGAGCACAGTGTCTGGTCCAGAATAATCCTTCCATCTTATTATTGTCCAAGTGTCTTCCAGATTGAGTTTTCTTCCTTTGGACCTGGCGATAGCTCCCCAAAGCAGTTGTTGGGTTCTCTCGGTGGGGCTGCCTTCCCTAGTGGGGTCCAGTCTGTGGTTTGAGCGCCTCCTTCCATTGAGACACTGAGCTCCAGAGGAAGTGGAAGGGCCTGGGAACTTTGGCCACCAGGAAGGTTGAGTGAGGGAGGGGATGGGGCCAACAGAAGGGGCTGGGCTGCTCAGAGGACAGAGCAGAGCCACATATTATTGTTCTCAGTTTACACTACGTAAAGAAGAGATGTGGAAATCAAGTCGTTCTTTATCTTCCTCCACCTGGCCTATACCCCAGAACATACCCCCTGGAAATGTAATAATAACAAAGACGGTGACAGAGGAGCCAGAACTAACTGAAGTTGTCATCTAGAATGTACCTTAACCTGATACTCAGCTGTTGACTTCAACAGGCTCACCCCTAAACCCAGTCAAATTCTGTTTGCGTCATTATCCCCGATTTAAACACATTTATCACCTTCATCCATCATCGACAGAATGGCTGGGGGTTTAAAACGAAGACTCCAGAGTGTCGTTTGAGCAGACATCATTATTTATGAAATCCCTTTGCTGCCATCTCTGCATTTGGCTCCTTAGAGGGACTGATTGGAAACAGGGCAATTTAGATTTTTGTCGTCTTTAAGGCTGATGGTGCCTGCGTTAACAGGTCAGTTGGCACGTGGATTGTAATTGAAGCTGTCAGGAGGACCATCCTGTTCAGAATCACATCCACACTTCGCACTCTGAAAGACCCTGGGGGCAAAGCCAACGGGTGTGCTACCCCATCCTCCTTCTTTGCCTTTGTCCACTGGCATAGATCACAGCATCACTACATGTTGGGCAGAACACTTGTGTGGGCAGTACACTTCCAAGACAGGATTTTATCCCAGTCATGGGCTTTTCTTCTTTGTGTTCAGGATGACTTTAGATCTTTACAAACGTGGGGTGAACTTTACTTACGTTTCTTCCTGAAGAAACCTCACCCTGTAAGACAAATTGCATTGAAGGCATTGTTACAGGATGCTGACAATAAAACTGTCTCAGGCCAGCACAGTGACCAGGGTGGGGATACTCTCTCCTGTGGGTGTCCAGGGTGAGGACAAGAGTGACACGACCAAGGCCATGGGCACAGATCAAAGGGCCTGAGGCAGGGCCAGCACCAGGGTATGGGTCCAGAGCTGGGAGTGGTATGGAAAGCTGGAGCTGGTAGGGAGTCAGTGACAAGAACACAGGTGATGGCTGAAAGCATCCTTGGAACATCCACAGGCCTGTTCCAAAGGGTGGTGGGAGCCAGGGCTTGCGTGGACAGAGCTTAGCATATGAAGTATCCAAGAAAGATCTATGCAGACACTGGTGATGGCATTTCTTCCGTTGCTGATGGGAGAAAAGAAAGGTGATCTGGTCCAAGCGCTGAGCCCTTATTGCAAATAACAACTGTGACATCATGTCTTTGACAAGTATCGCTGCTCTAGTTGAGAATTTATAGTCCTCGACCTCAGAAGGAGAAACTAATTCAAGTCACCATTCGTTTCAGCTCATGACTCATGGCTATCCATGAGCACCCTCCCCAGGGTCTGCCCTCTGAGTTTTTTTTTTTTCCCCCAGAAGTGGTGAGAAATATGCACTGATTCACCCACATCCTCTCACACGTTTTCCACTGTCCATCTCCTTTTTGCCAAGACCTGTGCACATGTGACATGACAGGTTGGGATGAAGGGTGTGCTCTGTGACTGTGGTGCAGAGCAGGTTCACTCACGCAGGATGGTGGTGCAAGCCTCTTGCACGATACTCCCACCAGTGGAGCCAGTTGGCCATGTAGTGCCTCTGCCTCAGTCATTCCCACCAACACTCGATGGAGCAGAGGAAGGCCAAGTGGTCTTTAGGGCTCTGCTTCCTCCCACTCTTTGAACGATCACCACAGCCCAGGCTGTTTCTCAGCAGAGCAAGTCCAGACACTCAGTTTCACGTTTGTCCAAGGATTTTCACTACTTGGATGAATGGACTCACATTAACCGAAGTCACGGTCTACATTTGTATGCGAGCATGGTGAGAGTCATTGAGGGAACGCGAATGCCCTTTGTAGTCTGTGCACCGTCCTCTGTGGGCATCAGTTACAGATATCGTGATATTGATGATGCTTGTGGAAATTCACAAGGGAGATTGGCAAAGGGTCTGAATAGTTGAGTGAGTTCTGTAGGGCAAGTATTTTCTGTTGGAATCAATGAGCTGAAGCTTATTTAATAAGACTCAGGGTAAATCAATTGGTTTAGGAATTAATTTTATAAATTTTGAAGTGCTGTCTTATGAGGCTGTGACAGAGACCTGCTGACTTGTGTCACTGCCACTTCTTTCTCCTAGGTTCTTTTCTGACTCACTGCACTCTCCCCTCCCTGCTCCCTCTGCACTTCTGTTGTATTTGTCATTGAACACCTTCCTTCCCTGATTTTCTTGGCGTATTTGATCTTGGAGTGCGAAAACCAAAGAATTATGAAAACCTTCCATCCATGATACTTAATGTATCTTTTAAATTTAATGATGCCAGGGTTTTCAAGTTATTGCACACTGATTTGTTTTTTAGTTTTTAAATTTTTAAATTTTTAAAATTAATTTGTATTTTTAGTTTTTCAGTTTTCAACAGATTCAGTATAGTTCCTAGACAGCAATTCTGAGAATGTAGATGCTCCCTTCCTCCCTCCCCCTCCTTCTTTCTTTTTCTCTTCGGTTATTGAGATAGCTTAATATTGTTCATTCACATACCCTGGTTTATTTTTGCCACTAGCGTGAGGAGTAGGAAACCATCAGCATATAGAGTGGGACTTCTGAGCCAGACTGCTTGGATTTGAATCCTGGTTCCTACCCTTACTAGCTGTGTGTTTGTGAGAACTACATAACCTCTCTGTGCCCATTTCCTCGTAGGTGAAAACAGAGCTATGATAGGACCTACCTTGTAAGTGTTTCTTTTTTTGCAGGGGAGAGGGATTTGTCTTAAATGTGTTAACACATATCCAGCACTTAGAATGGTGTCTGGTGCATACATGGAGCTGTAGAGATGTTAACCTCTGATAATGTCCAGGGCAGAGTTTCCATCTGGTTGGGAGTGTTTCTTAATTCTGTCAGCGGCCAGGCTATTTCTGGGGGAGACGCCCTGTAGATGGTGAGTCTCTTGTAACATCTGGATTGTTTTCCTGCCCTACAGCTGGGGTCATGGTGTCCCCTCCAGACCTTGCCTGTTTCATATTTTCTCTAAGTGCTCTGGTCTTTGGTGACATCTGTGTATAAAGATATGAGCCTCGCCCCTCTGCCTAGCGATTTCAGAGAGCAGGAGGAAAAGGCAACCCGAAATGCCTATTTTTGGCCAATTACAGAAGCATTTTCTGAGTGCCAACTAGCAGCAAAGTGGAAAGGTCTGGCTTCTTTGTGCTTTGTCTCTCCTCACCAGTCCCTGGGTGGTAGATGCAGATGATAGTGGAAAAGGCAAAGTTAGGCGGGGAGCAGAGGCGGAATGGAGGAGAGACCCATCAAGGAGCCTGGATAACCCAGTGTGGATTCAGGTCCAGGAGTAATTGGAAGCTTCCAAATATGAGGGTGGAGTCGCTTCGGCAGAGAATAAAAAAGAAGAGGGCTGGTTGCCCAAGCTGTTGGGCCTTACTGTAGAAATTTTGAAATAGCAATTCTCACCCGACTGAAACACATTCAGGTGACCCGATAAAGAACAGTGCAAGATAAATGCAGAAGGGTCACCTGTCCAATAAAGGGAAAATAGATTTACAGATCAGAAGTAAAAACAGGGATTTTTCAGAACCACTTAGCCACCACTCTGATTATCCCAGATGCAGCCGTAATGTGATGGGCCAAGCATGATAGATTCTAGTTCACGTGGAAGCCATATTTCAGACTGATGTGGAATCTGCTATGCAATCCATTAGGGCCCGGGTAAGGGCAGCCATTCATCAGGCGCGGGCGCAGCAGCCCCTGCGTGAGGCTCTGAGTGGCTCTGACCTGACAACTTTAAGGAGGTGCTCAGGGAAGCCATAAACTTGATTCAGTTCCCGTCATCTTCATGTTGTGTATTTGTTCCCGTTATTCTTTGAAGACTCCAAATTGGATATTAAACACTGGATATTAAACATTTATGGTACATATAAAAGTTTGCATGGAGTGAAAAAATGGCTGCAGCACGTGAGTGCATCTCATCCATCAGAGGCAGGGGAGCTGTCAGAGGAGCTTGAAGAGGTGCAGAGAAAGCCCCTGGCTTGCCAGTGGAGGAGGGTGGAGACTTAGGAGGAGGTTGGCTGGGGAAATGCTTCTCCTTGGGTCCACACGTTACAAGGGAATTTAAGTACATTTTATTACAAGAGCAAAGTAAAACAGTGCTACTGCAGGAATCCCCATAGATAATCCAAGACAGACAGATGAAAGGGAGGACAGGGGAACCTGACACAAAGATTAGTGGGTAATGGGAGTTGAGCAGAGGCCTGGGGCCAGAGATGGATGTTTTGGGGGTTCCAGGAGTATCTTTAGAGCTGGGAACTTGGTGCTAGGAGGGAGTCCTCAGTCCAGGACAAAGCTCTCAGCCTGAGCTGCTTGTGTTCACAGTCCTGTCTGGGAGCCATGTAGTCTGTCCAGTGATTTGAATATTTGTATAGAAATGTCTCATACTTAAGGAGTATCCATCTGTAGACATATGCAGCTCAGAATAGGGGAAAAAAAACCCACACAGAACACATCTGGGCCCTGGCTAAAGAGGAAGAAGGGATTAATGAATCCACTCAACATCTGTCTGCAGGGTTACTTGTTACTCAGGCATCAAGAGGCCTTCTGTAGGCTGTATGGCCTCTGCCCTCCAGAAGTTCCTAATCTTGAAAGGTAGATGAGACATGAGCCGAAACCAAAAGGAGTTACAGATTGACTGGAGGTGCTAGGAGAAAGAGGAACACTAGAAATAGGGAGCAAGGGCCAGCGCCGTGGCTCAATAGGCTAATCCTCCGCCTTGTGGCGCCGGCACACTGGGTTCTAGTCCCTGTCAGGGTGCCGGATTCTGTCCCGGTTGCTCCTCTTCCAGTCCAGCTCTCTGCTGTGGCCAGGGAGTGCACCCTCATGGGAGACCAGAAGAAGCACCTGGCTCCTGGCTTCGGATCAGCGCGATGCGCTGGCCGCAGCGCACCAGCCGCGGCAGCCATTGGAGGGTGAACCAACGGCAAAAAGGAAGACCTTTCTGTCTCTCTCTCTCTCACTGTCCACTCTGCCTGTCAAAAAAAAAAAAAAAAAAAAAAAGAAACGGAGCAAGACACTGGGTTGACTCATCTAACCTAGGAGTGGACTTCTGAACGTCAGAATTTGGCAAAGACCAGAGGATCAGTTTAGTGGGGATTTAGGGGAAGAGTTAGAGGAGAAAAACATGTGGGGCAAAAAGATTATTGGCCAAAGTGCACTGAGTGCAAGAGCTCACTAGGCTAAGACCCTAGAGTCTAACCACATGGGGGGTAGGAACAGGTGTTGGGCAGAAGTGTATGGAATAGTGAAGCTCCAGGTGTGATCCCACAGCCCCGGCAGAGCCCTGCTGGTACCCAGGTGTGGATATCACTCCTGAGGTGCAAGGGGCAGGACACTCAACCTCTGGGGACTAAAGTATAAATGAGGATATCCAGTGTGCTAGGGTTGGAAGACAGGAACTCATTCCCTGCCTCCCTCCCTCCCTCCCTCACTGATGGAGGCCTTATAATATGCCAAGTGCTAGCCCAGGCTCTGGAGATTTGCAGCTGAACGGAACAGTTTTTACTCAAGCACTCCGCTCATTAGTGGAGGAGGCAAACACAGCAATGGTTATAATTCAGTGCAGTGGCTGGAATGGAAATGTGTACAGATACAGGAAGCACAGAGCTCAGGTTAGGACCAGGAGGCAGAGCTCAATCTGAACAAAGGCTTGAAGGATGCATTAGAACTCTCCAGAAGTGGGGAGGAGAGATGGAATCTAGTTTTACCCAGAGGAGATGGGGGTAAAGGCCAGGAAACCCACTAGAAGGGAACGGGGGATGTGGTCCTGAGGAGTTGTTGGACCACAGAGAGGAGAGCAGCTGGGCAGGAACTCACAGGATGCTCCCAGTGTTACTTGAGCCAGGGGCAGGGGTTCGCTGCACAGAGCTCCTAGGTGTCTATTCACTGGAGGGCAAAGAAACTGAGTTGACTTCTGTGTCAAGTTCACCAAGTTCAAGGTCAAGTTTGACCTTTGTGTCAAGTTCACCAAGATGTTCACAGCACTCTGAAAGGCAGTGTGTGAGATCCACTGTTTATTCTGGGGCTTCCTACAGGGAACATGGGTAGACATTTGAGAAAGGCAGGACAGACCAGAAATGGGATATCAGAAAATGAAATTCCAAGTTTTCTCAAGTGGTGTCCCCATGATTTTACCCTGAGTTTTGTTTGTTTGTTTGTTTTTTAATATTTATTAATTTAGTTCAGAGGCAGAGTTACACAGAGAGAGGGAAAGACAAAGACTGAAAGAACTTCCATCTGCTAGTTCACCCCACAAATGGCCACAATGGCCAGAGCAGGGCCGATCTGAAGTGAGGAGCCAAGAGCTTCTTCCAAGTCTCCCGTGTGGGTGCAGGGGCCCAAGCACTTGAACCATCTTCCACTGCTTTCCCAAGCCATTAGCAGAGAGCTGGATCAGAAGTGGAACAACTAGGACTTGAACCGGCACCCATATGGGATGCTAGCACTGCAGGCACAGGCTTAACCTACTATGCCACAGCGCTGGCCCTTTACCTTGTGTTTTGAAGATGATAAATTCTATTCTTCCTGGTTCAAAACAGTTAGTTATAATATAAAATTAGTGTTCTCTTTTTTTCTTTGCAACACTTCCTCTCTAAAGCCATTCTCACAATGTTGAGATGTATTGTTTTTGATATTCCCAAGGCTGGTAACCATATCACATGTGTGAGCTGACATGTACTGTATCTGCTACAGCATTGGAAGGCTAAGTCTGGATGCTTTATAGGACTCTCCCCAGTGGATTTCAGTCAAACTTTTTTCTTGTTTTCAAAAGAAAGCCTAGAATCAGAAAGACTCAGAGGTATAATCTCCTACTCATCACAGGGAGGTATAAATTCCAAGCCTAGTTATCCATCCATTTTGGTGAGCTAGAAAAATCACATTTCTCTAGGGTGGGCAAGTGACACTGTTTCCAGAATGTTCTATCATTTCCAAAGGCACTCTCCAGCAGAGAAAAAATGTGGATCTTGCTCCAAAATGCACATGGCATTAAGACTTTGGCCCAAAGAAATAAGTGAAAATTTTCAAGTAGAACTTGAAGAAAATTAGTAATAAATCACAGGGAAAGAGGTGAATACCAAATTTAGAACAGAGGTTTTGGAGAGACAGTTAGTCTGACTTGCTCACATAATTGAGTGTTTATTTAAATGTTAAACATGGCACAAAAACGGATGCATGAGTGTCAGCAAAATAGGAAAACCTCCTTTGCAGTTTAATTGAAGGATTTTTAGTTTTATTTGTATGATGGCAAACAGTGTAGGTTTCTTGGAAGAATACATCAAAAAGGCACCTTTGATCTGACAGTCCCATTGATTCTAAAATGCAAACAATAGCCTCTCATTTGCTTTTCCCTATGGCATAAATATCTAGCCCATTAGTCAGAAAAAAGCTGTTAGGAATAAGACCCATGGAGAGAGTTAGTTTTTCACGAAAGGTCTTGATGTTGCCTGCTCTTTCTGAACTTGTCACTTCAGAACTAAGCCATACATCAACAGTGGGGTGGTCCACTCGGAGACAAACACTCAGAGAATACATGGACTGTAGAGAATTGAAGAACAGTGATAAAGCTGGCTGCAAGTTGATCTGCCTTGGACGACTCCAGGATTCCCATGCTCTTCCCTCTGTGCACACTTCTTGTCTGGCTCCCCTAATGGGCATATGTAGAATAAGGCATTGACTTCAACACATAAGAGGTTATCAACTATTCTACGTGATCCTACGTGGATTTTATCCCACGTGACCAGCACATTGTGTGGAAGGATAATGAAGCTCGTTCCTGCAGAGCACTTACTGTGCACAAGGCAGTGGCTGCTGCTGAGGATATGTGGTGAGCCTCCAGGCACCCACCCTGCCCGGGGAATCAGAAGTCATGCCTCAAATCATATCACGCCTAAGAGAGGACAGAATGGAGGCCTTGACATGGGTAGAGTGGTGCAGGTAGCCCTTTTGAGGAAGTGGTGCACTGGTTCTTCCAAGGTTGTTTGTTTTGTACCAGAAACTAAGACAGAGACGATGAGGATTTTTGCTCACAACCAGCTGGTCGTGTAACCTCTTGAATCTTTAGGCTGAGATACGCTGCAGGGACCACACGATGTATCCTCCTGCCATTGCACAGTGGTTCATTCCAGTGGGCCTGGGACCTGGTTAGAACATTCTGCCAACTATGCCAATCACCTCCCCTGGATACCTTTAGGTGCTCTCCTGCCCGGTTTGTACTGTACATTACAGTCACCTGAGAGCTTTAAAAAGAAAAGCCACCATGTCCAGTCCCCACTCTGGGCCAATTAAATAAGAATCTAGAAAAAGTGAGCTGAGGCATATCAATGTGTTAAAAAAAAAAAAAAAAGGCCAAAGAAGCCCAGATTATTCGAATATGCATCCAAGGTAGAGAATTACACCCTTAGATGAATGTACTTAATCCTGCTTAGTACTGTAATAAAATTTACATTTACGCAGTAGAAATCTCCAAAATGCAAAGAGAAGTGCTTTGGTGAGAGGTGTACGTGCCTCTGTTTGCACAGACCTGTGGAGGGGATGGTCCTGCGGCTCCTTGCACTTGATGTGCTGTATGTTGCTGTGGCATGTGGCAGAAATGTAGCCAGTCGCTAGGGGATGGAGTTTCTTGGACTTGAGAGTCAGATTGGGTGTCAGAGGGTCCAGGGCCATAGGAGTTTGATGCAGAGGTGAACAAAACAGCTCCAGATAGAAGCAAGTGTCTGGCTTTCTCCCTGTGCTTCCAATGCCCCATTCTCCCTCACCTTTCTCTTAACTGGTGCTTTATTTAACCTCATTAATGACAAGGCTTTATATGCAATCTGTAGCTCCTTAGAGGAAACACACTCAGATCTTAGATAATGGGATTTTTTGGGTCCTTTAAACACATAAAAAACATTGTGAGCACCTTACATGCAAGTGGAATGAATGTATTTTTGCCACTAATGTTGAAAATATCCCTAGGCATCTGGTGTGTATGAATGTGTATACATAGTACATGCATAATAAACATATTCCACCTTATGAATATTTATACACAAGATCCATATATACTGAATATAGGCATACATATGTAAATAGTAGCCCCTGTAAATTATATGCACAGTGTGTTTCCAAGCATATGTATCATAGTGCATCGGGAATAGAATAAACCTACCATCAAGTTTAGCATATTTGGAGGTGGCATTTTCCACAGAGTTGTTTATGGTAGGGTCTAATTTCTAGCCATGTATGGGTTTTTTTTCTTCACTTAAATGTTTGTTAAGTACTAACTAAAAGTAAGGCAGCAGGCATGGCAGAGTTTGAAAGATGGAATGTGGTCCCTGCCTTTGGGATACTTGCACCTCAGGGCCAGCGCTGTGGAGCAGCGGCGGAAGCTGCTGCCTGCGACACGGGCATCCCCCCTGAGCGCTGCTTCCAGTTCTGGCGGCTCTGTTTGATCCAGCTCCCTGCTAATGTGCCTGGGAAAGCTGTGCAAAAAGGTCCAAGTGCCTGGGTCCCCGCCACTCATGTGGAAACCCAGATGGAATTCCTGGCTTCTGGCTTTGTCCTGACTCAGCCTCGATGTTTGCAGTCGTTTGAGGAGTGAACCAGCAGATGGAAAATAATCCCCCCCCCCATTTCTATCTCTATCTCGGTCTCTGTCTCTTTCCTTCTCTGTAACTCTTTCTTTCAAATAAATAGTAAACCCTTTTTTTAAAAAAAAAAAAAAAAGAGAGAGAGAGAACTGCACCTCACAGATTTGCTTGGGATTTTGCTCGGAGGACTATGAAGTTGTAGCTGCCCGCTGGCATCTCTGTGCTTTCTTGCAACTGGCTCTTGTTTAGGCACCGCTTTGCTGGCCTGGCCAGCTCGGGTGTAAGATGGGCTCAAGGGGAGCTGCACAAATGCACACTTTGCTGCCGCGCAGGACTGATGCAGAGAGAACCAGCGCTGCTGGTTTCGGTCCCTTCCTAGCCACGGGATACGAACAACACTGATGCTTTCCTCTCTGTCGTGGGTAGCCAATTCCATAACTGCATTTTTATTTGATCCTAATTTGATGCAGAAATAAAACAGGACAATAAGAAGGCTTCAAGTCCCAGAATGTTCATAGATCTTAAAAACAAAGGCAAATCAGAGCCATTTTTTCCCCTGCAAACTTCTTGTGACTGACCATAGCATTCCACTTGCAAACTGCATCTGGTTCCCTCCTCGGGATGAGTAACAGAAGCATTTTTAAAAAAACAAGCAGTGCATTCTGAAGTGTACTGCATCTAGGGCCCTGTCTGAACTGAGATCCTCGACGTAGCCGGGGAGCTCTGGGAGGTCCTGGTCCAGGCAGATCCCACCCCGTTATAGGAGAAACGATGGGATGCATACTCACTGTCATTACTATGCCATTGATGTACATTCCTTGTTTTCTCCCCCTCAATCCATACATCACAACAGGTAGTTCTCAGCTCTTCCCTTGGTGCCAGACATACATTTTATCTAAAAAGACAGCAGACAGAACTACCTGCTGCTTCCTGTGTGCGGCTCTCCCTGTGTTTCTCTCCTTTTTCCTACTTCACTGGGGCTTTTTAAAATCAGCTGGCAGGGAGCCAGGAGCTCATCATTTTAATGCAGTGCAAAATGGAATATGCATAATTATATGCAAGCCATATGTGAGGGAGACAGCTCAGCTGCGAATTTCAGGAGGCCAGGAAAGAGAGAGCAGTTAAGGCTAAGACGAGATGAGAGCAGAGCGGAGTGCAAGTGTCACCCAAATGAATGGTTTAATGAGTGTGCTACAGACACGCCTCCTTTCCCCTACCTCTCCCTTCCCTCCAACTCCAAACCAGAAGCCGATGGAGATTAGAAAGAGAAGACTGAATGCAAGCGGTATTGCTAATGGGTTCTGTTAATGTCTCCATTTAAACTTCAGCGTTCTTAATTAACAGTGTAGATCAAAATAACCAGTAACTTTTAATGCAGCTTCTTAATTAAATCTACTTTTTTACTGCATTTGATTAAAGAATCATTGTTCTTACTAGATCATCGCTCCTTTCAGATCTTTATTTAAAAATGGAGAGGAATCAGTTATCTCTAATAGTATTACAATGCAAAATATAACTATGCAAATTGCTTTTCTTATGGCCTTGCTATTAGAATTTCTTAAAAGTGCATTATCTAGAGATTGCTTAAGCATGCCAAGAAGTTTAAACACGTACGTATGTCATATAATCCTAAATGTGCAATGACCAATGTGCACCCGATGACAAAAGTGGTGGCCATTTCCAACAAAATTATTTGATTTTGGTTTGCTTTGTTGTTGTTTTAAGTATTACACCACAATGAATTTGCATGTTCAAACTAAACAATGTAAAAAAAAAACAAATCCCAAATTTTGATATCTAAAAGGCGTACTGCGTATTTAAACAAACTTCTTAATGATGTTGTTATTTCTGGATTCCCGTTTGTTTAATGATCTGAGCTGTTATGCTTTTAGCTTTTTTTCTACCATTATTTGTAAGTCCCTAAATAGGCCATTATATTTCCCTTCAGGCTAGAGATGAAGATGGACATGCTGAAAATTTTCCCCAGCAGCACTATGCTAAGGAAACTCCAAGGCTTGCCTTCAAGAATAACTGCGAACTACTTGTAAGAATAACATACTTACAACAAGTCTAGAATGTTACTTTAGCACAGTGAAAACAGTTTTTGGAAGGGTTTGTTCATGATTACATAATTTATGAAATATTATAGTTTTTCTGTATAGAGTTCTAAATGCTAATTCTGCTATCACTGACTATTAATTATAAGATCTCAAATTGTTTGCACATCATTGATATCTGATGATAGAACTTGAATGGCCCTGTCTTTATTAGCTTGTTTTGTATGGTAGTTGATAAGCAGCCACTTGGAGAACGGCTAGTGAAGTTGACAATCTAGAGGAAGACAGCTGATATATGTAGCTTGGGCAGAAAACCCAACCCCATCCCTCCTCCTGTGTCCTAATTGTGCACTGTTTTAGAAGACAACATCGCAATATTTTGTTCTGCGAGGAAAGAGAGCAGAGTTGACACGCAGTACTCCCTTTAGAATTCAAGTTCCTTCCCTCCCTTGCCAAACTCAGTCGTCTCCCCTCTGCAGAGGAGTCAAAGCAGTGACAGGATCCGGGATGTTTACAAGAAGTGAGAGAGAGGATATCAGCTGTGACAGAAGCTCTGTTCCAACGCAGGGTTAATTTGCTGTTCATTTTAGCGTTTACAGCAAGATGAGATGAAAAGCAAGCAGGAATGCCTATTATATTTCTATTAAATGAATCTGTTGGGACCTAATGTTCTTGATTAGCTTTTGAAAATGAGTGCTCTGCAATGCATTTTCTGTTTACCTAAAGTAAACAGAGAATGAATTGTCATTTATTTAGAGATTCAAACACTGCTTTTGAAAATGAAGCTTTATGAGGGCTCTAGCTATGTTGTCCCTAAATGTTCTTTTCTTTTCAATTACATTAAAGCCAAAACATTTGCTCCAACTCCATGAAAACGCTGAGAGAGGCTGAGGAGGCTCAGTTGTCACGTTTTGAGGTAGCCTAATTTCTGCTTAGCGTTTTGGCCGAACACATTCCGGTAGCTCCGTCAGGTCTGTGCTTTAGGGAATCCCGCATGTAAAAGTCTTTGGAGCTAAGGTCTGATAACAGCTGTTCATTAAACACAAGGTGTCCAAAGAGCAGGAGAAGAGAGAAAAATGTGGTTCTCACCCCTTCCAGCCACAGTAGCTAGATGTGGACGGCAAGAACCTCTGTTCCCCATTCCACGGTCTCCACAATCACACTAGTGCTGCTCATTCTGCCTGTGTAGTCCCAAGCAATCCACAGGCAAGTTTACTGCTTGTAATCTGACTTTTCTTTCTAAAAATTTAGCTCACCTTTATGTTTTAGAGGGCTCTTCCACTTCCAGGCCTGCTAGCATCACCCATCCTGGGGAAATCCTGTTCACTTATCTCAGATGTGATGTTTCTCTCCATATCTATGGCTAGATCATAGGGGTCATTTATGCTGTATTTTTGGTATCAGGATGCTTTTGGGAGTACTTCCTTATTTTTAGAGAAATTGTTAAAAGTAATATGCCATAATTCATTTTTTTATTTATTGGGAGAAAATGAACATGCTGGAGTCCTGGCTGTGGTCACTTTATCCTGGAGGATGTAAGGCATCTATGTGAACAGCTACCTTTCCCCAAATAGGTGTTGCATCATCACTGGGTTTAAGCACAGTGCTGTGTTGGCCGTAGTTTTGCGAGAGTTGCTACAACCTTCACCCTTCTAGAATCTGTTGCAAATGCTTTATTTTGTTCAACATATTTGCCTGTGATAAAAGAAAAAGGAGAATAAAGAGAAAACACAAGTACTATTATTTCTCCAAAGAAAAATTTCATTGTTTTCGGTTTCAAGGAAAGGGATGGTGTCTGGCTGATGACGAAGCCCTGAGAAGTTGTGCTTCTATATGGAAAAGGCTTGTTCATTCTGAAGAGGACAAGAGGAAGTCCTTGGAGTTTTCTTAGTTCAGCTGAGAGCAGATTTTTAAAGAAGCTGTCAGAGAAGATGGCAAGCTCTGCTCCGAAGTGCTTTTTAAGCTTGGGGGTGGGGGTGGGAAGTCTCTTGCATGGTTCGCTGCAGCCAGAGCCGCTTTCTCCCCCCACACAGCTCCTGCACTGCAGTGAGGGCACAGCTGACTTCTGGGCTCCCAGACAACAAGGAGCACGTGGCTAGCAGGCTAGTCCTCCAGGCCACCCACACAGATAAAAAGTGCCCTGGCCAGGTAGGAGAGACATTGCTTTGACTTTGTCTCTGCTCCCCACTACCCCTACCTGTGCTTCCCTCCCCCCCGCCCCCCAGCCTCTGCTTCTTGGAAGAGAGAAGAATAGTAAGTAACCTAAACAAAAGCAAAGTAAAATCGATGCCTGGAGTACACAAGTGTGTGTAATCAGAAGGCACTCACAAAGAAGGCATCGCTGATAGAAATATCTGCTACACAACTGCAGATTTCCTGTAGGGTATCGATTTTTTCCATTTAAATCCCAAACTGTGATGTGCGCCTTCACACTTAATGTACAACACAGATGACTAGATATTAGCTTGGTGGCCAAGATTCTTCAGTTCGTGATTGCGCAACAGTTTCCTTATGGTTTTTTTAATTATTAACTTTAAAAATGCAAGGTTGTCAAAATGAGTGACATTAGATAAAATGAGTACTATCTGCTGTATCACAATTTAGCGTAGCCCCATCTACCTCTTCATAGATAGGTGTGTGCTGCAAACTTATGTTTCCAGAGTATTTTTCTGGGATTTATGACCATCACATTTACATTGTGGTGACATGGTGTACAAGTGCTCAGCAGAGGGAACATTTAGAGTTAGCTTTGGGTGACTAGCACTTACCTTGAAGTGTAGCTCCATGGCTGGGCTGGTCCCTTTATTATTACTGCCTTATTCTTCTGGGACTGGAAGGTTTCTCATTTGTCTATTAAGATTCTTGTATCAATGGTGGGAGTCAGACTAAGAGCCGTAGGGAGAGCTTACACCATCTCATCAGCCAGCATTTACTCAGTTCTTGAAAGCCACTAAGACTAAGACCTTGCAGGCCCATAGCTTAAGCTGGATCCTTGGACAGAAAAGACTGACAGCTAGAAGAAGAGGAATGTTGAGAGGTTTGGGGGAAGGAATGGAAGGCAGCCGAGCCTACCCTCCAAGTGTTTTTAGGACCAGTCCAGAGAGCATCACTGTGTTTAGAGAGAAGGTCAAAATATGACCGAAGAACAGCAGCAACCGATGTAGGGAGAATTTGGTTGGAAGGAAGCCAAGTTTGGGAGTCTGAAAGGGGAGATAAAAGAGGGGCAGCTCGGGCGCGGGGCTCAGCCTGTCTTCCTCAGTTCCAGATTCCTGAGCCCTCACCCGGAAAAAGTCTGAATCCCTTTGGCTTTTCCTCCGGCTGTTAGGGGTGAGAGCTTTGCAGAGGGAGAGAGACGGGGCACACAGCTGGGAGGTTAAGTAAAAATAGCGTTAGGGAAGAATTCTTTCTGGTCAGTTACAATGCCAGTGTGGAGAAAAGATGAAAACTATTTTCATTTTGTGGCCTTGTGAACAGAGATGACGGGGAAGAGAGAGCTGCTGCTGCTCTGTGGACTGATTTTTGCGTCTCACCTCCTTATGGAGGCAGATAGGTGAATTCTGAGAGTTGCATGCTCTGCTTAGCCATAGGAGATGCCCTATGCTAATGCAGTATTCGCTTAACAAGACACTACCGAACATCTTCTACATACAAAGCGCTGTGCTAGGTGATACCAGTGGGGACACAAAACAGTAAGGGCCACCGTTCCTTCCCTGGAAGTGGTGAGAGTTCAGCAGGAGGAGTAAGGTACATACAGTGTCATAGTCATCAAGGAAGTGGGCTCTCAGGTCTTCTGAAAGTCCAGTCTGCCCCAGCGAGACTAATTTATACCACGTCACTGGGATCATGGCCACAAAAGCTCAAAACATACTGTGATATATCTGACTTCGCATCCCATTGGATCCCTGTGTCACCTCTTGGGCTTCTCTGAGCTTCAGATCTTCATTGGTAAAATGTGATAGTGGGAGGTTAGAACCTCAGAGGATGTTGTAAGGGTTGAATGCAATACATCTGAAAGTGCCTGGTATATAGTAAACACTCAGCCCATGGTAGCTGCTATTATGATTCCTCTTATAATCACGATTGTTTTCATAGCACAGTGAGCTCTGCCCCAGAAGAGCATTGGCAAAGTTCTGGAGTGCAAAGGAGGAAGAGTTTGTTCCCATCTGCCAGCATTAAAGACTTGACAAAGGAAGATTCCTCCAGTGTAGGGCTTATGTGGGTTGAATTTTGATCATCGGGGCTGGTGTGTAAAGGAAGGGGGTGTTCCAAGCGGAAGGTAATAGCATTAGCAAAGGCATACAGGTGAGATGTGCAGGCCAAGTGTCTCCCAGCCCCATTAGTGTCTAAGTTGGGCTAGCATAGAGTGTTAGAATGCCAAGGTGTGGACAGGTAGGTAGGCCCAGTTGCAGAAGTTTCAATAACTGACACCCTTCAAAAGAGTATGGATTTTAGTGCTTCTGCTTCATGGAAGTGCCTAGTGTGTCTGTGGATTAAAAAGATTATTGTGGAAAGTTTCTAACATACACAAAATTAGAGTAGTGAGAGTCACATAATGAACTCCCACATTCTTTTCACCCAGTTTCAACAATTATCAACTCAGGGTTAATCTTGCTTTATCTATTTCTTTTTATCCTATCTTCCCTTTTGTTTCTAGATTATTATGAAAGCTTAGATGCTTTGGGAGGTTGTTTTTCTTTCTTTTTTTTTAAAAGGCTTTAGCACCCCTCTTTCCTGGCTAGAAAGAATTCATGGATTTTGAGTGGATTGGGAATTGGAGCTTTGGGACTATGCAGACAGAGAACAAATGACTCCTGGTTATGCACCATAACCTTCTTTTTCTGCTCAACATAATCTTGGAAGGCTTGGGAGATCAGACCAAGTTTAAAAAGCCTTTAGGGTGAAAGACAGACTATCATCCCAATGCTGACTTGAATTTTTTTTTTGACTCTCAGGCCTGTGGTCCTAAATGTATTTATTTTAAAATAAGATCAAATCTCTTTGCAGTCCAGCTCACTACTACATGGTAGCCTCATCACAGCTATCAGAGGAAGTTCTGAATTTCTGTCATATATTAGCCATTGCTAGAACCTTTCTTCCGTTCATGGAGATAGAATGAGAACCCTTGAAAGGTGATTGAAAAGTTGATGGGCTTTTCAAAATAGGTGCAATTAGCCAAAGACCCGACCCTTAATATTGTGTTCTGATAAAAGCCAGATACATGCCCTGGCTCAACTTAAATTTACATATTGTTGCTTTGATGTTAGCACAGGCACTGAAAATTAAAATTCATGGTGACACACTTGAACTCCCATCACATCAAATAAAACATCATGTGATGTAGACATGCATAGTCTACTGTTTCCTGAAATAGTAATTGTAATAGCCCCAAAGATATAGAAAAACCAGAAAACCTCAGGGCAGGTGCTGTCTAGAGAGAGTTGGTCTTTCACATCACTTTTTTCTACCCTTTAGTCTTGAGTGATTCCTCTGCTCCTATGCTTTTATGAACTATTATTTAAAATATAAAACTTTCTGGAAATGAAGGAGCAATCTTAGACCAAGTGGGGGGCAGTTCCAAAAGAGATGGCACAATAATGATCTCCAGCAAACTGTGTAGCCAGGGGGCAGGGGTGGATTCCGTTTCAGCCGGCGTACTTCACCTGCACATCCCTATGTTCCATCAGTGCTGCTTCACCTTGCTCTCTAGCTGTGGCTTTTGCTTCTCTTTCTCTTCAATCTCTTGGCTTCCATTTCTGCCATGGTTTTATGGTTCAGGTCCTTTCTCTTTTCCTGCATGAAGACCCTCTGACTACAGTGGACCATCCTTCCTCCCCTTCCATCCATCCAAATCTTTTAACTTCCTCTCTTGAGTGGAGAAGCCACCTTAGGGGAGAGCTAGGAATCCCTCAGCTTCTGCTCTGATATAGGGGCCTTTTGTGGGGGTCTGGGGCTTTAATTTGATCAGCCTTGGTTCCCTGTAGGCTCGCTTTTCCAAGACATGGTAGAACCTTTGCCTTTCCAGTTTCAGGGCCATTGCACAAAAAGGGCAGGGAAATAATGGCTTGGTTTACATCCTGGCTTCTCACACAGTACACTGCAGTAGTTCTTGGAGCCTCAGAGAGGGATGTGTTCTCCACAGAGACACTGTTGTCTGGTGGATAAGAGTGGGAGTTCTGGTCCTTTCTCTGCAGCTCGGTCAGCTGTGCAGCCCAGACAAGTTTCTTACCTTCCCTGAGCCCTAGTGTCTTTATCAATCCAACAAGGATAAAAACAGCACATCCTTAACTCATGAGGTTGCTATTTATTGATTTGTTTTTAGTTGAGAGACAGGAAAACACAAAGAGAAATACAGGGAGGAGAGAGAGAGAGAGAGAGAGAGAGAGAGAGAGAGAGAGAACGAATGCTCCCATCTGCTGGTTCATTCCCCAGCAATGGCCAGGGCTGGACAGAGCCGAAGTCAGAAGCCAAGAATTCAACCCAAGTCTCCCATATGGAAGGAGATCCAACTACTTGAGCTATCATGGTTGTTTCCCAGGGGTCTGCATTGGCAGGAAGCTGGAATCAGGAGCTGGAGGTGGGCATTAAAGCCAGGCACTCCGATACGGAACGTGGGTGTCTCAACTCCAAGGCCAAACGCCCACCACTCTGAGATTGTTTTGAGGAGACCATGACACCAAGTATCTGAAGCACTTAGTAAGAGCTCAGTACGCAGAAGTCTTACTATTAATAAAACAGGGCTAGAGAAATGCATTGGACAGAACAAAATCTTGAGGCAGAGGCCTGGGAGTACTTGTTTTTATTTTCCAACTGGGAGTCTCTTCTCAATTGGTTTGGATGCAAATTCAAATGTAGTATTTTAATCTGGGTAAAAGAACTTCATTGAAAGCCTGGAACATTCATCCTGTTTGGGTCTGAGGAGCTAGAGGTGCCTCTTGGCTCCATAGCAAATGTCGCTGATTGATGAAGTACCACAATGTCTGAGTACTTTTTCAAAGAAGAATCTAAAACTTCTCCCAGTGTGGTGTTGTGGTGAAGAATTGGACTCTTGAGCCAGATTGTTTTGTTCAGACTCAGGAATCTCCCCTACCCCACCCCACTGACTGTGTAGTCTTGGACCCATTGCTGAATCTCTGTGTCTGTCCTGTCAGCTCCCTGGTAGGGTTGGTGTGAGGTCTAAATGGGTGAAACCCGTAGGTGCTTAAAATAGTGTTTGATCAACAATTATCACTCAGACATCATTGTTGTGATCATAATTATTTAATCCAAGGCTTCTTGCTTTCAAGCATGTTATAGGCTACCACTTGGCCAGATTTTCTAGCAATAGATTATCTGAGAGTTTTGCATATGCACATTTTCATGCAAAAGCCACAAAATTATCCTTGGAAATTAGAAGTACAGGGTAGTGCAGATAATTAGAGCTAAGCTTTTTCTTTTGTAAAAAAATGTTATATTCCTTGCCCTGCCAGAAGAGCGGGGGTCCAATGAGCAGGTGCAGAGCTGGGATTTGACCCACATCTCTCTGACTTCATGCCCAAGCCTGTGCTCAAGTCCAATGTCTACGGTTGCCTTCTCAGGGTAGGGGATTCCCTCTTACATGGCTTTCCATCCCAGGGTCAGAGATGGAGTTCATTCTATGGTAGTGGTGGTATGTGGGGAGGGCATATGTGAAAGTTAAGAGGTTAATTCAGAATCACTCTTTTAAGCTTCTTTTTCGTAACAGTTCTTTTGTAGAATTCTGAAGACAAAAAGAACATTTACAGGGAGAGTTAGGAAGGGTGATTTTATTCAGGAAGGCATGTCAGTATTTGAGAATTCCCAGTGTGTAATAAATTATGGGGAACAGAGCCAAAGTATATATTTTTTATTTGCTAGGCTTGGGATATTCACAGCATAGCTACAGATGATGGAAAATATGTATTTTTCAATGTGATGTAAACATTTGAGTGTATTTTAAAAAAATCTAACAGCTATAGATTAAGTATGGTAAGTGCTAAGTTTTCTTTTGAAGATTTTGATTTCTTTTTAAATGATCACCAAGGTCATTTTCAAAAGGCTTGAACTGTTTAGATTTGGTAGAATTGAATTCCTCAGATGGAACGGATCTATTTCCTTGGAGACTTCTGTCATAAAGTAGCATATGAGAACTGGGTGTCAGTTATATTCTCCCTCATTGCTTTAGTTGCTAGAACTTATCAATTACCTAAAATAACAAAGAGAATTTGCCTCTGATGGCTTCAAGGAAACTGTAGGTCAAATATCAAGTAAAACCAGGAAATCAGATAGGATATCAATTATCAATATAAAAATATACAAGTAACCAGCCAGAACTGAAATTAATCACGTTCAGTCATAAGCTTGGTTTATGGTTAGAAGAACAAGCTAATGAAAGTCTCTTGGGAGAAAAAGGGAAAGAGTATAAAAAATATTTGGAATTGAGAAAAAATAACATAGTATTAGGGGAGGCAAATTGGAGAGTGAGATGTGGGGGGTGATGGAGGACTGGCAGGAAGGAGTTTTTAAAGAGAGGAAGGAATTTAGAAGCCCATGGTAAAGCTGCAGATGAACAGGTCCAAGAAAACAGGAGTCTTTAAAGTGATACACTTTCTTGTTGAATTTTGTCTCGTATTTTTTGGATACTTTCTACTCTCTGGGCCTGAGGCATCAGGCTTTCCTGGAGAGCTCTCTTCCCAACTCCTCCCTCCCTCTTGCATGGCTGTGTACACCAGAAATTTGGACCTTTGCCAGGGGATTGCACCCACTATTTTGATCCCAGATGTGGCTTCCTTGGAGTTTTTGAAGCAGGAGCTTTGTCTTGTTTAGTCACTGGGCCCCTGAAAACTTTGCTTGGCCCACACCATTTTTCATGTATTCTAGGTTGCATTTTTTTTTTCCTGAAGTGTCTTAACATTGCAAAAATTGGAGCCACATATTACTGTTGATGACCTGTCCTTGTTTAATTGTCAGTGTGCTTTCCCCTGTTGGTACTGAAGCAATGGCATTTTAGTAACGATGGTGATATCGATGCCATGAGCCATGGAAGTAGATGCTCAACAATTATTTGCTGAATGAATGCATGAACTAACACAACTCCCTGGTTCTAGTTCAGGTAAGAGTCTAAAGCCCAGAAGTTAGTTAGTTCTGGATTGTGTGTCTGCCACTGAGGGCGCCACGTGGAAGGTCAGCCTCTGGTTATCCTGGTTGAGCTTGTACAGCTGCACACCTTCCCTTCAGCAGAGACGATGTAGATGACTTTGTTCATTCTTGCAAATAAAATGTTGAACCAGTTAAGCAATACCCCAGATAAGCTGATTTTGAAATAATAAACAGTATTTTTACCTTAATTACTCAGAATTGCTTAGTATTCTACTTTGGATTACATATCCATTAATATTTCTCTCAAAAAACTTTAAGGATGCTTTGGTAGTGGTCTTTCTCTCTCTCTTTCTGTTTCCCTCTCTCTCATTCTTTCTCTCTCTCTCTCACTCACCTCCCCTTCCTTGCCTCTCTCAATAAAAAAATTTGTAGATTGCATTAAAATAAAGTGTGTTTTTATAAGTTAAGATGCCCTTATCCATCATCTTCATCACCAACACCATTATCTTTTAGGTTCCTCACCTACAGAAGAGACAAAGTATACTTTTATGATCTAGCTTCAGGAAATAAAATTATATAGGAAAAGTTACCCTTGAAAATGAATTATGAAATACTCTGCTGTTTTTGGTTTTCCAATCTCAATGTAGCTTGCTTTCCTTTGAACGGAAAATTTGAATCTAAGTCGAATTCTGATACTGCAACAGAAGGTGCTATGTACTCCTTTTTGTGAACAAGAAAGAGAAAAACACCACATAAGCATTTCAAGCAGTAGATCCTGAGGAAGGGAGGCAGTATTTTATTTTTATTATTGTTTAATTTCATTTGAGAGACAGGAAAGAGAGTGAGAGAGGGAGAGAAGGAGAGAGAGAGTTTGAGAACCATCCCATCTGCCCATTCATTCTACAGATGCCTGCAAATGCTGGGGCTAGGCCGGAGCCAGGAGCTGGGAATGCAATTCAGGTTTCCCATGTGAGCGGCAGGGATTCAGCTACTGGAGCCATCACTGCTAGGGAGGCAATGTTTAAATACTGAGCTGGTGTTAAAGTGATCCTTTGCATGGAACATGCAGAAATGTAAGTGAAGAAAACACATAGATTATTGCAGATGAAATAGTTTAGAGGCCTCTGTTTATAGCCCTTTGAGTCAGTGGTACTTTACCTTCCAAATTGCCTGATAAACATGTGAAGACATTCGCAAGAAACTAAACACTATTTTTGGCTTAGACAAATGTTTATGTATTTATCAGATAGCTTGAATTTTGAAAATATGCACAACCATTGCCTTTATACAAATTTAACATACAATGAAGGCAAATTTAGATATCCTATGTAGAAAAGTGGACATATATGTATATATATATATAAAATGGATATATATATATATATATAGTGGATATATTTATACATATAAAATGGAAAATGAAAAACTGAAGCATTGCTGAAGTGCTTATGAATTTATGGCATTTAACTCATCTCAAACATTTATGTAATATTTTTTCTGAACTAATTTGATGTTTACATATGAATGTATGAAAATACATGGAAAAAATCAAGTTGTAATGGAATATTTATTTTCATTTTTTCCTTAGCCGTCATGCATTTTGATTTTTAAACAATGCACTGACTGTCATCAGATTAGCCAAGTTGAAAATTGAGCTGAATCAATGGAGACAGCCAGTCTTGATAATTCAAACCCCAGAGACCTTTTCTCAGGGGATATGGTCTCCTTGGCTTATTTGGTCTGAGTAGTTTCTTATATCTCCAATCTTTAATTTATTCTTTTATGTACCCTGCATGAAGACAACTATAATGTAGTGCAATTTACCTATAAAGATTTAAAATCCCTTTTAAAATGTAGATATGCAGCATCATGGACACAACTCAAAATGTGGAATTAACACAAGAATATGTTGTTAGGGAGTATATTTGTATTGCCCAGATTTTGTAGACATTTTTCTTTTTAATTATTTATTTATTGGAAAGGCAGAGAGAGAGAGAGAGAGAGATGATCTTCTGTTTGCTGGTTTACTCCCAAATGCCCACAACAACTGGGACTGGGCCAGGTCCAAACCAGGAGCCCAGGCCTTCATCCAGGTCCCTCACAAAGGTGGCAGGGACCATCATCTGCTGCCTCCTGGGCACATTAGCAGGAAGTTGGATGGGAAGCAGAGAAGCTGGGACTTGAACCAGCACTCCAGTGTGGCATACGGGCACCCCAAGCACCAGCTTAACCTACCACAACGGAATGCCCATCCCATGTTTTTCTTTGAACCATCATGCATTTATTAGGTACCTACCATCTCCTAAGCTCTGAGCCTTAAAGTCAGGTGTTACAGTACAAAGTATAAAATTGTGGCTCTTTCTCCTAAGAAACTCGTGAACAAACTATGAGAGTTAGGTTGGTCCTTGGAGGACGGATGGCAGTGGAAGGACATCCAGAGAGAGAGAGGTAGAATGGTGGGGAGTGGGGTGAGCACCCTGCGCATGGGGGGCCATGTGGAAGACTGAGCGGGCATTGCTTTGAGAGTGCCGAGAATACCATCAAGTTGGTAGATTGTGATCAGAGGACAAGAAAAGTGGGAGCAGAGCAGCACATGTACATTTGGTGCCTTAGCCCATAGGGATCTGCAGTAGGTATCTAAGCCAGGAAGTGTTTTCTTGAAAGCAAGTTGGAGGAGGGCTGGGGAGACTTCTAGAATGCATTTAGAACAGTTCAGGCACAAAGACCTCTCACAGCTGGAAAGATGATATAAAGACTCTGCAAATGGCTGTCCAAAAATATTGGTCATCAAATTCTTATGACCATCTTAGTATAAATAACTGGCAAACATTCATCTCAAGTCAATTTTCTTGTAAATTTAGATTTCGGATAATAGTCTTAATTGAGTAAGTAACTAGTTGTGTGCAGTGAGGAAAACAAGATCGAAGTAGAAGCAAGAAGCTGAAATTCAAAATGCTTGTAATCCAGAATGATTCTGGGATCCGTGTGATTAAAGCTGTACAGGCACAAACGAGGGTGGGGGGAAGCTTCCTTAACTGGGGTTATTTAAAGAGGTTTAGGATCTGCATTTACAGGAGCACAGTAACCTCTTCCCTCTGGAAATAACGCAGAAACCTCATAGAGATGTACTCTGGAACCACAGAGACCCCATTTACTTCCTGGCTTTGTGGCTTTAGGATGATCAGTTTCTGCATCTATAATAAACAGGAGAAATACCTGTGTATGCCACTTAGAGTCGCTATGATAGTTAAATGAGATAATACATATAGCGTGCTCAACATATTGTAAGCACCGATAAAAGTTAACTAATAAAGGGCAATACGTGCTCTGCTTGTACTCAGCTGCTTACAGTCAGGAGGGAATGCTAATAAATAATCTCATGAGGTTTTTTTTTTTTTTTAATGGTGAGAATCTCACAGTGCACAGCTTTTGATCATGTGGTCTTACTGATTTCTTATATTTTGTACACAAACAAGGCACAGAATGGACAACTGCTGTTTGTCCAACAACCATCCTATTGTCAAGATTTTTTTTTAAAGATTTATTTATTTATTTGAAAGTCAGAGTTACACAGAGAGAAGGAGAGGCAGAGAGAGAGAGAGGTCTTCCATCCACTGGTTCACTCCCCAATTGTCCACAATGGCTGGAGCTGCGCCGATCTGAAGCCAGGAGCCAGGAGCTTCTTCCAGGTCTCCCACATGGGTGTGGGGGCCCAAGTCCTTGGGTCATATTCTACTGCTTTCCCAGGCTATAGCAGAGAGCAGCCGGGTCTTGAACCAGTGCCCATATGGGATGCCGGTGCCTCAGACCAGGGGCGTTAACTTGCTGCGCCATAGCACCAGCCCCGATTTTCAAGATTTTCATCAAAGAGAAAGCATTTTATCAAATTTATGGGGTTCACTAAGTTAGAACATTAGACTAATACAGAATGTTTTTGAAAACAGAATATCCTACCCAAAAAGGGTCTGCTAGTTAATCCCCCCAAATTAATTTTCTTACAATCCCATATCGACTGGTTATTCTAATTACCTGACCATTTATGATTCTGCTTTTGTTTTGGGGGTGAACACCAGCACCCACCTGGAGGGCCATCTTTGTTCATATGTAGCTAAGTTTCAGAATCTATCCATTTTCCTGTGGTCTAACTTAGTTGTCTGGAGTACATTTGGGACTTGTTACAGATGTGAAAACGAAAAACAGAGAAACAAAAATCCCCAATAATGTGAGCAAAATGTCATTTAGTGAACTTGTGAAAACTCAAGGTGTGGCCCTCTGTTAAATACTCGGGCTGTTCATACACTGATTATCCAGGTTGTATTCAAGATGAAAATGAGCCATGGGACAAGAAGGTGCCCATTATGGCAGGAACACATGCAAACAGAAAATGAGACCTAATGTCTTCCCTCTGCCCTGGCTTTTTTCTCCGAGTTTAATATACCTATTTAGTCTAATTTAGTTTTAACTTTAGTTATGCTTTCTAAAATTACAGCGTGTGTGAGGATTGGAATTTTTTTCTTCCAACAGGAATCAGTATATATGTAAAATGCCTTTCCCTCCTCCTATGGGGAATGGTAGGAGACACATGTCTGTGTTGAGTCAGGGTTGCAGTGTGGAGGCCTCTCACTGGTCCCAAATAGGAGAGATCCCTGGGGGAACCAGCAGGCCTGCAGCCATGCATCTGGTGGACCGGCTGTCACTGATCCCAGTGGCGGCATCAGGGAACAATGAAAATACAATGATTTCTTTTTTATTTTTTTAGATGGTGAAACTCGCCATACAAAGTTATGTTTAGATTTTTGAAGTACAAATTTAAAAAAATATGTGGTTAAGTCTACTGTTTTTAACATAAATGACCACAATTCGTGGGTTTACAGTTTAAATTTTCTATAGCCAGAAAGCAATGGCAGGGCTTTCAAGGATGCTGCTGAAGTCTGGGCAAAAGGGTTCTGGAATCCACTCTTCTTCACTCAGCTGCCATCATCACCATCTTTTTGGTTTATTCTGGCCAAGACATTAACATTTAAGGTCTAATCTTCACCACTTCCACAAGTTAAATAGAGAACGTTATACAAATGCCACACACTATCACGCTTCCCCCAGAATCCATGTCACCGATGGCTTCCATCATTCACAAGCTTTTACTGAGGACCTACTGTGTGCTGGGCACAAGCTCATCTTGGATAGGGCACTACATAGGTTAGATTTTTATAGAATTCACCCCTAGCTTTTATGTTGTGCATTTACATATTAAACCGTGTGTGTGTTGTTGTATTATTATATGTATATGTATATGTATAAACGTCATCTCAAGGCTTTGAGGAGATGCTCAAGAAATACTAGGTGTATGAATGAATGAGTGAACAAGCTGCCCTGGTGCGGCTCCCTGTTGGCAACTTTCCACAGTCAGTTCAGACTCCAAGGTCTTTCCTGTGTCTGGGGAGTTGTCAGGAATGTCTGGAATGCGGCAGCCTTGGCGGAGCTGAGTTCCTCTTTGCTGCATTTTCCAGTTTTGTGGGCAAAATGAATAGTGGCAGAATGTGTGAGAGCCACCTCTGGGCACTGGGATCCATCTGTGGCCCCATCCCTGAAGCAAGGCACAGTCTCGTCCTTCCCCTCACCTCATGGCCAAGTCAGAAGAGTAAGGTGAGGAAAGAATTTTCTCCAAATTATAAAAATACCGTTTCAGTACCAGTCGTAGCATCACTTGGCTTTAGACGACACATTAGGGACAGATCCCACATGGGGTGTAAGTACACAGTGACTCCTGTTGCTGACTTAACAATTTGACACTCCTGTTCATGGCGTCAGTAATCTCCCTAGGCTCTAGTCATGAGTTGCCAGGGCTATGGAAGCCTTTAGAGTTCGCTGACTTTGATCTTATTCCGATAGGGTCAT
Source organism: Lepus europaeus (assembly GCF_033115175.1). Taxonomy (NCBI): domain Eukaryota; kingdom Metazoa; phylum Chordata; class Mammalia; order Lagomorpha; family Leporidae; genus Lepus; species Lepus europaeus. The sequence continues at coordinate 105,628,963 of NC_084829.1, forward strand.
AGTCAAAGTGGAGGTTCTCTCCTCCCTTCGGAGAAGGGTACCTCCTTCTTTGATGGCCCCGTTCTTTCCACTGGGATCTCACTCACAGAGATCATTCATTTAGGTCTTTTTTTTTTTTTTTTCCCCATGATATCTTGGCTTTCCATGCCTGCTATACTCCCATGGGCTCTTCAGCCAGATCCGAATGCCCTGAGGGCTGATTCTGAGGCCAGAGTGTTGTTTAGGACATCTGCCATCCTATGAGTCTGCTGTGTATCCCACTTCCCATGTTGGAATGTGTCGTCTAAAGCCAAGTGATGCTACGACTGGTACTGAAACGGTATTTTTATACTTTGCGTTTCTGTGTGGGCGCAGACTGATGAGGTCTTTGCTAATTAAATACTGAAGTGATCTTCTGTATATAAAGAGAATTGGAAATGAAAAAAAAAATAACCTGGTGTTAAAATGGAAATGGCATAGAAAATTAATTAATTTGAAAAAAAAAATTCTGTAGGATCTCTGTCTTTAATGTGCTGTACATTGCTATTTAATGCTATAATTAGTAATCCAATGGTAGTTTTTTCACTTGATGTTGCTATATGGGCAAAAAGTTGAAATCTTTACCTAATATATACTAAACTGATCTTCTGTATACAAAGAGAATTGAAAATGAATCTTTACATGAATGGAAGGGGAAAGGGGAGGGTGGCGGGCGGGAGGGAAGTTATGGGAGGGGGGAAGCCATTGTAACCCATAAGCTATACTTTGGAAATCTATATTCATTAAATAAAAGTTTAATAAAAAAAAAAAAAAAAAAAAAAAAAAAAAAAAGAATTTTCTCCAAATTGCAGATCCATTTTTACATTTAAGTTTAGATGTTAGAGAAAGTATTGATTGTAATATGCAAGGCCTTAGATTTTTAAAAGAGATATTTTTATTTTTCATTATTTAGATTAAGCTTTTAAATGAAAGAATTACTTTGGAAACACAATTACAGTCTTGGGTTTAAGTGACACTCTGGCCCTGACTGGTCTAGGATGGCGGTCAGAGCTGCTAGAAACACCTGCTCCTGCTGTCATTCTGTCTCAGGGGATGTTCACGCAGGATGCCAGGGCATCTAAGACAGAGTCTTCTCTGGAACCCTCATTCTGCTAAATTGGCCCCATAGACTTATCATGCTTCTTTATGAAACAGAACTATGCAAAGTCTTGAATTTTATTACAGAGTTTAATACCAATAATTACTTAAAATTTAATGAATTTCACTACTGACTTAATTGCTTTTGAGTAGTTCCACTTAACTTATTAAAGAGAAGCAAGGACATATTCATTTAATGAGCAGCAGAAGTCTTGCCCTCACATCTGCCTACATTCTCTTTTCAATTAATCAATTATAGTCCGATGGTGTGTAATTACACATTAGGAAAGTTATTGGATAGCGCAGCATGGCTGTCCCAGGGGACTCATGAATACACTAATATAACACACCTGTAATGACCTGCACTCAGATCTGAAAATTATACGCATTTCTCTCTCTCTCTCTCTCTCAAAGCTAAATTAAGATGAGAGCAATTACCATTAACTTTTTGAGTCTCATCTCATCAATGTGATATGGAAAGAGAAAGGTAAAAAGAAAGACTGAAAGGAAGGTAAAAATGAAAGGAAAAAAATGTATCTGCAATTATAAGTAATCTGCCTTTTGAAATTAGCTTTGAGACACACGGTCCTGACGGGGGAGAATAGCAGAGTTGCAGAGAGGCAGGGTCATCTGTCTGGCATGTCTACTGAATAATACCAAATACCTGAGAAAATCAGGCCAGCATTATTTGAACGCAAATAGTGACTTGCCTCTCAGCTTCCTCCAATCTCCTGATGATAGAAATAGGAAAACCTTTTGAAATCACATTCGGGCAAATTTGCTTGGCTTGTTTCAAATCAAACCAGCGTCTGGAACTGATCCCTGTGCAAGAGTGCTAAGCCTCTGCATAGTAACTAAGCCATGTTTAAAGAAAAAAAAAGAAAGAAGGAGAAAAAAATGCAACATGAACAAAGAGCGAATTTTACTACATCAATGGCCTAAAGGCTCTGGTTATGTAAAGAGGTCCATTCCAGTTATGTCCTGATTTATGCTAAACCAGTAAAACCCAACAAGGACTTCTTAATCCAAATTATATAGTCAGAGACATTCTAAATGCCTCAACCAACCAAGCGATTTTAAGCAAAAGGCCCTGTTAAAATAAGCTTTTGATGTCTGCACAACTCAAACTCAAGAAGCAATCTGTTGACATTTTCGGCAAATGCTATCTTAGTCCAAGACAGAGGCAGCAGTGGCTTCTTGTGAGTGTTCCTCCATAGTGAGTATTCTCAGCTTCCCCCATCCTCCCCCTCATAAACAACCCTGCTCCCACTCTCTGCCTATTGAGGTGCTGACGAGGTCAAATCTATCATGATCGATGGCTGTCCATCAAAATATAAACAAGGATGCATTGAGATCGAGCTCTCAGATGCTTGGGAACATGCAAACGAATGTGGTGAACCTCCGTGGTAGGAGAAGGTGGCTTCGCTGATGTTGTAAACTCCACAGCCAGTCTGGGGCATTTTGTGTGGTGTTTTCCCTACTTATAACCCTTGGCCCTGTATACTAGCTGCGCCCCCCTCCCCCATCTCTTGGGCAGAGTCTGCCTCGCAGGGCTCCTTCTCGGGATGCCCAGGACCCCGCTGGCCCTGAATGGAGACTGTGTGCCAGCCACAGAGGCACCCCGTGTACTTTCAGGGTGTGTCCTTTCCTGGCACTCCTGCCCTGTTGGGACAAACGGCTGTGCCCAAGGGGCCATCTTCCTGTGTGGGCTCCATTTGTGGCATCGCATGGGCCTCCATGGGATTGAATTGTAAATAGTGGCCGCCACATAAAACATGCCATCTGTACCCCTGTGGGTAGTAGAATGGAACACAAAAAAGATTTATTCCAGGAATATGAACTGATGTTTACAGACATGCCAGGGCTGGCTTTTAAAACACAGTGGAAAACTGTCTCAAAAGCAGTTTAAACACTGTGTAATAGAAACCCCAAAAAAGTGCCATAGGAGCATGAAGGCGGCTTCTGTGCTCAGAGGTGCGTCAAGCTAGTGTCTCCACACCAGACCCCTTTGCCTGGAGATGTGAGATACCGTGAGGTCTCCTGGGCTCTCCTGGAGACAGGGTCGGAGGCTGAGGGTGCTGTGGCTCTTAAGCTCTGGGGTTCGGGAGTTTTCCCAACGTTTGCAATCATTTTATTTATTTATTTTTAAAGATTGATTTATTTATTTGAGAGGTAGAGTTACAGACAGTGAGAGGGCGAAACAGAAAGGTCTTGCATCCACTGGTTCACTCCCCAGATGGCTGCAGTGGCCATAGCTGGGCCAATCTGAAGCCAGGAACCTGGAGCTTCTCCCAGGTCTCCCATGTGGGTGCAGGGGCTCAACGGCTTGGGCCATCTTCTACTGCTTTCCCAGGCCATAGCAGAGAGCTGGATTGGAAGTGGAACAGCTGGGACTAGAAATGGTGCCCATATGGGGTGCTGGCTCTGCAGGCGGAGGATTAACCTACTGTGTCACAATGCCAGCCCCTGCAGTCATTTTAAAAAAACTGAAAGGGAAGGAGAGTAAGTTTGGATTGAGCCAATTTCCCTATTTGCTGGGCTAGGATTCAGGGCTGTACTGGGGGACATCCTTTGCTGGCGCATTATACCCACAGGCGGACACAGGGACTGTGGCTGTCGTGTGAGAACCACATGTCCCAAGATTTGCACAGCCTTCCCTATGTGACATATATTGTCTGTTTTCATAGATCAGTGACCCTCGAATGCATTCTGGTGGCCCAGCATATAGAAATGGTGTCAATCTTTTCAGGACACCGTGAGTTATTGACATATTTAATTCCCGTAGTGTGAGCTGGGAGTAATCTTCGCCGTCTATAATACACACTTGAAATATAAAGTCATAAACAAGAGCCAACAGGTTCCCAAATATATAATCAAGCTGTCTGAGCAGGATTGACTGTGTCTTGTTTTCTATTAGTATTGCTCTGCTGCTGGCTTGTTGGTTTTGTCGTCTCTGAGTGCTTGTTGAGAGCAGGTACAGCAGCCCTGGTCTGGGACTTAAGTCTTGAATTTGAGTCATTCTTGTTCATGCAGGCTGTGGTTATTGTCTTGTGATGTCATTTTGTTTCACTGCTCAACTCCTCTCAAGACCTGGCTACTCCCTTGGTGAAGAGAGTGGAGTCTCACGTGACAAGGGGGTGATGTCCTATGTGTCAACATAACCCTGTACTCCCACACAAAGGCCCCAACCCTCTGTCCCACCCTTACCCTACCCCCATACCTTTGGCCACCTCTCTCCCCTGCAAGCCTCCTTCTCTTTGGAAACTTGAAGAGGTGAACACAGGGAGAGGGCAGGCTCCTTGGCATTCCCGCGAGGGTGCCCCCTAGAGATGGGTGGCGTAATAACACCCTGAGAGGCATCTGCGCTGAGGTCTGTAAATTATGCTGGCTATTTGGAGCCTGAGAGCTTGATATTTTAGATTCTCCAAGCCAAACGCTGGTGTGCGTGTGTCCCCAAGTGCACGCGCCAACTTTTACTGAAAGTCCCAGTTAGCGATGGGCTTTAATTCTTAGCACTGTAGAAGACTGAACATTATCAACATTCTAGTTCATGAAAATTCTTCGGCCACCTTGGCTCCAGGAATTTCTTCCTGGCCACCTCCCCTGCAGGTCCCCACCATTTGTCAGTCTGCTCAGAGCTTTCTTCACGCCCTCACACTGTCTTCTCTCACTCCTATACATGCTCACCGCCCCTGCTCCAATTTCCATCAATTTGTCATGCTCAACGGATTACCCATTGTGCTTCCCGTATGATCTGGATACATTTCCCTTTTGTTCTCATCTAGCATCTACCACAATGCCTCTTTTTTAAGTTCCGCTAGAGCAAGGCAAAGAAAGACCCATGCTTGCACCAGAGCCTTGAAGATCAAGTACACTGTCCACAGACCCACGTGGGGCCACCAGGGCTAAAATGGGAGAACCCAAGAGGTAGTGGTGCTAAGGGGTCACTGCCTCTCTCTTGGGCCAGCTGCCCTTCTACCAAGAGATTATTCTCTGCCACAGCTTCATTTTGGAAGTTTCTAATTAGGGATGAGGAAAACATTTAGAAAAAAAAAATTTATATTTGCCAAATCAGTGCATTAACATTTCATCCCAATGGTCTGGGAGAAGACAAAAGTGATCTGATTGCAGTAGCAGTTGCAGCTGGTCCCGCCCACGGCCGTGTCCTCCGGAGCTGGGTTAGAGAACCACTGTCCCCGCTCTCTGAGAAGGGCCCTGAGGTGGGGAGTTTCTGCAGCCTGGTGTGGCTCCCGGAAGCAGACCCAAATCTTCCTTCAGACCATGCATCTGGGCTTGCGATTCAGAAAATATGAGAGAACTTCAAAAAATGTATGGAGAAGTATAATTAAAAGATAAATTCACTGTGGCATAACAATTTGAGATTTTTTTTTGAGGTTTATTTTTATTTATTTGAAAGGCAGAGTTACAGAGAGAGGAAGAGACACAGGGGAGAGCATCCTCCATCTGCTCATTCACTTCTCCAGATGACTGCCAACAACCAGGGCTGCACCAGACTGAAGCCAGGAACCGGGTCTCCTACGTGGGTGCAGGGGCCCAAGCACTTGGGCCATCTCCCGCTGCTTTTCCCAGGCCATCAGCAGGAAGCTGGATGGGAAGTGAGACAACCAGGACTTGAATTGGCATTGCAGGTGGCAGCTTAAACTGCTACACCACAACACTGGCCTGGTACAGAAAATTTTGAAATTTTGCAGTTTTTTCATAATATATGTTTTTTTCTATTAACCCTTTGAAGTAACCTTGTATGGTCCCTGTGACCTCGGGCTGTTTTTCCGATCCCAAGTGTATAGTCCCTCACTCAAAGGGTAGTCTGCCACCAGCAGTGTGGATACCGCGTGGGCCCCTGTTAGAAATGCAGAATCTCAGGCCCCACCTAGACCTCCTAACTCAGAACTACAGTTTAATAAGACTCCTAGGGCATTCATGTGTGCACTGGAGTTTGAAAAGTTCTAGGCTAGGGTATGATTTTTTTTGATAGACCTTATTTTTTAAATTTATTTGGAAACACAGAGATCATCCATCTGCTGGTTCACTCTGCAAACACCTAGAGCAGCTGGGGCTGGACCAGGCCAAATCCAGGAGCTGAGAACTCAGTCTGGGTCTCTCACATGGCTGGCAGGGACCCAGCTACCTGAGCCATCAACTGCTGCCTCCCAGGGTCTGCCTTAGCAGGGAGCTGGAATCAGGAGCAGAAATGGGACTGGAACCAGGCACTCTGATATGGGAGATGAGCCCGCGGTGCCTTCTAATGCAAGGAATTTGGGTTCCATTGTTTAATACCTGGAAGTCAAAGAGAGGGTGTCATCTCGCAGGGCTAGTTGGGGGTGGCAGAACATGTACCAGGATCCCCGTTCCTATCACCTTGCTTTCTGTATGAAGGACTGGAGAAGCTGGATTTGCCCAGGCAGGTGGGTGTGCACTGTGGAAGGGCCACCAGGCAGGGGCAGTTACAGTTCAGCCCCTGTAAGCACATTACAGTCATGCTTACGTGGGGCTCATTGCCGTTCGTTCCTCCCTTCCCTTCATGGACACTGAACAGGTCTAGGAGCTTAGCAAGTGGTAGACTCCAGACGTTGTGTTTTGCATATTCTGAGTTCTGTTGTTCATTCTGAGAAAAGGGACCGGAGAGAAGGTGTTTATGGCAAAGCATTGGACTATAAGTCCAGTTCCGGGGACATGCTTGTGTGATGTCACTGATGGCTTCTGTACATTTCCAGGACCCTTGCTTTCAAATATTCTGCTTGTTGTCGCTATAAATCATGGAGGGACTTGGGACTCCCGTTGCACTTCCCAATCTGCCTCATATATCCTGCTCACGAGAGAACAAACAGTGGTCCAATAATGTGTCCTGATTCTTTTCAGGCAATTGGTAACAATTTATTGCACAACAGGAAGTGGACAGTAACTTAAAGGATCATGGCTATGGCCACCTGGAATTTCTGGGACAGGCCCAACATGAACTATTCTAGTCTGTTATCACTCGGCCACCAAGGAACACTGGTGTGCCTCCAGCTGGCCCCTTGTGCTCTGCTGCTGATGTCAAATGCTGGCATTGTTGCAGAAAAAATTAAGTTAATGAATATAATTTTTTTTCTATTTGAGAGTTTCTCTCCTACTTTTTCTTATACATTTGGCACCTGGTACCTATTGTGGCAAGCATAGGCTAGCAATTCTGAGGCTGAACAAGCAACAGGAAAATGAACACTGATGAACTCACTCAGAAAGACCTGATCATGTGGTTTGGCAGCCTTTTGTGTACATGAAGTTGAGCTTTCTGGATTATATGCATGCATTATAAGCAACATAATAATATTTTATGGTCATGATGTTTATTTTGGTTTCAGTGATTGAATTAACCATATCAGCATTTTATGGGTTCTGTAGAGAACTTTGCTCCTGGGCAGGTATGAGACCCTTATGTCAGGCCAGCATCCTAATGGCTACTGGAGCAATGGACCTTTTTGTTGGGCTGGCTCCAGAGAGGGGTGAGTTTGTTTGTAGCCTTGACTATGCTGTGAAATGCTGTGCTACTCGGGTGGAAGGATGAGCTGCCCACTTACATGAAACCCCACTATTAGAGGTTACTTTCTCTGGGTTTTGAATGTCACCTTATGCCATCGTAATGCCCTATGAGGATTGACATTTTGAGTTCCATTTGCCTGGGATCAAGGCCCTGGAGGGAAAGGATGGCTAAGCAAGGAGGAGACAGAGTGATGAAGGAGAAAGTGGGACACACATGTGGTACAGGACAGGGCTCATTTCTCCCTTGATCACCCAGGGGAGCAAAATGCTCTGTGTGACTTGGTAGGACTGTTGTGTTGCTGCTTCTCAGAGCTTCATAAACAGTGGTGTACAGGTGGGGACATGAGGAAGAGGAAGCTGAGGGTGCTGCTTTTATTCGGAGGCAGGAGGTCCTGGCCCTTTTTTGAGGAAGGATTCTCTTTTCCACTGAAATGATGTTTTTTTCCTAGTTGTATGGTCCTGATGTACTTTTTTCTCTTTTTAAAAACTGAAATAACAATGATAATAAATAGTATTTCTCTTTTTTAAAGATTTATTTTATTTATTTGAAAGTCAGAGTTACACAGAGATGAGAGGCAGAGAGAGAGAGGTCTTCCATCTGCTGGTTCACTCCCCAATTGGCCGCAAGGGCAGGAGCTGTGCTGTTCTGAAGGCAGGAGCCCGGAGCCAGGAGCTTCCTCTGGGTCTCCTACATGGGTGCAGGGGCTGGGCCATCTTCTACTGTTTTCCCAGGCCATAGCAGAGAGCTGGATCGGAAGTGGAGCTGCCGGGACTCGAACTGGCGCCCATATGGAATGCCGGCACTGCAGGCGGCAGCTTTACCTGCTATGCCACAGTGCTGGCCCAATAAATAGTATTTCAAAAACATCTTTAGGAGAAAATAACTCAGGGGACTGAAATGGGGTGGCATCCTCAAAAGTAGGTTTGACGGTTCTAGTAACTCTGGACTCCAAAGCCAGTAGACCCGTGCAGTGCCCAGCTATCTCACTGTGGAAATAGATACTTCTCTTAAGAGGAAAGCTTTTATCATGCTTCCAAGTATTCTCCATCAGATACTACATGCAAGGTCTTCAGAAAACAAGTTAGAGACAGACACAGATAAGACAAAAACTCAGGGTCACACCAAACTGGGAATCCAATCCTCAACCAGGAGGGAATCACATGGATCCGTTAGATTTGGCATCAGGAGGCTTCAGAGCCTGACACTAACAAGGGGCATTCATCATTTGTGATTTGTTCCTCAACCCTCAACACCCAACCACCACCGCCAAAGAAAATCCTGGGAAGTGTAATCAAACGTATTGTGCTTTCACACCCTGCTCTGCTAATTTCAGTGACAATGAGGCCGAGACTGCGCCCCTTACACCTGTGATCTCGGCAGATTTTTAATCATACCCCCCCCCCAACTAATAAAAATTTGACCACACACCCATAATGTTTACTTACTGGTATATTATAGACATGTACTCCTGTTGTAATATCTATATACATTATAAATTCCCACAAAACAGCAGTGATTAACTATAGCTGTAAATATACATTCAAGATTTTCTTCTCTTACTTCAATGGTAGGTCTTCACCCTTCGGGATCCCCCACCCCACCTTAAAGACCACCACTCTAAGAGGTGTGAATAAGCGATTGAAAGGTACATGATTTTATAACACAGGCTCAAAACCCCTGATCCTGATCCAAAATGCTCCAAAATATCAAACTATTTCAGTGCTGATCTGATGCCAGTGTCTGATATTTCAGCGTACACGAACTTTGCTTCATGCACAAAATTGCTAAAACATTGTATAAAATTACATTCAAGCTATGTCTAAATGAAACATAAATGAATTTTTGTGTTTAGATTTGAGTCCCATTCTTCTGGTATCTTATTAGTATATGCAAATATTCCAAAATTAAAAAAAAAAAAAAACTGAAGTCCTAAACACTTCTGGTCCCAAACATTTCTGACAAGGGATATTCAACCTTAAAGACAACAAAAGCCCTGAGATGTGTGCTACTATCTGTGGCCTAATCTGGAGCAGATTCCAAGGATAAATTGGTGTCTTTGGATGGCAGAGAGCAATGGCAGAGCAACTGGGAAGCACAATCCAGAGAGTCTTTTTCTTAGGCCACCTCACAGCACAGAAATCGCATTAGCAGTCGGTAACTGTATGTTTCCCAGGACCTCCCTGCTTGATCCTGGGCATTTTTTAGGCAAAGTAGTAAGTGGTGTTAGCAGCTCTGGGTGGCGGGTGGTCTTGTGCCCAGCTCCATTAGGCATAAGGAGTCCCAGGCAGGAAGAGGAGGATAGAAGTTCCAAGCAGCCCTGGAGGGGAGTAGGGGCCTGCACGGCCCAGATCACCGCTGGTCCTAGAGAACTAACCGGGGAGGGAGCATTAAGTCAGCCCTGGGCAGCCCGGGCCTGAGCTTAAAGTGCTGCCTGAGTGTTACCAGCTCTCGTCTGTCTGGTACACTTCAAACCTCTCCTATTGAGGATTTACAGTTCCATGAGCTCCTCCAATTCCCTCTGCCCCCATAAAATGCAAATCCCCAGTTTCCATAAGCTAAGTTGGGGCCTCCATAGGGCTCACTCCATAGGAATTCATTTATAGCCACGTCCTCTAAGTCACATCTTTTCTCCCAACTGGAGGCCACCTGTACTGCTGCACAGGTTGTGAATGCCTGGAAAAACACAGCGAAAACACCTAACACTTCAGTGAACCTCTCGAGCTCCTACCAAGCTTTGCGCTCTAGAGGGGCAGCTGGAGCAGAAGGGAATGAGACAGACTTCCCCCTTCCCACCGTGCCTATTTGGTCTCCCTGAGCAAGACAGCAGGTATCTCATGGCCAGAATCCTTGCCGCTCCTGAAGTGGAGGGGCCATCCAAGGGGGCTGGGCCATGGAAGCAGCAGAGTATTAGGGGGACATGTCCGAGAAAGAAGGGCGACAGGAGGTCTGAGGCTCATGCACTATAGCATGGCCTTTGTTCAGAAGGCCCTGGTGGGTGCCACATGTTGCTACCCAAGCCTTTGGGAAGGAAGAGTAGTTGAATGAGAATCCTGTGGACAGGGGCCAGAGAAAAAGCTCTTTGAGTGATTCTGATGTGTTGCAAGGTACTTGGATCATCTAAAGGCTCTCAGGACCAAGTCCAAACATGATGCTGTGGCTGGTTCTGAACACACCTGAAGCAATTTGCTCCATTTGCTCCATCCCCACACTCATGCCCTTTTCTACCTGTCTCACCACACGCGTACACACACACACACACACACACACCCCACATGCAGCAGAGAGATTTAATAAAGCCAACTAAATGCTTGCCTTGAGAAGAGTTCAACACTTGTTCCACTGGCCATTTTTTTTTAAGATTTTATTTACTTACTTGAGAGGTAGAGTTACAGACAGAGAGAGTGAGAGACAAAGAGAAAGGCCTTCCATCTGCTGGTTCACTCTCCAAATGGCCACAACAGCTACAGCTGTGTTGATCAGGAGCCAGGAGCTTCTTTCAGGTCTCCCACTTAGGTGCAAGGGCCCAAGGACTTGGGCCATCTTCCAGCGCTTTTCCAGGCCATAGCAGAGAGCTGGATCAGAAGAGGAGCAGCCGGGACTAGAACCGGCGCTCATATGGTACCAAAGGTGCAGGCCCAGCCCACTATACCACAGTGCCGCCCCCCACCTGTCATTTTTTAATCAATGCATCGTTACCAAAGTTTCATGGGTAAAGTGTAGGTTTAAACCTAGGAAACAAAATGATCCAGACTGGAGCCGGTATTGTGGTACAGTGGGTTAAGCTGCCTTTGCAGTGCTAGCATCACATATTGGATTACAAATTCGAATCCCAGATGCTCCACTTCGAATTTAGTTCCTTGATAATGTGCCTGGGAAAGCCGTGGATGTGCTTGGGTCCCCACCACCCATGTGGGAGACCCAGAGGGAGTCTCCTGGCTTTGGCCTGCCCTAGCCCTGGCCATTGCAGCCATTTGGTAAGTGAATTAGATGGAATCTCCTCCTCCCCCACTGTCCTGCTCCTCCTTCTCCCCTCCTCCTCCCTCCTCCCCCTCTCCCTCTCTTTCACTAAACCTTTCAAATAAATAAAATCGATCTTAATAATAATACTAATAATAAAAGATTCAGACACACTGGATGGAGCAGGTTGTCTGCTTGGCTGATGCTTCCCAGTGGGTCCCCAACACAGAATCTTCCCTCCTGTTCTGCTGCCCAACCTCTCCAGCCAATGCCATCAACCTCTAAAGGTCAGATGACTGTGCCCCTTGTAGCTGCCCAGTCCGCTCCTCACTGAGGGCTTCAGAGGTGGAGGCCTGTGATAATAACTGAGAAGCCACGTGAGGCCTTTGTGGGATTGTCTGAGCTGGGGGGTGGTGATTGTCGTTCTGAATGGCATTCTCCCGGGGAGGAGGAGGGGGAGGGGGACTGGTGGAGCCAACCAACAGTAATCTTCGGGAAAGAAAGGAAAAGGCCGGCAGTGGCAACAAAAACTTCCTGCAGATGTGGAATCAGAAGGACTCTGGAGAAAGCAGGCCTATTTTTAGCAGGAGTAAGAGTACAAACCGTGATAGGCGCCACAGGCTGCTGTCACTAACATTTGGCTACAAGCAACATTCTCGTATTTAAACATGACAGCCCTGCCAATTGAAAAGGACCAGCATTATCTGCTTGCTCGGTCAAAGCTATCGCCTTCTCTCAGTCCAGTGAGAGGACCAACTCCATGGGATGTCCGGCTGGCCTAGCAACGGGTTCACCTGCGTTGCCATGGATACTTACACATCACTGATGTCAGGCTGCTCCACGGTGGCGACGGGGATGCGGTTATTTCTGGGTGAGAAAGCCACACGGTGTTACGTCTGCAGGGAAAATGCCCAGCACACTTTGCTCAACTAAGCATGCACGTGTGGAAATATAACCCTTCCATGAGCAAGAATAAAAATATGTTAAATTGAAGAAGTTAAGTAATACACATCGGGAAGACCAGTGAACTTGAGGTGAACCCAGGAACCTCAAAAAAGAGAATCCCAGAAACATGAGCTCTGGAGCAGTTTACCAGACCCCGGAGGAGACGTGTATTGCACCCTCTCTGCCCGTATACGTGCCTGGCTCCAAGCAGGCTCACCAGGCCTGGCACACAAGTTCCTTTGAAGCTCTAAGCAGCATGCATTTTTCTAGGTCCCATTAGAAAGCATTTCACTGCTAACACAGGGAGCTTGGATTTGTCTGGCCCGATGTCTGGGGACCAGGCCTGGACAATGACTTCATTGGCCCAGCACCCATTCTGGCTTGCACCTGTTTCTGCCCTCCTTGAGTAGGTGTTAACGACTGGCACTCCTGCTGGTCCACAGTGGCTCAAAACTGAGGGAGAAGAAGACCACAGGGCAGAGCTGATGGCCTCAAGTCAGCCGGTATGCAAAGATGATGAGCTCAGCTGTTTTTATTATTTCCAGCTTGTGTTGACAAAGGCACAAAAGTTTGAGCTTTTCGAGACAGAGGGGAGTTTGGAAGGCTTGATTAGCCACTCCCTTGCTGGCTTAGAGCAGTGATATCAGAATTGGGTCCTAAAGTAGCAGGATCACCTGGGAACTTGTTAGAAATGCAGATTTTTGTGTCTCACCCAGGCTGACTGAGTTAGAAATTCTGGGGTGGACCCAGGGACCTGTAGGTTAAAAAAAATTTTTTTTAATATTTAAATTTTTTTTTATATTGTGGTGGAACATATGTAACCTAACATTTGCCATTTTTGAAAGAGATTTATTTGTTTGAAAGGCAGAGTGACAGAGAGATCTTCTATCTACTAATTCACTTCCCAAAATGGCCACGACTGCCTGGGATGAGGCTAGACCGAAGCCAGGAACCAGGAACCCCACCCAGGTCTCCCATGTGGGTGGTAGGGGCCTAAGTCCTGGGGCCATCTTCTGCTGCTTTCCCAAGAGCATTAGCAGGGAACTGGATGGATGGACTCACACTGGCACTCCAACATGGGATGCCAGTGTTGCAGGCGGCAGCTTAACCCGCTGGACCACAACACCAGCTCCAACATTTTCCATAATTAAGTGTGCAATTTACTACCAGTAAATGAATTTACAGTGTTGTGCAGCTGTCACCACTACTCATGTCTGAAACTTTTTTATCCCTCCAAACAGAAACTCTGTAGTCGCTAAGCAGTAACTCTTCACTCTCTTCCCAGCCCCTGATAACATCTGAGCTACTTTTCTGTGTCTGTGAATTTGCATGTTCTGGGTATTTCATACAAGTGGAGTCATATGTATGTAGCCTTTTGTATCTGGCTGATTTCACTTAGGGTATTAGGTTCACCTTGGGTGTAGTATGTATTAATACAGCCTTCCTTTTGATAGCTGAATAATATTCCATTGTATGGGTATGCCATATTTTGTTTATCCACTCATCTGTGGATGGACACTTGGGTTATTTCCGCCATTCGGCTGTTGCGCATGATGCCATTATGAACACTGGTGTACAAATATCAGCATTGGTGTTTTAACGAGCCCACTAGGTGACTATGCACACTCAGGTCTAGAGCTGTTTTATGCAGGAGCTCAGAACACCAGCTGGAGGCTCTGTGCCTGCCCTACTGCAGCTTCTAAATCCCAGACAGGGGTCAAGGCTGCGGTCGCTTGCATTTGGTTTCTGCTGCTGAGATCCATATTTAGAGTTTCTTGAAGGTCTTAAGATTACAACTGGGAGAAAAATGGCTTTCCAGATTAGGGATGCTCTTGGACCTTGTTTCAAGGGTGATGCCTCAAAATTCTTCAAAAGGATGGCAGAGAATATTTATTACCAATACGTATCCATTCAGTCATTGTTGATCAGAGTTTCTGGACCCAACTCGGGTATGTTATGAAACTCCTTGACTTCCTTGCTGCTAGCTACTGCAGAGGTCACTCCATTCTTTTTTTTTTTTTTTTTTTTTAAAGATTTATTTATTTGTTAGTCAGAGTTACATAATGAGAGAAGGAGAGGCAGAGAGAGATCTTCCATCTGCTGGTTCACTCCCCAGATGGCCACAACAGCCAGAGCTACACCGATCTGAAGCCAGGAACCAGGAGCTTCTGCCAGGTCTCCCACGTGGGTGCAGGGTCCCAAGGACTTGGGCCATCTTCTACTGCTTTCTCAGGGCTTAGTAGAGCTGGATTGGAAGTGGAGCAGCCGGGACTAGAACCGCTGCCCATATGGGATGCCAGCACTGCAGGCGGCGGCTTTACCTGCTACACCACAGCACCTCCCGTGATCACTCCATTCTTTTTTTTTTTTTTTTTGACAGGCAGAGTGGATAGTGAGAGAAAGAGACAGAGAGAAAGGTCTTCCTTTTGCCGTTGGTTCACCCTCCAATGGCCACCGCGGCCGGTGCGCTGTGGCCGGCGCACCGCGCTGATCCAAAGCCAGGAGCCAGGTGCTTCTCCTGGTCTCCCATGGGGTGCAGGGCTGAAGCACTTGGGCCATCCTCCACTGCACCCCCGGGCCATAGCAGAGAGCTGGCATAGAAGAGGGGCAACCGGGACAGAATCTGGCGCCCCGACCAGGACTAGAACCTGGTATGCCGGTGCCGCTAGGCGGAGGATTAGCCTGTTGAGCCACGGCGCCGGCCACTCCATTCTTACTTATGGAAATCAGGTCTGTTTTCAGAGAACTGTAGAAGTAGAAAGTGAGAAGAAACGGAGGAGACATGTGTTTAAGTCCACAGATACTTGGCTAGTGGGTGATGATTATTGTCATGATGATTTATGGACCCAAATACCCCTGTTTTAACTCCTTCCTGTTCAGAGAGGATAAATAGCTTGCTGTGGGTGTGCAGCTGGGAAATGACCTTGTCAGGATCCAAGTCCAAGTCCAAAGTGACTGAATACATGGATTCATATTGTCTGCCGGAGACTTGCAGTGTCACTCCTTCAGAGATGTTTGGATTTTTAACAGGGGACTCCTGGATTTGTAATATTTTAGTAAGCTAAAGAAATAGCTAAAGTAGAATATCATACCTGAGAGAGAGGAAAGGGAGACCTTTTCAACAACCACAAAATCACACCGTGTAATCTGCAAATTCAACTCTCGCACTCCCCAAGGTGCGGGTTCAGAAGGGTGTTGTATTTCACTTCGGGTCACATGCTGAGAATGCAGGGGAGGTGTGAGACAGAACAGCCCGGACCCTGATGGTCTGGACAGTGCGAGTGACAGAGGATAGTCCCTCTGGGACAAACAGGCCAGGGGAACACACCCCACCCCAGCCCAGGCGTATGAAGGGCTGCAGCGTGGAGGAGGATGCTGTGCTCTGAGTGACTGTGGGAGAGGGAGGGCCGGGCCCGTGGGTAGCGGCTGCAGGAAGGCAGTTCTCTTCTCAGTGGCAGGGAGAGTTTGCTGGTAGTGAGGTTGCTGTTGGCACAACCTTGGCAGTGGAGTCAGATGACCAGCCACGCACGCTCATCACAGTAGTGCTCCTTGCACTGACTGGGAAGTGCAATCCAATGACCCCCTGGCGCCAGTTCAATGCCAAGGCAGTATGACTTTGACCCTCCAAAGATTGCTCACTTGTCACTCACTGAATGTAAAACCAATTTCAAAAGGAAATGTGATATCGATCTTGCTAGTTGTTTAAAGTATGCCTCTCCTTTAAAAAAAAAAATTTGCTAAGCATTGGTGATGGAAATTTCTGAAATATTTAGAGTTAATTACTGTTAAGGAATTTGTCTCCTTCTGGTCATAAATTCAGTGGGAACATCAATGGGATGTTTCCTGATAACTTTGCACTGCTCTGAGCTATCAGCATTTCCCTTTTTGCGCTAATAATGAGAAAACTCAACGTGGAGCTGCCCCCGGAGTCGGGCTCTCGTGTGCTAACAAAGCAGGGGAGACCCAGCTGGAGTCTGCGGCACACACAGGGGCTGTGCGATCATCCCTCATAGTCCATGCGGCTCGCATCCGTGAGGTCTGAGGGCTGCGGTGCTTGGCATAATCACAGCCTTCAGACATCTGAAGGACGTAAATACCGAGGAAGGAATTTGTTTAGCTTGAAACAAGGGGTATCATTAGGTTAGGAATAACGGAATAAGATTAAGGAAAGCTTTAGACTGGATATTAGTGGGGTATTTCCAAGCAGTAGATGTGTTGGGCTTTTAGGTATCCCTGCAGATTGTTGTTCTCTGTTTTCTAAGTCACTTGAAAATCAGAGAGACAAAGGCTGAGAGAATCTCCTCGAGGAAACCATAGCTTTTGGGGCTCAAGCGAAACATAGAGCTTTGGCGTTCTCTGCCCCCTTTCGCCTGTCTTATGAATGTGAGACGCTCAGTGGGTATTTCTGCTTCGGAGTTACTGCCATCCGTCCACAGCATGTGTTTGCTGATTTCACCAATTTCATCCTTAGTTGAAGGATGGTGGGGTTCCCATGGGACGTGTTTCAGTGTGGGAATTGGGGGACAGCGCCCCCCCATCCTCTCCTGTTTGTTAATCCTGCCTCCAGAGGGTGGGCGGAGGAGGTGAAATCAAGCCAGTTTGCCAGTTCCTGTCCTTTGAAACTCTGAGTTAAAAGAGGATGCCCACTACAAAGAGGATTCAACACTGCTGGGGAGGACGGAGACCTCAGCCACCGAAGCATAGCACTTTTGCTTCCCTCTGGAGCATTCTTCATACTCTAGTAATCTACTTGCTCTTTCCAAGGCCACTTGTGCATGGAGAAGGAGACGCCCAACTTTCTGGGACCACGGATCAAAGTGTTGGGACCGTATTCCTGGACCAGCCCTGCTAGCACTGTGCATTACCTAGATAGGGTGCAGGGACCCAGGTTTCCTTCTGATTAGTATCAGAGACTTGTATTGAAGTCTTTTGCATAAGCCATGCAAGAGCACTGAGGCATAAGACAATAGAGGGATATACTGATGTTCGGAGATCTTTGTGTCTAAGTGCTAAGGAGTTTCAGTTCATCTCACTCCCTCTGGGGTCGCAGGGGTCAGTGGGCAGCTGAGGATACGTTTTACTATTACAGAGGTAGCTCCCATGTCATTCTCCATTTTGAATCCTACATATTTTTTTATTAAGTAAAGCGATGTTTTGCTGTACAACAGCCTTAAAGCATGCCTGGTCTGCACTACTAGCCTTGTCATAAAAGGGAAAAAAATCCTCACTTTGAAAACAAATCAGAGTGTGTTCCACAGTGCCCTCTGCGAGGGGCTGAGTGCAGATGTGGGTCTGATGATTGCCTTGGTTGCACAAGTGGGGTCCATAATTTCTGGGGTAGGGGGCCCTTGCCATGTCAGTTCTCCCTGTGGCTTGATGTAGACCGCCCTTGGTTGTCCTGCCTGGCCCAGTATCCCCGTATGCCATGGAAATCTGACCTCAGGCCATTGACCTGGGCACCATGTGCATCCAGGCATGTAGGAAGACCTGTCTCTGTCCCCAGGGTGCCCTGCCTCTGAGCTGGGAGAGACTGAAGGGGCAGCAGAAGCAGAAGCAGAGGGAAGGGCCGCTGGGGGAGTGGCTGAGCTGCCGTCTGTGCCAGAGTCTGACACGGGTGACGAAGTGGGAGGAGGGAGGGGCAGACTCCAAAGCAGCAATGTTGCCCTGGGAGAAGGTGGCCTCTGAGCACCCGAGGGCAGGTCCTGCTGGCGTGAGGCTCTGTGGAGAGCAGGGTTATCCCTTGCTGCAGTGTGTGTGCGTGTGTGCACGTGCGTGCTCCTGGGACTGAATTTTTTTGCTGCATCGCAGTGGGGGGTGATATCAAGGAGACCCTCACAGGCCTGCCATGTACATTTTCTGACCCTGCTTCTGAGAGGGCAGGGTGCTCCAGCGACCTTAAGGGACATGTCAATAAGATTGATTTGGATTCTTGCTAATTTACGAATGACGAGGAATGTGTGTGTCGAGACAAATGGAACGAGCACCTTCTCAAAGAGCTAATACTGTGCAGCACTGGGCTGAACAGAGGGCAAGCATTGCTTTTGCTGTTGGTGAACATCTAAGATGTCTTACGCTAAGAACACAGTTGTCTGTCTCAGCGTGACTCCCATTTACTGCGTGTCGAGCTGCAGGACGTCCAGCTGATGTAAATAGATTAATATTTTAAAAGCAGTACAGAAGAATGAGGTTCTAAACATGTAATGTTTAATTATTAAAAACCCGTAATGGAATTCCAATCCAAACTCATCTCTCACGTCTCACTGGTGCGCAGCGGAAGCTCAATTAGCCAGGGAGCCTGCTTACTCCACAGTTAATGTTAACTATCACCAGGCCAAGCCTGTGCTCTCTTTGTTTCTTTCCCCAACAGTTTGGCAGTCTTAAAAAATTCCTATGAAAACATTATTCACTTGAGAGACAAAGGGAATGGGGTGGGTGAGGGGGGGAGCTCCCATCTGCTGGTTCACTCCGTAAGAGCCTGCAGTGGCGGGGAAGGTGGTGAAGCCCGGAGCTAGGAACTCAGTCCAGGTGGCTGGCACTCAATCACTTGAGTCATCATCATTGCCTCCCAGGGCCCACATTAGTAGGAAACCTGAGACTGGAGGTGGAATCAGGAATCAAACCCAGTTGCTACAATGCGGGATGTGAATATCCTAACCCATGGCTTGGCCACTAGGCTGACACGCCCTCACCCTCCAGCTTTCTTAAAGTATCTAACAACTTGGATATGGGCAGCATCTACAGTTTTACTCTTTTTCATTAAGTAATTGTTGCAACACTTTTAAACAGAAAGATTTATTTATTTATTTGAAAGGCAGAGTTACAGAGAGGCAGAGGCAGAGAGAGAAGGGTCTTCCATCTGCTGGTTCACTCCCCAGTTGGGTGCAATGGCCAGAGCTGTGCTGATCCAAAGCCAGGAGTCAGGAGCTTCTTCAGGTCTCCCACAAGGCTGCAGGGGACCCAGGACATGGGCCATCTTCTACTGCTTTCCCAGGCCACAGCAGAGAGCTGGATCAGAAGTGGAGCAGCTGGGTCTTGAACCGGCACTGGCACTGCAGCTGGTGGCTCTACCCGCTACACCACAGCGCCGACCCTGCAACACTTTTTAGTCATATTGGTGGGTACTTGACTATATGATGCTTCTTAGATTTGGAATTATCAGACCATGAAATATTTAGAGGATGTAGGTGTCTGATTAGAAGCATTTCCTTAGTGCAAGGGTAGCCACTCAGCCCTTCTCACCCCGAGACTGCGGTTCTTCTGGCCCTTTAGGACATGATTGTCACTCACTCTTAATGAGAGTGGATTTGCCCAGCAGCCTATGGCAGCAAATGGAGGAGATAAAACGATCAGTATGAGCTGGAGTAGAATAAACCTTCATAGACCATCTGAATTTGTTTCAAAATTAGTCTGCCAGCAAGGCTGGTTGAGGTAGTATTTCTTGGTTTTCTGTTCTGATTCAGCAGACAGATAAAGATGGTCCCTGGTGTGTGAATATGAAAATACGGCCAGGCTGTTTGCTGTGGCCACGGTGCTTTGGGAGCATGTGAAGAGCCCGCCATGGTGGTGGCTGGTTGCAGGTGAGATGCTCCTGGATTCAGCCATCAGGCCGAAAATGCAGCTGTGTGACCGTGTGACCTAAAATGCTCTCGGGTGCGGCCTCCAACTTTGGAAGGTCACACCGTAGGTAACACTATTCATGACATCCTGCCGGGCTTGCGGGCTGTGTGGGGTAACTAGAACTGAGGGGACAGAAATTGAGTTTGTAGTGACTGCAGAAGCAGAAACCACAGGGTGAAATGTAATAGGGCCCAGGCCTCTGTGAGCACAGGAAACTGATCAGGGGTGAGGGGGAGCTGTGTGGCCGAGAAAAGTGCCACAAGGGGACGAGTAACCTTGATTCCTGGCAGGATGGAGCCTATGAACACGCCGCTGGGCCCAGGCGTGGGAATCCACCTCCCCTTCTCTGATAGTTCAGGTACAACCAGTAGTTGCACTTGAACCCTTCCCATGTACAGATGGCACTCTGGGGTACAAAGGGGCTGTCAGACCCAGGCCCAGTACCAACAGAAAGCTTTACTTTTGGGAACATAGTAAGGTCTACATGTCCTGGCCCTATCTTATATACCTCCAGTTCATTAAAGTAGCATTTTCCCAGTATTTTCCTACAGGATCCTTCTAGAAAAAAAGAGTTCTATTTGAAAAGTTGGGTAAACTCTGGATGAATGCAGTCAGCCATGTTTCTTTTCTGCAGAACTTCCTGGAGGCTTAATTATGGCAGTGTGCGCTGAGAATCCCAACCAGGAGTGTAGGGTCTGCAACATTTCCCTAACTGCGCTAATGATGGACTCCTTTTTGGGAGTGGAACCTGGTGTCTCTCAGCACACACATTGATCAACTGCGAGCTGGAGTAGAAGTGGTTAATGAGGAGGAGGCAGTTGCCAAGGGTTTAGGCATGGGCGAGGACTTGATGGAACATTCACATTTCCTTCCTGTGGTGACCCTCAGAAATAGTACTGCTCCCTAAGAGGCTTGTCCTGGTGTCAGCTTTCTGCTTCTGAACCTGCAGAAACATGGCCTCCCAACACCTGGCTATGAACTGGCCCACCCTAGCCTTGACATCCATAGCAGATGCAGGGGACTGTGCCATGAGGAGCTTCTTCACCATGGTGGCAAGTATTGTGGGATCTTGCTAGGACCTTGAAGTCGTTGCACCTTCCTAGATCTTCCTAGTCTTCGAGCAGAGAGTAATTCCAGGGAGAGTTGTGGTAAGGGTTAAATAGGAGAAAGTATGTTAAATTGAGCTAAACTCCGGGGCTTCCTGAAGTTATGTGGAGGTCACTACACAGAAGTCCCAGGAATTCAGGAAGATGCAAATAACCACTGCTATTTGTCCTCATTGTTCTGATGGTGAAGATGGCCTTATGGTGCAACATAAGGTGTAACAGGACTGTCTCATTGTCCCCAGGAACAGGCATCATTGCTTCCTGGTTTGGTGCTTGGCTGTTAAGGATTTGCAACTCCTTGCAGCTTGAACTTCTACTCCAGTCACTTCCAGCTCCCTTCTCTACCCCCCAGGCTGCCTGTGGGTTTTGCTAACTGCCTTTCCTCTATGGTTCTCTAGCTGTTTTTCCCATGACTCTGTCCCTACCACTACCTAGACCCTTGGCATTATCTTGATTTCACACTCTCCAAAGAAGAAAATATAACTGGTTCATTCAGTTACTCTGTCTTAGGAGGGGCCCACATCAATGCCTTGAGGGACCTTTGGGTCCCATCATCTACAGTCCGGGAGGTCAGGGGACCATGGCCACAGCAGACATTCAGTGTCCAGTGGGCTCTGTTCTGATGCAGAAGTAGTTAGTAGCCAGCTCTTTTCCTCCTCTTTCTTCTCTTTCCAGTTCTTCTCCACTTTTGTACATGCCAGTCTGTACCAAAGACATGTCTTGATACAACTGAGTATGCCCAGCCATACTGCTTATTTCACTCTTAGATACTAAACACTAAAAGGAAGAATCTGTTTCACATATATAGATTATCTCCCCAAAATCTTTCTTTTGTATCTCACTGGATCCAGGGCCCATTGTATAGGCTTTTTGGAGCAGGCAGCTGTGTCATCTTTGTTTCTCTTTGGATGCAGGCGTTAAGAGTCCAGTTGAGGCCGGCACCATGGCTCAACTGGCACACCGGGTTCTAGTCCCGGTCGGGGCGCCGGATTCTGTCCCGGCTGCCCCTCTTCCAGTCCAGCTCTCTGCTGTGGCCCGGGAAGGCAGTGGAGGATGGCCCAAGTGCTTGGGCCCTGCACCCCATGGGAGACCAGGAGAAGCACCTGGCTCCTGGCTTTGGATCAGCACGGTGCGCCGGCCGCAGCGCGCTACCACGGCGGCCATTGGAGGGTGAACCAACGACAAAGGAAGACCTTTCTCTCTGTCTCTCTCTCTCACTGTCCACTCTGCCTGTCAAAAAATAAATTAATTAATTAATTAATTTTAAAAAAAAAGAGTCCAGTTGAACGATCGGCCAAGCAGAAGGATTCTCCACTTCATTCCTTCTTCACCGTGGGCCAGCAGCAGAATGATGCAGTTAGTCACACAGGCGGCATGAGATGAGGCTTTCCCCCAAAGGCTGACACATGATGCATAATTGTTGTTGCTCATCTTAATTTACTTATCTCTAAAATAAGATATATTATCTGGCCGCTTGTCTCTTTACAGACTTGCGGGGAGTGGTATTGTGAGAGTGTCTGTGAAGCCTCTTGAATTTATTGAAAGAAAGCAGCTATGTAAATAACAGGTGTGCTTAAATGTATGTGAATGCAGATCTGTATCCCAGTTTGTCTTGCTTCATTCCGTTCGGCAAGTCAGGCGTTCAGCCTGGATGAGGAGCTTAGGTTGGGCTAACCCAGGATTTGCTGATGAGGCTGACTTGTAAGAGGGATGCTTAGCGGAGAATCTAGCCTTTGTGAGGTGTTGGTTTTCAACCAGGTAGTTAGTACAACAGAATGGCTAAACTCCCAGAACAAAGATGGAAGGGAACCAGGCAAGCCATCAGACCACATGTAGCCAGGAAGCTTTTCAGAGACAAAGGAACCAACACACAGATCCAAAGAAATCAGAAACAGTCCAACACATTCCTCCCAGACACCTGAAAATGTGTCGCTGTGCAGGCTGTCTCACACAGGTTTTAATTAACGAAGAAAGACAAGACAATGGGCAACGCAGATTATTCCTTCTCCTCAAGTTTGTGAGCCCAGCACACTGGGCCTTATGAATTTGCAGCCTTGTGCACCAGATGCCATAAATGTCACATTTGTGGGTGGCTGAGCATAAGGGATTCCATTGGTGACTCTGACCCGGGTGACTGGTGCTGGCCTGAAGCTGAGCCTAGGGCTAAAACAGCCAGAGTGAGCTTAAGACCACATCCTGGCCCCCAAACCTCCTCATTATTGCAATTACATTGCTGTCACACACTCCACATGCCATTGGAGAAGAGAGGAGAGTCTAGAGGTCAAGTGTGTTGTTGATTTGGGTTTCTGGGTTGTGTTTCTGTGGTGGACTTTTTCCTTTGATGTACACATCCTGGGAAAATTCATAGCAGTGGGTTTCCTCTTTGTCTTCTCTAACTGAAATGAAATAGAAGAATAATGAGTGAATAAGAGTAGAGCATAGGTAAACCAGTTGGCCCTGTTTTTTAAAATGATGAACATGTTATTTCTGAATACTTATAATAATACCATAGGATGTCTATATTTGCGTGGTGCTTTATATATATATATATGTACATATATATATATATATATATATATATATATATATATAGTGTGTTTCCGTTTGCACTGTTTTGATCATTACAGCAGACGTTGAAGGTGGGCAGGGGGCCCGAGGGCACAGAAGCAGCACTCACAGTTGCAGGGGAGGGCAGCACCTGGGCCTTCTGATTCCTCACTCACCACGTCCCACACCAAACCACACTGCTTCCCAAATGATTGAGATGGTGGCTCGCATTTTAAAAAACCTAAAGTTGTGAGGTGGGAAGGCAAGGTTGAAAAAAGAAAAATCATCCCAGTAAACCCACAGAACTGGACGGGCTAAGAGCAGCAGGTAACACTGGAAGAGGTGAGGGAGTAGAGGAGCAGCCCGTTCTTCCCAGTTGTGAAAGAGCTTCTGACGTCTCTCTGCCAATGAAGAAAGGTGTGGGGGCCGAGTTACCCTCAACTGTGAGCACAAAAAGAGAACGCAGCCCCGGAGAGCCCGCTGAGACATGGAGAGGGGTTTTGCCTAGACTAGGGCTACCCTATAGAACTGAAACAAAATGACGGGCCCCACTGACATACCTGATAGGTGTTCAGGAACATATATCCGCATGCTTGAGGGGGCACGCAAAATGGGAATTTGAGGAAAATAAAAGGAGGCATCCGAAGGGTAGTTTTTGGGTATTTACTACAAAATCTGGAGTAAACACACAGGATAGATTAAGTAGCAAGGAAGCAAGATAGGGGGCAATTTACTGAGCTATCCGTTGAGACTACCATTTACTTTAAAACCAAGACATTTAAAATTTTCCCCATGTCTTGTGGATGTTCTGAGAAGGCAGAAAAGCCATGAGGTTTTTTTTTTTTTTTTAAATATGCCAAAGGATGGTGGGTTTGGTCCTGCAGCCAGAGGCTCAGTGGTGTTTCGAGGAGTGTGGGGGGCTGTAAGTTTGAGATGAATATTTTATCAGGAAGGCTAAGATGCAAAAGGGTCTAAGCCCAGGAGGAAATAAATGCCTGAGTTAGTGAAAAGCGCTAGTAAGTCTATTATCATGGAAAGAAAAAGAAGTAGAAGTGGATGGAACAGGGTTTAGAGCAGGTGGTGTAATATTCAACAAAAGACAGTGAAAAGGCAGAGCTGGGCAACTTTTATTTGGTTTCCATAGCATCTATAAAGAGAATGTTTTCTATACTAAAAATGGTGGGACAAATACCACAAAGCAGGCCAGAAATGTCAAGTTGGGGAGAGATATAGGCAGAGAGCACCTGCTACCCTCAACAAATTTAGATCTTCCAACCCTCATAGGGAAAATTGTAGAGAATTTTATATTTACTTTTGGATCATCTTTGCTCTATCATGATGAATGGAGGAGGTTCCAAAAAGACAGAAATGAACAGATGTTGACCAAATTTTCAAAATTGGGAGAGGGTTTCTGATTTCTGAAACTCTACACCACCAGTAGGCTTACCTCAAAAGTTCTTGCATGTGTCATTAAGCTCATGGTTGATGAGCACCCAGGAGGAAAAGGTTTTGGTTGACCAGAAACTCCGAAGAATAGGAGCACAGTGGAGTGAAACGAGGATCCGTTGGAAGTTCTGGATCTCAATCCTGGCTCCACTATTTATGAACTGTGAGAGCTCGGGAAAACCACAGGATCTCTTTGAACCTTTATTTTCTCATTTTCAAGTAAAATAGGGGGAAAAAAACAGAGTACTTTTTTTTTTTCAAATTTGTTGTCAGAATTAAGGGAGATAACATGAATGAAATCTTCAAGTTATCTTCAAGAGAGAGAGACAGTGAAAGTGATAACATAAGAGAAACTGATATTTGAGAGTCTTCAAAAAGTTTGAAAAAAGTATGCATGGGTTTCAACATTTTTTGCAGTGAAATAAGCTTATCTTTTCATTATATTTTCCATGAACGTTTTGAAGTCCCCTCATAGAACACACATTCCTTCAATGGAAAAGTCTATGCATTCTTGGGTGGCATTAGCAAAGGTGCTGTATTCTGCATGAGGGAGGGGAGAATCTCACTGCTCCCCACTGGCCAAGCTACTGCATCTGTCTCTGGGCTCCACCTTTCAAGAGGGGTATTAACAAGGTGAAGTATATGTCTCAGTGACAGGCAGCCGTGCTCACTGTCTTGACAGGCAGGACAGGAGAACTCTGGGAACTTGTCTCCTGGGGACAGGGGACAGGGTGCAGGCACTGGGGAGAACTCTGGGAACTTGTCTCCTGGGGACAGGGGACAGGGTACAGGCACTGGGGACATAGAAGAATAATCTGAGGCCGGCGCCGCGGCTCACTAGGCTAATCCTCCGCCTTGCGGCGCTGGCACACCGGGTTCTAGTCCCGGTTGGGGCACCGGATTCTGTCCCGGTTGCCCCTCTTCCAGGCCAGCTCTCTGCTATGGCCAGGGAGTGCAGTGGAGGATGGCCCAGGTGCTTGGGCCCTGCACCCCATGGGAGACCAGGATAGGCACCTGGCTCCTGCCATCGGATCAGCGCGGTGCGCAGGCCGCAGCGCGCCAGCTGCGGCAGCCATTGGAGGGTGAACCAACAGCAAGGGAAGACCTTTCTCTCTGTCTCTCTCTCTCACTGTCCACTCTGCCTGTCAAAAAATAAAAAAATTTTAAAAAATTAAAAAAAAGAAGAAGAATCTGGAGGAAATATGATGGCTCCCTTCAAGTATCTGAAAGGCTGCGATTTGGAAGAGGGGTTGCTGTGTTCTGGAGGACAGTATTACCATCAGTGGGTGGATGTGGAAGGGGGAGTGCAGTGGTTAAACTTTTTAATCACCTGCACTGCCCAGTAACAAAACAGGCTGCCTTCTGCAGCACAGAGCTTTGAAATTTAACTGCAACTGAAAAGCTGGTGTGAAGGAGACCGATCACAGTGGTGTGAACCCCTCCTGGGCTGTGCAGTGGATATGGGTGTCACCAGGAAGGCCACTTACGTGTTGATGGAAACCCACACTTGCTGTGAAGTTCCTTAGAATTCTCAATGTCTGTACTTTTGGAATTTCAAAAGAGAGTTATCAAATATTAGTTAACCATCTTAATCCTGTGCTTATGAAAGAAAATACAAAAAGCCGTGAGATAGTGAGACAGCATCTGCCATCTATTATCTGTACAGGTAATCCTTAGCAAGTCATTTCACCTGTCTAAATCCCAGTTATCTATATGATAAGGCACTTATGGAGATTAGATGAGGTAATCCATGTAGCACGGTCACCAGTGCTTAAAGAACGCCAGCTACCATTACTGACCTAATTTATGAGTGTTACCTTGACTTGGGGCCTGCAGTAGTCACTGTAATAAAAGCCATACTTTTGATGGAGTGTCCTGGGGAGATCTGAGGACTGGACAAAATCGACAGCAGAGGCTGAAGTGGGGCAATGGGAGCACACACAGGGTGGGGTTCAGTCTGTGGCTCAGGGTGCAGAGAAGTGTGCAAGAGACTGTTAAAAGAGTGCTGAGTGAGGCAATGCAAGTTAAGCCATTAGCCAGGTGCCTGGCAGATTCCAAGCAATCTGTGTATAGTTAGTTAGCAAAAGAGACCCCACCAGGAGCAGCTGTAGGTCTTTGAGAAGCAGCCAGAAAGTGGGCTGAGGTGGGGCACACAACGCAGGATTGTCAGAGGGGCTGTTAGTTCTGTCCAGCAGCGCCCTTGACCTGAGTTACCTGCACACGCACAGCCTTGGTCCAGTGGCTTTTCAGTGGTGCTGCCCACTACCCAAAAAATGATATTGCTGATGAGTGATGAGCTACATTTAGGTAGTTACGGAACTAAGGCCATAAGAAATGATGCATGATGGAAGAAATGAGGTGAATGGCTACCTAGGGAAGTGACAACTAGCCCATTTCACTTATCACATCAGTTTGATGGGCCTCCTTTCTGTACCATCCCCAAATCACTCTCTGTAACATTCCCATGTAGAGAGGGGGCTTTTATAGTCACAAATGCTGGAACTTAATTATCCAGATATACAAGGGGGCTTCAAAAAATTGATAGGCAGTGGGCATTATCTTTTTTAAAAAGATTTATTTATTCATTTGAAGGCAGAGTTATGGAGAGCAGAGGCAGAGAGAGAGAGAGAGAGTGAGAGGTCTTCCATCGACTGGCTCGCTCCCCAGATGGCTGCAACTTCCTGGAGCTTTGCCTATCTGAAGCCAGGAGCCAGGAGCTTCTTCCGGGTCTCCCATGTGGCTGCAGGGGCCCAAGGATTTTGGGCCATCTTCCACTGCTTTCCGAGGCCATAGCAGAGAGCTGGTTCGGAAGTGGAGCATCCGGGACTTGAACCGGTGCCCATATGGGATGCTGGCACTGCTGGCGGCAGCTTTACTGGCTATGCCACAGCGCCACATCTTTAAATGCCATTTTTCCATGAACTGTTTGTGAAGCCCCCTTATGTATTTAGAAAACAATACACAAGGCCAAAGATGCATTTGAAAAGAGAGTCAAGTATATACGTGTAAGCTATGTGTCAATTTCTCCCACTGTTCTAAACTCCTCGAGGGCGAGTACTGACTGAGTCTCTTGCCTACACTGTTGCATAGCCAGTGCCTTCTTTAGCACAATTCAGTGTGTATTTTTGAACAGATCATTACAATTCGAAGTGCAGTTTTCTCCTAAGCTTCATTTTGTAGCAAAGACGGTTGAGTAGAAACAGAAGCTTGCTCCTCCCATTTCCTGCAGTAGACTCTGGGCTATGTGAGCACAGGGACTACATTTTCCTCAGCTCAGATCCCGAGCTCCTAGCACAGTGGCTGACACACAGTGAGCCCTCAGTCGATGCTCTTTTTGAATGCAGAACTTGTATTATGTGACGGCAACTTTTTCAAGGCAGGCAGTAAGCTATAATATCTGGAGTTGACAAAAAGGAGAGAGCGTTGAGTTGCTGAGCGTGGCCGAGTTGTGACAATCGGAGACAGCGTAGGATACATTACTTTCTACGCAGGGCGATTTCCATGTCTGTTGCCAGTCTGTTCCATGTCACTTGCCAGTTTCCTTTCCTCCTCCCGTGTTTCCCGGGCAGTGCCGTCACTATTGATGATCTCATTTTACAGCTGAGCACCTGAGGCTCAGAGTGATTCAATGCCTGGGCCCCCCAGGAGCTGGAGGTTGGAGGTGAGCACCAGATGATCTCTGAGGTCACTTCCAGAGCTAAATCTCATTGCTCTGGGATCTCTTCCGCTATTTCTGTGGCTTCCCAGAGCCAAATAACTGGAAAACAAGAGAGGTAGGCATTTAGCGCCACGTAGACCAGATTTCCTGACATTAGAATTTTTCAGTTTCACCTGGATGACTTGGGTTGGGAAGATGTAAGTTGCTTTTATTCGAAGCAGAGAGTTCTGTGATGATATGCTAATACTCTTAGGCAACCAAATATGCCAGCCCAAGGGGAAAGTCACCTTCTTCTGAATCATGTGTTTGGCTGTCAGGATGGACTGGAAGTCCTTGAATACAGGCCAGGATTCGACCTCTTGCTCTCACTGTAGACTCAGAGACTTGGGTTAGTAATGAGCCATTTTTCAAAATTCATTGAGATCCTGAAAACCAAGCCCAGTTCTGCTTTACAGAGCTTATGGGACATGAGAAAGACAAGGATCTGCCCTGTGACCTTTGCCAAGGTTCCTGGAATCCAGCTTGAAACTTCTAAGTAGCACTTGACTCATGTTATATAGTTCCAAAGTGCAGCTTTCTTTTTTTTTTTCTTTTTTAAAAAGATTTTTATTTATTTATTTGGAAGTCAGAGTTACACAGATAGAAGAGAGGCAGAGAGAGAGAGAGGTCTTCCGTCATCTGCTGGTTCACTCCCCAATTGGCTGCGACAGCCAGAGCTACACTGATCCGAAGCCAGGAGCCAGGAGCCTCTTCCAGGTCTCCTGTGCAGGTGCAAGGACCCAAGGACTTGGGCCATCCTCTACTGCTTTCCCAGGCCATAGCAGAGAGCTGGATGGGAAGTGGAGCAGCCAGGACTAGAACCGGTGCCCATATGGGATGCCGATGCTGCAGGTGGAGGCTTATACCCCCAACACCACAGAGCCTGCCCCAAGTGCAGCTTTCTAATGAGACTTTCACATCTAACAAAGATACTCTGAGCCTCTCAGAGCCTCTCAATCCTATCTGGGGAGCAGAAGGCAGAAGAGAAATACAAAACAAAATGAAACAACAGCAACAAAAAGATCCTTAAATAAAAAAGTATGTAGCAAATATCATCATGTTGGCATCTAAACCCACAGAAAGTTTGATTTTGAAAATGAACTTTTCCATGGATTTGCTTTTTGTTCAGAAGCCCTTGCTGTTTCTGTCCAGATCACTCTCCTGAGTTCCGTATGGCTTTGCACATCTTGAGCCAGGTCACCTTTTTCCTTCCTCCATTCTCAGATCCAACTTTGCAAGGAGACTGGGAATTGCTAAGCTCGGCTCTCCCACCTCTTCCCACCACCGCAGTCCCCTGTCGCAGGGTGGGGCCATCCTGTCTTCAAGGCGTCTGTGACTGGGACTCCTGGCCCTGCCTTTGGACGAGCGTTCTGCCTTGCAATGAGTCCAGCAGATCGACCATCAGCTCTGTTTTTTAATAAAACATGCACAGCACAGTTTATGGCTTACACTATTCAAACAGCAGTTGAGCCTAAGAGGAATTATTCATTTTAATGGTTCTAACACTCATTTCCAAGCAGCACGCTGCTTTATCAAGCTTCTGCCTGAATTAGAGAATGAGTAGCCTTGGGAGAAGAAGAGGTCGCAGCAGCAGTTGAATAGCTGCTTCTCAGGCCGGCGAGTGGCCGTGTTACACTGCTGCCTGGCTTCCCTGGCACTGAAGATCAGCCTCTGCTCCCTCTGGGGGCCGCCTCCTAGCAGGCAGGGGGGACTGGTTTCTGGGTACTTGCCTGGAGGGTCACGTGCCTCATTTTTATCTCAGAGACGCACAGGCTCATAGGAAAGCGGTGAGCAAAAAAATCTCCCCTTCTCTTCTCACACTGCCATAGAACCAGTTTCCCTCCAAAAACATATGGAAACCCAGCAGCCATGATGGAGGCACGCGGGGCATTAGAATGAGTCTCTGTTACACCTGCCTGGCTCACTCGTACCTACGGATAGCGCCACTCTGCAGGTGAAGAAGCAGACTCTTTTTTTTTTTTTTTTTTTTGACAGGCAGAGTGGACAGTGAGAGAGAGAGAGAGAGAAAAAAGTCTTCCTTTGCCGTTGGTTCACCCTCCAATGGCCGCTGTGGCTGGCGCGCTGCGGCCTGCGCACCGCACTGATCCAATGGCAGGAGCCAGGTGCCTATCCTGGTCTCCCATGGGGTGCAGGGCCCAAGCACTTGAGCCATCCTCCACTGCACTCCCGGGCCATAGCAGAGAGCTGGCCTGGAAGAGGGGCAGCCGGGACAGAACCGGCGCCCCAACCGGGACTAGAACCCGGTGTGCCGGAGCTGCAAGGCGGAGGATTAGCCTAGTGAGCTGCGGCGCCGGCCGAAGCAGACTCTTTAGAAGGCGGCACAGCCAGTTAGTCGTGGTGCCCAGACTCGTCCCTCCACGTGGGACTCTGAATCCCATGCGCTTTCCGTGACAGCCCGTAGCAGCCAGGTACACTGCACTAGCCCCCCGCCAGAGGCAGGGTAGGGCTGGGAGCAGGAGCCCAGATGGGGGTCAGCCCGAGGCCCTCAGATCATACTGTGAGGTGACTGCAAGTAGGGCAGTCCCCAGAATCGCAACACTGAGCACCTCTGCGGTGTCTCTCATCCTTGTCTTCGCTCTTGAATGAGGTACTGATTTTTTTTTTTTTTCGAACTGGCCTGGATGACAAGTTCAATGCTACATTTAATATGCCAAGGCCTAGAGCACCATCCTCTTAGGACAAACTACAAACGTGCTTAAGGAGCTGCAATTTGTTACCCAGGTGCTGGATTCATGGATAGAAGCACATGAAGATTCTAGCTGGTGTTTCAAATTGATGGAATTCAAGAAGATGCTTTTTTTTTTTTTTTTAACTGTTCCTTTGTGGCAAATGTCTTTGCCTAAATAAGAAAGATTCCAACAAAAGGGTTTCTTAATTAAATAATATTGTCCGATGCCAGATTACCACTCAGAAGGTAGTGGAGGGTTCCATTACAGGATGAACTTTATTCCCACTGCTGACAGCTGATTAATGTGTTAATTAGGAACCCCTCCCCTCCCCCACCGCTACTTGAGTCTTAAGCCGAGCAGAGTGTATATATTGTGCCCATGCGCGTAACCTCGTGGCATACTTTGGCTTTGACTTGGGACGTTTCTATGAAACTAGAAACTCCATTGCCAACATGAATAGCTTGCTTCCTTTCCAGGGGCAATACAAGATGGAAAGAGTTATAGGAACCAGAAATCCTGCCTTTCAGTTTTCTTATGTCAAGAGCAAGTGATAGTTCTGCTGAGGCAGTGTCTTCCGAGCAGTTTAGTGGTGTAGGTTGCCACACATTTATTTCACAGGAAAGGAGTGAATCCATCAGGCACTGAGCTTGTAAGTACTACCCTGGCCGCCAGCCACCAAAATATAAATACTCTAAATGGATGAAAGGAAATGTTCATTCTGTTGTTTCGAATTGGACAAATCCCAGGAAGGTAAATTTAATCTTTTTGAGGACTGCTATTATAGGGCTGAATGGAGTACACATTTGTTTATCTCCTCTGTGATCTTTTTGTCTTCCTGGTGATACACGATGAATCTGTGACACGAAGCATTTCAGCTGTCTTGCTCAGTGGTTCTGCACTGGCTGATTGTTCGGTCCCCAGATTGGCATCATTAAACAGCTTCAGCCTCTGTCCACTGTGGGACATGTTAGGGAGGCGAGTGGAACCCAAGAGGCCAGATTCCAACAGAAACAAAGCCTGGGTAGAAACAGGGAGAAATCATCCCAGTGAGCTGAATGCTATGCTTCTTAATCTTTACCTTTTACAGTATCTGAGGAAATTTTGGTACCTCTTGGCATAATGAGGCAAAAACAATGCCTCAAAAAGTTAAATAAGTAAAATGTAAAGATATCTGTGGGGGGATGGGAGTGGGGTACCCTACACCATCACAATTCAGAAAACTACAGTTTAGGAGACACGAGCTATGCATTTCATGGATATGCCAATGTTACTTTATTAAAGAGAGAAATGCAATATATATTTTCACCTAACTACCACATCTTAAGTAATCAGCACAAGCACTTATGATGAAATCTTTAATTACTAGAAGGCTGTCATTAGTTGGAGGTAAAATGAATAATGGAATTGCCTTTTATTGCCGCACATGATATAGCCATTTGTGCCATAAATTCATTGACCTCATCTTAAATAATGTGTCCTGTAAGACAGACTTGATTCATTATTTCTTAAGTGACAGTTTTTTTCCTCTCTAATAATTTTTTTTGGCCTCATCATGAAGATTGCTTTTCTGTATTCTTAGATGTTGTTCTGAGCTGAAATGTAATAAGGCAAGAAGACACACGTGCACACGCATACTACAAAATGAGACAGTCATACGGTGCCACACTGCCACCTCAACTCCGAGTGTTGCGGAAAATCAAGTAGCTAACGTTAGGCTTTGCATTGATGAGAAAGTTAGGATTTTGTTACCAACTTTGATGTCACTAATTCTTTTAATGTGGAAATAGATAAAACAAGGCAGATAAACTCTCACTTGATAACTAGATCTATGAACATTTCCTTTTCATCAATGAATTATTGAAAGTAAAGGGAAAACATTTCAGTTATATTTAGATTGTTTTACTCCACTTGAAAATATATATATATTTTTTTTTTGACAGGCAGAGTGGACAGTGAGAGAGAGAGACAGAGAGAAAGGTCTTCCTTTTGCCGTTGGTTCACCCTCCAATGGCCGCCGCGGTAGCGCGCTGCGGCCAGCGCACCGCACTGTTCCGATGGCAGGAGCCAGGTGCTTCTCCTGGTCTCCCATGGGGTGCAGGACCCAAGGACTTGGGCCATCCTCCACTGCACTCCCTAGCCACAGCAGAGAGCTGGCCTGGAAGAGGGGCAACCGGAACAGGATCGGTGCCCCAACCGGGACTAGAACCCGGTGTGCCGGCGCCGCAAGGCGGAGGATTAGCCTGTTGAGCCACGGCGCCGGCCTCCACTTGAAAATATTTAATTAGCTTGAGGAAACAAAAGTTCTCTAGAGGCAAATAATTCAATCCAGCAATTTAAAACCAATTGAGGATTTCAAAAAATTATTTCCCTTTATGATTAAAAATAAGACCCAAAAGAAATATGCCAAAAAACACTGGTATATTATTTTAATGAGCTTAATTTATTGATAATATTTTTGGTAGTCTGTTATTAAAGAAGCTATGTTTTATCCTGCATTTAAACTTATAAATTTACACTTTAGGATTTCCATGGATGCTTAATAGTGAAACAAAAGCAAGAGGTTTTATTTCATAACAGAATTAACATATCACATCGTTATACATTAGCTTTATTAAAATGATCATGTTTTTCCAATGTATGTGTATCATATTTTCACTATTAGTTTTCTTAGCCTTTGTGTACATGAGAATTTGGTAGAGTCTGTGGGTCTCTTCTCATCAGAGGCAATTCTGCGGTATTTGTAAATTTGTCATCTCAACCATAATAGAGACATCCCTCATTTCAGGCAGAACCCAAAACACCCTAGCACTGAAATTATTTTTATTATTTTTTTGGTCACTCCAGCAACTGTACAACTTTCGATAACCAAATGAGACAGTGCCTGTATCATCAACAAAGGTCACTTAGCAGTCTCTCGCTCCCCTAACATTTTTGTCAAGGAGCATTGTGAAAGATTAATTCGTTATGAGACCAAACAAAAACTAATCTGTGCAATAAGGGTATGTTCTTCAATCTCACACCGTCACGTTTATTACCTGAAAATATCAGTGGGGGGAAAAAAAAAGGTGAGAAGGCAAAGAGTGGATCTACACATACAGACCCACATCTGCCGTGTGTGTTCGCCCAATCCCACGCTAGCATGCATGCCACCACTGTTTACAATCAGGAAAAGCTGAGAGTTAAATGAGATGAGTAATCAAATGCCCAGCATATGTTGTTTGTGCATCATTTATGTGACCAATCATTATTAAAATGTATCGTCTTTTAATTATATCGTTTATGAGAGTTTTAAAAAAAAAAAGCACACACCAACAGCAGAACAAGGCACCCTCTTTAGCAAAAACAGGGTTCCCTTTAGAAGAGTCTTGGAACCAGTACCTTATGGGGGAGAAACTTGAATTCAATAAACTTACCATTGTTGTGTTTCACAATTCCGTCTCTGCTGCTATGTGGCTTCAATGCTAGGGAAATGGAAAAAAAATTATATATATATATATATATATATATATATATATATATATAAGAATAAGGAAGAGAAAAGAGATGGTGTGTGTAAAATTCTGTCCAAAAACAAGTACGGCACTGAAAGAACTATTGAAAATTTTGACATCTGTTTATCTGTTTATAGCTATGGCAAGATTACTCATATTAATTCTTGTTTAAAATGCCATATGAAGGAAAGACATTTGTGCAAACAAGAGTCATATTTGAATTGTAGATCATGTCTTCACCATCTGTGAGAGCTGATGGTGTTGCAAAATTAATGTGTTAATGAAATCACAATAATTTCTCCAAAGTAATGGGTTCTGAAGCCGAGAATGATTATTTTTTGAACTTTGATGTCTAGTGATTTCCAATTGGGAAAAGCTCTCAGCCTTTAATTAGTTCTACAGCCCAACTTTAAAATAAATTTGGTGATGTCTTTCTTTTGCCAGGAGTCGATACGAAGTAAGGGAGGTGGGGGGGGGGGGGAAGCCATAACAACTTTTGGAAAATGTTCTCTGGTGTTTGAAAAGTTGTTAAATAAGACTGCCTGCCAAGAAATGTCACCAAAAATTCTGACTACTGAGAGAGAGTGGGCAAACAGCTTAAAAAATAATTCTAGCTTGCTGCAACATCACAGGTTGGGAATAGCTAAACCTCACACAGACTTCATGACGAATTCCAAGTTTCTCCTTGGAAGCCAGACATAATGATGTGTAGTGCTTTGTGTTACTGGTTAACACCGCACACCCTTTCCAACTGCATTATCGAACACAGTCCAAGTGACTTTGCATGGGCAGAATTTTAAGGGGTTCCGCTGTAAGTTGCTGAACCTTCTGTAGACTGCTTGCCTCCCTAACTGTCTGGATGGGCATCGACAGTGAGTGCAGACACCTGAGGACAGATAGCCCCCCCAGGGGGCAGGTAGATGCACTCCTGTTTTTCTAGAACCATCTTTAAATCATGCTTAAAGGGGACAAAAGAATTAAAAAAGAAAGAAAAAGAAAAATGGGGGGGGGGAGGAGAGGGATAGGAGACTGTGATCCTTGCTGTCCCAAAGAGTTAACGTTTTTAAAGCAAACCCATCATTTCACACTGCTTTCAGAATTTTGCCTTGTAGAAGGAAATCCCCTCCAGCCTGCTTGAAAAAATTGTTAAGACTCAAAGAGTCTTTATGTGACAAAGTGAAGGGCCGTCTGCCCAAGCAATCGCTGATCTCACCTGTTGTGGTTTTCTATTGCTGTGTTGTAGGTATGTGACTGGTGCAAGCACATAAGACACACAAAAGAATACCTGGATTTTGGGGACGGGGAAAGGCGGCTTCAGTTCTGCAGTGCAAAATGTCTCAATCAATACAAAATGGACATTTTCTACAAAGAGACACAGGCCAATCTCCCAGCTGGGCTGTGCAGCACACTGCACCCTCCCATGGAAAATAAAGCAGAAGGCGCCGGGGTGCAGCTGCTCACTCCAGACTCTTGGAATATCCCGCTAACAGATGCTCGCAGGAAGGCCCCCTCCCCGGTGGCTGCAGCTGGCCAAAGCCAGGGCCCTGGCCTGGCGGCGTCCACCACCGTCTCTCCATCTGACACTGCCAATTGCTCCGTCACTAAAATCCCCACGCCAGTGCCCAAGTCCATCCCCATCAGCGAGACGCCAAACATCCCTCCTGTCTCGGTGCAGCCTCCGGCCAGCATCGGGCCTCCCCTGGGCGTCCCGCCTCGCAGCCCTCCCATGGTGATGACCAACCGCGGCCCGGTGCCGCTGCCCATCTTCATGGAGCAGCAGATCATGCAGCAGATCCGCCCGCCCTTCATCCGCGGGCCACCGCACCACGCCTCCAACCCCAACAGCCCGCTGCCCAACCCCATGCTGCCCGGCATCGGGCCCCCGCCCGGCGGCCCCCGGAACCTGGGCCCCACTTCCAGCCCCATGCACCGGCCCATGCTCTCCCCGCACATCCACCCCCCGAGCACGCCCACCATGCCGGGGAATCCCGCGGGCCTGCTGCCCCCGCCGCCCCCGGGCGCCCCCTTGCCGACTCTTCCCTTCCCGTCGGTGAGCATGATGCCAAACGGTCCGATGCCCGTGCCCCAGATGATGAACTTCGGGCTGCCGTCGCTCGCCCCGCTGGTGCCGCCCCCGACCCTGCTCGTGCCATACCCGGTGATCGTGCCCCTGCCCGTGCCCATCCCCATCCCCATCCCCATCCCCCACGTGAACGATTCCAAGCCCCCCAACGGATTCTCCAGTAACGGGGAGAACTTCATTCCGAGCGCCCCTGGCGACTCCTCGGCGGCGGGAGGCAAGCCAGGCGGACACTCCCTGTCCCCTCGGGACTCCAAGCAGGGCTCGTCCAAGTCGGCGGACTCTCCGCCCGGCTGCTCGGGCCAGGCCCTGAGCCTGGCGCCCGCCGAGCCCGGCCGGAGCGAGGTGGTGGACCTGACGCGGCGCGCCGGCAGCCCCCCAGGCGCGGGCGGCCCACTCGGCGGCTTCCCCGGCGTGCTGCAGGGCCCGCAGGACGGCGTCATCGACCTGACCGTGGGCCACCGGGCCCGGCTGCACAACGTGATCCACCGCGCGCTGCATGCGCACGCCAAGGCGGAGCGCGAGCCGGGCGCCGCGGAACGCAGGACCTGCGGCGGCTGCAGGGACGGCCATTGCAGCCCGCCCGCCGCCGGCGACCCGGGCCCGGGCGCACCCGCGGGCCCCGAGGCCGCCGCGGCCTGCAACGTCATCGTGAACGGCACGCGCGGCGCCGCCGCCGCAGCCGCCGCCGCCTCCGAAGGCGCCAAGGGCGCGGAGCCGCCGCCCGAGCAGCCGCCGCCGCCGCCCCCGCCCCCGCCGCCGCCTGCGCCCCCCAAGAAGCTGCTGTCGCCAGAGGAGCCGGTGGTGAGCGAGCTGGAGTCCGTCAAGGAGAACAACTGCGCTTCCAACTGCCACCTGGACGGGGAGGCGGCCAAAAAGCTGATAGGGGAGGAGGCCCTGGCGGGGGGCGACAAGTCGGACCCGAACCTGAACAACCCCGCTGACGAGGACCACGCCTACGCGCTGCGCATGCTGCCCAAGACCGGCTGCGTGATCCAGCCTGTGCCAAAACCCGCCGAGAAGACTGCCATGGCGCCGTGCGTCATCTCCTCGCCCATGCTCAGCGCCGGGCCCGAGGACCTGGAGCCGCCACTCAAAAGGAGGTGCCTCCGAATTAGAAATCAGAATAAGTAAAAGGTTTGTATGTCCTCCCCGGCACGCTGCACGCGTGCCAGGGCGCCTCTCCCCGCGGCTCGCGAGGCGCGCGTTGATGGCCAGGAGTTGGCCTTCCGTGGCTCACAGAACGCCCTGTGTGGGCTCATACCACCAGCCTGCTGGTCCACCAGTTGTTTGGTGGCTTCATTCCCATTTTACAGCTGAGGAAACAGCCACAGGTGGCGAATGCCGTGCCCTTCTTGAACCTGACCTGCAACCCTGGCTCCTGTTTCTCTAGGTCTCTCTCCATAGCTCACCCTGTTGGAGAAGAGGAGGAATGTGGAGGGGAAGGCGGATGGCTTGGGTCACTCCCTCGTGCAGGCATGAGGTGCCAGGGCAGTGGCAAAAAGGTCGGGTGAACCCTGGAGCTGGCCCCATCAATAGATGTCCTTGATAACCACAGGATTCCGTACATACGATGAAAATAGAAGCTAAGCTTCTTAACGTGAGTCTGCCAGTGGATCCCAGGTCATGAAGCCCCATTTGCCTGGTAGGAGGTTAGAGCAATGACGCATAGTTCCTCCTCCCTCGTTTCTTCCTTCACTGTGGCACCAACCGGTGCTCCCCAGCGCAGGATTCAAGCATCCCTGACCAGCTCTGCTTCTCCGGCTTTGGGGGCTCAGGGGCTGAGCTGGCACAGCGCTCACCTCAGCAGGCCCGGGAAGGTTTTGTTAGGGGAAGGGAAGGCACTGTGGAAGTGAGTGCACATCTCTGACCTCAAGGGGAGAATGCTTCTTAGTGGCCTGGGAGCACTAAGGGGGAGTCAGAACTTACAGAGAATGGAAGGGGAACTGGCAGGTGCATCCCTTGTAGCCAAGGTGGCCCGGTGTGCTCCTCCTACCCATCCTGGTGGAAGAGGCATCAGCTGCCTGTTACTAAGGAGGAAGATGCGGGTTAGAGACCCATTAGAGCCGGCACGTGGGCTCAGGCCTGTTGGATCCAGAACCTAGGCTGGCCTCTCCATCCAGGTGGACAGCAAGCAAGCTGGAATTTGGTTGAGTTCATCAACTGTTCAGGGAGAGTGAGAGAAGAGAGAGAAATGTGCAATTTTTTGAGCCCCTAACTTGTGCACAGCTCTTTGCAGAAGTGAATGTGATGTGGTTCCTGCTCTCGAGGTGGTGGGGACCCAGTGAGGACACAAACCCGGGAGGAAGGAGGCCTGGGGTGGGAGAGGCGGACCTCGCAGGAAGAGTCTGTCTCACGTTTGTGGGTACAGGCTCGCTTTTTAGGGTCTTTGCAGCCATATTATTTGCATCTGTGTCCGTAAGGACAGTCATTGTCTTTGTTCTATTGTTGGGGAAAGTGAAACAGAGAAATTACATCACTTGCCCAAGATCGCTAAAGTAGTGAGAAGAGATCCCAAGGCCAGCCAACTCCGGAGTTAGCATTTTCTTTAAGCCACTGTGGAAAGAGGCTACTTAGTCCCTTTGGTAATCTACCTAGTAGCATTCATTTTTCCACTGCGCTTGTCCTGGGGCAAAGTTCCTTTAGAAAATGAAACAAACTAAGCCTCTCCACCAGCTTCT
Organism: Lepus europaeus; assembly: GCF_033115175.1. NCBI lineage: Eukaryota > Metazoa > Chordata > Mammalia > Lagomorpha > Leporidae > Lepus > Lepus europaeus. The sequence continues at coordinate 105,668,877 of NC_084829.1, forward strand.
CTAGTTCTTCAGACGGTGTTTAATTCCTATTTTACCAGCAGCAGTGGCAAACCTGGACTTCCAACACATGACTCCATAGTGGGACATACACAGGCAATCGGGGAACACCTGATGGCGTGTGTCTTGCCCCTTGTCTCTTAGCTGGCCTGCAAGCAGGGTTTCTCAGTCACCATAGCCTGAGGTTTCCTTTGCCACCGATGGATTCTAAAATCGACCTCACCATTCCTGCCTGATTTTACATCATCAACTTCTGCTGGCTGAAGACAGATGGCCTCAGCCTTCTCACAGTCACCTGAATTGAAAATGCCCCTGATTTCTTCACGGGAGTAATTTAATCTGGTTGACAAAACCGTGAGTAATGGGTAGGTGTGTGACAAAGAAGGCACGGCCTTCAGAAAGGAAGCTTTCGGAATTGTCATTTTAAACACATTCTAGTATCACTCATCTGTGTGACATCAAAGGAGGAATGGGAGGGTGAAAGATTCTCCTACTGTGATTGGGATAAGAAGGGACCAAGCCTCTAAGTAGCGAGGGATCCTAAGAACCTAAAAACGTAACCACATAGGATAACTGTTTGGATGATACAGGTTCCTGAATAGAGAATCAGGCTGGGGTCTTGTGTGTGGATCAGAGTCCTTGTGAAAAATATTAACCTGGTTTCAGCCAGTTTCAGAAGATTGCTATGACGAAATTGTCCAATACTGCTCGAGACTGGAGAGTTCCTTTCATGATGGGTCCCCCAGGAAATGGCAGTTCTCTGAAGTCAGGAATACTCGGGCTCGCCAGCTACAGAGGGGTGACAAGGCAGGTGACTGAAGGTGGGGCAGGCCCGCTTCGTCTCCACCGGATCACACTTCCTCTTGCCCTCAGTAGCTGTGCCTCAGCTCACCGTGCAGTGTCTGCCTGCTGTAATTCACTCACTCCCGGCCCCTCCTGGTGTTCTGTGTGCACGTGGTGCTGTTTTTCTCCCCTGGCTTCAGAAACCCAGCCTATTCATGTGGTTGGGGGAGTGGGAAATGCATCCATTAAACAAAAGACTGCATGGCCTTGGGGACCTGAAGGTGAGCATCCTGTGTGGTGACAAAGTGAAAGTGGAAAGCTTAAAAAAAAAAACAAAACAAAACAAAACAAAAAAACCCGGGCTGAGATGCGGTGGGTGAGGTGCAGGTGAGTGAAATCGTCATGGGCTTGATGGTGAATCATCTGCTCTCACAGAAGAGCCTGTCCGTCCCCTCGGTCAGCATTCTCCATCCTTCTCCCTGTGTCCACCTTACTCGCAATGTTTCAAATACTCATTTAGTAGGTCCAAGGCAGACGGTTTTGAAATCAGCAACCCAGGCAGCAACAGCGGTTTACAAGGAAGTCATCATATTTGCTGGTTCTTTGCAAATTGTGGCCCCCCCGCCCCGGGCCGTCTCCCCCCGCCCATGTTGAAGTTGTCCTGTTCTTGGTTACCTGAGTTTAGGCATTCTTGTTGGTTGATATGATTACAAATTATGTCAATGAACAGGTCCTTTCTCCAGAAGCAGAGCTAATGAGGTTGAGTTGAAGATTTTGAAAGGTTGTAGACTCTCTTGAATCTTTGACTGTTAAGCCTGTAAATACCAGTTCTACAGCTTCTGTAAATTAGGAAAAAAGAAATTCCCCACCCCCCAAATAATAAGGAAAACAACATATAAACATTTCCCAAACTATCTGTCCACAAAGAATCCCATTTATAAGTAGAATACTCCCTGCTTTGTCTTTTCCTGGAAGCTTGGTGGATAGCTGTTTGTGTTTGTACATTTTCTGAATTTCTACAGTTTGCACTTGTTTATGGTACATTGGGGAGTTCAGAGTAACCATTTGCAAATGTTTGAAGATATTCAAAAGAAAATATTCCCCCTCCTCAATTTTCCAGGGAAATGACATAGCCGCTCTAAGTAAAATAATCAGTGGAAAAAAAAAAAATGTGTCCCAGGAGTAACCCTTTCAGAAACCTCACTTTTTCCATTCTCAAAGAGCAGCAGGTTCATGTGACTTCCCACCTTTGTGGCTCCCAAGTTGCTTGTGTGTCTCTAAAGCCAGAGAGCAAATTCGAGACTGTTTTTCCATGGACCTGATTCCGTGATGCTACTGCAGGCTCAGCTGCAAGAAGTCAACTCCATTTCCTCAGGGCAGGTTGGAGGATGGGTCTAGTTAGTAGTACTAGTCTGCTCGTGGAACCACAGTCCCAGGAACAACCGTTTTAAGGCAAGGGGTTCACCCCGTTAGGAAAGCCAAATGGCTGGAGGTGACAAGTAACTCTTTGCTCATTGACTTGCTCAAGCGACGAGGCTGCCTGGGAGGAGTCGGGAAGTAAGCCCATACTTGCAAAGTGGTTCTGTAGATGCCTACTTTTAAAGCGAGGGAAAGAAGAAACGCTGAGAGTGTCATGAGGAAACCAGTACCAGTTGGATGCCCTCAGATCCCGAGCTAGACAAGTTCCAGCACTTGTTGGATGGAAATGTTCCTTAGTGATGACCCATAAGGTAAAGATCAGCCCACCTGTTAGGATGCAGTTCGAGGCCCCTTTTCCAAGAGCCAGTGAGACGCCATCGGCTCTGTGCCATGCGTACCTTTGAGTGGTGAGGATCTGGGAGGGTGCTTGCTGTGAGCATTTCAGACTTGGGAAGTTTTCTGGAAGGAACGGTGTCAAGATGGACCTTCCCCATGTCACATTCATTACTGCTGGGCCCGCTATGACAAGAGGCTTGCAGGCAGGGTTTCCCTGGGCAAGCAGTTGGCTTTTAGCTACGATGTCCATCAGATTATGATGGAATACGAATTGACATATGTGACCGGGTGGATAGAAAGCCATAGCTTTCCGTCCTCAGCAGGGCTGGGATGAGAGTGCAGCAGGGGACATACCGAGTGTGCAGACTTTCAAGAGGGACTCAGAGTTGTGCAAGTGCAGCGCCAACCCTGGCTGTGCTGCCCAGACTTCTGATCCAGGGGGCAGTTCCCGAAAGCTGCTCTCTGGCTCCCTGGACTGGTCTATGGACGCCTTTCAGCCACTCCCCCCGAAGTTTCATGGAAAGTTTTATGTGCCTTTGCACAGAGGAATTTTCTTGGGAGGAGAGGCTTATAGATTTTTGGCTTCAGAAAAGTGTGTTCTACATCTCCAAAGGATTATCTTACACATGATTCCGGAGCAATATCTGAAATGAAATTTTTCTGTGCTCCGAGAAAGCTGAATTAATTATAAGCTTCTCTTAAAATGTAGAATGCACTTTTGGACAGTGTTTTCGCCAAGAGCCTAATGCTGCAGAATCCCAGCTGCAGCCACGTCACGTCATGCTTGCTGCAGGAAGTGTGCTGGGCGAGGCAGCGGACAAGGGACTTCTCTTCAAGGGACCATATCCTGCAGGTGCCGGTGGTGGAAAGACGAAGAGGGAGCCAAGAAAAGAAAGCCAGTGGAGACGCACGCCCCTGGCCCTTGCACGTTCACAGTTTATGCTCTATGGGGAGACGCTGCCATTCTGCAGCAAACGCTTCTCAGCCTGCCTCGGAGGCTAGGTGAGCAGAGTGGCTGAGTCAGGGAACAGAGCAGGTCAGTGAATGCCAGGGCCTGGAGGTGGCAGTGTCTGGGATCTCTCCCCAGCCCCCAGCTTCCTCTGAAGCAAGTGTACTGGGAAGAGGATGGGGCCAAGTGACCAGCCTTCTGCCTTCTGCAAGCCTCCCAGCTAAGCTCCCTGACTGCTGAGTGCAGTGACTCACTCCCTCTCCAATCTTGTGCACCTGCCTTTGTGCCCACACGCCTTACACCATAGCCAGTGGGGAGCAGCTAGCTCATGGAGAACCCTGACCCCCACCTGGACAGTCCTGCCTTTCGGTGACTTTCCTGGGGGAGGAGGTTGTACCACAGGGATGGTGGGGGGCAAGGCAGGGCAGGTGCATCCCATTTTCCTTCACTGCCCCTAGTCCTATGCAGAATACTTGGGCATCCTCCCGTTGCCTCTCAGCCGGTGATGCTTCCTCTGAGGATGAGTGTGAAAGCGATGCATTCCGCCTGTGTCAACTTTCGTTCCTTTAGATACCTCAAAGGCACCATAGGAATTCATTTGGCGAGACAACAACAAACTAGCTTTAAAAGATAAGCTTACCCAGTTAACACCGGCGTCATCTATAACTGGGCATGGGATCCCATTCTCTGTGCGCTCCCACATGGCAGCTCTGTCTCCTAACTGTGCAGCGCTCTCTTCCAGATTTGTGGTTTTCTGCAGTGTTCTGCTTAGAAAACAAGTAGGGTGGGGTCAGGAGCGAGACCATGAGGACATCCACAGGGAGGGGAAGCACACACACACATAGAAGCTTTAAGGGTCATGTAAAAGATTCTAATGAAAATGGAGCAAAAGAGAATGACAGTACCAAAAACTTGCAATTAGCCTCTAGTGCTTTAAGACAGTTCCTGAGTGTACCACCAACTATTCGGAAATTGGAAAGCAGACAGCACCCCTCTCCCCACCCCCGAGATCTCTTAACTCTGGCACTCCTAGGACTGGGCTGCGGTTGGAAGGGATTTTACCCTGTTACCCAAACGCACAGTGCTGAATGGGGAGATGGAGCTGGGAGCAGAACAGCCTCTCCACACAGCTGAGGGGTCAGGGCTGGAGCAAATCAAAGCTTCTACTGCTCCACAGCCAAATGCCTGTCCAGATACTGGGCTGCTGCAGCTCTGGTTATCCCATCGCCTCCCTCCTGAGCCTCTGATTTGCTCTCTGTCTTTGATAGCAAGCTGTTTGGTCTACAGGCAGAGGTAAGACTGTGGCTGACAGTATTTAAAGAATGAAAAGAAGAAATGCACTTTATGGCCTTATTTGGTATGAAACATTGATCTAATGTTCAAAAAATGCAATTAAAAAGTCTATGTCCTCCTCATTTGCATGGCTTATTTCCCTAGATGTGTTTTTGGTATTGAAAATGAATGTTATTCCTATTCAACATGCGTCTCAATTTGTAATGATATCCTCCGTGCAGCTGGCTTAGTTCTCCAAGTGTTTCTAAAATGTTACTTTCTTAAATTTGAGCCGACCTACAATAACAAATTATCTAGAAGCAAAGTGGCTAAACCGGGCATTTGGTTGAGAGAGGGGAAACCCTATATTTCATCCTTCAGCTCTTGTTTTGGAAATTCAGATGGTAACATGATCTTCCAAAGAAATCTACATACACACACACACACACACTTTAAAAATTGTGCAGATTGGGTGTTGTGGGATCAAGAACGATCAGGTTTAAGTTTCTCTCCAAAGCTCTGCATCCCATCAGCAAGCTCTTTTGATATTTTAAACCCATATTTAGAGTAATTTCAAGATATTTGGAGCACATGTGGTTAAATGTAAAACTTTGTCATTATGATTTGTTAGATGCTTCTACTTTAAATATTTATAAGCCATTTTTAAGTACTTCAACCAAAAGCCTTCTCCCACCAGAATACTGTAATTGAATGGGATCTGAGCGTCACTATGGAAGATACAAAGTGAGTTGCTGCAGCACGCATGTGTGTTCTAGTTTTGCTGGTTTTAATTCCAATGCCATTTTTAGTAGATTCAGCTTGTTTTAAAAATGTGTAAGATGTCATAAACAGGATTGGTTATCTGTGATTCTAAAAAAATATCCCCAGTTCTTGAAAGCTAGGGTGTTTTTTTTTTTTTTTTTTTTTTTTTTTTTTTTTTTTTTGGACAGGTAGAGTTAGACAGTGAGAGAGAGAGAGACAGAGAGAAAGGTCTTCCTTCCATTGGTTCACCCCCAACATGGCCGCTACAGCCGGCGCGCTGCAGCCGGCGTGCTGCGCTGATCCGAAGCCAGAAGCCAGTTGCTTCCTCCTGGTCTCCCATGCGGGTGCAGGGCCCAACCACTTGGGCTATCCTCCACTGCCTTCCCAGGCCACAGCAGAGAGCTGGACTGGAAGAAGAGCAACCAGGACTAGAATCGGCGCCCCAACCGGGACTAGAACCCAGAGTGCCGGCGCCACAGGCAGAGGATTAGCCTAGTGAGCCGCGACGCCCTGCCTGAAAGCTAGAGTGTTCTAACTAGCAGGGTGTTGAGTCCCACTCCTTTTTCTCATTAGTAACACTTCCATTAGAGCATTGGGTCTCATGTCCACATGGACAATACGTGTTGCTTTGTTTCCCCGAAGTGTCTTAGGGACAATTTACTGATGAGTCGATTGAATTCGCTGTTCACCTCTAGCCATCTTAGAAGCTAAGACATAGGATCTTGTTTTTGTCGTAGGTAACCTGTGGGTGCATTTAATATGAAAAAAGGGAAGGGCAGAACGCGTTGGAGCTATAAATTTCCAGCGCATCATGGGCCTCAGAGGCTCGCAGTCTGATGACTGGCAGAACACAACTTTGTGCTAAGCAAAGGGCAAAGAAGGCTTACAAGGCTCATAGACTTTCTTGGACATCTGATAGCGCATTTTCATGAGTTAAGTGTAAATGAGTCAGAAACATATAGATTGAATTTCTCTTAAAATATACATGGGTTTAAAAATTAAGGCCAAAGTGCTTGGCAAAGTACGTTTTGGTTTTAGCCAAACCCCAAATATTTGAAAAAATAATCAGAGGATTTGCCAAACCAAAAACACATCCAGGTCCCTCCAGGCCTCCCATTTAATATGATGACATCATAAACATGGGACTTACTGGCTATGCTCGTGTCCTCCAAGGTTTCAGCAACACACATTTCAAATACTCAGTGAAAAACTATGAAGAATGCTCTTGCAGAGAAACACCGTGACCTTGCAGGAGAAGATGCGGGCCGCTGGTCCAGGATGGTAGTCGTGATCCTGGCAGCTCCTCTGCCCATCTGTTACAGCCGTGTGTGTGTGTGCACGTGTGCGTGAGTTTGTGTGGCATATGCATGGGAATAGCGACTTTAAAATCCTGTATTTGGATGTTATAAATCCTTAATTTATAATTAATTCCTAGATTACAATCTGCAACATTTAATAAACTCCTAATCTTATCCACCCGGTGGGAGGCCCCTTTCGCTCATTCCTAGTACAGCAATCGCTTTAGCCCATTTCAGTGGAGTGTAGTAAACATAATCATTTTGCAATTCTAACACTGTCTTTACTGCCGTTTCTGGGTTACCGGAGGGAAGGGAAGAGGGGAGGGACGAAGAAGAGTGTGAGTGGATGTGAATTATTTTAAAGAACCAATAACTGGGACCGGCATTGTGGTGCAGCAGGTTAAACCACCACCTGCAGTGCCAGCATCCCATATGGGCACCAGTTTGCATCCCAGCTGCTCCTCTTCTTATCCAGCTCCCTGCTAATAGCCTGGGAAAGCAGCGAAAGATGGCCCAAGTGCTTGGGCCCCTGTCACACACATGGGGTACCCGGATGGAGTTCCAGGCTCCTGGCTTCAGTGTGGACCAGCTCAGCCATTGCAGCCATTTGGGAGAGTGAACCAGCTCACACATTTTCTCTTTCCCTGTAACTGTCTTTCAAACAATTTTTTTTTTTTTAAAAAAAAAGGCCAATAACTTCCTGAAAGAGGCAAGAAAAAAAATCCCCAGCCACATGCAGAACCTAGCCCCTGCTATCTCCTGTAGGCAGTAGGCTTCCACGTGAGAGGAGCTGGGTCCAGCTCATGCGTTGTTGTAGTCCAGTGCTGGGCACAAGCTGGCAGAGTGCATCACCAGCGTGTGTTGAGCACACGAGGGAAAAGAGTCTCAGCAGAGAATAGCTGATGAGAGCCGGCGCCGTGGCTCAACAGGCTAATCCTCCGCCTTGCGGCGCCCGCACAGCGGGTTCTAGTCCCGGTCGGGGCGCCGGATTCTGTCCCGGTTGCCCCTCTTCCATGCCAGCTCTCTGCTATGGCCCGGGAGTGCAGTGGAGGATGGCCCAAGTCCTTGGGCCCTGCACCTGCATGGGAGACCAGGAGAAGCACCTGGCTCCTGCCTTCGGATCAGCGCGGGTGCGCCGGCCGCGGCGGCCATTGGAGGGTGAACCAACGGCAAAGGAAGACCTTTCTCTCTGTCTCTCTCTCTCACTGTCCACTCTGCCTGTCAAAAAAAAAAAAAAAAAAAAAAGAATAGCTGATGAGTTTCGTTGCTAGTGTCCCCGACACATGAATTCGAGGTGGCTGCTGTAGCTGAACAGGGACATGGGCTGGCAGGGAGGAGTGAGCGGTGCAGTCAGATGTTGGAGCCCAGATGCAGCCAAACGTGTGCTATACTAGATGGGGGAGTGGGGAGGGACCTGGCAGGAGCCAGGGACTGGATGGAGGTGTGAGGGGATGGGTCCGTGACTGGGAAAAGTTAGTGGTGCAGCTGGCCATAGACGGGAAGCGAGGGGCCGGCAGCCTCACTGATGCTGCGTTCTGATGAGGAGCTGAGGACCCGTGGCTGGCTGGCAGCACTGCAGCGTGCAAGTAGCGTGGTCAGCCATGTCTGTGGTCTAAGTGCTTAAAGCCACTGGAGTCCCACAGTGCAGGGAGAGGGGGACATGTCTCTCTCTCTGGGCCCACAGTGGGGGCCCATATTCTCCCAGGCCTTGAGGCAGACAGCAGCTCTCCTAGCAGGTCCCTGATGAGGACCGTGGTGAGGACAGTGATGCCACAGTGGTGCCCAGCCTCCGTCTTTGAACCGAAGCGCCACAGGAGTGGCGTGGGGTACTTGCTGCCCCTCAGATATCGACGGGGGACTGCCTGCAACCAGAATCCCAGCCCCCTAGGGCTGCAGCTACTGTGAAGGGAGCTTGCAACCTTCTCCATTTAGAAACCATCTGAAGCTTCCACATGGGGTGACAACAGCAGAGGCTGCTGGTGGCCCTGTGGTTGAATCGGAAAGGACACCTGTCTGCAGTTGGGCCTGGCTTGGGTTCAAATCCTCTGGGGCCATTTACTGGGGTTGAGGGGAGGATAGTTCACCTCTGTGAGCCAGGCTCTAGGTCATGAGTGTAACATTGCTGGAGGGAAGCATATGTGATGGGGGTCCCATCATAGGTACCCCTAGAATGGCAGTGACCATCCCGCTAGAGAGGTCCCCGGGCCTGGGGTGACAGCACAGGGCTGGAGGAGACCTGACTGCATTTGAAAACCAGCCGTGTTACACCAGCTGTCAGGGATCTGGACAGGTTTTATAACCTCTCTGGGCCTAAATTATTAATTTAAATTTTTTAAATTAAAATTATTTAATTTTCATTATTCTTTTAATTTTAATTATTTAATTAAATAATTAAAACAGCTCTTGTGAGGGTACTTCAGAAAGTTCATGGAAACTGAGAATTAAAAGGCCAGTTTATTTTGGTGCTCCCCAAAAGTGAAATCCATGCAGACAAAGAATCTTCAAAAGGTTCATGGAAAATGCGTATTGAGAAAAATCACTCAGGAATTTCAGATTTTTTTTTTCTTTTTTGCACCCTAAGGGATTCCTCTTTTAATTTCATTTCTCCAAGAATTTTTTCGAAGTAGCCTTTTTCTACATGTGGGCAGTGTTCCACAATCTACATACTGACCACAATGCTATGGAATACCATTATAAACACATTTCACAGATGGAGAAACTGAGGCACTGAGAGATAGAGGACCCTAGCCAGACTCACGGGGCCAGGAAATGGCAGCTCTGGCTGGAGTAGCCGGGCTGGCTCCAGATGCTTCATACAAAGCCACTGTGCATGTCCTCTGTAGCACAAATGAAGTTAATAACCCCTACTTCGTGGAGTTCTTAACTCTGCCATGAAGAAACGTAAGCTAAAATGCCCCTGGATCTCCCTGGTTCCTGGTGGGCCCTGCGGCTCAGAACTCCCCAGAGATGGGCGATGTAAAATAATGGAACACGCTAGTGTTGTCAGCTTCAGAGGTCGGGGAAACCATTCCAGAAATTCCCCTAAGATCTCGCGTTCCACTTTTGCAAGTTGAGGCTGGGAGAAGAGAGAACACTCAAGGTCAGAGTGGAGCAGCCAGGATCAGAACCTGAGCCCTCATCTGCCTTTCCTGTCAGTGGGACACAGGAGCCAGCCCGAGCTGCTTGAGTTTCATTCCCTGTGCCAGGGACCAGGGTCATATTGGAGCCACCCACTGCATGGCTTCCTCCCATCGGGCAGCTGACCTCAGAGGCAAAGCGGCTCTTACCTGAACATCTGGGGCTGAGGCGCTGAAAGACAGCAGAAAAGCCATGGTTCACCCCACTCCCCGCACTTCCCTGTGCAGCGCAAGGGAAAATCCACATCCCTACTCTTGGTTTTTGTGGTGGAATTTCCACTACTATGAAGCACTGTCCCACTCGCTTGCCCTTCTTCCCCTCCCTGGCTCCCTCCCTCCCTCTCTGTTGATGGACTGGTTGAAAACAGTAGGTAAAGGGTGGGACAAACAACTTTTCCAAACCTCTCCTAAAATCTTAAAATCTGCTGCTGCACCACTGGCTGTAGCCATTGGCCACACGAAGATGCTTTTTTCTCTGTTTTCTTTCTTCATACCTAGAATGCCTGTGTTCAGATAACAATAGAGGGAGAACAACTCACTCCTAAAAACAATAAACATCTGGCTTTGTGTCCAAGGCAGACTGCGTGGAAAGCAGCCGTCTGCAGAGACAGTGCAGTGGAAAACAGGAGAAGAATCTGACCCTGGCCTTTTGGCTGGCCCCTGGACTAGTCGCTTAATTCATCCGGGACTTAGCATCTCCCACTCCAGCAGGGACACAGTGACACCTGCTCCTGTAGTCACACAAGGGAGCAGAGCTGCAGGCCAGGGCCCTCCTGAGTCACAGGAACCAGCGTCAGCTAGTGTGAGTGTCGGATGGGACTTGAATGAAAATGCATTTTTGTTCTTACCAAATAACTTCTCCAAGTTCTTGTCTGCCTATGTCTCTAAGGCCTCTGACAGCCTCCACTGTCAGGATAAGTAAGGGGAGAGAAAGCATGGATGGGGCAGCACTCCCTGAGAAATGGGCTGGATTTGGGGGTCCTGGAAGCTGGACTTCATCCAGCCTTGCCTGCTTCTAGCAGGTGACCTTGAACAAATCAGTTCCTTAACCTTTCAGGCGACGTGCTTCATTTATCAAGTAGACACAATAATAAACACTTTAGCAGCATTTTTGCTTACATGAGATAAGTGTGTAAATGAAATAAATATGTAAGTTCTACTTGTTTCCCAGGGAAATGAACTTACTAAAATTCCGAGTGCTGTATTTGACAAGATGCGGGTGCTCAGTAGAACTCAACTCCTTTCTTTGAAGACACCGCCGGGTTCCCAAGCAGCAACAGGAAGTGCTTCATCCTGGAAGCCAGGGGCAAAGGGTTCTGGCCCTTCTGCAAAGTTTCCTGTAGAACATTAGCTATAGGAAGTAATTATTTTGTCGTTCTTCTGGGCGGATGGTCGTAGCCAGTATGTTTGTAAAAAAAAAAAAAAAAAAAAAAAAAAGTGCACAGTTAATTGCATATCTTTCCACGTTCTTAGAAAAAGGCCAGATAGGATTGTTGGGTTTGCTCAAAGTCCTGGGTTCCAGAAAGAACTTGAGGTAGAGAGGAGCAGGTGAAGCCTAGGTGGGTGCCCAACACGGGGTTCCCTGGTTCAGGGCTTTTTGTCCCTTAGGAACTTCTACAAGCCAGCAAGAATTGGCATGGGCTCTTGTAGCTCATAGCGCCAGCTCCCCTTTTAGCTCATCGTGCCCCCTGAGCAAAGAAAACAGCGTTTTCATTAGGAATTAGTGATGGAGGTATCCCAGTTGTGGTTGTGAGCTTTGTTGATTAAGATAAGATAGCTAAAGGAGAAAATTATATTAAAAAATTACAATACATTGTATATTGCTTAAAACAGGGTTTTTTTTGAGACTTAGTTCATCAGAGCCACAGGGTGAACAGCTCCCAGGAAGGAAGCTGGGGTTCGGAGCCCAGCGCTGAGCTAGGCTGAAGTTCCCCGCGGGTCCCCACAGCCTGGCTTCACCATGGGCTGCTTTCTGTTGCATCCTCCAGTAGGAAGAAGGGGTATTTCCCCACTATTTTCATCAATGAATGGACTCTAAGAGATGCTATCGTTGTCAAAACTGGAAGCAATTTCCATCCAGGTAAACGCTGTTTCAAAACTCTGCACGGAGCCGTGGCTGACGAGGGAGGGAGGAAGGGAGGGAAGGAACCTCTCTGGCCAAAGCTGCCAGAGCTGCAGCCCTTCCTGGGATGGGTGTGCTGCGGCCCCCTATCTGGCATCGCACGCAGACTTTATCAGCCGGCGCAGGCGGCTCTGTCCATTGACTGCCGGCCCCTACCCCTGTGAGTGTCCCAGAATAGCCGCAGCTACCTGAGAGCGCTGCAGTCCTCGGGGACTCGTTATTGTCCCAGATAAACAGCGTTGCAGCAGCCAGCACGTAATGGCTGTATTTAACTGTGATAAGTGATGGGCAGACGCCCCGAGTGAGCCGCTCTGTGCCGGAGCCTGGGTGATTGCACAAAGGCAAGCCAGCTTGGCAGCAGGCGTTTCTTGCACATCATAGAATTGGTGCCACAGGGTTTGAGACTCCGGGGAATAAATATGACAGCCATGGAGGAGCTTGCCTTCTAAACGAGTCGGACAGGGCAGGCCTGCTGGATTTTGGTTATGCTAATTGCAAAGGTATTTGAGAAACCAAGTAGGACTCAAAGTCTGGAAAATGGGTTGGATTAATAGAGGCAGGCATCGTGGTGGAGGGGGAAGAACTAGCTGGGAAATGTTGGGGTGCAGAATAAGAGATTGTTCTCTGGATGCACGCTTGCTTTTGGGAAGGATTGCCAGGAGATTTTAGGAAATGCAATTGGTTTACATCTCAGGCTGCAAAGATCAGAGAAGTGAAAGTGAGAATGGCCAACCTTCACCAGCAACAACATTAAAGGAATTTATTAGTACTCGGGCGCATCTTTGTTCTTGATAATCCTCTAGGAAGGTTTGTGTGAAAAGGAGGAAGCGTGCCTCACTCGCTCAGTGCTTCCCCCATGAGCTGGCAGAGGCATTCGCCAGGTGGCTGGAGAGCCACTCCATGCACTTGGTGTGTGGCTATGGCTCCACAAAGAGGATGGCCTTCTTGTTCCTATTTAAAAAAAATTTTTTTTTCTTCTTTGCGAGGTAGAAAGAGACACAGAGATGAAGGTGCTCCCATTCACTAGTTCCCTCCCCAAACACTGGAGTCCAGGTCTCCCACCTGGACAGCAGGAACTCAGTTACTAGAGCCATTACCACAGCCTTCCAGGGTCTGCACTAGCAGGAGACTGGAGTCAGAAGCCAGAGCTGGGTATTGAACCCAGGCACTGCAATGTCGGACGAGGGTATCTTAACCACTAGGCAAACGCCTGCCCCTGAAAAGGGTGTTTCCTCCTGCTGACCAAAGGGGGCAATCAGGCCCAAAATTGTGAGGATGGCTGGCCATACCTGCCCAGTGGGGACCTCGCATTGTGGTGCTGGTCTTCATGCACAATGCCCACATGGTTCGCGTTCGTACATGGTACATGAAATGGGCTTCTTTGTGTGACATTGTATGTGTGATGCTTCGCATAACAGGGGTGGGTTTTCCTGTATTCAGAAAATCTCCCAACTCAGAGAAGAACCAAAGCAGGAGACACAGACACCACTAGTTCCACAGAACCCCGGTATTAAGGGAGATACCAGAGGGCTGTGTGTGTGTGTGTGTGTGTGTGAGTGTGAGTGAGAGAGAGGGGGAAGAGAGAACAGAGACAAGGAGACTCAAATTTTAGATTTCAGGGTCTAGAAATTAGTCCTCCTTATACATTGGTAGCAGATTAATACCCAGATGCTCAAGTGTATAATTCTACATATTCGATGCTGGCCTTTATCCAAAAATCTCACAGTCACAGCATGTGAGAGAAGGAAGATAAAACAGAAAATTTCTTCCAAGCCCCCCTGTTTCCTAGAGGAAGAATCAAGGCTTGGGGCAGGAGTAAGGACCAGATCCAAGGACACACAGCTGGTTAGGGGCAAGCTGGACCGTAGCTCGGGTCTCTTCGCACTTACTGCAGTAATCTCCCCTTTGCACAGATCAAAAAATGTCGACAGAGAGGAGACAGATTTTCTGTAAGATCCCTGTGCTTGGCAAGGGCTCAAGGCTCCAGAGCTTCCTGCCATACTCACTTTCAAAAAAATCCAAGCTTGCGTCCTCCCCACTCTCTTGATTCCATTCCTTGTGTGCCAATACAACCCCAGGAAACTGAAGCCCAAGCTTGGCTCTCCATCATCGTTGGTTCCAGAGTCCATTCCTGGGTCACCACCACGAGGCTTGCCCTGAGCCAGTCCGAGCCTGAAGAACATGCAAGGTTGCCTTCGGCGCCACCCCCTCCTCAAATGCTATCAGCAGCAAGGGACTTGTACTGCCACCATCTGGCCTTGGTGGGTGTCCCAGGCATGGGCATGGATGTGACAGGGAGGGGAAGTGCGCAAATGGTCTGCTCTGCCATTCTCTTAAAATAAGCTCAGTGTGAGGAGCCTTTCTGAGCAGCAAGAGTGGGACTGCAAAAAATAGAGCGTGGTGCAGCTGCACCCTTTGCAACTTCGGGGGAAAACACATATTATTTACCAGACGATAATAGATCGCAGCGAATAATAACGATTATTATAGTGTTTGGGATGGCAAAGGCTGTACTTAGGTTCCAGAATCGCTCTCATTATAAGCCCGTTTCCCCAGTCCCTTGTGAAAGCCTGGAAATTTCCTCTAAGTCGGTGGGTGCTGTCCACATTTGGTCTCTGTCCAAAGGTGATTTGAATATAAAGAAACTTATTTGAGAAATCTCTTGCTAATAATGATTGCATTCAAGAAGAAGAAGAAGAAGCCACATCATTGAAAAAGTAGTTGCAGCATTCTTAAGTAAGCCATTAAACATGGCGGTGGTTCCCAGTCTTTGAAGGAGTTTGTTAAACATCGCTTCCCCCCTCCCCCTTTCTTCTCCCTTTAAACAGATAGTTCGAAGGAGGCCCCATCTGACTGTGGGATTTGGCCCCAGGTCCAGGAGTAGGGATGGCTTCTCTCGCTCCACAGCAACTTCCGGGCTGTGTTTCCTAAATGCAATAGCCTTGTCCCCACAAGAAGCTACCCCTGGGTCTTTGGATCCACTTCCCATTTCCATAGCTCATTCCCAGCCTTTTGTAACTTCCTATGGGGATGTTTTTGTAGTTCTTCATTGTCTCTCATTCTCAAGAAAAGAAAAAAAGGAAGAAAGAGCTTCACGGAGGGAGGGAGCCAGTCAGGGAGGAAGGAAAGAAGGGAGGCAAGGAAGGAAATGAAGAAGGGAGGAGTGAAAGAAATCAAATGTGAGCTCTTTAGTCAGAGAGAAATGCCCACATTTCCAAATCTGACCATGCCAAATGCAAAGGTTTCCATGGCCTTGTAATTCCACCCCCGTTGCATACTTGTGGTGTTTTGCATTTTCACTTTGGTTATTTAATATACATATTAAATGCACACAGATCTGGTGATTTAATGTGATTTGGGGAACTCAGGCATTTCCTGTCGTGCACGTAGAGATTTTCAAACCCTGTTTTTTGGCTGCTGCTTATTATTGTTGCCGTTAACACCAGGATTTGGCTAGCAGGGTTCAAAGCACAAGCTCCCACTGAGTCCTCCCAGCGGGCATCCTGACCTCCTCACACTCTTGCTAAGCAACTTCCCAGGTCTCTTTGCGGCCTCCATTTCTTCATCTGGAAAAACGAGGAGGTTGTGGTGTGGCATCTCTGGGGTCTCTTCAAGCCCTAAATTCCACCACCTCCTGGAAGTTACTCGTTCATTGTTCTAAGAATACTCTCAACACCAAAACGGAACCCATTCAGTGTGACATCCCAGGTGTTGGCAGGAGGCAAAGGTACCGGGTTGGGGCATGGCTCTCATTGGGCAGAGTGGGAGACTCCGCACTAGGGGCTGGGTGTGGAGCCTTGAGCAGAGCAGGCCCAGCCCGGGGCAGTTGGCTTGGCAGGCGTCTAAGTGGCTGCTCCTCCCGACAGAACAAGGGACTGGGAGCACATGAAGCTCACCAGTTGGGGTGAGGAGGAGAGACCCAGGGCTGTGGGTGGGCCTGGTCATGGGCCTCCCCCACAAACCGATTCCCTACCGAAGAGTGCAGTTCGGACGCCAAGGCCTGGTGGGTTTATGGTCTCCCAGCCACGGTTGGTTTTGGAGGTGAACACATCCATGGCCCACCCAGCTCACAGACAAGACCTGCAACCTGAGAGGTGCACCCGTTGCCTCAGGCTCAGTCGCCTCTGCAGGAAACGTGGGAAGATATGTATTCGTGCACGTGGTAATTTTTCATTTGCTAAAAAAATGAGTCTCTTGGCCCTCCTTGCAGCGAACTCCAGAGCTGTTACATGGAGTGCAGGGCTGCCGTCCGGAGCTGCGGGCACCCACCTCCCCCACCCCGAGACCTTGGCTGACCAGGGGTGACTTTGGGCAGCGCAGGCGACCTCGTGTGGCCAGGTGTGCCATACGCGGAGGGGAAGGTGGCTAGGCTGCAAAGGACTCTGGGGTCATGGATGAGGGCGTAGTGCGCCATGCGCATCGTGGTGTTCCAGCAAGCGACTGGGAGTTTCATTTCCTGGCACAAAGCTGGCGATGCTGGCCCATGGATTGAACTCCTCATGAAGTCACGTGGTGCTACCTGGGATCGAGGGGCTCCTCCTGGGTCTGAACACACGGCCGCCTTCTGATCCCTGCCTAGGTTCTCATCCCCTGGGTGAAGGTGGGGGGATCCGGCCCTGTGGATTCTGACAGCCCTCTCTCCTCTTTTCCCAGGAACGCTCAACTCACAGGGTACCTTGCGTGGAGAGAGGGCGCAGAGCAAACCATGTCACGCCATCCAATGACACCAGCTGGTCAGCTCACCACCCGCTCTGGCTAAAACTCAAGCAAATAAAGCCGCTTCCTGTCATTAAGTCTCGGAGGAAGCAGCCCTCCCTCGGTGGCCGGGAGCCCAGAGAAGTCCACGGCGTCTTGGACCCACCAAGCGGGCCCAGCCTAACTGCTACCGCCATCTCTGCTTCTCCCTGGAGGAACTTAGGGATTTGGGCCTCTGGTTTTCCAAAAAACAAAAACACAGAGCACCACCAAGCCACAAAGGACCAATGTAGGTATTCTGCCCACTCCATCTTTAAGGTTCAGCACCTGAGGCTGGAAGATGACACGGATTGGAAAACAGACATCTTTTTTTAAAAAAAAAAAAATCTTTTTAAAAACTGCTGTGGTTTTGCTGCTACACTAAGAGTTGTGATTTGCATTGTACGGTTTTTTGGACCTATACTGTTCACGTTTTTGATGGCAGAGAGGGGTGGCACCGGGAGTCCTCGCACTTCGGCTGCGTCTCTGTCCGCCCAGGATGCACTTTGAAATGAAGAGTTAGAATATTTTATTGGCTAATATACTTTTTCTTGTTATTTTTTACAAAGGCCACCTTTATCCTTTTTGATGCCATATTTTCAGTGTTACACTTTTATGGCTTTTAATTTTCGAGTTGACAGATGTAAGAAGCAGCATGAATAGTTTATACTGTGGTTTTTCAGAGACTGAACGCCAAGAGAACTCGGTAAATGTTTATTCTTCTCAGCTTTCTCTTTTAAATTCCCCTAAATAGCGCCCCATTTGGGAACAGAGCAGGAGTGTGGAACTCAAGACCAAATTGCCCTCAAGGTGTAAAATAATCCGAGGGGGAGTATTTGCTGGGCGTCACGAACGACTCGGATGGAATTTCAGCCCCCGATGGTTTTCGGTGATCCAGGAAGTTAGTGAGACAATCTCCCTATACGCGGAATCCTTTCATGATAATGAGAATGGTATGGACAAACCAATGAAAACAAGAGGGAAAGTGAGAAAGATCGCCCGTGACTCTGTTTCACTGTTTGCTTTCTCCTGTCACGGTGAAGAGAAATGTGCAATTGGATCCTCAGTCGGTGGTGGAGGGTAACAGGGTAGATTTACTTGTGTGCACTTGTGCAGTTGTAGCTGCGAGTCCAGAGTCCTCTAGAGCATGTGTCCTGGCACTGAGTTGGTGAGACAGTCGTGGAGTGTCCCATTCTGATGAGTAAAGAAAAAAAGAGAGAGAGAGAGAGAGAAAAAATTTAAGAAAAAAAAATCAAAAAAGAAGAAAACTTAAAAAAAAAAAAAAAGAAAAGAAACCACCTTGTGATTCAGTGTATCTGTTTACTAACTCAAAGAAAGCAATTGTCCCCTCTGGAGGGGTCCAGGTGCCCCCCGCCCCACTCGGCCGCAGCAGGAGGAGGGATGGCGGTCCCAGCGGCGGCAGCGGGCGAGGCCGGCCCGAGAGGCGGTGGCCTGGAGACACCGCGGGGCCGCGGATGCGGTGTACATACTGTTTCTATATTCTCCTTTGTACAGAGTCACTTAACAAGTCAAGCTACTGTTTTACAGGTGCTCCTTATTTATTAGAGCTGTGAGAGCTTGGGGGACTCACCTGGCGAGCGAGCTCGCTTTTTAAAAATGAAATCTGGGGAGGGCTGGGGAAGGGAGGAGGGAGGGAGGGGAAGCTCGCGAGCCCGGGGAGAGATTTATCAAAGTGAACAAAAAAAGAGAAACTTCCAGCAACAAATCAAAGCCACCAACCCACCCTACCCCCCACCCCACCCACACAGGGAGATGCAGGCCCTCCCTCTGGGTGCTCGCTTCCCTGCTGGGCTCACAACACTCTCCTCTCTCCCTGACTGGTGTCAGATTCATCAAACAGAAATAAATCTCTAAGGAAAAAAAAATGCACTCACATGTGCGGGTTTGGCTTTTCTCATTATTACGACGATTGGATTGTCGTGGTTCCGTTACACAAGGTCTTCATCTCTTTGCCCACCTCCTGCCACCACCCCCATCTCCCTGAGAAATAGTTCTGAAGTTAAAGCTTGTAGGTGTTGAAAGATGGCAAGCTATGGTGTTGGCACTGGCCGTTCTGGACCTGGTCTCTGCCGATGAGAGCCCGCTCCATCTGCTTCCTACTACACCTAAGGCTGACAGCGCTGTGCCAGTGCAGTCAGCTCGAGGATGTACAGACCCCTTTCCAAGTGCTCTCCGAGCTCTGTTCTTTTTCGGCTCCAAGGGCTCAGGTGTAAGGTTCAGGAAGCACCCTCTCCCATGGGTGCTCTCACCCCCACATGTCGTGTCACCCTACAGGCTGGGAGACGATTTGCTTTGGCTTTACGTGGGATGGGTCCACCTAGCTTTTCTCTATACATGCATTAAACATCAGAAAGTTTCTAAGGTAGAGCATACACTGATACCTAGTCCTAGCCCAGGTAAACTAACCCGATCCTTTTGCTCTGGACATGAAAGATGTGAAGTCTGGCGAAGCATCTTGACTTGTCCAGAGCCCTGTACTGGGTCGAGTCAGCTCTGCAGATTCTTGGATACAGCAACAGTTCCCTCTTGCAGAGTGTGGGGGGTGTCCAGGAGGCCTCCTGGGCGGGGATGTGTTCCTGGAGGTGACACCATCTAAACTATGCTGAGACTCAGCCGGGGATGTGGAAGGCGCCGGGACCCCCAGCTGCAAACTCCCCGATAGCGTGACTCCGAGAGACAGTCATCCAGGATCTCGATTTGGCTTTTGTCTATAGTCCGAGGACGTTGAGCAAACATGTTGACCCTTCTGGAAACAAAAGGCACCTTTGTTCAGACATGGGGAAGATTATGTGGCCTCTCCTTGGCCACCCGTACCTTTCCTCCTGCTCTTCTTCTGCTTGATCTTAGTGCCCCCTGGATGCATAGTTCTCCCAGGCCCTCTAAACCACATATAAAGAAAGACGGAGAGAACGACGGAAAGCAGTAACCAGTGTGTATACTAGCAAGCCCGTGAGAAAGGGCTCAGTCCGTTCCCTGTACTCCACGTGGAGAGCTTAGGGCCCCTTGGATGTAGTCACCACCCAAGGTTGTGTGGCAGTGGAGCTGCAGAATGGGATTCTAAACCAAGGGGTTTGGGGCCAGAGCCCAGGCTTCCAGTCCAATCTGAAGAAAAGCTCTTGATATCTTCCCAAAGGGTCCTTTGGAATTCTGGGAAATTTGTAGCAGGAATTCGGTCTTATTCTAAAGTGGCCCTCGTGCTAAAGTAAGCCAGAGTCGGAAGTTAATGGGTATCTCCTGTCCCCTACCCCTTATTGGATGCAGGAGAGTGCCGGAGATGCCCTGCCTTCTGAGGAAGGGTCAGGCAGTGTTTTCCCTGGAGGCTCTCAGGCCCCCCCCCCAACCCGTTGACATGAAGCCGCCCCCTCCCCCAAGACCCTGAGATGATGCTGAGAGAGGACCAGAGAGGAAAGAAGTGGACAGCCCTTGTTCCAGTGGCTTATCCCTAAAGGGAAGATGGGGCTGCGGGGAAGATGTGTCCCTTACTGGCCTCAGCAGGAGTTGCCCTGGATGTTGTCCAGGGTTAGGTAATTGCACATTGGGAAGCTGCATTCCCAACGGAACAAAGCTGCCCCCTCAGTGCCGGGGCTTCCCCGGATGCAGGGAGGCCAGCCAGAGCTCCACCTGGGCCTAGCGTGTGGGTGCCAGCCCGTGCTGCCCACACAGCACCAGGGCCGGGGCCGAGGCTCAGGCCCTGCTGCCTCTCCAACCCATCCACCTCAGCTCCCTGCCCAGCAGCCTGGCCAACACGCGTCCCGCCCTGAATTAAGAGCTGTTTCCTGACCTCCCTGCCCATTCCCTTTGTCTTAGGCCCACAGAATGGCCTCTGCCCCCAAATGTCTTTCTTTCCTCTTCCCTGGACAATTCCCACAGCACAGCTCCTCCAGGGAGGGTGTCCTGGGAACCCTCGGGGTCGGGGCACTTCCTCCCCTCGCCTGCCAGCCCCTGCTGGCCTCCACCACAGCGAGCAGCAGCGTGCAGTGCGCTCAGAACACTATACTAGATTGCAAAGTCCTGGGGGACTGGAGCTCTTTAGGCCATGCACACGGACAGCTACTGCTACTTCTCCCTATGGGCATCCATGGCATTATTTAAGTCGACCACAGCCACTTGTGGGACTGTGCAAAACAGTCCCCTCTGGTCATCCAGGCTCCTTGGAGGCAGACGCTGTGGCCCTCCTGGCTTCAGATGCTAGTTAGTCACTGAACTTGGAGCTGAACCATTCTGGCTGAGTTGACGCCCCTAACAACAGATGAGGACAACAGCGCCTGACAACCAGAGCCGTTGTGCAGAAGGCGCAAGAAGACTGGGGTTTCACCTTGTGTTTGTGACACTCAGGGGAGGCGGTGGCTGGTGCCAGCCCTGCCAGTCTTCCGGTCAGCACATCCGTGGGCACCTTCTGAATGAAAGCCAAGCACTGAGTGCAGAGGCCACGCGAGGAAGGCCAGGCTCAGTCACTGCCCCTGTGCGTCTGTGTTTAACCCCTGGTTCCAGGTCACGGAACTGTTACACATTTCACCCGGAAGAGCCTTAGAGACGAGATAATCCTGGGATCCTCACACACACTCACAGATGGAACATAGTCCCCAGACCCTGTCTTCCTGGCGGTGGGTGGAATGAACCAGTGGCCACCCCAGTGTACTAGGAAAGGCGGAAGCTGGTTCTGAGAAAAATGGCTCACATCCACAGGGTGCTGCCTGGGTGCAGGGGCCCTGCCTAAGGGCCTTACTAAGTCATGGATTTAATTTAATACACGAGGAGGTACAACCGTCACCATCATTTCCACATCCTAGCCAAAGAAATGTAGGCTTGAAGAAGGGGCCAGCAGGGAGCTGAGGAGCAGCCTAAACCAGGGAAACTGAAGTGTCCTTGACCTTGATATTGGGTCTGGAGAGAAAAAGACATTGACAGCTACATCTCCTGACACCGGGTCTTAGCGAGACTAAAAATGGAACTGGCACTGTGTGGTGTCGGCAGGTAACATTGCAGGGACATGGGTTGGGGACCTGTGCCAGGAGCTCAGAGAAAGAATGAGAGGTGAGAGGCAAGTTGGCATCCTTGTTCAACTTCCTAGGGCAGGGAGATAGGAGATCCATGGAACCAAAGGCTTTGTCCACTCCTTGCTCTTCTGTTTTTGAGCTCCCACTGGGCTTCCTCCCATGGTACTGGCTTAGATGGTGAGGAGATGTGGAACAGGAGCAGCCTGGGGTCATGCAGGCGGAGGCCAGGGCATGGACTCCTAGGCTGCTGTGCACTTCTGGGCTGTGCTCAGACCCCTGGCTGACCAGGTGAACGAAAGGCTGGCCAGGTGGACAGATGAGTGGAGAACTTCCAAATGCCAGACACCACAGCATTCCCCTAGCCAGGGGCAGGCAATGCTCACAAAACCACCTGCCGAACATAGGAGCAGGATCCTTATTTCTGGATGAGAAAAATGCAATCCAGGAGGGTTAAGTGACTTGCTTAGGCCAAGCAACCAGGAGGGAATATGAACCCTCTGCCTCCAGTGCCCTGCACTTTTGACAGCTGCAGAAGTAACAGCAGCATCTACTCAGCTGATAACTCAGCTGGAATCCGAATCAGCCAATGGGATGCCTGCCCGAAGACATCCTTCCAGCCGGCTTCCAGACCTCAGCAAAGGGCTGGCGCTCCCTCCTCGCCCATTCCTCACAGGCAGGTTTGGCCCAAACCAGCAGAGTGAATGCCTCCAAGCAGGAATGGACACCTCTTAATTTCCAGGAACTTTTACTCCAAGTTCACCAAATGCCCCTCCGTTGCCTTGCTTCTCTGATGCCTCGCAACAGCTCTGTGAGGTTGGTGCTGTCATCCTCATCTCGCAGACAGGAAGCCAAGTCCACAGAAGCTATGGCAGAGCCTGGAGCTGCCTTGAGACAGTAGATTCCAGAGGCGACACTTCAGCACCTCTGCATGGGATCTACCATCTGGTGAGTGGGTAGACATGTGCGTGTGCACGATTATTTCCTTATTGAGCACCTGCTGTGTGGCCACATCTTCCACCAGTGCCTTCCACACGTGTCATTTCATCTGTGAGAGTGAATGGAGCATCAACCCGGAGGTGATACGGAGGACCACCAAAGGGGTTCCCAGGTCTTGAGTGAAGAAGATCAAGTGGCCACGCCTTCTTCACCTCACACCCCTCCAGCCAGCCCTGTCCTGGGTGTGAATACTTCATGGCAAATCCTGCCATCTTCATCATCTAACCAATCACAACACTTCATGACAAACCTCCTTCACGATCTAACCAATCACAATGCTTCATGGCAAACCTCCTTCACGATCTAACCAATCACAACGCTTCATGGCAAACCTCCTTCATGATCTAACCAATCACAATGCTTGCCACCTTCATGATCTAACCAATCACAAGGTCCAGGGAGCTTTCCTCCAGGCAGGTGACCTCCTCCCACCCGGGCCCCACACTCCTCTCTCTTTGCTGCTCTGTTGGATTTGGGAGTTCGTGGGTTCTCTGATTTCCTTTAAGAGCTTGAGAGAAGTCCTGGGGGCCAGGGCGGGAGGAGGCTCGGTGGTCTTTGTGTTCCAGACACCCCGCCTATGGGCTGCATCCCTGTTGATGTGATGAAGTTGCTTGCTCCTCTGCCTCTCATTCCATAGCCAGTGAGCTCCTTCCATCTCCTCCATGTCCCCTGTGCCCCTTTCCCACTTCCTGCCCTGGGCTTCCCTCTGGACGTCCAGCAGTGGAGATTGCTGGGAGATGCTGGTGTCGGGGCAGCAGGTGTGGGGCCACCACCTCCCCAGCTTTGTGAATGAGGTCGGCCCCCAGAAGGGCACCAGAACAGCATACCAACATCTGAGCTGGAAGATCTTGGGCCATGGGGATCACAAGGAAAATCTCTCTCCCAAGTCTCCTGCAAACCCATCACATTCCATTTAAGTGTTCCACGTAAAATAATTTCTGGTGTTGGAAATACTCGAAAACAATATTTTTAGAAGAGGCTAGGTTGTGAGTGAGTGTGCTCTGGAGGACATGACCTTGACCTTGGCAAAGAAAGGGAAGGTGGATGCCGAAGCACATTTAGCTGGAAACTTGAGACTAGGTGGTATTGTTTTTTCTTCTTTCTAGGTTTATTTAAACAAAAGGGAAGGCTGATGACAAAATAAAAATAATGAAAACAGTTTGGAAAAAAGAAGAGTTTTGTAAAACAGCAGACGCGTTTTTAACTTCAGTCTACCTGGCACCCCCCCCCCCCCCCCGCCACGCCGCCCCGAACCCTGAGCCGATGTGGAGACCTCTCTGGCCAATCTCCCCCATGTGGCTCAGCGGCTCCTCCACACACACAGTAGCTGGATTAGGGCTGACGACCAAAGGCCCAGAATGCAATAAGATACTTTTATACATATTGATCCTTTTTTAAAAAAAGTTTGTTTTCATGAAACTTTAATTCACTTTTTTTTTTTTTTTTTAGCCTTTTAGCCTAACTGCTACACATTTTATCCCTGTTCTACGTGAAATGCTGATCCAGTCCAGGGTTTTCGTTTTCCGGGTGTAACTTTTCAGAAATTGTATATCTGCATAGCAACCCTGCCAGGGCCGCCTATGTCACGGTATCACATGTCAGAAAGATGAAAAGGACTCCAAATCTAAGCTCTCCACAAACTTGGCCCTTGGATTCTGGGCTACAGAGCTTCTTGGCCTCAACATCAACGGCAGGAGAGACGTCTCAGGCCCAGAGAGGTGCAAACTTTTATCTTGTTGATGACAGGAACGACACATGACCTCAGCTGGGCAAGGAGGGGACGATCAAACCAGAAACAAAGGCTGTATTTTTCTCTGCTCTCGTCCCTGCTGTCAGCTTCCAAGTGCAACCTGAGCCTGGATTCCGAACCCAGTGTCCAGATTAGAGATTGTTGACTCAGATTTAGTGGTGAAACATGAGCTGGACCCTGTTGATGGCAGGCCTTGAAGGAGCAAGTTTACTTAAGCCAAGAGAGAGATTGGGTGTCGGGCGAGAGCCTGGCTTTTCTTTATCACAAACTTCCTGATCTGCCTCTGTTTTAATAGTTTCCACCACCACCACCAGAAAAGAGCGAGAGGACGATGAGCGAGAGAGGGGGCTGGGGAGCCCCTCTCTCACTTCCATCTCTCCAGTGTCATAAATCAGGAAATTAACAAGTGCGCAACTGGCCTTTGCCACTGTCAAAGACAATGAGCCTTTTGTGTTTCTTGCACTTACCATCGTCTGTCCATGGAGAGCTGTGCTCAGTGAGGTTGAAAAACGGGGGGCCTGCTGGAGGCATTTGAAGGCTGTTTCCCCATACTCGGGCACTCGGCTTTTATGAGACTCAAGTGTGGCTTAGAAACTCGCCTTTCGGTCTGAAGGCAGGTCATTAAGGGAAATCATTACATCGCTTTCCCTGTCTCTGTCTCTCTCTGTCTCTCTCCTCTCTCTCTCTCCATTTCTACTTTGGCACCATCCCGGCTTTTCCTTGGCTTCTGATTTCACCCCTCTTTTAGATTCTCTGCGCCTTCAGTAATTTATGTGCACGATATTTTCCCAACCTCCAAATGTTTTTCCATTTGGCAAACCTTGTCCCGAAGCCTCCGTACAATGTAACTGGAGAGCCTGTGTCTGCCAGAAAACATGAGCGCGGTTCGTGGAGAAGCCGAGGCACCTACCGGCCGCGACCCTGCCGGCCTGGGCCGCCCCTAGGGACACAGAGCAGGCTTTGGGGGTGGTGGTGGGGTGGTATCTGAGTCTTTTCCAGGCTGCCACAGATGCCTGGTTTTACCCTCCTGGTCTCCAAAAGGAAAGGATTCCTTCCAAGCCCCTTTCTCATAGAGTTTTTGGAAGCATCCCGGTGCCATATGGAGAATCGTTTCAGGAGTCTCCTGATGGCTTTTACGTGAGCAGCTATAAATTGGCCGGTTTCCTTCAGGTCTGACATCCCCGCAGTACCTGCTGTGGCTTGTTGGGAACAGCCACCGCATATGTCAGTCCTGCGCTGAGCTTCATAGGAAGCAAAACACAGACCCCACCCCCACCCCCTCCCCGGCAGGTGTGCTCGGGACCTTGGGAAACGGGCACTGGAGGTGGCTCTGGGAGGACACGTGGTTTCCCCACAGGTCACCGGGACGGTGCTGCCCCAGTGACTTTTCTATGCCAACCCCACAGAATTAGGTGGAAGGCGGAAGCTGAGGCTGGTGCCCGTGCCCACAGGCAGCGCCCACTGGTTGCCGGCTGGGTTGGGCCCCTCTGTGAGATGTGCAGGAGGCGGATGGCTGGGTTTATGTCCAGTTGCTCCCGGGGCATAACTGGACAGCTGCTGGCTTCTGGAACACCAGCCGTCTTCCCTGAGTCACTGCCACTCTTTCTCACAAACACTCCCCGCATTTTCCTTTTTTTTTTTTTTTTTTCTTTTTTAAAGGTGGCTCGTGAAGTGCTCGCTCAACTCTTGGCCCAATAATCTGGCGATTTCATAAGAAATCAGAGGCAGACAAGCCATTCTAATAAGGACAGACGCCGAGTTCTTCTGGGCCTCTCCACGAGGGGCAGGAGGGCAAAGACAGTCGGTTCTGTCCTACAGAACCCGTCAGGAAGCAACTGTGCCCTGAAACTGCTCCCTAAGCATCTCCGTGAAAAAAAAAAAAAAAATCACAAAAATCACAGTACTGAAGATGGGTTGGCTCTGGGAATTCATTCGCTCAGATGTATTTTTAGGCTTTTGTTTATCTTTCTTGGTTGATAAAGTAATTATCAAAATGCGTTAGAAAATAATAGCCAACTGGTGAGAAAAAGGAACAGTTGGAGGAAGCGAGGCAACGGAGGGAGAGCATCCGCGGATTCTACCTCGGGCTTCCCAACAAAATGCTGTGCAAGTTTCATCCCCTTTTCCTGTCCCTTCCTTGCTACAGCGGCCCCCACCACACAGCATTTCATGCAGAACCACAAAGGCTGCCCGCTCCTCCTCTCTCCCTCCTCACTGGCCCCCGTCTCTGCACGCCCACATCGGCCACAGGTCAAGCAGAGCCCTAGCAGATGTTTGTGTTTTATGAGCCAAATGGGAACCTGAAGGATCAACCAAATACCAGCCCCACTGCGAGGGGTATCCAGGCCATCTGACATGAGGCTCGCAGATGCCGGCCCGTCCGGCAGGGTTGCGGTTCCAGGGAGCAGAAGGAGGGCTGGGTAATGAGCTGGCACTGCCGCCCGGTTGGCCCATTGCTCTGCCCTTCCGAACGGCACACAGAGGCCTCCGACGGAGGCTCGGGGAAGGCCTCGCCCAAGTCCACCTCCTTGGCTGGTAGTCTTGGTGCACAGTGGCCAGAGCACCATGTGGCACCCTGATGGTGGCTTCTGGCACAGGAGCGAGCAGGAGGTTAAGAACAGCTACTACTGAACCAGCTTGGAAGAGCCTCACGGTCTCAGTAGACATCCCCCCTGCCCACCCCACTACACAGCCAAACACAGAGCACGGGCAGTGTGGGTGGACAGATGGAGGTGCTGAGCTTCTACCACAGCCCTGGCATTTGCTGCTGTTGGCTGTGCTGGCCTTTAGTGTTGGGGGCTTGGTCTTGCCACCAGTGACGGGGAGATTGTAATTCCCACTCTTGGAGTTCTTTCCAGAATGAAATGATGGCAAGTGTGCAGGCTCGGGGCCTGTTTGCCCACAGACCCAGCCCTTACCTTTCTCTGCTCTGCTCTGGATGGTGCAGCACCTGGCCCTGGGGAGGCCAGCCCATGGGAGACTGGGGAAAGGGCATCTCTTTTCCGACCTCTCTGCCTTGGCAGCATCTCCTATGGGAGCTCCTCTCCTCCCCTCTCCAGTCCCCTCTGGAAAGCCCACAGGAGCTGCAAATGGCCCCCTCCCCTGGTCCCTCCAGCCCCAGAGTTACCCGACTGTTCCCTGCCCAGCGTCTCAGTGCTTCATGGCTGGGGTCCCGGGTCCTGTTTAGCCTTCTTCCAGATGTCAACTCTCACCATGCTTGCTGACTTCCTGGTTGGGCTTTGGCTTGGCTGAGTGTGTGAACCTGTAAACCTGATGCCCAGCTAGATGGGAACAGGCCTCTTAAAGACCCCGATGGCCATGAGGTGGAAAGGGGCAGGGCTCTCACCTGGGTTTCAGCCGGAGCATCACATCCTAGAGGTTAATCTCTGGGTCAGTTGTCCATCCGCAGCAATTTCCAATTTCACTTTGGGACTTTATCAAGATAGGAAAATGGGGCTGGCATCGTGGTACAGCAACTCAGGCTGCCACCTGAGATGCCGGCATCCCATATGCACTCTGTTGAGTATTTGCTCACCTACATCCAATCCAGCTCCCTGCTAACGCACCTGGCAAGGCAGCAGAAGATGGCCAGGGTGCTTGGGTCCCTGCCACCCATGTGAGAGATCTGGATGGAGTTCTGGGCTCCTGGCTTCAGCCCTATCCAGACCTGGCCATTGGCCATCTGGGGAGTGAACTTTCAAAAGGAAGTTCTCTCTCTGTCCCCTCCCCTTTCTCTGCAACTCTGCCTTTCAAATAAAATAAAATAAATCTTTTAAAAAAAGAAAATCAAGGATTACACACACACACACACATAAGTATTAGTTTAAAAATATATACCATGAAGGGCTGGCGCTGTGGCACAGCGGGTTGGGCCACTGTCTTCAGTGCTGGCATTCCATATGGGCAGCAGTTTGGGTCCCGGCTGCTCCACTTCTGATCCAGCTCTCTGCTGTGGCCTGAGAAAGCAGTGGAGGATGGCCCAAGTCCTTGAGCCCCTGTGCCCATGTGGGAGACTAGGAGGAGGCTCCTGGCTTTGGATTGGCGCAGCTCCAGTCATTGCGGTCATCTGGGGAGTGAACCAGTGGATGGAGGACCCCCTCACTCTCTGCCTCTCCTTCTCTCTCTGAGTAACAGTGACTTTCAAGTAAATAAATTAATCATATATATATATATATATATATATATATATATATAAAATAACCAGCAGCCTCCTGGTCTACCTTTGACAGGCTGCTATGGGACCCATAGGGTGCTGTGACCTTGTCAGTCTGGACTCCTCTCCTGAGTTCTGCTGATCTCCGGTATCTCCTGCTGATCCAGGTAGCATTTCCTCATTTCTCAAGTGTGTTGAGTCGTCTCATCCCTGTGCCGCTAAGGAAGGGTGACCCGTGACTCCATCAAGCTGCTGCTCTGTCCCTGGCCAGTTTTGCTGGCCATTGGCGCTGTTCCGCTCTGTCTGTGTTCTGTCTTTTCCTTCTGCTGTGCTGTGGGTGTGGGGAAGGTTGTACTCCACTTCTTTTGGCAGGAAGAGTAACTTCCACATTGAGGTCAGAATTGAAAATGGATTTCCCCAATGGGCTGAGAGACGGAGGCCTCCACTTCCTGTATAGTGTAATTAAACGGCTGTCCCTTCCCAGCCCACAGCTGCCTAGGCTCAGGGCCCTCCCTGCTTAACCATTTCCT
This sequence comes from Lepus europaeus, assembly GCF_033115175.1. Taxonomy (NCBI): domain Eukaryota; kingdom Metazoa; phylum Chordata; class Mammalia; order Lagomorpha; family Leporidae; genus Lepus; species Lepus europaeus. The sequence continues at coordinate 105,698,133 of NC_084829.1, forward strand.
GCCCCATATTGTTAAGGCCCTGGAGTGCTTTCTAGGTGCTAATTAGCATATGGGGTGGGGCCTTGCCCAGCTCCACTGGGGAGGCCTCAGCACCCAGGTACTCTGGGAACAGGAAGAGGGGCTGCAGAGGTGGGGATGGTGGCGCTTGCGCTTGCTTGAAGAGTAGTTTGTCTCGGTGATCACTCCCGTAACCACAGGCAGAATTCTCTCTTGTCATCTGGCAGATAGGATTCTCTCCTCCCCTTCCCGCCACCTGAATCTCATGCAATTCCTACTGAAACAACGCAGCGGCACTGCAGACAAACCAGTGGCTTCACAAACAGCGTGGTGCATGGCAGGGTAGGTTTGGAAAGCCTTATGTGGGCACGTTCCCATTACCCAGTTTGCACTCCTGCAGCTTGGGAATTGTGCCTTTCTCCTACACGCATCAATCAGATAAGAAGCTCTGAGATGAACAGTGTGCTGATCAATGTTGAGGGCTCTCTGGAGAAGAAAAAAAACTGCGTGCTTCCAAGCACATACTTAAGTTGATTAGAAATTTTGCTGTTATTAAGGAAGTGTAGCACACCATTTGCGAACAATGATATAGTATACAACAGTCTTTGTGAGCGTCTTCGTAGAACCAATGGCTTCCCAGTGAATGCCTTTGCTGATTTTGGCTGAATTCTTGTAATCATATCTGGTTGCAGTTGCTGAATGAGTTCAGCTCTGACATAAATGTTGAATGATATTTTCCCAGATGTGAGTGCATTACATAAAGTGAAGCCACAAGACTGGGTAGGATCTTTGCTCATTCACCAGTGACAGGAGTGGCTTCTCGAAATCAGATGAATAGTTTTCAAATACTGGGAAAACGTTTCCTCAAAGTTTTGTGGGATAGAGTGACAGGCACAGATAGAACACATCCTTTTAGGCTTCATCTGCATGACTAACGTGTTCCCTCACTTTCCCAACTCTAGACAAGCAACAAAATGATCGATCAAGGGCTGGTGCTGTGGCTCCCTTGGTTAATCCTCTGCCTGCAGTGCCGGCATCCCATATGAGTGCCAGTTCTAGTCCCGGTTGCTCCTCTTCCAGTCCAGCTCTCTGCTGTGGCCCGGGAGGGCAGTGGAGGATGGCCCGGGTGCTTGGGCCCTGCACTCGCATGGGAGACCAGGAGGAAGTACCTGGCTCCTGGCTTCGGATCGGTGCAGCGCCGGCCGTGTCAGCCATTTGGGGAATGAACCAACGGAAGGAAGACCTTTCTCTCTGTCTCTCTCACTGTCTGTAACTCTACCTGTCAAATAAATAAATAAATAAAATGATCAATCAAAACCTGACTTCTAGCACTTGCCAATTTGCGCCCAGGGTGTGAATCTCAGCGTGCTAGATCTCAGGCTCAAAGGCGATGCTGCTGCACTTGGAGTCACTGAGACGTGGGCAGTGCACACCATTAGATGATATTTCCACTTTTCTGATATAATAGATGTAAATAACCTCAAGAGCATAGATAATAATGCAATGTAGTTGAGTAATTGAAAAATGATACATTTTAACATTTATTGCCATTGGTTTAATATAACTTATTGAATTTTAACTGCATATAATTTCATTTTTAATAATAATGTCTACGTTTAGCAGTGGCTCACAAGATGCCTGGAAATTTAGCCACAGCTCTCGTGAGCTGATGGCAGCACCTCCAGCACAGCACAGGAGATGGAGAGGACACTGCCTACCATGGCCTTGTTTCTGCTCAACTTGTGGCCAAGGTCACTGGACAGAAGAGACCAGGGGGATGGCTACTTGGCTAGGAAGTCGTGGGCCAAACTCATACGGAGGGGTAGAAGATAGCCTGAAACATAAGGTGAGAGCCCATGCCGCAGGAAACCAATGACATTCTTTGGGTATGTCTTTCTGGCTGCTAGAGAAACATAAACAGTTTTAAGTTTGAGACAAAGAAATTGAAAGGAAAAAAGAAAAGAAAGGAAAAGAGAAATACAAAGGCAAAATGACTACTAATTTTTAATTATCTTTTATTAAGAAAAGAATTTGATGGCACAAAATTCTAGGCTTGCTGACCCATGACCCATGACCTATGACCCCCATGCCCTTCCCACCTGCCTGCTGTGGTGCACCTGTGCCGAGCCCCTTGGGCATTCCCTGTGTGAGGACCTGACCTCGTCGTGTGTCTTTGGAAGGAGAGGATGAGATTACCAGGGCTTTGGATCCATTTTTGGATCCACTGAAAATCACAGGCTAATCCCTAGTGCGTCCCTCTCCTCTTACAGGCGCTGGCCTTGCTGCGGGTGGGGCTTCAGTCCCAACAGTCCCAGCAAGTCACATGCCGCTGACCTCTGCGGCGTCCCTCCTGCTCTCCCTCGGCAGCACTGGGCCCCAGGGGAACCCAGCTTTCCAGACTCACTGCAGCATCACCTCCTCCGTTCCCCACCTCCCCTCCTTCTCCCCCAGCACTGTCATGCTTTGCTATACCTTTGTGTGCACATGTCCGTGTTCTCAACACACCAGTGGGCTCTTTCAGGTACAAGATCTGCTTCCATCAGTGCATAGGTCTCAAAAGAATAGGTCATAGACCCTACGTCAATTAGTCTCACAGTTTTCCACCTCGTGCGTATTCAGGAACTACTTGAAGAACGGATTACAATGCACATATCTGCATCTTTTAATAAGACCTGTGGTCTTTGATGCACACACATCTTTGCTCACAAAGCACACCTTAATAAAATACAGATTTGCTCAAACTTCTTATTGTGTAGGTGGGCAAACAGAAGGCCAGAGGTTAAGTGGTTGCTTTGGGACCCTTGGCCACTTGGGGTATTGGGAGATCAGGGTGCTTGTTGATGGAACCATCTTCGATTCTTGGGAAGCTAATCAAGCTAATCACAGGTGTGCTGATGACCACTGTTAGGACAACTGAAAACACCTCAGATGAAATCATTGCTCACCACATTTTCAGGGAGGGGCAGGACTCTCCAAAGACAGATGCACATGGACACCAGGTGCCTCTACCTATTACCGGGAGCAGGCTCTCCCTGGAGTGCCAAGTATTTTCTCACTGATGTCACAAGAACCCCTTGGTGATTCCTGTGTCTTGCAGTGTTATTCTCCTCCATGGCTGTCATGACAGGCTGTCTACCACCAGCTCTGTTTCCAGCAGGGTGTCCTCTGCCTGCCACCTGACACTCACACTGTGTAGCAGCAGAGACATGGCCCCTAAGTAGACCCAGTGTGCAGGTGTCTGGCTCAGGCCTATTTTATGGACAAATCATGTCAGTTGTTTGGCGAGCACTGTGCCTGCTGGTTCCTGCCTTGGGCAGCAGGTGCCACCTAGAGGGCCCTTGGCAGCCTGACCCTGACGGAAGTCTGCAGACCCCCAGCAAGGGTTACACCAGCCCCATAGCATATGTCTGGTATTGTGGGTTCAGATGAGTGACTAGCTGGGAAATCCGGAAGGACAGAGAGCAGTCTAGCCGGTTCCTACTGTTCAGTCATCCCGCTGATTGTGATTCTGCGATAGGAAGTAGGCAAGAATTTTGTCGGCCACCAGATGTCAGCAGTGGGCCAGCCAGGTGGTAGCTGGTGCCTAGGCCCCAGGAGGAATGCCAGGCATGCAGAAATTCCTAGCTTGGACTTGGCAGAGGCACCAAGGACCCTCAGTCAGCCTTGCCCGTGTACCTGCCCCATTCCTCTCTCTCCTTCTGATGAGTAAAACTGCTGCAGCAGGGCATCTTGCCTAAGCCCAAGCTGCAACTTGACAAGGTCAGAGCAGGTCAGGGGTAGAGACAGGGCCACGGAAAGCAACTGTGTGTGTGTGTGTGTGTATGTTGGGGGGTGGGGGTGGGCAGGGTGTTGAGATAGAAGTCAGGACACTGTGGGGCTTGCACTGTAGCGTAGTGGGTAAAGCCTCCTCCTGCAGTGCCAGCATCCCATATGGACACTGGTTCAATCCCCGGCTGCTCCACTTTCAATCCAGCTCTCTGCTATGGCCTGGGAAAGCAGTAGAAGATGATCCAAGTCCTTGGGCCCCTGCACCTATGTGGGAGACCTGGAAGAAGCTCCTGGCTCCTAGCTTCAGATCGGTGCAGCTCCCGCCATTGCGGCCATCTGGGGAGTGAACCGGAAGATGGAAGACTTCTCTCTCTCTGCCTCTGCCTCTCTGTAACACTACCTTTTTTTTTTTTTTTTTTTAATTTATTTATTTGACAGATTGAGTTAGACAGTGAGAGAGAGAGAGAGAGAGAAGAGAGAAAGGTCTTCCTTCCGTTGGTTCACCCCCCAATGGCTGCTGTGGCCGGCGTGCAGCGCTGATCCGAAGCCAGGAGCCAGGTGCTTCTCCTGGTCTCCCATGCGGGTGCAGGGCCCAAGCACTTGGGCCATCCTCCATTGCCCTCCCAGGCCACAGCAGAGAGCTGGACTGGAAGAGGAGCGAACGGGACTAGAACCGGCGCCCATATGGGATGCCGGCGCCACAGGTGGAGGATCAACCAAGTGAACCACGGCGCCGGCCCTGACTACCTTTCAAATAAATAAATCTTAAAAAAACAAAAACAAAAACAAAAAAACAAGTCAGGACACTGGCCCTTTGAAATTCTAGGTGGGAGTTCTGGCTATTGCCGGGCTGGCTCCCCCATAGCATAGGCCCCATTTTGCAAATGGCAAGTCACAGGGTTGCTCTGTGGGTCTAGTGAGACACAGGGACTCGCCCCTTATGAGGCACTATCTGCACGTGGGTGTGGCCACCAGTTCACCTTCTGACCAGAGCAGTGTCCTGCAGCTTGCTTCAGGAGACAGGCCCAGACCCTGCAGCGGGCAGAAGTGGCTGGCTCCTCCCCAGTGGGTTGTGTGGCGTCTCCAGGGTGTGCTGCTAGCCTCAAACTTCTGATCCAGCTTGATAGAGTCATCTTCCAACTCGATTCTTCCTGGATGCCTTTCCGTGGCTTGTTTCCAAGCGGCGCTGGCAGGGGAGGCTTCCTCCTCCTTCTTCACTGAGCCTGCTTTTCCATACTGGAAGAAGATGAAATGCACATTGCAGAATGGAAGTTTTTCCTGCAGCACACTATCCCCAATGGTGGAGTGATGGAGAAAAATATGAGATGAAGTCAGGGGACAACTGAGTAACACGCTGATTTATAAACTCACGGAATTGAATGAAAGCGTTTTTTCCACTGGTGGGGTTATTTATTATGTCCTGGCTGGCCAGACCCTAGAGCAGAAGAGGGTTTGGTTCCTGAGCAATAGCAATAGCAGGAACTAATTTTCTCCATTGCTGCTCGTTAAAAACACAGAACACAGCTAATGCCCAAATTCCTCCTACCCATCGGCCCAACTGAAGGTTCACCTGCTCCTGACCTTAGGGGAGAATGGGACCAGGGCTCAGGCCCTATCACACTTAGAAGATGGTAGAGAATGGATGAGGCTGTCATTACTGGTCATTATGCGTCTCCTGTGATCCTTCCCTTAGTGGAAATTAGCTACTCTGAAAACAAGCCAAGAAAAACTCTGAGGGGATTTTCACTGCAATTTTACTAAGTTATATATTAATTTGTGAAAAGTGACAAAGAGTTTTTTTCATCCATGAACATAGTGTATCTTTCCATTTATTTGATTTCTCTTTTATATAAAACATGTTTTCTTATAAAAGACCTTGGGCATTTTATGTTAGATTCACCACTAAATAAACTATAGCTTTTCACTACTATTGTAATGGGATTATGAAGAATATCTATATTTTTAATTGTTTATTACTGATATATAGGCAATTATGTGTATGTGTGTATGCATGTGCATGTATGTGTATGTCCACAGCAATTGACCAAAGCCTGTTTAGTTCTAGTAGTTTATCTGTTGTTTTGGATTTTCTGTGTAAAAATCACAATATCATATCATAATAATACTAATTTTAACTTTTCCATTTTGATCCTGATACATCTCATTTATTTTTGTTTTCTTACAGTGCTGATGATCTTGAGGACATCTGACTTTAATGGAAATTGTTTTGCAATAAATGTTTTTTAAAAAAAGACTCAAATCACAGCGCCTGGGTTCAAGTCCTAACCCCAGCTCCCGACTCCAGCTTCCTGCTAATGCAGATTCTGGGAGGCAGCAGGAGATGATTCAAATATTTGCGTTCCTGCCACTCACATGGAAGACCTGGAGTGAGTTCCTGGTTTCTGGCTTCAGTCTGTTCCACCTACTGAGAGCACCTGGGGACTGAACCAGCTGATGGGAGTTCTCTCTCCCTGTCTATCTGCCTACCCAGTAAATTTTTAAAAAATTATTTATTTGAAAGGCAGAGTTACAGGGAGAAAAAGGAAGATATGTATCTTTCATCCACTGGTTCACTCCCCAATGGTTGCAACTGCAGGGGCTGGGCCAGGCTGAAGCCAGGAGCCAGGAGCTTCATCCTGGTCTCCCACATGGGTGCAGAAGCCCAAGGACTTGGATCACCTTCTGCTGCCTTCCCAGGCATATTAGCAGGGAGCTGGGTTGGAAGTGGAGCAGCTGAGACTTGAACTGGCACCCATGTGGGATTCTGGCATTGCAGGTGCTTAACCCGTTATACCAGAACTCAGGCTTGTTAAGTGTCTAAATTAATGCATGATAAGTGGGTTTTTTTTCTAAAGATTTATTTATTTTATTTGAAAGGCAGAGTTACAGAGAGGCTGAGAGAGAGAGAGAGAGAGAGAGAGAGAGAGAGAAAGGTCTTCCATCAGCTGGTTCACTCCCCAACTGGCTGCAATGGCTGGAGCTGCACTGATCCAAAGCCAGGAACCAGGAGCTTTTTTTGGGTTTCTCACACATGTACAGGGGCCCAAGGACTTGGGCCATCTCCCACTGCATTCCCAGGCCATAGTAGAGAGTTGGACTGGAAGTGGAGCAGCTAGGACTTGAACTAGTGCCCATATGGGATGCCAGACCTGCAGGCGGAGGCTTTACCTGCTATGCCACAGCACCAGCCCCTATCACAAAATTGTACTCCTCTATGATCCCTTTTCCTTGTCCTGGAAACAACTTCTATATAGAGAGTGTTTTTCTGTGCGAGGGTTCTCTAAAATAACAGAATCAACGGGAGATGGATACAGAAATATGAATATATGTGGTAAGCAGGCAAAAAGGGACAAACCCTCCTTCCCCCACCTCTGGTTTCATCCAGGCCCTCATTGGACAGGATGATGCCTATGCACGCTGGCAAGGGCAGTTTACTATATTGAGCCCACAAATTCAAATGCTAATCTCACCCAGAAACACCCTCACAGTCACACACTGAGCTTATGTTCAATCTGGGCATCTTGTGGCCCAGTCAAGTTGACACATGATTAACCATCACACTTTGCCATGTGTGTTTTCTGTGTCTTGTACACACGCGTACATCTTAAAACAAAATGAGCTTTCATTTTTTTTAATGTTTTTTAAGATCTAAACAATTGGCACTGGCATTTTGATGCAGCAGATTAAGCTACCTCCTGCAACACTGGCATCCCATATGAGCACAAGTTTGAGTTCTGTCTGCTCCACTTCTAATCCAGTTACCTGCTAACGTACCTGGGAAAGCAGCAGAAGGTGGCCTAAGTACTTGGACTCCAGCCACCCATGTGGAAAACTCAGATGAAGCTGTCTCCTAATTTTGCTTGGCCCAGCCCCAGCAGTTGTAGCCATTTAGGGAGTGAACCAGCAGATGGAAGATCTCTTTCTCTCTCTCTATAACTTTACCTTTCAAATAAATAAACAAATCTTTTAAAAACATCTAAACAATTTACACAAGGGTACCTCAAAAAGTTTAAGGAAAAATGTAATTAAAGTGCTTATTTTGGTGTGGAAAAAATTGAAACTATGCAGTTTTTTCATAATATGCATCTCCATGAACTTTTTTGAAGGTCATTCATATTACTATCTCTCCTTCTTTGGTTTTCTTTTCTGAACTCACCACTGCATTTCTGATATTTATTTATGTCAATACATCTGTATCACTTTTTAGCTACCGCATGTTATTCCATTGAATGAGTATACCAGTATTCAGTTGTTCATCTGTCCATCCCTGGTGTTGATAGACTTTTAGGTTGTTCCAAAGTTTTTCTACTTCAAACAATATTATGTCAATATATTTGTTCTCCTCTTTTAAACACCTATGAGAATTTCTAGAGGTGGAAGTGAAGTTGTAGCACAAGCACATCTTCATCTTTATTAGATATCTCTACACTGCTCTCTAAAATAGTTGTACACACTGCAGTGAACTTAGGTTAGGACCACCAAGATCCACACCTTCTCCTTGCTTTTCAGCTGGCATAACTCTAAGCACCACTTGTGCTAGTCTCACTATTTTGTAGCCAAGTGGCTGCTGCTGCCACCTCTGTAAGTAGACTAGGGGCCTGCTTACAGCCATAAAGCAACAATGTCCATAGCAGATTGTTTGTAAAAGTAGCTGCAATAATCCACTCCATGCTGTGTGCATCCCCCATGCCATATAAATAAAATAAATAAAAGTGTCCACATACCCTGAGGAATGGTCCTTAAGAGTCAGTACTTGCTTGGAACAGAGGTCTGGTTACATCTTCAGCATCTGAATGGATTTTTCTGTAAATATCCAAGGCAAACAAACCTGCTGGAAGTCTTTTGGGAATCCAATATTGACATCATACTGGAGAAAGGACCAAAGGGACTTCTAACCATCTCAGTGTCATGGGGATCCTATGTAACTCCCCCATATCCACTGATGATCATTGAATGGGTCATCAGTGAATACAATGGTTATTGATTCGAGTTGATTATCTTTAGTCATATAGTCTCCGGGTTTCCTCTTTGTTCTGTTGTCACTTGCATTTTATACAGCTCCAGGAGCTGTATGGCCAGGAGCTTCTCTCCTACAAGGTGAGTAGGAATTCTAAAGGAGGTAAGGCTCAAAGCAGATGGTTCAAATGTTTCCAGTATGGCTGGTCAGGCAAAAAGTGAATAGAGGGGCCGGCGCCGTGGCGCAGTAGGTTAATCCTCTGCCTGAAGCGCCGGCATCCCATAAATGGGCGCTGGTTCTAGTCCTGGCTGCTCCACTTCCCATCCAGCTCTCTGCTATGGCATGGGAAAGTGGTGGAAGATGTCCCACAAGTCCTTGGGCCCCTGCACCCATGTGGGAGACTGGGAGGAGGCTCCTGACTCCTGGCTTCGGATCGGCACAAGTCTGGCTGTTGTGGCCATTTGGGGAGTAAACCAGTGGACAGAAGACCTTTCTCGCTGTCTCTCCCTCTCACTGTCTATAACTCTACCTCTCTAAAAAATCTTTAAAACAAAACCAACATCAAAAAGTGAACAGAGTGGAGAATATGAACAATGTGTCTTCTGTTTAACCTTGAGTCTCCTCGTTTGAAGTTGTGTTTGACCATGCCCTCCTTGCCATTTCTGTGAATAATAATCATAGGAGCATCATTATTAGCACAAATGTAGTGTGTGCAGTGGAAGAGATAGCTAGTTGCTCACCAACCCCTTTTATTTCTGCCTGCATACCCAAAGACAATTATATTTTTCAGCTTTCCTTGCAATTAGATTGGGTTTGGGTCAATGCAGGCTGAGTGATAGACACAGGTTTCAGGCCTGACAAAATCCACCCCCCTCCCCCCGCCACGCAATCCCTGTTGTTGCTCTTTTCCTTCTGTGGCAACTGCAGAGGACACATGGCGAGGAGAGTGACATCACAAGATGGAAAGAGGCTGGGTCCCACATTGGGCTGTGACAGAACGAGACATAAGCCTTGGTGAGCCCCTGGTATTTTGGGTTGTTGTTCCAGTGGCTTACATTATTTATCCTAATACAAGTCTTACAATATGACAGGTATGGGACACACATGACCTCATTAAATGTCCTTTGTGACACTCCTTTGTGACAGGTGTACTACTAACAGCCCCATTTTACAGATGAGGATAAAATGACATGGAGTAAGCTGCCAGAGACTCACAGCTAGGAAATGGCAGGGTCAGGAATCAAATCCTGGTAGTCTGACACCCAATTCTTGTGTTTGCCCTTCCTGCTATATTCATAATTACACAGATTACTGCAAGATCCTATGCATGAGACAGGACATAGCAAGTGGATTACAAAAGAATAATATAATTTTGGTCACAGTATCACAGTGACTCCAGGTGCTGAGGATTGTGTTCAACTCTAAATGCATGCTCTATGTCCCCACTTCATGAGACTAGATCACTTTCCTTTCTTTGTCCTATCTAGTTCTACATGTAATTGGCTGCAGTGTGGCCTACCCTACCCTGCTTCCTTCAGGGTGGGTGAATCTGGGCTGGAGGTTAACTGGGTAACCAAGTAAGGACCCATCCAAAAGGGGGAAATGGCCTGAATCTTGATCCAGAAAAGGAAGCCCTGCTTAGTCCCCTCCTGATATCTTCTCCCGTCCTTTCTGGGAACTTGTCTAGTCCCTAATCACAGGACAGAGAGAATGCTGGTTATCTCACTGGCCCAGCCCCCTGGAACTGGCGATCCCTCTGTAGTTGAGAGTCGCAGAAAAGAGGAAACAGGTGAGGGAATCTGTTTATTTTCTTCCTTCATCCTCACTATCCAAGCCACTATTCATGGTGATGGTCATGGTCATGTTTTGGGTGAACAAGCAGAACCTAAGAGAGGCTGTCACTTGCTCAAAGTCATGGTGCTTGGAAGAGGCAAGGACAGGACCTCAACACTGGTCCCCAGGCTGCAAAGTCCCTTCTTCCAGGATTCTCTGTGGCAGGGCTAGCTTTGTAGTGACTGTTTGGGAGCTCCTCCCCATTACCTATGTATTGAATTTGCTGGAATACCAATAGCACCGCTCACCATTCTTTTCCTTCTACATTGGCTGCCCTTCCTACATCTGATTGTTCAGAGAGAAGCCACTTCCTTGTGGGGGCCAGACAAGGTCACCAGGCCTTCCGCGGAGAACAGAGGAAACCCGATCTGGCATCTGGGCTGCTGCTGGGCCACTCACCTCAGGGAATCTTATGACCTTTTGTAGAGGTGATAAATAAGAAACATTTTTTGAGGTTCCTCACAGAGGGTTGTCATGGAGCTTAGGTCTGCCTGAAGACCCTTCCTGCTGCTGGGGAATGGAGAGAGGCCGGAAGTATGCACATCCTGAGGCGGGCCCACTCTGAGTGGCGCAGGAGAGCTTCTACATCATTCTATACTCACTTTGCCTGGACTCTCTAAATCATAATCCAAATTTAACCAGTGATGATGGTGACAATGATGATGATGATGACTGCTCACAACGAGGGTACTCCTTGCAGGAGACGGAAGATTATTGGGAAGACAGAACTACACATCTGAAAAGGCTCCGTGAAACCAGCAGCTTTCAAGATAATTTTTCTCCCAACACAATCGAATGAGACAGAAAAAAGCAGCTCCAAGTGAAGGGGGCGTACATAGGAGTCCAGGCCCCAGCTTCCCTGGCCCGTGACCTGTCAGAACACAGGGAGAAAAGTGCAGATTCGCTTCTTGCTCTCTGGAGTGTGCCTCTCACAGGAAACCAAGCCAGGTGAACTTTGAACTCAGTGGCTTTGTTGGGCTGAGTGGAGAAGCTGAGGCCATGTGGCCTGTTGCACTGTCCTCAGCTGGTCACCGGGCCTTTAGTGCTGGGACAGTGGCCAACTGCCTAGGCCTCTCCTTTCAGGACCCAAACACAGCGGGGTTGGGTTTCCCCTCTTTGCCCTCAGAGCCACGCGAAGGAGAATCAGGCCCTCTCAGAGCAGGCAGAGGTTCCTTCCGTGGGCCCAGTTTGCCCGGGGCACCCTGCACCCCACCTTTCTCTTCAGGTGCCAGAGGCCTTGAGGCGGTCGCGGTGCCCGGCCCGGAGTCTCCTGAGGCCCTGCCCCGGGGCTTTGCGGCAGACCCCACTCTCTCCATCCGTCTGTCCGTCTATCCGTGCCTCCTTAGGGCACACTGCCCAGCGGCAGAGTCAAACATCAGGAGCCTAACGCCTTACAAGCCCATCCAGAGCCTCCACGGGCTTTTCCTGTCAGAAATCGTCGTCGCCCTCGGAGAAGAGCGGGTCATCAGGCGCAGTGTGCGCAGCCACAGTGTGCGCAGGGCGGCAGTGTGCGCAGCCGCAGTGTGCGCAGGGCGGGAAACCGAGGCGGCAGCGCGCGGCGCCCCACGCCCACCCCTCTGCTGGGCGCCGCTGTGTGTCGTAGACGGGGTCTGGACCTCCCTGTCCCTGGGGTCCGGCGTCTTAGCACGAAGCAGACAGCACGAAGCGCACGGGGGTTGTTTCCCGAACTTTGGGAACGGGTCTCCTTTTAATGAAGAAATGGTTCAGCCGCCTTCCAGCTTCCCGGAGACGGGTTTGGAAGGAATGTTCACAAGTCACCAAGGCCCCTGGCGGTGAGCTTTCTGTGGAAAATGTACGTGGGAAGCTGTGCTGTTCTCACCGGGGTGCGGGTGGGGAGGCAGGCACGAGGACTCCACAAACGCCAAGAAACGTGCTCGGAGGGCCGAGGCCAGGACGGATGCTGAGTTCCCCTGGGAGTGGACAGAGCGTGGTTCAGCCAGCAAACACAGGCCCCTCCCGCCAGGAGCTGTGGGCAGCTGAGAGAAGAGGGGCTCCGGGGGCTGCCGGAAGCGTGGAGGGTGGGGGCGTGCGAGGGAAATGGGGTCGTCCCCGGAGGGAGGTGTGGACTCCGTGTGTACGCACAACGCGGTGCAGCCTCAGACCCGTCCCCCCTGCAAGTTTTTAGAAGAAAACTGGAACCCAGCGACAGCGGAACTGGAAAGACGATGGAGATGAGGTGGCCTGGGCGCGAGGCCCAGTCCCTTTGCTGGAGGTGCCCGCCTGCAAAGGCGCCGTGACTCTTCTCCCGAGCACCCCCTGTCCTGTGTTCTTCACCGAGGGAGTAGCTTCTCTCGCGCCCCCCCCGCACCCCCATCCACAAGGGGCTCCTGTAGTGTTTCCTGTCCACGCTTTCCTCCATGTGGTTACGCCACATGGGGCAGTGGCACCATGGAGACAGCTTAGCACCAGAGTCCTCTGAGGTTCCTAGGCCCTGCAAAGGAACAGGATGGGTGACTATGTATAGGCTCATGGCGAAAACGGTCTGATGAGGCATCCTCCAAGCTGACGAGCAGAGGGACCTGGGGTTGGTGGTGACTGAAGTTAGTCTTTTACAAGCCTCTGAATTTCTCCTTGGTGGCCACAAGAGGTGTCTCCTGAAGCTGGTGATGAAAAGGCAATTTTTCTACCAGAAGGGTACCCTTTCCAGTCCAGCACCAAGCCATAGGGGACCAAGCTGAAGGCAGGCTAATGCGACTCTCACATTTGGGGGTTACAAACTCAGCCCGAATGGCACACCAATGGCATTTTCTGTGTGCTTCTGTTCCCTGGTTTCTGCTGGCAAGATACTACTTGTAGATGCAAAATTTTAAGGATGTTATCTTCAGCCCAGAGAGAAAGGAATGGTAATTTGCAGCTTTTGCTAAAAGCGATAACCTTATTAAGTAATGGGATTCACTGATTAACTGCTGCTAACAAAATGTTGTTGCCAAACCTGTTAGCCTGAAACTGTGGCAGCAGACTTACTGTCAGATCCACTTCTTCAGTCCTCCATTCCCTGAGGGGTTTTACAGAAAGACTTCTTATTTTAATAGCTTCATTGTTCAGTATTTTTTATTACATCCATGAATAGGTTAATAATAAGTTAGGAGCTACTCATAGGTGGGTTCATAGGAATCAGTCTGGGCAGAGTTCAAGGATAAAAACAATTTGATTTTTAAAAATGAGTTTTTTATGAAAGGAGGAATGGGGACCTGTGCAACTTCATTGGGCACTAAAATGAATTACAGTTCTTCAGGGGAGATGAGAAGGCAGGGTCTGTTCTTACTCAGCGTATGTGATGGCACTTTAAATCCCCAGAGTGGGATAATAGCTCATTCACAGGGATCCATGTGGTGGGAGGGAAATTCTTTTTCCTGGTAACTTGCCTAAGAAAATCAACTCCATTCTGGTCTTAAGTCCTCTCCCACTTAGATTCTTACAAGAGACAGAGAGACCCCTGAAGTGAGTCATCATCTCAGTGCTGTGTGAGAACTTCAAGAAGTTGGTGGAAAATAAAAATAAAAGATAAGTTTAGTTTGGTGCAAAAATGGTTGAAATCCATGCATTGTTTTTTTCCTAATAGGCATTTCCCAAGAACTTTTTGAAGATCCCTCGTATAAGCTCCTGTAATTGTTCTCGTCCCCACAGAGACCAGCTCAAATACCCTCAAAATCATGAAGAGAGAGACTGGTCAGAAAGGCCCTGCTCTACTGCTAAGCCAGAGACCCCGGGCTGTTGAAATGGGCCAGGCTCGGGTTGTGGGAGTGTGGGTCTTGTCTAGTCCAACTCCCCGGGGTCTGGAAAGATGAAGTGACTTCCCCAAAGTGGAAAAGCCTGGACTGGTATCAGGGTTTGCTCCTGGTCTGATCTACCTTCCAGCTGTTAAGAAATGGGGGGCGAGGAGGGCAGTGCCTGTGTGTGCGCACATTCAGGTGTGTACATACCTGTACAACAGCTCCAAACCTCCTATGCTATGGGGGCTCTGCTAGTGTGTCCTAGTGATGTCTGATTTTTGGGGGAGTCGGGGCAGAGTTTGCTCCAAGTTCTTGGGTTTGCTCCTAGTTCTTGTCGTGGAGAGAGAACTCAAAGCAGAGACACAGATAGAGTGCAGGAAGGAAAGCAGGATATTTAAAGGTTAGTACACATTCAGAGGCTAAGTTCCTTACCCAAGTTTGGGTCGTCCTTTATCGGGTAGGGGGCTGGTGCGCTCATGAATATACAAATGGAGTGGAGTTTGGGCGGGGCTTCAGTACGGGTGTCGATCTCTAGGAAGGTGTCATGGTGTCTCCATGTGGAGCCTTGGCATGTACATGGTCATCATGATGTCTCCTGCATGAACTGAAGTGATGCATGATGGGGAGGTGGTTGTGTCCAGCCTGCAGCCCTGATGGATCAGCATGGAAGGGGGTGGAGTTTTAGGTGGTGCAAGTCTATAGCACAAAGTAATGCTGAATGCATTCTTTCAGCTTTGCTCACTAGCTCCATACCTGACCCACAGTGTGATCATTCCCAGATGACCCCCCCCCCCCACTTCTCATGGGGCTTTCTCCTTTCTTTCCAGATCTAAGCGTTCCAGTGGCCAAATCTACCTTCAGATTTGACAGCTAAAACATAACATCTATGTCAGGATTTCTTCTCCCTTAGACCTTTTATAAGTAATATCCTACTTATAATATATATATATTATATTTATATATATATTTATATTATATATATTTATAAGGATATTATATATATCCTTATAAAAGTAGGATATTACTTATACTATTTGACCAACTATAATGAGAGAAACTAGTAGTGGAATCTGGATTTTTAGAGCTCATGCCCAACTATTGCAAAGTGTAAGCTCAGAGAACCTCGATGAGGGAGGATACTTGGGGTGGGTTTTTGTAGGGGGAGTCTTCTTGTATTGGCTCAGAGACTTCATGGACACAGAGGAGGACTACCCAGTTTGGATCTGTGCTGGGGGAGAGGGAGGAGGTGTTTTTTTTTTGTTTGTTTTTTTTGTTTTTTGTTTTTTTTTTTTTTTTTGAGGCAGGACAAGTAGCAAGGTTCAAGCTTATCTACAGAGTCTATTCCATGTTAAGTAAACCAAGGGCAGGGAGTGAGAGAAGGCTCTGCAGGTTGCACCCCCAGTTCTCCCAAGAGCTGCCTCCAGAGCTTCCCTACTGGCCTCCCTCAGCTGCAGAGAATGCTGACCGGGAGAGTTTTCCTTTCCTTGTCCTTTGGGAGCCATGTGGCCCTTGGTCATGGTCATTGCTAAGCAGGAGCAGCTAGATGGAGACTTCTGAGTAGGGAACTGGCAGGTCAGGGTCGAGACTGGACTGAACACCAGGAGCAAACCTGACCCCCAGAGTAGAGTGAGAGCCATGCCACAAGGGCAGGAAACTTGCAAAGGATTACAGCTGTGACAGCTGCCGTTTGAGAGGCTTTGACCACCACTGTCATTAATTTTAATCGTCTCGACCTCCACGGAGGAAGGGCCTCTTGTCGCTGATTCCTGACCAGGAAGGAGAGCCTTGTGGAGAGAATGGCCCCAAAGGACCAGGGTGGACACTCTGAGCAAATCTTAGCTTTCTTCCCTGTGCAGTGCTGCCACCTTGTGGTCACAGGATGGAATAGGCGAGTATGAAAAGAAATGAGCTCCGGGGGAACCCTGGCCTCCTGCTAAGTTTCTGCGCTGGCTGCCTGGGGACAGCTGCCTCCCAGGTCAGCGCAGCGGGTGAATCTGCCTGAGAAGCCTTGGCTGTCCTAGGAGCCCCTTGGGGAAGTTTTTCCTTGCTATCTAGGGAAGTACTTCAAAAAGTGTGTGGGAAATGGAATGAAAAGATAACTTATTTGGGTGCAAAGAAAAGATTGAAATCCATGCGTTGTTTTTCCATAACATTCATTTTTCTTAAACTCTTTTATTTAATCTTATTTATTTGAGAGATAGAATTACAGACAGTGAGAGGGAGAGACAGAGAGAAAGGTCTTCCATCCACTGGTTCATTCCTCAAATGGCCTCAATGGCTGGAGCTGAGCCAATCCAAAGCCAGGAGCCAGGAACTTCTTCCAGGTCTCCCATGTGGGTGCAGGGGCCCAAGGACTTGGGCCATCTTCTACTGCTTTCCCAGGCTATAAGCAGAGGGTTGGTTCAGAAGAGGAGCAGCCAGGACACGAACTGGCACCCACATGGGATGCTGGCACTGCAGGCAGAGGTTTAGTCTACTACGACACAGCGCCGGCCATTCATGAAAGTTTTAGTGGGGCCGGCACTGTGGCTTACTTGGTTAATACTCCGCCTGTGGCGCCGGCATCCCATATGGATGCCGGTTCTAGTCCCGGTTGCTCCTCCTCCAGTCCAGCTCTCTGCAGTGGCCCGGGAGTGCAGTGGAGGATGGCCCAAGTGCTTGGGCCCTGCACCCGCATGGGAGACCAGAGGAGGAAGCACTTGGCTCCTGGCTTCGGATTGGTGCAGCGCCGACCGTGGCAACCATTTGGGAGGTGAACCAATGGAAGGAAGACCTTTCTCTCTGTCCCTCTCACTGTCTATAACTCTACCTGTCAAATAAAAAAAAAAACTTAAAAAAAAAAATTTGGGCTGGTGCCGTGGCTTTCTTGGCTAATCCTCTGTCTGCGACACCAGACCCCGGGTTCTAGTCCCGGTTGGGGCGCCGGGTACTAGTCCTGGTTGCTCCTCTTCCAGTCCAGCTCTCTGATGTGGCCCGGGAGGGCAGCAGAAAATGGCCCAAGTGCTTGGGTCCCTGCACCCGCATGGGAGACTGGGAGGAAGCACCTGGCTCCTGGCTTCGGATCTGCGCAGCGCCGGCAGTAGCGGCCATTAGGGGAGTGAACCAACGGAAGGAAGACCTTTCTCTCTGTCTCTCTCTCACTGTCTAACTCTGCAAAAAAAAAAAAAAAAAAAAAAAAAGGAAGAAAGTTTTAGTGACACCTCATATGTGTGGATTTCAAATTTTTTTGCACACAAATAAATTTATTTTCTCATTCCATTTTCCGTGCAGTTCAATTTTATTTGAGAGACAGATGGGCAGAGAGCACGAGCTCCCCAGAGTTCACTCCCCAGATGTCAACAATGGCCCGAGTGGTCTCGGCTGAAGATGAGAGCTGGGAACACAATCCGGATTTCCCACGTGGATGGTGGGAACCCAATTACTTCTGCCTCCCAGGGTCAACATTAGCAAGAAGCCGAAGTTGGAAGCTGGAGGTGGGCATCAGACCTAGGCATTCTGATATGGAATACAAACGGTTTAACTGTCGGGCCAAAAATCCTACTCCTCCATGCACTTTTTTTTTTTTTTTTTTGACAGGCAGAGTGGATAGTGAGAGAGAGAGACAGAGAGGAAGGTCTTCCTTTTTGCCATTGGTTCACCCTCCAATGGCTGCCGCGGCCGGTGCACCACACTAATCCGAATCCAGGAGCCAGGTGCTTCTCCTGGTCTCCCATGTGGGTGCAGGGCCCAAGGACTTGGGCCATCCTTCACTGTACTCCCAGGCCATAGCAGAGGGCTAGCCTGGAAGAGGGGCAACCGGGACAGAATCCAGCGCCCCGACCGGGACTAGAACCCGGTGTGCCGGTGCCGCAAGGCGGAGGATTAGCCTATTGAGCCGCGGCGCTGGCCTCCTTCATGCACTTTTGAAAGTACCCTTGTACTTATGGGCCGGTATGAACCAGTCTAATGAAATAATAATGAAGATAAAGAAATAAGTCAAGATAAAATACACAGAGGCTCACATAAATTTCATTCTTTATTAAAAACAGAAGTAATGGTTATATCAGTATAAAATTCTGCATTATCTTGAAATATTAAGATTTAAAAATCTTATTCAATCAGCTACAGGTCTCAATATATTATACTAAGAAAAAATACTGCATTAAAAATAACATTTTAAAAAACCTCTAACTATTAAAATCATTAAGACCCAGGCTTGTTTACTTAAACTCTACGTATCTGACTATAGTGTACTTACTAGTCACTGTTAAAGAATACATTAAAAACAGAAAAGCAAACCTTTAAGTAATGAATGAATGGGCCCAAAGAAGGAAGTTGTAGGGACCAGTGCTGTGGTGTAGCAGGTAAAGCCACCTCCTGCAACACTGGCATCCCATAGGGGTGCTGGTTTGAGTCCAGCTGCTCTACTTCTGATCTGGCTCCCTGCTGATGAGCCTGGGAAAGCAGCAGAAGATGGCCCAAGTGCTTGGACCACTGCATTCATGTGGGAGACCTGGAAGAAGCTCCTGGCTTCCGGATGACCCAGTTCCAGTCATTGCAGCCATTTGGGGAGTGAACCAGAGGATGGAAGCCCTCTCTCTCTCTTTGTCTCTCCCTCTCTCTCTGTGACTCTGACTTCCAAATAATAAACAAATCTTTGAAAAAGAAAAAAAAAGTTATAGTAATAAAGTAATAAAAACAAAAGTCTTTGAAAAATTAAAAGCACATTTTGATGTAGTGTCATTTTTAGATTGATTTATTACTTTGAAAGGCAGAGTTTCAGAGAGAGGGAGAGACAAAGAGAGATCTTCTATCTGTTGGTTCACTCCCCAAATGGCTGCAATGGCTGGCTGGGGCTGTGCCAGGCTGAAGCCAGGAGCCAGGAGCTTCTTTCAGGTCTCTCATGTGGTTGTAGGGGTCTAAGCACTTGGACCATCTTCTACTGCTTTCCCAGGTGCATTAGCAGGGAGCTGGTTTGGAAGAAAGCAGCCTGGACTCAAACCAGCATCTCTGTGGGATGCCAGCATCACAGGGGTTAGCTTAACCCACTGTGGCCCAACACTGGCCCCTGATATGGTGTCTTGTACATAGTGGTCTATTTATTAAAACACCTTACACTGTAAAAATGAGGAAGTTCAACTGACTCCTAAAGAATATGCCAAGCTTGTTATGCTTGTTACAAATGAGAGATTTGTAAATACTCACATTTGCAGTGAGAGCACATGTGTGTTCATGTACAAATAAAGTATTTGTATGAACAGGATGTGATGACATTAAGCTAGAGTATAAATAACCCTGATAAAGTCTACATTCATGGCACGTGAGGAATAAAATTCATGTTGTTTCTAAGTTATGAGCATGGTATCTCTCCCCAACCCCGTTTTCCGTACCTTAGTGTGATGCTTATTTACATTTAACCTAGTTATCTTATGTTTGCTTGCTTTGCAAACTGAATTACAGAACCAAATTGCCTATTACAGTTTCCCATTAAGTGACACACCACAGAGAAACACTGAGGTGAGAGGCTTGTCCCAATGTTGGGAATCACTGATTGCATCATCCTTGCAAAGAGCAAAAATCAAGGAGACATTCTTTCCCCAGGTACCAGGTTTACTGCTCTTCTCTCCGATGTAAGCGCTGCTCCCCACTCCAGTGAGTTCAGTTGCAGAGGGCTCGCTGCAAAATCATATCCGTTGGTGTTTGAAAAAGAAATATGGAGGGCTGGTGCTGAGGTGCCAAATGGGCACTGGTTCAAGTTCTGGCTGCTCCTCTTCTAGCCCAGCTGTCTACTGTGGTCTGGGAAAGCAGTAGAAGATGGCCCAAGTGCTTGAGCCTCTACACCTGTATGGGAGACCCAGATGATCCTGACTCCTGGCTTCAGATCAACCCAAGTTTGGCCATTGTGGCCATTTGGGGAGTGAACCAGCAGATGGAAGACCTTTCTGTCTCCCTCTCTCTGTCTGTAATTCTATCTCTCAAATAAATACATATTTAAAAAATAAAAAAGAGATATGGGCCACAGCTGTGGCATAGCAGGTTAAGCTGCCACCTTTGATGCCAGGCATCCCATTTGGGCACGATTTCAAGTCCTAGCTGTTCCACTTCCAATCTAGCTCCCTACTAATGCACCTGAGAAAGTGACAGAGAATGGCCCAAGTACTTGGGCCCCTGGCACCCATGTGGGAGACCTGGGTGGAATTCCAGTCTCCTGGCTTTGTTCTGGCCCTTGCAGCCATTTGGAAAGTGAACCAACAAATGGAAGATCTCTCTCCTCTCTCTCCCCGTATATGTCTCCATCTCTCTCTCTCTCTCTCTCTCTCTCTCTCTCTCTCTGCCTTTCAAATAAATAAATAAATAAATAAGCCTTTTTTAAAAAGAAAAAAGAAAGCTAGTCCCTAGAACCTCAGCATTGCCTAAATTCCCTTCTCCCCAAGTGCTTCTGATTAAAATGCAGAGTTAATGTTGCAGGATTCCATGATATGCATAAAGAGCAACAGCCCCATGAATTGTCACATAATTAGAATGTGTTCAGTGCACACATCAAGTCCTTGTTGCCCTCATGCCCCAGCACAAGCAAATGCTGCACACGCTTCAGCTGGATGTCCTTTCATTCAAATTCCCAAACCTAATTACAGAAGCACACAGGAACATGCACACATGTACATCCTTTTAAAATCTTTAATTAGCAAGGAGGAAAGACAGTCTAGGTAGAGCAAGGTAGAGAAAGTCAACCCTGTCTTCATCTTCCCGAGATGACCTATTTATGCCCCAGGTTTCTGGTGGTTCCATGCGGTTAAGCTGAAAGAAAGCAGTTTCACCAGGGAGAAGAGGCAGCTGCTCCCCTCTCCCAGCTGGGGAGAGATCAGAAAGTCTCCACAGCCGGCCTCCGGGGTGGAGAAGTGGAGAAAGAGCTGGAAACATTCGATGAAGTAAGGCTGAGTTGAAAGAATCTGAAAACGAACCCGTCAGCTCGCGAAACAAAAGGCACAGCTGCAGTCGTCATCCTCCCACCTCACAGGCTCAGAGGACGTACATTTCCACTTCCTCCCCGGCCGGTGTGCCTGGTGATTGAGCAAGGGCCTTGTCAGATGGTGGCAGCCAAATGTAACTAGCGAAACACACCTTTGGCCTCTGGAAGCGTTGTAATACTACAGTGGCACTTAAAGAACAAAAAAGTTTCCACAGATAGCCCAGAAGAAAAGTAGCAACAGAAGACATGATGAAACGATTTTATTTCATCCATTGATGAAGTTTTTTAGTGGGCATATTGAATAAAAAGTATGTTTATCCACAAATGTAATTAAAGTATAAAATCTTTGTGTTCATAAAATTACTTCTGGGTAGATGCAGGAGAGAGAAACATTCTAATCTACCAACGTCCATAAAAAGAATTCTTTGCTGTATAAAGCAACTGGGATTTCAAATTTTCTTGAGGATGTGATGAAAGCGGCCTTTTTTTTTTTTTTTAATTTTCAAATGATCAAAGATCTGGTTGGAAGATAATAGCAAATTAAATGCTGTGGCTTAGAATACAAAGAAAGAGATCAAAGTCCCCCCCCCCCCCCCATCCCAAATCTTCCGCTCTTGGACAGAAACACTTCCAGTTCCTGAGGAGGAAACAGCTTTGACTTCTAGAAAGACCTTAAGGATGTGTGATGGTGCTGGATAAAGGCCAGGAGTACAGGATTCCCTTTCTAGATGTTTGCTGCTTTTCTGTCTTCTCCAAACCAGACTTTCCTTTGGGAAACACATCATCTTCTTACCCTATTTGCTTGAATTGTACACATCTCAGTAGACTTGTCCATGTGTGAACACCCAGAAATACTTCTGATGGAGGTCACTGCCCTGTGTCTTTGATGTGGGCTGGACTCGCCTCACTGAAACACCAGACTCTGGCCTGGTGTTGGAGGTCGGTTGGTGCTAAGTGGGTCTGGACAATACGTGTTCTTCACAGAACTGGAATGACTGTTTTTGCACCTGGATGTCAAGGCAGCTGTGCAGATGCAGAATGAGAGAAGCGATTCATGCTTCTCAAGAGGTACATTGAGGGTCACTTTGCTGTTGACCTTGAGGGCTGAATAAGGAGGGTCCCATAGTTGGTTGGGCAGTGAGGCCTCAGGATGAGTCACACCATTAACAGGGTAAGACTCTTGTTCTGAATCTCAAGCACAAAGCCTCTCAGAGGGCATAGACCTTTGGAAATGGAGACAGAACACAAGGAGATCAGGCAGAAAGCCTGGCAGAGCCAGGGACTGCTGTGGACAGCAACAACTGGACAGGCAGAGGTTGGCACTGCTGGACCATGGCGGGAAGAGGCTTTTTGTTCATTATTTCTTTATCCACCTCTTCCTCTTTATAGGCATATGAGCTTGTGCACTGGCAAGAGAAGGAAAAGCAGAAACACAGAAACCTGGAGATCTTGCATGAGAATTAAATGGGAAAGGATGGTGCTGATGTGGCTTTGAGGAATCACCTGGACCCCCAAAGAGAAGAAGCTCGGGAAACATCTCAGTGAGGTGGGAAAGGAGGAGATGCAGAGCTGGAAGTCACTCAACAGGAGAGGGCGGAACCATAAGCCCGTGACTGTGCTGGCACCGCACCCCGAAAAACTGAGCTGTAAATGTTTTTAAAGGTCATTGGATGAGCCTTCCTCTCCAGATGAGGAGACAGGGCATGGGGGAGGCCACTCCGAGGTCTTGTTTCTTCTGCACAGCACCATACTCTGCCCCACCGCTACTCAGAGTGGTGTGGGTCCCAGGGGGAAGGTGTGGGGAAAGGTCTGCCCTGGAGACTTCCCCTCCCTCAGGCTGCTTCTTCCCAACTTCAGGATTCTAGGTTTCTAGTGTGAAGCTGGTCTCTGTGCATTAACAAACACTTACCACATACTAAATTTACCATGTCCAAAGATAGAGCAATTGTAATTACTCCAAAATGAACATGTTGTATGTTTCACATCCAAGGAATGGTGCTTTTCAAAGTCTATACATGGCATCTCCTTCTACTGACACGTAAGATATTTAACACATGAACTGTGGCTGTTGCTGTTCAGACCATTTGGACCAAGGAAGGAGACACACAGGAGAAAGACAAGCAAGTAGCTGCAAAGATATGTCAATTCAAAACTTCCAAGTGATTACCTGTGTTGTTCGCCAGGCATGGTCCTAGTGGCTTTGGATTGCACCAAAAAAATAAGGCAAAATCCACACTCAAGAACTTAATGACTGGGGCTGGCATTGTGGCCCGGTGGGTAAGGCCTCCACCTGCAGTGCCAGCATCCCATATGGGCACTGGTTCAAGTCCTGGGTGCTCCACTTCCAATCCAGCTCTCTTCTAATGCACCTGGGAGAGCGGTGGAGGATGACCCAAATGCTTGAGCACCTGCACCCTGATGGGAAACCCAGACGAACCTCTTGGCTTCAGCCCTGCCCAGCCCTGGCTGTTGCAGCCATCTGGGGAGTGAACCAGTGGATAGAAGGCCTCTCTCTCTCTCTCTCTCTCTCTCTCTCTCTCTCTCTCTCTCTCCACCCCTCCCCCCATCTGTAACTCTGAATTTCAAATAAATAGATAAATCTTAAGGAAAAAAAAGGGGGGGGGGGAATGAAACGAAGATGGAGAGGCCAGTGCTGTGGTGCAGTGAGTTAAGCTGCCACCTGCTGCATCCTTCTGATCCAGCTCCTTTGGCCCCTGCACCCATGTGGGAAATCCAGAAGAAGCCCCTGGCTCTTAGCTTCAGCCCTGCCCAGCTCTGGCTGTTGGAGCCATCTGGGGAGTGAACCAGTGGATGGAAGATCTCTCTTTCTCTCTCTCTCTGCCTTTCAAATAAATACATGTTTAAAAAAAAGAAATGATGATGGGCTTCCACCAACCATTTGAAAAGCATGGGTCCTGCTTTTAAAGGCAGCCACAAAAGAGACCAAAACTATTGTGAGCAACAACAGCACCCTTGCAACAGTCTCCAGACTTTCACAATGCTTTCCTTGAAGGTGAAACGCTCTATGCTTTGTATGGTTATGAAAACCCAGTCAGTCATGTGATTCTACCCTCAAGGCTCCTATGTAACCATTTTTTGGGGAGAAAAAAACCAAACCCCTGCTATTTCTGAATCTGCTCTGAGGGGAAGATAGAGGGGAAGGGGCTTCTCCTTCCAACTCCATGGGCTGCATGATTTCTTTCAGCACTTGCTGGAGGTCTGGTGGCTCATGGGGAGGGCCAACCTCTGCTACCCGCCCTTTCCAAGGACAGCAAGGTGTTGGGAGTGTGGAGTTCATGGATGGAGCTGTCTGCCCTCTCCCAGAGAGAAGCTCACTGTCCTGGCTCAGTGAACTGTCCAGCGGGAACCATCCTTTTTTTTGCAAGAGATGTCATGGATTGAAAAGGAAAAAGGAGAGATGTTCCAGAGGTCTCACTGTAAATCATCAGTTACTACAGTAGGCGGGAGAGCCTGGGCAAGCAGAAGGTGAGAGAGTTTAAGACAAAACGAGGGGAGTGAAGGGCAGGGCCGGTCGACTCTTTGCTCGAGTGTTTGGAGGGCCAGTGGAAAGGAAATTCTGCATGCCTTGTTTTGGTCTGTCTGTTTAGCAATTCTCCTTGCAGTAAAGATGAAGCTTGGGTGGGTGTTAGAAAAGAAACTAGTGGCCTTTGGGGGAAAGCATGGAAGCCAGTCAAGTACTCATTCGTCTGGTCAGGCACACAATGACTGCTATGAGGTGCCTTCTGTAGAGGCAGGTGTGGATCATATCTGCTTTTGCCTGTCATCAAGATTTAAATATTTCCCTGGAGCATTCACTCCATAATCTGGAATTTCATGTAAGCAAGCTAATAAACTATATGTCACGTGTACTATTGGGTCTCATTTATAAATCACTGCTAGAAAGTTCTTCTGAATGAAAGACAATGCACCAGAAAGCAAAACTCTCCCCTCACTAGTCCTTCTCTAATTTCCCCTTTTTGTTGCATTGACTCTGAAATACATGATCTCTTATGCTGGCACACAAGCACAAGCCCAAACTCCCACGTGGGTTCCTAAAGTGCTTAACGCTTTTGTAAATCCACAGTATATGATGTTTACTTCCCTGTCACAGATCCTAACTTGTTTTTGTGGTAACTAAAGCACCCCTGGCTCATTGCATCACGGATGAGTACGATGAGGTGGAGGAGCTCAGAGTCTCGCGATACTTGCTTTCAGTTGTTAGTGAGCCACGTGACCTCACAGATCCATTTATTCATGCTTATGTTCAGAGGCCTGGGTGCCCACCGCTCTGTGTATAACTACAGTGAGACCACAAAGGTTTCGCCAGCTTGCATAGCAGGACAAGCTGATGACCAGGACCTGCCTGCGTTCTGCATGTATGTAAAACATCTGCTCCCGTATCACAACCCAGTGAAGCCTGTTCCCGGGATCTACTCACCCGTGTCAGTTTGCATTATAGGCGTGGTTACAGCAGGGACAAGCTCTGTTAAGAAGAGGAGGATTTCAGAGTTGGCTTCATCTCAAACGTCTGTGTCTGATTCACAGACATCTGTGTCTCTCTGAGAGCTTTTTCACAACCGGAGCTGGCCAACAGAGAAAATAAGCCACTTCCTAAGGGAGTGAACTTCCTGTGATGGGAAGTGGTCAGGCAGAGCTGCTTCTCAGGGTCACGGGGAAGTGGTCCCAGCACTGGGTGGGGCGGCAGAGCCTTCCTGAGATTTGAGGAGGCCACATTTATGATGGGGGTGGCCCTGGGTCACCCATGATTTGTGTAAGATGACACCTAGTAAGCGTCCTTTTTATCGTAGTGAGTGAGCTGATTGGAGAAGTAAGACTCTGGGCATGTTCCATACCTGGATCCAATGGACGATGGTTACGTGCCCTTCGCAGTAAGCATCTAGCGTGTGGGTCCAGCCCTAAGACACAGGCCACGTGGCGGAGCTACCAAGCCGGGCGTGCTCGGTTGACAGCTGCGAGCTGGTCTAAATGGTACAGGCAAACCTTTGAGCAGAGAGAAGCCCCTGTCCCCACACTGCCTGGCAGCATTATTTAACCCACTGCGGAGCCAGCTCTCACCATTCCCACCTCTCAGTTCCCATCCATGGGACTGCGCCCTCTCTGACCGGGAGGAAGGGGCCACTGGCAAGCTCTGTTTTCCAGAAGTTAAACTCGGCGCTAAGCATGCGCAGAAACCCCTTTGTTCTTTCTGTAGGATTTTAAGAGTACAGGTCTGGGGTGCAGCTTGGGAAAGCAGAGAATAAAGAGAAGAAAAATCCTCTGAAACCGTGCTTTTGCCCAGAACTGCTTCTCGGCGAGAGGAATTTCCTGAAGGCCCGGGGAGCTGGAGTGAGCTCTCGTCTCAAGTGCAGCATCTTGGTGAAGCAGGGCTGTGATGACACCACCGTAACCACAGAGGAATTGACCACAGGAAGCGTCCCAGCTGTTGCTGATTAGCATTAGGACAAATTACACACAGCAAATTGTTAGCAGACATGTTTCCAGAATCCTTAACGGGTGGCAATAAATAAAAGCGATTCTCTTTCAAATAAATGCTAAATTTCCAAAAATCCAGCTCCCAATTGTGCGTGAAGGCTTAGTCTTGGATGAGGGGAGTCACGGGAAGGAATGACAGTCAAAACTTAGGCTCCCAGCACCACAAGCAGCAGTGGGCAGGGCACAGGCAATGTGTGTGCGTGGATGTGGTGTTGCTGCTGGGGTTGGCCTCACACAATGGATATAGGGATAATTGTGCCTCTGGGTGTCTGGCCGTCTGCTGGATTCCTCTCTGGGGGTCCTGGTGCACTGCCATCACAGTGCACGTGTGGCAAGCCAGGGACAGCCGGCAAGTGCTCAGCTCCAAATCAGACCTGTGGACAGCTCTGTACCACTCTCCTTGGCAAAATATGAAGGGACTTGAAAACACTGGTGGAAAATGGTGTTGGAACATGTTTATGTCAGTGCAAATATTGTGAAATCCACGCACAGTGGATTTTTTTTCATAATATGCATGGAAACATGAGCTTTCTGAAGACCCTCTTGTATTGCAATTACAAGAAAGATTGTCTACTCCTTCATGTTCCTGTGTCTTCTTAAAAAATGCGAGTCGCATGGCCTACATTGGAGAAGGGTTGAAAAGCAGCCCACAGCAGGCAGTGCTCACCTACTGCGTCTACTTAGGGAGAAAGAGAGCCTGGTGGCTCCCTCAGTCAGGACTGTGACAGCGACTGAATCCCAGGCCCGGTCACCTCCAGGCATTTCCAATTATCTTCAAAGATTTGACAAACTTCTCCTGAAATAGTCTAGGAAACATAAGTTAAAAATAAATTTAATTAAAAACATATGAAACATTCCATACAGTGTATCAATACAAAAATGTGTAGGTTTGTGCTCTCTCCTTGACTGGGGTCCTTTTCTTTTTCTTTTCTTTTTTTTTTTAAGATTTATTTTATTTTATTATTTTTTTTTTGACAGGCAGAGTGGATAGTGAGAGAGAGAGACAGAGAAAAAGGTCTTCTTTTGCCGTTGGTTCACCCTCCAATGGCCGCTGCGGCCAGCGCATCTCGCTGATCCAAAGCCAGGAGCCAGGTGCTTCTCCTGGTCTCCCATGGGGTGCAGGGCCCAAGGACTTGGGCCATCCTCCACTGCCTTCCCGGGCCATAGCAGAGAGCTGGCCTGGAAGAGGGGCAACCGGGATAGAATCCGGTGCCCCAACCGGGACTAGAACCTGGTATGCCGGTGCCGCAAGGTGGAGGATTAGCCTGTTAAGCCACGGCGCCGGCCAAGATTTATTTATTTATTTGAAAGTGTTACACAGAGAAGGAGAGGCAGAGAGAAAGAGATCTTCCATCCTCTGGTTCACTCTCCAATTGGCCTCAACGGCTGGAGCTGTGCCAATTCAAAGCCAGGAGCCAGGAGCTTCCTCCCACACAGGTGCAAGGGTCCAAGGGCTTGGCCTATCTTCTACTGCTTTCACAGGCCATAGCAGAGAGCTGAATTGGAAATGGAGCAGCCAGGTCTCAAACTGGTGCCATATGGGATGCCGGCACTGAAGGTGGTGGCTTTACCCGGTATGCCACAGCGCTGGCCCCTGGGGTCCTTTTTTTTTTTTTTTTTTTTTTTTTAAGGTTTATTTATTTAAAAGGGTTACAGAGAGAGAGAGTTCTTCCATCCGCTGGTTCACTCCCACGATGGCTACAACAGCCAGTGCTAGGCCAGGCCAAAGCCAGGAGCCAGGAGCTTCCTCCAGGTGTCCCACATGGGTACAGGGGCCCAAGCAGGGAGCTGGATCAGAAGCGGAGCTGCAGGGGCTCGAACCGGCACCCATATGAAATGTTGGCGTCACAGGTGGTGACTATATCCTCTATGTCACAGTGCCGGCCCCAAGTGGTGTCCTTTTCAAGCAACTCTGCCTCAGCCCTGGGGTCCCTTCCCTGTGGAGTTAATGGCAGGTTAGGCTCTCTCGAGGAGTTCTTCACTTCTTTTTCCTGCTGGAAGGAAGAGAATATGGCAGCGCCCTGCTGGAGGGCCATGAAGGCAGCCATGCTCCCTCCCTAGCAGATCTTCTACAAGGCCCCCCCATAACCGTGGGCTCCCAGGAAGGCCCCTTCCCATGCACCCACAGCCATGAGTCCCAGCCGCCTGAGGGGCAGATCAGAACCCTGGAAGCACCCTGGTCAGCCAGTTGCCCGCAGGGTACCCACTGCTGGCATAAGCAGGAACATCCAGTAGCACCAACCTGGAGGGAGACAGAGCAGGCACTGCCTCTGTGCCACACAGCTGGGGTACACGTTTATCTCTCCTAGGGCACTTCCAAATACAGTGTCAGGACACACACACACACACACACACACTCATGACACCCGCATCTTCCCCTCTAGCCATCACCAAGGGAATCATGAGCTCCATCCCAGAACTGTCTCTGATTTTTTTTTTCTTTTGCCTCAAGACAAATGTAATCAGAGATGTTGGGAACATGAAAACATACACACACACTCTAATTTGAAATTATGCAAAACTCTATCAGTATCCTCTGCAGCTTGTAGCAAAGTGACCCTGAAGGAATAGCAAGTTCTCTCCCTGTGCCAGTGGGAGTTCCCCAAGGAGGCTCACTTGGGCCAGGGCAATGCTCGTAGCCTGGCCCTGCAAGGTGAGCTTACCTGACGTGGCCTGGCAAGCTTCTTTTCATGTCTGTGAAGCCATTCAGCTGCCTGGCTTGCCAAGGTTTCCAAGAGGGGCAAAAATGAATGATCAGGGTAGCGTTGCCACACTCATTGGGTCAGCTGATTGCAGTTCAGTGCAGAGAGGGACTGGGAAGAATTTCCTCCCAGGTTAGTCTCTGACGTGGCAGCATCCCTTTTCAGAGCTACGTGATTTTTAAAAAGTCAAACCTTAAATATCAAGGCTTTGGCAACCTGTCCTGCTTCAAGCTGAATGCGAAACGGGATCGCACCTCGGCAAGAGCAGCTCTGTGTGAAGGCAGATTCCGTCTCTCCAAGACTCCCAGGGCACACGTGGCTCTCCACCCCTTCACGTGGGGTGGGCTGATTTTAATTTTGGGGCGCCAATGTTCACCTGTTTGTAGTGCAGGAGGGCCCTCGTGAAGCTGGGCAAAGAGCTTTGAAAGCTTAATAATGCAAAGTCCCTATAAACTAGGCACCAGAGTACTTCAAAGGTTTGGGGCAAATTGGTGCATTTTGTTGCAAAAAAACTTTTGAAATCTGTGCCTACAAGGGAGTCTTGAAAAGTTTGTGGAAAATGTGTTTTATGAAAAACCCGTATATGAATTTCAAAAATGTTAATTGTTTATTTGAAAGAGAGAGAGGGAAAGACACACAGAGAGAGCTTCTATTCATTGATTTACTCCCCAAACACCTGTAACAGCCAGGGCTAGGAACCAGGAGCTCCATCCAGGTCTCCCGACTCAAGTACTTGAACCATCATCTGCGGCTGCCCAGGCACATTAACAGGAAGCTGGATCACAAGTGGAACTGCCGGGACTTGAACTGGTGCTCCGATGTGGAATGTGGGCACCCAAGCAGCAGTTCAACATGCTGTGCCACAATGCCTCCCCCCCAAAAAATTGTAATTCCACTTTCCATGAACTATTTTTTTTTACCCCAGTATATGTCAATGGAAGAGGCATCACAAACGTCAGAGGACTGGGCAAAAGCAATAGAGTGAGACGTGAGGAGTTTGGGGTCTCATGGTTTTCACTGATAGTTCCAAATGCACAAATTCTGCATGGCTTTGGAGGAAAACTACCTTCAGAGCAGCAGTGAGCACTGAGGACAAACAAAGCTTCGAGGGACAGAGTCTGTTTATTACTCTAAGATCCAGAGGACTAGGGCTGGAATTGTGGCGCACCGGGTTAGGACATTGCTGCAATGCTGGCATCCCAGATGGGCACCGGTTGGAGTCTCGGCTGCTTTGATCCAGCTGCCTGCTAATGCGCCTGGGAAAGCAGCAGAAGATGGCCCAAGTACATGGGCCCCTGCACCCACATGGGAGACTTTCTGGAATTCTGGGCTCCTGGCTTGTATCTGATCCAGCTCTTGGCTGACCATTTGGAGAGTAAACCAGTGGATGGAAGAACTCTTTCTCTCTACCACTTTTTCTTTTCTTTTATATTATTTTATAAATAAAAGATTTATTTTATATACTTAAAAGAGTTACAGAGAGAGGGAAAGACAGAGAAAGAGAGAGAGAGAAATCTCCCATACACTGGTTCACTCTCCAAATGGCTGCAACAGCGAGGGCTGGACAAGGCCAAAGCCAGAAGCCAGGAGCTTCTTCCAGGTCTCCCACATGGGTGCAGGGGCCCAAGTACTTGGGACATCTTCTGCTGCTTTTCCGGGTGCATTAGCAGGGAGTTGGATCAGAAGTGGAGCAGCTGGGACTCGAACCGGCATCCTTATGGGATGCCGGTGTTGCAGGCAGTGGCTTTACCAGCTACACCACAACACTGACTCCTGCCACTCTGACTTTCAAATAAATGAGTAAATCTTAATCTCTCCTACACCCCCAACAAAAACTGTTAAGATCTCGCTGACTCTGTCCCAAGGCCGAACTGAGGGCCGGTTGGCCCATGCTGAGCCCTGTAGGTGTTAAGCTCCTCACAACCTGGGCACCCCTGCCCTTCTCTGCACACGCTTGTGCAGCCTGGATTCGTGTGTCTCAGAAGCAGCTTGCTCTGGCCCATTTTCTCAAGCCTTGCTCACCAAAGTGGGCCTAACAGCCTGGCATGATTGTCACCCACATTGTGATTTATGGAGGGTCAGTAGGCAGCCCCCTCCCACCCGGCGGGGGGGGGGGCTGACCTCAAGGTCAAATGGGTCATCTGCACAAGGGCAGGGGGTCAAGAAGGGAGGGGTTGGGCCCTGGGCCAGCTGAGACCGGGCTGGGGCTGCATCCTGTCCCAGCAGAAGCCCCGCCTCTCACAGCTGCTGTTAGGGAAGTCCTCTCTTAGCCCTGACCCTCACCTTCAGGGATCAGAAAGTCGAGAACTTTCACCTCCAACACCGCAGATATTCCTTTAAGGCGGAGGGCGTGTGTATGGAAGAGGTGACTTTGGAGATGTGTTTCCTGCTCAGTGAGGATGAGGAAGCAGAAACGGAGAAAAGGATGGTGGAGGAGACGTAGATCCGTCTGTCTTCTGGGGTCGCAGCTGCCAAGGGGTGGAAAATCAATTTTTTTCCTATTACTCCTCGGTGAGAAAGGAAAGCCTATTTGTAAATGGAATTAAATCCAATAATAGCCTGTCTGTGTATTTGTGGAACACTGGAGAAATTAGCAGTGCAACTAGAAATTAGCACACTCCCGTCTCAAGGCCGGGTTGAGACATCTTTCTCTTTCGTTTTTAAAGAACACACCCAGGGCTGGACGTCCCGAAGAGGCTTCGCGGGCCACACATCAACACCTCTGAAGGACCCTGCGAGGGGACAGGTGCCCCAAGCCCATCTGGTGAGAGCGAACTTCCAAATCCTTGCCTGTGCTGCCTGTGTTAGCAGTCAGTCATCCACAGTGACTGCATCTGAGCTAGAACTTGCTCGAAGGCGGCTTCTTCCCAAGCTGCAATCTGTGGTGCCGACGGTGGAGCAGCTGGCTCTCCGACCCACCCACCCAGCCAGCACCCAGCACCCGCACCCGGCCCCGGGCTCCTGCAGCCAGCCCGCGGCTGACGTTTCAGCGCCAATCTGCCCTCTAGTGGGGCAACCCAGAACATCCGAGAACGGGGAATACAAAGAATTCTTTTCCAGACAGCGCCAGGCCAGACGCTGGTCCTGGGCTTCCAGAACGGGATCAAACCAGGCTCACTTGGGTAGGTCCCCAGGTCAGAGCAGAGGCGGGGTGGGGGAACGCCCGCTGGCACCTGCAGCGACTAAGGGGTTTTCCACGACTTTCGAACCCTGAGGGGCATCCATTCTAAGTACAACCAACGTGTCAAGAGTGCTCGAAATAATAAGGTCTTTGTTATTTCTTGGCAAATCATGAACACACGCGGGCTTTTCAAAAAGACTGTTTTTTTTTTTTTTAAAGGCAAAGGTGCACAAATTTTACAAAAAAAAAATACAAAAAACAAGTCTTTGTGGCTGCTGATGTGCACAGGAGAGCCCATTCACAGGGCTGGCTGGCTGTCGGTCAGGCAGGAGATGAACCTGAGCTCTGGCTTCTGTCTTCAGAACTTGGCTTGCTTCAGCCTGTCGATGTGGTAGCAGAGTTTCAGGGCGGGCCCCAGCTTCAGGCCCAGGTACTTCATGATCATGTCACTCCTCAGAAGCAGGAGAGCATTGCCGTCAATCTCCTGGTGCAAGAGGATCAGGAAAATAAAACAAAACAATAAGACTCAGAAGCTGTCAGGGGGGATCCGAGCAAGGGGGGCGAGAGGTAGGGTGGGGTCGGGGACGCAGGGAGGGCACGCGCAATCCGGGAGAGTGAGTCTCCTATCCTCTCAGTCCCAGAGCAAGAACTTCTTTAGAAAAATGAAACACGTGTGGCGGGCCTTTCATTTTCCTGCTCCCCTCTGATTGAAGGAATGGAACGTAACCCTGTCTTGATTCACAGGATCCAAATAGGATCCCTTTGTCCAATCCAGTGCTAAAGGAGCCAGCGTGTTATCCATGAGACCCTGGCACTAGAGGGCGCCTTTCTGTCCCAGACACTGGGAAGAGCCCCTGACTTGCCCCCTGCCCTTAAGTTCTCCCTTTTTTTTTTTCTTAGTAGGCGTGGCTTTAGCTGGCTGTAAAGCTGGCTTTATAATGCTCAGGAGGGATTTCAGGTGTTTGTTCTCTTTTGGGGGGGCCCACTCAACAATACGAGGCAACATACACCAACTAAATAATGCACCTGCTCCATGCCAGTGGTTAGCACAGAGAACTAACAAGGGAATGAGGGCTTGGTAGTGCTCCCTCCACCTCTGACAATGGCAGCCCTTCAGACCCTAGCGAGGCTGGGTTTCTGTGCTCACCTACTGGGCTGCTTTCAGGTCACTAGAGACTGGGGTAGACAGTTTGGATGCTCAGGTGGGGAGAAGAGGCACAGTTCCAGGGCTCATATAACTGTGCAAAGGTCACCAGCTCTTTTAGTTCACTTACCCAGATGGCCGGCATGGATGGAGCACCTACTGTGTGTCCCTCTCCTTGTCCCTGGCAAAAGGGCAGAGTGGGCAGAGCTCAACTCCCAACCACCTCCTCAATGCCCACTGTGTCCTATCACCTGGAAGACAGCCAGGCTGCCTCTGCCCACATCTGTCTAAACCTGCCCCATTCAGTCTGTGGTCCTTGGTCTCAGGCCCATTGCTAGCTGAGAATATTGACGCATGTGTGTTGAGTGGCATGAGGATCCTCCCTGGGCCTGACATTGCAATTTCCATGACAGAACCACCAAATAAAATGAGACAGGAAGGAAAAAAAATAGTGGAAGGACCGTGGTAGGCAGAGTCATGTCCCCTTCCCCGCCCTGTCCCCAGCATGTCTGCATCCTGATCCCTGGACCAGCAGACAGGTCACCCTATTACCTGGCAAAGGGAAATTAAAGTTGCAGGTGCTGTGGTTAATGCAGCAGGTTGGTATAGTGGGCTAAAGCCTCTGCCTGTGGCACCAGCGTCCCATATGCGTGCCAGTTCAAGTCCCGGCTATTCCAGTTCCCATCCATCTCTCTGCTGTGGCCCGGGAAGGCAGTAGAAAATGGCCCAAGTCCTTGGGCCGTGGACCCATGTGGGAGACCCAGAAGAGGCTCCTGGCTCCTGGCTCCTGGCTTGGGATTGGAACAGCTCCGGCTGTTGAAGCCATCTGGGAAGTGAACCAGTGGATGGAAGACCTCTCTCTCTGTCTCTACCTCTCTCTGTAACTCTGTCTTTCATATAAATAAAATAAATCTTTAAAAAAAATAGTTGCAGGTGTAACTGAGGTTGTTAATCAGAATACTTTATTTATTTTTAGATTTATTTATTTGAAAGAGTTACAGAGAGAGAGAGAGAGAGAGAGAGAGAGAGAGAGAGAGAAATCTTCCACCTGCTGGATCCCTCCCCCAGATGGCTGCAATGGCCAAGGTCGAAGCCAGGAGTCAGGAGCTTCTTCCGGGTTTCTCATGTGGATGGCAGAGGCCCAAACACTTGGGCCATCTCCTGCTGCTTTTACCAGGCCATTAGCAGGGAGCTGTATCAGAAGTGGAGCAGCCAGGACACGACTTGGCACCCACATGTGATGCTGGCACTGCAGGCGGCAGGTTTACCGGCTATGCCACAGATCAATCAGATGACTTTGAGGCACGGAGAGTGTCCTGGATTATGGGGGCAGTATAATAAAACTCTTTAAAAATGGATGAGGAAATCAGAAGAGTGAACCAAAGAGGAGGGCTCAGCTTGGCGCCCTCGGCTTGAAAGATGAGAGTAGC
This sequence comes from Lepus europaeus, assembly GCF_033115175.1. Lineage (NCBI taxonomy): Eukaryota > Metazoa > Chordata > Mammalia > Lagomorpha > Leporidae > Lepus > Lepus europaeus. Next base: position 105,733,261 of record NC_084829.1, read on the forward strand.
GAGATGTGAACCCTGCCATGAGGGTGGCTCTGGAAGCTGGAACACCCAGGAAGGACTGCCGCCTGGCTGACACCTTGACCTTAGCCCCGGGGAGACTGCAGCAGACTTTTGACCTACAGAACCCTACGACCAAAGCAGTGCTACAGGTGCAAGCCAGTGCATTTGAGGCATTTTGTTACAGGAACAATAGTGAACCAACACAGCAAGCTGGACAGCTAAACTGGGAATGTTTACTTTTTTTATTCACCATTTTATAGATTTCAAAATTTAAATAACTGTAATAACCATACCTGTGAATGATTTCAGGCTACTCCAGCATGACAGTTTGCCTCCCTAATGGTTGTTGCGTGCACAGAGGGGTGGACGGCCAGGAAGATAGGCATTGCCCCATTAGGGCGGGAATGAGAGGACAGGGACAGAAGAGCCTTAGAAACCCGTGGCTGCCCCAGTCTCTCACCTGGCTCCGTGAGCCCCGCCCCCCGCCTGCCCCGCCCCCTGTCCACTTACATGCTTCCTGAAGAGCTCCACGTGCGGCCCCAGAGCCTGTGGGTCAGCATCTTTCACAAACCAGACCACGTCCTCCACGGTCCAGGTGGACGGGTTCCTGCTCCGTGGCTGCCTGGTGTCCTGTCCGTCTGGAGAGGGGCTCCGGGCTGAATGGGGTGAGCAGAGAGAGGGAGGAGGTCAGCCAGCAATGACCAGGGCTGGGAGCCTGCCTGGTGCTGCCCACCCTGCTCAGGCCTGGGAGGGGGGTCCTCAGTGCCCTGGAGACAAGGCAGGGGCTCCAGGGACCTCTGGTGAGGGGGAAAGGCTGTGAGCGGAGCACCGGAAGGTGGTTCCGGAGGCAGCACCCTCCCAGCCTCTGTGGGTGGAGTGTGTGCCACCAAAGCTCATGTGTTAGGGGCAGGCTTTTGGCAAACTGGTTAACAGGCAGCTTGGGACGCCTGTATCCCACACTGCAGTGTCTGGGTTTCAATCCCAGCTCTGCTTCCGATTCCAGCTTCCTGCTAATGTGCACCCTGGGAGGCAGCAGTGATGGCTCAGGTCCTTAACACCCACACGGGAGACTTGGATTGAGTTGCTGCCTCCCAGCTTCAGCCTGGCCTAACTATGGCTGTTGTGGGCATCTGGGGAGTGAGCCAGTGTATGGAAGACCTCCCTCCCTCCCTCCCTCCTGGATTGCTCTGCCTTTCAAATAAATAAATAATTTTATAGCATTTTTTAAAAAAGGATTTATTTATTTGTAAGGCAGAGTTACAGAGAAAGATAAAAGGAGAAGCAGAGAGAGATCTTCCATCCACTGATTCACTCCCCAAATGGCAACAACAACCAGAGCTGAGCTGATCTGAAGCCAGGAAGGAGCCAGGAGCTTCTTCTGGGCCTTCCATTCAGGTTCAGGGACCCAAGGACTTGGGCCATCTCCTACTGCTTTCCCAGGCACATTATCAGGGAGCTGGATTGGAAGTGGAGCAGCCGGGACTTGAACCAGTGCCTATATGGGATGCCAGCACTGCAGATGTTGGCTTTACCCACTGTGCCACAGCGCTGGCCCCAATAAATAATTTTTTAAAAGAGGGAAATTACTTTTTTTTTGGACAGGCAGAGTGGACAGTAGAGGGAGACAGAGAGAAAGGTCTTCCTTTTTTTTTGCCGTTGGCTCACCCTCCAATGGCCGCCGCGGTAGGCACGCTGCGGCCGGCGCACCGCGCTGTTCCGATGACAGGAGCCAGGTGCTTCTCTTGGTCTCCCATGGGGTGCAGGGCCCAACAACTTGGGCCATCCTCCACTGCACTCCCTGGCCACAGCAGAGAGCTGGCCTGGAAGAGGGGCAACCGGAACAGGATCGGTGCCCCGACCGGGACTAGAACCCGGTGTGCCAGCGCCGCAAGGTGGAGGATTAGCCTACTGAGCCACGGCGCCGGCCGGAAATTACTTTTAAAACCAGTTCATGCGTTAAAGGGTTGGGTCTTCTATGGAACAGCGCTGGGAGGTGGAGCCTGGTGGGAGGTGCCTGGGCCATGGGCAGAGTCCTCACGTACGGGTGAATGCTTTTCCTCAAGGGAAAATGCTTTTCCTCTTGCACCTGCCCCCTCTACCTTTCTGTTCTCCATCATGAGCTGGAGCAGGCCAAGGCCCTCACCAGAAGCTGGGCAGATGCTGGTGCTGTGCCCTAGGGTCTCCCAGTCTTCAGAAAATAAACCTCTGCTCTGCAGAAATCCTCCAGCCCCTAGCACTCTGCCATAGCAGCAACACAGAAAGCCAGCCACCCTCCTTGCCAAGGCTGTCTGCTCGCCCAAGGCGTGAGGCCTCAGACAAGGGTTTCCTTCAACAGGTCAACATTCTTATCCAAGTAGGGTTCTCCAGGCCCCTCCTGCTCAGTTCTCTCTTAGAGGGTCTAGGGTGGGTAGTTGGTACCAGGGTGAGTGTGAAAATATCACAGTGGGTGGCCCACTGACTTCAGGCCCCCACTGTCTCTCAGTTTCACACAAAGATGACAAAGACGCAGCAGAATTCAGGTGCATCTTGGTCCTGACCTTGGTTCCTGCAGAATGGCCAATCTGCTGCCCCATCCTCAGAACCGCTGACTGCAGAGTGTGGGGAGGGGGGCAGGGAGGACTTTGTCCCCTGGCTGCATGTGCAGAAAGAAGATGTCACCACATTCTCTGCCCCAGGTCCACCCTGAGTGCTCCCCAGCCCACAGAACACTCACGCTGGTCTCCACCCCTAGCCTGGGACTTTCAGACAGCAGAGGATCTAAGCCCATGCCTGCTCCAGGGCTGGTCCTTGATGAATGGCTGCAGGTGTGCCATTTCCAGTGGGGACAGGCGAGAGATGCACCAGATACGCGGCGCTATTTTGGGGTCAGCTGTTTTAGTTCTGTCCCATGCTAACTCGCCAGCTTTCCCTGGAGTCAGCCTCTCCTCCCGTCTCCCCCTTTTCTGAAACCGACCTCAGCCTCCTTCCCCTTCTTTGCTCCCCTCATTTCCCGATCCTGAAGCTCTCTGAGGGGGCCCTCCTGCTGGTCTCCTCTCTTCCATCCCTGTCTCTGCTCCCCCAGAACCTGTCACCCGCCCCCTGCAGGGGTTCTCCAATGGGTCCCTTTCCCAGCACTCCTGTCTTTCAAGGGCATACACCTGCTAAGGCACCGCCCCCTGGAGCCCCTTTGCCCCTGTACTGAGTCCCTCCTCTACCTCAAGATCAAGGGTCCTCTTAGAGACCTCAGGGTGGCTCCTGGAGCTGCCCCTCCTGCTCTGATAGTGAGATGGCCATGGGCTGTGCTCTAGACCTGGAGGTGCAGGTGTGAGGCATGAAGGGGGATGATGGCTGGCCCTGCACCTGGCCTTTATCTGGTGATCCTCTGAGGCAAGGGGGCTCCGTGCCTGGGCTGTCCCCACCCACCGTTCTCTACCTTTCTCTGTGTTCACGCTGCTTCTAAAGACAGTCCCCTCCTCGCCCCAGCGCCATTGCCCCAGCTGCCCAGGCCACCAGCACCTCTGTGAGAGCCGTTGCTCTTCCTCTTCCCCCGCAAATCTCTGTTCAATCTTCTCTTAGGCGCGGTGCCCATGCTGCCGTGCGCAAGAATGAATATTCACACACTTCTCAGGACCCTCTGGTCAGGTTTCCATTTCCTGGGGACCCCCTCGCACCTGCCTCCATCCATTCTGGGTGCTTTCTCTGTCCCAGGTGCTGGATGATGTCTTGGGGGAAAGTACAAATGAGACCCCCTCGTTATAGGGGTGCCACAAAGGCCTCCTCCATGCCTGCAGGTAAGTCACTTGGAAACACAGGTTCCATAACTGTGAGATGACTCAACAGACTTTGCAGGTATGGTCAAAAGCCTTCATCTAATTTCAAAGCTAGAAAAGAGCCAGGGCTCAGAGCCGTGACTCAATGCTGTGGCACAGGGGATTCGGCAGCCGCCTGCACTGCCGGCATCTCATATGGGCGTCAGTTCGAGTCCCAGCTGCTCCGCTTGCAATCCATCTCCTTGCTAATGTACCTAGGAAAGAAGCAGAAGATGGCTCAAGTGCTTGGGTCCCTGCACCCACAAGGGAGACCTGGATGAAGTTCCTGGCTCCTGGATTGGGCTTGGTCCAGCCCTGGCCCTTGTGGCCATCGGGGGTGCTTGTCCTAAATATAAAATGGTTTGGTTGGAAAACTGGATTTACTTTGAGATTTTTCCCTGTCTTTTCCTTGTTGGGCCTCAAAGGGCCCCCTAAGGGTGACTTGGCACAGGGCGTCTCCCTAAAGCACCCCAGAGCCATCTGAATGCCAATGCGTGCTTGTGAAGGCTGATTGCACTCCATTTAAAGCCCTCTGTCCCCAGTGTGGGGACAAGGAGTCCAGGAAATCACAGCTGCCTTTGGGTCTCACCCCCATCCGTGCATTGCCGTAATCAGAGTGACAATGGACGTTCTCATTATAAAGGCTGGAAGCGTTTAGCGCCCAGAAGGATTTGAGAGTGATCAGAGAAGCTGTCAGCTCCAACTTCCTGTATTTGACAGGAGGAGAAAGCTCAGGGCAATCCACAAGAGCATCCTAAGGTCTCTGAGCCAGGCAGGGAAAATGCTTCCCCATTGGCCACGGCGTTTTGGGCTGGGCGAGGGGCCTGGTTTGTCTTTGAGAAGCGGGCTCAAGCGGTGATGGCTGGGGAGAGAGAGGGACAACTGAGTCAGGAAAAGGGGCTCCCTTCCTGCTCCCTGTGTGGCGGCAGCTGGCCTGGCTCAGGGCTGGTGTGAGGGGCCTCTTACTCATGCAGGTCAGGGAGCCGGCTCCAGCACGGGGCGGGGACGGGTGCTTGCTCAGGCTGCGCCCCGCGTGCTGCTGGGATGTGTGAGAAGTGAGACCCAGTGCTGGGTGCATGTCTAGTGAGATGTGGTTGTCGTGGCTAAAACTGAACTCCCATTTTCCAGGAACAGCGTGGCCATGTGTCCGGGTTTAGATGCCCCAGATACTCCCACAGCGCAGGTGCTTGTTCCATGGTGGTCAGCCTCTCTCTGTCTTTCCCATTGCCACAAGCACGTACCCAGTGTCCTTGTGCCCATTCGTGATTCAGGGGAAACTTTTTTAGCTCCCCGTGGAGCTGTGTGGACGAGTAGGGAGAGCAGTGAGCCAGCGGTCGGAAGGGCCTCCCACCCACCTGCCCTCCCACCCGCCAGCCAGCTGTGGACCACGTGACTCCTCTATTGCAAAGTGAAGGCATCTGGTCTCGAGGGTCCCCCCTACCGGTGACCCTGGGTGAGGCCTCACAGCACTGGTTGTCGACACGGAGCAGTCACCTCCTGTCACTGGTCACTCAGCTTGTCCACATGTAAAACCCTCAGAAGGAAGAGCCGTGGCCAGGCCTCGAGCCTCTGCCTGGCTCTGATGGTTGCCTGTGGGCTTTGGCTGCTTCCGCTATGATTTGTGCATAGCAAGAGTATTGTACCCATACAATACTCTTGTCAAGACATGACTAGGAGGCACAGGCTGGACCCTGTCAAGAGCCATCTTGAAGAGGGGTCCATCATCTCTGATGGGACACCCCCTGTGACCTGGAGGGTCTCCTGGTCTCTCTCTGGCAACTAGAGCTGGGGTGGGAAATGATGAGCTCAAAGGGAAGTGGCTGGCAGATCTGTTATCAGCATCTTTAGGCAACTTGGTCCCCATAGAAATGGGCCATGTGTAGCATTTGAGGTACTGAGGCTAGCCCACGATTTGGGTAAAATCAAGAATAGAGTTTTCTAGAGTTTTCAAGACATCTTGAGGTGGGACAGACTGGAGAGAGAAGAGAGCTTGGCTAACCCTTAGATTTTAATCAGGATTTTCTTTCCTTTCTTTGAGATTGGCTGACCTGCCCGTGTGAGAAAAGAGACCAGGAGAGACCACAGGCTTGAGACAAAGTGGACCAGATTCCTTCTCGCCAGCAAGCAAAGTGACCTCCGCAGGAAGCCTCCAGCCATCCGTCCTCACATCGCCCCTCTGTGGCCAGCTGACTCCCATTCCACTCTGCGCCCCTCTGCCTCTCCCAGCTAGCCCCACTCTCCCTTCTCTGAGAAGCCTTCCTGCCTCCCAGGAGCAGGTGCAGCAATGCCCTCCCCAGCTGATGCTCTCCTGCCAGCCACCCCCGGCCTCTGTGCCGTGGGTACAGCGGTCACAAAAGGTGTGCCATCGCTTGCTGACATCTGTGCGGGATCGCACACTTTCTGAGAACAGGTCCTGTGCCTGACTGGTTCAAAGCTCTGACCTCAGACCCTCCAGGAGAGACCCCCACCACATCGCGCTGGGTCAGTGTCCACTGCCCAGGCCCGCCCAACCTTTTCCAAGACCTATAGTTGCCCGGCTGTAAGCCATGCCCTGCGACGGGTTGCTGTGAAGATTCAGTGGGATGATGTTGTGAAGCACTGAACAGTCACAGCTCATCAGAGGCTGTGACCATTTTTCTTGTTACTATACATCATTTTATCAATGGCTGGCAGATGCAGCTCCCAAATCCCAAGGCCATCAGCTCATTCTCCTGTTAGCAATGACTGCTTTCCATCAAATGCTACAGCAAGTGCAGTTACATGCAAAAGCCAGGAGGCTTTCAGACCTCTGTGGTGATTATATCCTGGATGGGAGCCAGTGAAGAGCTCTCGCGTTAGCACCTGGGCACCAGCAGCCCCGGGAAGCGTGCCCTGTGAACACACGCCCTCGGAGCCCGCTGGCGTGGAGCCAGTTCCCATCGATCAAGACAGCGGGAGGTGGAGGTACGCCTTGGCGTGAGAGAAGGAGGCTGAGAAATTGCCGTGTCATTGATACCTTCCCTCCTGCCTGTGACCTCATGCAGTTTTCCAGCTTCTGTGGCTTTAAACCATTTTGATTTGCACTTTAGGGAGGAAAAAAAAGATCCATTTCTAGGTCTCTTCCAGGGTTTATGGCTCGGGTCAAACCCTTGTGAAGGAGTCTAGTTTCTTGAAGCCAACTTGTTTCACGTAGGATGCAATTTCAGAGCAGTACTGAGCGTCCTCTGGGCAGAGGGAAAATGGTAACGGCCTCCCCGAGGGTTCATGGAGGCGCCAGGCAGGCAGGCAGGTGGGAAATCCGTGAGGTTGCAACTGCTCTTCTGTCCTGTCTTTATCATTCGGTTCCCACGCCAGTGCGGTTTCATTCCATGGTTGCCAGTTTTAGCCGTGCAAGTTTTGATCAGAGTACACACAGAACCCCATTCTGCCAAGGTGAAGAGAGCCCGCTTAAAGACAGGCAGGGGGTCTGGCGCCCTCTCTGCTCTCATCTCCTTTTCCCCATCCCCCAGAACCTCGGGGAGTCTCCTCGACCCCCACCAAGCACAATTGGAAAGGCCATGGAAGTTCTGGAAGACCAAGGCTCTGGAGTCAACTCAAGTCCCCATCTTGGCTTTACACTTGATTGACCTTTGTTTGAGCCACACTGTCTTTATCTCTAATTCAGATCTAGTGATACCTAGTTCTTGTAAACGCTAACTGAGAAGAACTCATAAGTAATGTGTGGCTCCCAGTGGGTGCTCAGTCGGTGACAGCTCGATGCAGGCCTCACACAAGCCACCGTTTGCTCGTGAGCAACCTCATGAAGCCAGGCGCCGGGTCCCCTCTGAGGAGCAGGAGAGACGGAGTGAGAGCTGGAGCTGGGAACAACATGCCCGGGGAAGGCAAACGGAGCAAATGTTTCCCATTAGTGGCTGAGTGCCAGCTGCCTACCCGGTATCTTTTTTCCACATTTTCCTCTGTAAGCAAATCTCTGACTCCCATCTGGGATCATGGTTGCCTACAGCTGAAACCACATTTTCCCAGCTTCCCTTGCAGCTGGTGGTCATGTGACCAAATTCTGGCCAATGTAATGTGAGCAGAAGTAGGACCCTCTTTCAGAGACACAGGCACAACTGTCTCCCCTGCCCTTACCTCCCACCTGCTTCCTCCATCTGATTGCTGATCATGGGCGTGGCGGGGGGTGGGGGCTGTCTGCTCTCTGCAGGTTCAATGGGTACCTGCAGAAGGCACTGGTTAAAAGGCGTCTTGGGAGCATGAAAGAGCTCAGGTGCCTGAAAATAATGAATAATCTCATTTTTCTTCAGTGTATCACACAGGCTCAACCATGACCTTCCGTTCTTAACATCTGTGGCAGCTCTACTCCAAGAAGGTTGGGTGGGTTTGTGATTTTAAACACCCCACAGTCCCAAGGCATCCTGCTGATCATGAACCACTCTGATCATCGAGAGAGAGAGAGAGAGAGAGAGAGAGAGAGAGATCAATCTTACATCTGCTGTTTCACTCTCCAAATGGCCACTTGGCTGGGGCTAGTCTAGGCCGAAGCCAGGAGCCTAGAACACCATCCACGTCTCCCACACAGTTGGCAGGGGCCCAAGTACTTTGAGCCATGCTCCACTGCCTGGCCAGGCACATTAGTAGGGAACTTCATCAGAAGCAGAGCCGCTGGGACTTGAGTTGGCGCCCCAATACAGGATGCCAAGTGGTGGTTTAGCCCGCTACACTACAATGCCATCCCCTCTTGCTAATATTTCCAAGTTAGGAGCAAGACAACCTGTGTTCAAGGTAGTTACTGATTTGCTTGGAGCAGAAGGCAGTAGGAGGGCAGGCTCTGTGTCTCTGATCTCACCCAAGACCCTGAGAGGCAGAAGTTCTGAGGTATGTAGGCTCCCTGGGCATCCATCGGGGTCTCCAACATGATGTTCTCAGAGCTGCTTCCCAAAGAAGCTGCTTCCTGTCTGGTGAGGTTGCTCAGAGAGGCTGGACCTCGATGACAATGAAGGTCAGGGACATCCAGGGCTCAGCTGGAAGCAGGGAGTGCGGGAGGGACAGGGGAGTCACTTTGAGACCCCCTGGAGGGCCCTGCATCCCCTAACCCAGGGTCACGGGGTAGACTGAGCTGGGGCAGACAATTCTTGAGTGAGTGATAGAAGTTTCTCTCCAAGCCAACTGTGGCACCTGCTTACTGCTTGGAATTCTGCGATTAAGATGTGGGGACCTGGGGGGCCAGTGCAGTGGCATAGTGGGTTAAGCTGCTGCCTACAGTGACAGCATCCCATTTGAGCGCTGGTTCTGGTCTCAGCTGCTCCACTTCCAATCCACATTGGAGACCTGGATAAAGCTCCGGGGTCCTGGCTTGGGCCTGGCCCAGCACCGGCCAGCTGTGGAGGTCATTTGGGGAGTGAACCAGCAGATGGAAGATCTCTCTCTCTCTGTTCTGTCTGTCAGCAGAGTGTCTACTTTGGCCAGCACCCTGGGATAATGGGAGTGGGCTGAGAAGAATGAGAGGAAGGGACATTTGAAGGACAGAGTGACACCAGGGTGACATTAGCAGAACTCCTGCTAGGGGCCAGATTGGATGCGAACTCTGGAGACAAACCCGACGGAAGTGCTGCGTCTTCGTTTCCTTTATGGCATTGGTTCACGCCCGGCCTCCTCTCTCTCTCTCCCATTCTTCCCCCCCACCCCCCCCCCACAGGCAGAGTTAGACAGTGAGAGAGAGAGAGAGAGACAGAAAGAAAGGTCTTCCTGGCCGGCGCCGCGGCTCACTAGGCTAATCCTCCGCCTTGTGGTGCTGGCATACCGGGTTCTAGTCCCTGTCGGGGCACCGGATTCTGTCCCGGCTGCCCCTCTTCCAGGCCAGCTCTCTGCTGTGGCCAGGGAGTGCAGTGGAGGATGGCCCAGGTGCTTGGGCCCTGCACCCCATGGGAGACCAGGAGAAGCACCTGGCTCCTGCCATCGGATCAGTGCGGCGTGCCGGCCGCAGCGCACCAGCCGCGGCGGCCATTGGAGGGTGAACCAACGGCAAAGGAAGACCTTTCTCTCTGTCTCTCTCTCTCTCTCTCACTGTCCACTCTGCCTGTAAAAAAAATAAATAAATAAAGGTCTTCCTTCTGTTGGTTCACCCCCCAAATGACTGCAACGGCTGGGGCTACGCCGATCCGAAGCCAGGAGCCAGGTGCTTCTTCCTGGTCTCCCATGTGGGTACAGAAGCCCAAGCACTTGGGCCATCCTCCACTGCCTTCCTGGGCTACAGCAGAGAGCTGGACTGAAAGAGGAGCAACCGGGACAGAATCCGGCATCCCGACCAGGACTAGAACCCGGGGTGCTGGTGCCACAGGTGGAGGATTAGCCAAGTAAGCCGCGGTGCTGGCTCTCTCTCCCATTCTTAGCAAGCCGGTGGACAATGTCTCCCTCTGTTGGGAAACGGGGCTCCACCCTGCTTGCATCGTGGGCCTGGCCAGTGGCCCCGCGTGCCAGCGTCCAGGAGTGGTCCGCAGGGCACCTCCACCTTTGGCTGAAGGAATGGCTGTGCTCTGGCCCTGGACCAAGAGGCCCCGCTCGCTTCTCCATCCCTGGCCAGGGGGAGGCTGGACAGGGTCATGAACCTCCAGGACTGGGTGAGGCTCTGAGGGAACAGCTCTTGTCGTGTGCAGTGTGGTGGGGCCACTGGTGGACACAGCCCGGGCTCAGAAGGACATGGGGCTTGCCGAGGAAGATGCAGCCAGCCCACCGGGGTCATGACGAGGACTCCGTGACTTCTGGGCTGGGGCCTCCCTTCTTCTTCAGCAGCTCTCAGCTGTGGAGCCAAGGGCCTGTGGTGAGCTGGGGGCTGTGTTCAAGTGGCCTGTGGCTGCTCTCTGACTGCCGCTGTGTCCTTGGGCCTGTCCTAAACACCAGTGGGAACCTTCTGCATCCTCTCAACAGTCCTACAAGGCGGGTGTTGCTATTCTCATAGGATTCCAGTTTTGCAGGTGAGGACACGTGGGCCCAGAGAAGCAAGACTTGCAGAAAGTTGTAGCATCAGGAAGCAGTAGAGCTAGGTTCCAGGCCAGGCTGTCTGGCTCGGGTCCAGGCAATCATCCACTAGGATCTATGGTCTTTAATCTTTAATGAGATACTGAAGCTTGAATGTGATGGTCTCCCGGGCACAGAGCTGCGGCTCCTCTACTGTTCAGTGTAACCGAACGGCCAGCTCTCAGCAATGGAACGCGAGTGGATGTGACATGCACCCCTTGCAGGCTCCAGGAAAGTGGCTGTGCCTCCGCCCCACTCTACCTGCAGGATGCACGGGGCGTGGAGGCTAGGGGGGATGGCAGGGCCACAAAACAGACACAGCCTGGGTCCCTGCACGGAGATGTGCCCACCAACAAGTAACACTCACCTTGGACTTGTGAGCAAAAACTCTTAGGGGACTGGAGCCAGCATACATTGCAGAGTCTACTTGTTCCTAAAGCCTGCTCTACCTTAATATGCCATTTTCTTCGCTTGTGGCCAAAGGTCAAGGTTTGCTGCCTTTGAGCACAATACAAACCCATGAAAGGGCTTGTGGCCACTTCTGATTTCCAGTGGCACCAGGTTCAGACCGCTAGGCCTCCCGCCTCCCCCAGGCCGGGTCCCCAGGGCAAGAGCAGAGGAAGCTGTGTCGCTGGGAAGCCAAGACATGCATTGCATTTACCACATCTGTTTCCTTCCATGAACGTCCCGTTTCTCCTGAGGCTGGAGGCTGGGGGCCTCCATGCAGGTGCCGAGGGGCCTCCCGAGGGCACAGGGCTGGTGTGGGGCCCACTGGCAGGGGTGGCAGGGCCTCCCGCGAGGTGGCCGTCTCCGGAGTTCTGCTTCTTGCAGTAGAGCAAGGAGGAGGGCGGCAAGGAGCCCCTGTGGCTGCAGGGGGAGCTGGCGGCGTCTGGGCCGTAGCGGCTCATGCCCACGGCGCTCACCAGGTGCTCTTCCGGGGCGACGGTCTTGGCTAACTGAGAAAGAAGTGCAGAGAAGCAGAGTGAGAGCGAGGCGCTCAGGAATCTGCCTGCCCCTGGTCACCACTGTGTGTGAGGATGGAAATCGAGAAGAGAAGCCCACGGTCTGCTTCCTGATAGCACAGCCCTCAACAGATGTGATAAAGTGATGCTCTCGGCCATCGAGAACTCAGGAACAAAACCAAGCCGACTGATGCCAGTGGCTCTGCCTTCCAGCCATCTCAGTGGGCTTGTGGGACCCTCCCTGCTCTCCTCCCCCTACCCCACTGGCTTGTCCACTATGGCTGCCTTCCTCCCTCGCCCGGCCCAGGATTCCTGGCAAAGATCAAGCAGCAGTCACAGCGTCCCAGAGTTAAGAGAAGCAACTTTAGCCTGGGTGGTGACCCAGGCGGGGTGATGCTTCCTCCCCACTCTTTGAGTCCCCAGACGCATAGGGCTGGCCACTGTCTGCAGAACTAACCACCGGGGACACCAGTGCTGGCTACACAGACCCGTGATTCCCCCAAACGTTGCAAGAGAGAGCTAGAGACAGGGGCATAGAGGCCCTGAAGAACCCAACCTCCTCATCCACTCTCCACAAGTAACTCAGGACCTCCCATACGCGGAAAGCTCTATGAGGAGCTGCACCTGTGGGCAACAGGGGTGGTGGTTCCTGAACAATTCTGTTTTCATTTTTTTTAAACAAAATCCAAAGGAATTACGAAAATAGGAAGAAAAATGAGATTCTTCTAGTCCTCCCGCTGTAGATAAGATCACATCAGCCCGGCCCCATCAACGATGACCTGCATATTAGACACCGCTGAGACAGACATGGCCACCCCCAAAGAAAATGCAATCAGCAACCAAATAAAACGAATCCTCCAAAACTGGCGCTGGGGAAATGCATTTGGGCCACGAGACCGTCTCCATGTATGGGCTCCCCCACAATGTAGGCACTGCAGGATTCAGACCTGGACTTTTAGAGGAGCTCACAGATCTTGCTGTTGGGGATACACATGAAGTTGGGGATACACATGGAGAGCCTGCCTGGGAATGAGTCACTGCAGATGGGAAGCAACTGAAGTGGTGTGAATTTATAGTTGTAAATATATATTTATTCACTTATTTTTAAAGGTTTATTTTTTTATTTATTTGAAGGGCAGAGTTACAGAGAGGAAGAGGAGTGGGGGGGGAAGAGGAGGGAAAGGAGAAGAGGGGGTAAGAGGGTGGGAGGGGGTGTCTTCCATCTGTTGGTTCACTCCCCAAATGATTGCAATGGCCAGAGCTGGGTCAGGCTGAAGCCAGGATCCAAGAGTTTCTTCCAGGTCTCCCACAAATGAGTGGGGCCCAAGTATTTGGCCATCTTCTGCTGCTTTCCCAGGCCATAGCAGAGAGCTGGATCAAAAGCAGAGCAGCCTCAAACTGGCGCCCATATGGGATGCTGTGTTGCAGGTGGTGGCTTAACCTGTTACACCACAATGCCATCCCCAATAGTTGTGAATATTTATTTTAAAAAGGAAAAAAGATCTGCATTAAATAACTTGACCTTCCATCTTAAGATTCTAGAGAGGGTCCAGTGCGGTGGTTCACTTGGTTAATCCTCTGCCTGCGGCGCTGGCATTCCATATGGGTGCCAGTTCTAGTCCTGCTGTTCCTCTTCCAGGCCAGCTCTCTGCTGTGGCCCAGGAAGGCAGTGGAGGATGGCCCAAGTGCTTGGGCTTCTGCACCCACATGGGAGACCAGGAAGAAGCACCTGGCTCCTGGCTTCGGATTGGCGCAGCTCCGGCCATTGCGGCCATTTCGGGGGTGAACTAATGGAAGGAAGACCTTTCTTTCTGTCTCTCTCTCTCTCACTGTCTACAACTCTACCTGTCAAATAAAAAAAATTCTAGAGAAAAAGAGCAAACAACTTCAAGCAAGCAGAAGGCATGAAATAATAGATTCAAGCAGACATTAATTCAGTGGAGAACTAAAAAATAATAAATGAACTCAAAAGCTGGTTCTTTTCAAAATATCAGCAAAGGGGCTGACACTGTGGTGTAGCAGGTAAAGCCACTGCCTGCAGTGCCAGCATCCCTATGGGTGCCAGTTCAGGTCTTGGCTGCTCTACTTATGATCCAGCTTCCTGCTAATGCACCTCAGAAAGCAGTGGAGGATGGCCCAAGTGCTTGGGCCCCTGCATCCACATGGGAGACCTGGAAGAAGCTCCTGGCTTTGGCCTGGCCCAGCTCCGGCCACTACAGCCATTTGGGGAGTGAACAGCGGATGAGAGATTTTCTCTCTGTCTCTCCACCTCTCTCTGTAACTCTGCCATTCAAATAAAATAAAATAAATCTGCAAAAAAAAAAAATCAACAAATTTGGCAAAACTTTAGCTGCATTGACTAGAGAGAGGGAGAGAGAAAGAGAGCGAGCTCAAATTACCAAAGTCAGAAGTGAAGAGGGATCATAACTGCCAAACTTAAAGTAAATTAGGTAGCTTAAGTGAAATGGAGAAACCGCTGGAGCTGACTCAAAAAGAAATAGACAGGGCTGGTGATGTAGCAGGTAAAGCTGCCACCTATGATGCCAGCATCCTGTATGGGCACTGGCTCGAGTCCTAATTCTCCATTTCCAGTCCAGCTCCCTGCTAATGTGCCTGGGAAAGCAGTGGAAAATGGCCCAAGTCCTTAGGTCCCTGCATCCACATGGGAGACCTGGAAGAAACTCCTGACTCCTGTTCTTGGCTTCAGCCTGACCCATCTCCAGCATTTGCAGCCATTTGGGGAGTGAACAGTGGATGGAAGATCTCTCTGTCTCTGTCTCTCCCTCTCTGTGTAACTCTACCTTTCAAATAAATAATCTTTTAAAAAAATAGACAATCTTTGTAGACCTCTTAAAAAAGAGAAAGAAAAAAAAATCATCCAAACTCTTCAAAACCTCTTCCAAAAAATAGAAGAGGAGGGAAGCCCAACTCCTGCTATGATACCAAAACCAGAGACATCACAAGAAAAAACTGCAGAACCATGACTCTAGCTAATATGGATATAGAAATCATCAACAAAACAGCAAATAACTGTATCCCACAAAATGTAAAACTCATTAATATAATACAGCAAATCAACCAAACAAAAAACAAAGTCCACATAACCATCTCAACAGGTGCAGGAAAAGCATTTGACAAAATCAACAACTTTTCATGAGAAAAACATTCAAACCAGGAGAAAGAAAATTCCTTAACCTGACAAGGGCCATCTACAAAAAGCCACAGCTACCATCTGAGGTTAATGGTGGCAGTCTGGATGCTGCCTCCTAAGAACGGAAGCAAAACAAGGATGTTCACGCTCACCCTTCTGCTGGACATTGGATGGACAGTTACAGCCAGGGCAATTAGGCCAGAATAAAGCATCTGGATTAGGAATGAAGATATAAAGCTGTCTTTTATAGGTACAAGCTCCTAAGGAATCCACTATCAGAATTAATAATGGGTTCAGCAAGGTTGCAGAATACAGAACCAATATGCAAGTGTATCAGTTGTATTCATATATACTTGTATTGAACAATCTGAAAATAGAATTAAACAACTTCATTTATAATAACAGTCAAAAGAATAACATACTTAGGAAAAATTTAATAAGGGAAGTAGAAATTTATATTTTGAAAACTATGAAACATGTTGAAAGGAATTAAAGAAAATAAAACAAAATGAAAAAAATTCTGTTCATGGATCTGAAGAGTTAACACTGTTAAGATAGCAATACTCCACAAAATTGATGTATGCATTCAGTGCAATTTCTGTCAGAATCTTGGCTAATTCCTTTTTTAAATAGAGATTATTATTATTATTTTAAGATTTATTTTATTTATTTGAAAGGCAGAGTTACAAAGAGAGGGAGAGACAGAGAGAGAGAGAGAGAGAGAGAGAGAGAGAGAGATCTTTCATCTGCTGGTTCACTTCCCAAATGTCTGCAAAGCCAGGAGTCAGGAACTTCCTCCAGGTCTCCCATGTGGGTACAGGGCCCAACCTCTTGGGTCATCCTCCTCTGATTTCCCAGGTGCATTAGGAGGGAGCCAGGATTTGAATTAGCACCCATATGGGATGCTGGCATCATAGGCAGTAGCTTTACTCACTACACCACAATCCTGGCCCCTTGGCTAATTTCTTATAGAAACGAAGAAACTGATTCTAAAACTCACATGAATATTCAAAGTAAAGGATTCTCACCTCTCAATTTCAAAATGTACTGCAAAACAATGGTAATCAAGACAGTATGGTACTGGCATAAGGACAGATATATGTATCAAGGGAATAGAATTATAGTCCTAAACAGACCAATAAACAAGTCTGAGATTGAATCAGTAATAAAGACCCTACCAACAAAGAAAAGCCCAGGACCAGATGGCTTCACTGCTGAATCTACCAGACTTCTAAGAAGAACTAATCCCCATTCTTCTCAAGCTATTCAAAACAACTGAAAGGGTGGGAATTCTCCCAAACTCCTTCTATGAGGCCAGCATCACCTTAATTCCAAAACCAGGAAGAAAAAAAAAAAAGAAAGAGAATTATAGAACAATATCACTGATGAACATAGACACAAAAATTATCAACAAAATACTAGCTAATCAAATCCAGTAGCACATCAGAAAGATCATTCACCTGGAACAAGTGGGATTTATCACCGGTATGCAGGGATGGTTCAACATATGCAAATCAATAAAGGTGATACAGCACATTAACAAATTGAAGGGTAAAAACCATATGATTATCTCATTAGATGCAGAGAAAGCATTTGATGAAATGTAACATCCTTTTTAAGATAAAAACCTTAAGGAAATTGAGTATAGAAGGAACATTCCTCAACACAAATCAAAGCAACATATGACAAATCCACAGCCAGCATCATATTGAATAGGGAAAATCTTAGTGGAAGCATTTCCACTAAGATCCAGAGAACCTGACAAAGATGCCCACTTTCACCATTGCTGTTCCATATAAACCTGGAAGTTTTAGCCAGAGCCATTAGGCAGGAAAAAGAAATCAAAGGTTACAAATTGGAAAGGAGGAAGTAAAATTATCCCTGTTTGCAGATGATATGACTCTATATGTAGGGGGAATCAAAAGACTTCACTAAGACACTATTGGCACTCGTAAGAGAGTTTGGTAAAGTTGCAGGATATAAAATTCACACACAAAACTCAATAGCCTTTTATACAAAAGACAATGCCATGGCTGAGAAAGAACTTCAATCAGTCTCATTCATAACAGCTACAAAAAAAATGAAATGCCTTGGAATAAATTTAACCACGGCAGTGAAAGATCTGTACAATGAAAATTTCAAAACATTAAAGAAAGAAATAGAAGAAGAAACAAGAAAATGGAAAAATCTTCCATGTTTGTGGATTGGAAGAATTAATACATCAAAATGTCCATCCTATGGGAAGCAATTTATGGGTTCAACATGATCCCAAACAAATACCAATAACATTCTTCTCAGATCTAGAAAAAGCAATGTTAAAATTCATATGGAAACACAAAAGAACATTGAATATCTAAAGCAATCTTAACAAAAACAAAGCTGGAGGCACACAATACCAGATTTCAAGACATATTACATGGTAGTTAATCAAAACAGTCTGGTCCTGGGCACAAAAATAGACATGTAGACCAGTGGAGCAAATTAGAATCCCCAGAAATAAATTCATGCATCTACAACCAACTAATCTTTGACAAAGGAGCTAAAATCAATCCCAGGAGAAAAGACAATCTCTTCAACAAATGGTGCTGGGAATATTGGATCTCCACCTGAAGAAGTATGAACAAGACCCCTACCTTATACAACAATCAGCACAAAAGGGATCAAGGATCTAAATCCATGACCTGATACCATCAAATTATTGGAGGAGAACATTGGGGAAACTCTGCAAGACACTGGCGTAAGAAAAGTCTTCTTGGAAAAGATCCAAGAAGCATAGGCAACCAAAGCAAAAATAGGCAAATAGGATTACATCAGGCTAAGAAGCTTCTTTCTGCACTGCAAAGGAAATACTCAGCAAATATCAATAGGCAATGAACAGAATAGGAGAAAATATTTGCAAACTATGCAACTAATAAAGGATTAATATCTAGAATTTATAAAGAGTTCAAAAATCTCAACAACAACAAAATAAACAATCTAGTTAAGAAATAGGTAAGGTCCAGCGCTGTGGCATAGTGGGCTAAGCCTCTGCCTGCAGCGCCAGAATACCATACAGGTGCTGGTTCAAGTCCTGGCTGCTCCTCTTCTGATCCAGCTCTCTGCTATGGCCTGGAAAAGCAGTTGCAGATGGCCCAGGTACTTGGGCCCCTGCACCTGTGAGGGAGACCCCAAAGAAGCTCCTGGCTCCTGGCTTCCAATCAGCATAGCTCTGGCCATTGTGGCTATCTGAAGAGTGAGCGGTAGATGGAAGACCTTTCTCTCTGTCTCTCCCTCTCTCTGTAACTCTGCCTCTCAAATAAGTAATAAATAAAGTATTTTTAAAAATAGGCAAAGGACTTGAACAGGCATTTTTCAACAGATGAAATTCAAATGGCCAACAGACACATAAAAAAATATGCAGGGAAATGCAAATCAAAGCCTCAATAAAATTTCACCTCACCCTAATTAGAATGGCTGTCATACAGAAGTCAAAAAACAATAAATGCTGGTGAGGATGTGGGGGAAAAGTTCCCTAATCTACTCTTGGTGGGCATGTAAACTAGCATAGCCACTGTGGAAGACAGTAGGGAGATTCCTCAAAAAGCTGAATACAGACCTACCATATGACCCAGCCATCCTACTCCTGGAAATTTACCCAAATGAAATGAAATGAAATGATTATATGAAAGAGTTATCTGTACCACCATGTTTATTGCAGCTCAATTCACAATAGCTAAGATATGAAATCTAACCAGATGCCCATCATCTGATGACTAGATGGAGAAAATGTGGTATATACACACACTATAGAATACTATTCAGCAGGGCCAGCGCCATGGCTCACTTGGCTAATCCTCAGCCTGAGATGCCAGAATCCCATATGGGCACCAGGTTCTAGTCCCGGTTGCTCCTCTTCCAGTCCAGCTCTCTGCTGTGGCCCGGGAGGGCAGTGGAAGATGGCCCAAGTGATTGGATGCCTGTACCCACGTGGGAGACCAGGAAAAAGCACTTGGCTCCTGGCTTCAGATCAGCACAGCGCTGGCCATAGTGGCCATTTGGGGGGTGAACCAATGGAAGGAAGACCTTTCGCTCTGTCTCTCTCTCTCTCACTGTCTAACTCTGCCTGTCAAAAAAACAATACATTTATTGAGTAAACATTTGGGCCAGTGTTAGTGGTAAGGCTGTAGTTATACAGAAGATGCATTAACATTCGTATTATAAATGGCTTACATATAATTTTTCATGTAGACATGGGGCAAACAATGAAAAAAGATATGGCAAAGAACTTATTTGATATATTAAATATTTTCCATCTAGAGTAAGTATGCCTCCCTCATGCTGTTAGCTTCAGGCAGAGCACACAGAAAATTCCCCAATGTGCACCGCAGCTGCAAAGTCCAGATGCAGGTGGAGGCTCATTGTCTTTTGACTGAGTGCAGGGAATGGGGAACGTGGGAACAGGCACTTTGCTGATTTAAAAACTGCCAACCACCACAGGTGGGACCGAAGGCCATAAAAACCAGCTTCTGGGCCGTGATCCAAGTGAGTTAATCCGAAGGTAAAACCAACTTCAGAGAGCACCCGGCAACAATCAGAGGCAGAGACCAGGGTGGCTTTCTGAGTCGTTTCTAGTCTGATGGAAACAGCGTCCTCCTTGTGTTTGTCAGTAGGGGCACAGGTGCATCTACCCACGGGTAGCAAGGACTGATCCGCTGGCGGCCATCACCATCCAACCACAGGACCAAACAGGGGATCCAGCATTCCCCCTGTTAAATGGGTCCTACTGGGGGGACAGGAGACCACATTAGGTGGAGCACTGGTGTATTCCTGACCCAGGGCTGGGGAAATGACCATAGACAACAGACGTCTACTTTCTCACTGTTCTGAAACTGTGGCGTCTGTGGGGCCACGCACCTGCTCACGGCTCCAGGGGAGGAGGATCCCTTCTCGCCACTGCCCGGTCCTGGCATTGCCAACACTCCTGCGTGTTCTCAGAGTACAAATACATGACTGCCAATTCTGCCCCCATCCTGGGGTTTAGATTTAGGCCCCCTTAATCCACAGGACCTTAAGTTTTTTAAAAAAATTATTTACTCACTTGAGAGAGAGAGAGAGAATTTTCCTTTTGCTGGGTCATTCCCTAGATAGCCACAACAGCTGGGGCTGGGCCAGGCTGAAGCCAGGAGCCAGGAGCTTCTTCCAGGTGCCCCACGTGGGTGCAGGGGCCCACGCACTTACCACTGCACCAGGAAGCCAGCCCCAGGCCCTCACCTTCATTGCCTCTGCAAAGACCCTGTCCCTGATTAAGGGCCCAGGGACCTGGATTTGATCATGAACATGAACATATTTTTGGAGGATACAATTTCACTTTACCATAACAGGAAAACATTATTTTTATGATCATAGATCTTAATGTGCATCAGTGAAATATACTTGGCATATGACATAATTATTTCACTCATGCAATATCATTGCTTCAGCTGACTAAAGGCTACAGTTAAGAGACACGAGCCCATTTAAAGGGATGACCGTGAGTCAATGGTGCTATAGCTGCTGTTCAGAGTGGACACTGAGGGGGTGGCTCCTGAGCGTGGAGCCAGCCCCAGTCCCTGTCTTCAGGCAGATGGTGTCCAGCGGGGAAACCAAGGCGGGTAACCGAGCCTCTTCCTGAAAAGAGTCCCAAAGACATTTTGTAATCTTTCTCACAGTGAAGCCGTTGTACTACATGTTCTTTTCATTGCCTGAAATTCTTCCTTGCATCTAACCCCCATGGTCCTCCTCGCTTTGGTTAAAAAGATGACTACTGGATACACACAATTTTGTCTGTTGAGCATTAAGCCATCCAGCACTCGGGTAGATGAAGTCTCCATCCATGGGCAGAACCTCTAGTAGCTGAAGAATTTAATTGAATTGGGACGTACATTTGCTACCTAAATTCACTATGTACAAGCTGGGGAAGAGAAAGGAGCAGAGCTGTATTAGAGTGAGAGAGAGAGCGAGAGAGAGAGAAGGGAGAGAGAGAACCACGCTGTTCCAGAGTGTTGTGGCCAACTGCTGAGTGGACACCAGGTGGGGCCAGCAGTGCCCCCTGGTGGATCCAACTCCTGTACTCAGACTCCTGGCAACCATGCGGGGAAGGCTACAGACAGGCAGTCGTTTCCTCCTGGATTCTTACAAAACCCCTTCCCATCTGAAATGAGCTGTCTGTCACCCTGGCACGGCTCATAAACAAAAGGTCCCAGCCCAGTCTCCTGGCGAGGCTGTTTCGTTGCTGCAGAGTTGTCACTGCAGAGTTTATCAGCGAAACAAAGCCAGGACGATGAGTGCCTTTTCATGCACTTCTATAACTCCCTGCATCCCTCTGAGAGACCAACAATGCAAATCACTAAAGCTTTCTTCCAGAAAACAAAACAAAACTACTTTTTGTGCAATCACAAAAGCACGCTTTAAGTAGCAAGGCAAATGCACAAAGGTACACGTTGCACAGAAATCTGCCGCATTTCCAGGGCTTCCTGTCTTGGGAACTTGCAGGAGAGCCTGAAATTCCTCTTTAAACTCTCGCTAATCTGTTTGTGGACTACGATTTCCTCCAGCCACTGTGAACAAAGCCTGCCTATCAGTGAGGCCCAAAGAACACTCCAGAAGAGTTCCAGCCCACTCAGGACTCAGTGGACACCGGTTTGCTGTCCAATCTGAACACTGTCTAAGCCACTCTGACTGGCAAACAGAGCTCTGGGATTCCGAGTCCATAGTGCATGGACCCCACCCGCCTCCCTCCCCGCTGACTGAGGCCTGGGCTACAAGGTGGGATCAGAGGGGTTTGCTGCTTCCTGCCTCCTTGGCTTCCAGGCCCCCTACCCGCACCCCACAAGGGCAGTCCTGGAAGGTCCGTAGTGTGCACAACCTCCAAAGACAGGGGCAGGAAGGAGAAAGCCAGAGAGAAGGCGAGAAATTCCGAGTGGAGAGCAGCAGAGAGGGTGGAAGGAGCGATGTGTCTCCTCCTAGGACCTAGCCTGGTGCTGTGCATGGGCAGAACACCGGACTCGGCAGCCAGCCTGGACCACTGCTTTTATTTTTAAAAGTTCATCTGGCCCTTTACCCGCATTCTCTAACCAGAGCAAGCCCCAAGAAGCGGCAGTACCACCATCAGCCCGACTATTCCCACACTGGACCACTCTACTCCAGGCACCAAACAGCCCCAGAGTCTGAGACACTCCTCTGTCTCATCGCTAAAGAGCTCTGTCTGTCGGTCTCTCGTACTCCCACCCCCACCCCCGCCCCCGCCCCTGCCTCCCCCCACCATCAACCATAACTTGTCAGTCTCCAGGAGCAGCCACCTCCTGCCTGGGTTCTGCTCAGCTGCTTAAAGAGACGGCAGCCCCATAAGTCCCCAGCCTTAAAGCCCAGATCAGAAACTGGAAGCGCAGAGGACTGACTGCCATCTGACACATAGCCAGGCGCCACCACCTGGACGGGGCAGAGAAGGGGGCAGGGGCAGAAGGGGCAGGCCCAGGAAGCCGCAGCAGGTGCAAGTGGGGCTTGCCCTTCTTCCACTCAGCCCGTCTGTGGGTGCCTCGCCTCGGTCCCTACCTGGGTGGCCGGGGCTGCACCCGGCTGCCTCCCCCACGCTCCTCTGCCGGGGCCGTGAGACGCAGAGGGGTCTTCTGCTGTGGACCTCGGAGCGCCTTCTTGCTGCAGGAACCAGATTTCCTGCCTGCCCTGGTGCAGCCGTTTGCCGTGCGTGCCGGCTGGGGGAGGTTTGCGGGCTTCTGCTAGGGCTCAGTCCCGCCCCCTTGTTCTCGCAGATAAGCTCATCATGTTTTCCCTGAGGCCCTCTGTGGCCTCTCGGCCCAGCCTTCCTGGTTCAAAGGGCACCAGCCACACCACCTATGGGGCTGAGCATTTCATTCGCCTCAATTACATTTTCCATTACCTTGGTCTCTGGCCAGTATGGATTTTCTCCTAAGGCCTGTCTCTGTCATTCAGATCACTCAGCCTGGGACTCACCCTGGAGTCCCCTCGGGCCCAGTTAAGTGCATTTGAGGTTTTTTTTTCCTCCCCCAATGAGATGCACAGAAAGCCACCCATCACTTTGGGGCCTGACACCCGAACTTCTTTCATCCTCCCGGAGGTGTCCGGTGTGCCTGTCTTTGTTCTAAACCTACGGGGTGCTTTCTTCCTTGGGGAGTTTTGACCACAGGCAGCTGTTTGGCGTAATGAACGCCTTTGGGTCTCCAGGGCAGAGCAGGTTCCATAACCACCCTCTGGAGGGTCTGGCAGCTTCACCACCCGGCTGGGGAAGGCCCAGGTGGGTGGGACCACTGGCGGTCTTGGCCTTGTTTCCTCTACAGCCCCCGCACTTTTTGCTCGTTCATAAGGCTTTGCAAGAATGCAACAAATGCTCCTGAATCAGGAAGATGGTGCAGTTACTGGAATCGAGGCCGCCTGGCAGGTTTCAGTTCAGAACAGACATCTCCAGTCTGAGGGGGCTTTTCCATTCTTTCTAGCACAGCTGTGCCCCTTTGTCCATGGGAGATGGGTTCTAAGACCCCCAGCAGATGCCTGGAACCGTGGCGAGTGCTGACTTCTATATATTATGTGTTTCCCTACGCAGACACCCCTACGATGAAGTTTAACTTATACGTTAGCTGCAACGATTAACAATAACAATAAAGCAGAATAAGTATAATAGGGCAGGCCCTGTGGCGCAGTGGGTAAAACCCTGGCCTGAGGCGCCAGCATCCCATATAGGCTGTTCCTCTTCCGATCTAGCTCTCTGCTGCGGCCTGGGAAAGCAGTAGGAGATGGCCCAAGTCCTTGGGCCCCTGCACCCATGTAGGAGACCTGGAAGAAGCACCTGGCTCTTGGCTTCGGATCGTCGCAGTTCTAGCAGTTGCAGCCATCTGGGGAGTGAACCAGCAGATGGAATACCTCTCTCTGTCTCTACCTCTCTCTGTAACTCTGTCTTTCAAATAAATAAAATAAATATTTTAAAAAAAAAACAAGAATAACAATATGGTATAAAAACAATGATTCACGTAATTATTCACATGGGCTCTCTCTTTCAAAATATTTTGTTGTTCTGTATTTAGCCTTCCTGTAATAATGTGAGATGACACAATACCTACATGATGAAATGAAGTGAGTGACATAGGCAGTTGGGATGCAGTGTTAGACCACCCTGTAAGGCCTGACACACGTGTGAGAGCAGCCGATCTGGTAACTGAGCTGGCCACCAAGGGACTAACGGGTAGGTGGTGTATACTGTGTGCATACGCTGGACAAGGAGATGACTCACATCCTGAGCAGCAGGGTGCAAGATGTTACTCAAAACAGCTCACCATTTCAAACTTGGGAGCTTGTTGTTTCTAGAATTTTCTATGGGACCTTTGCCGATGGAGGGTGACAGCAGGTAACTGAAACCATGCAGAAGGGAGGACCAGGGTAATGCTCTCTGTGCCGCCGCCAGCTGCCCCGCTGTGAGACGTCCTGCGGAGAGGCCCACCTGGCAGTACACCAGCAGCTCCAGGGAACCTGATCTGCCAACACCCATGTAAATGAGCCCGCCTTGGTTGAGCTTTGAGATGCTTGCTGTCTTCTGAGAGACCCCCAAGCCGAAGGGCTCTGTTAGCTGCACCTGAACTTCTGACCCCCCGAAACTCTGAGAAGATAAATGCTATTTGAGGCCACAAAGTGTTGGGGGGTAATTTGTTACACAACCACAGGTAGCTAATGCGAATGGAATAGGGGGATTTGTTTCATTGCTCTTGACTCTGCCCTCCCGGGCTGGAAGCTGCAATTATTAATTCACTTGCAGCTGGGGTGTATCTGCCACAGATCCAGTTCTGTAGGTCCATTCTGTGCTGGGAAGTCCACGGCTCTATTCTCATACCAATGGTTTATTTTTTGTGTGTGAGATTCAGAGAGCACCTTACTGATAGAAGAGAGCGAGGTGTGAATCTTAGAAAGCTACCTATGGATTTGTTAAGCTGCCTTAGTTCCTCCCGGCATGGTTTGCCATTTTAACCATGGTCCTGATGTTTGGCCAGCAGACAGCAGATACCAGTTGGGGCCAAGAGGCTTGGGGACGGCGACCTCTCAAATCCCTGGTCCCCTGGTTTCCCCATGTCACGCTTTCTGCGTTCTGATGAAGGAACCAGAGAATTTGATGCCGTCCCCTTGAGCCCACTGACATCCCTGCTCTGGGTCTCCTAATTGCATACAGGGCTGCCATCGATGCAGACAGCCTCTGCAAAGGTCCTAGCCTCCAGGGTTCGGCAGAGAGGCCAGGCTTCCTCGCA
This sequence comes from Lepus europaeus, assembly GCF_033115175.1. Classification (NCBI taxonomy): domain Eukaryota; kingdom Metazoa; phylum Chordata; class Mammalia; order Lagomorpha; family Leporidae; genus Lepus; species Lepus europaeus. The sequence continues at coordinate 105,758,432 of NC_084829.1, forward strand.
CCGCCTGGCCAGCTCCAGGGGCTCACAGAGAATTGAAGCGTGAGGGCCATCACTGTGGCTTAGCAGGTAAAGCAGCTGCTCTACTTCCAACCCGGCTCCTTGCTAATGCACCTGGGAAAGCAGTAGAAGATGGCCGAGTGCTTGTGCCCCTGCACCCATGTGGGAGACCCAGAAGAAGCTCCTGGCTCCTGGCTTCGGATCAGCACAGCTCTGGCTGTTGCAGCCATTTGGGGAGCAAACCAGTGGATGGAAGACCTCTCTGTCTCTGTCTCTCTCTCTGTAACTCTCCCTTTCAAATAAATAAAAATAAATCTTTTAAAAAATTCCATCTCCATGAACTTTTAAAAGTGCCCTCACACTGTTTATTCCTTGTTCGCATTTAAAGTGCATTGGGTCATTACAACAGCTTCACTGGGACACTCATTCACTCAGTGAACAGTGACAGAGCCTGTCTGCAGTACCTGAGAGAAAACCTGCACCTTGCGATGCACAGAGGCGGAGAGTTACTGGACACTCTGTAAATCCACTCTAACTCTGTCAGAAGCCAGCCTTTTCCAGAGGTGCTTTTATTAAAAATAAATTATGTTTTTCCTTTAGCTCACTATTTTAACATCAGTACAGATGCCGTAATTTAATAAAAGAAATAACCGGAAAGATAACAAGTAGGTATTTCTCAATGGACTTAACATTGGCACACAGTGGGAGGTGGGAATGGAAGTCGTGCCCGGGAACACACTCCGCGTTCCACGTGGTGGGGGCTCCAGCCAGGCTTCTCCTGGTCCTCGGTGTGGGAAATACATGAGAGCTCTGGCATTTGCTGCAGAACCTGTGAATGCTCCTAACCTTCCCACCAAAACCTTCTGCAAGGATGGATCCTCAACCGGCGCTCCCCACGATGGCTTATTCTCCTTCCAGACCATCCGTTTCCAGCGCTCAGCCAGGGGTCCACACAGCTCATGCTGTGTCCGTGGCCCACGGCTGGGCCAGAACGCACACAGCTCCGTGGTATTCCAGTCCTGTGCTGCGCAGTGGGAGACAGCCGCAACAGGGTTCTGGAGTACCACGCCCTCCTTCGTGTCTTTTCTTCTTTTTTGCAGCATGGTGGTGGGGTTCCGGTTCCTTGCCCCACCCCCTCATTATTTTTATTGTGGTAAAATATACTTAACATAAATTTTACATCTTAACCACTTTTTTTTTTAAAAAAAAGGTTTATTATATTTATTTAAAAGTCAGTTACAGAGAGAGAGAGGGAAAGATATCTTCCACCCACTGGTTCACTCCCCAAATGGCCACATGGCCAGGGCTGGACCAGACCAAACCCAGGGGCTTTTTCCGGGTCCCCCATGCAGGTGCAGGGGCCCAAGCACTTGGACCATCTTCCACTGCTTTCCCAGGCCATTAGCAAGGAACTTGATCAGAAGTAGAACAGCCCAGACTTGAACCAGTGCCCATTTGGGATGCTAGAGTTGCGGGCAGAGACTGTACCCAAGGCCAGCCTCTATTCTAACCACGTTTAAGCATACCATGTGTCATGTTATATATTTTCATGAATTACAACTATCACCACCATCTATATCTGTAACTCTTTCCAGCTCATAAAACTGAAACTCTGTACCCATGAATCAGTAACTCCTCCATTATTTCTTTTTTTTTTCTTTTCTTCTTCTTTTATTATTTAAAATATCAAGGCAGGGACGGACATTTTTTCTAGCAGTTAAGAAGCCTGCATGTAGGGCCAGCGATTGGCTCAGTGGGTTAAAGTTGCAGCCTGCAGCACCAGCATCTCATAATGGGGCTCTGGTTCAAGTCCCAGCTGCTCCACTTCTGATCCAGCTCCCTGATAATGCATCTGGGAAAGCAGCAGAGGATGGTCCAAGTGCTTGAGCCCTTGCACCCATGTGGGAGACCTGGAGGAAGCTCCTGGCTCTTGGGTCCAGTTTGGCCCCGACCTGGCCCAAGTCTGGCCATTTGGGTCATCTGGGGAGTGAACCAGGGGATGGAAGATATCTCTCTGTTTCTCTCTCTCTTTCTCTGTAACTCTGCCTTTCAAGTAAATAAATAAAGAAATCTTGAAAAAAAAAAAAGTTCTGCTAATGTACACTCTGAGAGGCAGCCGCTGATGGCTCAAGTCCTTGTAACCCTGCCATCCACATGGGAGACCAACCCAGGTTGAGTTCTTGGTTCCTGGCTCCTGCTTGGTTCAGCCCTGGCTGCTGCAGACATTTGGGAAGTGAACCAGCAGATGGTAGATCTCCCTCTCTCTCGCTTTCAGATAAAATGAAAAAATCGATAAATTTAAAAAGAGGGCAGCTCTAAACTCACGCCCTTGACAAATCCGCTTCTCTTTTAGAAGGGAAAGATCTTTGGAGAAGAGAAAGCATCCTCCTTGGTCTCCTGTGGTGTTTCTATAGTGGACAGATGTGTTGTTGCACAAGAAATGGATTTGATTGCTAAATGCAGGGTGTACAGCAGGACCCATCATAAGAGGTCCCACTGTGAGTGACTATTTCCCAGTGCCTGGTTCAAGGACCACCAGCCAAGGAAGAAAATGGCAGGCCTCAAGAATAAAGGACCCTGTTCATCTTCCACGCCTACCACCTGGGCGTGAGAGCCGCTACTCAGCAAAAAGTGAACAACTCGTTCCCGTCATGCTGCACCTTCAAAAGGCAGGAAACCAGCTCCCCAATTAGATCTTGCACAAGACTTTGGCGACCACATTTGTGGTTTCCAGAGAAGATCCCCTTCTCTTGGTGAACAGACTGTGTGTGCTGTCCTGTGGCCTACAGTTCAACTCTAAATACTTACTGGGTTCTTATTCTGTTTCGAACTCTGCAGGGGCTGGCGTCACCCTGCTCCCTGCTCTGTGTATCAGAGGAGCAGAGATCTGGGTGCAGAGTTAAATTCCACTGTGGACAAGGAAGCCGGGGGCTGGGGAGAACAGGTGGGCACCTTCTCAGGGTTAAAGGGCACCTGAGCCCCTGCTAAAACTGTTTCTTTTTCTCACCTGGATTCGTGCGTATGCCAACCAGGGCCTACTGCTCTGCCCTGTGATGCCCCTCTTCTGCTCTCTAGCCTAGGGGACACGTTCCCTAAACCTCAGCCATCTTTACGTGTGCAAGAGAGGAGCGGCCTTAGAGCAGATAGAAAACCTACATGAGCAGCAACTGTTTGCCCACACTTCTTCACTCAGGGTGCATGTGAGGAGCACCCCAGGCCTGGGAAATCACAATCTGCCATTTAGCAAGAAGCCCAGATGGCTCCTGTGCACCTTCACGTTTGAGAAGCACCGGCACTTCAAACCATTGAAACCATCAGCAAATGGAATTTAAAAATATTATCTTGATATGCAAAAAATTATGAAATCCACGCATAGGGGTCTTCAAAATCCACACAAGGGGTCATCAGAAAGTTCACGAAAAATGTGTACTATGAAAAAAATCATGCACGGATTTCAACATTTTTGCACCATAATAAACTTTTTAAAGTACCCTTATATTTACATTTGAGACTTTTTTTTTTAAAGATAAAAAACATTTCCCCTGACACCATGACCTTGGACAGAAACACCAATGGATCAAATGCAGCGTTCTGTTTCCATTCTCCTAAAGCCCCCTGACCGCCACTCGCCCTCCTGAACCACGAGCTGGGTTTGCATGCTAATGTGCAGAATTAGAGAGAAAGGACTGGAGTCCCTGGCCTCGAGCCAAGAACTCTAACCCCCAGGCTGGGCGCAGGCAGCTCAGTCCGCCCAAACCACGGTTTTCCCAGACACAGGAAACAGATCATTCAGACAGGGAGTTTATACCTCAGAGGTTGGGGGAGGAGACTTGGAGGCGGCCCTCGCTCCGCCCCAAGGGAAGAGGTGGGTGTTGTGTCTATGGGAGCCACTTCATCTTGGTGTCCCCAGCTTCACCCCGGGAGACCCTCCCCGAGGGTCTTGTTCTTGGTGAGAACCCGAGGGTCTTGTTCTTGCCCCAAGGCCCGTGGGCACCCTGTCCTCCTGCTGTGCAGGCTGTCCTTGGCTGCCACCTGCTCCGGACTTGGCCTGGCAGGGACCCGAGAGGGCATCTTGGTCCTCGGAATGGCTGAGATCCCTTCCAGTGCTCCTAACAGGTGGGCATGGCATGTATGGGCCCCAGTAACGGGGAAGTGGGTCCCACCTGCCAGCCAAGCAGCCCCTCCTGAACTTGGCTTTGACTTGTCAGAGCTCCTTACCTTGTCCACTCCACCTGCCTCCTAGCTCCTGGGAGCTCCGCCTGGTTATTTAGCTGCCAGGTTCTCTACATGGGGAATTATTATTCTTTTTTTAAAATTTATTTTATTCATTTGAAAGAGTTACACAGAGAGAGAAGGAGAGGCAAAGAGAGAGAGAGAGAGAGAGAGAGAAAGTTTTCCGTCCGCTGATTCACTCCTCAATTGATTGCCATGGCCGGAGCTGCGCCAATCCAAAGCCAGGAACCAGGAGTGGGTGCAGGAGCCCAAGGACTTGGGCCATCTTCCACTGCTTTCCAAGGCCATAGCAGAGAGCTGGATCAGAAGTGGAGCAGCCAGGACTTGAACCAGCATCCATATGGGATGCCAGCACTGCAGAGGTGGCTTTACCCGCTATGCCACAGTGCCTGCCCTCATCCCCGTGTCTTCAGAACACCTGGCAACCTATAGTTATGAGGTCTGGGAGTGGGGACAGACATTCAGCCCAACGGTTAGGGCACTCATGTCCCAGGTCCTACGTGAGGGCCTGGGTTTGATTCCCACTTCAGCTCCCAATTCCCACTCCAGGAGGCAACAGACAAGGCTGAAGTAAGTGGGAGACCTGGTTTGGATTCCTATCTCTTGGCTCTGGGCCCTGGCTGAGCCTTGGTCATGACCGGCATCTGTGGAGTGAACCAGAGGAGGGGCGCTCCCTTCCCTGTCTGTCTGATGCTCTCTCTGAGTATCTATCTCTTTCTCAAAAAAAAAGTTCCAAGAGAGCCACTGAGACTTGCCCAGCTGACGACGATGGTCCTGGCCAGGGTTTCAGAGGTCAGGGCTTGGATTTAATTAACGCTAGCTTCTGGTGACTTCGTCTCAGCGGCTCCTATCATCTGACTAGCTGTCCTTGCAAACATTCCAGTGAATGTTGCAGACCCTCCAAGCGTGGGACACCAGGTTTGTCACAGTCCCCTTGCATAGAACAACCTTAGAGCAGAGCAGAACCAGGCCTTGCCCTGGTTCAGACCAGCTCAGGCTCTCACAGTCTTGCCTGGGGACCATGTGGGTGGGCTTGGGGCCTAAGAAAAATAAAGTATGTGCAGGGGTGGGGTCCCACCTGCCTTTGCACACACACACACACACGTATGTGCCTTTCTTGTGGCAGTGGGTAGCAAAGTTGAGAGAGTGGGTAGCAAAGTTCTCCAAAATACTAATCTAACGACACTAAGGTGTCACCCTCTAAAAGAACTTCGACAAGGTGTGCCCGAAGCGGCAATAATGTCTAACCGTGAAGGCAGACGCCCTAACAGTATCATTTTAGGGTTTCAAGGCAGATTCGTGGGACAGGGACCCCATTTGGAGGACATAGTGCCATCACGGCCTCCCCCACTCTCCACCAGGCTCCTTGGCAAATAAAACACACAGCACTGGGTTCTGTGATACCCAGGACACGGGCGCCCACAGCTGTGTGGTTGGTTGATTTGCAGTGATTTTTTTTTTTATTTAAGATTTATTTATTTATTTGAGAGGCAGTGTTATAGACAGAGAGAGAGAGAGAGTCTTCCATCTGCTGGTTCACTCCCCAAATGGCTGCAACAGCTGGAGCTGTGCCTGTCTGAAGCCAGGAGCCTGGAGCTTTTTCTGGGTCTTCCATGAAGGTGTAGGGGCCCAAGGACTTGGGCCATCTTCCACTGATTTCTCAGGCCAGTAGCAGGGAGCTGGATATGAAGAGGAGCAGCTGGGACTCGAACTGGCGTCCATATGAGATGCCAGCGCCACAGGCTTAACCTAGCATGCCACAGCGCTGGCGCCAGTGACTCAGTTTTTCAAAGTAGTCAGGGGCTGGGGCGGGGCTCAGGAGGATGAGTGGGGTTGTGACTTCCAAGCTTCCCCAGCCGATGGAGGGAAAGCAGCTTAGGGCTGCAGACGCCGGCTGCGAGGCTGGCTGCCGTTCTGTGGGGAGAAGCCGTGAACACGACACTATCTGTGTTTCAGTTTTGTCACTTTCCGGGGTGAAGGGTGACACCACCGTGCAGGTCTTGCCGAAGGAGGTGGTGGGAAGCGCCCCCCATCCCGCATCTAGCCTGCAAAGGCTGAGAAACAGGGGGTGGATACAGGACAAATCATGGCCGGTGTTTTCCCAATGGCTCCAATGTGGCCGTGCGGACAGCTTGGTGTTTGTCCTTGCGTGGGACAAACACACAGTGGAGTATTGTTCGATGCCTGTGGGACATCTGAGAGGTCACAGTTGGCTGGCAGAACAAAGGACAGGGGCCTGCCCGGGTGGGCCTGCACCTCCAGGGTCTGTCTGGGCAGAGGACGTGTGCATGTCTCTCAAGACCAGGTGCGGGCCATCAGAAGAGACACCTGCCATGGGAGTACCTTAGATCTCTTCTGCAGGCACGAGGGGGTTCCCGCGGGAAGAGCCTCTGGATTTCTCCCCACGGATCCGTGTCAAGGACAGTGCAGGTCAGAGGTGGTGGCGTCCCTGAAGAACCCACACAAGAGCCTTTGGGGTGAAGAATCAGCTTTGCAAGGCTGCCAGTACCAGGCAGGTGCAATGGGAACTCACAGCAGCATTCCTGGGGTAAGCACTCGGCTGCCTCTGGCCTCCCCTCCCTTCACCCACTCTACCACAAAGAATTCTGAACTCAAGATTAGGTCCATGTGGGAGGGGCACCATCGCGGGCTGGCATGGGCGGATAAACTGACCGTGCCCTTCCTGACTGCTGTGGGGCCATTGGCAGATGGGCAGTGGTTGGATCTAGGAGTGGAATTTAAATGGCAATCATCGCACAGACCTGGGTATGTTGGTGGCCTGAAGGACATTTTGCAATCTGAAGGAACCAGAAACATCACAGGAATTACGATCTTCATCCAGGGGCGTGGAAGAACTAGCTCCACAGGATGGATTTCCAGGCCAGAGGGAGACATGAGTTGTGTGGCTTTATGAGGACCAGTGGCCCATCAGTCATCATTTGTTCAACGTAACGATGCTGCAGGAGCCTGAGAAGTGAAATCAGACCCTTCTCATTGCAAGATTCGCTCAGCGATACATTAATGCAAGGATGTGTTTCTGAGTCAGCTCCGGTTTCCAGGAGAGACCAGGTCTGCAGATGGCAGGACCAGAAGGAACTTTCTACAGCGGCAACTAGGCCTCTCATTCGATACAGGAACTGAGGCTCAGAGAGATGAGAAGACTTTTCTAAGCTCACACGTATAGAGACGTCAAGAAAAAGCAGAAGTGTGGGGGTGGCGTTTGGCTACCTACGACGCCGGTATCCCATATGAGAGACGGTTCAAGTACCGGCTGCACCATTTCCCATCCAGCTCCCTGCTAATACCTGGGAAAGCAGTAGGAGATGGCCCAAGTGCTTGGGCCCCTGCACTCACGTGGGAATCCTGGAAGAAGCTCCTGGCTCCTGGCTTCAGACTGGCGCAGCTCCTGCCATTGGGGAGTGAACCAGGGAATGGAAGATCTCTGTCTCTCTCTCTCTTCCTCTGTAACTCTGGCTTTAACATAAACAAGGTAAATCTAAAAAAGACAGAAATGTATGGCATCTGCTCACGCTGACCATGCTTAATTAGGTACCTTTCTGTGCACTTAATGAAATACAAGGGGTCTTCAAAATGCTCCTGGAAAACGCTTATTATGAAAAAGCTATGAATGGCTTTTGAAGTTTTTAGCCAAAATAAATTGATCTTTTAATTCCAGTTTCCATGGAAATTTCGAAGTCCCCTTGCAGCAAGTACCTTCCTTTATAAAAGGACTGAAGCCGGGAACCTGGAACTCAGTCTAGGCCTCTCACATGGGTGCAGGGAATCAAAAACTTGGGCCATCTTCCTCTACTGCCTTCCCAGGGGCATTAGCAGGGAGCTGGATGGGAAGTGGAGCAGCTGGGACTCAAACTAGCACTCCAATATGGGATGCCAGCATTGCAAACAGAAGTTTTACCCACTGTGCCACAATACTGACCTCTCTTCTCCAATTTCTATTCGTTGGAAACAAGTCCACTCAAGGGCACGGTGGAAATTAAGCTCGCCTCCTCCAGGGGGCAGGTCTACTTAGCGTTTGGAATTCTTCCTGAGGAAGACTCGCCCTTTCTTCTGCGTTTCCTTATTCAGTTATTTTCTCACCTCCGTACGGTCTCAATACATCTATTCTGTACTGTGGGTTATCTAACACCACACTTCGAGGACTTCAAAAAGTTTGTGGAAAATGGAATTAGAAGATCAGTTTATTTTGGTGCAAAAAAATTTGATATCATGGCCAGCACTGTGGCATAGTAGGTAAAGCCTCTGCCTGCAGCACCAACATCCCATATGGGTGCCTATTGGCATCCTGGCTGCTCCACTTTTCATCCAGCTCTCTGCTATGGCCTGGAAAAGCAGTGGAAGATGGCCCAAGTGCTTGGGCCCCTGCACCCATGTGTTATACCCTGAAGAAGCTCTTGGCTCCTGGCTTTGAGTCGGTCCAGTTCCAGCTGTTACAGCCATTTGGGGAAGTGAACCAATGGATGGAAAGACCTCTTTCTTACTGTCTCTCCCTCTCTCTGTCTGTTACTCTGCCTCTCAAATAAGTAAATAAATCTTTTTAAAATATTTATTTATTTATTTGAAAGGCAGAGTTACACAGAGCGAGAGAGAGAGAGAGAGAGAAAGAACTCTTCCATCCGATGGTTCACTCCCCAACTGGCCGCTGCGCCCATCCGAAGCCAGCAGCCAGGAGCCAGGAGCTTCTTCTGGGTCTCCCACATGGGTGCAGGGGCCCAAGAACGTGGGCCATCTTCCACTGCTTTCCCAGGCCTTTAGTAGGGAGCTGGATGAAAAGTGGAGCAGCCGGGTCTTGAACCGGCATCCATATGGGATGCTGGTGCTTCAGGCCAGGGCATTAACCCACCGTGCCACAGCACTGGCCCCAATGAATAAATCTTAAAAAATTTTGAAGGCCATGTCTTCAAAAATGCATATTACAAGGGCCGGCACTGTGACGCAGTGGGTTAACGGCCTGGCCTGAAGCGCCAGCAGTATCCCATATGGGTGCAGGTTTGAAACCCGGCTGCTCCACTTCTAATCCAGCTCTCTGCTATGGCCTGGGAAAGCAGTAATAGATGGTCCAAGTCCTTGGGCCCCTGTACCTGTGTGGAAGTCCCAGAAGAAGCTCCTGGTTCCTGGCTTCGGGTTGGCACGGCTCTGGCCGTTGTGCCCAATTGGGGAGTGAACCATCAGATGGAAGACCTCTCTCTCTCTCTCTCTCTCTCTCCTCTCTGCATAACTCTGACATTCAAATTAAATAAATAATTTTTGTAAAAAATGCATATTACAAAAGAAGTATGGATTTTAAAATTGGTTTGCATCAAAATAAACTTAGTTTTTAGCTCCATTTTTCATGAACTTTCCGAAGTGCTTCCTGTTTAATTTGCTGCTCAGACTGTCCCAGTTTTTGTCCTTAGGATCTCATTCAGCTTGACTCCTACGTCTGTGATATGTGCCCCCACCTTTATTTTAGCATTTCTGGAATTTATTTATTAGCATTTCAGGCATTTCAGTATGCTCCAAGGCTTATCTTTTTTGTTTTTAAAATATTTATTTGTTTATTTGAAAGACAGAGTTACAAAGAGAAAAGGAGAGACACAGAAAGAGATCTTCCATCTGGCTGGGCCAGGCCAAAGCCAGAAATCAGAAACTCCATCCGGGTCTCCCACGTGAGTACAGGGGCCCAAGTATTCAGCCATCTTTGGCTACTTCCCCAGGTGCATTAGCAGGGAGCTGGATGAGAAGTGGAGCAACCGGGACTTAAACCAGCACCCATATGCAATGTTGCCATCACAGGTGGTAGTTTAACTCACTGTGCCACAGTGCCAGCCCCACCAAGGTTCAGCTTGTATTCTCCCTGCTCTGGTCCTAGAATCAGCTATTCTGGCAACAGTCCTGTCTCCTGATGAAGAGTGATACATAGACACCAACATCAAGGCCCTGGGTGTGCTCACTGCTCCTGGGGTGTGAACAGCTCTACATCCACTCTGGACAGAGCTGAGAGATGCATGCATGTATACTGTGCTGTTATGGCTCCTCTCTCTGTCTCTCTCCTCTCTCTCTGTCTCTCTCTCTCTCTTTCTCTCCCCCCCCCCCCACCCACACCAGACCTATCTAGGTCTGCCTCTGTAGCTAAGTCTGCAGAGAGAAACACAGATACAGTCAAACCAACCTGGATTCACATTGATGTCACCAACCCTAAGCTAGCACCACGAAATTCAGGCGGTGACTCTCAGAAGCCTGCAGGGAGAGCCTTTATGAGGAAAATAACTTTTTTGCAGTGATGGTAAATTCTCTCTCTCTCTCTCTTTAAAAAATTTATTTATTTGAGAGAGAAAGCAAGAGAGAGCAAGTATGTGTGAAGCTGGACCAGGACAAAACCAGAAGCCCAGAATTCAATCCGGGTCTCTCATGCAGACAGCAGGGACCCACGTACTTGGGCCGTCACCTGCTGCCTTCCGGGGCACACATTAGACGAGAAGTGGACCCAGCACTCAAACGCAGGGAATCCAATATGGGATGTGGGCATCTTACCGGCGTCTTTCCCGCTAAGTGAAACAGCCAACCCCTGGTTTCTTTGTTCAATACTTGGAAATCTGTGCCCCAAGGATGAGCTCTGATGTGGAGAGTGAGAGTCTCACTGTTTCTCCTTGATTCCCCTCTGCTCCCTAACACCACCCCCCATCCCACACACACACACACACACACACAGAGCCGGGTGCCATCACCAGCCTTGCAGCTGTCCCACAGCAGCACCTGTAACGTGAGAAGCCAGCTCACCACTTAGCGACCTCAAGGTGGCAGCAATGGGAGTTAGCTCAGAGCTGTAGCAGGAGGCATCTGCTCCAAACACCAGCATTTTCCAAGACGTTAAGAGAAAGGGCTCCACTCTGGCCTTCCTGGGAATTCTCTCCAACTTGGCAAAAATGCCATCACCCTGGCGTACCTGCCAGGCACACAGAGCCTCCTCCCCAGTGCCCAGGCCAGGGGGGCCACAGAGGGAGGGGTGAGCAGGAAGGCTAGGGCCAGGGGCCCTGCAGAACTTAATGGAATGGAGTGTGCTCAGGGTGGCCACCAAGCACACGAGCAGAATTTCTCTTAGGTCTGTGCCTTGAGCCCTGCTTTTTAGCAAAGGAAAGGACAAGGACTTCAACCTCAGAGGCAGCCAGGGATGGAGAACATGGCTTCCTTCTAGAAGCCAGGGGAGCCAAGGGGGGCTGACAACAGGACAGTCCACTGCTCTCCCTCCTCCTATCTCTGCTCCTATCTCTGCTCACACCTGGGGAGCCCCCAGGAAAAGACAGCATCAGGCCGTGGGTGTAGGAGCACACAGAGGTGTGAATAGTTGAAATCCACGAGCCCTTTAGTGCAGGTTGGAGGAGACAGCTCCCTGCCTGCATCCCTGTACTCCCTGGGATCCTGTGGACAGAGCTTGCCCTCCTCCCACCTAGAGACTGGCCCTAAAGCCCTGCTCACTCTCTGCTGAGCTCTCTGCCACAGAGGTCTCCGATCCTGCCAGAAAAGAGAGCAGTGGCCATCCCTCCCGGCACTGCGTGCTGCCTACGGTTATTTCCTGCAGAAGGCACTGCCCAAGCCAGCCTGCAGGTGGATGGGAGCAGCAGGTACCTTGAGGGTCCCACCTGGAATCACAAACGAAGAGCTGAAAGTTACTTCTATGGAACAAAGTGGAGACGACTAGTGGGTGATAGCAATACCAACAAGTGGAGTACAGAGACAAGCTTTCAATCTCTGTCCTGTTGGAACTGATGCTCTAATGGGGGAAGCCAGACAAGAAACAGCTGGATGAGGAAATGTTAGACGATGGTCAGAGCTGCTGGTGATGATAAGGAAAGGAGCCTGGAAGTGCAATCAAGGAGTTGTACTTTGTGATGAAATCTTAAAACTTACTTCTTCCTGATTAGAAGAAAGTTTGGATATAATGGGAAGAAGGCATTGGGATTGGAAAATAAAGTTAAGTCTTTCAAGGGGTTTTGTCATAGAGAATAGCAAAGAACAGCATTAGCAAGAGGGAAAAGTGGGATTTAGAGACTCTTTTAGGGAGCAGGCACTTAGCCCAGTGGCTAAGACGCTGATGTCCCACACTGCAGTGCCTGGGTTTGACTCCTGGTTCCAACTCCTGCCAATGCAGACTGGGAAGTAGCAGGGCTGGCTCAAGTCATTGGGTTCTTGTCACTCACACGGGCAACCCGGAATGAAATCCCATTCCCGACTTCAGCCTCAGCCTGACCCCAGTCCTGCACGCCCCTCCCCTATCAAATACAAAAAAAAAAAAGTTTTTTTAACCTCACAGTGAGATACCTCCTCACCCATGAAGATAGCTGCTATCAACAAAATAGAAAATAGCAGATGATGGTAAAGTAGGGAAACCGTGTCCTTGTGCACTACTGGTGGGAATGTTCAGTGGGGCAGCCCTATGGAAAACATGTGGCAGTATCTCAAAGAATCAAAAATAGGAGTATTGTACAACCCAGAAACTGCACTTCTGAGCATACAAAGGAATCAAAAAAATCATGGAAAATGTGTATTGTGAAAAAACTATGCATGTCTTGCAAAACTTTTGCACCCAAATCAACTTATCTTTTAATTCTATTTTCTCACTAACTTCTTGAAGTACTCTCATATATTCCAAAGAATTGAAAATAGGGTTTCAAGGAGATATTTGTATGTTCATGTTCATAGCAGTGCGATGTACAGCAGCTAAAGGTCAAAGTCACAGAGCCAGAGTAGAGGGTGGTGGTCAGGACTAGGGAGGAGGGGATATTGGGGAGTTATTGTTCAATGGGTTCAGAGTTTCAGGTTTGAAAAAGTCCTGGAGATGAGATGTACAACAATGGGAATATGCAGAACACTACTGAACTTACAGATGGTTGCAATGGTAAGTTTTATGGGTGTTTAACCACAATTTACATTTGTTGAGATGAGAGAAATAACAGTGTCTTGATGCTGAGAGCAATAACGCAGTTGAGAGAGAAAAACTGATGCCCCAGGGGAGAGCGTGGAGGCTGCTGGCATCGGGGCTTTGAGTAGGTGCAAGGAAGAGGGATTTAGTGGGCAGGCGTCTGGGCGGTGATCGTTTATCAACAGGAAGGAAGTCAAAACAGAAAGGTCTGAATGCCACGGTGGGTGGATGCAGAAGTGGGAGTTTGCAGAAGGTCTCTTCTGGTGGCTTCTAATTTCCCAGTGATCCAGGAAGCTGAGCAGGATGAGGGAGGTGGGCGTGTTGATGAGCCAAAGGGTGGGAGGGCTGGGCAAGGCAATGGGGCTGCTGGGCCAGGGCTCCATGGAGAAATAGCTGGGAATACACAAAAGGAGCCTGGAGTCGCTCGTAGCCCCCGACAGTAATAAAATACTCAGGAACAACTAGCAATGGAGGCAGGCCACAGGTCCCGGCGCCACCTGAAAGAGCTTCCACAGGCCAGATCCAGACCAACGTAAGCAACAAATGAATCGTGTAGTAATGGATCATAACTCAAAGAATATGCTAGAAACCCAAGAGTCTATACTAATAGAAAAGGTTAACTAATAAATGGAAAAGACTAGAAAAATCTCCCATGCACAAAATTCTAACTTCTATAATCTCCACCCTGAAGCAGGCGAGGCTCAACTCCCCATTCCTTAGGTGTGGGCCGTGTGCACGGTGGCCCCTCCCAGGGAGCATGTTATAGAAACGGGGAGAGAAGCAAGTGTACAGTGAGAAAGCTCAACAAATCCGTGGTCAACATCGACATCAACAACGAAGTTGACTGTGTGAGCTCTCGATGGGGCATGGTGAAAATAGCACGGTACCTCTAGAGCTTCCTCCCCAAGCCCATAACCCCAGGCTCATACTAAGAAAACAGTAGACACACCCTCGCTGCAGAAATTCTACAAAGTCACTGACCAGTGCTCCTCAAAACTGCCCACGTCATCAAGAACAAGGACAGGCCAGGCAACTTCCCCAGCCAGGGGAGCTGAAGGAAACCAGACGACTAAACCCAGTAGGGCAGGCAAAAGCTAATGAAACTGGAACAAAGCTTGGATTGTATTAAATAATCATATAATGTTATCCGTTTACTAGTTGCAACAAATGTACAATAGTAAGGTGTTAACAACAGGAAGGTGAGGCTTTATAAGAATTCTCTGTTTTGTCTTTGCAAGTTTTCAGCAAATCCAAAACTATTCTAATGTAGATTTTTTTTTAAATATTAAAAACAGGATCCGCTAGAATAAGCTGGGTACATGGAGAGGAGAAGTGAGACCTTGTCTTGACAGTGTAAGACCGGAAGACTTGCTTCCCAGGAGGCCTTGCTCTGACATACAGGAGCTAATCTTTGACCTTCTAAGGCAGCAACCCTGGACAGATGTTAGCACAGCTGGCACCTTCAGCTGAAAGGTAAAACCTCGGTCACACTCCTCACCCAGAGCATGGTTGTCAATGCTGCTGGAGCTGCTGCACTTTGTCCTGTTAAAGCACTGGTAGGCACAGCAGAGGGCACAGTGTCCATCCTTGCCAGCTGGGGTCTCCACCAAGGGGCTGGCACCCTGGGATCAGCTCATCTTTCTTTTCCATGTAGAAGTCCAAAGTAAGGGGCAGAGGGATTTCTCACTCCAATTGTCTTTTTTTTTTTAAAAGATTTTATTTATTTATTTGGGAGGTAGAGTTATAGACGGTGAAAGGGAGAGACAGAGAAAGAGGTCTTCCATCCTCTGGTTCACTTCCCAGATGGCTGCAACGGCCGGAGCTGCGCTGATCCAAAGCAAGGAGCCAGGTACCTCTTTTCAGTCTCCCACGCGGGTGCAGGCGCCCAAGGACTTGGGCCATCCTCTACTGCTTTCCCAGGCCATAGCAGAGGGCTGGATTGGAAGAGAAGCAGCTGGGACTAGAACCGGCACCCATATGGGATGCCGATGCCTCAGGTGGAGGATTAACCTACCGCGCCATGGAACCAGCCCCTCCAATTGTCTTTCAAGAGAGAACCTTCTCTAACAATTTGCTGGGAATCACTGGAAGGGATTTGCAAACTGAATGTGTGCTTAGGAGGAGACTACACGGGAAACAGTCAGCGGATGTCAAATCCGATTTTTTTCTTCTTTCTTCTGGAAATAAGTGAGTTCAGCAGTAATGGAATTACTATTTATAGTGTTTGACCAACTGGCAGGGAAAGGCTGGTATCTGAGGGTGGAGAATGTGCCTGGGGAAGTATGAGGATCTACAGAGGCAGCCTGCACATCAGCAGAGGGTTAAGAATAGAGCGGAAATCACAGTGAGACTACCAGGTGGCCAGGGTGGGCCTGCGAGGTGACATTTCGGACAGGATCCGAACGGCAAGCCGTAGCCTGTGGTGACTAGAGGCACAGCTTTCCAGCCTGACACAGTGGCTCCTGTCAACATCCTGAAGGCACCGAGAAACCAGGGCGACTGGAACTGTGGGCAAGAGGCAGAAAGCGCAAGCTGAGGCCAGCCGGGTGGTCAGGGTCCATGGTGAGCGCATCTGAAGTCAGTGCCGGGGCTTGAACTGAGTCACCCTGAGAACTCCTCTGTTCAAGTCCTAAACTCCAAGGTCTTGGTGGATGACATCAAGGTAAAGCGAGGGGACGCTAGAGCAGGGTAGCTCCTAACTCAGTGACAGGTGTCCTTTCAGCAGGGAAAGTTGACACGGCCAGAGAGAGGGCCACGTGACGACAGAGGCAGAGACCAGTAGGAGACAGCCATGGGAAGCGGGGTTGTCGGCACACACCCGAAGCTAGGAAGGGGCAGGGAGGGGTCGGAGCCTCGGGAGAGAGCCCTGCTGATGCCTTGATGTCCAGTGTTTTAAGCCCATCGGTTTGGAAGACTTTTTAAGAGACACCCAGGTATACAAATACAGTCAGGATAATGAGTCTGAATTCTACTGTGTGAGTTATAGAAATAGTTGGAGGAGTTTAAGCAGAGAAATACACACCTAGTTTTTGTTTTATAAAGTAATACTTTGGGGCGGCATTGTGTGTAGCGCGGGAAGCTGCCACCTGCGATGCCGGCATCCCTTACAGGTGCTGGTGAGTCCCGGCTGATCCTCTTCCTGTCCAGCTCTCTGCTAAGGCACCTGGAAAAGCAGCCTTGCTCCTGGCTTCGGCCTGGCCCAGCCCTGGCCACTGTGGCCATTTGGGCAGTGAACCAGCACATGGAAGATCTCTGTTTCATTCCCTCTCTCCTTCTCTCTGTAACTCTGACTTTCAAAATAAACAAATAAAAAAAAAATTCTTTTAAAAAAGTAATACTGGCCGAGCGGCTAAGGTGTCACCACCTACTCTAGAGCTCTAGCAGTAAAGCTTCCGGATGGGACAGGAAATTGCTGTGCAGAACTTCCGGGAGAGGACAGGAAGAGAAGGCGAGCACCCACGTTTCCTTGTCTGGGGAGCGGCCATGGAGATCAGGTATGGTTTCGGTCCTCAACTCCACACTGCCCATTGCACAGCAGGGGAGTAGCGAGAACACGGGACCTAGACAGTAACTAATTCCAGTCCTCTGTGGGAGAGGCCATGCATGCCAGCCTTCTGAGCTTCACCTTCCGCAACCATTAGGTGGGTTAGAGTTGCCCGACGTCCAGCTCCTATGCTGTGAATACACCTGGCATCAGACTGCTTTGGAAAACATGAAAGAACTGGAGACCATACCAGAGTCTGCCATGTTCTGAATGCTAATCACAAGCAGTGCAGCATCCTAAATGCTCTTGGAGTTCTGCTTCTGGTAATATAGAAAGCACAGTCATTTGGCTCAACTGAAACATCAAAAAATAATGGATAAAATGTTAGAAAAATGGAAGTATAGAAGAGCTGATAATATATGAAAACGAATTATGCCAAATATTAGTGAAATCTGAGCCCTTGGGTGTTGCTATGGAGCCCAGGGCTCACCCACAGGGCTGTAACCTCAGGTAAGGGTGAGCCAGCTAACCAGAGCCCAGAGAAGATGGGACCACAAGCCAGACTTCACCAGGATTTGCAGCCCAATATCATGGAACTTAGGTTATCAAGAAAATTTCAGGCTGTGAATTTAGTTCAAAAATTACCCCACCTGGCAATACCCAGTTGCCTGGGAAAGCAATAATTTCTGTAGAAAGTCCTCAAAGATGTCCTACAAATAATACAAAACACCCAAGTACTCAGGGAAGCAAGGATCGAAAGAAAGAATGAGAAATAAAAACCCATGGTAATAAAATCTCACAAGTACTTAAGATATTTCAGTTAAGATTTCAATTATTAAAATAACGAGAGTGCTATATATAAAAATATAAGGCACAAGTTTGAAAGTGTCTCTAGGGAGCAGAAAGTTGTGTAAAAACAAACCCCAACAATTTTGAACAAAATTAAAGTTCAACTTTTTTTTTTTTGACAGGCAGAGTGGACAGTGAGAGAGACAGAGAGAAAGGTCTTCCTTTTGCCGTTGGTTCACCCTCCAATGGCCACTGTGGCCAGCGCACCATGCTGATCCGAAGGCAGGAGCCAGGTGCTTATCCTGGTCTCCCATGCAGGTGCAGGGCCCAAGGACTTTGGGCCATCCTCCTCTGCACTCCCGGGCCACAGCAGAGAGCCGGACTGGAAGAGGGGCAACCGGGACAGAATCCGGCACCCTAACCACGACTAGAACCCGGTGTGCTGGCGCCGCAAGGTGGAGGATTAGCCTATTGAGCCGCGGCGCTGGCTAAAGTTCAACTTTTATAAATGAAAAGCACAATAACAAAAACTAGAAGTTAGACAAATAGTAAAGTCAATATAACCAAAGAAAGAATTAGTGAACTGGAAGTTGTGCCAGGGGAAATTATTCACAAAGCAGCACAGACACAAAGCAAAATTGTGGAAGAGAGATTAAAACACATGGAGAATATGAAAAGCTTTAACATGAAAGTTTCAGAAGGAAAGACTGTAGAGACTGGACATGGGATACATTTGCAAAATAATGCCTGAGTATTTTACAGTGCTGATGAAAGATTCTAATCTCTAGATTGAAGAGGCCCAACAAACCCAAATGGGATGAATAAAAAAGAAATCCATGTGTAGACAGAGTGAAATGCAGAACACCAAGACCAAGATCTCAAAATTAGCTGAAAACGTGTAAGTTACCTTCTAAAGAATGGCAAATAAGCAACATGGGTAGCTGTCTTCTGGACCAGAAGACAAATGTAATACCTCCACTGTGCTGCACCAAAATAATTAATAATTGACAACCTAGAATTCTACCTGGGTTGGAGGGGGCAGGTGCAGTGATGTGGCATAGTGGGTAAAGCTGCAGCCTGCAGCGCCAGCATCCCTTGGTGCCCATTTGAGTCCCAGCTGCTCTACTTCCGATCCAGCTCCCTGCTAACGTGCCTGGGAAAGCAGTGGGAGATGGACCAAGTCCTTGGGTTTCTGCATCCACATGGGAGACCCAGAAGAAGCTTTGGGTTCCTGGCTTCGGACTGGCCCAGCTCCGGCCATTGCAGCTATTTGGGGAGTGAACCAGACCGGCAGACATCTCCCGACTAATAGCATCTTGTGCTGCATGTGTGACCTCCCAGCTTTAAATCACACCTTCAGGGTGGGTGCAATCTTTTACCCAGAGCTAGCAGAGGAGGGGCTGAGCCACTAAGGAGATGGGCTACCCCCAAGAGACCCCCACAATCTTCACAAGCCCTAAGCCAGTCAATATACAGTATGTAAAACCCCCTGTCTGATGGGCACCCCCATAGAATGTTTTAAAAACCCTGGGCACTTCCACAAAGCCAGTGTCCCCTTCGGGCGCTCCACCTGGTCTCCTCCTGGACCAGACACTCTTTTGTCAAATAAAAGTTTCTGCCTCTTTGAAAATTGTTTCCCAGCTTTTTATTTCTACACTGAGCTGAGGAAAAGAACCCATGAAACTCACTGGGGCAACTGCCCTCCTCTCCAAGACCCATAACACTTAACACCAATAGCAGACACTGCAAACTGAGAGGGAAATGTTGTCTGATAATGAAGAGGCACATCTGGGGCAATTGGAGTAGGATTCAAAGCAGAAAATACGATGCTGACTGTATTTGACCTATGAACTCTGAGCCTATGACCTATGAACTCTGGAGGGCTGACCTCTGACTGCCAGTTGAATGCTTTCTTTTCTGCCTACAATTCACTTCTCTTAGTCTGCAGACCCCGAGAAGCAGTTACATGCCACAGCCTCTGTATACTGGCTTGGGTCTTGAAGGCAATGGCCTACGTCCATCCCCGGGGCCAGAGAGAGTCCCTCCCTGTGCCCTGAGCTGGGTGACAAAGCAGCTCAGGACAGCTGTGTGTGCGGCCTTCTCCCCCAAGCTCCTTCCCCTTCAAGTGTAAGGCTGGAAACGGCTATACTTGACCTTGCAAGGACTGTGTTTATAATCATGGCCAATGGACTTTGGTGCAGGGCTTGGCAGAGTTGTTGTTGTTTTTCAAAGGTTTATTTATTTTGAAAGAGTAACAGAGAAAGAGAGGGAGAGACAGAGAGAGGCAGCGAGAGCTCTTCCATCTGCTGATTCACTCCCCAGATGGCTGCAATGGCCAGGGCTCGGCCAGGCCAGAGCCAGGAGCCAGGAGCTTCTTCCAGGTCTCCTACTTGGGTGGCAGGGACCATCTTCCACTGCTGTCCCTAGGCCATTAGCAGGGAGCTATACTGGAAATGGAGCAGCCAGGACACAAACCAGTGCCCTTGTGGGATACCAGCGTCACAGGTTTACCTACTATGCCACAACGCTGGCCCCGACAGTGTTTTCTTATAGTACAATACAGAATCTTTGAGGTCAGTGATTTTTTTTTAAGAATGTTTATTTGAAAGGCAGAATGACAAAGAGAGCAGCAGGAGACAGAGAAGATCTTGGATCTGCTGTTTCATGCCCTAGTTGCCCACAACAGCTGAGGCTGGACCAGGACAAAACCAGGAGCCAGGAACGCAGTCGAGGCAGGAACCCAAATAGTTGGGTCATCATCTGTGCCTTCCTGGGCACATGCGTAGGAAGCATGATAGGGAGCAGAGGCACCAGGGCTCCCATGGGCACTCTGATATGGGACACAGGTGTCTGAGAGGCAGCTTAATGGGGTGCACCACAATGCCCGCCCACCCACCGCCCATGTGATATCTTATCTCGTTGGATCAGGATTTTTTTTTTTTTAAACAACTTCTGCCTCTCCGGCTATGTCCCAAAGAATTAAAATTGTCACATTAGTGGCCACTGGGTAAATGGAGTGAAATGGTACAATTTCCTTACTGGCATCTCCACCATCACAGTCCTTTCATTAATGGTAAAATGGGGTGCCAGGGTCTAGGAAGCTGTCAAAATGGGAGATTTAATAAGGTGCCCACTTTATTTTGCCAACTAAGGATACTTCTTAAAGTTGCCACACCATATCGGCCTACAGCATTTAGCTAAACCAAGAAAAAAGTTTAGATGATCTTTTTTAAGTTTATTTGAGAGGCAGACAGAAAGAGAAAAAGAGAAGGGAGAGAGAAAGAAAGAAAGAGAGAGATCTCCCATCTACTGGTTCTCTTCCCAATTGCATGCAATGGCTGGAGCTGGGTTAGGCCAAAGCCAGGAGCTGGGAATACAATTCAGGTCTCCCATGTAGGTGGCAGGAAGCTGATTACTTGAACCATCCTAGCTGCCTCCCAGAGTCTGCATTAGCAGGAAATTGGAGTCAGGAGGCAGAGTGAGGAATCGAACCCAAGCACTCCAACAGGGACAGAAGCATCGAGCTAAGAGCCTGTCCCAACAAGGAACCTCTTATCACAAAAATAACAGGAAACAGGTGCTTCCCAACAAAGGGCACTCCTTTAAGGGGAATCGTTTTAGCTTTCTGAAGACTTTCAAATTATTCTTATTTTTCTCTCGTCCTCATGGATGGGTGGGGAGTTGGTGCAGACCGGCCCTGGTATGGAGCTGTTCTTCTACAACACTAAGCCCACGGCTTGGGCAGCTGCCTGGGAGCTGATGGCCTGAAATCATTTCCATTCATTTTCCTAAATATATAGGAAGTGCACTCAGAAAAGAGCTGTGGGCTGTTCTCCCCAGAAAAGACACTGTAAGGCAGTGGGCATAGCCCTGCTTGCTTTGTGCGGAGCCTGTATGGGCAACCGACCAACCCAAACGCTTCTGTCGCCATCTGAGGAGCCTGTGAGGGTTAGGAGAGCTGAAAACTGCCCCTTGTGGGCGACAGGAAAATTGCAAACTTGGGTTCCTTCCATGGTGTGAATTTCCATCCTTCCTGGCCCAGAAACCCTGTGTCTGTTGGTAATTTTCATTCTTGGGTCACAGCCTCTAGGGGAGTAGGAAAAAGGCCCAACAGGAGAGAAACGTGTTCTGTTAGGTTTTTCCAGTCCTGGATTTGCTCCCTGGTTCTGTGAACCCAAGGGCTGCCCTGCTGCAGCCCTGCAGAAGTCATTCCCAGAATCTAGCATCTGCACAGGTACCACAGCAGGTGGCACCTGTCAGAGACCCCCATGCAAAACCTGGCATGCCCATAAGATAAAGGAGGCCCACTCTGTTAGCAAAACAACCAGGGATGGAATACTTGACCTTGTGAGATGGCTGAGCAAAAGCTGCTTTTACTAAAACCAATGACCTCAAGGAACTTTCCCCACCTGCTGTTTTTATTTTCCAGTATTTGGAAGAGCTACAGAGAACCAAAGCGATAAAGGCTGAAGCCATCACCAACTCTTCCAGAAGCTCTTTCTGCTGACTTGAAATGATTTCCATACATTTCCCTAAATATATGGGCGCTAACCGCCAATTTGCCTTTTGGTTTCAGGATTCAGGTCTCAAGATGGAAACCCAAGTTTTTCTTGTAAGACAAAGAAACAAAGGAAAACTTTTGAAGTTCATTTTCTAATGCCCAAAAGGCTTGTGGGGAACAAGTTGAATATCCTTTCTTCTCCGGTAGTCTCTCCAGGGGCAGCGTGGAGAAGGAGCTCTCCCTAGGGTCTGGGTTGGTTTGTGTGGTTGTGGTTGTATCGGGAGATTTATTCTCCACTCCCACCCTCTCTAAATCATTAGTAGTTCTTTTTTTTTTTTTTGGACAGGTAGTGTTAGAGTGAGAGAGAGAGACAGAGAGAAAGGTCTTCCATTGGTTCACCCCCCAGATGGCCGCTAAGGCTGGCGTTGTGCCGATCCGAAGCCAGGAGCCAGGTGCTTCCTCCTGGTCTCCCATGCAGGTGCAGGACCCAAGCACTTGGGCCATCCTCTACTGCCTCCCGGGCCACAACAGAGCACTGGACTGGAAGAAGAGCAGCCGGGACTAGAACCAGTGCTGATATGGGATGGCGGTGCCGCAGGTGAGCCACCGCGCCAGCCCAATTAGTAGTTCTTAAAAGGGTCACCGGGCTTAACTTTTGCCCGATTTGCCTCCTTGTAGCCAAACTTGACATCGGCACCCTTTATGAGTGGGAAGCTCTGCAGGAGCGCCCGGCTCTGCATTCTGAGCGCCTGGAATGGGGCTGTCTTTGGGAACAGTCGTCCGTGTCCTTTGGCCCTGGCCTGCTCGAGTTGTTAGTGTCAATGTCTGCGGAACGTACCCTGCTTCTGCTGAAATCAAGGGCGGGTGAGTCCTGGAGAGTGGCTGAAGCCCATCCAGTTTGAAACAGTCACTGTCTGAAACACGAATCCAGAGGCAAGGTTTAATAATGTATGTTTATGGGGCTGGTGCTGTGGCATAGCAGGTAAAGCTGCTGCCTGCAGTGCCAGCATCCCATATGGTCACCGATTTGAGTCCCAGCTGCTCCACTTCCAGTCCAGCTCTCTCCTGTGGCCTGGGAAAGCAGTAGAAGATGGCCCAAGTGCTTGGGCCCTGCACCCGCAAGGGAGACCAGGAGAAGCACCTGGCTCCTGCCTGCAGATCAGCGTGGTGCGCTGGCCGCAGCGGCCATTGGAGGGTGAACCAACAGTAAAGGAAGACCTTTCTGTCTCTCTCTCTCACTGTCCACTCTGCCTGTCAAAAAGAAAGAAAAAGAAAAAGAAAAAAGAAAAAGGAGAGGCCAGAGCAGGTTGTCCTGTGATGCTGCTGACATGCCCGGTGAGGACTTGCTTGCTGCCAGGGCCTAGCAGCTCCCTCCCAGGGTGCCCTCAGCAGGAAGACTTGTCTTATTGATCCTAAGATATGCATTTTTTCACATGTTAACATCTCTGAAATAAGGCTGTACCTACAGTACTTTAAGAATGTCTGAATTCCATGGGGAGAGTCCATTTTATTACTAGTGTATAGCAGTGATTTTATATAGAATGAAAGGCATTTTAGAATCAATGAATTATGAGGCCAGTTCTGTGACACAGCAGATTAAAGTCACAGTCTGCAGCACCACCATCCCATTTGGGCGCTGGTTCAAGTCCCGGCTGCTCTACTTTCGATCCAGCTCTCTGCTATAGCCTGGGAAAGCAACAGAGGATGGCCCAAGTGCTTGGACCCCTGCACCCGTGTGGGAGACCCAGAAGATGTTCCTGGCTCCTGGATTCGGATAGGCACAGCTCTGGCCTTTGTGGCCATCTGGGGAGTGAACCAGCAGACGGAAGACCTCTCTCTCTCTCTGTCTCTACCTCTTTCTGTAACTCTGTTTTGCAAATAAATAAAACAAATCTTTTTTAAAAAATCAATGAATTATGATCAGTGACCATGAACTAAAAAAAAAATCATTCTATTTCTAGATTTATGTCTACACTGCACGGTGCCAACAAATACCCAAGATACTCGCTTTCCCCAAAAAAGGATTCCCAAAACATTGAAGAACCACCAAAATTTAGTCAACAAGATTTGTGCTGTGTGCAAGCTGGTGTGAGTTTCATTTTTGACCTCCCAGTATCCAGCTTCTACGTCTGCTTTGTCGGCTCATCTTTACAGACTTGGGAAACACGCATCTTTCTGGTCTAGGATGTGGTTAGTTACCTGTCTACTTTGTCATTAGCGAAGAGGTCAGCCATACATCCGCTACCCTCAAGATCAAAATCAGCAAGAAACAGCCCACGGCCCGGGAAGGCATTGGCTGTCCTCCTGCTCTTTCAAGAATGAGCCTCCTGTCTCGGAAGGTGAATCCCTTTACTGGGAGCTGTGATCCAGGTGGAGACAACTCCTCACCTGGCTTTACTTGTTAATGAGCTCTGTAGAGTAAAGGGAGTGCCATCGGTAAGTATCCCGGGAATGTCTACCAGTTGGATCCATTGAACTTCCCCCAAATTTCTCAAGATGTTAGAAAAAATCCCTAGAAAAAAAGCCATTTTTAAACTGTCTTTTCTAGATGTTTTTAAAAATTTCTTTGAAAGGCAGAGTTGCAGAGAGAGAGAGAGAAAGAAAGATCTTCCATCTGCTGGTTGATTCCCCAAGTGGCCACAACAGCCAGGACTGTGCGGGGCCAAAGCCAGGACCCAGGAGCTTCTTCCAGGTCTCCTTGGTGAGTGCAGGGGCCCAAGCACTTGGGGCATCTTCTGCTGCTTTCCCAGGCCATAGCAGAGAGCTGGATCGGAAGAGGAGCAGCTGGGACTAGAACTGGTGCCCATATGGGATGCCGGCACTGCAGATGGCGACTTAGCCTACTACGCCACAGAGGCAGCCCTGGAGAAGGAGTCCGCTTAACCAAGGGGGATTCCCCATAAGTCTCCTTGGACTAATTTTAAAGAATTGGGGGGTGGAGGAGGGGAAGGACTTGATAAAATATTTTTTTCAATAATAGACCCTGACACCTGAGAAAAGAGGGCAAATGTCCCCAAATCTCCCTTTCTAAAACTAAGACGTGAACAAAACCAGAAAAATAGCAAAGGCAAATACTGAAAATAAAGGAAGGGTCTCAACCTGGGAACAGAGTGTTAATGACACAGAGGGAATATTTTTAGGGAGGAGCAATTACGGACGGTAGATGATGTAGAAAGAATCCTGAAAAACAAATAGAAAATGAGAGTATTCAAGTGTATACCAGGGTGCCTCAAATAGAAATTCATGGAAAAATGGAATTCAAAGATAAGTTTATTCTGGTGGAAGGAATTTTGAAATCCATGCAGTTTCCATGAACTTTTTGAAGTCCTCTCGTGGTAAGATGCAGAATGAAGAGGCTCTCAATGTCTTTTTTTTTTTTTTTTTTTTTTTTTGACAGGCAGAGTGGATAGTGAGAGAGAGAGACAGAGAGAAAGGTCTTCCTTTGCCGTTGGTTCACCCTCCAATGGCCGCTGCGGCCGGCTCATTGAGCTGATCCGAAGCCAGGAGCCAGGTGCTTCTCCTGGTCTCCCATGAGGGTGCAGGGCCCAAGCACTTGGGCCATCCTCCACTGCACTCCCAGGCCACAGCAGAGAGCTGGCCTGGAAGAGGAGCAACCAGGACAGAATCCGGCGCCCCAACCGGGATTAGAACCTGGTGTGCCGGCGCCGCAAGGCGGAGGATTAGCCTGTTAAGCCACGGCGCCGGCCAAGGCTCTCAATGTCTTAAGAAAATTTAAGAATGAATGATAAATTCATTCATAATACAATTAAAGGCAAAGGAAAAAACATCTATAAGCATTTAAACAGAACAAATAGGTCATTCACAGTAGGAAAAATAAACAGATGAGCTCTCTCCAGTGCAGTTAGCCAGAGAAGATAGCATCAGTATACTGGTTGATTTTTTAGTTAATTATAGTTGTCACATTTCTACCCACCACAGGGCCTTTGCACATATAGTTTTGTTTGCTTGGAATGCTTTGTTCCTCCTATGATTTACTCCTCTCAATCGCCATCAGGTAGCTCAGGGAAGCTGGCCCTGATCACTCATTAGGATTTCCTCACTTGGAGTGCGTCAGCTGTGACAGAGAGCCCTGCACGGCGCCACACGCCACGTGTACTGCACACAGCGAGGGAGCCCACGGGAACCTGAGGCTTCCGTAGCCTGCTGCACCCTGTGTTCTCCCGGCACCCGCGACCCTGCGCCCGGCCACCTTGTTGGCTTGCAGAGGCGAGAAATCTCAGACCCTTCACTGCTATTCAGAAAGACTTAACAAGTGGAAGGTCTCAAAGGAAGAAAGGAAGATTTGAAAAAATTCTACTTATGGGGCCGGCACAGTGGTGTAGGAGGTTAAGCCTCTGCTGCAGCACCAGCATCCCATATGGGCGCTGGTTCGTGTCCTGACTGCTCCTCCACTTCTGATCCGGTTCTCTGCTGGTGACCTGGGAAAGATGGCCCAAGTGCTTGGATGCCTGCCACCCACATGGGAGACTCAGATGAAGCTCCTAGCTCTTGGTTTTGGCCTGGTGCAGCACTGGCCATTGCTGTCATCTGGGGAGTGAACCAGCAGATGGAAGACGTGTGTGTGTGTGTGTGTGTAACTCTGACTTTCAAAATAAATAAATAAATTTTCTTTTAACAAAGAAAATTTTAGGTGTATTTCAACACAATATTCTAGAGATATCAGAGACCTAAATAAACATTTAAAAAAAAAAAAAACTTTGCAATGTATTGAAGACAATAGAAGTGCACCTTTTTCTGCTGTCTGGATGGAGTGGGCTTCCTAAGTGGGACAGAAGACTCGGAAGGAGAACTTGAAAGGCCACAGACGTGACTACGTGAATCTCCACACCTTCCTGTGGTGCAAAGAAAGACAGTGAGTGAAGACAGAGGTCAGCTAAGGAAGCCAGCCGCTCCCTGGGGACCAGCAAAAGGTTAGCTCCAAGTCAAATGGTTAAAATTAAAGTGGAAACTTCTTCTCCTCAATTAAAAAAAAAAAATGGCCAAAGGACTGAGACCATGGAAAGAAAGGAAGAGACTAGGAAGGAAGTGAGGAGAAGAAGGGGAAAAACGATCAATTATCATAAAGAAAGATTCTGGACTTTCCTGCCAGTGCCCTCAGAAAAGTGTGGATGATCAGAGGGAGAAACATGAGAAGCCCTGACCAGACCCTGCGCTGGGGGCGGGGAGTGCCGAAATGGGCAGAGAGACCCACTGGCTAGCCTTTCTGAAGGACAATTTGAAAACCTCTTAAAAATTGAACACACGCACACACTTCCCCATTCAGCTCTATTGCTCCTAGGGCTTATGGTAAAAAAAAAAAAAAATCTGAAAAAAGCACAAAGATATAGGGCCAAGGACATTCTTTGCAGTATTACCATGATATTGAAATATCCCTCCAAACAGCCCTGGTTTAATATATTATTTTATATATTACATTATTTTGTAATTTTAATCTAAAATTTAATTTTAATTTATATATTAGATTACTTTGTAATTTCAAGAGTGCGTGTATGCATTTGGACGTATGTATACCCATGTGGAGACTGTGAAACAGCATGAACAGTGTGTCTCATCATGTATTTTTATTTTTCCCCACATATTTTTCTTTCTTCCTCATACCATTTGACATCGGTTAGAACTTTTAAAATCAGAGGTAGAAAAAGAACACGAATGAGAAGTAAACAGCAAGTGGACAGTTCTTATCCCCCAGGGGTATCTGTGGAAAATCTTTGCTCCCGTAGATGCCTCTTGTTTTCCTGGGTAATGGTTTCCGCTCCTGGGCTGCCGTATTTCCCTGGCCACGGCTCTAACAGCCCGAATCAAAACAACAGAAAGGCAAAGAGAGATGTCATCCCCTAAAATAGCACAGAAGGTTGTTTTGAGCTGAGTGGTAGTCTGTGAACATGGTGGACATGGGCTCCTCCTGGGCCACTGACTGTCTTTTTTTTTTTTTTTTTTAGATTTATTTATTATTTATGTGACAGACAGAGTTACAGACAGAGAGAAGGCAAGAGAGAAAAAGAGAGTGAGATCTTCCAACCGCTGGTTCACTCTCCAAATGGCTACAATGGCCAGAGCTGGAGGATCTGAAGCCAGGAGCCAGGAGCTTCTTCTGGGTCTCCCATGTGGGTGCAGGGGCCCAAGCATGTGGGCCATCTTCTATTGCTTTCCCAGGCGCATTAGCAGGGAGCTGGATCAGAAGCAGAGCAGCCGGGACTTGAACCAGGACCCATATAGGAGGCCGGTGCTGCAGGTGGCAGCTTCACTTGCTACGCCACAGCACCAGCCCCTGCCCTCACCCTCCTTAACACCAGCTACCTCGATGCCCTGGGTGACTTCCGCTCTCCTAAAGGTTTCCTCCATCTCCAAAGACCTCGAAAGGCCTCAAAGGCAGTCCCGAGACATCCCATCCACAGCCATGATTTGATACAACCAAATACACAATTCCCTGGAGAACCCTAAAAATCCTGGAGGTGCACATGACACCTCTGAATCACCCCGCTGTGGATGGCAGGGAACACAGGCAGCCTTGGGGCAGGTCAGACTGGAGAGCCAGGTCTTGGAGCAAAGAGTTCCGGTAAACATCACAGCAGCTGTCCCCAGAGCGCCCAATCATCGTGTCTCTATGTTTCCAAGTTGTAACCTTTAAGGGGTTGTCAGCTGCCGCCTTGGTGGCCTAAGTCTGCTGCTTATCAAACCCAGGCTTGGCTAGAAACAGTGCAACGTCTCAGCTTCGGATCTGGGGCTGATTTCCCGTCAGCCTTGCAGGTCTAAAGCAAGCTCCTGAAGAATGGTGCTTCCTTAAGACAAAGGTCAAGGAACGGTGTGCTTTGGGGTGGGCACTGTGGCATAGCAGATAAAACTGCCCCCTGCAGCGCCGGCATCCCATATGGGTGCCAGTTTGAGACCCGGCTGCTCTACTTCTGACCCAGCTTCTTGCTAATGACTGGGAAGGCAGTGGAGGATGGCCCAAGTGCTTGGGCCCCTGCACCTGCGTGAGGAACCTGGAAGAAGCTCCTGGCTCCTGGTTTCTGGCTTCAGCCTGGCCCAGCCCTGACCATTGCAGTCGTTTGGAGATTGAAACAGTGGATGGAAGATCTCTCTCTCTCTCTCTCTCTCTCTCTCTCTCTCTCTGTAACTCTTTCAAATAAATAAATAATATACTTGGAAAAACTAAAGAAATGGTGACCTTCAAAGCATGACCAATCTCATGGGGCCACTGTGTCCTCCTGGAGTTCTCCTGAAGCATTTACTCATATATCCACTCATTCATTCGCTCAGTCAGTTACTGGTTCACCCAAAGAATATCCATTGCCATAGATGGCATAGCAGAAGTTTTCTATGAAATGCCATGAGAACTCCATGGCAGAGAGAACGCAGCTCCTCTGGCAGGAACAGGAGGCAAGGGGACTGGAAATGTACAAGAGGGTGACATCCGAGCCAGGGTTTTCCCCTGCAGAGCAGAGCAAGCTAAATGCCTGGAGCGGGTAGTAGCGCAGGTGGGAGCAGGGCTGCGTGGCAGTGCGTGGAGAAGGAGCCAGCCGGCCTGGCTGGAAGCAGGCTCCAAGACTTCCCGGTGTCCCTACAAGCATCAAGGGCAGGGAGTCACAAGGCTCTCTGGTCTCCACTGGCCCCTAAGTGATTTCCTTCTAGTAATAGCATGGAATGGGTGACTGACTTCACTATAATGTTCTTTCTCTTTGCCATTTCCAAAACACATCCAGAGTCCTATTTTCTCCTGTTCTGAGGCACCACATTGGGCTCATGGTGAGCCAATGTGTCTGGTGCCATTCTCCTGCCAGCAGCGTCACACATACCCTAACCCTCTGGCTCTGTGGGCGATTAGGGTTGAGTGGTGCCCAGTGATGAAGCTGCACCTTGGCATCTGTCTAGACTGGCCTCAGCATTGTGGTGTAGCCAGTTAAGCCACCTCTTGCAACACTGGCATCCCATAAGGGCACTGGTTGGAGTCCCAACTGCTCCACTTCTAATCCAACTCCCTGCTAATGCACCTGGGAAAACATCAGAGGCTGGTCCAAATGCTTGGGCCCCTGCCCCCATGTGGAGACCCAGAAGAAGCACCTGGCTCCTTGCTTCAGCCTGGCCCAGGCTTGGCCTTTGCTTCCATTTGGAGAGTGAACCAGTGGTTGGAAGAACTCTGTCTCTCCTCTCTCTCTGTAACTGCCTTTCAAATAAATAAATCAATCTTTAAAAAAATAATAAAACAAAAGTCAATGATTCTCCAAGGTGTCCCAAGCCCTCCTGCCTCAAAACCTCTCCACCACACACTGATCTTCTAGCTCCTTTACCACCTGTCCGTCAGGTCCTAATTAAATGAGGATTCATATCGTTTTCTCATTGTTTTATGCACAGAAATGGTTTCTCTACATTCCTGGGGGCCAGAGGCCATGTTTCACGTTGCTGTGCTCATCACAGCACCGTAGTACAATATCACACCCACACAATGCACCTGGCACCTGTGCCAGTGGTGACGCTATTCACCCTGGAGTCCAGCCATCTCACCTGTGCTAAGGGCCCACTGCTGGCCTCAGAGACGTGCCTTCATATTCTTAGATTTTGGGTAGACATAGATTCAATACATTTGGCTAGAAGTCTATACGATATAATAGAATGCTTTCGCCATCAGCAGCACGTTCAGACCACGAGAACAATCAGGAGAGCAGTATAATGTCAACTTCAGAAAATTAATTCCTTCCATGCACATTTTCCTCCCAGTTTGACACTGACATTTGACCAACACAAGCCAAAGCCAGCAGTCACACACGCTCTCATTTACTATCCTACACTGTAAATAAACCCAGGACACAACTGATTCCGTGTTTGGGGAACAGAGAAGGGCCAGGATTAGCTTGCAACATCACATTATTACCAGAACAAGGCTGGACACTCTTTTGAACTCTGTTTCTCCCTGGTTATTATGTGAGATAGCTAGAGTTCACCAGACTTCTTTTAATTCCTGGCCAATTCCTGGTCGTCTGGGACAAAGGCCATGTGCTCGCCATCTCTTCTGTGTCTTCTGGGTCTCCTGAGTGACCTTGTCCTGTTTTCTGCCACCTTCCCGCTCCCTCAAGCCTAGGGTGGTTGCAAGTGCAGGGACTATAGCACAGGGCCCTGTTTCCTGTTTGCTTCTCCCATCCTCCTGCACAAAATACCAAAACACCTTAAATACTTGAAAGATTTCCTACGTGGACCCCAAGAGGCACGCGTGAAAAGCACAGCATCTGCCTTCTCCTTAGACAGGTGTGTTAGTGAATGGGAGACCTTCTAAGAAAGGCTCTTTGGGAGAATTGCCCATCTTCCCTGATATTTCTAGGGATCGAGTCTGTGGCCCCGCCTGGAGACAGGTTTACAGGCAAACCCATGGGTGATGAGAAGGAACTTGAAGGAGAGAGAATATGGCTCTCCGCTATTGATGTAATCAACTGAACCATGGGAGAAAAAGAATGAGAGGGAATGATATTTGAGATAGATGATTAAATTTACATGGCGGCATGTATGATGCGCTATCATACATAAATATATATATTTATATATATGAATGCCTAGATGTTTACCATGCGTAAAATATCTCCGAGAGTGTTTTAAAGATGGTGGCAATTGTCTCCTGCTAGGGTGGGAAGGGGAACTGGGGATCCAGGGGCTGAGAGATGAAAGGACTCTGCACATTGTTTTCCACCTTCTGAATTTTATATGTGCTCAAAAAAACATAATAAATTTAATGGAAACAAGTGAGCAGCTTCGATGTCCACAGCCATAGGCCAGCCAGGGCCGGCTGCACTAGTGTGTGGGAGATGGGCTGGGGCAGGTGCTCTGGGCCCCCTGAAGTCTGTCAATCCCAGGCCTGTATGTGGGTGCCACAGCCATCACACCCTACACGAGGCGCAGCTGTGCTGACCCGGATGCTAACGACCCCAGGGTCTGGCTGGCTGTACCAGTAACCACTTCAGTCTATAGCACATGAGACTCAGTGCCGGTGCTGGTGAAATGACCTTGGACATAAGAAAGCCAGGCTCCAGACTACACACTTCTGATTTTTATTTCACTTTTTAAATAAACCTTTTTCAGACCCGATTTCTCATGTACATAACAAAAGCAAAAAAGGGCTCCACTCCACATCTCCCACAGGACAACACTGAAGCAAAGGAGTGGCTGAGGAGTGGTTTCCTGCGGCAGCTTTGCATCTCCATGGCCGGCGGCTGTGTGCTAGGACAGGGCAAGCAGAAGGTTCCTCCTGTCCTAGCACCCAGGAGCTCACAAGACCCTGCCTAGCCACAGCCTCCCAGGCAGAGAGGGAGGCGAGAGGCCCAGGGCCTCAGAGCAGCTCCCACAAGCCTCCCAGGAGGGTCCCAGGGTTTCTGGCTAGACTCAGATTAGCTGCAGTTGTGCCGGCTTACATGGCCTGTGCAAGATTGCTGGGGTGACACGGTGGAGCTGGTCCCCTGAATTCCCCTCCTGCCTTGGGGAAGGGGAAGAGAGACCCCTCTCTATGCCATGGCAGGTGGACAGTTCTGAAGCATCTTGGATCTTAAGGATGAGGGCCAGGGAGCCCAGGATGCTCGGGAAAAGGGTCCCGAGGGACTGAGCTTTCCCAGGGCCACAAAACCTCCAAAGCCCTTGTCGCCTGGGGCTCCAAGGGAGCCGCTGGCTGTTCCCTCTGTGCTGTTGACCTTACAGGACACCTAAACAGAAGGCTTCCCCAGATCCAGCCCCTAAGTCTCCCCTATCAACTCGTTTCAGAAGTCTTTCAAGGACTTGGACCTAATAATGAAACTGACCTGCTTCCAGGTGCAACCAAAGGTGGAAGGAGAACGCAAGGTGAGATTCGGCTCATGGCAGGTTGCAGAAGCCGCTCGGTGCAGTCTGAGGCTGCAGAGGTGTGGCATTGCAAGGTCTCTGCTCAGCTTTTCAAGACAGAAGCTGTCCCGCTCTCCTACCTGCACCAGCATCTGCCTGGGGTGTGAGAGAGGCATGCGGCCCTGGCTAGCGGCACAAGAGCCACCTGCAGAGCCTCCTGCCTCTTAAGGGATGGTTTTGCGAAGTCTCCTCCTCACAGCTCTGCCTGGAAGCTACTACTCAGATGGGATTGGTCTGTTCTACTGCCTTTCCAGTGGCTGGCACTGAACCATTTCCAACACAGCTCCTACAACATGGTACTCCGTCTCTTCCCATCCATGTCTCGTTCCCGACATACTTAAGTGCCTTGAAGGGGACTCTGTGTCTTGATCCATGTATCCCCACCTAATTTACTGTCATGGGGATCATCATGGGGATTTCATGAATGTTTATTAAATAACTGATGAGCAAATGAATAAATGATCAGTAACCAGCCCCTCTTCCAGGACTCCTCCCACTCCCCAGCTCTGAGTCATCCAGCCCAGGCACTGGCCTCTTATTATTTTATTTTCAGATTTATTTATTTACTTGAAAGTCAGAGTTATAGAGGAGAGGCAGAGAGAGAGAGAGAGAGAGAGAGAGAGAGAGAGAGAGATCTTCCCTCTGCTGGCTCACTCCCCAGATGGCTGCAACTGCCGAGGTTGGGCCAGAACGAATCCAGGAGTCAGGAGCTTCATCTGGTCTCCCACATGAGTGGAGGGGCCCAAGGGCTTAGGCCATCCTTTGTTGCTCTCCCAGGCATATTAAATGGAGCTGGATTGGAAGTGGAGCAGCCAGGACTTGAACCAGCACCCATATGGGATGCCAGCACTACAGGTGGAGGCTTTACCTGCTTCTCCACGGCACTGGCCCCATGGCCTTTTACTTTATAGTAGTTGCTGTCAGACTCAGATCGGCTCCCGTGGAGCACGCAACAGCCACCTTTCAACAAGGCCACCCCAGCAAGTCTTAGTGCATCATATACTGCCTAGCTGGGTCTGCCCCCACTCCCTCTTCCAATTTTCACTATGAGTCAGAGGTAAGTGTTGGCATCCTCAGATTCACAGATGAGGAGCTGAGGCCCAGAGAGATGTGTGAGGTCACCTACTGCTGAGCCAAACTCAGATCCCACCCCAAGGCTTTTGCACAACTCCCTACAACCTGTCCACCCGGGTCTGCCTTGGGTAGAATTCAGGTTGGCAACAAAGGAGCTGACCAGGGGGATGGGAGGAGAACCTGACTCACTAAACCACACCCACACGTCTCCGTGGGATGTAATGCAATGCACTGACACTAGGGAAAGCCTACGTGGCATGAAGTATCCCACGGGGCGACCCGGTAGAGAGCACAGCCGCATAGTCAGTGCCTACAGCTTCCAGAAGCACCCAGACAGTGCACGAGGACTGTGAATGCGTCATTGCAGGCAGTGTTTGCTGGAAGTCACCTGTCTCCGCTACGGAGGCAGCAGCCGGTTGCATCTCTGTCACTGGCTCTGAGTTTGCATCCTACAGGGTGAGGAAAAGCACTTGGCCGAGCAGCTACAAGCCACAAATCTTTCTTTCTCTGTAAACCACTACTTCCTGTTTTGCTCTCTATTTATACTTTACATTTAGTCTTGAGAAAGCACTGGTGGTTCTGTGTTTGGGTTATCTCTAGGTCAATCTTTGCCTGTAAATCAAACTCTCTTTTCAAGATGGTGTGGTTTTTTTTTGTTTGTTTGTTTGTTTGTTTTTGTAATATAAACCAACTATAGACCAAGATTGCTTTCAAATACTTTGCTAATAAAAATCCTTACAAGTTCAACAACAGGAAAACAAGATCCAAATGACAGCAATCACAGTTCCTCATGTCAGCATGTCACCATGTAGGAATCTATTCACCAGCCTTGGGGGTCTGTGAGTTGTTCCAGGACAAGCGTCCTTTAGACACCAATCTTTCCAACATGACACAGTGTCACTGTGCCATCTTCATCAGGATGCTCTTCAGGAAGCATTGAAGAACCCACGGCACTTCGTTACGGCTGTCGGATGAGCTGTTGTCCTTGAAGAGCTCACTGCCCAAGAAAGATCCACCACCTTGGGCCCAGGGGAGCGGGACACGGCAGGCAGCAGAAAGCAATCATGAGAACTACACCGACACCCATGCCCTCGCCTCTTGTGCCAGCCAAAGAAAGAGGCATTTTTAAGGTGAAAGGCAAAAACAATGCAAAGTTGCCTTGAAATGGATTTATTTGCTTCTCCCTACTTGGTAGCCGAAATCTTTGCTTCCCTGAGAGACAAGGACTCTGATTCTGCCAGGACCAGTAGAGCTGGCTTTCAGTCGGAGCAAAGAGCGACACTGAGTGTTGGTGTCCAAGTGGCCTGGGAAAGCAGTAGAAGATGGTGCAAGTCCTTGGGCCCCTGCAGCGGCATGGGAGACCCGGAAGAAGCTCCTGGCTCCTGGCTTCGGGTAGGTGCAGCTCCAGCAATTGCGGCCAATTGAAGAGTGAACCAGCAGATGGAAGACCTCTCTCTCTCTCTCTGCCTCTCCTCTCTCTGTGTAACTCTGACTTTCAAATAAATAAATAAATAAATAGGAAGGAAGGAGGGAAGGAGAGAGCAGAAACTCCAGGAGAGCAGAGAGGAGCATAGTTTATCCCAGTTTTCAAAATACTTCGGGTGGTGGACATGACTAATCAGTTACAGAACTGATCACTAAATGAGCTATTAAGTGCTTATAAAAGAATGGGATCGTCACTTTTATTGGGACAATGTCTCCCTACGAGCAAATTCCCTTAAAGTTTATGTCTTAATCTAACTAAGTTTATTGGGGTTTGGAGATATTTAGTTTGGAAATCAGAGAAATTATACAACCACGAGCCATCTTAGTTATCACAAAGTATTTGACACGTTTTCAAAAGGTGGTTTCAGGATCAGAGAGTAACACGGGCAGAGATATCACCTTAGGTAGAATCGTAACACAAGATACTACCCAAGTTCAAGATCAAGTTTATTTTATTTATTTGAATGACAAGAGTTACAGTGAAGGGTAGAGACACAGAGAGAGTGAGAGAGGTCTTCTGTCCTCTGGTTCACCCCCCAAATGGCCACAATGGTAGGAGCTGAGCCAGTCCGAAGCCAGGAGCCAGAAGCTTTCTTTGGGTCTCCCATGTGGGTGCAGGGGCCCAAGGACTTGAGCCATCTTCAGTTGCTTTCCCAGGCACACTAGCAGGGAGCTGGATTGGAAGTGGATCGTCTGGGACTCAAACCAGCCCCCACATGGGATGCCGGCACTGCAGGCCGGGCCCTTTACCCGAAGCACCACAGTGCCAGCCCTCACAAGATGGAGCCAGTTTGTAGATTGTCTAGCAGCAATCCGTAGGTCTCTGGCTTTAGTTACAATTGCCTGGAAGACGTAGATGAAGATCAGCAAAGCAGGCCGATCAGATAAGCAGATGATACAGGAACAGCTAATGCTCCAGGTTACAGAACTGAGATTCAAAACAATCCAGGCGAGCAGGCCAAATCAATCCAGGGAAATTTCAGAAAGATAAAATAGCTAAAGTATCATTCACAAGCGTACAGGAGAGACTCGGCAGGAAAAATCTCCTGTGTGAAAAAGATTTAAGAATTGGAGTTAAGGACAAGCCTTATTTAGATTATTGTGAGGGTCGTTTCGTCAAGAAGCTTGTGTGATCGCTGACTGTGTGTTGTCAAGATCAAAGGAAACAGCAGCTCCACTGTCTGCCGAACATCTGCCGCTTCACACTTGTTTCTGGGGGCAAGAATCAAAATCAATATTGAATCCAAAAGGAGGGAAGAGCAAGGCATTGGAACTTCCCTTCTTGGAGCAGTCGAAATGGCTGAGGTCATTTAGCTTGGAGAGCAAGAAACTACTCCACGTGGCCCCACGAAGTAGAACCACAGTATGGTGGCCGCCTCCCCCCA
Source organism: Lepus europaeus (assembly GCF_033115175.1). NCBI lineage: Eukaryota > Metazoa > Chordata > Mammalia > Lagomorpha > Leporidae > Lepus > Lepus europaeus. The sequence goes on from NC_084829.1 coordinate 105,795,172, forward strand.
CCCCCACCCCCTACAGAAGCTGCCAAGGATCCCACCGCCGATCTGCCAAGAATGTAAAACTTGGTAAGTAACAGGATGATTCTCAGAGCTCCCCCCTGGGATGCTAACTCCCAAGTGGGAAAGCAGCGGTTGATAAGGCTTCCGCATCTCCGCAGCAAGATTGAGACGAGAGAGCGGGGTCCATGCAGCCCGGGGCATTCACTGTGCGGAGACAAGCCATGTGGACCAACCACGCCGAGGTGCAGGACCAACCAACCCTGCGCATCACCGCAGCGCGCAGAATGCTGGACTTCCCCCACGCTGTTAGGAGCGCGCACTTCTCAGTGGGGACCGCGCCATCTCCCCCTCTGTCACTTCTTTCCGTGGTGGGAGTTGTCGCTTTCTGTGTGGGGACACATCTCCAAGGTTAAGAAGCACGCTTTAGGAAGGATACCAGAGTCTATTAAAACAAGGAGGTGAGGACAGGAGAAGAAAAATATTTCCTCCATCCCAAGCATCAGTCTCTTCTTATGGCCTTGTCATCAGTCTCGTGTTCATTTTCATAATAGGCTCTCCAGAAGTGCCTTTGCCGTGACACCTCAGGGGCAGTGTGGTCGATTAAAATGAAACCAAAAGATGTGATCACCGCAGAGTGAGGCTCACAAAGAAGGGGCTCCCTGGATCTTTGTTGAAGGGGTTTGCACTGGCTTGGATTGAATTGAGCAGATTTAAATGGAAATGCTCAGGGCGAGGCATGTAATAACCCTTCGTCTAATTGAACTGTGCTGCCAAGATAAATCATGATAAATCTATATCCTGGAACACCATACCTCCTTCAGGAGTGATCATCTCCCTGGTCTCAAGGCAGCCGGAGGAAAACCATTCAGGCTCCTCTGTGTGCTAACAGAGAACCGTCTTCAGGATTTCTCACTCTGTTAGGAATCAACAGTAAGGAGTGGCAAACAGGCTTGGACATGTTACCTCCCTGGCATGTTATCCAAAACGTGTACAGGAAAGGCACACACCTCGATCCAGGCAGGTAGCTGTCTGTATCTGCAGGTCTCTCTTCTGCAGATTCAAACAAGCTGGGATAGAAGATGTTTTTAAAGAGTAGCACGTATTTTATTTTTCTGGTCATGATTTGCTAAACAGCTCGGTATAACAGCAATTTACATAGCATCTACATTGCACTAAATATTACAGGTGATCTAGAGGTGATGTAAAGGAAGCAGGAGGTACAAAGACTCTGACAGTTTATATAAGGAACTTGAGCAACAGGGGAAGTTGCTATCTGTCTGTACTCGTATGTGAATGTTTTTAGAGCACATCCGTGCTTTATTGATTCAAATGTATCCGAGCATACCAGACAGAGGGTTGAATACATAGACTTCATTCTTTGCTCACCCAGCTGGGCAGTGTGCGGGTCCCCAGCACTGTCAGAATTGGGGTGACTTTGATGAACAGAAATGTCTTCTCACACAGGAGGTCAGAAATCTGCTTTCACTCCCAAGGCCACATGGCCTGCCCTCTGTCTGTCTGTGTCTGCACATGGCCTTTTTATTATGACACTCACTGTTGGGTATACAGCCCCCAACTTCACCTTGCCTAATTCTATCTGAAAATACGCTGCTTCCAAGTAAGTTCATATTTTGAGGCTCAAGGTGGATCCACATTGGAAAGCAAGGTTTGCACTATTGAACCCGGCACAGATAGAATGCATCAGCTTTTCAGTTGGGGGAAATACTGCCCTTTATCTTAACAGGTATGGTTGTGTGTTACTTAACTCACACGTGAATTTTTATAGAAATGTTCTGTTATCATTTAAAGGCATTTTGGGGGTGCCCCTGTATCAGAATGCCTGAGTTCAAGTCCCAGCTTAACTTCCAATCCCAGTTTCCTGCTAATGCAGACCCCAGGAGGCAGCAGCTGATGACTCCCGTGGTTTGTTTCCTGACGCCATGTGGGAGCCCTACATTGAGGTCCTGGCTTCTAGCTTCAGCCCAGCCCTGGCTGTTGCATTTGGAGAATGAACCAGCAGGTGTGAACCCTCTGTTTCTCTCTTTCTCTCTCTCTCTCTCTCTCTCTCTCTCTCTCTGTTTATCTTTCTCTCTGTCTCTCTCAAACAAAATAAATTAATAAAAATTTAAAAGCAAATGCATTTTTCTTGCTGCATCTGCTGGGAGAAGAAAGTCTGATAATCTTTCTTGTAATATTATTGTAATTTTTTTTACCTTCCAGCTAATTTTTGCAACTAAAGTTTTCCTTTCAAATTTAGATCCTCCTAATAAAACTAAATGTCTTAATTGAGGGATAATTTGCATATGGTGAAATCCATAAATATTAAAGATACAGTTTGAGTTTTTGATTTAAAGATTTACTTATTTGTTTGAAAGTCAGAGTGGAAGAGTGTGTGGAAGAGACCTTTCATCCACTGGTTCACTCCTCAAACAGCCACAATGGCTGGGGCTGGGCCGGTCCAAAACCAGGAGCCAATAGCTTTTTCTAGATCTCCCATGTGGGTGCAGGAGCCTAAGTACTTGGGCCATCTTCCACTGCTTTCCTAATCACATTAGCGGGGAGCTGAACTGGAAGCAGAGCAACTGAGACACGAATAAGCACCCATATGGGATGCCAGAGACGTAGACGGTCGTTTAACTTGCTACACCACAACATCAGCCCCTACAGTTTTTGTGTTTTTTTTTTTTTTGATAAATGTACACTAAGTGTAGATCAATCAAAAGATTGGACATTTTCATTGCCTTAGGAAGTTCTTCATGCCTCTTTCCGGTCAATTCCACTCCAAAGCATCCTCTGTTCTATTTCCTATCCCTGTGGGTTAGTTTTTATGTTCTTCAGGTCCACATAAGTGAACCCAGACAGTATGTCTGGGTTTGTATCTGGCTCTGTTAGCTCGTACTCATGTGTTTTAGTGTATATCAGTAGCCCACTTCTTTTCATTGCTGAGTGGTATCCTACCGTGTGACTATACCATAATCCATTCCTCAGTTAACCCAATGCTGGACATTTGGACTGTTTCCATTTCTAAGCTATTTTGAAAAAGAATCTTTCAAAAACATTCCCATGCAGGTATTTTGTGAGCATATGTCTTTATTTTCCAGGAGTCTTGGGTCGGCAGATCAGTTTGTGTTTCACTTTATAAGGAACTGCCGACGATGTTCGATGGTTGCACCATCTTCATTCCCGAGCAGTGTGAGAGAGGGCCAGTTGTCCATAATCTCACCAACACTGAAGCTGTCACTCTCTCATCTGAGCCATTCTTGCAGGTGGAATTGAATTTGTATTTTATTCATGAGTGGAGATGCTGAGCACCTTTTTATGTGTATGTTGGCCATTCACATATATTCTGTTTAAACTGCCTGTGCATGCCTTTCACCCGAATTGGATTGAATTGTTGTTGAACTCATTGAACATCAGAGTTCTTTTATGTTCTGGAGACAAGTCCTTTGTCAAATATATGTACTGCAACATTTCTCTCCCATTCTGTGTCTTGCCCATTCACTCTCCAAATAGCGTCTGGTAATGGGCACTTTTGATTTTTGATGAAGTCCAATTTGCAACCTCTTGTTTACAATTCGTAGTTTCTGTGTCCTTTCTAGAAAAATTTCTTACTCCAAGACCAGGAAAATGATTGCTAGTGTTTTCTTCTACCTTAGAAGCTTGGTGAGCTTAGCTATTACAGTTTGAGATTCATGATACAAATTAATGATCGTGTATGATGTTAGGTGCGATTCAGGTTCCATTCTTCTTCCATACAGGCATGCAGTCATCTGAATACAACTGCTGGGAAAAACTTTCCTCTCCCCATTCATTTGCTCTGGCACCTTTGTCAAAATCAATTAACTACGTGACTTTGAGTCATTTTTGAACACTTGATTCTATTTCAAAGACATATTCAACTATTGTTATGCTAATACTGAATTCTTTTGGTTAATTTCGCTTGATAGTAAGTCTTAGAGTCAGATGGTGGGAATTCTCCATATTTATTTTCCTGGGGCCAGCACTGTGGCTCAGCGGGTTAACACCATGGCCTGAAGCGCCGGCATCCCATATGGATGTCAGTTCTAGTCCCAGCTGCTCCTCTTCTGATCCAGCTCTCTGCTATGGCCTGGGATAGCAGTGAGGATGGCCTGGGTCCTTGGGCCCCTGCACCCACGTGGGAGACCCGGAAGAAGCTCCTGGCTCCTGGCTTCTTGAGATCGGCACAGCTCCGGCCATTGCAGCCATCTGGGGAGAGAACCAGTGGATGGAAGAGCTCTCTCTCTCCCTCTCTCTGCCTCTCCTCTTTCTGTGTAACTACACTGACTTTCAAATAAATAAATAAATCTTTAAAAAAAAATTATTTTCCTTTTTCAAGATTATTTTGCAGTTTACTTCTGGATTTCCACGCAGTACACAAGAATCTGCTGGTACTTTGGGAATTTATTGAATCTGTAAGTCAGTGTGGGGAGCACTGAAATTTCAACTATATCGTGTCTTGCAATCCATGAACACACAGCACAGCTCCCTCGGTGTTTAGGACTTCTTTCATTTCTCTCAGAAATGGTTCTACAATTTTGGTGTAGCTCTCTTGCATATATTTTGTTAAGTTTATCCTTAAGAGTATTTTGCTCAGAAATTAGGGAAAATGGAACACAGCAACTTTCGCTTCGCTTATTTATTTTCCAGAATTGCAAGCCCTCCCCCTCGGCAGTCCCTTGGATTTGCCTGCGTTGGAGTTGAGCTGGTGCTAAGCTGTGCCGTTCTTTAGATTTCATTGACCTGTCATTTGCTCTCTCCCAATCAGTTTCGTCTCTTCTCTGTTACTTCTGAATTCACCTCCTACAGGATCCCATAATCTAGTAAAATGTTGGAAACAAGCTGATTTTTCTCTACCAATCCCTCCCCCGTTGGGTTTCCCAGCAAAATTCAGAAAAAGAGGTGCCTTACTGGAATTGAGGTTTTTAAAAATACACTTGGTGTGTGTGTTCTTTTTAAATTGTTTATTTATTGGAAAGGCAGAGTGAGAAAGAGAGAGATCTTCTATCCACTGGTTCACATCCCAAATGCATGTAGCAGGCAGGACTGACTGAGCCAGGTCAAAGCCGGTCAAATAGGGTATTGGGTGCTTCTTCCTCCTCCTCTTCCTCCCCTTCCTCCTCTTCCCCCTCCTCCTACTGCCCCCTCCTCCCGCTCCCTCTGAGAGAGAGGAGACCTTACTGTGTAACAAGGCAGAGGGGACAACCGAATGTCCAAGAAAGAGCTGAGTCTGCTCCACAAAGGCTGTGGCCAGCTTGTTTTCTGTTCCAGGACGGTGCCCCCGGTACAGGGCGGGTGACAGACATCAAGAAAACAGGTGTAAAACAGGGTGAAACAGGAATTCAATCCTGCTCCTTTAGGTGGATGGTAGGACCCAGCTAGCTGAGCCATCAACACCACCTCCCTGTGTCTTGCATTAGAAGAAAACTGGAGTAGGGAGTGGAGCTGGAACGTGAACCCCGTACAACAGTGTGGGGTTCAGGCCTCCTGAGTGGAGTCTTAGCCGCCTTGGGCCCTGTGCCCACCCCACTGATGAGTTCTTGGTCAGCCTGGGAGCGTGTCTCAGGGGAGGCCCCTTCCTTCCTGTTCTTTCTTCACTGGATACAGGGCTTTAGCCTGGGGCCAGATGGTGCCACAGAGATGCCCACGCCTGCAGCCTTCTCGGCTTTGCCCACGTGGGGAGGGTGCAGGCAGCTCCCTTCTTCACTCAGGAAGGAGACAGCCTGAACAGACTTTGAGTTCCTGGAGGTGGAATTAGAAGATAAATTAATTTTGGCACAAAAAAGTTTTGAAATCCATGCATCTAAGAGGTCTTCAAAAAAAACGCATGGAAAATGTGCATTATGAAAAAAACTGTAGATTTCAACATTTTTTGCACCAAAATAACTTACCTCTTTTTTGTTTTGTTTTTAAAGATTTATTTAATTAATTTGAAAAAGCAAAGTTAGGGAGGGAGGGAAAGAGAGAGAGAGAGTGAGGGAGATGGGGAGAGAGAATTTTCCATCTGTTTGTTCACTCCCCGAATGGCTGAGGCTGGGCCAGGTAGAAACCAGGAGTCAGGAACTCCATCCAGGTCTCCCACATGGGTGCAGGGGCCCAAGCACTTGGGTTATCTTTTGCTGCTTTCCCAGGCACATTAGCCCGGAATTGGATGGGAAGTGGAACAGCCAGGACTCGAACCTGCATTCAGATGGCATACCCACACAGTGGCTTAACCTGTTGTGCTACAATGCTGGTTCATAAACTTATATTTAAATTCCATTTTTCCATGAACTTTCAAAGTCCCCTCATATAGCTCATTTGTTCCTCACAGCACTTGTCTTCATTTTCTTTCTTTCTTTCTTTATTTTCATCCACTTAGGAGGTCCCTTGGGTGACAGGGACCCATGTACTTGGGCCATCATCCACTGCTTGTCAGGTCCATTAGCAAGAAATCAGACCAGAATTAGAGGAGCCGCCGGGGCTCCAAGTAGCACTGCCCTATGGGAAGTGGGCATCCCAAATGGTGGCGTGAGCCCTTCACAATGCCTGGCCCTATTATCTCCACCTTACAGGTGAGAAAGCCGGCACTCAGAGAGATGAAATGAAGTCAGTTGCTCACTTAGCAGTGGCAGAGCTTCAGTTCCAAGCTCCCATCACTAAGGCTGATCCACAGAGCCTCCTGTATGTGAGGAAGGGAGGCAGAAGCTGTCCTCAGAGTTACCCTAAGCGGGGAGAACACACGCGCACACACACAGATGCATGCACACACACGCACACACACACACATGCATACGCATGCATTTACATGCTCATTCACACACATGAAATAGTTAAAGCCCAACCTAAGGGAGCAGGGATTGAGGTGTGGACCTGAGCGGCCTTCCAGGAGTAAGCATGTGACGGAGCAGGGCATGGCTTCCTGGAGGAGGTGAGCCTTGAGGGGCAGGAGGCCCACTTCTGGCCCCTTGTGGACAACCACCTGATGTGGTCCCTCTGCGTGGTCAGAGTTATTCCACATGCCTCACTCTAGAATTTATTATTTTTAATATTTATTTGAAAGGCAAAGTTTACAAAGAGAGGGAGGTGGAAAGACAGAGAGATATCTTTACTCCCCACATGGACAAAATAGCTGGAGTTGGGCCAAGCAGAAGCCAGGATTTCCCACGTGGGTGCGGAGCCCCAAGCACCTGAGCCAGTCTCTGCTGTTTTTCCCAGGCTATTAGCAGGGAGCTGGATTGGAAGTGGAGCAGCCGGTACTCAAACTGGCATCCATATACTGTGCTGGTGTTACAGGTGGCACTTTACTCACTATACCACAGCACCAGCTCCTATAATTAATTAATTAATTATTTGAGAGGCAGAGTTACAAAGTGAGGGAGAGACAGAGAAAAAGGTTTTCCATCCGCTGATTCATTCCCCAGATGGCCACAATGGCCAGAGCTGGGCCAATTCGAAGCCAGGAGCCAGGAGTTTCTTCCAGGTCTCCCATTCAGATGCAGGGGCCCAAGGACTTGGGCCATCTTCTACTGCTTTCTCAGACCATAGCAGAGAGCTGGATTGGAAGTGGAGCAGCCGGGACTCAAATCGGCGCCCACATGGGATGCTGGTGCCGCAGGCAGAGGTTTAACCTACCACACCACAGCGTCAGCTCCCCCCCACACCATAACAATGTATTAAGCTCATTAATTAACCAACAAAGACAAGCAGTGCCAGCACTCCTCTCCACTGACATGAAGGTGTGGGATGCACTGACCACCACCCATAGCAAGTCAGGGGCTCTGCTCCTGGACACCAGTCTGGTGGGCCCACTCCTCTGTACCAGGCCTTTCTGGAGTCAACACTGGGCTGCCAAAGTCAGCACTCACCTCCCTGAACCATCCCAGAAATACCTAGCTCTGAGCATTCCGTCCTCGCCCTGCCTGGCCAGGTGCCCCAGCCTCCAGTTAGCCCACCATCTCACACTGGACCAGCTCCTGCTTCCAGTCCCAGGACTGAAGGCAAAAGAGAAGGGGACTGAGCCCTAAAGATAATGGACGCAGCCACTCCCCTGGCTGCACTGCAGACCAAGCGTCCTTGGCCCTCCGCCCACGTGCTGCTGCAGCTGGGCCAAGCTGGAGGCCGCAGGCGGAAAGAATCAGCCGCCCTCAGGCAGGTGCTCCCCAGCACTCCAGAGCTGGCAGCCAGGACCACCAGCACTGGGGGAGGGAGACAGAGGAATGCGAACGTGTCTTAGGGGACGGAAAAATTACATGGTGAAATGTTCCTAAGCCTTTTCTGCTTAACACTCATACATTTCAGGGACTGTGAATGCTAACGGTTTTTTCCCCTTTGACTTATGATCTTTATTCTCACGTGGTCTTTAAGCCAAATGACAGAAGGTAGGAGGAATAAGAGGAGCCTTTTAAAAACGCTAGGGGTCGGTCCATTTCTGTCCACCCTTGCTTCCCCCGGGGCACGGGCAAAGGCTCTGGGCGCTGACAGCGAGTGGCAAATTGGCGCTGGACGCCTGAGCACCAAGCACCCTCTTCCTCGTCCTCCTCTTACTTCCTTCTTGTTCCCCTTGTGCCAGACCCTCGCCCGGGCAAGGCCTCGGAACGGCTGCCGGGGAGCCGAGATGAAGGCCACATGGGTGCACTGTGAGAGGCAGGCCTCACCCGACTGCTCAGCACAGACACTCCCAGGACCCTCGATTAAAAAGGCCGCGATGGGATCCATACAGCTGTCTTCCTCCGCTCAGGGCCCTCCGAGCTCCCAGCGAGCGCAGGGCACCAAGTCAGCCTTTCTCGTTGTGTTGTAGCGTTCTTGTCATATGTATTAGCTTATTATTGTCATATGCATTACCTGTGGGTGGAACCATCTAGAAGGTGAGGTAAGCATCCTCCTAGGCCTCCTGGAGAAACGCGTCAGCATTTCCCTGCCGTTTGCCCTCAGGAGACCCACCCCCACCCCCGCCCCAGCACAGCCCCAGTGATCCACAGGTGCTGGGGACACTGGACTGGGACTGGGACTGCCTGTCCGCCACGCTCTGCAAAATGACCCCACTGTTGCCATTGCTTTTAGGTCAAAATATGGTTCTCTTGTCCATTCACGAAACTGTAACGACCTCCCGCACTCCCGCGAGGGAGTCACCCTCTGAGGGTAAGGATGAAGCGACCACATCGAGCGCCTGGTTCTGACTCCCAGCAGCCTTGGTGCTCGGCACTCGGAATTGAGTTCACTTTTGCACACCGCGCTCGGTCCCTCCCCAACCCTCCAACCCTTGCGCAGCAGGCAGAGGTTCAGCGGGAGCAGAGGATGAAGGCCTCATGAAGACACAGAATTTCATTCCATGAAAAAGGCAGGGCACAGAATTCCAGGGCACAGGAAGCGAACGTGAAAAACCACAGATGCCGGCGCCAGCATTGTAGCACAGCGGATTGAACTGCTGCATGAGACCCCAGCATCCCATATGAGCTCCCACTGGAGCCCCACTTCTGATCCAGCTCCCTGCTAATGTGCCCGGGAGAGCAGCAGTTGATGGCTTAAGGCCTTGGGACCTGGATGGAGATCCAGGCTCCAGCTCCTCAACCTGGTCCAGCCCCGGCTGTTGAGGCCATCGGAGCAGAGAGCCAGTGGATGTAATCTCTCTCTCTCTCTCTCTCTCTCTCTCTCTAACCCTGCCTTTAAAATAAATAAATATCTAAAAACAAAAATCACATAGGCTTTGAGAATATGAGGAGGCCAGTGCTGTGGTGTAGTGGGTAAAGCTGCCACCTGCGATGCCGGCATCCGATATGGCTGCCAATTCAAGTCCCGGCTGCTCCACTTCCAATCCAGCTCTCTGCTATGGCCTGGGAAAGCAGTAGAGGATGGCCCAAGTCCTTGGGCCCCCACACCCACGTGGGAGACCCACAGGGAGCTCCTGGCTCCTGGTGCCTGGCTTCGGATCAGCATTGCAGCCATCTGGGGAGTGAACCAGCGGATGGAAGACCTTTCTCTCTCTCTTTCTGCCTCTGCCCCTCTGTAACTCTGCCTTCAAATAAATAAAACTTTAATGAGAGAGAGAGAATGTACAAGGAAGGGCAAAAGGCTCATGTGGCCTTTTCATTTCTGTGTCTGTATTTGCCCTGTAATATGGGTAATGCATTAATACAGTGGTAGCTGTAAGTCTATGAATACTGCTCAATAATTATTCCTAATTAAACAATTTCAGAAGTTATGGATGTATGTTGAGGTGATATCACGGGGAACATGGTTAAAACATTTGGTAACCATTAATGTAAAGAATGGCATGTAGGGGTCAGTGCCATGGCACAGAGGGCAAAGCCACCGTCTGCAGCGCCAACATCCAATATGGGTGACAGTTCAAGTCCAGGCTACTCCACTTCCCATCCAGCTCCCTGCTAATGCACCTGGGAAAGCAGCAGATGGTGGCTCAAGTGCTTGGGCCCCTGCACACATGTAGGAAACCTGGAAGAAGCTCCTGGATCCTGGCTTTGGATCGGCCCAGCTCCAGCCATTGCAGCCATTTGGGGAGTGAACCAGTGGCTGGAAGACCACTCTCTCTCACACACACACTCTCTATCTCTACCTCTCTGTCTCTCTCTCTCTGTGTATGTCTGTCTCTGTCTCTACCTCTCTCTGTAACTGTGTCTTTCAAATAAATAAAAAATAAATCTTAAAAAAAAAAAAACACAGAAGAGGCTGAGGCACTTGGGGTGCAAGTGCAGAGGTAAGGCTGCGTGAGGGCGTGGTGAGGAGGTGGCCACCTGCCGGCCGGGCAGAGGGCCCTTGAGAGCATCCGACCTCGCCAACATCTGCCATCGCGGACTCCAGAAACATGGGAGAAGGAACTTCTGTTGTGTCAGGCACTCAGTCTCTGCCCATGGTAGCCCCAGCAGGCTCGTGCCAGCCTCATGCATACCTCTGCTCCTTGAACACAGGAAACAGACCGCCACCAGCTTCATCCTCTGCATGTGTAACCAAAATCAACACCACAGTAGGCTTGAGAACCTGCTTGCTCTCTTTATTGAACCCTGTATTTCTCGCATTTCTTATGATTCAGCCTCCCCCACTTGTCTCGTCTTCCCCGGGACAGAAGCTGTCTTCCCTGACAGTGAGGACTGAGTGAGGGCAATAGCAGGTGACACTGGTTTACAGCACTGCGTGCAAGCTGAGGGTGGCCCTGGACAGCACAATCAAAAGCAATCAGACTGGAGGTTGGTGCTGGGGCATGATAGGCTAAGCTTCCGCCCGCGGCACTGGCATCCCATATGGGCACCGGGTTAAGTCCCAGCTGCTCCTCTTCCAATCCAGCTCTCTGCTACGGCCTGGGAAAGCAGTAGAAGATGGCCCAAGTGCTTGAACCCTTGCACCTGCGTGGGAGACCCTCAAGAAGCTCCTGGCTCCTGGCTTCAGATCAGCTCAGCTCTGGCCATTGCGGCTATTTGGGGAGTGAACCAGCAGATGGAAGACCTCTCTCTGTGTCTCTCCCTCTTGCTATCTGCAACTCTGCCTCTCAAATAAACAAGTAAATCTTAAAAAAAAAAAAGGCAATCAATCAGCCTAAAGGGAAAAGCTGTGTCTCCTTCAGTCCCACCCAGGCGCCCAGCACTGAGCTTCTCATCTACAATAGACTTCGTGTCAGAGAAGCCAAGGAGGAAAAACCGCGGACCGACAGACTTGGCCCTGCTTCTGGGAGCCGTTTGGACACAAATGCACAGTGGGTGGGTGAAGTTAATCATGCCACATAACATCTCCCAGACAAGTGGGCCCCAGAACAGAACAATGACTGTGTCCAGCTTCCTTCATGGCCAGGAGAGATGGACCTGCCCTAGCTCCCATGATGTCACGTCTTACCCATCACGTCTGAGCTATTGAGCAATCTCCTCTGTTGAGCCAGACTTGATATTATGTAGTGAGAAAGGGATTCCAGCACTGCTGACTCCCCAGGAAGTCATCCTCTCACTAGGGCAGGGGTGGGCAAGCTTCTTCCTGCCCTGGGCCATTTAGCTATAACATCATTTGTGGCTCATACAAAATTATCAACTTAACAGTCAGCCTGCTATAGATAGAGGTATTGAATTTTTGAGTCCTGCCTGTGATTGCCTTTGGCGGGACCAGATCAGATGATTTGGCGAGCCTTATGCCAGCCACGGCCTGGACACTCCCCACCCCTGCACTAGAGGATGGAGCTTGCTGTGGCATACAACACACTGTGCAGGAGCCACAGCGAGCCTGCCCTGCAGGCACTGTGCAGAACTGTGCGCTGAACACAAACGTGTGGCCCGCTGTGGATGCTGGGAAAGTCCCAGTCCTGAGACAGCAGCCTTCAATCTCAAACATCCCCAGGGCTAGCGTCACTAAGGGACAGTCTCTAAAAGCCACACTGCAAACAGAGCAGAAGCTTTCCAGAGGACTGCAGTCCCTGTAGATGAGCTGGGCCGTTCAGCTCAGCTTGGGGTTTCAGCTCCAAACCCTAGTGATCAGAGACAGGGGCAGCACTTAGCACACTTCAGATCCTTAGCGTACACCTTTTGCAACAGCTGCCATTCTGAACATCTCCTGTGTGGTTAAGCGTACGGTTCGCCTTGACTGGCCCACAGGGTGCAGATATTCGGTCAAACCCTGTTTTGGGTGTGTCCGGGAGGGTGTTGGTAGATGAGACTGATCTTTGCATTAACAGATCCAGTAAACCAGATCACCCTCTCTAAATGGGTGGACATCATCCACTCCGTGGAAGGCCTACAAACAAAAATGCTTGCCCTTCTGTGAATAAGAGGGAACCCCTCCAGCTCCGTTGCCTTGCAGCTAAGATGTTGACTTTATTTTTTCCTGCCTTAAACTTGAACTCACACATCAGCTCTTCTTGGGTCTCGAGCTTGTTGACCTTGGGGCTTGGAATGGCACTCCAGGGTCTCCCAGGTCTCCAGGTTGTGGATCCAGGGGTTTCTTAGCCTCTGCAATCACAAGAGCCGGTGTGCGGTACTAGTTTTCTTCTCACACGAACATAGACGTTCACGGAAAATGGAGTTGAAAGATCGGTTTATTTTGGTGCAAGACTGGTTTCAAGTCCATGCATACAAGGAGTCCTCAAAGAGTTCATGGGAGATGCTTGGGTCTCCAGGGCCTGGCCATGCGGCTGTGGCCACCTCAGCCTTTTTATCTCGTACCTTGGAGCTCCAAGGGTGACAGTTCCAAGGACTCAGGTGGAGCTTTCAGGCACCTTACGTCAGTCCTGGAATGTCACTTCCGTCAGCTCCATGAGCCAAGCAAGTCACCTAGCACAGCCCAGAGTCAAGTGGAGGGGGGTTAGACCTCACATCTAAGTGGGAGGAGCATCAGATAATTTGGGGCCATCTTTATGCCTCCATCCCACCCTTACGTTCTGAACAAAGACAAAGTCCTCAGACATGGGACTTGTGCACCATGGATAGAAGTACACCACGCATCCACAATGAACACAGGAGCAAAGGCATGGATTCCGAAGTCCGAGACACCTGATCTTGAGCCCCCGCTATACTACTCGGGCTGGGTGGCTTTGGGCCAGTTGTTTGGACTCACTGAATCTCTAGACTTTGGTCTGTGACATGACACACTGATGGTGTCCAGGGCTAACATGTGGATACCTGGTACAAAGCCTGCACCATCATGTTCTCTCAGTACCCATTAATATTTTAAGCCAACCCACAGAATAGGAAGGAACTTAAAGAAGCTCATGCAAAATGTACATTAAGAAAACAATATCCATAGATTTCAGAAATGTTTACACCAAAATAAACTTATCTTTTAATTCCACTTTTCCATGAAGTTTTTGAAGTACCCTTATAATAGGAATTTCATAGAGGTATTTAAAAATATTTCCTTCGAGAGGCAGAGAGGGGAAGAGAAAGTGACAGAGATTTCCCATTCACTGGTTCAGCCCTCAAATGCCTAAAACAGCCAGGACTGGGCCAGACTAAGGTTGAAAGCTGGGAATTCAATCCAGGCAGGAACCCAGGCAGGAACCCAGATCCTTGAGCCATCACCACTCCTCCAGAGTCTGCACGGACAAGGAGCTGGAGGCGGGAACCAGACCCAGGTGTCACACAAGGTGCTCCGAGGTGGGACATGATGGCTTAGCAACTAAGGAACACCTGTTCCTACGAAGATCTCTTTTTCAAGACTGATTTATTTGAAAGGCAGAGTTGAGAGAGAGAGAGAGAGAGAGAGAGAGAGAGATGGTTCACTCCCCAAATGCCCACCACAGCCAGACCTGTTGTCTCCCACAGGGGTGGCAGGGAGCCAGCATTTGAGCCATCATCTGTAGCATTCCCAGGTACCTTAGTGGGAAGGTGGATCAGAAGCAGGGTAGTTGGGACTTGAAACACACTCCATCATGGGATCTGGGTGTCCCAAGCCGTGGTTCAACCTCCTGAGCCACAATGTTGGCCCCTACAAAGGTATTTTTTTCCCAAGATTTATTTATTTATTTGAAAGTCAGAGTTGCAGAGAGACAACAATCTTCCATCTGCTGGTTCACTTCCCAGATGGCTGCAACAACCAGGGCTGGGTCAGGCTGAGGCCAGGAGCCAGGAGCTCCATCTGGGTCTCCCATGTGGGTGTCAGGGCCCTCCCCCCACCCCAAGCACTTGGGCTGTCTTCCACTGCTTTTCTCAGGCCATTAGCAGGGAGCTGGATCAAAAGAAGAGCAGCCAGGATACGAACTGGCACCTGTATGGGAAGCTGGCGTAGCAGGTGGCAGCTTTATCAGCAAGGCCAGCCCCTACAAAGCTATTTTTTAATGCAGCATTTATTATAAAAACCACACAGAGTGAGCTGCTGGCACTTTCAGGGCAGAGACTCAGGATGCTGGAGGTCCTGCAATAGCTTGCGGAGGGAGGTGCGGGGATCCCCACACAGTGAAGCGCCACCTTGCGGTAGAGGAAGTCCTTGTTTTTCTGAGCAGGAAATAACCGCACTTCATGTATAAACACCGAATTTCCCGGCCACGCGCCAACCTACACACTTTCTCCCGGAACACGATCAGTAGGGAAATCGAGGGCAGAATATGGCTCTCCTTAGTTCGGAATTCCAAGAGCATCTATCGTGTGGCCCGTTTTAGGTTGTCTTGGCGGGGAGTGGGGCCGCACAGAGCTTCTGGGAGCAGGTGTCAGGGCCCGATCACCCACTCTGCCGCCTGCGTGCACTGCCAGGCCTTATGAGAATTCCCTTGCCTTCATTCCTCTTTCTGTCTCGGTTACAACATTTTGTGAACTTTGCTTAAATGACAGGTGGCAGTGGGTTATGGTATCTGAGAAGTTCAGGATTATAAACAGGACACTGAAAAATTACTGGTAATGAAAATGAGCAGAGAAGGCACTGCTTTAAAAAGAAGTTTGCTGTGGAGCAAAAACACCTTCCCAGGTGGCAACACCGGGCAATCATGTCCTTTCTGGAACCTGCTGGGCCTGGAACAGCCCAGCTGGGCTGTGCAGGAGCAGCCAGCTGTGGGCAATGAAAGAGCTCTTTGTCCTTCGTCATTCTCAAACTGGAGAAGAAAACACTTGACAGACTTCCTACGGCCCTGTGGCCCCTGCAGGTTAGCTAATGCAAACCTCAGTTTGCCCGTCTGGGGGATGGAGATAAAAATACCACCCACATTCACTTCCTGTATGGATCCCACAAGATAAATAAGACTGAGCGTGTTTAGTCTGCATCATTGAGTCTATGGTGTTCAATAACGTAAACACGCGTGTGTTAGCGTGCACGCGGTGCTCATGGCTTCCCCAGTCCTTTTCTGTATGCTGCTTCCTTGAGCCATCAGGGAAGTCCAGCACTGGAGATCTCTTCCCCCAGGAAGGGAGGAGCTCCAGCCAGCTCAGGGACACCACGATACTGGCCCTGGGTCATTCTGGTAGCCATCAGCGGCTTTCCATGTAGTTCCATGTAGATGTATTCTGTGCAGCTCTGAGGACCAAAACAAGCCCTTGGAAGAGGAAACAGTTACTGGAGAAGGAAATTAGGGGAAGTTCTGGGGGTGGGGGGCATGTGGGGGAATGCATTGCTTGCAGCTAGAGCTTGCTCGCCATGGCAAGGCGAAGGCCGGAGCTCTCTGGGGACGCTCTGAGCCCTGCCCTGGGAGGCAGCCTTCGCACCAAGCCAGGGAGCAAGTCTGGAATCTACTTAGAGGCCTCTTCTTCAGTTCTTTCTTCAAACGTCAGAGGGTTATTCAACCTTCAAGTTCATTAATTTGCTCGTTTTAACCAGAGGCATGAGCCGGCTGGAAAATGGTCAGGGACCGAGTGGATTCCTGTTCCCAGTGTCCATTCTCCTCACTAAGGCCCAAGCTTGTATTCTCGGGGGTGAGAAAGGAAATCCCTAGAAACCAGTGGTCAGTGCGCACAGGGAGGCCGCGGGAAATCTGTAGTGGGTGGCCCAGGTCTCCCCCCCGTCACAGGCCGCAGTGGCAACAGAATATACCAATCTGGCTTCAATTAACCAGTGACCACAAGTTTCTCACAACTGAAAAATACAGAAATCTATTCTTAGAGTGCAGCTTTTTACTGGCCAGTAACCCCATGCCTTAGCATTTTTGAGTTGTTCTCTTTGGAATAAACAGCATGTCTCATAGCTAATTGTCTGATAAAGTCACCTAATTTCCCATCAGGGACGGCACCACGCCCAGAGAACTGTGAAGGAAAGAGATCAGAGATCAACCTCTTGTGTTTTGGTTGTTGGCTTTTTTTTTTTTTTTTTTTAAGAAGGCCACAGAGGATGATTCTTGTCCTGCACTAGCTCAGAAATGGTTAGGCCCAGAGGTATTGTTTGTGATATGTGACCGCCAAATCCTTTCTCCAAAACCATAAGCCTTGCAGGAGCTGTGGTATAGTGGGTTAACCACTTGCAGAGCCGGCATCCCCTATAGGTTCAAGTTCCAGCTGCTCCTCTTCCAATCCAGCTCTCTGCTATAGCCTGGGAAAGCAGTAGAAGATGGCCCAAATCCCTGGGCCCTGGCACCTGGAGACCCAGAAGAAGCTCCTGGCTCCTGTCTTCAGATTGGCACAGCTCCTGCCGTTGCGGCCAATTGGAGAGTGAACCAGCAGATGGAAGACCTCTCTCCCTCTCTCTCTCTCTCTCTCTCTCTCTGCCTCTCCTTCTCTCTGTGTAACTCTGATTTTCAAATAAATAAATAAATCTTAAAAAAAAAAAAAAAAAAAAAACAGGATCAAAAGCTGAGGCCAGCCCCAGGCTGACCTGCAGGACATCCAAGGCCTCACCCAGAGCCTCAGCCTTGGCCACCCTTGAGTGTTGCCTGGGCCTCGTGAGAGTGCTCAGAGGCTGGCTCTGGACTCCAGGCAGAAAAATATACTCCTGAATGTCCAACCCTGGTCTGCTCATCAGAGCGATGATGTCCCAGGGAGACCTGTGGACAAGAGAGCAAGGGACAAGAGGAAACCAAGTGTCTCAGCTGAGAGCCAGCTGTTAGCGACTCCTTCCAGAGCGGCACCCGGATGTGAGAGGGGAGCAGCGGCCAAGGCCTCCTGGGAAGGGAAAGGCGAGGCTCCGTCCTCTGGGCTGTGTCCAGAGCTCCTCCGTTCTGGGCCGTGTTCCCCGGGCTGGGCTTGGGTCACTCTTGCCTTTCCCCAGCCCAGTGTTGGTCCCGAGTTCAGCACCCACGTTCATGCATATTTCCTTAGGATTACCTCCAAGTGGTGCTGCTCAAAGAATCAGCAAAGGGAAAGGGAAGAAAAGGGCAAAGGCTTTTGCATCCAAATATTCAGCTCCCAAAAGTTGAGTCACCCTGATGGGGCTCAGAGGACAACAGCGCCAGCTCTCCAGGCCTGGCACTGACACCGTTGTCCCTGGCACCATCATTTCCTCCTGACGGCTGGCTCCACTCCTCCACTCTGCTCTGTGTGCCTAGTGGAGACAGACCACCACCCCACCGCCCGCCCTCCAGAGCCTCACGCAGCCTGGAGGCAGGAAGGGCTCACCATTTCTGGAAATCCACAATGGTGGGCCCACCCAAGTGCCATCGATCCGACCCATAAATGCACTTGCCAGAAGCAGAAATGCACATCTGCCTCCCCATGAGCAACAGTGTAAGCAGCGCGGGTCCAAGCAGTGGCAAGAATAAAAAGGAGCTTGTGCGGCTTCATGTCATCGAACTCTCCGCGTAACACAGCCGGCACCTTGGGTGCAGCCGCAGGAACCCCAGCGAGGCCCGCAGTGAGGCCCTCGCGGTGCGCTCCCATGACCGCAGACGGAGAACTGCCGCTGGGTAACCAATTCCGTTCTGTCCTAAACAGTTGCCTGTGCAGTGATCATCAGAGAGGCAAGAGGCATTTTATGCCCTCAGGGGTAGCAAAAGGTCCCTGGAGATGGTGAAGGTTGATGGACTCTAAATGCATCAGTGCTGCTGGCTGCCACTCCTCACCACCGCATCCCGTACCCTGGCCAAAAGGTAGAGATGTCCACCCCCGGCCAAAAGGCAGAAGTGCCGCTTCACCCAGCAGGGCGCCTTGTACCCTGGATTCCTCCCTGGCCAAGGCTCCTGGCTGAGAGAAGCAGGACTCCAGCAATGCTAACATCTGAAGAACCAGGAGGTCTGGCTTCTGAACAGGGGATGGCACCTGTGACCATGACCACGGGTCGCCTTCCAGCTGCTCTGACCAAATAGCGGTGTCCCTGGTGAGGCTGCCCCTTAGTGTCATCCGCCAGTGACCAGCAGTAGCACTGGGAAGTGTGTGTGTGTGTGTGTGTGTGAGAGAGAGAGAGAGAGAGAGAGAGGATGACAGATTCAAATGCAATCTGACTATTCTGAGCCACTCTTTGGATCTCCGAAGTTTTCACCATGACCTGGATGATCCTACTTGTCTTTGAACCACATGAGGAAATATCACAATCGATTTTTGAATTAAAATCCAGCAGGTTTTTGCCAAAAGACCAATTGTTCACAATTGGCTGTATGCCGGAGAACTCGCTGCTAGGCTGTGGACTGCCGGGACTGAAGGAATTGCTAATTCCAGAGAAGAGTTAATTATCGCCTATTGATAAAGGGGTAATTTTTAAAGCTTGTGATGTGGCGTTCGTGACTCGTTAATTAAAATCTAAAGTCATTTACTAGACACCCTGGCGGCTTCAGGCGCATTAAATCTGTACCAAGCTGGTTGATTTTTCTCGCAGGGGCTATTTTCAGTCCCCTCATTTCTCCTCTTTTGAAGGCAGTAAAAGCAGGAAAAAATATATATGTAAATCCCAAGCTAACCTTCTGGGACATCACGGGATTAAGAAGTAAGATGTTCAAGGAGGTGCATTGTTTCAAAGCTCTGGCTTAGGAATGCCAAGTTTGATTACAAAAGAGATGTGTGCTCACCCAAGGGAACCACTCTCACAAGCCCCATCCCCGAGGGTGAGGCCAGGTTTCACTGACAAACAAATCAGAAGGTCTCCCTCCCTCCCCTTCCCCTGCTGTTCCACTCCACCACCAAAGCCCGGGAGTCAAGGGAAGAACTCAAGGAAGGTCCTCAGAATTCTAGAACCCCCAGCCCAGAAGGCAGTGTCCCCCAGGGCAACCCGCAGGACATGTGCATGGGTGGGGTGGCACTGAGCCCTCCAGGGCACTGACCTAGGGTGAAATCCATCTTTGGGAGTCTAACAGGGACCCTGGGAACCCCACTCTGCCTAGACAAACATTACTCTAAGGCATGAGTCATAGGGATGAGTGTGTGTGTGTGTGTGTGTAACAGAAAGAGAGAACTTGTCCTCCAGCCACACAAGACTGTAAACCTGACACTCCTTCAGCTCCCCAAATCCCTCTGTGATTTCAGGGAGCCACACTTAACGCTTCTCAAACTTGTTGAAGTATTCAAGACTGAAAATCGAGATGAAAAAAGACATCAAAAACACCACATTATGAGAGGTTTAAGGCAATCCGTGATGCTTCCCATGGTTTAGAGTTTAAATTTTTTTTAAAAAAAAGTTCTATCTTTGGACTTCGGGGCGTTGATTGAATGCCAACTCTTGTTTACTCTTAGGCTTTGGCTTGTGTCATTTGGCACCTGACCTGCTCGGTGTACCTGCTGCTGGGGGCAGCCCTGACACCCCCCTACACCCCGGCCTTGGCCCCAGGAAGCAGAAAGTGAGCGTGCTTCTGCTGGTTTCCCTTGCCTCAAAAACACACCACGCAAAGCCGAGAGACTTCGGAACGCTGCTGACCCTGTTTCTTAGGAGTTTTCTTGTCTTTCTATCACCCTTCATTAGCTTTTATGGGTTTACTTTTTTTTGCAACAAATACAAGTCATTGTGATGGCACAGGGAAGGAAATTAAACATGCTTTAAACATACGGCATCTGGTTCGGGGATGGATTTACACTTTTCTTATAATTCCACAAATCAAGGAGACGGTTAAGTATACCAAAATATTCTCGAACTCTTCTGCAGGCACAATTCAAAGAGCTACAGAGAATGCATTCATATTTTAAAAGATTTCTGTCACAAGTGTTCAAAAGCAAAGCCTTGGAAGCCACCCAACGGCTTCCCCAGGATGCGGCTCCGACACTGCACCTCCTTTGAGTTCTGACAACGTTCAGCCAGCGCCAGGGCTCCGGTCCCCACCCTGTTTTCCAGGCTGGCTCCACCAACCAACACAGGAAGAGCCCCGCACAAATATTGCACTCTAGACAGCTTAGCATTCCCTGAGTTTCCCAGGGTTGTTTTTGCATTTTCACTCCAGATAGTCTATTTTGTTTAAAAGTCTTCGGGGGAAAAAAAAAGTCACGCACCCTTCAAAATCGGACCCTTGGGTTCGAAGGAAAGAAACCACAGAGTCGACACACAAAGCCTTGGCTCCAGGCACCACACCAAAGCTGCCTTCTCTGATAGCTCCTGTTGTCTGCCCCTCCCGGGAGCCATCGGAGAACCTGCAGATGTCAGCACAAGACACCTGTCACCCAGCGTCTCCGTCGCCATCGCACGTACTGGGGAGAACTTCTACTCAAGCCCATCAACTACCAGCCAAGAGCAGGCTGCACCTCACCCCCAATCTCCAATCCCTCCCATCCCTCCAATCTCCTTCAGCGACCTGGAGAGAGCCCTTTCCGCCAGTGGGGGAACACGGACAAGGTGGCCCGGATGGAGCGCACTGTCTATTTGAACTTTGGAAAATTGCTCCTGACACCCGGTGGTCACCTGTTTCATTTCCCTCAAAACTAAAACCAGCAACTCGCCATCATTGCTATTCTCATCTATGCCTGCTGAATTAGGGAAAATCCATCTCCAAAACACACTCCCCCTGAGATTTTCAAAATAAAAAATTCAATTAAAAAAACACTTCTACCTATTCATAACCTCCCAATTTTAATAATCAAATGCTAAGTAAATTTTTTTATTCAAGACATTCTGAAATTTTTAAAAATTAAAGGCACAAAGCAAAGCAAAATTATTTGTGGAGAAAACAAAACCAAACAGCTATTTGAGTTCCTAATTGGGAAAAAAAAATGCAGAGCCAAAAAGTAGTGACTGGGCATATATCCCAAATTTATAAACTCTGGAGTTCAATGCCACATGTCCCCTCTGAGATCCAGTTAAGAAGTTCAGGGCTGCATTTTTTGCATAGGAAGAACTCAAAGTTTACCTGCTGGGCTCAGTGTTTTAGCAGAGACACTCAGGCATGCAACCCTGCAAAACGGAAACAGGGAGCTGCCCATCACGCTGCCGGTTACATGAGAGGGAGCTTCGTCAGCGGGACGCCCTCCAACTGAGCCTCTGCCTTACCTACAGCGTGTTCACCCGAGCCCTGATCTGCTTGTCTACAAAGCCCAGGAGTGTTGAGTCAGAAGACAGATGACTTTCAGCACATGCAAACCGAATATTGCAAAAGCGATCTTCCGCCTGTGTGTGAGTAGCTCGCAGTCAGTCTCCAGCAGCCTCGCTCTCTGCCTGCAAACATCTCATCAGACCAAGGCATTCGGCACAGGCAGGAAACGCCACCATAGCCACAGCAACAAATTTCCATAACGCGGACAGCTTCAACCACATCATGTCCGGAAAAGCAGCCAACACTGGCTCTTAAAGAACACACATATTTTACACGCAGAAAGTGGTGTGTGTGTGTGTGTGTGTGAGGTTTCCTTCCTCTTAACATCCAAACTAAGAGTAATGTGCACAGTAGCTTTTTGTCCACACAAGCTACAAGGTAATAACACTTCTGCGTCTTTGGTACTTATGTCCTTGTCATAACCTGAGTCATGTCACAGTTGTCAGAAGGGGTGTTTCCCACATTTCAGTTTTCATTGCCCCTCCTCTGTGCCATAGAAACAAGACTGTGACGTCATCTTTTTTTTTTTTTAAGCCTTCTGGCTTTTTTTTTTTTTTTAACAGGCAGAGTTAGATAGTGAGAGAGAGAGACAAAGAGAAAGGTCTTCCTTCCGTTGGTTCACTCCCCAAATGGCTGCTATGGCCGGCGTGTTGCGCCGATCCGAAGCCAGGAGCCAGGTGTTTCTCCTGGTCTCCCATGCGGGTGCAGGGCCCAAGCACTTGGGCCATCCTCCACTGCACTCCCGGGCCACAGCAGAGAGCTGGCCTGGAAGAGGAGCAACCGGGACAGAACCGGCACCCCGACCGGGACTAGAACCCAGGGTGCCAGCACCGCAGGCGGAGGATTAGCCTAGTGAGCCGCGGCACCGGCCAACATCATCTCTTTGTCCCAGTCCAGCTGCAATGTGGGCCAACACTGGGCTTCTAAGATACTGGTGAGCTGGCAGAGTGAAGGTTTTGACTTTGGACAATTTACACAGTCAGAAATATTCCAAAGCAGCCTGTTCGGGAGAGCCGGGTGTGGGCCAGAGGAGTGTGCCAACCGGAGTGCACGCCCCATGGTTGTGCATATGAACTCTGCAGCTGCCTGCGGCACATGTGGACGGTGCGTTAAACACTGGGCACCGCCTCTGGGTCTGCATGTGCGCGTGTGAGTGCCTCAGTTTCTCTACACTCCTGCACACATGGAGGGTCCACACAGGGTGGCGTGGTCCTCACACAAGAACCGGGCGACTACTCACTCTCTATGCCCCACTGCCTCCTCCTCTCTTTTTGTAAAGCGGAGCGAGGATCCCCGTTGCCCATTTCATTCACTCTGGGGTATTGGAGTGGCCCCAAGTATTTCCTACAGATGAAGCATCCAATCTATCGACTGCGAGTGAGCCGTAACAGAGCTAGCCAGAAGGAAACGTCAGGGAGGGCTGACCAAGGCGTGGGCCACAGCTCGCCCAGTTACGGGGAGTAGAAAACCACGCAGTTATAACTGCGCCATCTTCTGGGTACTTGTACAGATTCCCAGCAGAAAGAAACCAGACATCTCGCTCCTTGAATTATGAAGGTAGGAAAAATTTGATTTTCTAGGTCAACGCGTTGTACTTCTTGAGCAAGAAGTAATTCACTCTTTTGTTCACTTAATCTTTGAATTTGGTTGTTTCATTTTATGCGGGGGAAAGCAGGTTTGGTGGTTTTTCATTTTAGTCGTTTCGTAGAAGTTGACTTCATTAAAGAGTTGGGGGAGGAAGGAGGAGGAAGAGGAAGAGGAGGAAAAGATGAAGATTTCAAGTTTGGCCAGCATCTCTGTTTCAGCTACACACACACAGCTCCACGCTACCTCAGCTGCAAAGCACCTGGAATGGGCTGAGACACAGACACGTCTTCACTGTGGAACATTTCTTCAGGGGCCGACATGGTGGCGCAGCAGGTTAAGCCACGCCTTGTGATGCCAGCATCCCATGTTAGAGCACTGGTTCGAATCTTGGCTGCTCCGCTTCTGATCCAGTTCCCTGCTGATGCACCTGGGAGAGCAGCAGAGAATGGCCTGAGTGCTTGGGCCTTTGGCCCCCCATATGAGAGACCCAGATGGAGTTCCAGGCTCCTGGCTTCAAGGAACCTCGCCCACTTCTGGCCATTTGCAGGCATTATGGGTATGAACCGGCAGATGGAAGATTTCTTTCTCTCTCTCTCTTTCTCTCTCTGTCTCTCTCTCTCTTTCTCTGTGTGTGTACGTGTGTGTCCCTCTCTTTCTCTCTGTTACTCTCCCTTTCAAGTAAATAAATAACAAATCTTTTAAAAAAACTTTTCTCAGATAAATAAAATTAATCTTTATTCAGTAATCAAAAATACTCCTGAAATCCTGTACAAGAAGAAAAAGGCATGGTGGAATCTACCCAAAGGAAAGGCCTGTCCGAGAAGACTTCTGATTTTCATCCCCAGGGCCCAGGATTCCTTGCCTCCTCCCAGATGCGCTGTTTTTGTTTTGTTTTGTTTTTTTTAATTTAATATTTTATTCCCATTTTATTTTAAAGAAAAAAGATAGACACATACAAATACACACACACACACACAGATCTTCATCTGCCGGTTCATTCCCCAAATGCCCACAACAGCCAGGGCTAGGCCAGGTAGAAGCCAAGAGCTAGGAATTCCACTGGAGTCTCCCACTAGTAGTAGCAGGAACTCCACCACTCAAGCGTTCACCTGCTGCCTCCCCAGGCACACTATAGCAGGAAGCCAGAACTGGGAGCAGAGGTAGGACTCAAGGCCAGGCACTCTGATCTGGGCTCCGGGCATCCAGAGCAGCATCGGAACTGCTACATCCAATGCCAGGCCCCCAGGGGTGCTGTTGTGTGTCTTGTCCTTGAGTCCGGTGTGGCTGGGCAGGCCTTGTCATCTCTCAGGCCACATTGGCAAGGATACCGACCATTGAAATTAGCTAGAGCTGGTTTGCTTTAACAATGCACATAGACGTAACTGACTGGGCTTTCTTTAGGCAGCCAGGACTGTAGACCTTAAGATATTAAATCAATGGTTTGGAAAAAAAAAAAAAAACCTATATGTTTTTAATTCCAAGAGAAGTTTAAACCAAACAAGTAGGAGAAAAGAAATTTGGCGGTATGCTGGTATCAGCTGAGAAGGCTGCCACGAGGGAAGAGGCCCTTTTCCCAGCAATGTCCCTGGGGCTGGGATACGCCAGTCCTGCAATTGGGATGCTTAGGCTGAGCCGCGTTGTTCATTTTCATTTCTCTCTGAGATCACAAGCAGCAAGCACCACTCTTCCCACGCACCTGCTGCCTGTTGGTGATTAGCAAGAGGAGCAGGTTAATGTCCTCAAATGCAAAGCCCCTTACAGAGGTCTCCTGCCCACTGCTGGGGAAGCAGACACATCCCACATGGCCCTGGTCCCCGAAAGCTGTGTCCTCCAGCACACGCATCGAGTGGAGGGGACTCCATCTTGAACTGGGGGGTCATTGGCACTGCAATGACCCTCGTTCAAATGAGAAGAGCTGCCATTTGCTGAAGGATTACTGTGGGTGAAGCACCCTCCATACAGCAACCCATTTACAGCAACCCTATGGAGTACACATTAAACCATTCCCATTCTACAGACAGACAGACTGAGACTTAGGGATGTGAAGGAACTGGTCCTCGGTCACGCAGCCCACGGGTGGTAAGTGCAGGATGGACCTGAAGTCTGGCCGCAGAGACACCTGAGTCAATCATCCCGACACGTGGCACTGCCCCTGGTTCCAACTCCTCTGTTAATCCAATGGCACTGATCAAACCACTGCCTCTCTGCGGGAGAAGGGGTAGACACAGGGGACGAGGTCATCTTTATGGCACGCTACAGTCCTGCATGGCGCCGGCACAGACCACTGCTCTGGGTTGTAGGACTGCTCAGTGTGGTCACGGTGCCTAGGAAGCGGCAAGCACCCCTCACCTTCCACAGGCTGGGACTTGGTAAACCAGCATGCTGGGCTGTCCAGCTGGGGCATAGGCAGGGAGCCAAGAGCACGGCGAAAGAGCTGGAAGAAAAGCCAAGATTCCGTCCCGAGAAAGGGGCGAGAGACCAGCCGCCCACGCTCAGGCAGCCCCACAACTCCGCCCCCACATCAGTCCCCCCGCCTCAAGTACGCATGAAAGTTTGAGAACCTTTGGGACTATGGAAGGCACGAGGTTGATAATTACCAAAGGAGAAGGTGGGGCGGCAAATGGCTAACCTGATGAGCCCGCCAGCATAGGGCGGATCTCAAAGCTAGTTCCTCTGTCTGTCACTTCAGCCCAAAGCCGATTCACACAGGCATCTTGCTAAAATAAAAGAAAAACTGTTCTTTGCAGTGAAGCAAAATGAGACCCAACCTACACATTCAATAAGGAGAGATTACCTAAATAAACATTATGTGAGGGCAGCACTGTGGCTTAGTGGGCTAACCCTATGCCTGGGGCGCCGGCATCCTGTATGGGTGCAGGTTCAAATCCCGGCTGCTCCTCTTCCGATCCAGTTCTCTGCTATGGCCTGGGAAAGCAGTAGAGGATGGTCCAAGTGCTTGGGACCCTGCACCTGCACGAAAGACCCAGAAGATGCTCCTGGCTCCTGGCTTCAGATCTGTCCCAGCTCTGGCCATTACAGCCATTTGGGAAAGTGAACCAGTGGATGGAAGACCTCTCTCTCTTTCTAAACTTTACCTCTTAAATAAATAAATAAATATTTTTAAAAAGTAAATAAACATGGCCAGCGCTGTGGCTCAATAGGCTAATCCTCTGCCTGCGACACCGGCACACCAGATTCTAGTCCCAGTCGGGGTGCCGGATTCTGTCCCGGTTGCTCCTCTTCCAGTCCACTCTCTGCTGTGGCCCAGGAGTGCAGTGGAGGATGGCCCAAGTCCTTGGGTCCTGCACACGCATGGGAGACCAGGAGAAGCACCTGGGTCCTGGCTTTGGATCAGCGCGGTGCGCTGGCTGCAGCAGCCATTGGGGGGTGAACTAACGGTAAAAGGAAGACCTTTTTCTCTGTCTCTCTCTCTCACTGTCCACTCTGCCTGTCAAAATAAATAAATAAATAAACAAATAAACAAACAAACATATCATGTGCCCACACCAAAGAACATACAATGCCAGCACCAGAAAGGATGTTATAGAAGAACATGAAATAACACACACACACAAATCTCACTATGTGGTTGCTAAAAAATTGTGGGTTACAAAGCAATACATAGGATAGAATCTTAAGTTGAAAAAAAAATAATGATTCGCAGAATATAGAAGATTGTTAATAATAATGGTTCTTTAATGATAAGATTATAAGTGATTTTAATTTTTTTTCTTTTTTATATTTTCTACAAAGGAATGCCCACTTTTTTGTGACAATAAAAAGTTGCTTGGAATAATTTATTGGGTTAGTAATGGAATTTTTCCTTGTCATATCAGCAACATATTCGCTTACAATCCTCATAAATATTCAAACTCAAATTCAGTCATTGTGCGGAGTCCTGGCTGCCCCACTTCTGATCCAGCTCCTTGCTAATGCACCTGATAAAGCAGTAGAGGATGGGCCAAGTGCTTAGGCCCCTGCACCCATATGGGAGACCTGGAGGAAGCACCTGGCTCCCAACTTCAGTCTGGCCCAGCACTGGTCTTTGCAGCCATTTGGAGAGTGAACCAGCAGATAAAAGATCTCTCTGTGCCGCTCCCTCTCTCTGTGCAACCTTGCCTTTCTATCCTTTTTTTTTTTTTAAGATTTATTTATTTATTATTTGAAAGGCAGAGTTACAGAGAAGCAGAGGCAGAGAGAGAGAGAAAGAGAGAGAGGTCTTCCCATGTGGGTGCAGGGGCCCAAGACTTGGGCCATCTTCCACTGCTTTCCCAGACCACAGCGGAGAGCTGGATCAGAAGGGGAGCAGCCGGAACTTGAAAGGGCACCCATATGGGATATCGGCACTGCAGGCAGTGGCTTTACCTCTTATACCACAGTGCCAGCACCAGACTTTCAAGTAAATAAAATAAATCTTTAAAAAAATAAAATAAGGGCTGGCACTGTGGCGCAGTGGGTTAAAGCCCTGGCCTGAAGCACTGGCATCCCAAATGGGTGCTGGTTCTAGTCCCAGCTGGTCCACTTCCAATCCAGCTCTCTTCTATGGCCTTGGAAAGCAGTAGAAGATGGCCCAAGTCCTTGGGCCCCTGCACCCATGTGGGAGACCCGGAAGAAGCTCCTGGCTCCTGGCTTCGGATCAGTGCAACTCCAGCCTTTATGGCCAACTGGGGAGTGAACCAGCGGATGGAAGACTTCTCTCTCTATCTCGACCTCTCTCTGTAACTATGTCTTTCAAATAAATAAAATAAATCTTTAAAAAAATAAATTAAATTAAAAACATAATTATTGTAATAACAATAGTCGTAGGTTACACGGCCACTGTGTTATCTTGTGCTCCATATTTGAAGCCCACTGTCAACTCACTGCTCAGCCCGCCATCCTCCACTCTGGACCGCAGCATCACAAGTATCTCCAGGTCCCACGCAGGGCACTAGCACTGCTACTGAAAACTCAGGGGCAGACTCCTGGTCCCCCCACCCAAGAGATCTTTCTTAGTGGGGTCCTCTCAGAGCTGACAATATTCGATCCCAGTTTTAGCGAAGCTGCCGACTAAGCACACGGGAGTTGG
Organism: Lepus europaeus; assembly: GCF_033115175.1. Classification (NCBI taxonomy): domain Eukaryota; kingdom Metazoa; phylum Chordata; class Mammalia; order Lagomorpha; family Leporidae; genus Lepus; species Lepus europaeus. The sequence goes on from NC_084829.1 coordinate 105,823,602, forward strand.
TGATGCATTGAGTCCCACCCGAGGCAAGGACGAATCACCCACATTCTCCTGGGCCCAGAACGTGGCTCCTCTCAGGCCGGGTCTTGTTTCTTTGCTGCTCTGAGCCTGTGGCCCTGGTTGATATCTCAAGATTGCCTTGGTGGACACAGTGGTCTCAAGGTGTGGCAGTTTCGGTGGAAGCACAGGCCAGAGTTGTCCACCCAAGGGCGGTGCCTGGTTTTAGGGTCGGTACGGTGAGGGCATGTGGCCGATGGCCAGGAGAAGGGAAAGGGACGTCGGGAACTGTGCCAGGGTCTGCATCAGGCTCTGTCCCCCTGCCCCCGCCTCTCGCAGGAAGAGCAGGGTCTCCAGCCCGGAAAGGCCACAGGGGGGCGGGGAGACCCTCTGCCCCCATCGCTGAGGGCTGGCCTGATCTCCCACGAAGCCAGCCCCTCTGAGGTTCTGGGAGCTTCGAGACCTGAGTCTAGCAGTCAAGCAAGCCCCGGTCTTTGGAGGAAAGAGCCGTCTCTGAAGCACCACTGGACAGCTCCTCTCCCCAGGGAGGTTGCGGGTTACACGGTGTCCATGGAGAAAAGGTGATGGCGGAGGCCTAACTCCCTGTGCCACACATGTGGCCTGCTTTGGAGACCTTAGGACCCACGCGGAGTCCTTAGGAATATCAGAGAGACTTGCCACTTGCAAGGGATTGAGTCTTCGTCCCAATTCTTTAAGTAAGAGAAATACCGGTCCCACATGTATGTGTCCCACGGGACACTGGGCAGGAAATGGTTACTGAGACGGAAGCTCATGGTCCAGGGTCGCGTCCAGGCGATGCCCAACAATTCCTCATCAACCTGCACCCCAACCAGAAAGCAAATCTCCCTTCAAAATAGCAAAGTACGGATGTTCTCATAAAGACGAGCGAATGTGAAAGCATGAAACCCCTCAGAAGGGAAGTTGCTGTAGCAGCAGGTGTAGCTAAAAGCCAAGTTTAAAATGATTGGTGGCTTCTTTGAAAATATGCGAAGAAAGCAAGCTGATGGCTTGGGGACAGGGGAACTGTCACAGGCAAGGTTGAACTTCAGCTTTCCTGAAACAAAACAGAGAAGCCAGATTTTTCAAGAACTCTCAGCGTTTTATAAGGGTGATTTAGGATAGATAGATAGATAGATGATAGATAGATAGATAGATAGATAGATAGATAGATGATAGATAATACATACATATATGCATAGAGAGATAGTAGGTAGATAGAGTAAAAACCCAAGTAGAAATAAATTCATTCCTGGCTCAGATTCTAGAAACAAACAGGACAGCTAGCCAAATTTGAATTTCAGGTAAGCAAGAAATATTTGGGATATACTAAAAAATAATGTGCTGTTTATCTGAAATTCGAATTAAGCCCTGCACCCTGTTGTGTGTGTGCAAAACGTGCCAACCCATCGAGAGCTCGGCCAGGACACTGGATCCGGTGGCCGAACGAGGATGAAATTCGTGTTGTAGACCCCTGGTGCAGCCAGAGGCCTCGGCACTTGTCCCCTGGCGAGGAGTTCAGGGCCTGGAGACAGCGTGGGGCGCCCCCGAGGGCAACCGAGGAGAAGCAGCTCGGTCCTGGGGTGGCCTCGGGGTATACTGCTGGGACTTGGGGTCAGGGACACGCGGAAGCCCCCAGGCCACCCTGAACTGCGGGGTGGTTGAGAGCGATGGAGGAGGTCGGGTGGCCGCAGCCTGAGCCGCCCTCGCTCCCCCGCGGGCCTCCAGGGCCGGCCCCCAGCGGCCACCTGCGCCCCCTGGTGGCCGCCGCCAGAGAACCCGCCTGCTCATTTCTCCCGTGGCCGCACCACTCCGCAGGCCGGGGACTGCAGGTCGGCACGGCAGAAGCAGAGAGGCCGCCGACAGAGGCCCTCGGGAGCCCGCGCTTCCTGGGGCAGGGGCGTAGAAAGTACCGTTTGCGCTGAAGACACCACTTTCAGTGTCTTCACCGCCAAAGTAATTACACAGCCGTGAGTCCCCCCAAAGCCCCTACCCCGGCACCCTGTTCTGGTTCAGTGTGCCCAGGAGAGAGCCCAGCTGCTCCTGGGAGCGTCTTTGCCAGCTGGCTTCTGCAGGCATCGAGTTGCCGGATGCTTGGCTGGCCCTACCATTTGGCCACCGTGTGTTCTGGGGAAAATCCCATCTTTCTAAATGCGAGATTTCTAAGAAAAACACACGTCAACATCTTCCTCATTCAACAGTAATAATGGAAAGATCTAGGTCTTCCCACGATGAGTGCATCTCCTTCCCTGTCCCACAGTGCAGTGGGAACCTTCTCTCACCCAGGCAACAACCCAGAGGAAGGTGCTTTGAGTGACAGCCAAGGGCAAGAGGTTCCTGAGTGTGTCCCACCCCCTCCCTCCCCACCCTAAGCAGAGACTGTGACAACCAGCACTTCTACGTCTGACAGCTGGTTTTAGGGGTCAGTTTGGCCAGGCTAAATACAGCATCCAGGGTTTTGGTGGTAATTTGAAGAGAACATGGTTTCAACCAATAGACTTGGAGCAAAGCAGGTTCCTTGGAGCAAAGTGATGGGAGTGGAGCTTGTCAATCCATTGCAGGCCTTAAAAGACTGACCTTCCTGGGGCCGGTGCTGTTGTACAGCAGGTTAAAGCCCTGGTCTGCAGCGCTGGCATCCTGGTTTGAGTCCCGGCTGCTCCACTTGCGATTCAACTCTTTGCTATGGCCTGGGAAAGCAGTACAAGATGGCCCAAGTGCTTGGGCCCCTGTACCCATATGGGAGACCTGGAAGAAGCTCCTGGCTCCTGGCTTTGGATCGGCGCAGCTCCAGCCATTGCGGTCATCTGAGGAGTGAACCAGCGGATGGAAGACCTCTCTCTCTATCTCTACCTCTCTCTGTAATTCTGTCTTTCAAATAAATAAAAAAAAAAATCTTCCCCAAGTCAGAGGGGATTTTGTCCCTAGATCACCTCCTTTCCTTGAAGGGCTGAGTGACAGAGAGAGGGAGAGACAGAGATCTTCTGTGTGTTGGTTCACTCCCCCAAATGGCTGCAACAGCCAGGTGTGGCCCAGCCTGGAATCAGGAGCCCAGAACTCACCATCCAGGTTGCCCCTGTGAGTGGCAGGGTCCCGAGCACTTGGGCCATCCTCTGCTGCTTTCCCAGGTGCATTAGCAGGGAGCTGGGGAGTAGCCAGTACTGCCGGGACTCAAACCAGTGCTCTGATCTGGGATACTCACATGGCAAGCAGGGGCTTAACCCACTGAGCGCCAAAGCCTACCCCAGTGCACCTTCTGACTGCACACCGCAGCCCTGGTTCTCCTCTGGGTCTCCGGCTTGCTGGCCTTCATAATCGGTGAGTCAGTGCCTTCAAATAAACTGGCTTCTCAATAGCTAGATCTCTATAGAGAGATCTGGATATCCACCCATCCGTCTAGAGGGATTCACACACACACACACACACACACGCACACTTGATCATGGATACACATCTACATGGCTGATTTTGTGTGCTTGTGGCCTGGCATGCGGTTCAGCCCGGCTCCACTCCCTCTCACCACCTCCCGAACATGGCTCCAGCAACCCTGTGTCGTGTTTTCTCTTGGTCTTGTCTGTTTTTGCCCCTGCAGTAGGCGATTTCCTTTTGCATAAATCATACTGCTGCTTCTCTCATCTTAAACACCTACCTCGATCCCGCCCCTCTTGCAGCTGGTATTCTCCAGTTTTTTGATCTTTTTGCAATAAAATTCCTCTGAAGAGTCATCTGTCTCCAAGTTCTCGCTCCCACTCTGTTCACCTTTCTACTGTGAGACGTAGCATGCGTAGAGAAAAAAGGGAGAAGACAGGAGCAGGCAGCTGGGATTTCTCCAGAGCAAACAGCCTTGCAGCCAGCAGTCAGGTCAGGAACACGTGGGCACGAGCTCCGACGCCCTCCCCTCCCGATTCCCAGCCCGTCTGCCCCCCGGGGGTCTGCACTGGACTCACTTCCTGGATTTCTTTTATTTGATCCTCTTAGGCGCGAAGCCCCCAGCACTGTCCTTTAGCTTTACTTGATGTTGGAACGTCAAATAATGAAATAAAACAATACGTCTTTTTCTGTGGCTGGCTTCTTTCACCCAATACAGTCTTGTGTCACTTGACAATGATTTTCCTTTCATTGGAAAGAGCATGTTCTAAAATAACAATTAAAAATATAGTGAAGGGGACAGGCACTGTGGTGTAGTGAGTAAAGACACCACCTGCAGTGCTGGCGTCCCATATGGGTGCCGGTTTGAGTCCCAGCTGCTCCACTTCCGATCCAGCTCTCTGCTATGGCCTGGGAAAGCAATAGAAGGTGACCCAAGTCCTTGGACCCTGCACCCACATGGGAGATCCAGAGGAACTCCTGGCTCCTGGCTTTGAATGGGTGTAGCTCCAGCCATTGTGTTAAATTGGGGAGTGAACCAGCAGATGGAAGACCTCTCTCTCTTTGTCTCTCTGCCTCTGCCTCTCTGTAACACTGCCTTTTAAATAAATAAATCTTTTTTAAAAAGTACAGTGAATACACCAGTAACGTAGTTGTCTATCATCCAGCAGTTGCATCGTCCACAGTGGCATATGGACAGCTCACTGGGTCAGCTCACACCATGCACACATGAGAAATGCATTGTGCTGGGACCGTACGACAGCTACCACCATGAGGTCCCGAGGCGATAAGGAGGCTGCAGCCTGTGGTAGCCCTGTGGGGCCACTGTGGCATGTGTAGCCATGGTTTATCGAAACGCCATGGACCATATTGTGTTGGTGAAATCCACCCATGTTAACTGCATTTCACTTATTTTTGTTACTCCATAGGAATCCCATTGTATTATTTATCTAGTGCTGTGTAACAAGCGACCCTAAAACCGAGCGGCTGACAACTAACATTTATTACATCACCCTTGTTCCAAGAGTAAGGGGGCTGAGGGTGGCTTAGCCAGGTGTTCTGAGCCTGTAAACCGCCTAAGACTTAACCAGGCCTTAGGGCTCCATCTCCAGGGGTCAGTGTTGTGGCTCTGTGGGATAAGCCCCTTCTTGGGTGCCCATATCCCTTATTGGGATCCAGCTCCCTGCTAATGCAGCCCAGGAAGACAGCAGATAATGGCTCAAGTGCTTGGGTGCCTGTCACTCATGTGGGAGACCTGGACGGACATCCTAGCTCCTGGCTCCAGCCTGACCCAAACTTGGCTGTTGCAAGGCATTTGGGGAGTGAACCAGAGGATGGAAGGTTCCCCTACCCACCCACCCACCCCTACTGTCCCCATTGCTCTTTTAAGTAAATGAAAACATTTTTTTTTTTAAGAAAGAGAGCCACATCCAAACTCACTCCCATGGCCGCTCATAGTAGACTTCAATACTTCCACACGTCCTTTCTGTAGGGTGGCTCAGGACACAGATCACCCAGAGCAAATAAGCCAAGAGACCCAGCCTGGGAGAGAGGGCGCGCCCAAGATGGAGGCTGCAGTGTCACTTCCAGCCTAACCTCGGATGTAGCAAGCCACCATGCCATGCCCATGGCACCGATCCCACAGAGCAACCACAGCCCGTGTGGGCGGGGACCACACAAGGATAGAAGTGCCAGGGGACAGGGACCAGGGGCCACTGCCTTGGAGGCTACCACCACCTCTATTCTACACACAGAGACAGGTGTCTACCCGTTCTCCTATTGGGGCTGTTTCTAGTTTGGAACTGTCAGGACCAGAGCTCCTGGGAACCTCCTTCTGCGTCTCTCCTGGTGCTGTCAGGTGAGGACACACCTAGAGCGTCCCCGCCTGTGTCTATCTCAGCCTTCCTACCCTGTAGCAAGCTGCTTTACCAAGCGCTCGACACGGTCACACTCCCCAGGTGCACACAGATCCCCAGTTCCTCCAGCACAACCTGATCCACTGAGTTCTTTAACTTCAGCGATTCTGGTGGGCGTGTAGCGGTATCTCACCCTGGTTTTGACATGCCTTTCCCTGGTGGGTACAGAGCTCGAACGGTAGTTCGTGTCTGTGTTGGCCATTGGGATATCCTGTTTGGTGAGGGGCTGTAGACGTGGAGAGAAGACCCTTGGATCTTCCTCAAGGAAGGGTTTGCTGCCTAGCTGTGGGGGCTGCGGGCCTCCTGGGTCCAAGGTCACGCGCTTCCCCAGGGGAGTCCAAGCACACGGGGACTAGAGGCGCAGCTGTTTCAGCCTGACCCGGGCCAGGCGAACCAGCAACTTTCACAGCTAAGCTCTGGCCACGGCTCGACCAGACCTAGGGCGCCGTCCAGCTCCTTCCTCTGCCTGTGCGGCTGCCTCCCCCTGTTGCTCGCTCTATGCCTTGTGCACCCAGACTGCCTTCCCTAGCTTTGCTTCCCAAGAGCCCCGGCCCAGACAGATGTGCTTTTTTCAAGTCTGTTGCACATTTTCCTCTTGAATGTTCTGCAGTTTTGTTTTGTTTTGTTTTTTTCTCTTACCAATTTGTAGCTTTTTTTTTTCACTATGGACATGAGTCCTTTGTCAATTCCATGGGTGGTAAATGTTTTCTCCCGCTCTGTGACTTGCCTTTGAAACATCTTTCTTATGTCTTTGAAAAACAGAAGGTCTTAATTTCCATATAATTCAATTTATCGATTTTTTTTTCCTTTTTTAGAAATATTCTTTGTGTCCTGTGTAAGAAATCTTTTCCTACCCTAAGGTCAGGAATATATTCCCCTATATTATAAAATAAAAGCTTTATTGTTTTGCCTTTTCAAATTTAGATTTATAAGCCACCTGGAATTAATTGTTTTTAAGGCACAGCATGGAGGCCAAATACCTTTTTTTCCCCCAAAATGGCTGTCTTCTTATCCCATATTTTGGGAATGCCTGCCTTTCCCCACAGGGCTGCAGTGTCCACTTGTCACATACATCAAGTGTGTGGGTCCTCCCACACGTGCGGGCCTACCTCTGGACCCTGCTCCTGCATCGTTGGCCTCTTTGCTTTTGTCCCAGACCACAGTCTAACTCTCATTCTCTTTTTCCCCCAGATTTTTTGTTTGTTTTTGTTTTGTTGTGGAAAAGTAACCATAACCTAAAATTTGGCATCTCTTTGCCATTTTTAATGGTGGTACTGACCACGGTCATAATGCCGTACAGCCATCACCTGGTTTCCAGAACATTCTTTCCATCTTGTAGAGCTGAGACGCCCATCAAGCAGTGACACCAACCCCCTCCTCGCAGCCCTGGCAACCATCAATCTGCTTTCCATCTCTAGGAGTTTGATTTCTCTAAGCACTTTATATAGGTGGAATCACACAATATTTGTCTCTTTTAATCAGCTTATTTCACTTGGCATAATGTTCCCAGGGTTCATCTATACCACCATCCTTTTCTTTTTTAAAAAAGAGAAAAACGATTTATTTACTTATTTTGAAAGAGTTACAGAGAGAGAGGAGCAGAAACAGAGGGAGAGATCTTTCATCTGCTGGTTCATTTCCCTAGATGGCTGCAACAGTCAGCGCTGGGCCAAGCCGAAGCCAGGAGCAAGGAGCTTCATCTGGGTCTCCCACATGGGTGCAGGGTCCCAAACACTTGGGCAACCTTCCACTGCTTTTCCTGGGCCATTAGCAGGGAACTGGATGGGAAGTGGAGCAGCCAGGCCACAAACCAGCGGCCTATATGGGATGCCGGTACTGCATGCGGCAGCTTTGCCTGCTACACCACAATGTCGGGTCCCCATTTCTTTCCTTTTGAAGGCAGCATTAGTCTGTTTCTGTTATTATAACACAATACCCGAAGCTAGGTACTCTATGAAGAAAAGAGAGTTATTTAGTTCAGAGTTGGGGAGTTGAAAGTCAGAACAGCATGGCACGGGCTCTGGTAAGGGTGCCCTGGCTGCATCACATGGCGGTGGAAAGCATCATGGTGGGAGCAGAAAGGGAGAGCCCATGGGGTGAGACGGGAAGGCAGACCGAGAAGAGGGGCCTGGTGGGCTCCTTCTCCGATAGACTTCTCTGAAGAACTAACGCAAAGACCCAAGAGCAAGAGCACTACCTCAATCCCTCCTGAGAGCAGCGGCTCCAGCTGCCCTCCCGCCAGGCCCCACCTCTTAAAGGTCCTACTGTCTCTAGCCAGTGCCGTGGCTCAATAGGCTAATCCTCCACCTGTGGTGCCGGCACCCTGGGTTCTAGTCCCAGTCGGGGCGCCAGTTCTATCCCGGTTGTTCCTCTTCCAGGCCAGCTCTCTGCTGTGGCCCGGGAGTGCAGAGGAGGATGGCCCAAGTGCTTGGGTCCTTGCACCCCATGGGAGACCAGGAGAAGCACCTGGCTCCTGGCTTCGGATCAGCGTGCTGCGCTGACCGCAGCAGCCATTGGGGGGTGAACCAACAGCAAAGGAAGACCTTTCTCTCTGTCTCTCTCACTGTCCATTCTGCCTGTTTAAAAAAAAAAAAAAAAAAAAAAAAAAAAAAAAAAGGTCCTAAGGTCCTACCATCTCTTAACATCACCACATTGGAGACCCAGCTTGAAGCACACGATCCCTTGGGTGATAAACCACATCCAAACCACTTAGCAAAAGCTGAATACTATTCTATATATTGCATTCATCCATCAGTGGCCACCTGGGTTGATTCTACATTTTAGCTGTTGTGAATAACGGTGTTAAAAATGCAGGCATACAAGTTTCTCTCTGAGACCCAACTTTCAGTTTTTTCAACTACACATCCAGTAGGAGAATTCCTGGATCATATGGTAACTCGATTATGAGGAACACACTATGGCGGTTCCTTAGCACCTGTATCATTTTATGTTCCCACCAACAGTACACGAGAGTTCCAATTACTCTATATTTTTGTCAATACCTGGTTTTTTTTTTTATAACAGTCATCCTATTGTTATTGTTATCCATTGGTATGGTATCTTATTGTAGCTTTAATTTGCAACTGATTTTTGTGGAGGTAAAGACACTAGTTAGGATGCCTCCGTCTCCCAGGAGAGAGCCTGGGCTCAAGGACCTGCTCCTGCTCCTGACCCCAACTTCCTACTGTCCCAGTCCCTGGGAGACAGTGGCGATGGCTTGCTTCTTCCCAGGCCACAGCAGAGAGCTGGATTGGAAGTGGAGCAGCTGGGTCCCGAACCGGTGCCCATATGGGATGCCAGCACTGCAGCTGGCAGCTTTACCCACTACACCACAGCGCCGGCCCTCCAAGCACCGTTTATTAAAAAGACTGTCCTCCCTCCAGTGCATGCTCTTAGCACCCTTGTCAAAGCTCAGTTGGTTGTGGACATGCAGGTTTACTACTCAGCTTGCAATAACCTGACTTCCTGCTTCACCGTGCTCCTTACATAAGAAAAAAAAATCAAAATAAAACCACAACAGCTGGAGGACTCCTTCTACGACACAAGCCAGATCTTTCACTCATCTGTTCAAAACCCTGCAGTGCTTGGCCGATGCCATGGCTCACTAGGCTAATCCTCTGCCTGTGGCACCAGCACCCCGGGTTCTAGGGTTCTAGTCCTAGTCGGGGCGCCAGTTCTGTCCTGGTTGCTCCTCTTCCAGTCCAGCTCTCTGCTGTGGCCAGGGAAGGCAGTGGAGGATGGCCCAAGTGCTTGGGCCCTGCACCCGCATGGGAGACCAGGATGAAGTACCTGGCTCCTGGCTTTGGATTGGCTCAGCGCACCAGCCGTAGCAGCCATTTGGGGAGTGAACCAACAGAAGGAAGACCTTTCTCTCTGTTTCTCTCTCTCTCACTGTCTAACTCTGCCTGTCAAAAACAAAAAACAAAAAACCTGCAGTGCCTCTCACTTTACTCCCACTGGAAGCCAAACTCCTTCCAACAACCTGCAAGGCCCTGCCCGTGGGACTGCCATTCTCTCTCTCAGCTCCTGTCCCATTGCTGCCCTGTCACTTGCCTCGCCTCAGTCGCTGGCTTCTGGAACATTCGTCCCTCAAACATCCAAGTGGTTAACTTCACTCCTTCAAATCCTGGCTCAGATGTCAGCTTCCGCATCAGTTGTGTCCTGGCCACTAAACTTGGGGCCTGCCCTTCTTCCTTCTTCTACCTTGCCTCTCCACCATGCACTCAGCAGCTTCAGCTGCAACACTTCAATGGCTTCTGCATCCCACCTGGTGCTTTCTCCTCCCCAGCTCCCAGACTGCTTGGCAAGGCTCTTTACCTGTGTTTTCTCCTGGTTCGTTCTTTCTATCCAAGCACTTAGAATGGCAGACAGTAGTCACAGCTGGTTTCGTCCCCTGCCCCTGCCTAGATGCCCAGGCCCCTGGACTGTGGCCATGTGCAGAGCTGTGCACCGCAGCTTCCTGTTGGAACTCTGCTACAGAAAGACATTCTGGGCACTGGGAGAGCCCCGTTCCAGTCCCGGCTCCGGCACTGCACAGCGCGTCTCCCGGTCCGTGTCACCTGCTGTCCCTGGGCTTGCATTTGCTGGCCGGTGGAATGCTGACACCTTCTCATCCGTCCCGTCTGTAGGACTTGTGGGAAGGCCAAATGAGATGATGTCTTGAGGATGCCTTGCAGAGTCTGGAGGGGCAAACGCAAGCCAGCATCACCGTGCCGTGGCGCGCAGCCTTCTCTTTGCTGTTCCCAGGACAGGATGCCAGGCTTGGGGACCCTGTGTTCAGGCTGTGCACTGCACAAAGGATGAGTGCAAGAGCAGGCCTCCCAGGTACCCCACACTGACACTGCCTTCCCCTGCCGAGAATGCACCCCATGGAGGTACCTCCAAGAGTAAAATTCCCGGGATTCTGTTTCCAGGCCTATGTTCTAGCTAGAGCGGGGTCTGGGGGCAGACACTTGGTTCCATCAGGTTCTAAGTCCCCTAATATGAAATGAACGCAAACAAAATTGTAGCTCCCACACTGAGTAGAAAATGGCTTCTTAAAAAAATTTTTTTTTCTCACTCTAAAAATTGTTCAACACCTTGAAACATTCAAACTTCGACTCAAAACTCTGATTCCATATTAGCAAGTCCAGGGAGACAGCCCGGCATTGGGTCAGCAGGCTTGGAGGAGGTGGGGGTCCCAACCCTCCAGCCACATCCCCCTTCCCAAAGTGCTCTGCTGAGGATCGACTTAGTCCTTGTTGTTTCCATGACAATAGATGGGGGGGGTGCGCAGGAGTGGGTGGCTGGGGCACCAGCTCCTGGGAGCTGTGTGAAGGGTGGGAGGTGGCACCCCTGAGCTGGCGGGGCAGACACCAGGGACTCCGGCTCCTCTCAGCTCAGGCGCCCCTCCTGGTACTCGGCCCCTCCCCATCACGGGTAGTCATGTCTGGAAGAAGAGCAGCATTGCTTCTGGAGCAATCTGGGAAGTGACATAGAAGACAGCCAGTGCCTGGAGTCCCAAGAAGGTGGCAGATTCCAAGCAGATGAAACAAAACCAACCAATCAACCAACGGGAGAGAACTTAGGTGCAATTATAAGGCTTGGAGCCCAATTTAGGGGACACAGATGCAGGTGAGGAAGACAAATAACTGACTTCGAAGATGAGAACTTTTCTCTCTCACGGAGCTGCAGTCACAAACACCCATCAGCCAATGAGATGGCCCTCCGCGCACACCAGCCAGCTTGGTCAAAGACTTCTCACGGTTCAGTCTCCCCTCACAGGAAGGCAGGGTACCAGGAAGTCTGCTCAGGCATTTCAGCCAATGAAAGTCGAAGGACTCCCCAGGCATGGGCGGCATATTTGGGAAAGCGACATCCCGACACGACTTCAAACTATTCTACAAGGAACCAGAGTCCCTAGAAGGCAAATATTCCACTTACCCTGAAGGGAAGCGCACAGGTGCTGTTTGGGGAAGGGTGCAGGAGGTCAGAATTGAAATGGATGCTGGTTCCAAGAGGCTTCGTGCCATTTTGTTAGACAACGCCTTTTCCAGGATCTCAATGGGCTGGATTTCACTTGGAAATGCTGGGTTTTCTTTGGTGCTTAGGTAAATGAACTCTCTTCCGTGGCAATATAAAACTGGTGTGGTTTTTTTGTGTGTGTGTGTATGTGTGTGTGTGGGTTTTTTTTTTTTTTTTTTTTTTTTTAATTATGGGGGCTGATGCTGTGGCACAGCGAATTAAAGCCCTGGCCAGCAGTGCCAGCATCTCATATGGGCACCAGTTTGAAACCTGGCTGCTGCACTTTCAATCCAGTTCCCTGCTAATGTGCCTGGGAAAGCAGTGGAAGATGGCCCTAGCGTTTGGGCCCTTGCACCCACATGGGAGACCCAGAGGAAGCTCCTGGTTCCTGGCTTCAGACCAGCTCAACTCTGGCCATTATGGCCATTTGGGGAGTGAACCAGTGGATGGAAGATCTCTCCTTGTCTCTACTTCTCTCTGTAACTCTTTCAAATAAATAAATAAATCTTTTTTAAAAATTATTTTCAAGGCAGAGAGAGAATTCACTCTTCAAATGCCCACAACAGCTGCGGGGTGGGAGCACAAAGCAGGAGCCAGGAATTCAATCCAGGTCCTACTAGATGGCAGGAACCCAAAAACCCAAGCCATCGGCACTGTCTCCCAGGGACTGGGACAGTAGGAAGTTGGGGTCAGGAGCAGGTCCTTGAGCCCAGGCTCTCTCCTGGGAGATGCAGGCATCCTAACTAGTGTCTTCACCTCCAGGCCCAAACCTCCACCCCCACAAAGCCACCTTTGATGACGCGCCATTTGCAAGCACACATTCTTCTCAAGGACAATGTCCTCATTCGTCCTAATTTTCACTAAATACAACTCATTCCCTTAGAAGTAAGCATCCTGGGCCTCTTTGGAACAGAGGCCCTGTGTGTATTGAAGCCTCACTTTCCACAAGTCTTGCCCTTCTCTGCACCCCTGCACCCAGAGGCCCACCTGCTTCTGGCCCAGACTGCAAGGATGCTTGGATAGCAAACTGCCTTGGGAGACAGGGCAGCCCCCCTTCCAGGAAGAGCATGGGCTCTTGGCCCCTCGGATAACACAGATCGCACAGGCTGGCCTGCACCCCCTTCCACAGATTCAGTTTCCACCATGCTCTGAGCCTGCTGCACGTGCAGCATCCCCTCCATGGAACTCGGGGGACAGGAGGAGCAGGTGAGGACACGCTGTGCTGCTGACCGTGCAGGTGTTAGCACGCACGTGCAGCGAAAATCACACCCCTCCATACTGACACCAAGCCCCAAGCAAAAACTTTAAATTGTATAGAGGGAAAAAAAAAGTCTGTGTCCTACCTGGCCACCCGCCTCTGCCAGTACACAATCCAGAATTCTGGCACCAGGAACCAGCTTCTGGAGCCTGCTGCACAGGGGCTTAGTGCTTCCAGCCAGAAAACCTGTACGTAAATTGATGTATGAAAGAGCGTAGATAAGGCAAGACATAGCTTAGGAGGATATACAAAGGTGCAGATGGAAATAAATTGCGAAGCATTGCTTTAATTCTGGTTCTTAGTTCCACAGAAAGCCCTGTTAGAGAAAACTATAGCCCTATCGCCCTCTACTGGCACCAAGCTGGAAACGACAGGGAACTAGTCCAGCTGTTGACACATCTGTCCAACTGAACATCCTCGTGCTGCCACACCCACCTCCCTAATCTGCTGGGACCAGGAACAGAGCCGCTGCCTCCCTCAGCACTTCTGCCCCACTTCACCTGCCCCACTTCCGTTCCACAGGCCAGCTCTGCTTGGACCCCCTCCCTTACCAAGCCTCCTGGGCTCCAGGTCACAGTGCGGCTGCCAACTCCTCGGCCCTAGGGCATCACACCCGGTCACTACCACAAAGCAGTGAGGTCCACCTTTTGATCACGCACCCGAATCCGAAAAAACATATCTAATGCACCAATAAATGTATTATTTATTTATAAATTACAGAAGTGTACAATTGTACAATATATTATGTACATTATAAAACACACAAAAATAGAAATTTAAAAGGATGAAGATTAAATACAAATAATCACTTTTAACATTTTCTCAATGGACCGGTCATCTGTATACTCCTGGGATGTACACACCCCCACTTGAAACCACAGCCCTAAAGCATAACAATGACTGCTGTTATTTGGGTTTTTAGCTCAGGTTACAGAAAAATGTACAAGATTACATTTGTTTTTCATTTTTAGGTTTTGCAAAATAGCCCTAGCTTTAGGTTTAGATGTGTGAAGAGGCTTGGTGCTAACTTCTTGCGACACAGCTGGGCTGACCATCCCAGAGCTGGTAAAATGTCCCAGTACAGCTCACTGTTCTACTTTAAGGCAGACTAAATAGGGATTTCATAGAGCTGAGCCAGAGTATGGAGGGAAAATGCTTTAAACAAGCCTTTAAAAACAAAGGATGGGAATTAGTGTATTTTTAAAAAGTCAAAACTTAAATAGCTAGCCCCTAACCTTTCCTCTGCCTACAGTGGAAAGACATTTAAAAAAAAAGGCATTCCAAACAATGGCTGCTAGCCAAGGCAAACGGATAAACACGGACTGTCACACATGTGCCTGGCTCAGTCCCAGACTTCTGAACTCAAACTCTTTGATTTTTACAGCCCCAGTGTCCCACCCCACGTCAGGCGCACAGCAGCTAACAAGCAACCTCTCAGAAGGGATGGAAGGTGCTGAGTTACAATGACCCAGGAACTGTCACTGAAGAACAGCCCAGAATATGGCTTTGATCGGCTGAAGCAAGTACTGAGGGCATGTTGTAGTCAAGAGCAGTGGGCTCCCAGCGCCTCCTTCCACTCCAGTGCTGGCCTTGGGCCCTCCTGCAGGGGCCAGTGAGGCTGGCCAGCTCCGCCTTCCCCACCCCCAGGACAAGGGGCGAACACGGCACAAGCTATGGCTCTGCAGAGTCTGTAGACAGCTTAGTCAGTGTGCTCAATTCTTTAAAATAGTCACAAAACTCTAAAATAAAATGGAAAAGGGCTAACAAGCATCTGCTTAACTTTTAAGATTGAGATAGGCACACGGAAAACACCACGGCGCCCTTCCAATGGCTTTTCAAGGCTCCTGGGAGAAGGCTCTATCTTCAGGTACTCAATTTTAAGAGGTAAAAAATTAGTTTAAGTAACTTTCACTAAAGAACCCACCTCACTTCACATACTGTGTGTCTTTCCATCCACATGCCCACCTATTGTGCTGACAAAACTCACTGTTTTGTAAGAGGAATGAAACTTGACTTGGTAAGTTTCCACGAGGTTAAATGCAGAGCAAGGCAAGTTATGTACGAGGATGTGGAGTGCAGCAGGCTGCTGGGGGAGATCCCGCAGCGCAAAACCCAGCCTGACTCCCACCCAAGGCAGTCGGGAGAGCAGCGCCACGTGGTGGGGAAAGGGGGCCGACGGGTGGCCCTCGCCACTGCCTTCAGCACCCTGCAGCTACTAGTTGTGAAATCGTCCTCTCGTCTTAAAACCAGGAAGAACTTTGTGAAGCCTCTTTAAGGCAAAAGAGCCACTAGAAAAGAAACTTCCTGTAGAAAGTATCTTCAAGGGAACCAGAAAAAGCGCTCACTCTGCGTTGTTCTGTCTGCTCCCTTCCCCGGGGGAGGCCACACGGTACTTCCCCTGCCCTCTCCTCTCCCTGCACACACAGGCTCGCTCCTGTCACCACACCTGGAGGACCAGCAGCTGCTTCAAGACACTGGAGCCTCACTGTAAAACCTGATCTGAAAAGTGAACGTCTCCCCCTCTGTCTGTAAAATCAGAAATGACACAGCCTCCTGCCAGTCCACGAAGGTGACATTGAAGTTCCAAAGGAAACACATCCTTGACCATCAAATTTAGACCCAAAAGAGCCATTTGTGGGTTGTTGTTGTTGTTTTTGTAATTTCCAAATTTTATTTCCAAAGACTGCTGTAACAAGATACCAGCGGTGACTGCGTGGCAAGTCGCAAGCTCTCATGTAAACAAGGTCCACAAGGGCACGTGCTGGTCCTCCGACAGGGCTTTGGCCTGTGGAGGCTTCAGAGCAGAGGATGCTTACAATCTGGCCCATGCCGTACTCCGGCTTGGGCTCCCTCCACGTCTGGTGGTGAGGACACTCATTGTGCCTGGTGATGCGCCACGTACACACTATGCTGCATGTACCGCAGGAGGGGAAACGCCTCATTTGTAGGTTTTCCTACAGCCTACAGAAACAGCAGTTGCTTCAGCAGCAATGTGCAATATTACTCAATTTTTAGTTGAAAAACAGAAGAATGGATTACTGTAGTTATGTCCTTTCTCTGAGAATAAAGACACACACCATTACAAACATAAAACGAGTCAAACTTCTATTTTATTGACAGGAGTCCAAAATGAATACAAAAAATGCCTCCTTTGCATGTTATATTTTTCCCTTAAAAGGCTTCTGATAGGTAGATTAAAAGCCAAGAATGTAGTTCAGCTTTTATAGTAAACCTTTTACATAAGCCACCAACATCAGAGAACATATGGTCCCACAGCACTTTCAGACTGACAGCTTATCAAAATAATTAGATCCTGCACTGATCTGCTAAGACAGAGATTTTAAAATGTTTTTAAACCATTTTTATCATCTGTCTGTCAACTCTGGCAATTCAGAAAAGGAAGAACCCTCAATGCAGCCCTCTGTAGTATGTGGAATGTGAGAGAATGCCAACTTGCAACCCAGATAGGTGAAAATAAAAGATTTAAAGCTATGTATGGAGCTGTTATAAACAGTCTTATCACCTGTAGAATGTCAATAAAGGAACAGAGCTTATCAAGAGATTAAAAACTCAAGATGTTACTTAAAACATACTTGTGTTGTTTATCACGCTTTGTTTACTAAAACTAAAGCTGAACAAATGAAAGTTGCTCATTTATAGATTGTTTTTCATGTACCTTTACTTTTACTGGGACCATAAACTGATCAGATAATACACAGCCCACACTTCTGGACAGGTACAATAACCGAGGACTTATTATCTTTCGCAGATGTAGTGAATGCACCACCCCAGGTTTGAAAGGCTTTAATAAACCTTCAGCTTTTCTCAGATTGTACCAAGGCAGCACCAACTGCCCAGTTATTTGATGCACCCATCTCCAGTAAAGAAAGTAACGCTCCCTCGACATCAGTTCTGCACTGCTTCTGGTTTATTATACACTTCCAAAACAGCAAAAACTTTGCAAGTATGTGCGAACGCTGTGGTCCATTCACAGCACTGCTTAGTCATCATCTTCCTCTTCTTCCTCTTCTTCCTCAAAGCTGTCTTCAAAGCCCTCGCTGTCCTCCTGGTCTTCATCTCCCTCTATTGCTGTATCCCACTGCGGGTGATTTTCTGGCACAGGCTTAGCCTCATGAACTTCCAACTATAAAGAATTAAATGCACATGTCAGAAATTTGTGAAGAATAACAGAAGAAATTCTGGTTAAAAAAAGCTTTTCTTTGATTATAGCAATCACAAATAAATAGATTTCTAGGGATATAAATAAATTTAACACATTCATTTAGAACAGATATTTCATCCCTAAATTTACTAACATGTAAATATACTTCAATTTCTAACACAGGAAAAAAAAAAATTCTAACACAGTTTGGTATTTTAAGTTTATACAAATTATACTATTTTCGAAACTATTTCTGTGGCACAAAAGATTAATACTTGTAATTTCAGAGTAAGAATGCTAAGCAATATCTTAATAGAAGTTTTCTGCTAAAGAAGAAAAACTCATGTGATTTTCACACATTTGCAGCCTTCAGATTAGTAAGCAAAATTCTGTAGCCGGGGCTGGTTTGTGGCATAGTCACCACCTGTGATGACAGCATCTCATACCGGTGTCAGTTTGTGTCCAGGCTGCTATGTTTCTTTTCTTTTCTTTTTTTTTGCCAGGCAGAGTTAGACAGTGAGAGAGAGAGAGAAAGAGAGTTATAGACAGTGAGAGAGAGGCAGAGAGAAAGATCTTCCTTCTGTTGGTTCACTCCCCTAATGGCCGCTACAGCCGGCGCTGCGCCGATCCAAAGCCAGGAGCTGGGTACTTCCTCCTGGTCTCCCATGCGGGTGCAGGGACCCAAGTACTTGGGCCATCTTCCACTGCCCTCCAGGCCATAGCAGAGAGCTGGACTGGAAGAGGAGCAACCGGGACAGAATCCGGCGCCCCAACTGGGACTAGAACCCGGGGTGCCGGCGCTGCAGGCGGAGGATTAGCCAAGTGAACCACGGCACCAGCCCTGCTATGTTTCTGATCCAGCTTCCTGCTAATGGCCTAGGAAAAGAAGCAGAGGATGACCCAAGTGCTGGGACCACTGCCACCCAAGTGGGAGACCTGGATAAAGCTCCTGGCTTCTGGTTTCAGCCCAGCCCAGCTCTAGCCATTGTAGCCATTTGGGGAGTGAAACCAGTGGATGGAAGATCTCTGTCTTCCCCTTTCTCTAACTCTTTCAAAATAAATAAATAAATCTTTGTTGTGGTACAGTGGGTTTAGCCACTGCCTGCAATGCTGAAATACCATATAAAAGCACTGGTTTGAGTCCTGGCTGCTCCACTTCTGATCCAGCTCCCTGTTAATGTACCTGAGAAAGCGGCAGCAGATGGCCCACATGCTTGGGCCCCTGTACCCATGTAGGAATCCCAGATGAAGCTCCTGGCTTCAGCCAGGCCCAGCTCTAGCTACTGCAGCCATTTGGGGAGTTATCTCACAGATAGAAGATCTTTCTTGGGGCCAGGCACTGTGGCACTGTGGGTAAAGCCGTTGCCTAGAGTGCTGGCAGCCAATATGGGTGCAGGCTTGAATCCCAGCTGCTCCACTTCTGATCCAGCTCTCTGCTATAGCCTGGGAAAGCAGAAGAAAATGGCCCAAGTGCTTGGGCCCCTGCATTCACGTGGGAGACCAGGAAGAAGCTTCTGGCTCCTGGCTCTGGACCAGCCCAGCTCTGGCTGTTGTGGCCAACTGGGGAGTGAATCAGCAGATGGAAGACCCAACACCGGCCCCCCTTTCCCCCCTTTATTTCTGCCTGTCTGTGCCTTTCAAATAAATAAATAAATCTTAAAAAACAAAAAACAAAAAACTCTCCTTCTGCCTCTCTGCCTTTGAAATAAATATAGCTTTTCAAAAAAATTAGTTTTAGAAACTAATAATTACAATAGAGTCTGTGGTAAAAATACCTATGATTTTGGGGCTGGCTTGTGGTGTGGCGGGGCTAAGCTGCTACCTGTGACACTGGCATGCCATGTGAGCACCAGTTCAATTCCCAACTGCTCTGCTTCAGATCCAGCCAGCTCCCTGCTAATCTACCTGAGAAAGCAGAGTAAGATGGCCCAACTATTTGGGTTCCTGCCACCCATGTAGTAGGAGACCTAGATGGAGTTTCTGGCTGGCTCCAAGATTCAGCTTGGCCCAGCCATGGCCATTGTAGCCATTTGGGTAGTGAACCAGCGGACAGAAGATCCATCTCTCTCTCGCTCTCTCTCTCTCTGCCTTTCAAATAAATGAATAAATATATCTTTTATAAAAAAAACCAAAACAAAACAAAAAAAAGACCGTATCTGCTGAGGCACTGTAGTTACAGCATATCACAGCACATTTAAAATGTACTGATAAAGTAATCTAATTTGTTATATGAGGGGTTGTCAAAAGATTCACAGGAAAAAAATATGTACTAGGGGGCCGGCATCGTGGCACAGTGGATTAAGCCACCACCTGAGATACCAGCAGTCCATATAGGCACCGGGGCTCAAGTCCCAGCTGCCCCACTTCCAATACAGCTCCCTGCCAATGCACCTGGGAAAGCAGTGGAACATGGTTCAAGTTCTTGGACCGCTGCTGCCCATGTGGAAGAGATGGATGGAAGATCTTTCTTTGTCTCCCTCTTTCTAACTCTGCCTTTCAAACAAATAAATCTTGAAAAAAATAAAAAGAAAAAGCGTATTTCATAAATTCATACTGATTTTTTATAACATGTCTGAACAGGATCTAGTTTGAGGAACTAAGAAGGAAAAGACACCATTTGTCTAGAGGCCCTACCAAAACAACATGAATTCTACTAAAACTGAAGCAAAAGTAAATGTAAAATGTATGGTTAAGTTTGGGTTGGAGAATGGTGAAAAATCACTGATGCTTTACAAAGTTTATGGAGACAACACCCCAAATAAAGGAGCAGTTTACAAATGAGTAACTGGTTTTAAGAAGGGACTAAGGGACGGTGCAGTGGGCGCAGTATGTTAACCCTCTGCCTGCGGCACCGGCATCCCATATGGACGCCAGTTCTAGTCCCAGATGCTCCACTTCCAATCCAGCTCTCTGCTATGGCCTGGGAAAGCAGTAGAAGATGGCCCAGGTCCTTGGGCCCCTGCACCCTCATGGGAGACCAGGAAGAAGCACCTGGCTCCTGGCTTTGGATCGGTGTGGCTCCGGCCATTGCAGCCATTTGGGGAGTGAACCAACGGAAGGAAGACCTTTCTGTCTCTCCCCCTCACTGTCTGTAACTAAACCTCTCAAATAAAATCTTTGGGAAAAAAAAAAAGGGGGACAAGATAATGTTGAAGATGAGGCCCACAGCAGCAGACCATCCACAATAATTTGCAAGGAAAAAAATTAATCTTGTTTGTGCCCCAACTCAATAGGAAAAGTACAATTAACAGCACAAGCAAATAGCCAACACCATAGATGTGTCAACTGGTTCCACTTACACAATTCTGACAAAAAAATTAAAGTACAGCAAACTTTCTGCTCTATGGGGGCTAAAACTGTGACACCCAGATCAGCCACAAGTAAGGGCAGAACTCTGTCAATCAGTGAAAATCAAGATCCTGAAATATTTCTTCAAAGAATTTATCAAGAGATGAAGCATGGCTTTACAAGTACAACGCTGAAGAGAAAGAACAATCAAAGCAATGGTTACCAAGAAGTGAAAGTGGTCCAGTTAATGCAAGTCCAGATCAAGTCAAGGTCAGAGGTCATGGCAATAGTTTTTGGACTACTCAAGACATTTTGCTTGTTGACTTTCCAGGGGGCCAAAGAATAACAAATCATGAGTGCTTTGAGAAACATTCAGCAGAAAAGCATCCATGAAACAGTTACCAGAGTTCTTCTCCACCATGACAATGTTCCTGGCTCATTTCTCTCATCCAAAGGACAATTTTTGATGGGAAATCATTAGGCAGATACCCTACAGTCCTGATTTGGCTATTTATGATTTCTTTTTGTTTCCTAATTCAAAAAAACATCTTCAGGGGCTGGTATTCTGTTGCAAAAGATTGTTGCCACCTGCAAAGCCAGCATCTCAGACAGGAACTAGCTCAAGCTACAGCTGCTCTACTTCTGATCCAATGTCATGCTAACACACCTGGGAAAGCAGCAGATGGTCCACTCATATAGGAGACCCAGAAAAAGCTCCTGGCTCCCAGCTTTGGCCTGGCCTGGACCAGCCATTGCAGCCATGTGGGGAGAGAGTGAACCAGAAGATGGAAGATCTCTCTCTCTCTAATTCTGCCTTTCAAATAAATAAATCATTAAAAAAAGAAATCTTTAAAAAGCACCCATTTTTCTTCAGTTAATAATGTAAGAAAGCTGATAATGATATGGTTAAGACATCAGAACCCTCAGTTCTGTAGGGATGAACTAAATGGCCTAAACCAATGCTTAACAAAGTGTCTTGAACTTGATGCTGCTTATGTTGAGGAAATAAAATTCCTGTTTTTAATTTTTATTATTCAATTCCACTTTCCACAAACCTTTTGAAGTCCCTCCCAACCCCTTCTTTATAATCAAGCAACAACTTAAGTTTATTATTGAAAGAGTACAAGATGACCCATTCCATTACTCTATTTCCAAACCTCAAATGCTTCCCTAGTATATTAAACACTTAAACAAACAATTGTATTTATCAAAGAATCACTACTCTTACCTTCAATGGTTTAATCTGATCCAAACCCATATAGGAATCTGATCTCAGAAACACTGTATATTGATAATTTCCAGGCTTGCCAGGTGCAGGAAACTTCAGTTCTACCTAAAAGATAAAAATTAGTGCTTAAAAATCTGTATTTTGAAGAGGAAACAAAAGTTCACTCTTAAAATTCTTAGACTGTTGACACTAAATACTTCCTAGTATTTAGTAGCCAGGAGCTTACTCAGATAACACAGGAAGCCCTAACAAATGTTACCAAAGTCCTACCACCACCATCACCATCATCACCACCACCACCACCACCACCACCACCACCACAAAAAAATTATATATATATATATATGTGAAGCATGTTATACTATATATTGTATCTATTGCACAGAAAGGAAACCAAATTAGGAAGAATTTATGAGATAATTTGTATTTCCTCTATCAAGAAAGCATATTTACAGCAACTAAGTTCTATGCTATCACACTTATAACCTGAAGAAATTAAGTAGATATAAAAGTATAAATAAGCAAAATGTTGACATTAATGACAGACTTCATTAGGAGGTAGAATATTCTTATGAAATTTCCTTATTTCTATGATAAATGGTCAGTGCCTTAAAAGGTCAAGAAAGTCTGTTTACTATCAAATCATAAACTCCAAAATTCAAACAGTAAAAAACTCTTAGAAGTTTTGATTTTGAACCAGAATTGAGGTATAGTGACTTTAAGCCACCATCTGCAACACCAGCTTCCTATACTGGATTCCTGGTTCCAATCCAGCCACGTGGCTTCTAATCCAGTTTCCTGCTATTGCACCTGGGAAAGCAGTAGATGATGGCCCAAGCACTTGGGCCCCTGCCACCCACATGAGAGACCCAGATGGAATTCCAGACTCCTGTCTTTGGCCTAGCCCAGACATGGCCATTGCAACCATTTGGGGAGTAAACCAGCAGACAGAAGATCTTTCTCTTTCTCTCTCTCTCTTTCTCTCTCTCCTCCTTTCCCCTCCCCCTCCCTCTGCCAATCAGCCTGTCAAGTAAATCAATCAATCTTTGGGGAAAAAAATATAAATACATCTGGGGGAAAAAAAGTTTTGACTCTACTTGGATGAAGAAAGACTACATTTTTAAAAATGACACTTGGATCCTCTGGTTATCTGCCTCTCATCTCCAAATGACAGATTTTTGTAGCCCAGATTATACATTAAATTATCCCATAAAAAAATATAAAAAGTCATGAGAACTTTTTTTAAAGATTTATTTATTTATTTGAAAGTCAGAGCTACATAGAGAGAAGGAGAGCAGAGAGAGAGAGAGAGAGAAAGAGGTCTTCCATTGGTTGGTTCACTCCCCAAATAGCCACAATGGCCAGAGCTGTGCCAATCCAAAGCCAGGAGCCAGAAGCATCTTCCCAGGTGCAGGGGCCCAAGGCCTTGGGCCACCTTCTACTGCTTTCCCAGGCCACAGCAAGAGAGCTAGATTGGAAGTGGAGCAGCCAGGACTCGAACCAGTGCCCATATGGGATGCCGGCACTGCAGGAGGTGGCTTTACCTGCTACGCCACAGCGCCGGCCCTAGAGAATTTTTTTCTTAAAAAAATTAATTTCAGATTGGCCTTTCTAATTATAATACAAATGTAAAATGTATAAAAAGAAGTATTCGGCCGGCGCCGTGGCTCACTTGGCTAATCCTCCACCTATGGCATCAGCACACCGGGTTCTAGTCCCGGTTGGGGCGCCAGATTCTGTCCCGGTTGCCCCTCTTCCAGTCCAGCTCTCTGCTGTGGCCCGGGAAGGCAATGGAGGATGGCCCAAGTGCTTGGGCCTTGCACTCGCATGGGAGACCAGGAGAAGCACCTGGCTCCTGGCTTCGGATTGGCGCAGCGTGCCAGCCGTAGCAGCCATTTAGGGGGTGAACCAATGGAAAAAGGAAGACCTTTCTCTCTGTCTCTCTCTCTCTCACTGTCTAACTCTGCCCGTAAAAAAAAAAAAAAAAAAGTTTTCCTGCAGTGGGCATCTGTAGCTTTCAACACCAGCATCCTATTCCAGAGTGCTTGGAATCAAACCCCACCTCCACTTCCAACCTAACTTCCAGTTAACTTGCCAGGAGGCAGAAGATGATGGTCCAAATACTTAGGTTCCTGCCACCTATGTGGGAGAACCAAATAGAGTTCTGAACTCCTGGCTTTAGCCTGCCTCAGCCCTGGCTATTGTAGGAATTTGGGGAGTGAACCGGTGGATAAAAGATCTCTTTCATTCTCTGTCAGTCAGCCGGCTCTGTGGCACAGCAGGTTAACACCCTGGCCTAAAGTGCCGGCATCCCATATGGGTGCCGGTTCTAGTCCCGGCTGCTCCTCTTCTGATCTAGCTCTCTGCTATGGCCTGGGAAAGCAGTAGAAAATGGCCTAAGTTCTTGGGCCCCTGCACCCACATGGGAGACCCAGAGGAAGCTCCTGGCTCCTGGCTTCAGATCCGTGCAGCTCCAGCTGTTGCGGCCAATTGGGGAGTGAACCATCAGATGGAAGACCTCTTTCTCTCTGCCTCTCCTTTCTCTGTGTAACTCTTTCAAATAAATAAATAAATCTTTAAAAAAAAAAAAAAAGCTTTTTCTAAACTACATACAGGGGCTGGCACTGTGACACAGCAAGTTAAAACACCAGCCTGCAGTGCCAGCATCCCACATGGGCAATGGTTCGTGTCTTGGCTGCTCCTCTTCCGATCCAGCTCTCTGCTATGGCATGGGAAAGCAGTAGAAGATGGCCCAAGTGCTTGGGCCCCTGCAGACCAGGCTCCTGGCTTCAGATTAGCTCAGCTCTGGCTGTTGCGGTCATTTGGGGAGTGAACCAGCAGATGGAAGAACCTCTCTGGCTTTATTTCTCTCTGTAACTCTGTCTTTCAAATAAATAAAATTAAAAAAAAAAAAAAGACATTAAAAAAAAATAAACCGCATACAACAAATGTGAGGGTACTTCAAAACGTTCATGGAAAAATGGAACTAAAAGCTAACTGGTATTAATAGATTTGGAAATTTATACATAATTCTTTCCTAATATGCATCTTATATGAACTTTTTGAAGACTTCATAAGAAAATGAATAAACATATTATGAATGTTTATATATATATATATATATTTTTTAACAGGCAGAGTGGATAGTGAGAGAGAGACAGAGAGAAAGGTCTTCCCTTTTGCCGTTGGTTCACCCTCCAATGGCCGCTGAGGCCGGCGCATCACACTGATCCAAAGCCAGGAGCCAGGTGCTTCTCCTGGTCTCCCATGCGGGTGCAGGGAGCCAAGCACTTGGGCCATCCTCCACTGCCTTCCCGGGTCATAGCAGAGAGCTGGCCTGGAAGAGGGGCAACCAGGATAGAATCTGGCGCCCCAACCGGGACTAGAACCCGGTGTGCCGGCACCACAAGGCGGAGAATTAGCCTGTTAAGCCACGGCGCTGGCCATAAATGTTTATATTTCTATTTGATAAATAAATACATAACAGTAAAAACAGAAACTGAGGGGAAATATTTAGAACATATCACAAACTGCTAATCTTTGGATGTGTATTTTTTTAAATTAAAATGTTTCTTTTTTCCCTATTATTATAAATTGTACATATTTATGAGATACAGTATGATACTTTAATACATGTATTCAATGTATGATAAAATCAGGTTAACATTTCCATCTCCTTAAGATTTCTTTGTAATATGTTAAGCATCAAAAAATGTATGAGCCAATTACCTAACATTTAAAAAGTAAATTTGCAAACCAGTAAGAAAAGACCAACAAAAATAAACAATGGTTACACACATTCTCCCACCCATACCACATGAGAATTAAGACTCAAACACACGAAGCATATTCAGTTTTGTTCCTACAGGAAACAGAAAACAAAACTACACTGAATATAATGGGCAGAGTAAATACTGATCTAGACAAGAATCATCAAAGTGTGTCAAAACGCGTGTATAAAAGGCTGCTGGAGAACAGCATGTTCACACAGGACCCAAACATCATCCCACAGATTAGAGGCGGAAATACCTTTACAATAGAGAAAAGCCTTAACTAAATGACTAACTGTGGTATTACCAATGTGGGGCAAACTGACACTGTCTAAGAAATACATTACCAATGTAGTATGCGTGCCAACATGAATTTAACAATGAGTAAGCAAGAAGACAAATTTATATTCTACAAAATATCGTTAGTCTCTTAAAATTGTCAGTACCATGAAAGGAAAAAAGAGGGGCAGGTGTAAGGCCTAGTAGTTAAGATGCTGCTGGCTGGGACGCCTGCATTCCCCATCAGAGGGCCTGGGTTCAAGTCTGGGATCCTCTTCAGATTCCAGCTTCCTAATGTGCACCCTGGGAGGGGGCAGGTGATGGCTCATTTATTTGGGTTCCTGCTACCCACATGGGGCTCCTGGCTTTGGCCTGGTCCAGGCCTGGCTGTTTCAGGTATTTGGGAAGTAAACCAGCAGAAGGGAGCTCTCTGTCTCTCTACCTCTGAACTAAATAAAATTTGAAAAATAAAAGATCTAGTAGGCCAAGCATGTGGCATAGTGATTAACTCTGTGTAGAACACCCACATCCCATAGCAGAGGGCCTGGTCTGAATCCTGGCTCCTCCAATTCCACTTCAGCTTCCTGCTCATGCACCCTAGAAGACACCAAGTAATGGCCCAAGTACTTGGGTCTCTGTCACCCACATGGGAGACCTGGATTGAGTTCAGGTCTCCTGGCTGCAGCCTGGCCAACTCCTGGCCGTTGTAGGCATTTGGAGATTAAACCAGTGGATGGGAGCTGTCTCTCCTTCTCTACTTCTCTTTTAAATAAAGTAAAAATAAGTAAGATAGTTAAAAGATCTGATTCCTTCATTTAAAAAAAAAAGAAAGGACAAGAAGTATTCTAAAGTGGCATGACAACCAAATAAAAAGTGCTATTCACATTGGATTCTGAATTAAAAATCAAAACACTATAGTAAACATTCGTGGAATATCTGAGGAAATTAGAATATTGAACAATAATACCATATCAGTGTTAAATTTCCTGAGGACAACAATGGTATTGTGCTTATAAAGAAAAAGGTCTTTGTTCTTTGGAGATACATGTCCAGATTATACAGGTGAAAGAAAAAGGTAAGATGGAAGACAGAATGTATGCTATTGTTTGATTGAACTGGGATAGAATCAGGTATATTTGCTTGCAATTTATACACAATATCACATGAAGGATACATAAAAATCCGACAACATTGGCAATCTCCACAAAGAGGAAAGGGTGACTAGGACCTGGGTATATAAGATGTCTCACTGTATGTACTTCTACACGCTCTAAAATGCATTGTTTTTTAAAACAGGTAAGGGGCTGGCGCTGTGGCG
Organism: Lepus europaeus; assembly: GCF_033115175.1. Lineage (NCBI taxonomy): Eukaryota > Metazoa > Chordata > Mammalia > Lagomorpha > Leporidae > Lepus > Lepus europaeus. Next base: position 105,850,700 of record NC_084829.1, read on the forward strand.
TAGTGGGTTAAGCAGCAGCCTGTAATGCTGGCATCCCATATGTGCACTGGTTTGAGACTCAGCTGCTCCACTTCTGATCCAGCTCTCTGCTATGGCCTGGGAAAGCAGTGGAAGACAGCCCAAGTCTTTGGGCCCCTGCACCCGCGTGGGAGACTGGGAAGATGCTCCTGGCTCCTGGCTTCGGATTGGTGCAGCTCTGGCCATTGTGGCCATTTGAGGACTGAACCAGCAGATGGAAGACCTCTCTCTCTCTCTCTCTCTCTCTCTCTCTCTCTCTGTCTCTCCTTCTCTCTCTGTGTAACTCTTTCAAATAAATAAATAAATCTAAAAAAAAAAAAAAACAGTAAAATTTAAATTAAAAAATTGCTCTGTTGAAGAAATATCTGAAGTTGGCTCTAACTTTAGGTGTTAAATAAAAAAACACTAAGCTACTTCACATGTTATCAATTGGTTATACAAGTTAAAAAAAATTTTTTTTAACCAAAAATCAGTCTCATACAAATATCACGAAAGTCAAGAGCCTTGCCCTGCATCAGTGAAGATTCTGGGAGGCAGTGACAATGGCCCAAATGACTGGGTTCCTGCAACCCACATGGCGGACCTGGACTGAGTTCCTACCGCTGAGTTTCAGTACTTGCCAAGGGGCCATTTTGGACATTTGGGGAGTAAACCAGTGGATAAGAGTGCTCTCTCTGCTTCTCAAAAAAAAGAAAATTTTTTTTAGAAAAAGAAAAAAAGCCTTGTTGTTCTTGTTCACCGATCCAGGCAAACAGAACTGTCTTCCAAGAAGAAGTAGCACATAGGGGCCAGCATTGTGGTGCAGTGGGTTAAGCCACCATTAAGCCGGTATCCCGTGAGCACAGGATCAAGTCTCAGTTGCTCTACTTCCAATCCAGCTCCCTGCTAATGTGCCTGGAAAAGCAGAGGATAGCCAGAGTGCTTGGGCTCCTGATACCCACATGGGAGATTAGGATGGAGTTCCAGGCTTATTTTCACCTAGCCCAGCCCTGGCCAGTGCAGTCACCTGGGGAGTAACAGAAGTAGATGGAAGAGGTGTCTTTCTGTCTCTCACCCTTTTTCCCTTTCTATAACTCTGCCTTTCAAATAAGTAAATAAATCTTAAAAAAAAAATCTTAAAAGAGAGAGAAGGTAGCACATTAAAAAAGATGAAAAAAACATAATGCATTTCCCAAGAATAATATGTTCATCACAACGCTACTTTAGTGATATCATAACAGTGAACAATGATTCACAAATAAAAAATTCCACTCTACAATATCAATTTCTAGTTTTTTTATTTTTAAGACAAAAGGTCTAATATTTAGCATTAATCCAAAGAGGACAAAAATCCTAAGTTTTTATAAAATATAATGAGATTCTGGAGGAGGAAGAAAGGCAGCATGATGGTGAGATATTGTACAATGCTGAAAACTGAAATTTTATTGTTGGATAATTACCTCTTCTGTATCTTTTAGTGTACACACATGATATGGCATAGATATTAATGTCTGTTCCTTCCTGTCTGCAATATAAAGCCACCACCATTCTTGTTTTTCCTAGAAAGAATAAAACAGAAGAATATGAACAATCAGAACGAACCAGAGAGAATCAGTACGGGTTTATCTTCTTTCAGAGATATTATCATCTTGTTTTGTTCATTCTGTTCATTGTTACATCCCTAGCACTGACACAGTGCCTGGTACAAAACAGATGTTCAATAAACATTTCTGAATGAACAAACTGTTATTAACCATTTGTAAATCTATCGTCCATTCCCCAAAATAATTCTGCCCACAATTTTGGGGGTTTCAATAACCCTACCTAAAGCCCACTGATGTGCCTCCATCTTGATAAACCTTCATTTACCTTAAATGAGAAAAGATATGCCAGTGGGTAGACTTTTGGCCTACCAATGAATATGCCATCTAGGAAGCGCACATCCCCCATCTGAGTGTGAGGGTTCAATACCTAGCTCCACTCCTGACTTCCTGCTAATGCAGATTCTGGAAGTAAGCAGTGATAACTCAACAAACTGGGTCCCTGTCACCCATGGGGAAAACTGGACTGAGGTGCTAGCTCCTGACTTTTGCCCTAGCTGTGGAAGTCACTTGGGGAGTGAACCAGTGGATGGGAATGGTCACACTTGTGTGCATAAGCACACACTTGTTCTCTCTAAAATATTAAGTATCATGTAACAAATAATGTAATCTTACTTAGTAATAAATAATCAAAGAAACAAAGGAGTAGAAGGGATTTGGGTAGCCAAGTCAATAATCGATACATTAAAACACTTATGAATCTAACAGAATATCTCATATTCTACGAGTCTTAAAAATTTTCTATTCATTTATTTTCATTTTTATTTGAAAGGCTCTAAGAGACCTTTTATTATACCTTTCATTGTACATTATTTTTTTAAAAATCTTTTTTAAAAGATTTTATTTATTTACTTGAGAGGCAGAGTTACAGAGAGAAGCAGACACAGAGAGAGAAATCTTCCGTCTGCTGGTTCACTTCCCAAATGGCTGCAACAGCCAGAGCTGGGCTGGTCTGAAGCCAGGAGCCAGGAGCTTCTTCCAGGTCTCCTACAAGAATATAAGGGCCCACACACTTGTATCATCTACTGCTGCTTTCCCAGGCCATCAGCAGGGAGCTGATGGAGCAGCCAGGACTCGAACCAGCACCTATATGGGATGCCAGAGCCACAGGCAGATGCTTAACCTACTACACTACAGCGATGGCCCTGAATGTACATTTTAATAAGTTTGGCATTTCTGGTTGAACTCCAAAAAGATTAAAAGGCTGGGTAAAGAAACTGCTACCAGAATGCACAATAACAGCAGGGATAAATGACAGAACAAGAGACAAAAAACCATTTTTAAAAAATCTTTGAGGGGCCAGCACTGTGGCATAGTGGGTAAAGCCACAGTCTGAAGTGCTGGCAAACCAGAGGGATGCTGGTTCATGTTCTGGCTGCTCCACTTCCTATCCAGCTAGCCTTGGCTATTACGTACATCTGGGGAGTGAACCAACAGATAAAAGATCTCTGTCACTATTTCAAACAAATAAATAAATCTTACAAATAAATAAACTCTATGATGTCCTAAATATTCATTTAACCAAATAGCATGAGACTATTCTGAACTCTGAATTATCTAAAACAGTCTTAAAAAGCTTCATAGAAACAGTTTCATTGCAAAAATGTCTTACAATTTTTAAACGAAAATTATAGCACTTTCTATTTCAATGAGATTTAAAATTCAGTTATCTTTCGAATACCACACTAAGTATAATTAAGTATCTAGATGGCTTTTGATACAAAGCACTGAAACATTAATAAGCCTAATAAATAAATTATAAGTACATGATGCTGTGTGTAGCACTGAACAAGAAATTTGAATTTTGTTTAATCCAAAGGTTAGGCCTACCACGACAGAGGTATTTGTATACATGTTTGTCTATGTATGTTTTGCATATACAAAATATACAATGGACTCAAATTAGAGTATTAATTAACCTGAGTTTAGTGGGCCAGAGTCTCTGTTGCAACTAACCTGCTACTGTAGCATTAAGAGTAAGTGACTATGTTTGTTTTGTTTTCTTTTCTTAAATATTTATTTTATTTGGGAGCTGGTGTTGAAGGTTAAGCTTTGGCTTGCAATGTTGGCCACGCAGACACTGGGGTTTGAGACCCAGCTGGCTCCATTTCTGATCCAGCCCCCTGCTAATGTTCCTGGGAAAACAGCAGAAAATGGCCTAAGTGCTTGGGCCCCTGCACTCCATGGGAGACCTGGAAAAAGCTCCTAGCTTGACTCAGACCTAGTCCCAGCCATTGCAGTCATTTGGGGAGTGAATCAGTGGATGGAAGATCAATTGATCTCTCTGTAATTCTAGCTTTCAAATAAATAAAAAATAAATCTTAAAAAAAATTATTTATGGGAAAGGAAGAGTGATGAGCGAGAGAGAGACAGAAGGAGAGAAAAAAGAGACAGAGATTGAGATTGAGATTGAGATAATGAGAGAGAGAGAGAGAGAGAGAGATGGAGAGAGATCTTTTATCCACTGATTCATTCCCCAACTGCCAGGGCTGGGCCAGGCCGAAGCCAGTAGCCTGGAATTCCATCTAGGTCTCCTATATGGGTGGCAGGTCTTCCCAGGCACATCTGCAGGAAGCTGGAATGGAATCAGAGAAGTCGCAGACTTGAACCAGCACTCTTATATGTATGGAGTGCTAGCATTGCAAGTGGCAGCTTAACCCACTGAGCCACACAGCTAACCCCATGGCTATGTTCTTACGAAACTTTACTTATAATAAAGCTTCATTCACAGAAATTGGCAGAGTGCCAGATTTGACCAGCAGGCTGTATTTTGCCAGTAGTCATTTTAAAGCTGTTCAGACCTGGGTTCTTTCCCCTCTCTAGCACTTTCCTTGTCTATAAATGATGGGTGCCTGCCTCTGGGTATGTTGTGAAGATGAACTGAAATAATGCAAGTTATTAATACATGTCAGAATGCCCAGCACATTAAGCACAATAAATGATAGTTATGATTATTACTAAAATGAAGCCCAACAATAAATCTCTTTTAATTGATTCTGACATTTGTCAGAAATATCATTATCACAACATGTATAAAGTATAAGCACAGGGATATGCTCAAGAATGCACAGTTCCTCTTTACCTCCCCACTTGCTTTTCCTTCCATTCTCCCAGGCAGCTTAATTATAATGATACTCACTCAAGAATATTTACAAGGAACTAGTGAGTATCCATCAATGGTACATCAGTGCCTAGACTCTGATGCACACGCTAAAAATGAAAATAGCTGTTCTATGAGTTATCTGCACTTTAAATAAAGTTTTTTTGGTATGTGAAATTTCCAGTCATTCTTAACATAGTAAACATAATAGTTCTGATAATATGTAAGTTAATTATTAATTCTAAGTAGGTTCATTAGATAAGTACCAAAAACTAAGTCAGAAAGATGTTAAAAAGATGCTATGTAAGTGTTATGTGACAAACGACACTTTGAAATGTTTATTATGCACATGCAGACTGAATTAGAAAAAAGGCATTTTCACTAATCAAATGGTCTAAGGGAATGAATGAATGTTCCATTTACTAATTAAGCATGGTCTAAAATGAAACACCATCACATGGGTACAAATTATTCAGCTTACAGCATCCCAGGGCACTTTCTAAGCCAATCAACGAGTAGGATTTATCTGCTGGATTTGGGATTGTGTGGTGTTGGCAGACTTCATCCGCAATGGGCAAAATGCCCCTAACAGATGGGCTCAAGCTCAGGACAAGACAGAAGATCAGCCTGTGCATGAGATGGAACCCTGGGCAGACGTCTCTCCAGGTCAAAACAAAAGTCTGTGCAGAGTCTATCTTAGCACTGGGAGAGCCAAATTGTGTAGGAATTTGCCTTAAACGGCCTGCTGCAGCTCTGGATTTACACTCTTGAGCAGAAAGCAGATCTATACACGCACTCTCTGGCCCGACATGACTGGGGAGCAGAGGGTTCGGGGCAAACTGGGAGGCAGCCTGTGGAAGAGTTTCCCGTGCTGGGGGAATCAGTTCTTGATCTCTGCTCCATACATAGGATCCCCTCAAAATCAAAATGTTAAGAGAATCCCAAAGTACTCTGAAAGACAACACAGGCTAGCAAGGAGATCAAAAGTTGAGCAGGCCACAACCATGAAGTAAACAAGGACAAAGGAGCAAGCAGCACTATAATTGCTATAATTGGGGCTCAGTCATGCTCAGCTCTTCCTGTACTTTATTCAGGGCCAAGAACACAGCTGGTCGCATAGCCATGGGCTCTCCCATTCCACAGTATTAGACTGGCTCTAATACTGTGGCTCAGAGCAAGTCCAGTGGCTCTAGGTGGCCTGTGTAGTACCCTTAAAGAGAGTATTTAAAGTTTTTTTTTTTTTTAATCACAGAAAAGAAAAGCATAGGGAACCAAATACTTTAAAATTTTATTAACAATTTCTCTTTTAAATAACACATTCACCAAATGTTATTCACACTGTAATTTACTCTTTAGAAATGTAGCCTATCTAGAAGAGACACATTTAGCACATTCTGAGCTCATACATCCCACAGGGGCGAAAGTCAAATGAGAAAAGTCTGAGAAGAAAGTGAATGAAGGAAAACACTAGGCCTGTGTTCAACTCACCTCGGGAAAGTAAAGACTGTACACAGGATGGGTTATCTTTGATTTAGTTTCCAGGAGAGCCCTCTCCTTTCGCTGTATACTTTGTTGTAGTTCTTGCCACTCCTAGTAAAGGACAAATTAAAGTATGTGAAATGTTTTTGATCTTTTTGAGGTGTTTATAGCTGTACTCCTGACAATGCTAATTAACTACTTAGAACAAGTTCATTTTCACAAATATGATCATCCCTCCACTCAAACTTCAGTACCTCTTTTTATATATAAATGAAATTCAGCCCCTTTGGCTCATGCCACACCACAGCTATTCCAGTCTCCCGTTACTGCTTTCCTTCTTGCAGTTTCACTCTAGTCATTTCAAACCACCTCCAGTTTCTGAACTTACCAAACGATCTCCCTCCTCCCAGACCCCACTTGGGTTTTTGTTCTTCCCTTTCTCTGTCTAGCAAATTCCTACTCGGTATTGTTCCAGAACCAGCTACCAGCTGAAGCAGGGGTGCCTGAGGAGAGCCCACAGTCTCCCTTCGTCTCAGGCTGAGCTGCTGATGCCCTACTTCATGCTGCCACTGCACTAGGCTCTGCCTCCTCCGCTTGTCTACACATCAGTCAGGGGCAGAAACTGTTTCCTATCTGGCTGCATTCCTTGTCATCTAAGACAGTACTTTGTGATGTGATAATGAATAACTATTTATTGATTAAATGAATGTATTTTGGTTACATGAAGAAATGAGTGTCAAAACCCCAAGAATCACTTCTACTAACCCTAATATACTAAGAAAGGATATGTCAACTCTTTCCCAAAGTGAGGCTAGGGAACAATGACAGATCTTGATTTCCTAGCAATCAATTTAATTCTCAAAAAATGAAAACAATAAAGGCCCAGCAATTGGTAACAACAGTTATTCCTATTTGTTTCTCACCATTCCCAAGGCTGGGAGGGTTCCTTTCTTACACTTTGACCCTTTAAATCTTCTTTCTGCCCTCTCCTTCTGCCCCAGAGGGCTATTCCCTTCTTCTCTCCCAACCCACATGGGCTGTTTTTAGATCAGTGGCCCAGTCAAATAGAACACCACCACCAAGTGGAGGAATGGCTCATCACAGTTCACACTTCATCTACAGTGAGTCTCCAGGGACCCTTGTTTGCCCACCAAACATTTTCTTCTCTATGGTCAGCCCATAGATCATATGCCACTTAATGCCATGAGATCTTTTCCTATACTCTAGATTCTTAACCATCTTAATCAATACCTTTCATGTCTTTTCAACCCCACGAAATCAGGTGTCACTCTATAATGCTAGCTTTCCCTTATCTAACCTTTCACTATCAGGGCCCCCAGGAATGCTTCTTTACTTGAAACTTACAAAAGCCTCTGTCACCTGTTTCACAGTCCACTGTCCCTGACTCATACTTCCAGAGACATCTCCAATGCTGAAAACTCCCTTTAGAGATCAAACTGACTTCACCTCAAAGCAAAGTCATACTTCATATAGCAATATAAGATTTAAGAAAATTAGGATTTCCTATTTTTCTTAGAAACAATTTTTATTCATAAGCTCTATTTATGAATAAAAAATTCTTACAACAATCCTTACAAAGTAATAAAATTATAACATATAGGGGTATTATATAAGACAAGTAAACAGATAAGTAAGCAAGCAAATAAATGAGGAATAAGAAACCCAAAGCAGTTGTCAGAGGTATAATTTCAATTACTTTAAACCTCTAAGTCGTACCGCTTCATCATCTTTGTTTTGTTTTTCATCTTGTTCTCTGTCAGAGTCTCTGTCACTCCCATCATCTTTTTCACTCTGGGAATCTCTATTGGTTTCCTCTTCTTCAGAATCACTGCCTTTGTCTGATACTTCTTCTTCATCTTCTTTTACCACAGCTTCCTAAAAGCAAAAAGCAAGTACTAAAAGTTCTAAATATTGCAATGAGTATATATTATTCTGAATCCTGAATCTTACTTTGACATAACCAGCCCAAGATTATAATTTCATTATTCATGTAAAATTCTAGAAAATTATAAATATTTTTATTTATAAAAAATGTGAGTGCTAGATTGCAGACTTTAACATTTGGCTTATCTACCAGTAGTTGTACTCATTTGGTATAATATGTAAAATAAAAATATTCCATTTATATTTGCAAAGAATACTACTACCACAATGGTGAAGATGACTCAGCTTTAAAAAAAAATCAACAATTATATCACTTTCTATAAACTGACAGGGTTGTAATGCAGAAAGGAAACTCAATATCCCAGGCAAAATACCTACTAGTTCATTTCAAGAAGCAAGAAAAAAGACAGCAAATTAAACAAAGAAAGAAGTAAACAGTATAGAAGATAAAGCAGATATACAAGAGAATCCCCCCCCCCCAAACAAAGCCCAAAATTGGCTCTTAGAAGTTCAAGTTCCAGCTCTCCTTTTGATTCCAGCTTCCTGCTAATGTATACCCAGTGAGGCAGCAGGTGATGGCCCAAGTACTTGGCTCCCTGATACCTATGCAAAGACCTAGCCTGAGTTCCTCATTCCTGGCTTTGGCCTGGCCCAGCCCTGGCTGTTGTGGGCATTTAGAGAATGAAATGGCAGATGGAGCATCTGTGTGTGTGTGCGTGTGTGTGTGTGCGCACTTTTCACATAAATAAAAATTGTAAGAATAAAAAATAACTTCATGTCAATACATTTAATAACTTAGAGGAAACAAATTCCTTGAAAAACAAAACTAAAAAAAACCTAAGACCTATAAAAGAAAACAGCAGAATATATGTTAAAGAAACATATTCTATAACTAAACCACATCCATTACCAGATGGCTTCCCTAGAAAATTCTTCCAAAGAAGAAACTAACAAATCCAAGCTTACATAAAACTTTCCCAGGTAAAAGAGAATATTTCCTAATTTGTTTAATGAGGTCAATAAAAATTAAATAAAACCTGACAAGGATATTACAAAAAGGGAGCAATAAAACAATATTACCTCATAAATGCACACAAAAGAATCAAAACAAAATACCACCAAATCCAAATAAATATGAAAAAGGATCGATCCCATGTTATAGAGATTTGTTTAAAAAAATGCAAGAATGGCATAAAATTTTTTATTCCATCAATATAGTTCACCACATTAACAAAAGGAGAAAATTAAAATGATCATTATAAAATTCAGTGTCTGAAGTTGGGAAATAGAAAGGAATAAATATTTCCTTAACCTGATTTTAAAATACTACAAAAATCCTCTATCATTATACTTTTTGGTGAAGTATTGTTTACTTTCTGAGATCAAAATGAAGACAAAGGGTCCATCATTATTACTTTTTTAAAAAAAATTTACTTGTTTGAAAAGTCAGAGTTACAGAGAAAGAGGTAGAGACAGAAAGAGAGAGAGAGAAAGAGAGAGGGAGACCTTCCATCTGTTGGTTCACTCATTCCCTAGATGGTCACAAGGGCCAGGGTTGGGCCAGGAGCTTCATGCAGGTCTCCCACGGCAGTGGCAGGGCCCCAAATAGTTAGACCATCTTTCGCTGCTTTCCCAAACCACTGGCAGGGAGCTAGTTCAGAAGTGGAGCAGCCAGGACTTGAACTAGCATCCGTATGGGATGCCAGTATGGCATATACAGGAAGGTGGGAGGTTTTACAGGCTTCACAACAAAACCTACCCCATGTCAATTCTCCCCAAACTGAACTTTTTCAATGTAATACCAACCTAAATTCCAGCAGCTTTTTAAAGTAGAAATTGTCAAACTCATTTTAAGTATTTAGCTGAAAATCCAAAGGACAAGTTAAGACAAGTTTGAATTAGTAAAATAAGAGTTAGAAGACTTATACTGGGGTCAGTACTGTTGTGTAGACAATAAAGCATGGGCATCTCATATAGGATGCTCCACTTCCAATCCAGCTCCCTGCTAATGTGCCTGGGAAAGCAGCTGGGAAAGCAGAGGATGGCCCAAGTCCTTGGGCTCCTGCACCCAGGTGGGAGATCAGGAAGAAGTTCTTAGCTCCTGGCTTCAGATTAGTCCAGCTCCAGTAGTTGTGGCCAATTAGGGAGTGAACCAGCTGTTGGAAGATCTCTCTCTCTCTGCCTCTCTTCTAACTCTGCTTTCAAATCAATAAGAAATAAATTTTTTTAAAAATTAAAAAAAAAAAAAAGAGAGAAAGATACTACAGTTAAGACACTAAGGTACTGACACAAGAACAGACCATTGGTGAAATGGACTAGAGCTAATAGAAAGACCTATACGTTGTAAACAGTACAGCCACACATTTTACAGGAAAGCATCACTGCAATTCAGTGGGAAAAGGATGAACTTCTCAATAAATGGCACTGGAGTAAGTGGCATACAGCCCCTACCTCACACCATTCTTGAAAATTAATTCGAGACAGAATAAATATAACAAGTAAAATAATATTTCTAGAAGAAAATAGAAAAATACCTCTATGTCCTTAGAATAGGCAGAGATGTGTGAAACAGGAACCAAAATAGCACTAATCATAAATCAAAGACTGGTGAAATGGACTTCATTAAAATTAAGGACCATCAAAAGCTACCATTAAGAGGAGAAAAACAGGACTCAAGTCCAGAATATATAAAGGGGTCAAACATACTGATAAGAAGATAAACAACCCAATATAGAAAAAGATAGCTGCCTGCAGTGCTGGCATCCCATATGGGCGTCGGTTCAAGTCCTGGCTGCTCCACTTCCGATCTAGCTCTCTGCTATGGCCTGGGAAAGCAGTAGAAGATGGCCCAAGTCCTTGGGCCCCCGCACCCATGTGGGAGACCCAGAGGAAGCTCTTGGCTCTTGCCTTTGGATTGGCGCAGCTCCAGCTGTTGTGGCCAACTGGGGAGTGAACCAGCAGATGGAAGACCTCTTCCTCTCTGCCTCTCCTCTCTGTGTAACTTGGATTTTCAATTAAATAAATCAATCTTTAAAAACACAAAACAGTGCCTGGGTTCAAGTCTCAGCTCTGCTCCTGATTGCAGCTTCCTGTTAACACACATTCTGGGAGACAGCAGATGATGGCTGAAGTAACTGGGTCTCTGCCACTCACATGAGAAGCCTGGACTGAGTCATGTGCTCTCAGCTTTGACTTGGCCCACTCCTGATAGTGAAGGCATTTGGAGAATGAACCTGCAGATAGATGGGAGCTGGTTCTAGTCCTGTCTCTTCCTGGCTTTCCAAATAAATAAATAAATTAACAAAGTTAATAAACTTACACTTCCAACAACTCCATTTGCCTGCTTTTGTTTCTGTTGTTTTGTCTGTGGTAATGGCACAGGCGTAGGTTTTTTTTTTAAAGGCTTCTTTTTTTTGGATTTAGCAGTTTTCTTGGGTCCTTTACTCTTCTGTTGCCATCCTCCTTTTGCTCTGTTCTTATTAATGTCACCCTGCTGTAAATCACAACACACATCACACTCAGTGACTTGCAACAACAGGTTCACCTGGAACTCACAATAAATTTTAGATGGAAAGGACTGAATTACTCTCCAACAGTTATAGAAGTCAATCAGAGAAGCAAATAAAAGCTTTCTTTCACTAGGAAGGAGAAGCACAGAAAGCTCAAGTTTTTACCGCATCTTCTGCTGGCTGTTCCTCTGCAGCGCAGATTGACTGTTCCTTTTCAAATACTTCCTAGGGATAGCAAGACAAAACGTAAAATCTGTAAACCTATATTTAACATAAACAAAGCAACCTGTAAAATACATAATCAGTAAGTTTCATTCAACTGGCTACAGTGGGGGATGGAGGGGCTAAGCAGTTTACTAACTGAGAAATGTGTACGTTTGTACATAGCTATCTTCTGATCTTCAGTATATTTTGAAAAGCATAGTCTGCTTCAGAAATGACTCAAGATATGTAAATTTACTATAAAGCTAAAAATATTTCATAGTTTAAAATTTTACTATAATTCTAACAGGAGTCAAATTTGAGTATTTTAATGTCATGAGAATTTAAATATATCAAATTATTTTCTCACATTCAAACCTCATTATAGTGACACTGCTCTCAGTTCTGTGACTAAGAAATGGATCACCAATAAAATCCACATATTCCAGAATATATTTATCTGCTGCATCATCAGTTTAGAATCAGTGCAGAAGTTATAAATTTAAGATTTAAATCTCATAAAGAACCCAGTAACAAGCTATACTAGAAGATGAGAAAGACGTAGGCTGTGTTTTATAAACTCCCTGGAGTTATTAAAGCTAACCTTATGATCTATACAAGTGTACTACAAAAAAGTTCATGGAAAATGGAATTAAAAGAAAAGTTTAAAGGTAGGTGTTTGGTACAATGCTTAGCATGCCTGCATCCCTTATTGGAGTGCGTTGTTGGAGTCCCGAACTCTGCATCTGATCCAGCTTCCCACTAATGTGTACCCAGGGAGCCAGCAGGTAATGATGGCTCAAGTATTTGGAATCTTGCTACCTATGTTGGAGACCCAAGCTGAATTCCAGGCTCTGGACTTCAGCCTGGCCCAGACTGGGAAGATCTCTTGCTCTATGTCTGTCTGTCTGTCTGTCTGTCTCTCTCTCTCTGTATATGTTATTTATATATATAAAACATAAAGCCTTCCAAATAAATTGAGGCCAGCATTGTGGCACAACAGGTTAGGTTGCTGCTTGGGACACCTGCCTTCCATATCGGAGTGCTGGTTCTAGTCCCTGCTTCCCATCCAGCTTCCTGCTAATGTACACGGGAAGCAGCAAATGCTGACTCTAGTACCTGAGACACTGTTACTCAAATGGGAGACACAGACAAAGTTGCTGGCTCCTGGCTTCAGTTTGGCCCAACCACAGATGCTGTAACCATTTGGAGAGTGAACCAGTACATCAAAAATCTGTCACTCTACCTTTCAAATAAATAAATTTTAAAGAAGGGGAGAGGGGGAATATTTTTTTAAAGCAATGTACCTGATTACCCTACCCTGAAGGACAGGTTACACATGAATGGGAATATAAATACTCATTTTCCTTATTCCAAGACAATTTTGCTTTTTCCACTATCAACTAAGTTACAATTTTATTGGTTAACTTGGAAGGTAATATATATGTATGCAATAGAAATAAATAAAAACAAGATGCATAAAATATAACAAAAAATTTAACAACAAAAAAATTAGAGAAGCATTAATGTCAAAATGTCCAGATAAAAAATATGAACATGCAGGCAGCCATGAAAGGACATACATAACAGTGTGAGTTATGGTCACCTGGTACTGGCAACGGGTTTTATCAAGGGATCCATGATACAGACACCACTGAATTCTGCAGGCATACATGTACTAGCATATATGCAGGGATGGGCTGTGAAACTAATCATCTCAAAGCCATAGGTAAATTTAATTTTTTGGCATACTTTTCTGCATTGATTTTTTTTTTACCAGACAGTATGAATTTTTCACACCAGAAAAAGTTATTTTCATTGTAATTTTTAAATGTTTTAAATTTTATGAAAGTAAATCCTCTAAGGAATTGATTGAAAATGAGTAGCTGATAAAATTCTTAATCATCAGTAATGAGCCTCTGTGAAGTACAACTTAACAACCAATATCCACATTACTTTGTTATTAATATAAGGTTTTATTGATAATTAATCTACCACATGAAGAACTAATCTATTTTCTAGGCTTTTTTGCTGTATATGAAAACTATGTCTTATAAAAATTAATTTAGAATTCAAATAACAGCTAACAGAACCTGCAAAATTAAATTTAAAAAATTAAAACTGTTACAAGTTTCAACTTTGAGAAGTTACTTAAAATGAGAAAAATATAAAAATCTTGATCTCTTACTCTTGAACCATAAAAATACAGACAGACTACTTACTGCCATTGTTTGCCTTGTCAACTTAACCAACACGGTAACTAAGGATCCTACTGTGATATTGTTGCTATCTTCATCATCCAATACTGTAAGATGGAAAGAAAATAAAAGAGAACAAATTAAAGTTCTATGTCAACACAAACAGCAAAATTTTACTTACCCAAATCAATGTGGTACTATCATATTTTGAATATATTTTAAACTTATTAAAGAATAATTTAGACTACTCTGTATGTGACTCCAATAAATACCTACAAACTGACTCATTTAATCCTTACAGTAAGCTCTCCAAAGTAATACTATTATTTCCACTTCAAAGAAGAAAATGAAGTTCAGAAACTGGCATTGATGTCTTGAATCCAGGTCTTTGAAATCACAATATAAGGACTACCAGAACACAGTTCTCTTATAGTGATATAAAAAACGGGCTCACTCTATTAAATTGAACAAAGCTTATACTCACAAGATTTTATCTGTATGAGCAACCCCTGAATAACATAATGAATGAAAGCTAGTGTCCTAAACCTATTAATGATTTGACCTGATTCCATCCTCTTGCTAACACATAACCTGAGAGGCAGCAGGTGGTGGCTCAAGTATCTGGGCCCATGCTACCCACATGGGAGACTTAGACTGAGTTCCTGGTTACCAGCTTCAGCCTGGCTCAGCCTTAGCCATTCTGGGCATTTGTGGAGTGAAACAACAGACTGGAGTTCTCGCTTCTCTCTCTCAAACAAATAAAACTAAAAATAATAAAAAGTGACTTTAAAAATATTTTCCAAGGAGCTAGTGTTGTGGAGTGGTGGGTTAAGCATTGTTTACAACACTAGCATCCCACATCAGAATGCTGGTTCTGGTCCTGGCTGTTCCACTTCCAATGCAGCTTTCTGCTAATAAGCCTGGGAAGGCAGCAGAAGATGGCACAGGTACTTCGGCTCCTGCCACCCATGTGGGAGACCTGGATGGAGTTCCTGGCTCCTGACTTCAGCCTGACCCACACCTGGCTGTTGTGGCCATCTGGAGAGTGAACTAGTGGACAGAAGATGATAATCTCTCAATCTCTGTCTCCTCCACAACCCCCACCCTGTCACTCTGCCTTTCAGATAAACGAATATTTAAAATAAACTTATTTTCTACAATAAGTATTACTAAATAAAATTTTTCAATTATTTAATTTTTAAAACTATATTTACCTCATATTGACCAAGTCTAAAAAAAATAAAATAAAATTAACGTAATTTTTCAAACATATCTTCCATTTCTACTGAATTAACTCACTTTTTCTACAGCTTTTATCGTGAAGTGACTTCCTCACTACTTATTTTTGCCTACAGTTCTGGGAATTAAGTTTGGTACACTCCATCCTAGTCTTTTCTGACATACCAACAGTTGGGAAGCAAAGGGTCCCAACAACCTATAACTGCGAACTCCTCACTGGCTCTGAGGCACGATCACTGAGCGTCAAAAGGGTGCAGTATTCTCCTCCACTCTGGAAGTCTCCATTACCAAAAATCAAATCCAGGACACACATTCATCTACATTTTTCATTTTATAAAGAGGTATGTGCATGAGCAGTGCATGGGAAGTGACTACTATATCAATGTCTACTGCCATTTGATAGTTTAAAATGAAGAAAAAGATTACAGGAGAGTCTATACAGCCTCCAGCAACGTGGGGAAGGAAACCTACCATCTTCAGCATTGCATTACCCATGTCCCTTTTTCTTGCTTCCACTCTTCTTTTATTAACTATAAGTTACTATAAATATACAAAGTCATAAACTCTCTATATAAGATGCTATGGAAGGAAACTTGTGGCCGTGTTTCATGGTGAGAATGAATATTCTCATTTCTTATATGAAAATATCTTCTAACAGTTTTTCTAAGTATGCACTTTTAAAAATTTTTGATTATATCAAAGAGTACCTCTAAGTCCCAAACCAGATTTTTATTTGAACAGTTTCTGGTTAAGTAAGTGCAGTCCTAAATATACCTTTTACCTTTAATATTACAGTTTTTAAAGCCTGAAAACTCAAGGACCCAAAAGGAAACCTCAACTCCCCTCCAAAGCAGTCCAAATTTTCACAGGTATCCTGTAATCTAGCCAAAGCAAAGCCAGACTGAATAGTCTGCCTTTGTTTCCCAATATTTGCAAGTCATTTATTTCTTCCCAATTCCTTTTAGAATGCAAAGTCAATAAGGCAGAGATTGTGTTATCACTGTTTCCCCAACACCAAGAACACAGGGCATTCAACATTTGTTGCATCAATACATGGCACAACACCTGTGTCACTCACTTAACACTTAGCGTGTGTTCTCTTGTTTTCAATTCTACTTTCTCAACAAAGACACCTAAAACATTCCTAACATGTCTCTGAATTCTTGGTACCTACCAGATGTTTTCACAACAGTGACTTGATCAATGTTAAAGCTCAGAACAATATCAGAATGAAGGAATGGAGCAGGTGATGACTAACACAGTCATTATTCTACAGTATTATTTTCCAGCTATCATAACTCATGCGGCGGGGTGACTCTGTGGTGTAGTAGTTTAAGCATCTGCCTGTGGTGCAGGCATCTCATATGGGCACCGGTTCAAGTTCCGGCTGCTCCACTTCGGATCCAGCTCCCTGCTGATGGCCTGGGAAAGCAGCAGAAGATGGTCCAAGTGCTTGGGCCCCTGTACCCACATGGGAGACGCAGAAGAAGCTCCCTGGCTCCTGGCTTTGGACACACCTAGCTCTGGCCACTGCAGCCATTTGGAATGAACCAGCATATGAAAAACTTCTCTGTCTCTACCTCTCTCTGTAACTCTGCCTCTCAAGTAAATAAATCTTAAAAAAAAAAAAAGAAAAGAAAAAACTCATAGGGGAATTATATAGGTTAAAAAAAAAGAATCTGTTTTCCTCTCAAAGCAGACACAGAGGTAAGATGTGAAAAACACTTGAAATACGGCATAAAACAGGGTAATTTCCAAGGCTTAATTAACATAAAC
This sequence comes from Lepus europaeus, assembly GCF_033115175.1. Classification (NCBI taxonomy): domain Eukaryota; kingdom Metazoa; phylum Chordata; class Mammalia; order Lagomorpha; family Leporidae; genus Lepus; species Lepus europaeus. The sequence goes on from NC_084829.1 coordinate 105,867,705, forward strand.
AAGTTGGGTTTTTGAAAATTAATTTTAGGGGGCCGGCACTTTGGTGTAGTGGGTAAACCACTGCCTGCAGTGCCAGCATCATATGGGCACCTGTTGGAGTCCCAGCTGCTCCACTTCCAATCCAGCTCTCTGCTATGGCCTGCAAAAGCAGGAGAAGATGGCCCAACTCTTCGGGCCCCTGCACCACATTGGAGGCCGGGAAGAAGTTCCTGGCTCCTAGCTTCGGATTGGCGCTTCTCTCTCTCTTTCTCTATCTCTCTCTCTGCTTCTTCTCTGTGTAACGCTTTCAAATAAATATTTAAAAAAATTTTTAGGACATGAAACTTTTTTTTATACTAACAATGTGTTTCAAATATCTCTCACTGTCTTATTATACCTGGAAATCTCTTTCATCTTTGGAAAAGTTAAGAAATTCCTGAAAGCTGAAATACAAAATAGAAAGCTCTCAGTCTTAGTCCTATTATGAAGACAATAAAATCAGGATTCTATCAGTTTTCTAAAAACACTTAAGGATACATCATTTTCCATCCTAGTAAATCTCATAGGTAAACAACTGTTAAGTCTAATTACAAGTTATATTTTTATTCAATAAAATGTCTCAGGAACCTTAAGTCAAATCAATGAGAGCCAATGTTCAACACAGAAACCTCCTACTTACCCTGTGATTTTATGTCCATGGTCACATATGGAAAACTCCCAAGGACAGCCATAACTTCTTCATATTTTTCATCTTCAAGGAAGTGTAATAGACTGTGACGATCTGATTCTTTTAAACTCACCAAATCCTGGATGGTTTTAATTTTGTACTGAATAAAAGAAAAAAAATAAATTCCTAACTCATAAAATTTTCATAAAAAGGAAATTATTAGCACGTTGACTTAAGATCCAGCAACTTCCAGAAAAAAATGTTAAGATACATGCATTTCAAAGCAGTAAACAAACAAATGGCAAATTCATGGCTTTTCTTTCATGGAGATTTAAATAATGATTTTTTTATTACACAATTAACACAGGCTTATGCTTTTTAATCTGGGGGAAAAAAAAGAGGCCATCAATATAGAATCTTCAGCCAAGCAAGAAGTAACACCAACTGGTTAAGCCACTGCTTGAGATGCCAGAATTCCATATTATAGTGCTGAGTTTTGAGTCCTGGCTGCTCAGCTTCTGATCCAGCTTCCTGATAATGCACCTGGGAAGTCCGCAGAAGATTTCTGGGTGGTTCTTACCATTCATATGGGAGACCCACTGGAGTACCTGACTCCTAGCTTAAGCCTGGCCCAGCCCTGGCTATTTCAGACATTTGGAAAGTGAACCAGGGGACACCGGTTTGAGTCCTGGCTGCTCCAATTCCAATCCAGCTCTCTGCTATGGCCTGGGAAGTCAGCAGAAGATGGGCCAAGTCCTTGGGCCCCTGTGCCCATGCAGGAGACCCAGAAGAAGCTCCTGGCTCCTGGCTTCAGATCAATGCAGCCAATCAGGGAGTGAACCAGCAGGTGGGAGATCTCTCTCTCTGTCTCTCTCTCCTCTCTAACTCAGACTTCCAAATAAATAAATAAATCTAAAAAAAAAAAAAAAAAAAAAAAAAAAGAATGAACCAGTGGGTAGGTTTCTCTCCCTCTATATCTCTCCCTCTCTCAGTACAGCTTTGCCTTTAAAATATATAAATCTTAAAAAAAAAAAAAGGGCTGAAAAGTATATAAAACTTTTTTATTTGTTACATTATTTTTGGTAATACAATGCTATTTCAAAAAGTTTATGGAAAATGGAATTAGAAGTATGAGTCTATTTTGATGTAAAAACAATTTTGAAACCCATATAGTTTTTTATAATATATATTTTCCACCTATTAGGAAAAAAACCTTTTGTACCAAAATAAACTCACTTTTAATTTCATTTTCCATGAACTTTCTGAATATTGTGAGGAGTTAGATGGGCAGGTCCCTGTGTTAGGCCAGGTCCCTGTGGAATGAAAAAAGGGAGAGTCTCTTTCAGAGTGGACAAGATGCGTCTGCCAAAAGCTACCTTTAGCAAGATGAAAGTACTGATTCCCACCCCTCTGAGTTTCTAGTTTTATCATGAGAATAGAAAGGTGAGGTTACCTATCTCTCAGCCTTTTGATAGCTTTTTTGTTTCATCACTATCAAGCTAGACAGGATTACAATTCTGGCCCTCTGGAGGGTTTTGTGCCTACCCTCTGATTGTTAGCTGTTATTCTGCTCCCCCTAATTGTATTTAAAAGACCTCAGTTTGGCAAGTTTCCTCTTGGAGCCTCCTTCCTGACATTGTGGTAGGTGGTGTCTGACTTAAATAAATTTTGCCTTGCTCACTGTCTTGTCCACATGGAATTGAAACAAGAAGGGAGGTTGCCTTTGTAGCTGTTTCCCTGTTAACAGTATCTTCATATAAGATAACTACTAAAACGCACTGACTCACACAAAACAGGAAAATTATTCACAATAGCAAAATATTATAAAATTAGCTACCTAATCAAGAAAATATTAACAGAACCACATGAGAAAGTTTTAGAATACTTAAGACATTCTAAATCTAAGAAATTCATGGTAACCATTTTAAAGAATTTTTTATTCATATCACCTTGAAGAAACATGACAAACCGCTAAAAACAAAAGTGGCAGAGAACTACCTTTTTATGATTGGAAACCCGTCTCAGATTGTCTTCTTCAATGTGAGGGAGCTGCAGAAGAGGAGACTTAAACTGCTGAAGGCCTTGAACAGCCATCTGGGAAAGCTTCATGCAGTTTTCTAGGGATGCCAAAGTTGGAGCGCGAAACTCCCTTTCTTAGAAAGAATAGGAAAAAAACAAACAAGGCTGGATTTTTCACTTGTTCAGGAATATACAATCCATCACAAACACAAAATTCACACTAACAGCCTTAACACCTCAGATTTTAAGATCATAATGTTGATTTTCCTTTCAAAGTTAATGAAGAAAATATTTAAAAATCGCAAACTTGGTCAAATACACATTATTCAGCAACAACCACTGATTTAATGAAAACTTCTTTGCATCACCTCCCACAACGGTAAATTATCAGATGCTCTCATTATTCAGAACACACAGAAAGCATGCGAGCAACTGACATCACCACAGCTGCCTCTTTCTTAAGGGCCTCCCTTTCCACTGCTTTCTACAAATCCCAATTCTCTTCCTTTCTCACACACACACACACACACACACACAATCATGTTGGGGGAATCACTACATCAGTTAAGTAATTATTATTTCAAGCTCATTGTTAAAATACAGAATGACCTAACTACAAAAATATTCAGAGAAAGGCAAAAGAAGATTTTAAATCTCTGCAAGTCAAACAATGAAACAAGAAAAATCGTGAAAGCTGACTGAACTGGTAGAGAGAAATACAGTAAGCACTCATAAAACATAAAACTATGAAGAGTAATCTGCATATGCTTACAAGAAAGAGAGAAACACAATGAATTACAGTTCCTCCTCACCTTCCCGGCTGCGCGCCATTATTATGAGCTGGCAGATAACATTAACCATTTCTTGAAGTAGAGCGGGGCATTTTTTTAGCATAAATTGCTGATCTGTAAAATAATCAAAAACCTGAAACAAATCATTCTAATTTTATAATAAAGCATCTTCATCACCTGCAGCCCAAGACTAATACTAAATTGAAGCTGTACCACAAATATTTCACATGACCTCCAAGTTTTACAGGTTGAAAGGAAGTTTCTCCTCAGTATCACTATGTCAAAAACTAGTCAGGAAACCTGGGCTCTTACCAGCTATGTCAAAATACTTTTTCATATTACAGAGTTTAGCTTAATGAGTCAATTGTTTTTGTTTTTAAGTCTTTAAGTTGGGGCCAGCACTGTGGTGTAGCGGGTAAAGCCGCCATGCAGTGTGCCAGTTCAAGTCCCAGCTGCTCCACTTCCCATCCAGCTCTCTGCTAAGGCCTAGGAAAGCAGTAGAAGATGGCCCAAGTCCTTGGTGTCCTGCACCCATGTGGGAGACCTGGAAGAAGCTCCTGGCTTCATATTTTCTTTTTTAAATGAAGATAACTACATATCTGTACAGAACATTAGCAACAGAATTACTAATTAAATGAATACTTCAACTCCAAAGTTCCCAGACAGTACTCCCACATTCTATCCTAAGCATCTATTCTATCACCTATTACTGGATATCATTTTTCTGAGGCACTTGACTGCATTATTAGCTTAAAGAGAAGGGAGGTAGGAAGATCTCAGTGAGAAAGAACATTTATTTCCTAATAACTTTCTTTGAAAATTTCAATTGAAATAATACACATAGAGGCCGGCGTCATGGCTCGCTTGGCTAATCCTCTGCCTGTGGCGCCGGCATCCCATATGGGCGCCGGGTTCTAGTACCGGCTGCTCCTCTTCCAGTCCAGCTCTCTGCTGTGGCCCGAGAGGGCAGTGGAGATGGCCCAAGTGCTTGGGCGCCTGCACCCACGTGGGAGACCAGGAGGAAGACCTGGCTCCTGGCTTCAGATTGGCACAGCGCAACAGCCATAGCAGCCATTTAGGGGGTGAATGAATGGAAGGAAGACCTTTCTCTCTGTCTCTCTCTCTCTCACTGTCTAACTCTGTCAAATAGAAAAAAAGAAAAAGAAAAGACAAAGTAGAAATAAGAAAAAAAAAGAAATAATACAGGTGAACAGGTGACAATCAATTTAATGGCATCTATGGAAATAACATTGTCCCAATCTACTAATTTTCATTTACGTAGAACAGACAGCTTCAAGTGTTTTTGAAACTTTAAATAAAAATCAAACAGATACTATTAGTAACCACTGTTGGAAAGAAGGGGTGGGTAGGGAAGGAGGTGGATATCAGTGGAAATATTTGCTGCAAAACTTTTTGTCCCTCCAAAATGCTTACAATGTCCCTTTAAAAAAAATCATTAGGAACTTTTTCTATAATCCACAATTATCCAAATATTTTTCCTATAGCGCATTCTCTCATTGTAAAGTATTAGACTTTTGACATTTGCCAAAACCTCTGACTTATTTAGTCCTTCAAACTCTCTGTACAGTAATTATACAGCATATAGATTTCTTTTAAAAAGGTCCTTGAGCAATTTTTGAGCAAAAAATGACAGTGACAAAAACACTGCAAAATCTGTTGTTCGCTACAATTAAAACCTTGTAGATATTAAAATTCCAAGTACCTTCTTCAAGGGTCTCCGGAATTTTCATTCTAGCAAGATGAGACAGTAAAAGAACTCTGGCCTTCAGGCTATACGGGCAGGTAAGTGGAGGCTCATTCTTCTTCAAATTAATGCTGCCAATTTCTCTGATTAGCTAGAGCAAATAAAACAATTCTTCAAACATACATACTTTATAAAGCATTCATTCTGGTGCTTAACTGCAGAGATGATCCTAACCTGTGGTATTAGAATATTATCCGTTGGTCTGCTTGTGGCATCTTTATTATACTGAGGATCAAATTCAGAAGCTCCAGCCAAAACCATGATAAGGCCTAAGGAAATGAAAGAAATTTTTGAAAATAAATAAATCTGCTTCTCTATTAATTTTCCTTTCAGGGATACTTCATTAATGTTAAAGTGGGACACTTTTCAAATTATGCACAATGTTAAAAACCATCTGAACTCCACTATTGAAAAGTGATAACTTTTCCCACTAAAAAAAATTTCACTTTTTCCAATGTGCACATCATCTATCCCAAGTGACGTTTATATCAAATTAAGAGAACCAAAGCAACTGATGCATTAAAATCACTAAAAATAGTATCTATTTCTAAACCTCAAGCATGTGTTCCATAGCAATTTTCTACAGAGTATTATTAGCATTCCACATGAAGTTAACTGTTATGTTAAAATAAGATAAGGGGCCCTATGGCTAAATATGCTTGGAAATAATGGGCTAAAAAGAGTGAAAGGTTTCTTTATTGCATGACTTCTCAGAGCTGAGTAAATTAAACTATACTGTAATTTCTAGAAATTGAACTATAGAAGCCTGAAGGGTTTTGTGGAAATACACATGACTGAAATACACAATTCATAGCCTCAAATACTAGCATTACTTTTGTTAGCCATCATATGCTCTTCAAGAACTGGCACTGTAGTCATCAATCTCACATTACAGCAGAAAATATATGTAATGGACTCACGAAAGGCAAGACAATAGATGCTGGAATTTGGTCACTTTCTAGCTAAATGATCTCTCTGCCCTTCACTTTCTTCAATGTGCCCGACATACGGCAAGCACAGTGGGAGCTATTATTGTTACTACCCTCAAATTTCAGGAAAATGCTCATAAGACAGCTGAATTACCTAAGGATGTAAAGGAATTCACCAGCTTAATGTTTTTCAGAAAGAACTGTGTAAGGCTACAATGACACTCTCAGAAATGAAACAGAAATCAAGATTGAGGCAAAAAAGATATTAAACATGAAGCATTTTTATAAGGGAGTAAGATTCTGTATTAGTATTTCAATTTTATGTAACGAAGAATAAAATGCATAAAGGAGAGAAATACTCATTTCCAGGAAATACAGTTATCTGTTCACACACATTCATAACAATCCTAAGGAGTCATTTTCTCACTACCAAGAAACTCAGTAAAATTGGAAAATCCAAAAAGTTCAGTTTCAATTTTGGAGAAAAAAACAAAAAACAAAACAGGGACTCTCCAATACAGGCAATTAAAAACTTATGTCTTTTTACTTTTAAGGAAGGAGAGCGGGGTATCTATGATTCTGCAGAAGTCATTATGAAAGGCAGTATTATAGGCTGGCGCTGCGGCTCCATAGGCTAATCCTCCACCTTGCGGCGCCAGCACATTGGGTTCTAGTCCCGGTCGAGGCGCCGGATTCTGTCCCGGTTGCCCCTCTTCCAGACCAGCTCTCTGCTGTGGCCCGGGAGTGCAGTGGAGGATGGCCCAAGTGCTTGGGCCCTGCACCCCATGGGAGACCAGGAGAAGCACCTGGCTCCTGGCTTCAGATTAGCACGCTGAGGTGCACTGCAGCGCGCTGGCCACTGGAGGGTGAACCAACGGCAAAAAGGAAGACCTTTCTCTGTCTCTCTCTTTCACTGTCCACTCTGCCTGTCCAAGAAAAAAAAAGAAAAAGAAAAAAAAAAAAGAGAGACAACATTATATGCAAAGATAAATGCTACAAAGTTTGCTTTATTTTTTTTCATAAAAAGCTTTTTAAATAAGACTCTGGAAGTGAAATATTCTGACAGCTTTCTTTCAATATACCCAAGACCGCCGTTTATTTTTACTGTCTTAACAGTATATTGTATGCAATGGTTTCAAGATCAGAAACTAGTAAGCCAGGTTCCATCCTGACTCTGTCACTTAGGTATCCCTTCAGCATGTTACTTTTCTATGTCTCAGTATCTTCAAGTATAAAATGAGCTTTAAAATAGCACATAAAGAGGGCAGGTATTTGGCACAGCTATTAAAAACCTACCTGGGACAACGCATTCCTTATCAGGGTGCCTGGGCTCAAGCCTCGCTCTGCTTTGGATTCCAGCTTCCTACTAATGTACACTTTGGGAGGCAGCATGCTCAAGCACTTGCTCCCTGCCACCCACACAGGAGACCCAGACTGAATTCCAAGATCCTGGCTTTAGCCTGGCTTAATCCTGGCTGTTGAGGTCTTTGGGGAGTGAACTAGCGGAAGAAGTTCCCTCTCTCTCTTTTTCCCTCTGTCTGTTGCTCTGTCTTTCAAATAAATGAATCTTTAAACACTCACACACACAAAATTGGCCTACATAAAATTTTCAATAATATATGTAACTGAGTAAATGGGAATAATATAAATACAAATCAAGAAACGTGATAAATGGTCAGAGCTCTTTGCTTCAGATTTAGTTACATGAACTGTTTGTCTATAAAACTGTAAAATCAAATTCTTCCAGTAGAGTTTAGGAATATATATCAACTCCACATAAATGACTCAGAAAGTAGTGTGACTAATAGTATAGCTATTTGTTTACTTACGTTTCATATCCATATTTCGGGTTTTATAAACAAAGTATGTATAAATCTGTGTTGTACGTATTAGAATCTGGTCCCCACTATAGCGTATTGAGCGATACCACCAAGAGCCCTAAAACACAAATACAATTAAACAAGAAATGATGCATGAAAACAACACTGATAGTTTGATGCAAAATATGATTATAGTCAACTTTTCCAAATACTTATAAAGCAATAAAAATATCTGAGCTTTAGAACAAAACCCTCTGTTACAGATTTCAAATGATTTGCTTAGCAAATATTTATATGGCCTGAAGCCAAAATACTATCCTAAATCACTGCATTTATATGATTAAAGCATAAGTTTTATGTAGAAACTGAGGATGAAATAGGAATAAAACCACTCACTGCTACAAGCAACAAATTTATTCTTGACACAAAAAATGTCTTAAACAAATATTGTATAAATATAGGAACAATTTTAGAGTTGACATGATACTTTCATTCACAAGGTTTCAAGTAAATGGATTCTCACACAATTCTATGAAGAAGGCATGACAGGTTAATTATTAGACTACAAATGGGACTCAGACAAATTGCAGACTTAGAAAGAACACAAGTCACTAAGTAATAAAAGATACAATTCATAAACTTGATGGGATCTCCATATTACGATACTAGGCAGCTATTGTTTAAAATGAAGCTGCTATGTATGTTGTACCCTCTATATATCAAGCAGCAAAAAACACACAGAATAACACATCCAGTAAATTAACATTAAAGCATACAAACCGTTTGTGTACAAAAATGAATAGAAAAATATCTAAGAGAAAACACCAAATCTAGCAATAATTATCTCTGATAAAAATGGAACTGAAGAGAGATGAAGAAGCAAGACTTTCATTCAAGACTTTAAGTATATCTGTATTATTTCAGTTCTATGTTTTTGGATTGGGAAGGGATATACATTTAAAGATTCAAGTGATGTCACCTTTAGAAGATCCTATAGTTGTCTAGAAGATTCTTAAATTCAAGGATCAACGGATTGGGGCTGACACTGTGGTATAGTGGGTTAAGCTGCCAACTGCAGTGCCAGCATCCCATATGGGCACCAGTATCCCATATGGGTGCCAATTCAAGTTTCAGTTGTTCCACTTTCAATCCATTTCCCTGCTAATGAGCCTGGGAAAACAGCAGAAGACGGCACAAGTCCTTGGGCCCCTGCACCCACGTGGCAGACTCAAATGAAGTTCCTGGCTCCTGGATTCGGCCTGGCCCAGCCCTGGCCATTGTGGCCATTTGAGAAGTGAACCAGGAGATGGAAGATCTCTGTCTCTCCCTCTTTCTCCGTAATTCTAGCTTTCAAATCAAATAAACAAATCCTTTTTTTAAAAAAAAGGGTCAATGGATTATATTCTAATACAGATTAAAATTTTACACTTACCACGACAACTGGAAGGATAACCATAAACGCCAATCCATATACAAGTAAAACCTAGAATTGAAGCGGAAAAAGGATGCCCTTCATCAAGTAGATGGTAACAATACTCATGAATACTTATTTCAAGGTTTATAGTGGGAAAAGCACTATCAAAAGCACCCTTCATGTATTATTTCAATCAACTCTTATTATCAGTCTATGATAATAAAGGTTTCCTTTTGTGAACAGGGTACCTGTTATACATACAGACTGCATAGCTTGTCTGTAGTCACACTGCTAGCAGATAAGTAATACAGTCCAGATCTATAGCCTATGCTCTTATCCACTATAATAAATTACCACTTAATTTGCTATTTACTGACACAATATAGATAACAACAGCAGAACAATTTTATAAATTATTTTAACTTCCAGTAAGGTATTTATATGTTCAGACTGTGCCAAGTTATTGGCGCCTTGGAAATTAATGAGATAAGAAGCCCTTGGTTAAACTGGTTCCTCTGCTCAACTAAGCCACTAAATAATAGTGTTCTGTTTGCTAGTAATTTCTATCAATGTTTTCCCTAGTGTTTAATCTTAAATCTGGCAGTTAACTATTTTTCCCTTCTTTATTGTCCTCACAAAGTAATCCTAAGCATGATAAACACACTTAAATGATAAACACAGCAACTATGTACCTCTCTCTCTCTTTCTCTCTCTCCTCTGTAACTGTGACTTTCAAGTAAAAAATAAATAAATCTTTTTAAAAAATTACATTTAAAACACACACTCCCAAACCAGTAGCCTAATAATGGTAACCAATTCTTTTCTCCATTATGTAAAAACCATCTTCACAATACATAGTTAAAATAAAAACAGTACATCAGTATTTTCTTTGAAATAGCTCTCTTTATATCAACACAAAAAACAGCACAATAATTTTTGAAATCTACAGTTTTTCATAATATTCCTTTTCCATGAACTTTTAGAAGATCCACACCACCATGCATGGTATTCAAATTTCTGAAGCAAAATAAACTTACCATTTAATTCCATTTTCCCATGAGTTTTCTGAAATGCCCCTATATAACAGTACATCAAATACATCATAGCATGCCTTATTTAAATGTACTCACCAAAATTGAATTTTTCTGGTCAACTATCCAAGCTGGCAGGGCAATTCCAAAGCTTGTGGCTGAAACAGGGAAAATATCAATTCCTAAGGTCTCTACTTCCACTTATATATTTATTCATATCTCAAAACTCTCCTTCCTCCCCCAACAAAACAGTAAAAAAAACTTCTAAGAAATATTACATTAAGTGTGTCCCTATTACAAAACAGTTGAGATATGCTCTATTAAAATTTTTAAGGGAAAAAAACCCTTAAGTACACTAAGTCCTTGTTCTTAAAAAACTTAAGCTCTTTTGTATGTTTTGAATTTATATTACATACTATTAATATATGAGAAAATGAAGTCATGAAAGAAAAAATGTTTTCTCATCTAATTTTTATCTACTAACCTGAAATGACTAATAATGGTGATTATTCCCTCCAAATCAAAGTTTTATCTTTAGGATTAGTCTTAAGAATGAAAAATAAAATTAAAGAGACGTCAATTAATGTATTTGTTTAACTCCTTGTAGCTACACCTTTCCTATTCAGAAATGAAGATAATCAAAATATCCCTTTTAATGCACTTAATATTTTCATAATGTATACCATTTGCCAATATTTTAAAATCATCATTTACCACACCTTGTGGCCCATCTGGATTTCCAAATTCTTCCCAATTTTTCCGGGACTCTTCATCTGTTAAGCTAGCATTAAAAGAACAGTTACTAAATTAGCCACATCTGAAAAATTAAGTATATATAATGACAAACTCCATTAACCAACAAATTCATTTCTTAGAAGACATTAATCCATGGAATCAATACAATTATCTCTAAAATCAGAAAAAAGAAGGGAAGGGACACATCACGATGCATCAACTAACTACAGAGCCTTGACACAAATTCCTGCTGGGCCCAAGAGTACTAAAGTTCCTTCCACGCATATGGGAAACCTGATGGAGTTCCAGGCTCGTGGCTTCAACCTGGCCCCTAGCCCCACCTGTTGTGAGCATGTGAGAAGCCAGCGGATGGAAGGTTGGGAGAAATCAATTTCTCTTTCTCTGCCTCTCTCCCTCTCTTTGCCACTTCACCTTTCAAATAAATAAATACATCTTAAGAAGGAAAAAAATTCTTGATTCCTTCAAACACTTTGCAAAGTAGTGAAAAGGCAGACCCACAAAAAAACTGACCAAAATTACTTGCATAGTAAGGAAAGCTTTCTTGTAGATCATCAATGAAAGATTCTGCTCAAATCTTACTTTAACCATATTTCTACTTCCAGGAACTTAAAAAGTTCCAGGTTCAGAAAGGGGATGCAGAATTACCTTCATAAAATAGCAAAAAATACTCATACTAGTTTTCAATGATTTGAAAATATTTTTAAGGGCCTGTGGCACTGGCATCCCATATGGGCAACAGTTCAAGTCTGCTCCATTTCTGACCCAGTTCCCTGCTAATGTGCCTGGGTAGACAATGGAAGATGGCCCAATTCCTTGAGCTCCTGCACCCACGAAGGAGACCCAGAAGAAGCTCCTGGCTCTTGATTTCAGACCAGCCTGGCCTTGGCCATTGTGGCCATTTGGGGAGTAAACCAGTGGATGTTCTCTCTGTCTCTCCCTCTCTCTCTCTGTAGCTCTTTCAAATAAATAAATAAATAAATCTTAAAAAAATTTTTTTAAACTTACTTATTTGGTCATTTGTGAAAACTACCTTGATAACATCTTTAATACTCAATAATAAACTGCAACTACTATGTAACTTAATTCCAACTACTATTCAACTTAAGGCCACAGTAAAATACAGAATTCAATGAAAAGCATTATTAGAGAACTTGCAAGTTAAAAAGTGCTAAGGGAGCCGGTGCTGTGGCATAGCAGGTAAAGCGACCATCTGTAGTGCCAGCATTCCATGGTGGGCGCTGGTTGGATCCCTGGATGCTCCACTTCCGATCCAGCTCCCTGCTACAGCCTGGGAAAGCAGTAGAAGACAGCCCAGGTGCTTGGGCCCCTGTATCCACGTGGCAGATCCAAAAGAAGTTCCTGGTTTTTGATTGGCTAAGCTCTGGCCATTGCAGCCATTTGGGGAGTGAACCAGCAGATGGAAGACCTCTCTCTGCCTCTCTGTAACTCTGCCCTTTCCAAAAAAAAAAAAAAATCCTTTAAAAAAAAAAAAAGTGCTAAGATTCCTGCTGATGAGGGAATGTTCCTCAAAATATTTTGCCCTGGTTTCCCTGTACAATTTGTCCACTCAACCTAGACCTTTAATATTTCTCTCAATATTCTGTCTTCTAACGAGATTCTTCCCCAAAAATAGAATCTCTGCCCCATCTGCCTTTCTGATAACTGCACAACAAACTGTACTGTTCTCTACACAGTATCTCTAGATTTTGCAAAACACAGCTCACAATACAAAGTATAGCTGATTTTGCGAACTGCCCACACATACATACACTTGACTGCAATCACATTAACTCACTCATTAATCTGGCTTTTATAATTGTTATGTGACAGGTATTATGTTAAAGAATCAAATTAAAGAAAGCAGCAACCCTTTTACAAGTAGTTTAAGAAAGCAAATGACTTTTTGTTACTTACTAGTGGTTTGGTATAGTATCATTCCTAAGAGTTAAAGTACTAAAAAATGACATAATTGCAGTATAGTTCACATATAGCAAGTTTAAACATGATCAGTGTATTAATAGTATTAATATAATTTCTTTTTTTTTTTTTAAAGTTTAAGCAGGTGTGGCTTCCCAAAAATGATTATATCCCTTAATGTAGAGAAACAGAGAGCAGAGAATGGAGGAACGGGAGGCAAAGCACCATAAATCCTATTGGGAATCTAATTCGACACAGCTGAAGTTTAGCCCAGTCGTTAAGATTCCAGTAATGAAGCCAGCATCCCATATCTGTGTATCTGGGTTCAACTCCTCCCTCCAGCTTTCTGCTCATGCAGACCTTGTGAGGCAGTAGTGATAGCTCAAGTAATTGGACTCCCACCACCCATATGACAAATTTGGATTAAGTTCCCCGCTCCTGATTTTGGACCATGCCCAACTCTGGAAGGTTTAGGCATTTGCAAAAGCAATCAACAGATTGGAGAAAATGGAGAAGGTTGCTTCTCTCTTGGTCCCCTGCCTGTCTCTCAAATAAACAAATAAATAGAACAGGATGAAATATATGCTCCTTTTGGCCTGGAGAAAATATATACATTATAACATACATAAGTTTTGTATTAAATTTCAGAGACCCCAGATTTTAAGGTCTGATCTAGAGAATGGTTTCACTGAACTGTGAATAATACCAAGTTAGCTATGTGATGTTAAGTTACATATTCCTGATGGAAGCACATGAAAACACATGCTTTTTAAAAATTAAAATTCTTTGGCCTGGTGTTGTGGCATAGGGAGCAAAGCTGCCACCTGCAGTGCCAGCATCAATATGGGAACAGGTTCATGCCCTGGCTGCTCTGCTTCCCTGCTAATGGTCTAAGAAAAGTAGCAGAGGATAATGGCCCAAGTGGTTGGGCCCCTGCACCCTTATGGGAAACCTGGATGAAGCTCCTAGCTCCTGGCTTTGGCCTGGCCCAGCCTGGCCATTGAGGCCATTCAGGCCATTCTCTTTGTCTGTAACTCTGCCTTTCAAGTAAAATAAAAAAATCTTTTGAAAACAATTAAAATTCTTTAAGGTAGCACCTATTCTTTCCACTTGCTATAAAATAGTTTAAAGACAGGTTTTATACCTGAAAGCCAAACTTCAACTGTATGCGGGAAAATGAACCAGAGAATTAGATGGTCTGACTCCTCTAATTTAGTTATACTCATGCAAGTTATAAGATCTCTAAGATAATTTTACTTCCTTATTGTTCTGATAGATCATCTATTTAACACATTTTATAAACAAAATAGTCTATAGCCTTATCATGTAACTGAGTGAAAAATAAAAGCCTTAAAAACGTATTCTTTTTCCACACCTTTTAGAATAGTGACTATACATCATAAACAGTAAGTACCTGTAACCTGAGAACAAAATAATGAACCTGTTATAATACATGAATACTAAGGGGGACAAAAAACTTGCACCACAAGCATTAGAGTTGCTAATTAAATAATCTTGGCTATCTCACACTTTCTGGAAATCCAATTTTCCTTAAATGACTTGAAAATACAAGGATAAATGGGGAAGGGGTTGGCATCATGGCACAATGGGTTAACCAACCACTTGGGAAACTAGCATCCCATATTGGAATGCTGGTTTGAATCTCAGCTATTCTACTCTGATCCAGCTCCCTTCTAGCAAGCCTAGGAAGCAGGCTCAGATGGAGTTCCTGACACCTGGCTTTAGCCTGGCCCAGTCCTGGCTGTTACGGCATTTGGGGAATCAACAAATGGATAGAAGATATCTCTATCTATCTCCCTCCATCCCCCCACCCCCCACCCCCATTACCCTTTCAAATAAATAAATAAATCTTATAAAAACATAAAAAAGAAAAAAAGGGGAAAGGGACACCAACTGAAAGATAGCAATCTGTAGGACATCTGCTATGTGGAAAATGTACGCACTTCAGAAGTTCCTGGGTAGCTCTGCTTTATTAAAGTGAATGGTAGGGGCCAAAGTTGTGGCTCTGTAGATGGCAGCAACTCACACAGGTGCCAGTTTGAGTCCTGGCTGCATCACTTCTGATCTAGCTCCCTGCTAATGTACCTGAGAAAGCAGCAGAAGATGGTCCAAGGGCTTGGGCCCCTGTCATCATGTGGGAGACCTGGATGAAGCTCCTGGCTCCTGGTTTCAGCTTGGCCCAGCCCTGGCTGTTGCAGCCATTTAGGAAGTGAATCAGCTGTGGGAAGATCTCTCTCTGTCCTTCCTTGTCTCTCTATAACTCTATCTTTCAAATAAATAAATAAATCTTCTACAAAAAAGTGAACGATAATTTATGACAACTACAAAGTCACAAAGAGAGACAGGGTGCACAAAGACATAGTCTATACTAAGCACAAAAATAAGATAATACTTCCAAAACTTCTGTTCGCCACATGCCACTTTCACAGTTTACTATTAAATTTACTTGTCTTCTATTACTTACTTGTGTTTTTTAAATTAGCTCATAAAATTATACATCAAGTCCTCAAAAATTTTACCCCTAATGCAACGTTAAGAGATGAGTAAGGATATCTCTATCCTGAGTCCTGTAGAACCCAGCTAATCTTTTAGATCTATTATAATATTAACATCCAATAAGTAACTACTTCTAGTTTTATATACTTATATACTCTATTCTTCCCCATACAGTGTGCACATAATGCATTTATGAACATTACATGGATCTTGACAATAACAATATACCTCTCTAGGCCACCAAGGATTTGTAAGTTCTAGAAAGATCATTAAAGAAAAATTATCTAGGCAATAAAAAGGAGACTGTAAAAATCTAGATCACAAGTACAGTAATTAACACATAGGAACCAGGAATAATTTGTTATAACAAAATTCTAAAATGAAAAAGACTTCAGAACTGAAGCACTTAAAAGTAAAAAACTGAACTTGTGTTTAAATAGTTAAAATGAGAGAAGCTGTATTGCTAAAACAAGAGAAAAAGATCTAATTACAAATAGGAACAAAAAAGCCTTGAAATGAGAATAAGGAATGAGTATATCCAGTTCTAATCAGGATACTTGGGAAACAATTCTATTAACTCTACACTTACTCTCTGATTTAACCAAGTCCACATGGCAAAAGCACTATCTTAACTCTCAACGTTGTTACTTAAAATTAAGGTTTAATTGAGTTACTAGATTAGGGCTACTGAACAGTTCCATTTAAAAAGGACTAACCATACAAGATCAGCATTTAATAAATGTATGTGACACCTATTTTACTTACTATTTTATTAAAACAGAAAAAGCTATCTTTATCTCTCTTAAAAATGTATAACATGTCATATGGTACTTACGCCGCATAAGCTTTTGCTATCCTCATGAACATAACCTCGTCACCTCCTTTATCTGGATGATATTTAAGTGATAATAAACGGTACTGTTTCTTAATTTCTGCTACTGTTGCTCCCTAAAAGGAAAAGCTTTGTGTTCGTGAAAGTAATCACAGAACTGTAAAGAAGTAAGCCATCCTATTTTAAACTGAAAACACAAACTACTCAATTAATAATCTGAGAAACAATAAAGTTTTATCCCACATATTTTCTCATACATTTTTAAATAAGAATTACACTTACTTTGTCCAGCTTTTATTTTATTGAGCATTTACTGAGTGCAGTGCAGTATACTAGGCACTGATGATTTGAGATTGAAACAATATAATGACACATTTAGAGAAAATAAAGAAACACTGATATCTAAATGTCAAAACATGATCACAGCATATAAGACTGGCTCAAAGACGCTTTAGAGCAAAGGTTAACTTCCTTTATAATCTGAGAAACACCTGGCGGTTTTATCTGCCTGTCAATATATTATCAATATAAAGTACATATTTAATAACCTGGCCTGTGTCTAATTAACATCAGTTTCTACTTGTAATTAGTTTGTTGCCCCCAAACCTTCCAAACCTGGGAAGTCTCTCCTGATGACCATGGTCATCACACAAGATAAATCAAATGTCATGCAAACCTTTTTTCTGCATGGCAGAAAACTAGATAAATACACTCCTTCAAGGATTCTACTGAACAAGAGACTGTAAGTAAAAGAATGTGGTTTAGGGGAAAAGTTGAAAACAGTAGTAGATTCAGCTTGGCTACTAAGAAGCTATGGGACCCCACACAAGATACAAATTTTTCAAGCTTCATTTTTTCTATCTGAAAAAAGGCTAGATGGGCTGACATTGTGTCACAGATAGCTGGGCTGCCACTCGGGACGCCTGCACCCACGCAAGTCAGGTTCAAGTTCCGGCAGCTCTGCTTCCGATCTCTGCTAGTGTGCCCGAGGAAGTGGCAGATGATGGCACAAGTACCTCAGTCCCTGCTACTATGTGGCAGAGCAGATGGAGTTCCTGGCTCCTAGTTTCAGAACAACCCAGCCCAAAATGTTGCAGCTATTTGGTGAGTGAACTAGCAGATGGAGGATCTCTCTCTCGCTTTGCCTTTCAAATATATAAATAAATATTTTTTAAAATGTTATCAAAGCATTTTTTTAAAAACAAGGCTAGATGATCTGCCATTAATTTTAGTTCTAACAGTCTCCTGATAGACCCAAAAGATTAATTTCTATTAGGACTCATCAATCAAGGTCAATCAAGAGATCACTTAAGGAGCCACTCAAGGTTAATTTGATCTTCTGTGACAATGGTAATACTTTTTCTTTTCTTTAAAAAAAAAAAAAAAAAAAAAAAGATTTATTGGGGCCAGTGCTGTAGTGCAGCGGGTTAACGCCCTGGCCTGAAGCGCTGGCATCCCATATGGGCACCAGATCAAGACCCAGCTGCTCCTCTTCCAATCCAGCTCTCTGCTATGAAGACCTCTCTCTCTCTCTCTCTCTGTCTCTTCTCTCTGTGTAACTCTGACTTTCAAGTAAATAAATAAATCTTTAAAAAAAAATTTATTTGAAAGGCAGAGTTACAGAGAGGCAGAGGCAGAGAGAGAGAGGTCTTACATCCACTGGTTGACTACCCAGATGGCCAAAACACCAGAGCTGCACCAATCTGAAGCTAGGAGGCAGGAGCTTCTTCCAGGTCTCCCATGCGGGTACAGGGGCCCAAGGACCTGGGCCATCTTCTGCTGCTTTCCCAGGTATAGCAGAAATCTGGATCAGAAGTGGAGCAGCTGGGATTCAAACTGGTGCCCATATGGGATGCTGACACTGCAAGCAGCGGCTTCACCTGCTACGCCACAGTGCCAGCCCCAACAGTTTCTTATAGGACACTGTAACACAGATATAACTGCCTAAGTGTCAATTAACAAGGTCATAAATTTTTACCATTTAACTAATATAAACAGACCTCCTACTTTGATTTTATTTTACATTAAAGCCAATCTTACAGGTGGCTTTTAAAAATATGGTCATTACCTTCTCATCTCATCTTCAAATATTCTTAGATTTTACCAACTGCAAACCAGTCCTGAATGTAGCAATCAATAGCAATAGCTTAAATATATAAATATATGTACATTAGAAGTGGTAATAAATTAGATGTATCATTTTAAAAAACAAATTTAGCAAACCAAATTAGACATTACTCAATTTCTTGTAGGATATGGACTATAGAGTATTAACAAGCATTATTGAGAAATACTTACAGGATCCAAATTTAATACTTCATAAGGATTGTATTCTTGATATTCTCGGTCTGTTTTGGAAACTTTGTATGTAAGGAATAAGAACAATGCCCATCCTGCAAGCAGAACTATTTTCCTGTTTAGGAGAAAGAGAAGTGAAATGTAAATAAGCTCATCTGAGTGGCTTTCCTTTAAGAGTCACAGGCATTAAGGCATTTTAAGGCATAAGATAATCTGAAGTAATTCCTTATCACCATGATACTAACTCAAATTCTGTAGTCACTCAGTTGTAAACTCCTGTTACAGCAGAGACAGTGTCTTTCTCACCTGATTCCCTAGAATTTAGTATAGTGCTTGTTTGTAATAGATTTTCTCAGTTACTACTTGTAGAATTTTAAGTACAGAGGTTAATTCAATTTAATGACTTATTGGATTCATTATAACAAAACACATAAATACTAAGTATTATCCATTTAATGTAAAAAAAAGAAATGCTCTTATCCTAGTAATTATACTCTTGGATAAAAGTAGAAAAATAATTTCTCTGAGGGAAGGAAGGAGGAATGGAAGTATGGTTATCTTCTTAGAATTATCTGCGGGGGCAATGCTGCCATCCCATATGGGCACTGGTTTGTGTCCCAGCTGCTCCACTTCTGATTCAGCTCCCAGATAATGGCCTGGAAAAAATAGCAGTGGACGGCCCAAGTACTTGGGCCCATGCCACCCACATGGGAGACAAAGAAGAAGCTCCTGGCTTCAGTCTGGCCCAGTCCCGGCCCAATCCAGCCATCTGGAGAGTGAACCAGTGGATGGAAGATCTCTCTCTTGTGCTCTCTCTCTCCCTCTCTCTCTGTAACTCCTTCAAATAAACACATAAATATTTAAAAAAAAAAAAAAACTATGAAATTTGTTCTCTTTATATTAGTAAAAATTATTTTAAAAATTTATCAATTGTATAAACATGAATAAATAGTCTTGGTTATAAAACTTTGGAAAACAACCTAAACATTCTTTTATAGAGAACTAAACTATTTATTGGAGACTAATTAAATAAGCCGTAACAGAGACATTTTGCGGCCAATACAGATATAATTGTCTGTCTTTTAAATAAATAAATAAATCCTAAATAAATTAAAAAGCTCACAAAAAACAGAATTTCATTTGATTTGATGCAAAAAATTAGAAATCCATACATATGATGACTCTCCAAAAAATTCACACAGAACGTGCATTATGAAAAACCATCCAGGGGCTGGTGCTGTGGTGCAGCGGGTTAACACTCTGGCCTGAAGCATCGGCATCCCATATAGGTGCCAGTTTGAGGCCCAGCTGCTCTACTTCCCATCCAGCTCTCTGCTATGGCCTGGGAAAGCAGTGGAAGATGGCTCAAGTCCTTGGGCCCCTGCACCCATGTGGGAGACCTGGAAGAAGCTCCTGGCTCCGATCAGCACAGCTCCAGCTGTTGTAGCCAATTAGAGAGTGAACCATTAGATGGAAGATTTCTCTCTCTCTCTCTCTCTCTCTTTCTCTCTCTGCCTCTCCTCTCTCTAACTCTGACTTTCAAATAAATAAATCTTTAAAAAATAAAAACTATCCACAAGGGTTGGTGTTGTAGCACAGTAGGTTAAGCCACCATCTGCAATGCTGGCATTCCATTTAAGCACCAGTTCAAAACCTGACTGATACGCTTCTGAACCAGCTCACCAGCAAATGTGCCTGGGAAAGCAGTGAAAGATGGCCCAAATGCTTGGGCCCCTGCCACCTAAGTGGGAGATCTGGATAGAGTTATGGCCACTTCACAAGTGAACCAGGAGATCGGAGATTCTACTTTCGATCCAGCTCCCTGATCATGTGCCTGGGAAGGTGGCTGAAAACAGCCCAGGTACTTGGGCCCCTGCACCCATGTGGCAGACCCGAAGGAGGCTCCTGGCTGCTGGCTTCTGCCTGGCCCAGCCCTTGTCATGACAGCCATTTGAGGAGTGAACCAGTGGATGGAGGAATTTTTTTCTCTCTCCTCCTTTTTCTGTATCTCTGCCTTTCAAATAAATTAATAAATCTTTCAAAAAGAAAAGACAAGTAAAAACTATGCACAGATCTCCAAAATTTTTTGTACCAAAATAAACTTTAACTTAAAATAATAAATTTGTAACTCAAAGTTTGCTATAACCCCCAACATGATGAAGATCACTTAAAAATATACTTCATTCCCACACAAATTAGTAACTCCACAATTTGTTTTGTCAATTTCCCCAAACGCTAACAAAGTTCACAGAACTCAAAAAAGTAACTAAAAACCACAAAAGCAAGATTTTAGAACAAATGGAAAGAGTACAAACCACGTAGGATACGCTAGACTCTACGTTATATGCTCTACAGGCATCTGGCTCTTTGAGCCAAGAAATGAGGACAGGGAAAGATCATGAGAGGACTCCCCCACCCCAAAATTGATGAAAACTACCATAGCTACTAAACCATGCTCAAGTCTCCTGAAAGCCAAAGCAAAGGTGAAAAGACAATAAATTACATCATGCTGTGTCCAATAAAGCATATTAGGTTCCTAAAAAAAAATTCTCCTGAACGTAGCTTAGGAACTAACATATGAAGTTTTACATCTTGTTTCTATAAGCATAATTTAAGCATAATGTTCTATAAATACTTTGGAGGCAACTTCCAGAATTAAATACTTTAGTTTCAGGGATGCTATCAGAAGAGAAATATTAGACAATGACGTGCTTCATTTTTAAATAATGCTTCAGGAATGAGTAGCAAAAATGTTTTAATGATTTCTAGCCTTATCTAAATTGTTACCAGTATCTGCTCAATTCTCCTTTACTTAAATATCCCTTAATGTGCACTTTGATTTAAATCAATCAATTAATCACTGAAAAGAGCTTGAGTTTTTTTTTCCCTTCTAGGTTGAGGTTCAGATACCCACAAAATGTTTAATAAAATCAGAAAAGAGATTTGGTGGCCAAAAGAATTTGCCTGGCTGCTCCATGAAAGTTTAATTTAAAACAAGAACCAACATTGAAGAAAAACCAAAAGTGAATAGAAAGCTACTCTTGTCAACACTAATTCTGTCTTTTGTTTCATATCGATGAACAATCAACACCAAAGCTAAAGATTTCCCTCTTCTTACAAAGGAACTAGCTACAGTTAAACCTTACAAACAAACAAACAAAAAAAAAAAACCAGAAAACATATTTAAGCAACCTAAAGTAACACAGCTATAATTAAAACTATCATCATCATTTAAACCAAGATTTAAAAATAATCAGTTCTACCTACTCTTTAAAAAAAAAAAAAAAAAAGATTTATTTATTTATTTATTTATTTAAAAGTCAGAGTTACACAGAGAGATAAGGAGAGGCAGAGAGAAAGAGAGAAAGAGGTCTTCCATCCACTGGTTCACTCCCCAGTGGGCCACAACGGACGGAGCTGTGCTGATCCAAAGCCAGGAGCCAGGAGCCAGGAGCTTCTTCTGGGTCTCCCATGTAGATGCAGGGGCCAAGGACTTGGGCCATCTTCTACTGCTTTCCCAGGCCATAGCAGAGAGCTGGATTGGAAGAGGAGCAGCTGGGATTCAATTAGTGCCCATATGGGATGCCAGCACTGCAGGTGACAGCTTTACCAGGTATACCACAGTGCCGGTCCCAGTTTTACCAATTTCTTCTGTTAGGTCTTCCCACTTACTGGATGGACAGATGTAGGCAATAAAGTCCTCCGTGGAGCTGACATTGTGGCGCAACAGGTTAAATCACCACTTGAGATGCCAGCATCCAGTATCAGAGTGCTGGTTCAAGTCCTGGCTGTTCTGCTTCCAATCCAGCTGCCTACTAATGCACCTGGGAAAGTAGTGGATAATGGAACAGTTACTTTGGACTCTGCTACCCACGTGAGAGACAAGGATGGAGTTCCAGGCTCGTGGTTTCAGCCTGGCCCACACTGGGCTATAATGACCATTATGGGGATTGAACAATGGACGGAAAATCTATCTTACTCATACTTTGTCACTCTGACTTTTAAATAATTAAATCTTTTAAAAATAAAATATAGGGGCTGGCACTGTGGCGTAGCAGGTAAAGGTGCCACCTGCAGTGCTGGCATCCCATATGGGCGCCAGTTCAAGTCCTAGCTGCTCTATTTCTGATCCAGCTCTCTTCTGTGGCCTGGGAAAGCAGTAGAAGCTGGCTCAAGTCCTTGGGCCCCTGTACCCGTGTGGGAGACCCGGAAGAAGCTCCTGGACCCTGGTTTCGGATCAGCACAGCTTGCAGCCAACTGGGGAGTGAACCAGCAGATGGAAAACCTCTCTCTTCTGCCTCTCCTTCTCTCTCTGTGTAACTCTGACTCTCAAGTAAATAAATAAATCTATAAAAAATATATATATAAAGAAAAGCTCTCCAGTAACAGAAACTCTTTTACCTCTTATTCATTTAATATCTCTACTACCTCTATTGATGACTTCGAGGAAAGGTCCAAAGCCTAAGCTCCAAACCAAGACATCTCACAACCTGATCGAACAGAAGATGCCAGTAGGCTGTGTAAGCAGACAGACTTGCCAAAGTAAAGATGAGCAGGGCCCTTGCTCCACTATCTTCAGCTGTGAGCTTGGTCAAGTTACCTCTTTTTCCCTATCCTCAGTTTGAGGAAAATGTAAGAAAATTTACCTTGAATTTTAACATGTAATTAAATAATATAACATATAAGGATACTTCAAAAAATTCATGGAAAATGGAATTAAAAGATAAATTTTCATCCCAATAATTCTGAAATCCAGTCATAGAAGGTTTTTTATAGTATGCATTGTCTATGACCTTTTTGAAGACCTTGTCAATGCAGATTTCAAAATTTTTGGAACCAAAACAAACTTACCACTGAATTGTTTTTCCATGACCTTTTTGAAGCATTCCAGTACAAAGCACCTGGCATACGGTATGTGCCCAATAATCTTTGTCACCAGGAAATGCAAACTGACCATGACATCTCCCTGCTTTTGAAATCTTTTAAAGATGCTGTAGTCTTTAGGGTAAAATTCGAATCATTTCTCTCTCTGTCCTCCTCTCCCTAGTCAGAAGCACACTCTCCCTTGTCCTTTGGATTTCTAAACCATTCTGTCCAGACAGCTGCGATACTTACTAATTATACCTTACCGTTACTACAGGCTACAGCTTCTTTACAAACACAGTGTCTGATTACATTATTACACCTCTTTTTAGTGTGATTCCCAGCAAAGAGTAAGCATTATGTATTTTTTCTTTAAATTGAAACCATTACTTACTTTACTGTAGGGATAATATTCGGCTGAGGTTTTAATAACCGTAAACGATACCACATACATCTTCCATACACTTTTCTGATATTCTTTAAGCGAATTTGCTCTGTCAAGAAAGAAAAATAAGATGGGTTAAAACATATTCCACATGAAGGTAACACCAGAGTTAATACCATCCTAACCTTTATTACCATACTAATATTTTACTGGAACATGAAAGTACTGCTTATTCAAATAGCCTTTTAAAAATTCACAAGATAGGTTAAATTTTCTACCATTTAGAATAGCCATTTTGAAATACTTTATTCAACTACCAGACAACCATTTTTCATGTGAGAATTAAATAACTTCTTATTGAAAACACGGAAATTGTCCTGAAACCAAAATGTTTATAGTCACAAAATAATTTCTGAGAAGTTCACTACTCCATTCTTTTCTCTTACAGAAGGAAAAGTATAAAACAGTCAAAATTGGTTTATCAAAGAAGCTAATTAGAAATTACATTCTTCAAACATGAAAATAATTGCCTACCAAAAGATCTGCTAATCAAAAATCGAATTTAATCTACTTAACATATACAACCAACATAATTTGGAGATTTAACATAAAAATCAACTTTCAGTAAAAACAATAGCAGAGTAAAATTCAAAATCACAAATTCTAGGATGTGCACTGTGGTGCAGTGGTTAAGTAACCACTCGGTACACCCACATTCCTTTACCAGACTGCCTGGTTTCAAGTGACAGCTTCTCTTCTGCTTCTGCTTCAGCTTCCACAGGAGGCAGCCTGAAAGGGCTCAAATACTTAGGCCCCCACCAACCATCATGAAGAGACTCAGATGGAGTTCCAGAATCCTGGTTTTAACCTGGCCCAGCCCTAGTTGTTACAGGCATTTGGGAAGTGAATCAGCAGATTGAAGATCTCTCTGTCTCTGTCATCCTTTTAAATGAAATAAAATTTTTTTAAAAAATCATAAATTCTCATTATTCTATGTTAAATTGTTATCCAGAACCATAAAAAGTTAAGGCAAATTTATATAACAGTTGTGACAAAAACTATTATTTTAGTCACCAAGAAAATTATGTGAATCAATTAGACATCGAATCAAACCTAAATATCATGTGTTTTTGCTAAACTTATCACAATCACTTGGTTTGAATTATTCTCCCAAGTTTAAAAAAATAAAAATCTACTTCTCACAAGATGGTGTAAAAGGAAAGATGCCCCTGCTCACTGCAAGCCAAATCCAAATCCGAGAGCTCTGAAGTCCCAATCACAGAATAAGTTAGTTCCGCATGTCACCCACCCTTCAGTGGCCTAAGACACTGCAGCTCAAATATCCTCAGAAGAGCACCCTCTCCAGAAACAAGCTTGATAATGATGCTATCATCAAGATCTCCCTGACAAAAGAGCTAGTTGAAAAGACAATGACACACTTATGTTTATTATGGATGTCTAGATTAAATAGGAGCCAAATTACCACCCAATGCCTTTTAGTATAGAAATACAGATGTAGCTCTATATACACACATATATATTCCAGATCTTGGTTTCTAAATGGTATCTGCCAGTAACAAGAACCAGGAATCCCAATCTATTCTCCTAAAATCTTAACTGCAAAGAAGAATGACTTTACAGTAAGCAAGCATGACAGGTTGAATAATGGTCCACCCAAAAGGCCCACAGTCTAACACCTAGAATCTATTATTTTAAGTGGCAAGGGGACTAAATGTGACTAAATGAAGGATCCTGAAATAAGGAAATTATCCTAATGTGACTAATATAATCATAGTGGTACTTAGAGAGGCAGAAAGGTCAAGGGTCAAAGACAAAGGATATAATGAAACAGATATTGAGGAGGTGCTCTGTTTGAAGATGAGAGACATACCACAAGCCAAGGAATACAGGCCATCTTTGGAAGCAGAAAAAAGGAAGCAGATTCTACTGAGAAGCCTCCAGAAGGAACTATCCCCACCAACACTGTGGCTTCCACACTGTAAAACTGATTTTGAACTTCTGGTTTCCAAAACTGAAAGAGAATAAAAACTTTTTTTTTTTTTAAGATTTATTTATTTGAAAGGCAGAGTTAAAGAGAGGCAGAGACAGAGGGATAGAGGGAAAAAGGGAGAGGGAGAGGGGGCAGAGAGAGAGAGATCTTCCATCCACTGGAACTCCCCAAATGGCCGCAATTGCTGGAGCTGAACTGATCGGAAGCCAGAAGCTTCTTCTGAGACACACAGGTGCAGGAGCCTAAGGACTTGGGCCGCCTTCTACTGCCTTCCCAGGCCATAACAGAAAGCTGGATCGGAAGTGGAACAGCCAGAACTCGAACTGGCACCCATATGGGATACCGGCACTACAGGCGGCAGCTTTACCCTTTACGCCACAGTGCTGGCCCCTGAATTTTTTTTTTTAAGATGTATTTATTTATTTATTTATTTAGAAGGCAGAACTACAGAGAAGCAGAGGCAGAGAGAGAGAGAGAGAGATTCCATCATCTGGTTCACTCCCATGATGGCCACATCAGCCAGAGCTGAGCCAATTCGAAGCCAGGAGCCAGGAGCTTCTTCAGGTTTCTCACGTGAGTGCAGGGGCCCAAGGACTTAGGCCATCTTCTACTGCTTTCTCAGGCCATAGCAGAGAGCTGGACTGGAAGTAGAGCAGCCAGGACTCAAACTGGCATCCATATGGGATGCCAGCACTGCAGGCAGCAGCTTTACCTGCTATGCCATAGCACTGGCCCAAATCTGTTGTTTTAAGTCACTAAATTTGTAGTATTTGTTTTAACAACAAAATGACACTAATACTAACTAATCTGACAGTTACCACCTTAATCACATGTTCAATGAACATCACCAAAGAGCAAACTGAAATCATAGTAGAATGCAAAGAGAACACCACACACTCAGTTTTATGATACTAATGCCTAAGAAACAAAATCTGAAACTAATGACAACCTAAATTACAGTTCATTCTACTAAATTGGCCTGTAACATTTAAAGTCAAGAAAGACTGAAAAACTATTTTAGATTGAAGGAAACTAAAGAAACATGCCAACTAAAATATGATACATGATTCAGAACTGGATCTTTTGTTATAAAGGACATCATTGAGACAAGAGACAAAGCCAGAATGGGGTCTAACAATGAGATCACAGCAATATTAAATTTTCTAACTTTCATAAGGTTACATTATGAATACTTTTCAAAATACCACTTGCAATTTAATCTGTATTTCACTTAATTAAACCTTTACAGCCTATCATTTTCAAGAATAAAATCAAAGTTTGATAAGGTTTTATGTGAATAATGGTGATGTCTCCTTATGTACCAGACAGCTTGATCTATTTAAAGAAATGTTCTTGTAACATCCTTGGCCAAGAGAAGTATATGTGCTTTTCAGCACCCACAGTCTTACACAGTATGTACCTGCACCTTGTATGCCACACTCTTAACCTAAAAATGAAATCTTAACCTTTTAGCAGAATATTTAAGTCACTCACTAAGTATCACAGGGTATGTTTTGCATATTAACATAGTGGCATTTATTCGTCCAACACAACTAAATATTCATTGCAAATGGCATGCATTCCAAATCTCTGTACCCTGACCTCAAGTCAAAGTAACTATCACAAATCCTTCCAGATAAATTTTTAATAAGACATTTAGTATAGCAGTAAGTTCACTTATAAAATTTTTTTTTAGTTTATAGAATTACTGGTTTCATGGCTACTAAAAATTGTTTGGAATATCATTAACTAACAATGTAGTTTTTAAAGAAATGTTCCAGGGGCCAGCATTGTGGTGTAGTGGGTAAAGCTAACACCTGCAGTGCCAGCATCCCATATGGATGCCAGTTTGAGTCCCAGCTGCTTCACTTCTGATCCAGCTCCCTGCTAATGCACCTGAGAAAGCAGTGGAACATGGTCCAGGTACTTGGGGTCCTGCACCCACATGGGAGATCCCCCAAGACACTCCTGGCTTCAGCCTGGCCAAGCCCTGGCTGTTGCAGCCATTTGGGGAGTGATGGAAGATCTCTGTCTCTTCTCTTTGTAACTCTGACTTTCAAATAAATAAATCTTTAACCAAAAAAAAGAAAGAAAAGGAGGGAGGGAGGAAGGGAGGGAGGGAGGGAGGGAGGGAGGGAAGCGCTGTGACAGATCAAGTTTACGCCCTGGCGGAAGCGCCGGCATCCCATATGGGTGCCAGTTTGAGTCCTGGCTGCTCCTCTTCCAATCCAGCTCTCTGCTGTGGCCTGGGAAAGCAGTAGAAGATGGCCCAAGTCCTTGGCCCCTGCATCCACATGGGAGACCCAGAAGAAGCTCCTGGCTCCTGGCTTCGGATCAGCACAGCTCCAGCCGTTGCAGCCAATTGGAGAGCGAACCATCAGATGGAAGACCTCTCTCTCTCTCTCTGCCTCTCCTTTCTCTGTGTAACTCTGACTTTCAAATAAATAAATCAATCTTAAAAAAAATTTTTTAAAAAGAAAAGTAAAAAAAGTATACAGAAAACAGAAAATTCCAAGGTCATAAATCAATTTTTTTTTTTTTTGACAGAGTGGATAGTGAGAGAGAGAGACAGAGAGAAAGGTCTTCCTTTGCCGTTGGTTCACCCTCCAATGGCCGCCGTGGCCAGCGCACTGCGGCCGGCGCATCGCGCTGATCTGAAGCCAGGAGCCAGGTGCTTCTCCTGGTCTCCCATGCAGGTGCAGGGCCCAAGGACTTGGGCTATCCTCCACTGCACTCCCGGGCCACAGTAGAGAGCTGGCCTGGAAGAGGGGCAACCGGGACAGAATCCGGCGCCCTGACCTGGACTAGAACCTGGTGTGTTGGCACTGCAGGCGGAGGATTAGCATATTGAGCCACAGCGCCGGCCCATAAATCGATTTTGTAATTTAAAAAAAACCAGCACACTAGATCCTGACTGCTGTCAAGATCTGGCCTTTATAAAGTTGTTGGGACAGTCCAGGTTTGGCGTGAGGTTATTAAGATTGTGCTTCACAAGCTATATGGTGCTTTTGCTGAAACAGTTACACGGTCCTTTGCAAGGACAATCTGCCTGTCTGTAGCATAACTGAATGAACTCTTAGCAACATATCCAGAGAACCCATAAGAGCTGGAAGAATGTCAGCCAAATCTGACGTTTTCATACTTGCTTGTCTGTTTACCAGAAAAGAAAAATCATGTATCTTCTTGTAGACGTCCAATTTGGCATCTAAAATTTTTCATCAAAAGTTTGAAGACCCGTTGAGGGTATCATTTCTGACCAAAAACAAAAAACAAACAAAAAAAAAAAAACCTGACATTTTAAAATAAAATAGTTCCATTGCTCTTAAATGTTTTACACAAAATTTTAAAAGCCATCACAATTTCAAACCCAACATCATTCATTCATTAACAAAAATTCAGAAATAAGCCTGTAATTTTGCTCTCCCAAATAATTTTATTCTGATGGAATATATTTCTATCCTGGTACAACATCTCTTTTACTCCTAAAACATATTTATTAAATTTATTATTTTGGGGGCAAACATTCAACCTAGCAGTTAAGACACAGGTTAAGATGTCCATGGCTGGCTGGCATCGCGGCTCAATAGGCTAATTCCGCCTGCAGCGCCGACACCCTGGGTTCTAGTCCCATTTAGGGCGCAGGATTCTGTCCTGGTTGCTCCTCTTCCAATCCAGCTCCCTGCTGTGGCCCGGGAAGGCAGTGGAGGATGGCCAAGTGCTTGGGCCCTGCACTCGCATGGGAGACCAGGAGAAGCACCTGGCTCCTGGCTTTCAGATCAGCGCAGCGCGCCGGCCGTAGCGGCCAGAACCAACGGAAGGAAGACCTTTCTCTCTGTCTCTCTCTTCCTCAGTGTCTAATTCTGCCTGTCAAAAAAAAAAAAAAAAGATGTCCATGGCTTACATCAGAATATCTGAGTCACACCTGGCTTTGGCTCCTGAGTCCAGCTTCCTGCCAATGCAGACCCTGGGAGATGGTGGTGACAGATCAGGTTAATTGGGTTCCTGCCAATTACTTAGATTGAGTTCCTGGCTTTCAGCTTTGCCTAGGCCCAGACCCAGCCCACTGTAAGCATCTGAAGATTGAACAAGTAAATGAGAACTCTGATTCTCTCTCTCTCTCTCTCTCTCTCTCACACACACACACACACACTCATAAATAAAAACTGAAAACATATTTTGATTCCCTATGACTATAAAATATTCTCCACATACTTATTAATTTATTTAAAAGAATGTATGTGACAGAGAAAGAGAAGTCCATCTACTGGTTCATTCTCCAAATGACCACAACAGCCAGAGCTGGGTCAGGCTGAAGCCAGGAGCCAGAAACCTGAGTCACCTATGTGGGTGGCATAGACTGACATAGTCAAGCCACCATCTGCTGTTCCCCAGGCACATTAGCAAGGAGCTGGATCAGAAGCAGAGTTGCTGGGACTCTAACTGGTACTCGAATATGGGATAGGTGTCCCAAGCAGCACTTGACCCTTTGTACCACAACACTTGCCCCTCCCCTCCCATACTTTGTTTCAAAATTAGTCACACCATCAGATACACTGAAAGAACATTACAATGAACAATATTCACTCGAATTCACCAGTTATTAACAGGTTGTCACTCTTGGCTTTCTCTCAATTTCCTTTTTCCCTTTTCCTCTCATTTTCATCTGAACTATTTTACATTAAGCTGCAGACATCAATATGATTCACTTCTAAATGTTCTGGGTACGTATCATCAAAGAATATCAGTAACCAAGTCTATCATATTCAACTTTAGCACCCATAAATTCTTTTACACTGATACTATGTTTTCTGGGTGGTATCAAAACACACAAATATAAACAAATTATTAAAATAAATTTAAACTATGTGTATGTTTTCACTTTTAAGACATTTGCAAATACTCCACATATCCAAAAAGAGATCAAAAACTAAATATGGGGCCATCGCTGTGGCATAGTGGGTAAAGCCACCACCTGCAGTGCCAGAATTTCATATGGGTGCCAGTTCAAGACTCAGCTGCTCCACTTCCAATCCAGCTCTCTGCTATGGCCTGGGAAAGCAGTTGAAGATGGCCTGAGTGCTTGGACCCCTGCACTTGTGTGCGAGACCCAGAGGAAGCTCCTGGCTCCTGGCTCCATATGGGCTCAGCTCCAGCCATTGTGACCATCTGGGGAGTGAGCCAGAGGATGGAAGACCTTCTCTCTCTGCTTCTGCCTCTCTGTAACTCTACCTTTCAAATAAATATTTAAAAAAAAAAAAAATCCAAATACTAAAACTTACTTTTTAATATCTTTATTTTCATTTTACTTAAAAGGCAGAAAGAGAAATACAAAGAGAGATCTTCCACCCACTGGTTCACTCCCCAAATGCTTACAACAGCCAGGGCTGGGCCAGGCCAAAGCCAAGAGCCTACTATGTCCAGGGATGTACATTACCAAGGGGTGGGACTGAAGTAGCTGTGATCAGGGCTTGAACCAGAGAATCCAATTTGGGATGAAGGCATCCACACCAAACACATACCCTAAAATTTACATTTTTAATTAAAAGTATAGAGGCAGGACTGGTGTTGTACTACAACACCAGTCGCTTGCGACACCAGCTTGCCATACTGGAGTGGTAGTTCAAGTCTCATCTGCTCCACTGCTGATACATCTCTCTGCTAATATGCCTAGGAAGACAGTACAAAATGGCCGAAGTACTTGGGCCCGTCACCCATGTAGGAGACCAGGACTGAATCCTTGGCTCCTGGCTTTAGCATGGCCCACACCTGGTTATTGCAGCCAGGGAGTGAAGAAGTAGATGGAACATCCTCTCTCTCTCTCTCTCTCTCTCTCTCTAACTCAGCCTTTCAAATAAAGAATCTTAAATAATAATAACAATAATAATAACAAAAAAAAATACAGAGGTGGGTGCTATTGGTTAGAGCCACTTGGCACGTTGTGAGCTCCAGCTCCGCGCCCCACTCCAGTTTCCTACTGATGTGCACCCTTGGAGGCAGCAGGTGATGAGTCAGAGTTGGGGTCTTAGAAACCACAAGGGAGACTCAGACTGAGTTCCTGATTCCTGGTTTTGACCTGGCCCAGCTCTGGCTGTTGTGGGCATGTGTAGAAGACAGGAGATAAATTTTAAGCTATTTTTAATGATATAAAAAGTACACTTTTGTGAATATTGAACACTTGATAAAACAGTTTTTTCTTACTTCAAGTATATCTTGTCAAAAAAAAAATGGTGAGATTAACTAATTCAACTCACAAAAATTCTACACTGCAGAAATCTAATTGGCAAAGGAGTGCTCACTGTTAAATTAATCAACGAAATCAAAATATCATGAAAAGTCTGACTTCATTTTTCACTGACAATAAATACATCAATATATATTTTGATTTTTAAGGATTACAAAAACCAATGAGAAATTTCAGAACATGCCTGTATATAGGTACTAAAACTAATAAATCCAAATAACAGATACATAATTTATTTCACTGTAAACTATTTTTTAAGACTTACTTTATTTGAAAGGCAAAGTGACAGAGAGATGGAAAGGCAGAGACAGAAAAAGATCTTCCATTCGCTGGTTCACTCCCAAATGGCCACTGAAGCCAGGAGTCTAGAACTCCATTCAGATCCCCAATGTGGGTGGAAATGGCCCAAGTACTTTGGCCGTCTTCTTTCCACTTTCTTCTCAGGCACATTAGTAGGAAGCTGGATCAAAGGAGACTTGAACCATTGTGAAGGGACTTGAACCAGTGTTCCAATATGGGATGTTGGCATGGCAAGCAGTAGCTTAACTCACCATGCCACAACACTGGCCCCTCAATATAAACTATTAAAAGAAAATGATGTACAATTTCTATTCCCAAAATGTTAAGATTCTTAAATCCCTAGGGACCTAAGAAAATAGTAACAAAAATCAGAAAATCATATGCAATAGTCCCAAAAGTCTAAAAGACATACATGAACTTTCTAGCTACACAAAGTTTCTCTGAATCTAGTCAAGATGCCAGGTACTTTACAAACAGCATGGAATGAGGTAGGCGTTGTGGCATAGCTGGTAAAGACACCATCTGTGACACTGGCATCTCTTAAAGATGCCAGTTTGTGTCCTGACTATACCATTTTTGATCCAGCTCCCTGTTAATGGCCTGAGAAAAGCAGTGCAGAGTGGCCCAGTGCTTAGGCCCCTGCTACCCATGTGGGAAGACCTGGAAGAAGCTCCCTGGCCATTGTGGTCATCTAGAGAGTGAACCAGCAGATGGAAGATCTCTCTTTCTTTTTCTCCCCTTCCCCAAATCTGCCTTCAAATAAATAAATAAACCTTAAAAAATAAAAAAGTCATGGAAATTACATATTGTGAAAAAAACTATGCATGGATTTCAAAAAAAAAAATTTTAAGATTTATTTATTTATTTGAAGTCAATTAGAGAGAGAGGAGATATAGAGAGATCTTCCATCCACTGGTTCACTCCCCAAATGGCCTCAATGGCCGGGGCTGGGCCAAGCCAAAGCCAGGAGCCAGAGCTTCATCCGGGTCTCCCGAGTGCAGACAGGAGCCCTAGCACTTGGACCATCTTCCACTGTTTTCCCAGGCACATTAGCAGAGAGCTGGATTGGAAGCGGAACAGTCAGGACTTGAACCGGTGCCCATAGAGATGCTTGCCAGTACTGCAGATGGTAGCTTAACCCACTACACCACAGTGCTGGCCTTTCAAAAAAATTTTGTGCCAAATAAACTTATCTTTCAATTCCATTTTTCATAAACTCTTTCAAGTACCTTCATATTATCTTCCTATGGTAAAACTGGCTCACTTATTTGGACAATTTTGTAGCTTTATTTATTTATTTATTTTTTTCTGACAGAGTGGACAGTGAGAGAGAGAGACAGAGAGAAAGGTCTTCCTTTTGCCGTTGGTTCACCCTCCAATGGCTGCCGCCGCGGTAGCGCGCTGCGGCCGGCGCACCACGCTGATCCGATGGCAGGAGCCAGGTGCTTCTCCTGGTCTCCCATGGGGTGCAGGGCCCAAGCACTTGGGCCATCCTCCACTGCACTCCCGGGCCACAGCAGAGAGCTGGCCTGGAAGAGGGGCAACCGGGACAGGATCGGTGCCCAGACCGGGACTAGAACCCAGTGTGCCGGCGCCGCAAGGCAGAGGATTAGCCTAGTGAGCCACGGCGCCAGCCTATTAATGTTTTTAAAAACAAGAAAAACACTAATAGTAGTTTGTTTCCCAGAATGTTTCAAAATACGAAAGGCGTGAGTATGATAATTTCAAAGTACAAACTTGAGAATTGCCACTCTAGAATACCAAAAATAAAAGTGACAGTCATCCTAATCACAAAGGAGTAACAAATTAAAGGTTCTGTTACATCATCAACATGAATTTGACACTTAGCCAATTCAGAACCAGTTGGACTTGGAAGAGACAGAGGCTTCACTACATACTATTCAGC
The DNA here is from genome assembly GCF_033115175.1 of Lepus europaeus. Lineage (NCBI taxonomy): Eukaryota > Metazoa > Chordata > Mammalia > Lagomorpha > Leporidae > Lepus > Lepus europaeus. The sequence goes on from NC_084829.1 coordinate 105,902,146, forward strand.
ATTCCCACCACACAGCACATAGATTATCTAAATTGGAAAATTTAAGGAAATCTGCGTTCATCTGCCATCTATACTCTGTGCATACTCTGGCAATGGAAAAGGAAACTCAAAAGACAACTGAAAAGTTTTTTGAACTTAAAAAAAAAATTAGAGCAGAACTATCTCACAACCAAAGTTCACAGCCCTCAAGAATACGTAGGCAGTGTTAAGTGCCAACAAAAACAAACCAAGTGGTTTAAACACATCTAGGGCTATTCAGTCTTCCAAAGCTGGTACTTGACTGGACAGAAGCACAAAATTACATTGTATGCTTACCTACCTCAATGTTCTTTTCCTTTTACGGTACTGAAACAAGTACTATGCAGAATTTTTCAACCTGGCCCCCACTGATAGTTTGGAATACCTGTATTACATAGTTTGTTGTGGAGGGCTGCTCTGTACATTACAGGAAGTAGAGGAGCAAGATGGTCTCTATCCACTAGGTGCCAAAAACCACCTTCTCAGTGGAGACAATGAAATACACTGCCGGGACCGGCGCCGTGCGCAGTAGGTTAATCCTCCACCTGTGGCGCTGGCATCCCATATGGGCACTGGTTCTAGTCCCAGCTGCTCATCTTCCAATCCAGCTCTCTGCTGTAGCCTGGGAAGGCAGATGGCCCAAGTCCTTGGGCCCCTGTACCCACATGGGAGAACAGGAAGAAACACCTGGCTCCTGGCTTCGGATCGGCACAGTTCCGGCCGTTGTGGCCATTTGGGGAGTAAACCAGTGGAAGGAAGACCTTTCTCTCTATCTCTCCCTCTCACTGTCTGTAACTCTATCTCTCAAATAAATAAATATTAAAAAAAAAAAAAAACAGCAAAAGCAAATGAGCAGATGGAAGACCTTTCTCTGTCTCCTCTTCTTTCTGTGTGTAACTCTGCCTCTCAAATACATAAATAAAATCTTTAAAAAGAAAAAAAAAATAAAGAAAATAGCTCTGGTGATGACAAAGATACTGAGGTCAAATACACGAGGAATTTGAAAATAAGTTTCCTGAAATGTAAGGGATTAAAATTGTACTGCTAAAGTACAGTTGTAGGAAGCCAACACTGTGGCACAGTGAGTTAAAGCCCCAGTTTGCAGTGCAGGCATCCCATATGGGTGCCTGTTTGAGTCCTGGCAGCTCCATTTCCAACCCAGCTTCCTGCTAATGTGCCTGGGAAAGCAGCAGAAGATGGCCCAAGTCCTTGGATGGAGTTCCAGGCTCCTGGCCTAGGATTGGTCCAGCCACACTCATGGCAGCCATTTGGGGAGCAGATGGAAGACCTCTCTCACTCTCTCTCTCTCTCTGCCTCTCCTTCTCTGTGTAACTCTGACTTTCAAATAAATAAATAAATCTTTAAAAAAAAAAACAAAAAAAAAAAGACAGCTGTGGGCTGCTTCAGTCAAGGTCTTCAAGAATTTCCATAGTGTGTTGATAGCTAGTACTTCTTTCTATTTCAGCAGTTGCCTAAGTGATAGTTTGTCATAGAGCAGAACAAGATATACAAAAGCCAGCGTAAGCATAGTATGCTATAATGTACCAGTGTTTAAACTGAGAGATGATAACATGAGGCTGAAGCTTGTGTGAAGATGGCATTAGCTGGGGTGGATATTTGACACAGCAGTTAAGATGCCACTTAGTATGCCTGTATCCCGTAACAAAGAGGCTGCCTATGAGTACCAGCTCCATTCCCAATTCCAGCTTCCTGGTGATGGAATTGGGTACCTGCCATCCAAGTGGGAGATCCAGACTGTTTCCAGCTCCCAGATTCAGCACTAGCTTAGGCCCCAGTGGGGACATTGCAGGCATTTGGAGAACAAACCAGTAGATGGAGGTTTGCAGGAAAAAAAAAAAAAATCTCTCTTTCTGTCTTCCAGATAACTTTTTTAAAATTTTTTTAAAGATGACATTAGCTGAAATTTTCAAAGTCCTAAACATTTCTCTTTTTAGAAACTCACTGTAAATATCACTCAGTGAAGGGCTAGCCTTGTGATGAAGCAGGTAAAGCTACCTGCTGCTATACCAGCAATCCCACACGGGTGCAGGTTTGTGTCCCAATTGTTCCACTTCTGATCCAGCTCCCAGCTCATGGCCTGGGAAAAGCAGGGGAAGATGGCCCAAGTGTTTGGGTTCCTGCCACCCAGGTGGGAGACCCAGATGAAGTTCAACGGGCCAGAGCGGCCCGTTGTAGCAATCTGGAAGAATGACTCAGCAAATGAAAGATCTCTTCCTCCCTCTTTCTGTCTCTCCATATATATATCCATATCTATATATCCCTATATATATCTATATATAACAACTCTGACTACTATTAACTAAATATTATATCATATTACACCCACCATCCTATAATTAGACATATAAATTGTTACTAACTTTTTGTTGTTTTTTTTTTTAAAAAAAAAGGAGTACCTTTGGTCTTGTATTTAGAACACTATATCCCTTACAACCCAGTACCAGAGGTGGAATTTCTAGGTTTGAGAATTCCAACATTTTTAGTGTTCCTTTCTTATTTTTTTAAAAGATTTTATTTATTTGAGTGGCAGAGTTACAGACAGTGAGAGGGAGAGACAGAGAGAAGTCTTCCATCTGCTGATTCACACCCTAGATGGCTGCAACGGCCGGAGCTGCGCCAATCAAAAGCAGGAACCAGGAGCTTCTTCTGGGTCTCCTATGCAGGTGCAGGAGCCCAAGAACTTGGGCCATCTTCTACTGCTTTCCCAGGACATAGCAGAGAGCTGCATAAGAAAAGGAGTAGCCGGGAACAGAGCCAGTACCCATATGAGATGCCTGCACTGCAGGCGACAGCTTTACCCACTATGCCACAACGCTGGCCCCAGCGCTCCTTTCTTATTCCTCATCACTGTATCAATCATCCCTCAGTAACCAGTACTAAAATCTGTAGCTGCTCAAGTCCTCTATATAAAATATACAATATTTACATATAACCTACAAACACCCGCACGCAAACTTTATTTTAAAAAAAGATTTATGGGGCCAGCACTGTGGCATAGCAGGTAAAGCCATCGTCATATGGTCGCCAATTCTAGACCCAGTTGCTCCACTTCTGATCCAGCTCTCTGCTATGGCCTAGGAAAGCAGTGGAGGATGGCCCAAGCGCCTGGGCCCGGGAACCTGTGTGGGAGAACCGGAAGAAGCTCCTGGCTCCTGGCTTTGGACCAGCGCAGCTCCAGCCGCTCTGGCCAGGGGAAGTGAACCAGCGGATGGAAGACCCCTCCCCTCGCCTCTCTGTATCTCTTCCTTTCAAATAAATAAATAAACCTTTAAAAAAATATATTTATTTGGAAGGCAGAGTTACAGAGAAAGAGAGGGAGAGACAGAGACAGAGAGAGAGAGAGAGATCTTCTACCCGTTTGGGATGCCAGCATTGCAGACAGTGGCTTAACCTGCTACGTCACAATACTCACCCTCTCACGTATACTTTAAACCATCCCTAGATTACTTATAATACCTGATATAATGTAAATGCTATATAAATAGTTGTTATACTGTGTTGTCTAGGGAATAATGACAATCAAAAAGTCTGTACGCCATTTCTGTGCATCTATGTTCAGCCTGCAGTTGGCTGACTCTAGATGCAGTCACAGGGGCTAACTGCACATGCGCTGCAGTTTGCACACGACACCACCATTCTTCAGCAGGAATAGTAAAGTCAATTTTGACTCCTCTGCACTCAGGCTCTTAAGGGGAAAGACTGTATCTCAACCATAAATGACTGCCCCTCTTTCTTTCCATGTGCCTGGAATATCATAGTCACTATTTGTAAATATTTGTAGAGAATGACAGACTCCTTTATTCAACATACACTTTGTACCTACTATGTATCAGACTTTTCTGGAACTAAGAGCACAGCAGAAAACAAAACAAAAACCCCTACTCTCATAGACCATAAAGTATTCCAGTAGAAGAAACAGCAATAAATTAAATGAGTAAATTGCATAGAAATTTCACATTTTTAACATGATATTTAAGGACGGCATCACTGAGAAACTGTATTTGGATAAAGACAATGGAGATGGAGGAGGTAATTTGGCTATCTGGAGGAAAATCACTCCAGGCAAAGGTGAGACAGGATAGAAACAGCACTTAATTCACAAAATCAAAATTCTGCCAACCCAACCATGTATCCATTTGCCCAACTGCATCCATGGGCTGCCCCACCCAACACCCAGCCAATTGGGAATAAGAAGCTCCTAAGCCTTGACAGTAAGGCCCCCTCTGCCCTGACAGAGATCTTCCCGACCTAGCACACACGCCCAGGAGAGCCCAATGTGACTGACGTGACCTTCCTGGGGAGGCAATAGTAAGCGACACTGCCATTTTGGTCGTGTCATGTGCAAGAGGTACAACAGGACCTGCACAAACCACTGAGCAAATGGCAAACTGTGCCCAGGGGGTAAGTCAAAAACCTAGAGGACGCTGCCTCAACCTCCCCAACCCAATAAAAACCCTGCCCAGCTCTCTTTGAAGAGCGAGTGTGTCAAAGAACCTTGGGTGGATAAAAACAGGAAAAACAACACTTTGAGGGTCTGAGGGAAGGCATGTACCTCTATTACCTCTACTTAGTTAACTCCAACAGAGGCTGGTGTGGCTGTCAATAAACCAGATAGTAACTGGTAGTGGAGTGATGAAAAACAGACCAGATGTAGTATGTTTTTCTAGGATTTATTAGTTTGTATACAAGGCAGAGTGACTGGGAGGAGGGAGACAGAGATCTTCCATCTGCTGCTTCACTCCCCAGATGACTACACAGCCAGCGCTGGGCCAGACTGAGGCCAATAGCCAAGAACCCCATCCTGGTCTCCCGTATAGGTGAGAGACCAAGTACCTGGGCCATCGTCCACTGTCTCCTCAGGCACATTAGCAGGAAGCTGGATCAGGCAGAAGTTGAGTGCCTGATATGGAAAACCTTGGATATGGGATGCCGCTGTCACAAGAAGTGACTTCACCCTCTGTGCCACAACACCAGCCGCTGAATATAGTATTTTAAAGGTAAAGCCAACAGTCTGTAAGAAAAGTATGAGTCAAGAAAAATTACAAGGGGCTGGCACTGTGGTACAGCGGGTTAAAGCCCTGGCCTGAAGTGCCGGCCTCCCATATGGGTGCCGGTTCTAGTCCCAGCTGCTCCTCTTCCAATCCAGCTCTCTGCTGTGGCTTGGGAAAGCAGTAGAAGATGGCACAAGTCCTTGGGCTCCTGTACCCACGTAGGAGACCAGAAGCTCCTGGCTCCTGCCTTTAGATCGGCACAGCTCTGACCACTGTGGCCATTTGGGGAGTGAACCAGCGGGTGGAAGACCTCTCTCTTTGTCTCTATCTCTCTTTGTAACTCTTTCAAATAAAATAAAATAAATCTTCAAAAAAGAAAGAAAGAAAGAAAGAAAGAAAGAAAGAAAGAAAGAAAGAAAGAAAGAAAGGAAGGAAGGAAGGAAGGAAGGAAGGAAGGAAGGAAGGAAGGAAAATCCCAAGGCTTTTTGCCTGAAAAGAGTTGTTACTAAGCTATACTCTTTCGGTCAGGACTGGGAGGTGAAAGGAAAGAAATGTCAATTTTGTGCCCATCAAGATTAAGAAAGACCAGATGTCCAAATGCGAATGTGGATTAGGCACCAATACACAAGCCATAGTTCAAGGAAGGAGGTCTAGACTGGAAATAGAAATTTCGAAGTCCTCATCATATAAGTGGTCTTCAAAAAGTTCCAAGAAAAGGCACATTATGAAAAAAACACATCAATTTCAAATATTCTTGCACTAAAATAAACATCTTTGAATTCCATTTTTCCAATCTTTTAAGTACCCTCAGAGACAACAGCTAAAAGCTTTTAGACTGCAATGATCACCAAAGCAGTTAAGTGTAGATGGAGAAGTCAAGAATTCAGTCTTGAGGAATTCTATTATGAGGCCCTCACTACTATGCTCAGCAAGTTACCCCATATTCTATCTATACATCTATGGCAAGCTGATTTCAGACAAAAATACAAAGCCACTACATGGGGAAAGAACACTCTTCAGTAGTGCTGGTTTGCAAACCGAAAACAATGAATTTGGACCCCTCCCTCATTGTATCTTATACAAAAATTAGCTCAAAGTAGATCAAATACCTAAATATAACAGTTAAAACCATAAATCTCTTAGAACACACCATGAGGATAAATTTCCATTTACTTAAGAGTTGGCAACAGATTCAGAGATATGACACCAAAAGCATAAGCAACAAAAGAAAGGTAAATTTAATTTCAGCAGTATTAAATACTTTTGGCTTTTAGTTCAAAGGACATTATCAAGAAAGTAAAAAAGCAATTCATAGAATGGGAGAAAATATTTGCAAATCATATATCTAGTAAGGGATTCATAGCAAGAATACATAAAGAATTCCTATAAGTCAGCAAGAAAAAGATAAACCACCCAATCAAAAAACAGGCAAATGGAGTGGATGTTTGCTCTAGAAGTTAAGATGCCAATTAAGACATCTCAGCCATCGTGGAATGCCTGAATTCAATTCTCAGCTCTGGTTCCTGATTCCAACTTCCTGGAAGACAGATCAGGCTCAAGAAGTTGGTTTCCTACCACCCACCTGGGAGACCTGAATTGAGTTCCTGGTTCCTAGATTTAGCCTGGCCCACTTCTGGCCACTGTGGGCATTTGGGGAGCTCACTAACTAAAGGGAGCTCTGTCTGTCTCTGTCTCTGCCACTCAAATACATTTTAATTTTTTTTTAATTCTTTTTAAAACAGACAACAGATTTGAATAGAAATTTCCCCCAAGAACTTCAACAAATGGTCAATAACCACAAACCATAATGAAACCATTTCAAATCTAGTAGGAAAGTTACAATTTTTTTATAGAAAATACATATTGATGATATGTGGAAACTGGAACCCTCATACACTGCTGCTAAGAGTATAAAAGGTGCAGCCACTGTGGGAAATAGTTTGGGAGTTCCTCAACAAGCTAAACAGAATTACCATGAGACCCAACAATTCCAGTCCTAAAAACATGCTCAAAAGAATTGCCATGAAGGATTCAAACAGATACTGTATGCTAATGCTCACTGCAGCATTATTCAAAACAGCTGAAGGGCAACAGCCCAAATGTTCATCAACAGATAAACAAAATGTGGTGGATCCAACAATGGAATGTTACTGGGCCATAAAAAGAATAAAGTTTTGATACACGCTACAATGTGACTGAACGCTGAAATTATGCTAAGTGAAATGTCAGACACAAAAGAACAAATCTAAGATTCTTAGAAACAAAAGGTTCTTTGTGGTTTAACTCTGCTTTTTTGGCCTTTCTCACATTTTTTTCACCCTATGAACCCTGGCTCCAACTGACTCAATCAATGCCTTGAACATATTACATGCTTCCTCGTCTCTACACTTCCACTCAGGCTCTTTGCACTATCCTCTGTCCTCCACCCCCACAATTCTACTCATTAAAATCTTTCCTCATCCTAAAGCCTAAATCCACTTATACTACAAAACCTTTCCTAATGTCTAGATCCCCATTATTATCCCAATTAGGTACAAATATTTATCCAACTAATTTCCACAGCACTTGTTTTTACTTCTCTTGCATGTTTTTTTCTGATTCTGTATATAATTCATGGATTTGTCTAATCCTAATCCTCCATACCCTACCCACATTACAACAAGACTATATTTTTTTTTTAAAGATTTATTTATTTATTTGAAAGTCAGAGTTAGAGAGACAGAAGGAGAGGCAGAAAGAGAGAGGTGTTCCATCCACTGGTTCACTCCCCAACTGGCTGCAACTGCAGGAGCTGCACCGATCCAAAGCCAGGAGCCAGGATCTTCTTCCAGGTCTCCCAAACGGTTGCAGGGGCCAAAGGAACCAAGCCATCTTCCATTGCTTTCCCAGGCCACAGCAGAGAGCTGGATCTTGAACCAGCGCCCACGTGGGATGTCGGCACTGCAGGCGGAGGCTTAACCCACTACACCACAGCGCTGGCCCCAGCTATATTTATATTGCATTCAACTTGTATCACCTGCTGTACCTCGTACAGTGAATGCTAAGTACCAGATTTAAATATACAAACGAAATCTAAAGCAGAAGAGATTTATAACAGACACAAGAAAACTCCTTCATCCTTACTGACACACAATTCCAAGATGTAAGAAACATCTTTTTAAGAGAATTAACTAACTAGACCTTTCAAGAATGCAGTGGTGGGGCTGGCGTTGTGGCATAGGGAGTTAAGCGGCCACTTGTGATGCCGACATCCAATATGAGTGCTGGTTTGAGCACTGACTGTTCTCCATTTCCAATCCAACTCCCTGTTAATGCACCTGAGAAGGCAGCAGAGGATGGCCCAGATACTCGGGCCCTTGCACCCTCATGACCTGGCCCAGTCTAGTTCTGGCACTGCAGTCATTTGGGGGTGAACCACAAATGGAAAATCTCTTTCTCTGTTTCTGTAACTCTACCTTTCAAATAAACAAATCTTTGGAGAAAAAAAAAACGAATGCAATGATGACATGGTATAGCAACATTTCTCATCAATAAAATCTGGTAATAAGAAACATTTTTAAAAGGAAATCCAAGAATATGGATATATTTGTAATGACCTTTGTGTCTGAATAAAAGGTATGACTAAAGGAATAAACACCTGAGGGGTTAATCCTCCGCCTGTGGCATTGGCATCCCATATGGGCGCAGGGTTCTAGTCCTGGTTGCTCCTCTTCCAGTCTCTGCTGTGGACCAGGAGGGCAGTGGAGGATGGCCCAAGTGCTTGGGCCCCTGCACCCACATGGGAGACCAGGAGGAAGCACCCAGCTCCTGGCTTTGGACTGGCGAGGCGCCATCTGTCGCAGCCATTTGGAGAGTGAACCAATGGAAGGAAGACCTTTCTCTGTCTCACTCTCTCACTGTCTATAACTCTACCTGTCAAATTAAAAAAAAAAAAAAAAAAGGAATAAACACCTGAAAAAATGAAAATAAACCTTTTTTATTTCTTAGGTTCTCCTAAGACCAAGCAGCTATGCAACATGACCTTTAAATAAAATCAAATTTACATAATATAGTTACTAATCCTTGTTTGTCACCACACCTATAAATTCTAAATGTAGTACTATTATTCTTTCTGCCACCAAGTTCCCAGCTGGTTTCCTCTGTGTGGGATGTAAGTGCCTATATACATGTCTGATATCCTTCTCTGTCAAGACAGAACACAGAGGGAATGGGTTTTTTTAAGATAATAACTCAAACTTTTCTTAATCTCTAATATTCCTTGAAGAACTAAAGTCTTAGCAATACCATGCACCCCTACATGTGAACATTCATAAAAATACACTACTTGGAACACAAAGCTGAAACTCATTTTTTCAAACAATTTTTTTTTATATGTAATCTGGGTTACACTTTTCTTTTTTAAAAAAGATTTATTTGAAAAGCAGAGAGAGAGAGAGACAAAGGGGAAGAGACACAGAAAGATCAACCTTCTACCTTCTGGTTTACTCCCAGAAGGTCACAAGAGCCAGCGGTAGACCAGGTAGAAACCAGGAGCCAGGAACTCCATCCCGATCTCCTATATGTGTGGCAGGGGCCCAAGTTCATGGGTCATCTTCCCCTGCCTTCCCAGGCACATTGGCAGAAGCTGGAATGGAAGCAGAGCAGCTGGGACTCAAACCAGTGCTCTGAGGTGTGTCCCAAGAACCAGCTTAACCTGCTCAACTACAATGCCAGTCTCCTACTCAGTAAGAGATAAGATAATCAATCATACTATTAAACATAAATAAATAAATAAATGTCATCCTCCATCCTTAAGCCCAAAACTGTTCAATTACCAATTAGCTTTTAAGGGGTAGAAATAAATAAAGGGGCCGGTTTGTGTTGCAGCGGATCAAGCCACCAACAGCAACACTGGCATCCTAGTTGTTCTGCTTCCAGTCCAGTTCCCTGCTAATGCACCTGGGAGGGCAGAAGATGGCCCAAGTATTTGAGCCCCTGCCATACATGTGGGAGACTGAGATGGAGTTTCAGGCTCCCGCCATGGCCTGGCCCAGCCCTGGCCATTGCTCTTCAGGCTGCCTGCACTTATGTCTGAGTGCGTATTATCTTTCTGCCTTTCAATAAATCCTGCTCTTCTATTCACCTCTACCTACATCTCCCAGTTTATTCTTACACATGAGAAGACAAGAACCTGGACTAAGTCTAGCTGGGGGTTTTTCCCAGTCCAACCAGGGTTCTCCATCCCCACAATATAATTTGGGAATCTCCATTCCCATTAGAAAAGGATATAAACACGTAATTTAGGGCCAATGTTGTGGCAAAGTGGATTAGCTGCCAACCTGCAACACCAGTATCCCATATGAGCACCAGTTGAAATTCAGCTCCTCCACTTCCCATCCAGCTCCCTAATGCACCTGGGAAAGCAGAAGATGGCCAGAGTACTTACTTGGGCCCTGGATACCCACGTGGGAGACCTGGGTAGAGTTCTAGGCTCCTGGTTTTGGTTGGCCCAGCCACAAGCCTTTATGGCTATTTGAGGAGTGAACCAGTACATGAAAGATCTGTTTCTCTTTCTGTCCCTCTGTCCCTCCCTCTCTCTCTCTCTGAAACTCTCTCACATAAATAAATAATCTTAAAAAAAAAAAAGCATAACATATCTAGTAAGCAAACATATGGAGAAATTATAATAGTAATAAAAGAAATGCAAAAAAAAAAAAAAAACAAAGCACCAAAAAAGATGAAAATGAATGACAATTCAAAATCTGCACTCCACTCTCTCACTCGCTCTGCCCCAGTACTTATATTCCACAAAGAGCCCAAGCTATCTTAGAATTTTCCTTCTAATCTGATCCTCCCTCTACAAGCTGAGGTCTCAACAGAACAAGCCTCTGAAATGGATTCCCCTACATTTAGTTTCTCCCTACCCAGCCTGCACACAGAACTCCACAAAAGAAAAGCTGACCATGATATTATCCTACTTAGAAACCTGTATTGTTTACTAAATGACTTTTATGATGAAGTATAAACTTCTTTAAACAGCTGGCTTAGTCCTAAGGGTCAATCCCATTCACATCTTTACCATGTACTGCCTATCTTCGCGCTTTTGCACAAGCTTTCACCTACTTCTGGAAGGGTCTTCTCCCACTTATCTTTAAAATCTACCTTAAATCACCTCATGTACATGAACACTTTCCCAAATAAACAGAATCACTGACTCCCATAGCACTTTCCACTTGCCATTTTAAATTGTTATACTGTGTTATATTTGTTTATTTACAGGAGCCAGAACACAGTGGTGGCTAACAAGAGAAGTTTTGGTGTAAGACAAATCTAAGTCCAACAACCAGTCTTCCCCAACAGCGATACTGCTTTAGGTAAATCGATTACCTCCTCTAGAGCTCGACTTTCTCAAAACTAGAATTGAGGTAATACAGGAAGCCAGCTCAAGTGCTGTTTTGAGTATAAGGATCCCTCCCCACCTCAAGGTTAGTGAGCATCCAATAAATGGCAGTTGAGCCTGGAGGGGGAGGAAGAGCATTCCTCCACAAAAGACTAGGTCTAGTCATCCCAGAAGAAGGTGGAGTAGGGAATACAGGAATCTGTCCTATGAAACTGCTATAGAACTCAGGAATCTATTGTTTTAAATATCCATTTATTTATTTGAAAGAGACAGCACGCATGCACTTCCATCCACTGGTTCATTCCCCAAATGACCACCACAACAAGGCCAAAGCCAGGAGCCAGGAACTTGCCCCAGGACTCCCAGGTGGGTGGAGGGCCCCAAACACTTGGGCCATCTTCTGCTGCTTTCCAGGTGCATTAGCAGGGAGTTGGATCCCAGAACTCAAAACCAACACTCAGAATAGATGCCAGTACCACAGACAGTAGCTTAACCCACTGCATCACAATGCCGGCATCCAACCCTGAAGTCTACTGAAGGCTTTTAACTTTCAAAGGAAAGGCTTGACATAAGTTGTGATTTATTTCTGTTGGTTTCTGCTCTTAGCACAGTACCTCTCGCCATTCCCAGCTCTCTGGCAGAAAGCTGGGCAAATATTCCTGGAGCAGCTTACAATAGCAAGTGTGGGGAAAAAGGACCTTATTCTCTAAATATTAAGGATCTGTGCTTTTGGGGCCAGCGCCGTGGCTCACTTGGTTAATCCTCCACCTGCGGCGCCAGCATCCCATATGGGAAACCGGGTACTAGTCCCGGTTGCTCCTCTTCCAGGCCAGCTCTCTGTTGTGGCACGGGAGGGCAGTGGAGAATGGCCCAGGTGCTTGGGCCCCTGCACCCGCACGAGAGACCAAGAAGAAGCACCTGGCTCCTGGCTCTGGATCAGCGCAGCAGCATTTGGGGAGTGAACCAACAGGAGGAAGACCTTCCTCTCTGTCTCTCTCTCATTATCTATAACTCTACCTGTCAAATAAAAAAATAAAAATAATTTTTAAAAAGGATCTGTGCTCTGATCACAAAAAGATACAGAGGCACGTGGTCATTTTGACTGTCCCTCCTCCTCCAGCCGACGTGACTTCCAAGGAATTTAAAAGGTGGCACCTTTACCTCTGCCCCTTTACTATTCTCTTTTTCCCTTTCGGGAGCTACACATTAAAGAGTAGGGCATTCAAAACCAACCACATATATTGGGGGGAATAAGAAAATGAATGCATATACAAAGGGAAAGGCTCACATTCAGAAAAGAACTGAGACCTTTTAAAAAAAGATTTATTTATGTATTTGAAAGGCAGAATGACAGAGGTGTTTTTGCCTTTTTTTTAATTTATTTATTTGACAAGCAGAGTTACAGAGAGAGAGGAAGAGATAGGGAGATCTTCCACCTGCTGGTTCACTCCCTAAATGACCACAACAGGAGTCAGGAGCTTCTTTTGGGTCTCTCACATGGGTGGCAGGAGCCCAAGCATTTGGGCCATCCTTTGTTGATTTCCTTGACACATTAGCAAGGAGCTGGATCAGAAGTGGAGCAGGCAGGACTCGAACTGGTGCCCATATGGGATGCCAACATAGCAGGTGGCAGATTAACCCACCACAGGGAGAGCGAGAGAGGGAGGGACGAAAGGAGGGAGGAAGAGAGCGAGAGCAAGAGCGAGAGATCTTCCACTGGAACTCCATCTGGGTCTCCCATGTGCAGGGGCCCAGGTATTTGGGCCATCTTACACCACTTTCTCAGGTACATTAACAGGAAGCTGGATTGAAGTGCAGCAGCCAGGACTGGAACTGGCAATCATATGGGATGCTGACATCACAAGTGGCAGTTTAACATGCTGCGCCACAATGCCAGGCCCAAGACTTGAGACCTTAAGTTTACATCTCAGGCTGATCCTTTGCACAGACAAGGCCTACAATTAAATACAATAACAAAAAAAGCAAAGTCTGGAGAAGATTCGCAGACTTATCACTTTTTTTTTTTTTTTTTTTTTTTTTTGACAAGCAGAGTGGACAGTGAGAGAGAGAGACAGAGAGAAAGGTCTTCCTTTGCTGTTGGTTCACCCTCCAATGGCCGCTACAGCTGGCGCACCGCGCTGATCGGAAGCCGGGAGCCAGGTGCTTCTCCCGGTTTCCCATGTGGGTGCAGGGCCCAAGGACTTGGGCCATCCTCCACAGCACTCCCAGGCCACAGCAGAGAGCTGGCCTGGAAGAGGAGCAACCGGGACAGAATCCAGCACCCCAACTGGGACTAGAACCTGGGGTGCCGGCGCCGCAGGCAGAGGATTAGCCTATTGAGCCGAGACACCGGCCCACAGTTATCACATTATTAGATTCAAATGTCCAGTTTTCAATAACCATAAAATCATAAGGCATACAAAGAAATAGTTAACTATGGTGGCCAGTGCTGTGGTGTAGTGGGTGAAGCTGCCTAAGGTGCCAGCATCCTATGTGGGTGCTGGTTCAAGTCCTGGCTGCTCCACTTCAGATCTACCTCCCTGCTAGTGTGCCTGGGAAAGCAGCAGAGGATGGCCCGAGTGCTTGGGCCTCTGTACCCATGTGAGAAACTTGGAGGAAGCTCCAGGCTCCTGGCTCTGGAACAGCCTAAATCCAACCACTGTGGCCATTTGGGCAGTGGAACAGCAGATGGAGGATCTCTTTCTCTCTCTGTGACTCTGCCTTTCAAATAAATAAATCTGCTTTTAAAAATTAACTATGGTGATTGCCGGCGCCGTGGCTCAACAGGCTAATCCTCCGCCTTGCGGCACCGGCACACCGGGTTCTAGTCCAGGTCGGGGCGCCGGATTCTGTCCGGGCTGCCCCTCTTCCAGGCCAGCTCTCTGCTGCGGCCAGGGAGTGCAGTGGAGGATGGCCCAAGTGCTTGGGCCCTGCACCCGTGGGAGACCAGGAGAAGCACCTGGCTCCTGCCTTCGGATCAGCGCGGTGCGCCGGCCACAGCGGCCATTGGAGGGTGAACCAACGGCAAAGGAAGACCTTTCTCTCTGTCTCTCTCTCTCACTGTCCACTCTGCCTGTCCAAAAAAAAAAAAAAAATTAACTATGGTCCATTCAAGGAAAAAACACATCAACAGAAATAAATCTGGGGCCAGCATTGTTTTGTAGTGAGGTTAAGCTGCCACTTGTATCACATATTGGTACCGGTTTGTGTCCCAGTTCCAATCCAGCTCACTGCTAATGGCTTGAGGAAAGCAGTAAAGGACGGCCCAAGCATTTGGGCCCCTGCCACCCATGTGGGAAACACAGATGAAGCTCCTGGCTTTGGCTTGGCCCAGCACTGGACAATGCAGCAATCTGGGGAGAGAACCAGCAGAGGGAAGATAGCTCTTTCACTTTAGCGCTCTCTCTCTCTTTCAAAATAAATAAATCTTAAAAATTACAAACTCAAATCAGCAGATCTACCAAAGACTTTAAGAAAAGATGTGCAGGCCGGCGCCGCGGCTCACTAGGCTAATCCTCCACCTTGCGGCGCTGGCACACCGGGTTCTAGTCCCGGTCGGGGCACCGATCCTGTCCCGGTTGCCCCTCGTCCAGGCCAGCTCTCTGCTGTGGCCCGGGAGTGCAGTGGAGGATGGCCCAAGTCCTTGGGCCCTGCACCCCATGGGAGACCAGGAGAAGCACCTGGCTCCTGCCACAGGATCAGCGTGGTGCGCTGGCCGCAGCGCGCCTACCGCGGCGGCCATTGGAGGGTGAACCAACCGCAAAAGGAAGACCTTTCTCTCTGTCTCTCTCTCTCTCACTGTCCACTCTGCCTGTCAAAAAAAAAAAAAAAAAAAAAAAAAAAAGGAAAAAGAAAAGATGTGCAAAGAATAAAGGAAGTCATGAAACATGTCAAGAAAATTATATATGAGCAAAATGGAAATTTCAATAGTCAAAAAATCTAAAAAGAAACCAAAAAAAAAAAAATTCTGGAGCTGAAAAGCACAATAACTAAAATGAAAACTTCACAAGAGGGATACAAAGGCATTTGAGTAGGCAGAAGAAAAAGGTGAGTGAGGGGACAGGGTTGTGGCGCAACTGTTTAAGCCACTGCCTGCAATGCTGGACCCCACATTGGAGCACTGGTTCAAGTGCCGGCTGCTCCGCTTCCAATCCAATTCCCGGCTAAGGTACCTCTAAGGCAGAAGATGGCCCAAGTACTAGGACCCCTGCCACCCACATGGGAGATCCAGAGGAAGCTCTTGGCTCCTGGCTTCTGCAAGGTACAGTCTTGACTCTTATGGCCATTCAGAGAGTGAACCAGTGGATAGAAGATTATCTGTCTGTCTGTCTCTCTACATTTCAAATACATAAGTAAATCTTGAAAAAAATTAATAGAAGCAAGTTGTTATAGAAAGTAAAATTCACCAAAACATAGAAATTAAATAATACTTTCTTAATAGACCAAAGAAACTACAAGAGAAATCAGAAAATTTTCAGAGAAGAATGAAAACCAGAACACAACATACCAAAATTTATGGGACATGACAAAGTCAGTGCTAAGGGAGAAATTCATAGCTATAAAAACACTTTCATTAAAATCATCCCCACAGGAAACTTGTTGAAGTGAAATGGACACTATGAGAAACAGTGACTTGATCAGCTCTTGTCCTGACTGTTGATGTACAATGTAATACTTTATCCATTTTAGTTTTTTTTTTTTTTTGTCCTAGTACTATTGGTTGAACTCTGTAATTAACACACAATTATTCTTAGGTGTTTAAATTTTTAACTGAAAAGTGATCCCTGTTAAATATAAGAATGGGAATAAGAGAGGGAGGAGATGTACAGTTTGGGACATGCTCAATTGGACTTGCCCCAAATGGTGGAGTTAGAAACGTGCCAGGGGATTCCAACACAAGCCCATCAAGGTGGCATGTACCAATGCCATCTCACTAGTCCAAGTGATCAACTTCAGTTCACAATTGATCACACTGATAGGTCTAAGAGTCAAAAGGATCACACAAACAAGCCTAGTGTCTGCTAATACTGATAGAATCAAAAAGGGAGAGAACGATCCAACATGGGAAGCGGGAGACACAGCAGACTCATAGAATGGCAGATGTCCTAAACAGCACTCTGGCCTCAGAATCAGCCCTTAAGGCATTTGGATCTGGCTCAAGAGCCCATGAGAGTATTTTAGGCATGGAAAGCCAAGACACTCTGTCAAAAAAAAAAAAAAAAAAAAAAAAAAAAACCTAAATGAAAGATCTCTGTGAGTGAGATCCCAGTGGAAAGAACGGGGCCATCAAAGAAGGAGGTACCTTTCTCTGAAGGGAGGAGAGAACTTCCACTTTGACTATAACCCTGTCGGAATAAGATTGAAGTTGGCAAATCCAAACGGCTTCCACAGTCTTGGCAACTCATAACTAGAGCCTAGGGAGATTACTGACGCCATAAACAAGAGCGTCAAATTGTTGAGTCAACAACAGGAGTCACTGTGTACTTACGTCCCATATGGGATCTGTCCTTAATATGTTGTCCAATGTGAAGTAATGCTATAACTAGTACTGAAACAGTATTTTTACACTTTGTGCTTCAGTGTGGGTGCAAACTGATGAAATCTTTACTTAATATATACTAAATCGATCTTCTGTATATATATATATATATATAAAGATAATTGAAAATTAATCTTGATGTGAATGGAATGGGAGAGGGAATGGGAGATGGGAGGGGTGCAAGTGGGAGGGAAGTTATGGGGGGGGGGAGCCAATGTAATCCATAAACTGTACTTTGGAAATTTATATTTACTAAATTTAAAAAAATTTTTAATTAAAAAAAAAAAATCATCCCCACAGCTCGCACTGCGGTGCAGCAGGTTAAAGCTCCAGCCTGCTCCACTTCCAATCCAGCTTCATGTTAATGCACTTGGGAAAGCAGCAGAGGATGGCCCAGGTTCTTGGCCACTCATGTGGGAGACCAGAAGTAAGCTCCTGGCTTCAGATAGGCTCAGCTCTGGTCATTGCAGCCATCTGGGAAGTGAGCCAGCAGATGGAAGACCTCTCTCTCTCTCTCTCTCTCCTTCCCTCTCTCTCTTTCTCTGTCTACCTCTTTCTGTAACTCTTTCAAATAAATAAAATAGATCTTTAAAAAAAAAATCTGGCCGGCGCCGTGGCTCAACAGGCTAATCCTCCACCTTGCGGTGCCGGCACACCAGGTTCTAGTCCCGGCTGGGGAGCTGGATTCTATCCCGGTTGCCCCTCTTCCAGGCCAGCTCTCTGCTGTGGCCAGGGAGTGCAGTGAGGATGGCCCAAGTCCTTGGGCCCTGCACCTGCATGGGAGACCAGGAGAAGCACCTGGCTCCTGCCTTCGATCAGTGCGATGTGCCGGCCGCAGCGGCCATTGGAGGGTGAACCAATGGCAAAAAGGAAGACCTTTCTCTCTCTCTCTCTCTCTCTCACTATCCACTCTGCCTGTCAAAAAAAAAAAAAAAAAAAAAACTTTTATTCCCCACAGGAATAAAAAAGGGATGTACACACCAAAATGTTAACTGTCTTGTATTGATTTGGGCGAAAGCATTATAAGCAGTTTTTATTCTGTGCTTTTCTGCATTAATATGCAATTTAAGAAAAAAATTACACTCACTTAAAAATCTGATCCATTATCAGAGTGCCTGCAATCAAGTCCAGACTCCAATTCTGATCCAACTTCAGGCTAATGTGTACCCTGGGAGGCAGCCCATGGTGGCTCAAGTACTTGAGTCCCTGGTACTCATGTGGAAGACCTGAACTGGCTGCTTTCTTGAGCCTGGCCCCAGTCCTGCTGTTGGTGGTTGCAGAGTAAACCAAAGAATCAAAGATCAGTGTGTCTTTCTGTCTGTCTCTCTCTTTTGCTCTCACTTTCGCATTCTGCCTTTCAAATAAACAAACTTTCAAAAAAATAAATAAATAAAGTGGTGCTGTGGCACAGCAGGTTAACACCCTGGCCTGAGGCGCCAGCATCCTATGTGGGCGCCAGTTTGAGATCCAGTTGCTCCACTTCCGATGGGGCTCTCTGCTGTGGCCTGGGAGAGCAGTGGAGGATGGCCCAAGTTCTTGGGCCCCTGCACCCTCATGGGAGACCCAGAGGAAGCTCCTGGCTCCTGGCTTCGGATAGGTGCAGCTCCAGCCATTGCGGCCAGGTGGGGAGTGAACCAGTGGATGGAGGACCTCTCTCTCTGCCTCTCCTCTCTCTGTGTAACTCTGACTTTCAAATAAAAATAAATCTTTAAAAAAAAACTAATGTAAAATAGTTGTCACTCTTAACATACATATATAAAAAAAGTGACCCATCACCTAAAAGCAGCATCTAGCATAAAGTTAATACTCTATAAATAATTGTAAATGAAGGAACGCCTACAGTGCAGTAAGTTCTGCCAGCATGTCTTTATGCATTTCTTCCTTTGCTTCTTATAATCACTTCTTGAGTTGGTATTATTACCTTTAGAAAATGAGGCTGAAAGTTCAGAGATAACTAAATGAGGACTAAAATGAGACTCAAAAACCAAAATTTCTACCTTTTCAAATTAAGGGTTTTCTTATTACTATATTATTAAGCACCAAAAGTGGGCTCCCGCTCACACTCCCAAGCCACAGAGCCAATTCACTTATGAACTGTTTGAGAGGAAGCAAGTAATGAATAAATGTATTTTCAAAGTTTCATTATCCTTTCAACGAAAAAAACAAATGCACTTTAGTACCAAACCAAACTATTTGAGAAAGTCCATGCAACCAGAAGTAGAAGATAACAGCATTGCTATATGTCAGACATTGTTCTAAACATTCTACATCTCATTTAATCCTTTTTTCAATCCTCACTTTAATATGAAACAGATTACTGTCTGACAGAAGAGTACACTGAAATGTACAAAAATCAAGTAACTTTCCTAAAATGAGAGTAAGTAAGTGACAGAGCAATGTTTCAAAACCAACCAATGTTGAAAAAGTAAAAAAGGGAGTAAGGTCAAGTTTTGAAAAAGTAAGATGGAGCCCCGAGGGCAAGGGCAAGGAGTCAAAAAATAAACAAAACCCAGGAAAATGTCATGATTTATTTTACCTCAATTCAAAAAACCTATAACCTTTAACCTATAGAATGAAAAGCATTTTTTGATTATCTGAAATTCTATGAATAATTACAAGCAATCAGTTATTTTCTCTTGCCAAATATACCAATGCGAATCTGGTATAAACAATGAGAACAATGTTTAAAATGTAATAGACAAAATTATGTACTTATAACAATAATGGTCAGATTGAAATTACATATAAACATTAAGAACACTTGTAAAAAGTACTATGCAAGACAATAGTTAACACTGTCAAGACAGAACAAAGCGGGCAGCCATATAAAAGGACAATATTAAAAGTAACACCAAAGTTAGGTAGTGGCTAAGGTAACTACGTGAAATTATTTCAGAATTTAAGGATATCCAAAATACCTAAGGCTCCAATCACAGCACAATGTTAAATACTTTGGAAGCCATTAATAGGTGACTTTGATACATTAGTTGTGAACCTGTATTATTAAAGTTGTTTTTTCAAAAATATTTGGTTTCCAACTATTATAACTTTACAGTGCTATTCTATAATAAGCACTTTCTAGCTCTGTAAAACAAAAAAGCTAAGACTTTAGTTTTTTTTAATTTTTTTCCTAAGCAAAAAGAACATACCAAAACAAACTTACTACCCTCCAAATGACAACTATAGCAAAAGACTATCCTAAGGAAATTCTCTTCTAAACATCAATTCTGAAACACAACTACAACTTAGGATCATATAGGGACCATTTAAAATATGAATTTGCAGCACCCACTCCAGATCAATTAAATCAGAATAACTGCAGATGGGCAGAAGTGTTTTTAAAAGCTCCCCAAGTGACACTAACAAAGAGACACAGCTGAGAATCATCATTCTTGGGAAATTGAAACCCTTCATATTATTATTTCTTCATATAAAAATTTTGTTTGTAACTGTCTAAAAAGTATTTTGTGATTTCATTCAGCCAATTTGCAAACACCCAAGAGTGTAAGGCCCTTCATGACTAAAAGGGATATTATCACAGTACCAACAGCCCAGCAAATCAAACAAAAATCAAAGCAAAAGGATTCCATTCATAACGCTTTAGACAACAGCATCAGTTCAATTCACAGGTCAAATATGCAATCACTAACCAAGCTAAATCTGCTTTCCAAATGCTAGTTCTTACAATCTTTGAAATGGCAGTATGCCTCCTGGTTCACTTAAGAACCCAACAATTCTAAGAGTCATCCTGAAACAACCACCAACTGTGACAATCAAAATCCCTAATGTCATTTAAAAAAAAAAAAACTTAAAGATTGCTTAAACCAAAATTTAAGGTTGTGTGACTGTCAACAAAGAAAATCTTTTCATACTTTCATGCAGAAAATATCCCTGAAAACTCAAGACTGTCAGAAGAACTCTGAAATTCAAACTCATGCCTTTATTTTTTTTATTTAGCTATGTAAGAGCTTCACAGGAATACTAGATAATCTTTAAAAGCAAATATTAAAATATGTTACAGTGTTACTCAGACACCCTACTACAGGTCCACAGCCTCTATTCAGAAACTTGAGGGCAGACTTCTGGATTTCAGAAAGATTAACAGTGTTTATACCCTGGCATGGCCTGGAAGGTCTCAAAAACCACCAATAAGGCCGGCGTGGCTCACTAGGCTAATCCTCCGCCTACGCAGCCAGCACCCTGGGTTCTAGTCCCGGTTAGGGCGCCGGATTCTGTCCCGGTTGCTCCTCTTCCAGTCCAGCTCTCTGCTGTGGCCTGGGAAGGCAGTGGAAGATGGCCCAAGAGCTTGGGCCCTGCACCCGCATGGGAGACCAGGAGAAGCACCTGGCTCCTGGCTTCGGATCAGTGCAGTGCGCCGGCCACAGAGGCCATTTGGGGGGTGAACCAACGGAAAAGGAAGACCTTTCTCTCTGTCTCTCTCTCTCCCTAACTCTGTCAAAAAAAAAATTTAAAAAGCACCAATAACCAAATAAATTAATATTCTAAAAGCAAAACATGACTTTTTTAAGTAAGATGAATAAAGATCAAGCAGGGGCCAGCATTGTAGAGCAGTGGGTTAAGTCACCACCTGCAGTGCTGGCATCCCATATGGTTGCCTGAGTCCCGGCAGTTCCACTTCCTATCCAGCTCCCCGTTAATGTGCCTGGGAAAATAGTGGAAGATGGCACGAATACTTGGGCCCATGCACCCAAGGCAGAGACCCCCAATGAACCTCCTGGCTCCCGGCTCCCGGCTTCCACCTGGCGCAACCCTGACCATAGCAGCTAGCCATTTGGGGACTGAACCAGTGGATGGGATGGCAGATCTCTAACTCTGCCTTTCAAATAAAATAAATTTCCTCCGCAAAAAAAAAGATTAAGTAACCCCCATCAGTAAAGTCAACAAATTATTTTGTTGCAAACATCTGAAAAAACTCTTTTACAAAGCTTTGTATGAACCTGTAATTCAAGATTTCTGCTGGATATTCAAGATACTGTAACTAGGCTTGGGAGTGGGGAGTATTCACTATGATGAAAACATCCTTTTAATCCCATTGTAATTTTAAAGAAACAAGTTATTATGGTAAATCCATGATAAAAGTCCAAGTGATGCCCAACAATTTTCATCATGATCAAGAGTACATAAGTGTCCACATTAATTTTAATAATGAAATTTGGGGCAAGACCAAACAAGCACATCAACACGTGCATATGTTTACTAAGGCAAATGGATATACAGAAGGGGCAAATCAACACCCATAGTTCACCCAGTTTTCTACCCAGCGGTATGCAGACACAGAGCTTTGCAGCTAAGCAGACCAATGTTCTAACCAGACCCCACCACAGAGAAAGGTTACTTAGGCCCCCCAACCTCCAATTTCCTCATCTGTAAAACTGGGTTAATCATCGTAGCTATACCACACTACATTTTTTAAAGGATTAAATAAAGTTACATTTGAAGCTCATGACTTACAAGCCGTCAATTCCCTCCACCTAAACTGCCACCATTTGTCTAAAGACCACCTATGCATTAAAGAGGTTCAAGAACGACTTGCCTGTGTCATCAGGCAAATTTTATACGGTAAAAGTCACTATGGAAAAGGCTTTCAAATTTCAGAAATTCAGTTAGTGGTGACTAATTTCTGAAATCAGAGCAGCTTCTCCAACCACACTGTAACAAAACCTACCTACCCTGCTGATACTCTTTTGTCTTCTACACAGCCAACTGCATGTACAAATGGGTGACAAGTAAAAATACCATACCCACAAGTGGGCCCTTCTACCTTGAAATACCAGATTGGCCAAGGTTTTACAGATAAACCCGTACAGTACTTAGCATTAATCACTTAGACACATCCATTGTCCAAAGAACCCACACAATCCAAATGCACCTAGAAAAAAAAACAAGACAACAGTCCAAAATCCACATTTGGTAAACTACCCACTGAATGAGAACACTCAACACTGGTAACTAGGGCAGAGTGTTGCACTGACTACCTATTTAAACTGTCAAACGTTCCAAAACATGGAGTCCTTAGTTGCTCTTTATCCTAAACTCACAGTGTTTTGGTTCTATTATGCGTAACTTTAGAATTTTACAAGGCTTTAAGTCAGTCTTAATGTATAACAAGCTCTGAGTTGATCCAATGTTTTCCTATTAGCAATTTCCCCAAAGTACAATAAGTAACCTAGACAACCTAGACTTCCACCACACCCAACTTAAGATATTTAAGTTAGCATACCTCTTGTAACAGGAAAGCTCTCTCTAAATGTTAATGTTAAAATCCAAGCAGTCACTGTTAACGCTACCATAAATAACCCATGCAGACTCCTGCTGTTCCATCGACTTTAAGAACATCATCTGTCAACATGTCCTCGCAGAGGACAACAAATGGAATCGAAACATTACTCCAACAGAAAAATGACTTTTAAAGAACCTCTATTATCCTGTGTTCTAATACGATAGTGTTCGTCGCAAAAAGATTCAGAACTAAAAGCAAACGGATCCAGCACTGCACAACTACCTATGACTTACAGGAGTCTTAATCCCACACACTTGCACTTTCCCCGTCATAAACAGGAAACTCCAAAGAAAAGGAGAGACACAAACGCCTGGTTGGTTTGGTTTTTTTTTTTTTTTTTTTTTGGGGGGGGGGGGTGGCTAGGAGGAATAATAAAGGCATCGCTTCCAACTCCCACAGTCTGAGTGAATAAATGAAAAAGCCACGGGAGGAAGTGACGGGGGTGGGCGGCTGGTGAGCTCAGTTGAGAGTCCTAAACATGCCACCCAGCTCGCAAGGTGCCTCGAAACATCTGTACCGTCAGCTGCGGCAGGCGAACGGGGGAGGGTGCGGGCTCAGAGTTGTGTGCCTGCACGCCTGGCTTCCTCCTTCGCCAACTCCTCGCACCTCCCCATCCCATCCCATCCCATCCCGCTCCCTTCATGAAAAAAAAAAAGCAGGCGAACCCATAAAAGCAGAGGCAAGAACACAAAGAGGCAGGAAGCGGCTGCAACGAGCGTCCAGAACAATGGGGAGAGGGTGCGAGGCGAACTCTCGAGGAGGACAATGAAGCGGGGTGGGAAGGCACCGAGGCCAGCGCCGCCGAGCCCGGGTCCTGCCGGCGGCGGACGCCGGGACGCCGAGGCCGGACCGCGCGGCCCGTGCCACCCCGGACGCCGAGGGCTGGGCTGGGCCGGGCCGGGCCCGGCCGGGGCAGGCAGGCGGGAGCGGCGGGGCCCAGAGGGAGCGGCGGGGCCTGCGCGGGACCGCAGGCAGGTGCCGGCAGCACTCACCGGCGTTCTGGTCTCGGGGCCAGAGGTAGTAGGTGGCTGGGATCACGATGAGCCCCACGAAGGAGGTGAGGAAGTAGAAGAAGGTGTTCCCGCTGTCATCGTACTGGAACTGCTGCCCCGCCATGGCACCCCCTCCTCCTCGCTCTTCTCACCACCGCCGCCGCCGCCGCCACGACCCCGCTCGGCGCTCCGGCTCCCGGCGCTCCGGCCCCGTGTGGCGCAGCTCGGACGCCGCCGCCGCCGCCGCCGCCGCCACCGCCTCTCCTCCCCGCCCCCACGCTACTCTCACGGACACGCCGTCGCCGCTGCTGCCGTCGCCAGCTCTCGCGAGAGGAGCTAGTTCCCGCCCCGCTCTGTTTTTCCCTCCTCCGGGCCTGTCACCCAAACGCTCACTAAGGGAGACGTGGCGCGCGCAGCGGTGGAACTCTTCGAGGGCCTCCCTTAGCCCCGCCCCCAAGCCCTTGTAGGCCCGCCCCTGAGGCCCCGCCCCTAGCCCAGAGGCCCGCCCCTCTTTCCACCGCTTCCTTTCCCCGCGCCCCGGGCCGGAGCCCGGATTCCTGCCCGTGGGGTCCCCGCGAAGGCTTCCCGGCGGAGCGGGCGGACACGGGCGCTCCCCCAGGAGCAGAGCGAGGCTTCCTCGCCTCCCGCTCTGGGGCGTCCCTACCCGTCCCGGCCTCTCGCGTTTCAGTTGCCCTGGTAGTTGTGATCCCCTCCTGCAGCCCCCACAAGTTGGAAACTTGGGGCTGGAGGAGGGAGTTGCTGCTGTGGGCTTTTTTTTGCAAGATAATGTTTGCTATTAAAAGACCGCTGCCTACGCCACGCCCCCTTGCAGACGCGCCCCGGCGCGGCTGACATCTGTAGCTTCCAGCTCAGGAGCGCTCTCCGCCGCCCAGGCGCCAGGCTCAGACCTTTACTGCTTTCTATCTCTTACGCCTCAGGAAAACCCCCGGGGACAAAGCCAAGCGTCGCTGCCCCTAACAGATGAGGAAAACGGATGCCCGCAGAGATTTGCCCAAGGTCAACGCACCAGGCACAGAAGGTCTGGGGATTCCAACCCCGATGGCTCTGACGCCACAAAGCCGGTGCCCTTGAGCTCCGCGTCGCGTGCCCCTGCAGGCGGCGGGCGGGGGGCGCTCTGGGGAGCCGGGGGGGCGGGGCGGGGCGAGGGCCCCTCTCTCCGCGACCCCTCGCCTCGCCCGCCCCTCTGGGGGGCCTGAAGGGTGGTGGTGAGGATTCCAGGAAATCGTAGTGAAAACGCCTCTCAAAGGAAGATGACGTAACCTGGAGGACCCCAGGTCAGGCCGCATTTCTGAAGCCTCCCCTGAGGGGCGAAGTGGCTTTCCGTGTGCCCGGGGTCGGTGGCCCGTCCTCTGTCCAGGGCCAGTGTGGTGACCAAGGCTGTTCTTCCTAACATTCCGTTCGCCCGCCTTCTGTCGTCCCTTTCGCACTTCCCACCCACCCGCTCGGAGGGAACATTTCTCCAAGTCGTTTTCCCTGCGTTCCCTTTGCTGTGGGAAGTTTCCGAAGACTCCACTGGAGGGGGACAGTGACCAAGGACACCGTGACCAGCAAGCAAGCTGGGCTGCCAAGCCAGCGCACCTTGCGGCCGCGGGGCCTTGCGACGTGCCCGGCATGAGCAGTTCTTGGCCAGCTCGGCTCCACTCAAGCCAGTGGGACCCTGAAGTTCCTTTTGTTTGTGTTCAACCTGTTGTTAAGACTGCCCAGGTTTTAATAATGTTGAACTGGTTCCAATTATGTTCTACTCCGCTTTTGCGTAAAGATAATAGGTGAGTTTTATAACCTTGTGGCAATATCCATTATCGATGATAAACACTCCGCTTCTGGCTTCCCTCATCTATTTGGTGCCGTCTGCAGATCACGCATGAGAGTGACCAAGCTTACCCATGCAACAATTTGAACAAATCGCATTAGTTTGCTAAACTCCAGAACAATCTAAAATAAGATTTTTTTCAAAGCATATTACAGATTTGAAAATGGATCTTCTGTATTCAAAAGTATAAATACCTTTTATCCTCAAAGTTTTCCCTAAAAGATTTTTTAGGGAAATAGTTCAGAATAGTAAATGGATATGAAGAAAGCAGAACTACAAACATATTTCACCCTAGTCTAACACCACATATTAAAGGGTATTTTAGTCTCATGTGTATTTGTTTCTGTAAATATGTATTTTAATCTATTTCGTTGTAATTGCTGAATAGATATTTCCTGTCCAGTATAGAAAGCCTGATCCTTTTTTTTTTTTTTTTTTTTTTTTTTGACAGGCAGAGTGGACAGTGAGAGAGACAGAGAGAAAGGTCTTCCTTTGCCGTTGGTTCACCCTCTAATGGCCGCCGCGGTAGCGCGCTGCGGCCAGCGCACCGCGCTGTTCCGATGGCAGGAGCCAGGTGCTTCTCCTGGTCTCCCATAGGGTGCAGGGCCCAAGCACTTGGGCCATCCTCCACTGCACTCCCGGGTCACAGCAGAGAGCTGGCCTGGAAGAGGGGCAACCGGGACAGGATCGGTGCCCCGACCGGGACTAGAACCCGGTGTGCCGGCGCCGCAAGGCGGAGGATTAGCCTGTTGAGCCACGGCGCCGGCCGAAGCCTGATCCTTTTTAGATTCTTCTTAACTCATTTTTTCCCTCAGAGTGAAATTTTCCTTCATTGTTGTCTTCTTTATATTACTGGTATTGATTTACATTTATACATTTGTTTAGCTATAATCAACATTATTCATTTATCTATTTAATGAAATTAGCTGCTGCACAGAGACTGAAAGGAACCGAATTATTAAATAGGTACATGCAATTATTTCCAGTCATCCCCTTCCCTCATGCTCCCATGGACTGCAACCTTTACTACCAATGCCTAGAAAATGACATTTAATGCTAAACCCCTCTTACCTTGTTTCAGAGTCAGGATTTTCTTCCCTAAAAGGATAAGTGTTGGGGCCGGTGCTGTGGCACAGCAGGTTAAAGCCCCAGCCTACAGTGCTAGCATCCCATATGGGCCCCGGTTCTAGTTCTGGCTGCTCCTCTTCCGATACAGCTCTCTGCTATGGCCTAGGAAACAGTAGAAGATGGCCCAAGTCCTTGGGCCCCTGCACCCGCATGGGAGACCCAGAAGAAGCTCCTGGCTCCTGGCTTCCGATCAGCTCAGCTCTAGCCATTGTGGCCATGTGGGGAGTGAACCAGCAGATGGAAGACCTCTCTCTCCTGCTCTACCTCTCTCTGTAACTCTGTATTTCAAATAAATAAAATAATTCTTTAAAAAAAATAAAGAGGATGTGTTTTCTGATACAAATTAACCAGTTGTTTTTTGCACATAATAACAATGAAATGCCCCATCATAATGACATTAGTAACATCAACAAAGTGACATTTGTGTAACACTTATGATGTACAAAAATCTTTTACATCATTAATCCAATTAAAATTTCAAATCATGACCCACGTGCTGGGAAAATGGTTCCAAATGATTGCAATCCTTTCCTCCACTAACCACCAAGGATATTCGGACCCAATGAAACCACAGCATCATATCTGGAAAGTAAAGGCAGCCAGGAGCTGGAAATCAGTGAGACTATACTCAACTCTGAAATCACGAAAACAATTTTAAAAGAGAAACTCAGAGCTATAGTTTTCTTTTCTTTTTTTTTTTTTTTTTTTGACAGGCAGAGTGGACAGTGAGAGAGAGAGAGACAGAGAGAAAGGTTTTCCTTTGCCATTGGTTCACCCTCCAATGGCCGCTGCGGCTGGCGCGCTACGGCCGGCGCACCGCACTGATCCGATGGCAGGAGCCAGGTGCCTATCCTGGTCTCCCATGGGGTGCAGGGCCCAAGGACTTGGGCCATCCTCCACTGCACTCCCTGGCCACAGCAGAGAGCTGGCCTGGAAGGGGGCAGCCGGGACAGAACCGGCACCCCGACCGGGACTAGAACCCGGTGTACCGGCGCCGCAAGGCAGAGGATTAGCCTAGTGAGCCGCGGCGCCGGCCTAGTTTTCTTTTAGTATTGGGAGCAGCTTAATATTTTGGCTCCTCTTTTCTAAAGCATGGTGGACTTGTTGATACTATTTGTTCTTTTCCGTCCCTCCTTTCCTGATTACAAAGCCGAGAATTTGTTGTCCACAATGCACTATAAAACTCGGATTACTCCTTTATGAATTAATTTTATGCCTTACCAACTGTTACAGTTTGAATGTGTCCCTTGGAAAATTCAGGTACTAAAATGTAATTGCCAATGTTATAGCATTAAAAGGAAGGGCCTGGGGCCCATGTTTGTGGTGCAGCAGGTTAAGCTGACACTTTGACATCGGTACCAACACAGGTGCTAGTTCAAGTCCTGGTTGCTCTATTTCTGCTCCAATTCTCTACTAATGAGCCTTGGAAAACAGCAGAGGATGGCCCAAGTCCTCAGGTCCCTGCCACCCACGTGGGAGACCTGGGTGAAACTCCTGGCTCCTGGCTTCCAACTTCCGCTGAGTAGATCCTTCCCTCTGGAGGCTGCAGCAGCAAGGCTCCATCTTGGAAGTGAGATCATGCCCATCACTGGGTGTCAAGCCTGCCCTGGCCTTGCTCTTGTACTTCCCAGCCTCTAGAATTGTGAGAAATAAGTTTCTATTCCTTATAAATTCCCCAGTTGCAGGTAGTTGGTCATAGTAGTACAAATGGACTAACACAGCAACATAAGCAAAAACAATCCATAGGGGCTGGTGCTGTGGCTTAGCAGGTAAAGCCACTGCCTAAGTGCAGCATCCCATATGGGCACCGGTTCAAATCCTGATGGCTCCACATCCCATCCAGCTCCCTTCTAATGTGTCTAGGAAAACAGAGGAAGATGGTCCAAGTCCTTGGGCCCTGCACCCTTGTGAGAGGCCTGGATGAAGCTCCTGACACCTGACTTTGGTTTGGTCCAGTCCCAGCCATTGCAGCCATTTTGGGAGTGAACCAGCAGATGGAAGCCCTCTCTCTCTATCTTTCTCTCTCTCTCTCTGTCTCTCTGCCTCTGTAACTTTGCCTTTCAAATAAATAATAAATATTTTTTTAAAAAGATTGATAGTTGGCCGGCGCCGCGGCTCACTAGGCTAATCCTCCGCCTTGCGGCGCCGGCACACCAGGTTCTAGTCCCGGTCGGGGCACCGATCCTATCCCGGTTGCCCCTCTTCCAGGCCAGCTCTCTGCTGTGGCCAGGGAGTGCAGTGGAGGATGGCCCAAGTCCTTGGGCCCTGCACCCCATGGGAGACCAGGAGAAGCACCTG
Organism: Lepus europaeus; assembly: GCF_033115175.1. Classification (NCBI taxonomy): domain Eukaryota; kingdom Metazoa; phylum Chordata; class Mammalia; order Lagomorpha; family Leporidae; genus Lepus; species Lepus europaeus. Next base: position 105,931,644 of record NC_084829.1, read on the forward strand.
GCTCCTGCCATCGGACCGGCGCGGTGCGCTGGCCGCAGCGCGCCTACCGCGGCGGCCATTGGAGGGTGAACCAACGGCAAAAGGAAGACCTTTCTCTCTATCTCTCTCTCTCTCACTGTCCACTCTGCCTGTCAAAAATTAAAAAAAAAAAAAAAGATTGATAGTTTACATTAAGCCATTAGACTAGCACTTAATAGGATTTCCCAATCAAACAGAAATATAACTTGGCGGGGCCGGCGCTGTGGTGTAGCAGGTAAAGCCACTGCCTGCAGTGCCAGCATCCCATATGGGTGCCAGTTCTAGTCCCAGCTGATCACTTCTGATCCAGCTCTCTGCTGTGGCCTGGGAAAGCAGTAGAAGATGGCCCAAGTCCTTGGGGCCCTGCACCCACGTGGGAGACCTAGAAGAAGCTCCTGGCTCCTGGCTTCAGATAATCACAGCTCCAGCTGTTGCAGCTATCTGGGGAGTGAACCAGTGGATGGAAGACCTCTCTCTCTCTCTCTCTCTCTCTCTCTCTCTCTCTCTCTCTGTCTCCTTCTCTCTCTGGGGAACTCTTTCGAGTAAATAAATATTTAAAAATAATAATAAATATAGGGGGCCGGTGCTGTGGCTCAGCAGGTTAACACCCTGCCCTGAAGTGTGGCATCCCATATGGGCACCAGTTCAAGACCCGGCTTTGGATCGGCACAGCTCCAGCCATTGCGGCCAACCGGGGAGTGAACCAGCGGATAGAAGACCTCTCTCTCTCTCTCTATCTCTCTCTCTACCTCTCCTCTCTGTGTAACTCCGACTTTCAAATAAATAAATAAATCTTTTAAAAAAATAAATATAACTTAGAAATGGTGTCATAAATAGAGGTATTCACTATGGGCAGTTTCACAGGTGTATATTCAAGTAAGAAGAAAAATTTTCAGTAGAGATTAAAATTAAAACTCCAGGAAAAACCAATCATCTTGTTGAAAAGCAAATGTTGTGGGTCCTGAAGCATAAAAAAGTGGGGGGAGAACAGATATTATGGTTCAGTGGGGTAAGCCATTGCTTGGGACTTCCATATCCCATATCAGAGTGGCTGGGTTCAACTTCTGCCACCATTCTGATCCAGCTTCTTGTTAATGCATACCCTGGGAAGCAGCAGATGCGGGCTCAGATAGTTGGGTCTTTGCCAACCCTGTGGGAAACTCAGATGGAATTCCTAGCTCCTGGCTCTGAACTGTCCCAGCCTTGGCTCTTGCATACACCTAGGGAGTAAACCTGTAGATAGAAAATCTCTCTCTCTCTCTCTCTCTCTTACTCTCTTCCTTCCCTCTCTTTTGTTCCTCTTTTCAAATAAAAACAAATTAAATGGAGGCAGGGCCCTCATTATGAAAAAATACTGGATTATAAATATAAAGCATGAACAAAGTTAATATTTATTTGTTTTTTTTTGTGTGTTTTTTTGGTGGTTTTTTTTTTTTTTTTTTTTTTGACAGGGCAGAGTGGACAGTGAGAGAGAGAGACAGAGAGAAAGGTCTTCCTTTTTGCCATTGGTTCACCCTCCAATGGCCGCCGCGGCTGGCGCGCTGTGGCCGGCGCACCGTGCTGATCCGATGGCAGGAGCCAGGTGCTTTATCCTGGTCTCCCATGGGGTGCAGGGCCCAAGCACTTGGGCCATCCTCCACTGCACTCCCTGGCCACAGCAGAGAGCTGACCTGGAAGAGGGGCAACCGGGACAGAATCCAGTGCCCCGACCGGGACTAGAACCTGGTGTGCCGGCGCCGCAAGGTGGAGGATTAGCCTAGTGAGCCACAGCGCTGGCCCAATATTTATTTGTAATATAACCACTATGGCTTTGCGTTCCACAAACAGAAATATTCTGACACATTCTAGTTGGTATGATTTCCATCAGAAATTTTTCTTTTTCCTTGACTCAGGTTTATTTGTACATACAGCACAGAAAGGCACCAGCCCCAGACAGACAGCAGCCCAGGGGTCACACCAGTCCTTCTGTCCTTTGTATTGGCAAATGCACTTATTACAGAGCCTTCACAGGGGGCTGGGAACCTTTGGAGGGAGCCTGACTGGAACTGGAGCTGCAGGAGCAGGTGCAGCCTGGGCCTAAGCCTTGGGCTTGCTTTGGGCCTGGACTCTGGGCTTGGTCTGGGCCTGAGCCTTGAGCTTGGTTTCAGCATGGGCCTTATCCTTGTCTTTAATTTGAGGCTCAGTCTTGACCTTTGCCTTGGTCTTTGGCTGGGACAGCCTGAGATCCCTGGCAATGTGGGCAAAGCACATTTCTCAAGCTTGGGGTGGGTGATGTAGGCAAATCAATCTGGCTTGTGGCTGACACCCTTTGGGATCGTGGGCTTAGCTTCCTTAGGCTTGACCAGGGCCTTAATAGCGTCAGCAGGTGCACTCACAGCCTTGGCATTGTTGGCCTGCTTCTTCTTCAGGCCCTTCTTGTTGAGCTTCTTGGAGAAACTCATGGTTCTTAGGAATTTGGGGTCCACCCCTTTAAGAAATCTTTATGATCAGGGTTTCTTTTTTTTTATATATAAGCTTCTATCCTTTTTAAAAAATAAAAAAAGATTTATTTTATTTATTTGAAAGTCAGAGTTACAGAGACAGAGAGTGAGAGAGAGGTGTTCCCTCCGCTGGTTCACTCCCCAGATGTGCTGATCCGAAGCCAGGAGCCAGGAGCTTCTTCCAGGTCTCCCATGCAGGTGCAGGGGCCCAAGGACTTGGGCCATCTTCTACTGCCTTCCCAGGCCATAGCAGAGAGCTGGATCAGAAGAGGAGCAGCCAGGACTAGAACTGGCGCCCATATGGGATGCCAGCGCTTCAGGCCAGGGCATTAACCTGCTGTGTCACAGCGCTGACCCCTCTTTGTGATCAGGGTTTCTTGACGCCATTTCTGTGCTATTTGTGGGACTGGTTGTGGGTGGTGTGGGTCTTGGACTTGACCACGACTGCACTGTAACTTGCAACTGCTGAAGTGCCTGGGACAAGCATCAGACTTTTATTTACTTTTTTTTTTTTTTTTGACAGGCAAAGTTAGACTGTGAGAGAGAGACAGAAAAAAGAAAGGTCTTCCTTCCGTTGGTTCACCCCCCAAATGGCCGCTATGGCCAGTACTGCGCCGATCCGAAGCCAGGAGCCAGGTGCTTCCTCCTGGTCTCCCATGCGGGTGCAGGGCCCAAGCACTTGGGCCATCCTCCGCTGCCTTCCTGGGCCACAGCAGAGAGCTGGACTGGAAGAGGAGCAACCAGGACAGAACCCGGCAACCTAACCGGGACTAGAACCCAGGGTACCAGCGCCACAGGCGGAGGATTAGCCTAGTGAGCCGCGGCGCCGGTTAGCATCAGAATTTTTTTAACATGAAACATTTATTATTGTATTTACTGTATATGTGGTCCATTACTACTAATATTTTCCTTGTTTTTGTTATTGTTTTTTAAGATTTATTTATTTTTACTTAAAGGCAGTCACAAAGAGAGAGAGAGAGAGATCTTACATCCACTGGTTCACTCTGCAAATGGCCCCAATAGCCAGGGATGGTTCAAGTAGAAGCCAGGAGCCCAGAACTTCATCTGGGTCTCCTATGTGGGTGGCAGGGGCCCAAACCCTTGGGCCATCTTCTGCTGGCATATCAGCAGGGAGCTGGATCAGAAGCAGAGCAACCCAGACTCGAGCCTCTGTTCTGATACAGGATGCTGGCATCACAGGTGGCAGCTCAACCCACTGCACCACAAAGTTTACCCTGAGATTTTTCCTTTCTGATGAAGCTCAACCAGGAGATCCAAATCAATCCTCTGCTTACAATTTTAGAATCTGGTAAGTGGAAGAATTTTCCAGGGAGTAGTTTTTTGATCCTATACATTTCAAATGATGTTTCTCCTCTGATACCTACATGCCTCAGGTGCCAGGCCCCATGGATTGTATCCATATCATGAATCAAGGCATAGCACTCTTTCATGTTACAAGGCTGAGTGAGTTTGTCCCATAGGTGGAAGGAGTATCCTGCAGGTGATGGATAACTATACACAGACTAGATATCCCCCAGAGCTCCAGAGGACTGTACAGGGTTCCCAGCTCTCCTGCCTACATCAGATTAGCCCCTCTCCACGTACTCCCATTGAAGCTGTTTGAATAGCAGCCAAGAAGCTTCAGCACCAGCAGGCATATCCAGTCCACCAAAAGCAGATTGGTATGGGCCATCCCTGCCAACACTAACTAATTAGACAGGATAAGGGTAACCTTGACCTACAGAGCAACTATATTCAGCCTTCATTTTAATTTCTGATTCACTAGACAAGTTGGCATGAGACCAGAAGTGTCAAGTAAATGAATAAACTTGCCCTGCAGGTTAAGTTGTTTTGATAGGTAGAAAGGCAGTAGCCAGAACTATACGACAATAGAACTCTTACCCACAGCCCTCCCAGGAACCAATCCAGGGAGCCAACTCACAACTTCTGCAGCAACTGGCCTAAAACATGAAGACTTAGTCAATGACCATCAGCCTCCCGATTTTTTGGCCCCACTTTCAAATCAGGATCAACCTGCCAAATACATTCTCGAAGCTAATCACATCAGATGCCCTGCTTCTAATTAGCCTCCCTCCAGCTTCTCCAGGCCAAAAGCCTACATCCTAGCACAGCTGAAGTTTTCCTATTTTTCTCTCCAAAGCTTCCTTGCTCCCCTTCCTGGCTTTGAGTCTCTGCCAAACACAAATGATGGTGGTAGAATCCTTTGCTCCATAGCAAGCTCTGAATAAATAGTGTATTTTCTCATTTAGGTGGTCTTCATTTATTTCTTTGGCAGGTAAATACTAAATGAATGACTTGTAACAGTCAAGTATAGTATTACACATACATTGGTAGTCTTAGTCTAGATGTCTCAATGATCTGCCAAGTGTTGATTGCTTTCTCTAAAACGCAGACACTCGGGGAAAAAATCAGACAACAACCAGCCTGAGACTCGATCCTACTGCCGAAATCCAATTCAGGTCCATAGAAACAAAAAAAGCCTTTTTAGAACCTAAGGAACAGGAGTCAGTGTGCACTTGCTCCCTATGTAGGACCTCTGTTCTTGATGTGTTGTACTATGAGAATTAACAGTAAAACTAGTCTTCAAACAGAATTTTTTACTTTGTGTGTCTGTGTGGGTGCAAACTGTTGAAATCTTTGCTTAGTATAGAGTTTTCTTCTGCATATAAAGATAATTAAAAATGAATCTTAATGAAGAAAATGGGATGGGAGAGAGAGTAGTAAGTGGGATAGTTTGGGGGTGGGAGGGTGGTTACGGGGGAAAGAACTGCTATAATACAAAAGTTGTACTTATGAAATTTATATTTATTAAATAAAAGCTTTTCATTAAAAAAAAGAACCTAAGGAATGTTCTTCCTTAATTTGACCCTTCTCAATGGCCTTGTGAATGCATATGGATGTGACATTCCCTGCTCCCATGGAGAGCCAGCAACCACTAAACTCCATATCATACACAGCCACATTCTTTGAACTTTGAAATTATTCAAAAGATATATTTATGTTATGACTCAGTGTATTATTGACAAGTTTTATTAAAGAATACTCAACCTTCACCATGTACAATGCCCTGTGATATTTTTCTATCTTATTATACATATTTATATTAAATATAAATAAATTATATATATTAACATATAACATGTTTTATGAAAGAAATACTCAGCCACAGTCCAGAAGCTTTTAAAATGTGCATGGGATGCTCAGTTATAAAATACAGATAAGGTCACCTTAGACAGTAAGTGTGTTTTTGGACATTCTTTGGATTATCAAGTAAAGAGTTTCTCATTTAAAGAACTGGGTCCAGAGCTGTGGTACAGCGGGTTAAAGTCCCAGCCTGCAGAGCCAGCATCCCATAGGGGCAGTGGTTCAAGTCCCAGTTGCTCCACTTCTGATGCAGCTCTCTGGTATGGCCTGGGAAAGCAGTGGAAGATGGGCCAAGTGCTTGGGGCTATGCACAAGCATGGGAGACCTGGAAGAAGCTCCTGGCTCCTGGCTTCTGATCAGCTCAGCTCTGGCCATTGCAGTCATCTGGGGAGTGAATCAGCAGATGGAGAACTTTCTCTCTCTGGTTCTGTCTCTCTCTATAACTCTGTCTTACAAGTAAATAAAAAAATAAATCTCTTTAAAAAAAAATAAAAATTCCTCTGGTGCAACAATTCTCAAACTTCAGAGTGTGGTTGCATGCAGATCTCCTGGAAGGCTTGTTAAACACAGATTGCTGGACTCCGGCCTCAGAGTTTCCAATTCAGACCTTCCAGGTCAAAATGTGCATTTCTGGAGTTCCCTGGTGATACTGCTGCTGCTGCAGGTCTGGGAGCTGCACTGCCCTTGTGAGTCATTTTTGCAATTCAAATAATCCTTTTGCACAGTGAACAATTATTTTATCTGTCCATCCTATGTCAAGTGTATGGTACCGGTTGGAGAGGTGTGACTGTAATTTGTGCAGTTTGTGCGGGAGGTCAATGGTAAGTAGTCCAGGGACACAGCCTGCTTTCTAATTCTTTCCTCCAGCTACCTTGGTGTTCCTTTTCTGAATTACTTAACCTTTCATTCATTTACTTAAAGAGCCATGTTCTAGATTACAGCTGGCCTGAGCATTTAAGAACGTATTTCCCTTCAGAAGGCTGTCAAACATGCTGAGACTGCTTTTCTGCCCTTTTAAAACCATTTAGTTCTTGATGGTGAGGATCTGGTGCCCTTCCAGAAAAAGATGACAGAAGCAGACAACTGCTGTAGTTGTTAGGGCTACAAATCTACTGGTCTTAGAAAGCTATATTTCCTTAACCTCCCCAGTGAAAACAGGAGGCCCTGGGTGCTGGCTGAAATGACAACCCCCACGTCCTTGGCGATTCTCCGGTGGGGGGATGAGAACTGTTCATTGTATTTTGAGCAAGCACTTCAGATGAGTCTTAAAATCAAAGCAGTATTGGAATCACTGTTTTAAAGTATTTTTGAATACAACACAGAACCCAGAATCCTGTTAACCAAACAGGGAAAGCATCCACAATAGTTCAGGGGTCCTCAAATATTGCTGTGTGTCAGAAGTACTTGGAGAACTTAAATAATTTCCAATGCACAGCTCACTCCAATTGATTTATTTACTCTGAAATAAATTATAGCAGAATCTCCCCCAGGGGATTTCAATGGGCAGCCAGTTTTTAGAACTGACACAATCATTCATGTTTGAAGCACCTTTCATAGCCCTCCTCCCATTGTAGCCTCTGCCCTCTCATCACCATGACAACCTACATCCTTTTTGTTTGTTTGTTTGTTTTAAGAATTATTTACTTGCCGGCGCCACGGCTCAATAGGCTAATCCTCCACCTTGTGGCGCCGGCACACCGGGTTCTAGTCCCGGTCGAGGCGCCGGATTCTGTCCTGGTTGCCCCTCTTCCAGGCCAGCTCTCTGCTGTGGCCCGGGAGTGCAGTGGAGGATGGCCCAAGTGCTTGGGCCCTGCGCCCCATGGGAGACCAGGAGAAGCACCTGGCTCCTGCCATCGGATCAGCGCGGTGCGCCAGCCGCAGCACGCCAGCCACGGCGGCCATTGGAGGGTGAACCAACGGCAAAAGGGAAGACCTTTCTCTCTATCTCTCTCTCACTATCCACTCTGCCTGTCAGAAAAAAAAAATTAAAATTAAAAAAAAAAGAATTATTTACTTATTTGAAAGGCAGAGTGCCAGAGAGAGAGAGAGGAGGGAGAAACAGACAGATCTTCATCCATTAGTTCACTCCCTAGCTGGCCACAACAGCTGGAATGAGGCCAAACCAAAGCCAGAAGCCAGAACTCTAACCAGGTCTCCCACGTGGCAACAAGGGCCCAAATACTTGGGCACATTAGCAGGCAGCTGGGTCAGATGCAAAGCACCTGGGACTCAAACTGGCACTCCAGTGTGGGATGCTGGTATCACAAGCGGAGGCTCGACCTGCTGCGCTACGACACCGGCCCTCTACCTCCTCTTAAAGTGCAGGAGAGTTCTCGTCAGGTGATTTTGAGGCCTCTTGATCTACTGAAGCCAGTAACCCCTTAGCCTTTGACAGCGCAGTAAGGGATCAGGAACTACCCCAAAGTTAAAGTTTAGTGTCTTCAGATTCTACTCAAAGCTGTAGATCAGTGCCTCTCAGGCTTCAATGTGTATATGAATCCCTGGAGAATTATTGAAATGAAGTTTCTGATTCAGGTTAGGGGTGGGATCTGTGATTTTTGCATTTTTTAAATAATTCTTTATGTATTTATTTGAGAGCCAGAGAGAGACAGACAGACACATAGAGAGCTTCCGCCCACAGGTTTACTCTCCAAATGCTGGGCTAGGCAGAAGCCTGGAGGCAGGAACCGAATCCAGGACTTCTGCTTGGGTGGCAGGAACCCAATTACTCGAACCATCACCTGCTGCCTCCCAGGGTCTGTGTCAGCAGGAAGCTGGAGTCAAGAACTGGAACCAGGACTCAGACACAGGCACTCTGATACAGCATGTGGGTGTTTTAACCGCTAGGCCAAACCCCTGCCCTGATTTTTGTTATTTCTGACAAGCTCCAGATGATCGTGTGGCTAGACCATGAAGTATACTGAGTAACAAAGCTGTGGTCTCCGTCAAGTCTAATGTCAACAGGTAAAGGTAGCAAGGGTACATAGCAATGACAAATGGAATAAAAGGAAATGGTGACTCACATGTGCATAATGCTCTAAAGCCTGTTGAGGGGTGGGTACTGTGGCATAGCGGGTAAAGCCACCACCTGCAAGTTTGGCATCTCATATGGACGCTGGTTGTAGTCCTGGCTGCTCCATTTCTGATCGAGCTCTCTGCTATGGCCTGGGAAAGCAATGGAAGATGGCCCAAGTCCTTGGGCCCCTGCACCCACGTGGGAGACCTGAAAGAAGCTCCTGGCTCCTGGTTTCAGACCGGCACATCTATGGCCATTGCAGTAGCCTTCTGGGGAGTGAACCAGCAGATGGAAGACCTCTTTGCCTCTCCTTTTCTCTCTGTGTAACTCTGACTTTCAAATAAATAAATAAATCTCAAAAAAAAAAAAAAAAAAGCCTGTTGAACAGCATAACAGCATAAAAATCAGTACTTAGGGAAACAACAATGGAAAGAACTATGGACCAAACATATGAGATAGATTTGTAAGTCAAAGTTAAACTAACTGAAACACATGGCTAGAGGGGAGATGAAACCAGCATAGCAGAGAGGATAAGAGCATGGGCTTCCAAACCAGGTTAACACCCAAAACCTGGCTCTACTACTGACCGCCACCATGATCGCCCTCATCTGTAGAATGGGAATAGCCTAGTTATTATTGGTAAGTGAGATGTTGCAGTCTGTTTTCTGTTCCTGTGAACAGAATACCCGAGACTTGATAATGTATAAAGAGGTCTATTCTACTCACCGTTCAGGAAGGCGGCTGGCTCCTTGAACCCTTGGCACAAACTGGAGGGCAAGTCGACACAGACCGAACACAGGGAGGGGTCAAATGGGCCAGGCCTTTGGCAGCTCGCTCTCACGCTCTCACGGTAGCTAACTCCTGCACAGCCGAGCCCCCATGACCTTAACACCTCTTAAGGTCCACTCCGCCCCTCCATCCTGCTACCTACACAATTGAATTTCAGCACGCTTTCTAGCAGGGGCAAACCCCATCCAAACCATAGCATGGGTTAACATATAAAAGGTGCAGCCATTTGGGGAGTGTAAGGCCAGCACAAAACACACCGGACACTGGAGTAAGGGAAAGGGTTTATTGGGAGAAACCCAACAGGCCAGAGGGAAGGGGCACAGAAGAAAAAAGAGAAGAGAGTGTAAGAGAGAAATCTCGAGAGAGATCTCAAAAGAGATCTCGAGAGAGAGAGAGAGAGAGAGAAAGAGAGAGAGAGAGAAAGAGAGAGAGAGAGAGAGAGAGATCAGGAGCCGGAGAGAAAGGGAGGGAGCCACGTGTTCAGGAACAGGTCCTTTTAAAACTTTGCCGGGGGCAGGTGGGGAAGTAGGAGCAGTGAATCCCTTTAGGATGGAGGTGAAGCTGACACCGGTGGTTGGGGCATGTGGCCACCTGGCTTCCAGCAATGGCAGTGGAGGCTAGAGCCAAGGATGGTGTCCCGGGCATAGATTGCGCCATAGATAAGACTGAGGTCTTTTTTCTAACGGGAGTGAACCAGTGGATGAAAGACCTCTCTCTCTCCTTCTCTCTCTCTCTCTCCCCCCCACGCTTCTGCCTCTCTGTAACTCTGCCTTTCAAATAAATAAATAAATCTTTAAAAAAAAAAAAAAAGCTTGTAGGAAAATGGAATTAAAAGATTAAGTTCATTTGGAGTGTAAAAAAAAATCCCAAAATCCATGCAAATGAAGGGTCTTTAAAGAGTTTGTTAGGAAAAGAGTTGCAGATTGGTGCACATGGGGCACCAAAATGTCAGGAAAAGAGTCACAGAATAGAGAAGAGGCAGTGTACAAATGTACAGCCAGACCGAATTTATTCAGAGAAAATAAATCCGCAGAGGTGGCTGACCAACAGCCAGCGTGAACATGATGGAACATGTGGCAGAAGGCCCTGACCCCCAGGGACCAGGCCTTTTTATATTTTAGGAGGGCTAGGGATGGGGGCGGGGTAGGGGGCAGCAGGGAGGGGAATTCCAGGAACTGGGCGAGGCCTTGGGAACCTGGAAAAGAATGTGGGGTCGGGTAGGAAGGCAATAGGGTGTGAGACCCAACTGAGTTTCAAGGGCAAGAAATACATGCCAACGTTTATCTCCTTTGGGCAATGAGGGAGGATGGCTGAGGCTTGTGTCCTTGTTCCATCAGAGTTCATAGCAATGATATAATGAAAACACTATGCATAGATTTCAAAAGATTTTTTTTCTCTAAAATAAGCTTATCTTTCAATTTCAGTTTCTCGCAAACTTTTAAAACTACCCTTGTACATCACTTGGCTCATTTTGAAGTGGGCAGGCATATAGGTTAAAATCAATCAGGTTTGAGAACTGGAAGACCACGCCCTTGTGTGACCTCATGCCCTTACCTGGCCACACCAGGGTGCCTACCAGCCAATCAGGTTAATTAACCACTCCCCTTTGGAGTGGGTTAAAAGCCGGCCACGCTGCTCTTTTTCCCTGGATTCTTGCTAGGGAGGGGCTGGCTGTAGCCCTGTGCCTCCAGGGCTCATGGCCTTGGGGCCATTGTGCTCTAGGCTTCCTGGCCTAGATGCTCATCCACGTGGCTGGTACCTGGTGCTTGGTATGAACCCCTATTTACCTCTCTCCCCTAAATAAGCTCTCACTCTCCTATGCATCTTTCTCACTAAATAAAAGCTTAAAACGTACCATGCTGCCTCGTTTATCTGTGCCGGTATTTAGAATTCTTCTCTAAATATTAGGCAAGAACCCTCTCGGGCTTATTGATATCGGGTATTTAGTAATAAGCCCGTGTTGAAATCGTAAGGCACCCCAAATTCTGGTAGTGCATGTGGCACCCCGGATAGCATTTCTAGGGAACTTTAAGGGGACACATTTTAGTGTGAATTTTAGGGGGTCTTGTCCGATTTCAATTTCACCCTCAAACAGCTCCGTGAAGTAGGAACTATAAAGGCGCCCTTTTCCCACAGGAGGAAAAGAAGCCTTCGAGATGAGGAAATGTGCCCAGGCTCAGGCAGAGAGTGAGCCGCAGGGGCAGGTGTGAATCCAGCAGGTGGACTCTGGGACAGAGATGTCAGACTTCCTGTCCCCTCACAGCCTGCTCCCTGCTCCAGAGATGCCTCTTACTTATCCACCTGCTGGCTTCCCCGGGCGCCTGCCAATCAGACACACCTGCACGTCTGAACGCCAACTGTGGACAGGGCTCAAGTATTTTATCCAGAAGCCTCCTCAACTCTGGTACAAATCAGTGAATGCAACCACCAGGGCACTTCAAGAAGTTTAAGGAAATAGAATGAAAAGGTAAGCTTAATTTGGTGCAAATATTCTTGAAATCCAGCTGTAGGTTTTTTCATTACATGCATTTCCATGAACTTTTTGACGTACCCTGGAGCTACAAGGCTCCACTGTCTGGGAGATTCCCAGCTGCAGCCCAGCAAAGTCCCTGGTTATGGGATGAATGCAATAATGAGGGAGCCAGTTTGTAAAGGGCTTTGAAGACTAGACTTAGTTATCAGGGCTTTAATCTATACACAAATTCCATGATTATGTCCTTTTTTATTTTATTTGACAGAGTTAGACATTGAGAGAGAGACAGAGACAGAGAGAAAGGTCTTGCTTCCGTTGGTTCACCCTGCAAATGGCCGTTATGGCCAGAGCTACGCTGATCCGAAGCCAGGAGCCAGGTGCTTCCTCCTGGTCTCCCATGCGGGTGCAGGGCCCATGCACCTGGGCCATCCTCCACTGCACTCCCGGGCCACAGCAGAGAGCTGGCCTGGAAGAGGGGCAACCAGGACTAGAACCCTGCACCCACATGGGATGCCGGTGCTGCAGGCAGAGGATTAACCAAGTGAGCCACGGCGCTGGCCCCCATGATTATGTTTTTAATATAATTCACAGCAGTGAGGGGGATTTAAAAAAGAAGTAAAAATCTTCATTGCAGGGTGAGGCATTGTGGCACTTCGGGTTAAGTTGCTGCTGGCAATGCCTGCACGCTGTGTCACAGTGCAGGTTCAGGTCATGCTGCTGTGCTTCTGATCCAACTCCCTGCTGATGTGCTGGGGCAAGCAGCAGAAGATGCCCGAGGACTTGGGCCAGTGCAACCATGTGGGAGGCCCAGATGAAGCTCCTGGCTCCCAGCCTTGGTCTGGCTCAGCCCTGGCCATTGTGGGGGAGTGAACCAGTGGATGGAAGATATCTTCCTCTCTCTCTCTCTCTCTCTCTCTCTCTCTCTCTCTCTCTCTCTCTCTCTTCCTCTGCCTTTCCCTCTCTGTAACTCTGCCTTTTGAATACATAAATTTAAAAAAAAAAAAGGACGTAAAAAGGACGTAAAGAGGGTCTAGTGTTTTTAATAAACACACGTTGGGAAATTCTTGTCCAGTAGCTTTGGCAAAATAGATTCCACCAGTAGATGGTTTTCCCAGGAAGAGTTGTAATGGAGTGTCTGGGTTGAGGAGAAGCCACTTTGCAGAGCTAAGAGGGAGAAGGAAAGACAAGGAGCAGTGACTGCTAAGCGCCTGGGCTGCTCCGCCAGGAAGGGAAGAAATAGGGAGAACTGGAAGATGGGGCCTGGGATGGGGCATTGTAGACGGAGACTGATTTCTCATGGGTTGGTTGCTTGGATGGTTTTTTACGTGGATGACTTTGCCACATTTCTATTACATCCTCCCAGCTCCATTGTTCTCTTTCCACACTGGAGGCTTCTAGCTGCACTCCTGGCTGGGGGGAACATCAGGGAAACCATCTCCACTGCTCCACCTCCCTGATGGGTCCCTCTTGGTCAACCACAAGGTTCCCATGCCAGCTGCTCAGGGGCCTGGGTCCTTTTTGTCTTCAGATACAGTGTTAACTTACCTCCCATCCCTACAGAAGATTTAAGCAATAATGAACTCAAAGCTCTCAAGAAAGAAGGCCAGACCCAGCTTTACTGGGGACAGAAGTTGGTGGGCAGGGTTCCTGGGGTACTGTGAGGCTATTTAGGGTCCATATGCTCCAATCCTTAAGCAGGCACCATTCTCAAAGCAGGGCCCCACCACGGGGTTTTTGGGAATCTGAAGTCTTACAGCCTTTTCTTGTATTGGCCCTCAGTGGGCAGCGAGGGGCCAGGTTCTCTGGGCCTATAGTTGGAGGGACAAACAGACACTACCATTTGGCTCTGACCTACAGCATCCGCAGCTAAGCATTTCCAGTCCCTTGAAGAACGGCTTTCAGACTCTGTATGGTGTCCATGAGAATTCTCACTGCTCCTCGTAGCTGCATTCCGACTCTCTTGAGCGCCAGTGAGCCAGGGTCAGGCCTCTCGCCTGTGCTGACAACAGGCTTGGGAAGTTCGGACCGCTGGCGTGGCGGTGGAGGGTGTGTAGGTGTCTGTGCATGCCAGGGAATGGGGAGGAAGAAGGAGGAGCTCGTGGAATCAAACTTATTTATTATTGCTGGCCTGTCTTTCACGCTAGTGATCAATGTAGTTATAAATAAGCTCGGCAAGGGAAACATGTAGTGTAATTTATCATCTTAATGGATAAAAGTACAAACATTAAGACAAATGCTCCGGCCGGCGCCGTGGCTCAACAGGCTAATCCTCCGCCTTGCGGCGCCGGCACACCGGGTTCTAGTCCCGGTTGGGGCACCGATCCTGTCCCGGTTGCCCCTCTTCCAGGCCAGCTCTCTGCTGTGGCTAGGGAGTGCAGTGGAGGATGGCCCAAGTCCTTGGGTCCTGCACCCCATGGGAGACCAGGAGAAGCACCTGGCTCCTGCCATCGGAACAGCGCGGTGCGCCGGCCGCAGCGCGCTACCACGGCGGCCATTGGAGGGTGAACCAACGGCAAAAGGAAGACCTTTCTCTCTGTCTCTCTCTCTCACTGTCCACTCTGCCTGTCAAAAAAAAAAAAAAAAAAAAAAGACAAATGCTCCTTAAAAACAAAGGTGCTCGTTGTGAATATGCCATGAGCTAACTTTGCGACCTTGGCCAAGTCACTTCATGGTACATTTCACCATGGTGTATTTGCTTTTGTCCACGAATGATGCAATATCATACACCTTATCTTCCTGCCAGGAAGGTCAAATCAGATTGCATTAAAATAGTTGTAATCACTTATATTTGCATAGTATTTTGTCATTCACAAAGCATTTCTGCATATATTATTCTATTTGCATGAAAGAGCTTTGGAAAGTTACAAAGTTGTACAGAAGGGCAACACCTAGATTTGAATACCAGCCCCATCCCTCACTGATTCAACTTGTTCCTTACAAAGATGGGGATGATAACAGTACTACCTACCTTACAGATTGTTAAGAGGATTCCATAATAGAATGCCCGTGAAGCTATTGGTTCAGTTCCAACATACAGAAATACTGGACATGGTTCGGAGCTGTGTCGTAGCAGGTAAAGCCGCCACCTGCACTGCCGGCATCCTGTATGGGCGCTGCTCTACTTCCCATCCAGCTCTCTGCTACGGCCTGGGAAAGCAGTAGAAGATGGCCCTAGTCCTTGGGCCCCTGCACCCACATAGGAGACACGGAAGAAGCTCCTGGCCCTGGCTTTGGATTGGCTCAGCTCCACCATTGCAGCCATCTGGGGAGTGAACCAGCAGGTGAAGACCGCTCTCTCTCTCTGACTCTTCCCCTCAGTAGCTCTGCCTTTCAAATAAATAAATAAAATAAGTAAATATAAAAGAAATACCGGACAAGGTTCACTTGGTTCAGGTGTATAGGTGAGTGTCCCCTTTCTCCCTCCACTGTCACATCCTAGTCACTTTATTTTGCTGAGTCACATTTAGCCCCACCTGCTCTCACACCCACTTATTTGCTTACTGTCTGTCTCCTGCATTAGAATAGGTTCTCCCTGAAAACGGAGACCTGCTCTGTCCTGTTTGGCTTTGTATCCCCAACAGCAATTGGGTGCTCACTGAATATTTGAGGAGTGAGTGAAGTTAGCTGCTCTAACTGCTACTTTTGTCTTATTTCGAGCCCCTCTCTCATTCTGCCTTTGACTCTCTTGTATCATCTTGGGCATTAAAAATATTCTTTCTGGGGCCTGGCATTGTGGCACAGTGGGTGCAGCTGCCACTTGTGAGCTGGTATCCCATATTAGAGTGCCAGTTAGAGTCCTGGCTGCTCCGCTCCTCACCCAGCTCCCCACCAATGCACCTGGGACAAGCAGCAGAAAATGGACCTAGTGCTTGGGCACCTGCCACCCATAGAGAGACAGGATAGAAGCTCTGGCTGTTGCAGTCATTAAATCAGTGGTTGGAAGATTCTCTCTCTCTCTCTCTCTCTCTCTCTCTCTCTCTCTCTCTCCCTTTTTTCCCCTTTCTCTCACGCTACAAGAACCCCTTAAGTCAAACAGGAACCAGGTCATTGCAGCCTTCCTAAGAATTATTGCCTAGTATGAAAGACCACCAGCAGATGGCAATCAAGGAATGCAAAAACTGAACTTACCCTACTTGAGAGTTTGGTAACTAGATTTGTGAAATAACACAATTACATATTTAAGGAGAGCAGACCACTGTATCCTATCTCTCGAATACCAGTTCTTCACAGAGTCACAATTTCTTATGCTCCAAGTAAATATATTTCCTTTCATTAGTGACTAATAAAAATATCTAACCCCAAAAGAGTCACCAGAGACAACTCATTGATTCTTTAGGTAACCACTTTGGTAACTCTTCATGAAAATTAGAGTTTGCTTTTATTCAGACATCATATTACCTTAAGATTTTTCTGCTTATATCACAAGCAGAACTGTTCTTTAGTATGAAATATGGACACCTGTGGGGCGGGCAGTGGGTACAGCAATTAAGACTCTAAGCCAGCATCCCATATGGGCTCAGGTTCAAATCCCAGCTGCTCCACTTCTGATGCAGCTCCCTGCTGATGGCCTGGAAAAGCAGCGGAGGATGACCCAAGTGCTTGGGTCCCTGCACCCATGTGGGGGACCCCAATGAAGCCGCTGGCTCCTGACCCAGACCTGGCCATTTGGGTTGTGAACCAGTGCATGCAAGATCTCTCTCTTCCCCTCTCTGTAACTGTGCCTTTCAAATAAACAAAATAAATCCTTTTTTTTTTTTTTTTGACAGGCAGAGTGGACAGTGAGAGAAAGAGACAGAGAGAAAGGTCTTCCTTTGCCGTTGCTTCACCCTCTAATGGCCGCTGCGGCCTGCGCACCGCGCTGATCTGAAGCCAGGAGCCAGGTGCTTCTCCTGGTCTCCCATGCAGGTGCAGGGCCCAAGGACCTGGGCCATCCTCCACTGCACTCCCGGGCCGTAGCAGAGAACTGGCCTGGAAGAGGGGCAACCAGGGCAGAATCCGGCTCCCCGACCGGGATTAGAACCTGGTGTGCCGGCGCCTCAGGTGGAGGATTAGCCTATTGAGCCGCGGCGCCGGCCTAAAATAAATCTTAAAAAAAAAAAAAAAACTCAGCTTGAGACACCTGCATCCCATATTGGAGTGTGTGTAGGTTCGAATCTGAACTCCACTCTTAATTGTGGGTCCCTATTGATATATATTCTGGGAGACAGTTGTGATGTTTCAAGTACCTGGGTCCCTGCTGACCACGTGGGAGACCTTAATAGAGTCCTTGGTTCCTGGCTTCAGCCTGCCCCCATCTAGGTGTTGTAGGCACTTGGGGAGTGAACCAGCAGATGGGGGTGTGCTCTCGTTTTCTCTCTCTCTCTCTCTCTCTCTCTCTCTCTCTCTCCTAAACAAATAAGTAAATTTTAAGAAGTAAATATTTGGGGTCGGCTCTGTGGCGTAGTGGGTAAAGCCGCTGCCTGCAATGCCAGCATCCCACAAGGGCACTGATTCGAGTCCCGGCTGCTCCTCTTCCGATCCAGCTCTCTGCTATGGCCTGGGAAAGCAGTAGAAGTTGGCCCAAGTCCTTGGGCTCCTGCACCCGTGTGGGAGACCTGGAAGAAGCTCCTGGCTCCTGGCTTCAGATCAGCCCAGTTCCAGTTGGGGAGTGACCCAGTGGATGGAAGACTCTCTCTCTCAGATCTCCCTCACTCTCTCTCTCTCTCTCTCTCTGTCTTCCTCTCTGTAACTCTGCCTTTCAAATAAATAATAAATAAGTAAATAAATAAAATATTTATAAAATTTTTTTTTAAAAGTTATGGAGAAATAAAGATTTTTTTTAAAAAGAAGTAACTACTTGTAGAAAGGGCTTTCCGGTAGTAGAAGACACACTGCAGAATGACCAGAGGGCGGGACTTCTCCTGAGTCAGGCGTGTGTGCAAAGGCGGGAAGAGGAGGGGTTTCAAAGCAAGCACATCTGCTTTCACAAAATCAGAAATTCCTTCTTTTCTCTTTTTTGATATTTTTTTTTTTCTCAGACCCTACCAGTGAGTAGTTCTCAGTTAAATCAGACGTTCTCCATAAGGCGACTAATAGGCAAGCAGGGTGACAGGAGACTTTGTCCTCGCTGGACAATACTGGTATTTACCTTTTCCATTTGCTAAAATGCTGTGAGCCCACAAGAAAGTTTCAGGCAGCAGAGCCTGCAGAATGTTAGTTTCCCTGTTAGGATGAAACAAAGGGAATTCAGCTTGTGGCTTACCCGTGAGGCATGTTTGACAGCATAATAAAACCTCTTTATACCTGGCAGCAGAGGCATTGTAGAAAATAATTTATTTGTTTTGTTTTGACAATACCTTTGTGTTAAATAAAAAATAAAAAGTCTCACCTAGCACTTAAAACAACAAAGATTGGGGGCTGGCACTGTGGCACAATAGGTTAATCCTCTGCCTGCGAGGATTATGGGTGCCGGTTCTAGTCTCAGTTGTTCCTCTTCCAATCCAGCTCTCTTCTATGGCCTGGGACAGCCTTGGAAGATGGTCCAAGTTGTTGGGCCCCTGCACGCATGTGGGAGACCTGGAAGAAGCTCCTGACTTCGGATCAGCTTATCTCCAGCCGTTGTGGCCATCTGGGGAGTGAATCAGTGGATGGAAGACCTCTCTCTCTGCCTCTCCCTCCTCTCACTGTCTGTAACCCTACCTCTCAAATAAATAAATAAAATCTTAACAAACAAACAAACAAAACCAAAAATTGAACCTGGAGTGTTTGGGCAATACTCAGTGTTTAAGAGAAGTTGTGAGCAATAAATAGTATGGATTGGGCAATATTATCTCCATACAGCTAAATTATTTGGCTCCAGATTGACAGATGGGGAAATTAAGGATCAGTGAGCATCATAATTTTCCCAGGTTACACAGCTAGTGAGTAGCTTTCCAACCCTGGCCTCTTGGGTGAATGTCAGCAAGTCCCTACACTGCAACTTTTCATCTTGTTCTAATAGGCGATATTAAACATTTGGAACCTTCCAGCAAATTCAGAAACTTAACTCACCTGTGGAAATTGCTAAACATAGAGTCCAAGGTCAAAGCCTGCAAGTTCAAAGCCAGCAGAGCTTGTGTGGGGCCCGAACAAGCTCCCCTGGCGATTCTGGTGCAGTTACTCTGTGAGGCCTCAAACACTGTGAGACAGAGGGGCCCAACCCCGTGAACCTTACCATCTTTCGTGAGCTAAGAACATGCTGAAAGTCCTTGAGCACTTTCTCAGAGGCATGCATGTTTACTGAATCCTGCAAATATTGCACACAACCTTAGGGGGTTCACACAGAGCCCCTGGTGCTGTGGGTGCGAGGTCTTTCCAGTCCCAATCCAAGTGGACTGATAAGGAGCCCCTTCCATCGTGCCTCCAAGAGATGTCACTCTTCAGCTTCAACGAAGACTTCAGGTTCCTCAAAGACTCCAGTTTTATCTTTGTTCCTTTCTCCTCCCCAACAAAGGGAAGCTTCCCAGGTACAGTTCACTGTTTGAAGAGCAGCTTCACCCATTCAAGGGAGGAGACCATGGCCCAGAATCTCCAAAATGAAGCAGAAACAGAGTGACAGTGTTATGTACAGCCAGAAGAAAGCTGGTCTGGGAACACAGGTGTTGTGACTCAAACAAACCAACAGTAGGGACCCCAACACGAATAGGGACACATCCAGAACAAAGGAGCATTACCTTTATTTTCTCAAAAACCTTTTCTCTGACCTCACTTTTTAATCCCCACATTGTCTCTGAGGTCTCCATTTAACGTGAGGCTTTCACATCTCTGAGTAACCGCAGGGGTTCACAGCTCACCACTTCAAACATGTGCACGAATGATATTGACAGAGAGCCCTCCAAGTTGTGCTTGGGAGGGGCTCTGGGATCTGCGAAACAGGGGAGGAGTGGGGAGAACACGTTCTCTCTGGGAACTAACCGGGGCTCCAGGGCAGCCTCTGTATAGAAGCACAGCCTCATATTGTACAGAAACGGCCATGGTTAAGGACATTCCAGGGGAGAGAGTGCACAACCAGAATGCCAGAAGTAATCATTTATAAGAAGTCTTGAGTCACAAAGGCCAGACAAGCAAACAGGATCAGCAGAGCCTGGTGGTACAGGCGTGGTGACCAGGGTCATCTGACACACCGCGGTGTCCTGATTTTGGTTTGGATTTGGAGCACTGTCCCAGAAGATCTGCTTGTCCCGATCAGAACATGTTTTTGGGACCTGCAAGATCTATGTAAGTGACAAGAGCAGATGATACAAATCCCTACCGCACTGGATGGTTGGGAGTCACCCACGGCATCCCCTGTGTAAAGGCAAGAACTCGGAAATGTTGGTTTTGGTTCCTTTTTCCCACGGCCATCCTAAGAGTCACTCAAGATGGGGATGCTGAAGGCGAACTGCCTCCAGCTCCATTGTGACTGCACCTGCTCTGGCTGACCCAGAGCCTGGCTGGGGAAACCAGAAGGGAAGCAGGCATTCCCGTCATCCAGTCCACCTCTGTTGCAAAGGCAAGCAAGGGTCTTCATCCCAGAGTGTGCCCGAGAACCACAGGGAGTCACAAGTCCTAGGAGGAGCTGGACCCAGACAGTAAGGAGGCAGACAGAACCAAAAATAAGTCAGCCCAAGCCACAGGGACTGGCACACTCACACTACACATGGAAACACAAATATTCTACACACTTGGAAACGTGTTTTGCTAGAAAGGACAAAGTCTGGTGGCATTGCTTTAAGGAGCAATCATGAAGGAAATGATTATTGAGCAATATGTTTAAAGTGGGGCAAGGGATAAGATTTTGAGAGAAAGAGGAGAGGGGAAAGCTGAACAAAGAAGGAGGAGAGAGCACAGGGGCAGGCTTAGGAGGGAGGTGGTGGTGGAGTAGATTTGTGGGCAGCGGGGAAGCCAGGCTGGAGGGCCTGTGAGCAGAAGACGGCTCATCGCTAATTGGTAGATACCCTTAAAGCCATGATTAGGAGCGCTCATGTAACTCAAGAGGCGGTTAGAAGGGGAGCAAGTCGATCACAATGATGCTTGTAGGCTTCCAGACAGTGCAGTGCGTTAGACAGAGGAGCCTCCCACCAGGCAGGGAGGCTAAGCTGAGTCTGGCTCCCGAATCCAGATGGGACAGGAACCTGGTCTAGAACAGGACTCTGGGGATGGCATGGAGGGCGCAGAGCTAGAATGTTTGGGGGAGGAGAACTTTTTATTCATTCTTTCAAAATCAGACACCGGATAAGGCACCAGGACATTGCGGGACACAGGCACAGAGGCTGGGCTGGGGAGAGACAGTTAAGCAGTAACTGTGCAGTGAGAGTGGCAGTAGCAGCAGCTGGGGCATGGAGAGGGCACAGGTGGTCAGGGGAGCCTCCCCAGTGGAGAAGGTGTTTAAGCTGGGCCTGTAGCCAGCTATAAGGGGCTTCCATTTAGGAGCCTGTGAGCATGGGTATTAGGTGTGGGGGTTAAGGTACCTCTTTGGGTGCCAGCATTCTCTACTGGAGTGCCTGGGTTTGACTCTCAGTTCCATTCCTGATTTCAGCTTCCTACTAATGAACACCCTGGGAGCCAACAGGTGATGGCTTCAGTAGTCGGGTCACTGCCATCCACATTGGAGACCAGAGGGAGTTCTGTGCTGGCTTCAGCCTGGCCCCACCTTAACTGGTGAGGGTGTTTGGGGAGTGAACCAGTGGATGGGAAGTCTGACCGTCTGTCTTTCTGTGTGTGTGTGTGTCTCCCTTTCTGTCTCTCTGCCCCTCAAAAACGTAAATACATTTTTAAAATGAGATTAAGGGGGCCAGCGCTGTGGCATAGTGGGTAAAGCTGCCGCCTGCGGTGCCGGCATCCCATATGGGCGCTGGTTGGAATCCTGGCTGCTCCACTTCCCAACCAGCTCTCTGCTATGGCCTGGAAAAGCAGTGGGAGATGGCCCAAGTCCTTGGCCCCTGCACCCATGTGGGAGACATGGAGGAGACTCCTGGTTCCTGGCTTCGGTTTGGTGCAGCTCCTGCCATTGCAGCCAATTGGGGAGTGGCCCAGTGGATGGAAAACCTCATACTCTCTCTCTTTCTGTCTGCTTCTGCCTCTCTGTAACTCTGCCTTTGAAGCAAATAAATAAATCTTTTTAAAAAATGAGATTAAGATAAGCACATTTAAATCTTCAGTTCAAATGTTTTCCAACCAATTTTAGTACAAAGCTGCAGTTTTGTAATTATTGTGATACTCTACATGCATTTTCCCTGCTTATCAAATTGGTTAAAGCATGTAAGAGATTAGTAATTTAGACTTTGGACTTTCATGAAATGTTTAGAAGGGTTTGGTTAAATAAATTTTGAGTCAATGTTTAGATGTTTGAGGAAACTTAACTTATTTAAATCCATTAAATTTGGATTGATTCACTTATCTATGGTTTTTTTTTTTTTGAAAGGCAGAGAGATGGAGAACAGGCAAACAGAGCTGTAGCTCACCACTCCACCCCCCAAAATTTATACAACAGGCCAGTTGTTGTTCCTGGCCAAAGCCAGAAGCTGGAAACTCAATCCAGGCTCCCATGTGGGTGGCTCAACTACTTGAGCCATCACCTGTTACCTGCCAGGGACTGCATTAGTAGGAAGCTGGAATTGGGCGCCAGAGCCAGGAAGTAAACTCAAGGCACTCAGATATGGGACACAGGTGTTTTAAGCACTAGGCCAAATACCTGTCCTGTCTATGAATATTTAAAGCATTGAGGGGCAAGCTTTCAGTCCAGAGCTTAGGCTATGGATAAGACACCGACATTTCACATCACAGTCCCTGGGTTCAATTCCTGGTTGGGGCTTTTGCTTTAGCTTCCTACAGATACATACGCTAGGAGGCAAAGGTGATACTCAACCACTTGGGTTCCTGCTACCCATGTAGGAGACCTGGATCCAGTTCCCAGGTCCCGGCTTTGGCCTTGGCCCTTGCCCAGCCCTGGGATTGCAGGCATTTGAGAAGTGAACAGCAGATGTGGGGTTGTGTTTGTGTGTGCCTCTCTCTCTCTCTCTCTCTCTGCTCTCCCCATCCATCTCAGATAAATAAATAAAATGTTTAAAGTATTGATTGCTTAAGTAAATAGTAATGACTTAAATCCATAGGATTAATAACTCTGTCATTGAACAAATCAACTAGAGTAGTGTGCATTTCTCTCCATACACAAAAGCCTCTCAGACATGAACTAAGCTACCAACATTTCCCAGGAATGCATGGGTTTCATCTTTTCAACTTACATGCCAGCTACATTCACTGGCACTGCTTGCTATATTGAGATGTGTGAATCTTTGTTCAGGCTCAGCCGGAAATTCTGCCATGACCAACTAGTAATGTCTGCACAGGTGTCAGCATCTAGAATCCGCACAAATGTGATCCTGTCATCAATCTTGGGTTACTAAGTAATCAGAAAAGAAAATATTCAGACTTTTTAATGGTGACTCCCCTTAGAAAAGTCGTTGCTGAATTACAAGGAATATGATTGCCTCGGCTTTTATGTCGGCAGGATATGAGGCGCGTTCATCTCAACAATGCTTTATGAGGGTTGGCATCTGGTGCAGCCATTAACACGCCACTCGGGACACCAGCATCCCATATCAGAGTGCCTGGATTCAAGTCCTAGCTACTGCCAGGCTAACTGTCTGCTAATGTGCTTTGGAAGGCAGTGGAAAGTGGCTCAAATGCTTAGGCCCTTGCCACCCTTGCTGGGGAACTGGAGGGAGTTCCTGACTCCTGGCTTTAGCCCAGCCCAGCTCTGGCTATTGCAGCCATTTGGGGGAGTGAATCAGTGGAAGATTTCTCTCCTTCTCTCTTTGTGTCATTCTGTCTTTCAAATAAATAATTTTTTTTTTGAAAATCAGTTACCAGTTACAGACAGAGAGGAGAGAGAGAGAGAGAGAGAGAGAGAGAGAGAGTTCTTCCATCCACTGGTTCATGCCCCAAATGGCTGCAACAGCCTAGGCAGGGTCAGACCAAAGCCAGGAGCTTCATCTGGATCTCCGACATGTGAGCAGGGGCCCAAAGACTTGAGCCATCCTCTGCTGCTTTCCCAGGCGCATCAGCAGGGAGCTGGATGGGAAGTGGAGCAACCAGGACTTGAACCAGTGCCCACATGGGATGCCGGAACTACAGGTGGCAGCTTAACCCCAGTGGCACAGCCCCATAAATCTTTTTAAAAAGTAAAAAACCCACACAATTTGCACAATAAAAAAGATGAGAGTGAATCTAAAAAGAATAATAACTGCTCCTGGATCTCCTTTCCTTCAGCTGAGCAAAACCATTTTGCAAATGGTTTAGGACTTTCAGTAAGAAAGCAGAAAAAGGAAAAGATTCTAAGTTCTCTCAGTGATGGGAAATTTTTCCAATTAACTGTTAATGGTTATTAACTGGCCAGCATGGGCTTACATAATTAATGATTTTCATGACTTTCATTTTTCTTCTGCCTTTAAACATATTCTTCAATTGTCCAATTATAGGAAGGCACTGTAGGTGGCGAGAGGCATAAGCTGCTGAGTGTGATGCTCACCTGGACACTGCAGCACAGTGCAGGTGCATCTGGACTGGCCTCGTAGAGCCTCACTTTTCTCACCTGTCGTATATCGGGTGCCATGGTGTGTACACAACCAACACGGAGAAAACTCACTGTCTTAGCTCGGGTGGCTGTAACAAAATACCATGGCCTGGGTGGCTTAAACCACAGACCTTTCTTTCTCACGGTCTGGAGTATGGGAAGTTGAAGATCAAGGTGCTGGCAGGTGCAACTCACGGCTCAGGCCCTCTTCCTGGCTGGCAGCTGACCGCCTTCTTGCTGTGTCTTCACATGGTGGAAAGAAAAACTCCGCTGTCCGCCCCTCTTCTTCTGAGGACCCCAGCCCTGTCGTGGGGAACCCACCCCCATGACCTCACCTGAAACTGTCACCTCACAAAGGCCTGCCCTCCTGGGGGTGAGGGTTTCAACATAAGAATTGGGGGGGGGGGGAGGAACAGAAACATTCAGTGCATGATAGTAGTAAGAAGCGTTGAGCATCAATGACAAGCAAACCAGCAGCTGGTGATAGATAATATTCATGGGATATGTTATGAGAGACAAGGGTTAAGCAAATACATAGCTTGTGAAACATAAAACTCATAAAAATAGGTTAAGGATAGGTAGTAAGTAAATTAGCAACCACAAAACAAGTTACAAGCTAAAAAGGACAAAATGTCAAGAGCAAAAAAGTTGCAAAGACCACGTCATGTAGTATGGATTATTCCACCTCTGGCAGACAGTAACATCACTCTGTGTATCTGTCACCATTCTGTGACCTCTTGTGCTAGGTCTCCAAAATTCAGATAAAACCCAGACTTGTTCAGCACCCTGGTTGGCAACCTCGGCTCCAAGCGGGTGTTTATGCTCTGTGTCTTCCCAATAAAGCATGCAAGGGTGGGTTCCAGGCACTTTCTGCTCCACACTCCCCTGCTCTGGTCCTCTCAGCCACACCATAGGCAGTGAGAGAAAGGCCTCCACCCTGCTAAGGGCATTATCCTACCCAACCTGTGTCTCCCTGCTTCCCATTGTACGATTTCAATGGATTCAGTAAATCCTGATTCCATCCATTAAAGCCGGTCTGTGAGTCTTTCAACTCCATGTCTCTGAGACAGCTTTCCCCGAAGTGCACTTGGGGACTGCTATTCTTTACAACACAGCCTGATTTAGGTGAGAGCCACAGCAGCCCAACACAGGCAAGTAAACTGTTTCTACTCCGGAGTTCCCACCCCCAAGTCAGTGTTTATTCAAGCAACGCTCCCTCACATGCCATGTCGGCACGCATGAATGCTGGTATCGCTATGGCGGATGGACAGGGGCGGGAGAAGGGATTTAGAGGGAGAGGCACATCCCTCCATGACTCCCACCCAGTCATTGATTCAACGACCACTTAGCGAAGCCTCACCGTGCTCCCCCATGGTGGTGGGGTTGGAATGTTAAATAGGCTCCAGTGCCACCCCCAGGGGGCACCCATCCTCCAGGAGAGCCCAGATGCACAGCGCCTAAGCAACTAAGTAAGCCAAGTGCAGGAGAGGTGTTCATAAAGGGCTGTGGGGAAGACAAGTGGGTGTGGGTGTGGGTGTGATGTGGGTGTGTGAGCCCCGGGGGTGTGTGCGGGTGTGCCTTTGTGGAAGAGCAGGACTCACAGAGGATTACGATCTAGGAAGTGTTGAGAGAGGACTAGGACAAATTTGCTGGCCACGTGACCTTAATTTGGAAATCCAGTGGGAGGGATGACTACAAGCAAAGACCCAGGCTTGGGAAAGAACGTGAGTGTGCAACCTGGACAAACTGGGTGTGGATGGCGCACAGGGCACCAAAGGGTAGAGGCAGATGACCCCCAGGGAAGTGAGCTGGACAGAGTTCTAGGGAGAAAGACCCAGAGGCTCCCTCCTAAGCTAGCCCTCCAGAGGCAATCATATTTTTAAACTGCAGTCACACTTGATTCCCCTCTCCCTCTCTCTCCCTCTCTCTACTTCCACTCCAGTTGTGAGTCCTGTTTGCTCTAACTTCAAAGAACCTGGAGTCCAGCACTTACCGCCTGCAAGGTCCACCTGGGAACAGAGGCTGTCATCTCCCCGTGGGATTGCTGCAGCAGCTTCTGAACAGCTTTTCCCACTCTGTCCTCACCCACCCCTGCCCAGCGTTCCACACAAGCCAGTAGCCAGAGGGAACTTTGAAAAACTGAAGTCAGATCAAAGTGCTCTCGGCTGAACATCCGTCAAAGCGCCTCTCTCACCAGAGGGAAACCTGAAGTCCTCACAATGCCCTCCAAGCCTGCTGGGCTCTCCCTGCACCTCGCCTGCCATTCTCACCCTTGCTCTGCTCCAACCACACTGGCAAGTTCCTTTTGGCCACAGGACCTAGCTTCGCCTAGCTGCCCCTCTGCCTGGTGAGCTCCTCCCCCAGGTGTCCTCCTGCTGACTCCCTGTTCTCCTCATGCCTGCTCCATGGTTCCCATCCATGGGTCGATTCCATAAAACTTCGTGAAATCCCGCCATCCTGCACAGTGGTGCTGGGCTGAGGCCACACCTGGGCACAGGAGCGTTTCCTAAGCCACCTGCCTCTTCTCTTCCCACATTTGATTTCTGGTTCCTGTAGCTTATACGGCCACTTGACATAAAGCTGTCCCTCAGTGTCTGACATGAATCCTCAAGCCCCTTGTAGAACATTTTCATATAACCTGGGGATATCCTCCCATATACTTTAAATCACCTCTCACTACTTACAATACCTAATACAATGTAAATGCTATGTAAAGAGTTGTTATACGACATTGTTTAGAGAATAATCACAAAGGAAAAAATAAATGTGTTCCGTATAGATGCAATCATTGTAGGCTGAACTATCCGACATGCAAATGAGATGCAAAGTGAACAATGCTTGGCTAACAAGTGCTAGAGGGAGTTGATGGTCTGGGAGACAGGGAGGGACTATGGCAGGGTGTACCTGCACACACATCACTCTTTCTCATGGAATTCACAGAAAATTCAGGTTTTGCTTGGTGGAAGTTTCTGGAATCTTTTCCCTGATCTTTTTGATCTGTGGTTGGTTGAATCCGAGGATGTGGAAACTGAGAACGCAGTGGGCCAACTGCACTGCCTCCCTAGTTGCTTGTGTGTTGTTTGTCTCTCTTGCTAGCACAGGGGTGTTTGTGTCTGCTCACTGCTGAATTCTCAGCACCCCAGACCCAGGAAGGGCTCTGTAAATAACTGGGAGGAGTTGCACGAGGGAGGAACTCTAGAAGGTTTTAAGCAGAGGACTCCATGACCTTGACGTCGGAGTAAGGCAGCCAGAGGGGCCTGACAGTGAGGCGCGGAGCGCATGGGGTAGGCAAGCTCCGGCCACAGAGGAGGACTCTGTTCCAGGCATGGGTGTGAGCAGCAGAGATCAGAAGAGTGCAGCCTGGCGACAGAGATCAGTGCCAGCAGCAAAGAGTAAATTCAATTCAACCCAGCAAAGATTGAGTGAGTACTTGCTGTGGGAAAGCAATCATGGGAGAAACGGATGAAGGCATAGATGCGGGGTAGATGGGTGGCAGAACTTACGGCACTCCTCGGGATGCCTGCATTCCATATTGGAGGGCTTGGTTGAATGCCAGCCACTGCGCTCCTTGTCGTTTTAGCTAATTCCCACTCTGAAGGCAACAAGTACTGGCTCGAGTACTGGGGACCCTGCCACCCATATGGGAGACCTGGATTCAGTTCCCAGCTCCTGGCTTCAACCTGGCCAAGCCCTGGCCATTGCGGGCATTTGGGACGTGAGCTAGTGGATGGGAAATCTCTCTCTCTCTCTCTCTCTCTCTCTCTCCCTCTCTCTCTTTCACAAAAAAAGCAAAGAAAAAAAATTTTAAATACATAAACATAACACAAATCTAGGAAAGAGTTAACTCTTTTTTAAAAAGCAAAGACAACACACATTGTGCCCCCAGAGGCCCGGGATCAGTTGAGAAGAGAGGGCAAGCGAAGCTGTGTGTGTGCTGGGAGAGGTTGCAGGGCTGGCAGGAGGTACCTGACTCCTGTGAGTGGCAGAAATCAAGGAACGTGTCAGGGAGAAGGGAGTATTTAAGCTGGGTCTTGAAAAATGCATAGAATTTCAAAGGCAAAGAATGGAAAGACCAAGGTGGTGCATGATAAATTTCTCTGACTCTAAGGCCGGCGCCGTGGCTCAACAGGCTAATACTCCGCCTAGCAGCGCCAGCACACCGGGTTCTAGTCCCAGTTGGGGCGCTGGATTCTGTCCCGGTTGCCCCTCTTCCAGGCCAGCTCTCTGCTATGGCCCGGGAGTGCAGTGGAGGATGGCCCAAGTGCTTGGGCCCTGCACCCCATGGGAGACCAGGAGAAGCACCTGGCTCCTGCCTTCAGATCAGTGTGGTGCGCCGGCCGCGGCAGCCATTGGAAGGTGAACCAATGGCAAAGGAAGATCTTTCTCTCTGTCTCTCTTTCTCACTGTCCACTCTGACTGTCAAAAATTAAAAAATAAAATAAAAAAGAGAAAAAAAAAGATTTCTCCGACTATGCTGTCACTTAACATGACTTTTGATGGAGCTACTACTGATTCAAAAATAGTTCTTTCTATACTCCATCCTTTTTTTAAAAAAGATTCATTTGTGTATTTGAAAGGCAGAGTTACAG
Source organism: Lepus europaeus (assembly GCF_033115175.1). NCBI lineage: Eukaryota > Metazoa > Chordata > Mammalia > Lagomorpha > Leporidae > Lepus > Lepus europaeus. Next base: position 105,960,745 of record NC_084829.1, read on the forward strand.
AGAAAGAAAAGGAGAGACAGAGAAATCTATCTGCTGGTTTCTTCCCCAAATGACTGCAATGGCTGGGGCTGGGCCAGGCCAAAGCCAGGAGCCAGGAGCTTCTTCCAAGTTTCCCATGGGAGTGCAGGGGCCCAAGCACTTGGGCCATCTTCCCCTGCTTTCCCAAGTACATTAACAGGAAGCTGGATGGGAAGTGGAGCAGCCAGGACTCCAACCAGCACTGATATGGGATGCTGACATCAAAGGTGGCAGCTTAAACTGCTATACCACTACACCAGCCCTGACCTCCATAAAATTTTTAAAAAATTTTAAGAAGTCTTGGGGGCTGGTGTTATGGCATAGTAGGCTAAGCCTCTGCCAAGCCTCCCATACAGGTGCCACTTCATGTCCTGGCTTCTGGGAGACCCAGAAGAAGCTCCTGGCTTCTGGCTTTGGATCGTCCCGGCTCTGGCCATTGCAGCCATTTGGGGAGTGAATCAGCAAATGGAAGATCTCTCTCTGTGTCTGTAGCTCTGCTTTTCAAATAAATAAATAAATAAAATCTTTTTTTTTAAGTTTTAAATAAATAAATAAAAGAAGTCTAGAGAAACTAAGAAGTGGAAGGGGAGTTATCCATTAATTATCCATTAATCTACCAATCTGAGTAATCTGGTCCTGTCTAGGGAACCATGCCAACAAGGTTTTAAGGAGCCATGACAGAATCATTTCCTTGTTCAGATGTGTTACAAAGGGAGCAGCAAGCCTGCAAAAGAAATGACTGCTGACTCCCGGACTTCGCCCCAAACGAACAATCCCCTGCCAAAGCCATGCTATGTTACAGGCAAGTTAAGATCCTTGGTAAGCAGGATGCCTGCAAAAAAGCCGACAGACACATCGGCTTGCTGAGCCTGCCTGCATTTTTAATAAAACTGTCAGATTAAGCCATGCCTAGCTGCCGTATGTTATTAATACACATTCTTAACCGTCAATTAGTTAACTGCCTAGTAAAAAGAACCTGGCTTATAAGATTGTTGCTAATGAATATAGTGCTTTGTTCTCCAGCAAAACATATGCTTAGGTTGTGCAATTAGGAGAAGGGCCCCCTGCCTCCCTCCCCATAGGGGGAACACGTGCAGCCCCGTAAAGGCGCTTATTATACCTGCGAGGGGGCAAAGTCTGTGGGTCTGTGGCTTATGGTATTATGACAGATAACAAAATCGCTCCATTATGTCAGTAGATCAATTTCTAAGCACTAGCAGGCAACTGGCTGCACACTGGACGCACCAAAACAAGGCTCCCATTGGTTTTGGTCCCAGCGTCTTATGACGGTTCAGCTGCTGCTGCCAGCCCCTCACCCCACCCAGGGGCTCACATGTCCATCAGAGCCTCTGCATGTGACTTCCGCCTCTGCTCCTGCCCAGCTCTCCTCTGCCGGTCAGCCTGGGCCTCAGGCCACAGCCAGCTCCAAGGAGAGCTCAATGAGTTTGAGCCCGGGGGTGGGGGTCATTTGGGCTCGTGAGAGAGACAGGACGCAGAAGCGTCAGAGCCTGCGGGTCCTCAGCTTCTGCCTCTCCCTCTCTCCCCTCTTTCTCTCCTCCACCCCCCCACCCCCACCCCCCCGCTCCTCATCCTTGTCCTCCGCACCGTGGGTGTTTGTGGGTGTTTGCCCTCTTAGAGAACGTGGTTAGAGAGCAGCTAGCGGAGACCTGTCTCCTCCAAAACGCTCTATATCGATGCCGATGGCCACACAGCCGTATAAAACCACGTCAATCTCAAGAGGGCCAAAGGTCTTTGCCTGATACTCCAACGGAGCACTTTAGAAGGCAGGGGAACTTACAGCCTCAGCAGAGTAGTAATCGTTCTTGCACATGCATGTGCCGGCAACACCCTGCCTTCAGCGGCACCCCCCGTGTGGGCTGGGAGGGGGCAGATGGCTTACGCCCCTGCCGTCCCCACTCTCCCTGCTCAGTTTCTGCAACTGTCCAAGCAGCCCCAGGTTTTTGTTTTTTTCAAAAGATTTATTTGAAAAACAGAGTTACAGAAAGAGGTAGAGACAGAGAGATAGAGAGACAGAGAGAGAGGTCTTCCATCTACTGGTTCACTCCCCAAATGGCCGCAATGGGCTGGAGCTGAGCCAATCCAAAGGCAGGAGTCAGGAGCTTCTTCAGGGTCTCTCACATGGGTGCAGGAGCCCAAGCACTTGGACCATCTTCCACTGCTTTCCCAGGCATATTAGCGGGGGAGCTGGATCAGAAGTGGAGCAGTCAGGACTCAAACCTGTGCCCATATGGGATGCCTGCGCTGCAGGCGGCGGCTTTTATCCGCTATGCCACAGCGCTGCTCCTGCAGCCCTGGGTTAACAAGGAGGAAATTCACTGAGGTATGGGCCATGTCAAATCATAATGTATATAAGATTTCATGAGTAAGAATAAAACCACAACCGTCCAAGTAGTAGTAATCTGGTGGGAAAAAAATGTGAACCCCATGAAAATCCACAGGGGCTTTCAGAAGCAGCTGGGGAAAGAGTCGGGCTCCATGGGAGGCCAGTGATCACAGCTGCACATGCATTGGGGAAGCCACACGGCATGGGCGGCACAACCACACCTCATCAATGCATGCTTTATATGTGATCATTTGGGACTGACAACACCCATGGTGTTGACTGGGACAGACCTGGGGGTGCCTGGGGTCACCCGGAAGGTGTAAATGAGGATGCAGTAGCCAAGCCCATCAAAGGTCTACCATAGGTCACGTTGTTAGGTCGGAAGTTAAAAATTAGCCTATATGTGTGTGTGAGAAGGGCCCAAAGAAACCAGCACCTGCTTTGGAAGCCCCAGCAGCCCAGCATTCTGCACTTCAGAGTCCTGCCCGGACCCTGATAACCTTCCAGGTGGTCCCAGCCCTTCCCCTGAGGAAAGCCCCCAAGAGGATTCTCTCTCCTCAGAATTAAATGGGTACCCTTTTGCCAGGGCTCCCCATCCTTTGTCCTGGAGGAGAGGGGGAGATGGGTAAAGAGACTCCCTTAAAAACTGGGAGTCCAGGCTGGTGCCACGGCTCACTAGGCTAATCCTCCACTTGTGGTGCGGGCACCCTGGGTTCTAGTCTTGGTTGGCGCTCTGGATTCTGTCCCGGTTGCTCCTCTTCCAGGCCAGCTCTCTGCTATGGCCCGGGAAGGCAGTGGAGGATGGCCCAAGTGCTTGGGCCCTGCACCCCATGGGAGACCAGGAGAAGCACCTGGCTCCTGGCTTCAGATTGGCGCAGTGCACCGGCTGTAGCAGCCATTGGAGGGTGAACCAGCGGAAAAGGAAGACCTTTCTCTCTGTCTCTCTCTCTCTCACTGTCTAACTCTGCCTGTCAAAACAAAACAAAAACAACAACAAAAAACCGGGAGTCCAAACAAAGACTGTGCTCAGCCCTCTGCTCTCAGTGAGCCGCCCGCCTGGCCTGCCCAGTGTGTTCTCCGTTCCACCGCGTAACCTCGCTCTCCCCAAGTCCCAGTGACTGGCGCTCTATCTGTCCCTTCCATTCTGACGGATGCCTTATCCCTAATAAAACCTTATTACTTCGCTCTCTGTCTCGGGCCTGACTTCTTTCCTGTGTGAAGACAAGAACTCCACAGCTTCCATGGCTCTTTTCTTTGGTAACAGTGTCCGTATGGGGGAGCTCTGTGTTATCTGCCCCCAGGTCTTCTGTGTACCCCTATGCCTCCTATAACCTGATCTAGTGGCTCTGGCACTACAACTTGCCGTTGCATTTCACCCTCTCTGCCAAGAGGACTGTGTGGCTTTCACGGGATGTGTAGAGCATGTCCTCTGGTGTAAGTGGAGCAGAGGGGAGGGGAAGGGATCTGTTGGAAGTGACACGTGGAGGAACTGGGTCCCGAGACACTTGAAAGAGAAGCCTGCGGGGAAATGCAAGAAGCATGAGCCCGTGCATCCAGAGCACCTGGGCCCGGCTCAGGCTCCCCGCTTCACGGCTGTGTGCCTTTGGACAAGTACTGACCGTCCCTGGGTCTCGGCTTCATCCAGTGTAAACGTGAGTGTAACAGGAGCCAGTACTGTGGCGCAGTGGGTTAAGCCACTGCTTGTGATGATGGCATCCCCTATCGGAGTGCTGGTTCGAGTCCCAGCTGCTCTGCTTCTGATCCAGCTCTCTGATATGGCCTGGGAAAGCATTCTAATGGCACAAATGCATATGTGGTATTGCCATGATTTTTTTGCAATAAAAATATTTTTCTGCAATATATGATGTTTCCTTCCCTGTTAGAAAAGCAAGGCAGAGGCTGGTGCTGTGGCACAGCGGGTTAATGCCCTAGCCTGAAGTACCAGCATCCCATATGGGTGCAGATTCGAAACCTAGCTGTTCCATTTCCATCCAGGTCTCTGCTATGGACTGAGAAAGCAGTGGAAAATGGCCCAAGTGCTTGGGCCCCTATACCCACGTGGGAGACCCAGAAGAGGCTCCTGGATCCTGGCTTCGGATCGGCGCAGCTCCAGCCATTGTGGCCAATTGGGGAGTGAACCATTGGATGGAAGACCTCTCTCTCTCTCTCTCTCTGCCTCTCCTCTCTCTGTGTAACTCTGACTTTCAAATAAATAAATAAATCTTAAAAAAAAAAAAGAAAGAAAAAAAAAAAGCAAGGCAGCATTACAGAGTAGAAAGAACTGAGGGGCGTGAATCAGCAGATTTGGTTTCCCACTGTCCTGGGTAAATCATTTCATCTGAGACTCCATTTCCCTGAGGAGATATTAAGCCAAGTAATGGAGAATCTTTTGGAGCCCTTCTGGCTCTAAGAGTCTGTGATTCTAGAGGGCAAGGGGGTGTTTCTGAGGATGAATGAAGGAAATAGAAAGAATAATGAATGAGACAAGAAGAGACAGAAGCAAAAAAGACAGAAAAATTCACAGGAGTTCCCGGCGTGGCATCGCACTAAGTCAACCTGCTCCCAGTTTCACTTCTTCAGAAATGTTCAATTCAGTTTTTTCTCCTGTGCACCTGCTGGCAGAAGTGCAATAGAGAACTAAATTGGAGAAAGGCAGGGGGAGCTGGAGGAAAAAGAATGAGAAACGAAATGATGACAGACGACGGCTCCTTCAGGCAAGCACACAGCCAGCCCTCCGGTGATGCGGATGGGGAGACAGCTCTTTCCTCACCTGACAATTCAGACTGGAAGTCCAGAAAGGTGAGAGTGTGCTATTTTGGGAGCTGGCACTGTGCCAAGCATCCCATATGGGCAGTGGTTTGAGTCCCAACTGCTCCACTTCCAATCCAGCTCTCTGCTATGGGCTGGGATAGCAGTAGAAGACAGCCTAAGTTTCTCCCTGCAACCGCATGGGAGACCTGGAAGAAGCTCCTGGCTCCTGGCTTCAGATCAGCGCAGCTCTGGCCATTGGGACCATTTGGGGAGTGAACCAGCAGATGGAAGACCTCTCTCTCTCTGGCTCTGTAACTCTGCCTTTCAAATAAATAAATAAATCTTTTTTTTTTTTTAAAAAAAGCATGTATTTTCCTCTGTGTGCTGCTCTCAATAATAATAAAATAATAAAAATAAAATAATAAAAATAAATCTTTCAAAAAATCAATCTGTGGTTTTCTCTTTTAAGGCATTTAAACAAATTTTTAAACATTATGTGTATTTATTATCTATGTTTTAAAAATTTATTTTATTTATTTGAAAGACACAGTTACAGAGAGAGGTAGAGACAGAGAGAGAGGTCTTCCATCTGCTGGTTCACTTCCCAGATGGCCGCAACAGCTGGAGCTGCGCTGATCCAAAGCCAGGAGCCAGGAGCTTCTTCCAGGTCTCCCATGTGGGTGCAGGGGCCCAAGGACTTGGGCCATCCTCCACTGCCTTCCCGGGCCACAGCAGAGAGCTGGATCGGAAGAGGAGCAGCCAGGACTAGAACTGGCGCCCACATGGGATGCCGGAGCTTCAGGCCAGGGTTTTAACCTGCTGCGCCACAGCACTGGCCCCTGTTTTCATTTTATTTGAAAGGCAGAGAGATACAGACAGAAAGAAGAGAGATTTTCCATCCTCTGGTTCATTCCCCAAATGCTCACAACAGCTGGGGCTGGGCCAGGACAAAGCCAGAGTAACTCAATCCAGTTTTCCCTCATGGGTGGCAGGGCCCCAAGTACTGCAGTTGTCATCTGCTGCCTCCCAGGTGCACATTAGCAGGAGTCAGGAACTGGAGGACTTGAACCCAGGCCCTCCAAAATAGGATGCAGGTGTCCCCAGCAGTGTCTTAAACCCCAGGCTAAATGTCCACCCCTCACTTGACACATGGGCACCAGTGCAAATTTTGGCTGCTCCACTTCCTATCCAGCTCCCTGCTAATGCACCTGGGAAGACAATGGAAGATGGCCTGAGCGCTTGGGCCCCTGCACCCACCTGGGAGACCTGATGGAGTTCCTGGCTCCTGGTTGTGGCCATTTGGGGAGTGAACCAGCAGATGTAGGATCTCTCCTTGTCTCTCCTTCTCTGTCTATAACTCTGCCCTTCAAATAAATAGTCTTTCTTTTTTTTTTTTAATCTTTTATTTAATGAATATAAATTTCCAAAGTACAGCTTATGGATTACAATGGCTTCCCCACCCCCATAACTTCCCTCCCACCCGCAACCCTCCCCTTTCCCACTCCTCTCCCCTTCCATTCACATCAAGATTCATTTCAATTCTCTTTGTATACAATAAATAGTCTTTCTTTAAAGTTGGTTATGGACATAAGATTGGTTAACCCAGCAGGAAACCATCTTGATCTACGGTCAACTTTGCTTTTCATATAACACTAGCATTCTTTATTAAAAGTCACAGAAACAATATCCGTTCAATTAAAAAATGAAGATGCAGGAGGCCAGCGTGGTGGCGCAGTAGGTTAATCATCCGCCTGTGGCGCCAGCATCCCATATGGGCGCCAGTTCTAGTCCCAGCTGCTCCTCTTCCCATCCAGCTCTCTGCTATGGCCTGGGAAAGCAGTAGAAGATGGCCCAAGTCCCTGGACCCCTGGACCCGCATGGGAGACCAGGAGGAAGCTCCTGGCTCCTGGCTTCGGATCAGCGCAGCTCCAGCCATTGCGGCCATTTGGGGAGTGAACCAATGGAAGGAAGACCTCTCTCTGTTTCTCCCTCTCTGTCTATAACTCTACCTGTCAAATAAATAAAATCTTTAAAACAATGAGGATGCAGTTAACATTTCTAAATAAAACACATTGCCCAGGTACAATTAAAGTCCACCCTTATTGATCATTAATAACCAGTAAACCCCGGTCTTCTTATTTGGGATCTTCCTGGTCTGGTCCTGAGTGTGAGAGCATTGTGGGGACACTGTCCTCGCGTCCACAGCTCTGTGAGGTCAGGCGGCATCTGTCTGGGTCACTGCCACAGGCCCAGGGCCTGGCACATTGCCTGCCTCATCTTAGGGCACTGGGATATTTTGTCAATGAATGAATGAGTGGCCCCAGTCCAGCACCACAGCTTTTGGATAAACTGAAGCTAGTGGGTGTGGTGGAATGAGAAGGCAGTGCCAAGATGGCCACTGGTAAGCGAGTGTCAGTTACTCAGGAATGGCTTCAGAAACCCCCTGGGAAACCACGTGGGAAACCACCTGGCAACAGGCTGTGATTGGTTAAGGCATAAACCACCCCTTGACCAGATTGGCTGCCTCGGCTATATAAGCTACTATACCAACTGAAATAAACGAGTCTGCGGGCTGCTCCCCTCTGGCCTGCTTTCATCCAACTCCCAGGGTCTGTGTGGTGACTCTGCACATCTTGCCCCCACTGCGCTCCCCCTCTCAAAACAAATCCACAGCAACAAGTGGGGTTACTCCAGGGACAGCCAAAAGGAGATAGAATTGAAGGGACAAATGGGACTCCAGGCAGCGGAGGGAGCCAACGTCCAGGGAGCATGCAATGTGCTGTTTTGGTTTGCTCTCAGGGGCCAACAATAGGAGGGAAGGGGACAGTGCAGGCAGAGGAGGCCCCCGGGGTGTGAACAGGGCAAGATCTGCAGGCTCACAGCAGAGGGAGGCCAGAGTGGGGGGTGGGGCAGTCCTGCTGGTGCTGTCACAGGACACTCAAAGATCAGACTTGGTCCCCAGAGGACTTTTCTTCTGGGGTGGCTTAAACAAATCAACGCAACCTGGTCTTTGTCCTGTCTTCCATGAGCTACATCACAGCCACATCGCCAGCAACAGGATGGAAGGAGAGAGAAAGACAAAGAACCCCCAGCGGCTCTCCCTGGGGACGAGGATCCCTGAAGCTGCCATTCAGTGCTCCTGCTCCACAGTCAGATGGCCACGCGGCTGTAAGGGGGCCTGGGAGCTGCTGTCATCACGCTGGGAAGTCACTTGGGACCTGAAGCTTCCCTAGCCATGGAGGCACACACAGTGGCTACGGGGCCAACCAGCAGGCTCTGTCTTCCCTTCTGTCGCCGGGGGAGTATTTAAAACTGTCGGCATTCCTGGAGTGCAAGAGGGCATCCTGACTGGTCTTCAGCCCCTCAGAGGTGGTGAGGGCGAAATCAAGAGAACGCTGGATCCTGGGTGTGGGTTGTCCTGGGTCTCCTCCTGTGCCCCCTCACCAGTCTCCAAAGTGAGCCATCAGCAGACCCATGGGCTTGCACTGGGTCACAGCCCGAACACACCAAACAGCACGGTCCGGGTGAAGAGGGCGTTGGCAGTAACTGGAATTACAGAAGGCACTCTATGGAGACAGCCCGGGTTAGCGCTCTGAAGCGGCTTCGCTAACCACGAGGGCACATCCTGCCGCCTGTGGCCGCCCCCATAATTCACAGGACTGGACTCCACTGAGTGGATGAGCACCACTCAGTGCTTTGGAGTGGATGAGTAGGGTGGTAAGTGAATGGGGAAAGGGGAGAATGGAGATGACACAGTAAGAAGACACTGCCTTAGCCCCTGCTGGTGGCAGCAATGAGCAAGGCTCGCGATGGGAATGGAAAGGTTCCAGAAAGAGATCTATTTAGAAGGATCCGGAAGTAGTTTGCTCTCAGGGGAGACCGCTGGAGGACGTTTGAAGCATCAATCTGCTAATTTTGTCTTTTCAGAATTCCTCTTTGAGGGGAACTGCTTCCCTCTACCGCTTTTCGTGGTTTTGATGACACTGCCAGTGGCAGGGTCTTGCTTTCTGACCACAGAGGGGTGTGTGTGTGTGTGTGTGTGTGTGTGAGTCGTGGGAGGCCAAGCATAGAAGCCAGGCCAGCCAATCATGTACCTCATCCTCTTGGGCACTGTGATGTGCTCCAATCTAGCCAATCAGTGCTTTTTCTGGGGCTTTTCCTTTTGGGCCGGAGGAGAAGGGGACCTACCTTTGGAAGTACGTGAGCGGAGACTGCCCACAGCCACTTCATCCACATGGAGCAAACCCCTGCTTGCAGCGGGAAGAATGAAGCCAGAGAAGTGGGTGAAGGGTGCAGGTGGCGACCTCCCAGGAGTTCCTGAGTCAGGTCAAACTGGAAGCCAGATCAGTTTCGGAACTTTCCAGTTATGTGATCCAACAAATCTCCTTTTATGCTTAAGCTAATTTGAGTTGGGTTCCTGTCACTTGTAATTAAAACAAGCCTGAGCTAAAGAAAATAGAGATAGAGAGTTAAATAACATGCTTTTTAAAAAAATATTTTTATTTATTTATTTGAGAGGCAGAGTTACAGACAGTGAGAGGAGGGAGAGGCAGAGAGAGGTCCTCTGTCCGTTGGCTCACTCTCCCCAAATGGCTGCAACACTGGAGCTGTGCCGATCTGAAGCCAGGAGCAAGGTGCTTCCTTGTGTCTCCCACGTGGGTGCAGGGCACCAAGCACATGGGCCATCCTCCACTGCCTTCCCAGGCCACAGCAGAGAGCTGAACTGGTAGAGGGGCAGCCAGGACCAGAACTGGTGCCCACATGGGATGCCAGCGCCACAGGCAGAGGATTAACCTACTGCGCCATGGTGCCAGCCCCGTAACATGCTTTTTTAAAAAATAAATTTGTCTAAGCCACATTGACTGAGTTGTAATTTCTACCCCCGATAAATAAGAAAAGGCTTGGAGTAGAAGATGGTCCGTGCACCTGTGGACTCTCACAGTCTGTGATTATAGTACATCCCCTCTTTCTAGCAGGACAATGAAGGGAGTGGGTGGAGGCGCATCTCTGTTACAGTCACAGTTGTCAGAGGGGGACCTCGCGATTCCCAAGAAGCAGTGCCCCCAAGCCAACTTCAGATCATCCACGGCCCTTTCCCTGGGAGGTCACGGTCAAAGGCAGGTCCCCTGGTTTTGCTGAAGAGTCCACACGGTTGCCTCGCAGAAAGGGCAGAACCAATCTTGCCTCCCCCTTCCCACCCTGCCCGTTGCACGCTCAGTGAAGGAATCGGGACCCAAACTAAACCCCACCTGGAAGAGCATACTTAATACTCATCCAACCTTGCAAGCGCCACCTGCCTAGCACAGACCTGTACCAACCTGCTTCACAGGGGAAAATTCAATAGCCTGCTATGCCCCCCGCCAGGAAGGCAGGCGAGGAGCTGTCCTGCTGATCACAGCCATCTGAGCCGGAGGTGCGGAGGTGCGGTGAGGCTGGGAAGTGGCAGAAAAGAAGCTGGAAGCTTGCTCCTCTCCCAGGCTGGCTTGGAAGTGCAGTGGGTGAGAAGGAGTTTCCTGCCGGAGCTTTCAAACTTTCTCCCCCTTTCTGCTACAATGGTCAGCCAGGGGCTGCTCAATTCTCAGGCTCCTGAGAAGGAAGACTTGGCATATAAAGACATGGCTGCAGGCCCAGCCTTGAGTAACAGGAGGGAAAGTGTTATCACCATTAGAGTGCAAAGAAAGGAGGGCTCAGCGGAGCTCAGTCTAGAAAGTTCCGCTGAAGGAGTGAGATGTGACCTGGATGCAAAGAATAGGTGAATGTCCACGGACGTGGGGGAACTTGGGTTCATTTTCTGGACCTTGACCCCACTTGGGGGCATTGCAGTGCTGTTTGCCAGATGCATGCCCAAGGCCTCTTGCAATTTTCCTAGCACGGTCTCACGGCAGGTGAGAGTCTCACCACTGTTAGAGCACGGGGGGCCTGCACCAAAAGCTGTACAATTGGAGCGCCGACAAGGCCTTTGGGTTTGGTTCTGCAGGTTGTTGCTGCCCCCAGGCTGTAACCTAGACATAGAAATTCACTGCTCCCAACGTTGCATCCGGAGAGTCGGCTGGGGAGCGCTAATCCTCCATGAAGCCGTCTTGATTGCCAGGGGAGAAACGACAACACCGTACAGTTTAACTGCTGACCCTTACAATGCAATACAAAGCAGCAGTAAAGTCCTCTGCCTGTAATGCCATGCTTTAAGCAGTTAATCTTATTTTAGCTGAATGGCATGTTCATCACAGCAAATAAGTAGGTAATGTGCGGAATTACTGCCGGGGAAAGAGAAATTAAATCAGTTATGAGCATCCTGTTGATGGGCTGAACTGTCCAATTGAACAGTCAGATCTAATGAATGTTCATTTAGCAGAGATTAAGCCGCAGATGGGACGCCTGCCCAGAAAAGGTATTATGAGAGACTTAAGACGCTAGATTCGGGGCGCAGTCCATGAGCCTTGGCGCTGGTTCTGGCTTCAGCGGGAGGGTTCCGGCACGGGCAGGTGCACCCTGGACTTTCCTGTTCGGAGGCTGCTTCCTCACCACGTACACTCCTCATGGGAAGCTGGAGGACTTTTCTTCCAGATCTCAGACGTCCTTCCCCTGGCCCTGCCACGAAGATGCCTCCCAACATGGCCGTTCAGGGGTTCAGGGCCGTATTTTGCCATCCTTCTTCAAACAAGTGTGACTGTGACTGCAAAACCACTCATTGAACTACAGACACAAAAGATGAAGCAGACATAGCCCCTGAACTGGAAGAGTTTATAATCCAGTTGGGAGAGGCGGGAGAATAGTTACAAACATGAGGAGCTAGAAACCGATGTGAGAGGACTTCATTGAGCACCAAATCACGTCAGGCAACCTGCGCCTGGTGTAGCCAGTAAGGAAAAAGATGGACTGGTACTTCCTAACAGTAGGGTAAATGAAGCCCTAGGAGCTGGCACTGTGCTGTAGACTCTCAGTTTACTTTCATTTTAGTTGCAGTCATCTTGCAAAGCAAGCCCATTTCACAGATGTGGAAACTGAGGCTCAGAGGACTAAGCTGCTTGTCCATATTCTAACAGGAAGAGCAGGAGTTTAAACCTAGGTCTAATTTCAAGGTCATGGCCTTTTCTTTTACGGCAAGTTATTTCTTAACAAGAAGCACGATGAGTCAAGAGCCAAAGGGCCTCATACAAGACGTCATGGAGGGTTTACCGGGGGCCGCCCAGTTGACACTCAGGAACTAAGCCGAAAGAAAAAACTGAGAATGTCTGTATCCATTTGCACTCTCATGATGAGTGCTGGAAATTCTTCTTCTCAGGCCATCCTCACTGCTATTCTTTTTTTTTTTTTTTTTTTTTTTACTGACAATCCATTTGATAGAACACAGTACCACCATGTAGTTGTAATGTGTGTTTCTTTAATGGACTGACTGAACACCTAATCATTACTCCATTAGCTTACTTTGTTTTAGAATTCTGTGCCTTTCCTTTGTTGATTTTTCCATTTAAAATGATTTTACTTTAAACTTAGTTTTACCAATTAAAATGTTAAATTATCCCATTTGTTTATAGCATTTTACATAAGGGGACTTCAGAAGTTCACAGAAAAATGGAACTAAAATATGAACTTTCCATTAACTTTTGAAAAGTCCCCTCATCTGTCAATACTAGTAACTCTTTGCCTAGGCAAAATGTTTTGAGATGCAGAGAGTGAGTGACAGAAAGTTCCAAAACACCTTCGACAGCCCAGGATGGCCCAAGCCAAAACATGGGTGGCAGGGACCCAAGTCCTTGAGCCCCACTGCTGCCTCCAGAGTGTGCACCAGCAGGAAGCTGGAGTCATGAGTGGAGCCAGGACTCAAACCCAGGACCTCTAAGTGGAACGCAGGTGCCTGAATGGCTAGGCCCTACTATGATCAACTGTTTACCACATGGGTTGCATTTTACTTCCCCAACTGATTGTTGATTTTCTTAAAAAATGATGCAAGTCTTTTGTTTTTACATTTATTTATTTTTCATATTATTTGGAAGGCAAAGAGACAGTGAGGTAGATCTTCCAACCACTGGGTCACTCCCTCATGCCTGCAGCGGCCAGGACTGGGCCAGGATGAAGTCAAGACCCTGGAACTCAATCAGGGCCTCCCTCATGGGTGGCAGGGACCCAAGTTCTTGAAGTCATCATCTGCGGCCTCCCAGGGTGCACCTTGGCAGGAAGCTGAAATCGTGAATGGAGCCAGGACTTGAACCCAGATTCTCTGACACGAAATGCCAGCATCCCAGGTGGTGTCCTACCCACTGCACCAAACACCTGCCCCGAGCCGTCTTCTTCATAACTTCCGCGGCAGCAGCCCAGAAATATGGTGATAACAACAAGTGGCCTCCAGAGAGTAGACAGCTTTCTAGAAGTGGTAGCTCAGGTGGCAAGGGACAGAGAGCACACAGCTTCCTAGCTCAGAAAAAGGGGCAACTAAAGCAGATGTGCTCGACTTCCAAGTGTGCTCTGGGAGCACAGTCCTGGGGTTGTGCAGAATCAGGGCTCCAGCAAGGTTTGAGGGCATTAGAGGGCCAGCGGCCACAGACGGGTATGAAACTGAGGGACACCGCAGTCCTGCTGAGCGTACTACCTTGACCCCCTAGAGTAGACTCTAACTTGTGCAAGGCGCACGACTCTTCTCGCACGCTGATGGAATGAATTCACATATGGTGCATTTGGAAGGTTTGCCTCTCTGTTTTTAGTGAGGTTTGTTCACTTTCTTATGCTATACCCGTTGGGATGCTCTCAAGATTATGTTCTGCCTGCCTTCTTTTCTTCCTTCCTTTCTCTTTCTTCTTTCCCTTTCTGTGTGTTCTACTTACTGACGTTTGGGTTTAAATCTGCCATTCACTACTCGTCCTGCCTGTTCTATGTCCTCATTTCTCTCTTCTCTTGGTTTTTGTTATACTGGGGCTTTCCCCTTCTGTCAGTTCAGTAGTTACACCCTCTCTTACTTTTATTAGTAGTAGTTACATTAACGACTTCAACGTTAATCCAAATCCCCAATGTAAGTTGGAATTTTTTCCTTCTTCACAAATAATGCAACAACCCATTTCCCACTGCTGCTGCTGAGTAGTGAGTTGGAGCAAGGCCGAAGTCCCGAGTGGAGAATGGGCGGAGTGTGCCAAGGAGTGCGAGGGCAAGCAGAGTTGTAGCCCTCCCATAACCTCCGTCATCTCCCGCAAGCTTTCCCAGTAAATATACAGCCTAACAGTACACACTGAGCTTGCTAGCACACACAGCTTCAAGACAAGTGACCCAATCTATTCCGTGCAGACTGCCACTCCTGAGGTCACTCCCTTACATACTCAGGAATCACAGGATGGAAGTGTGGCTGGGGGCAGTGGAAATGCAGTCTGAGGTTCTAATTGCTCCCCTCCCCATTTATGCTATCCTTATGGCTACTGCTTGCCCACACCATGTTGCTAACTCTCCAATTCTATAGGAGAAAAGCAGTGAAAGAAATGTGTGCGCGTGCGCGCGCACGCGCGCGCGCGCGCGTGTGTGTGTGTGTGTGTTGGACTTTGACTGGCAAGTATCCCTGGGTTGTACAAATAAACCCTGTGCCTGATTTAGTGGGAGGACAGCCAAGATACAAAGAGGATTTTAAAAAAGCCAAGGTCAAGCCCTTTGTGCTTCAGCTTCTATTACAAAATTGTTGGCAATGGCACCCCCAGTGAATGTAGACAATTAGGTACTAATAGGAGAGGGGGAAGAGAAGGAATAGCTCCGGTTCTATCTGGAAGCAGGGACGGAGACAAGGCCTTCAAGCGTGGGCCTCTGCTCCCAAAGACTCACATAGACGTGGCCGGAAGCCTTCTCCTCCCTTCTGATTACTTCCTGCTTCAGAAATCAAAGTGAATAGCAGTTAATAATTTTCAATCCTATCTACACTCCAGTTATATAAAACAATCCCGGAAATTACAATTTCCTTTCACTTCCAATGCTATTGGACAAATCTTTTGGATACAACCCTGAGGATTTAAGTGGACAACAGAGGAATTACAGTATCTGGCTACAAAGGACCAACTGTTCCTTTTATTTATTTAAAGATGTATTTATTTGAAAGTCAGAGCATGAAGGGGGGAGACACACACACACACAGGTATATCTTCCATATGCTGGTTACTCCCCAAATGGCTGCAACAGCTAGGGCTAGTCCTGGCCCAAGCCAGGAGCAACGAACTCCATCTGGGTCTCGCATGTGGATGGCAGGGGCTCAGGCACTCAGGCCTTCATGTACTTGAGCTATCATCTGCTGCTTTCCCAGGAGCATTAGCAGAGAGATGGATCAGAAGTCGAGTAGCCAAGACTCAAACCAGCACTCCAGTAAGGGATGTGAATGTCCCAAGTAGCAGTTTAACCCACTGTGCCAGAAGGCCCATCTACGTGTTTTTTTTTTAAGAGGAATCCATGCAGTGGATAGAATGTGGGACCAGGGGGTCTCCAGGGACCCACCCAGCTCTGGGATTCTATGATCATATGGTCTCTAAGTTTTCTTCTAGTTCAGAAAATACAGGAACTTGGAAGACAATTTTTTCCCATTTAAAATTGTTATATAGGTAAATAGATTACTTTTGCTTTTGAAATCCATCGCTGGTGATGTCTATTATTTATCTGATGTCAAGCCTTTGGTCATGAATGCAGTCTTAACTATGATGTTGTTCCAGGAAACAACTCACTTTATAAGGAGTAAACTACAGTACAGAGCAGAGCCCACCTGTGGAACACTAGAAAGCACTGATTCCCATGGAGGGGGTCTGACATGGTGGTTAAGACACGGGCTAGGATGTCCATATCTCACGCTGGAGTACCTGGTTCTGAACCCTGAATCCAGGCCCCTGCTAGTGCAGATCCTGGGAGGGAGTGGTTACAAACGGGCCAGGTAGCTGTGGCTCTGCCACCCATGTGGGAGATCTGGACTGACGGTTTTCAGCCTGCCTGAGTCCTGACTGTTGCTGGCATTTGGAGAGGGAACCAGTAGATGGGACACCTGTCTCTCTCTCTCTCTCTTCCTCCCCCCCCCCCCCCCATAAATAAGTATTTAAAAGAAAATACGATCCCAATAGGAGTAACATCTACCAGCTAACTTGTGGTGTTACTCATTGATTTAGTCACATTTTCAAAACAACTGCTGTCGGGGTAGGCATCTGGAGGTGCTGTAAAGATGCCACTGGGGATGTCCACATCCCAGACGGGAGTGTTCGCATTTGGGTCCGGGCTGTGCTTCCAAGTCCAGCTCTCTGCTAACATGCGCTCCAGGAGGCAGAAGTGACAGCTCACGTAGCCTCCACACGGGAGAGCCAGCCTGAGGTACAGCCTCCTGACTTTGGCCGTGCTTAGCCTCAGCTGTTAGAAGCATTTGGAGAGGGAAACCTGTGGATGGAAGATCTCTGTCTCTTTGCCTTTCAAATAAGTAAATAAAAAATCTGATGTTAGTTTTAATCCTCAAATCCCCCTCCCCACCCCGCAAATCCAAAAGTACATTTTCATTTGCAGCAAAATTCTAAGACAGACGGTACTTTTAAAGTAGGCATTTTTGCACCCAGCGCTGTGGTGTAGTAGGCTAAGCTTCCGCCTGTGGCACCAGCATCCCATGTGGGCGCTGGTTTAGGTCATAACTGCTTCTCTTCCAATCCAGCTCTCTGCCGTGGCCTGGGAAAGCAGGAGAAG
Source organism: Lepus europaeus (assembly GCF_033115175.1). Lineage (NCBI taxonomy): Eukaryota > Metazoa > Chordata > Mammalia > Lagomorpha > Leporidae > Lepus > Lepus europaeus. The sequence continues at coordinate 105,977,528 of NC_084829.1, forward strand.
ATGGCCCAAGTCCTTGGGCCCCTGCACCTGCATGGAAGACCTGGAAGAAGCTCCTGGCTCCTGGCTTCAGATAGGCCCAGCTCCAGCTGTTGCAGCCAACTGGGGAGTGAACCAGAGGATGGAAGACCTTTCTCTCTATCTCTCCTTCTCACTGTCTGTAACGCTATTGTTATGAGGCTATTTTTTAAAAAATTAAGTAGGTATTTTTTTTGAAAAAGAGGAAAACAGAAATCTTTCATCTACAGGTTGATTCCCCAAATGCCCACAACAGCTGGGGGAAGAGCCAGACTGAAGCCAGGAGCTTAGAACTCCAACCAGGTCTCCCATGTGGTGGCAGGGACCCAATTACTCAGGCTGTCACTTGCTGATTCCCAGGATGTGCAGGAAGCTGGAATCTGGGGCAGAGGCAGAACTCAAACCCAGGTGCTCTGATGTAGGACAGAGCATCCCAAGCAGTGTCCTACCTGCTGTGCCACATGCTTGCCCCTAAAGTAGCCATTTAAACTTTATACCTGAAACGCCGGACTTTGACATTAAATTACATCTGAAGTTTTCAAAGCGCATTTAGAAATCCAAATACAGCACTGCAATGTTCTTAAATTACTGCCTTTATTTTAAGGTCAAAAAACTTGGATATTCTTGTGCATACACATCAGCTATGCATCTCAGAATTCAGAACTATGCAACTTTTCACTTTGACTCCACAATGAAGTATTTATACTTGTTAGTCTAATACTTATTTTTGAAGTCTATTGCTGATGCTTTTTAAAAGCAATGATCCAACCAGACAAATAGTAAAGGCTGCCTTTTCTTTTTTAAAGTGCTTATTAGCTTTAAATTCCAAAGCAAGGGTTTTTGCAAATATGTAATAATGAAAGGTGCTGAGACAGCCACTGCTTACAGCATTGAATACCTCATTTTTTAGCTTCCCACACGTGAACTGGTTCTCTCTGCACTGAAGATTGCCTTCAGTGGCCCTCAACCATGTGCTTCAAATGAAGACAGTGCCCTTAGCAGCAGCAGCGAGAAGGATGGCAGGAGAAGGAGTCCCAGCACATTGGGGACACGTCAGAGCACACCAGGCTGTCTTCTCTTTCACTCAGTGTATATGGTAAACATAAAACAGTAAAAGAAAAACATTTTTTTGTCTCTGTAGAGCATTTTACAGTAGATGAAGGGATTCGAATTCTTATTACTTTACCAAACTCTTCTACCCATACAGAGGAGACTTCATATTCTCAACATTTAAAACAAAACCTACTTCCAGCAAGAAACCATGAAGGGATTAATACATGAATCCTCAACTCTAAAAACCTAACAGATACGACTGTGAACAATTATGAAACAAAGCATTTATTTTTAAATACCAATGCAAATATTCCAAAACAGAATTTTTCTGCAAATGAAATACGTGACTTCATCTCAATCATTTCACTTTGATCTAATTCAAATAATTAAAAATAAGCATCATCTTAATCTACCTGCATGTTGTATGAGACTATCATTATGACTCATGCCTCCAGTGTGAACCATGCAGCAGTCTTACAGCAAACATCTACTTCCTGAACCTTAAGCTTCTGTACTCCTTCTCTCCCCCCAAATCCCCATATTTCTCCATTAAAAAAGAATTCACAATTAAATACAGTGTGACTGCTACACTTGATTCAAAGTAGTAATAAATTATAAATTGCCAAATAACTTAATGTAATTCATAATGTAAATTCCTGACCTAAGAAGAATCCATCTTGCCCTAAATGTAATAAAGCAGTGCAATGACTTCAAATTATTTATGACATAAAGGCAAAAATAAGATGCAAAATACTATTTATAAAAGTCAAGTAAGAAACCAGTTACCAAAATCTTTTATCCAAAGATAAATGTGATGGGACTTACCACTTCTAAAAACTGTTATGGGAGCTTGTAATTAGGGGTTTCAAAAGTGACTTTCGGGGAAAGTGGAGACTGAATTCTACACTATTGTAACATACAACGTATTAAATATACACGCAATAATACTGCTATAGGGAAGAATTTAACCTTTGGACCTATGACCTTCCGGCAAGTATATTTCTTTTCCAAAGCCTTTTTCTGTAACTGGTTAAATTTTAAGTCCTAGTTTTCAAAAACTTTCCTACTTGAGGTACTGTCATTAATAAGGAAATACCAGAAGTCTCAAACAGTAATTACATGCCCTAAAAGCAAAGACTGTTCTTGTGTCTTATTATTGTAACAAATACACTTTCAAACAGACAACATTGCTATTCCTGGAAATTAAAAATACACAAACCCTTACAAAAAGAGGTGGAAAAGGAAAGAAAGATTGAGAATTCTTATTTAAAAATAAATCAGATGTCCTTGCATTTCTCAAGAACTTGACTCGTCAAGCCACAGCTTATCTTCTTTCTGACCAAGCTGTGTCGTTCACCATTCATCCACGTGGTGCAAATGTAGCATCTCCATTTCGTAGGTTTCAGTTTGAATTTTCTTGAATGTTTGCAAAACTAGTACTGGACTTGAGACGTTTGGCTGCATAAATCAAAGGTAGCATATTTTAACTTAAATTTAATTTTCCATGCATGGTTATTCATTATTGTTATACAAACTACAATATCTGTCTATTAATTCTTCTTGAGTCTGTAGAGACTGAATCTTCTAAGAATTAAAATGTAAGCCTATTTTTCTCTGCCAACTTCAGATAATAGAACTTGGTTAGAAACTAGCCATGACTTTCAGAAGCAGTACCAAAAACCCAAAAACAGACATCACTTGCACCTTCTTAAACACCACAATCTCAAATATGTAATGCAGGTAAAAGCGGTCTACTTAGAAAAGTGCTCTAAGGTATAATAATAAAATTACATATTTTAAAAGTCTGGCTTAGAAATTGAAATCTAATTTTTTTTGACAGGCAGAGTGGATAGTGAGAGAGAGAGAGAGAGAGAGAGAGACAGAGAGAAAGGTCTTCCTTTTTCCCGTTGGTTCACCCTCCAATGGCCGCTGCAGCTGGCGCATTGCACTGATCCGAAGCCAGGAACCAGGTGCTTCTCCTGGTCTCCCATGTGGGTGCAGGGCCCAAGGACTTGGGCCATCCTCCACTGCCTTCCTGGGCCACAGCAGAGAGCTGACCTGGAAGAGGGGCAACCGGGATAGAATCCGGCGCCCTGACTGGGACTAGAACCTGGTGTGCCGGCGCCACAAGGCAGAAGATTAGCCTGTTGAGCCATGGCGCCGGCCTGACATCTAAATTTTGCTTAGAGCAATTCAGTGAAAACTTCCTCAGCCTGTTCAAGGGTATCTCCAAAGATTCTACAGCAATCATCAGCTTAACTGTGAAAGACTGAATGGCTTCCCCCTAAGGTCTGGGACAAGACAAGGATATCTGGGCCCGTATTCAAGATCATGCCACCAGTGTAGCTGGTGCACTAGGGTGAGAACGAGAGAAAGAAAGGTATTTATATTGAGGAGAAAGAAATGAAACTGTCTCTATTTTCATACAGAAAAACAACAACAAACCTGCAGTGAAATTACTCTGCCATGTTAAAAAATTAAATTATGTAGAAATGGCTTGTACATATATCATATGCAGACAAATATATATGGCTGCAAATAAGGTATGTTAAAATTGGAATGGTATTCACATACCAATCTACCTTTACAAAGAAGTGGGGAGCCAGGTGAGAGACCACAGCCTCTGGTTTCAGTACAATAAGAATGCTGCTTGAGAGGTCGGCGCCGTGACTCACTAGGCTAATCCTCCGCCTTGCGGCGCCGGCACACCGGGTTCTAGTCCCGGTCGGGGCACCGATCCTGTCCCGGTTGCCCCTCTTCCAGGTCAGCTCTCTGCTGTGGCCAGGGAGTGCAGTGGAGGATGGCCCAAGTCCTTGGGCCCTGTACCCCATGGGAGACCAGGATAAGCACCTGGCTCCTGCCTTAGGATCAGCGCGGTGCGCCGGCTGCAACGCGCCTACCGCAGCGGCCATTGGAGGGTAAACCAACGGCAAAAGGAAGACCTTTCTCTCTGTCTCTCTCTCACTGTCCACTCTGCCTGTCAAAAAAAAAAAAAAAAAAAAAAAAAAAGAATGCTGCTTGAGGAAGGCAGGAAAGGAAGACTTGCCAGCATCACCCCTCCCCCAGCTACAGGCGGCACGGTATGGAGAGCAACTCCTTCCTTAGAGAAGGGAGAATGAATTAAGTCCAGGCGTTAGTACCAAACGCAGGCCTAGGGCTACCTGGGTGAAATGCCGTGCGAGGCAAAGCCCTGTGGCCCCTACTCTCAGGCCAGTGCACCTGCCCATGGACTGAGCCTCGGGAACCTCCTCAGCCATGTGCCCAAGGGCCTGCCTCCACGGACCACTCCCCCAGTCTCAGAAGGGGTGGGCCAGGAACCGGGAACACAGGGCACGGCCTTGCCAAGCATGCAGATACACAATAATCTAATAAAGAACAGAGTGAAGCACACAGCATCTGCCCTTCTGCCTCTCAGGTTCAACTCTGAACCAAGAGGGACTCCACTTGTGGGGGAAGGGTAAGCAGGAGGTTCCCAGCAGTCTCCACTCTCGTCACCGACACCTGAAATATTTACTGCTGGAGACCCTGAGGCCCCTGCAAGCTCTGACCCCAGCTTAGCAAGCTGCTGGGCTGCACCGCTCAGAGAACGAGCCCGCCCACACCGCACTCTCCACACCTGGGCTCTTACTGCAGGCAGCCGCCAAAAGACCCTGCCGCACTTGGGGTCTTGTGAAGCAGCTGCTCCAAGCACCTCCGCAGACTGCACGTGCCCTCTCCCCACCCAGAGAAGATTCTGGGAAACAGACTCCGAGCCTGAAGAGGCCCCCCTACCCTCCTGATGCCCAGGAAGCAGTCACGTGGCCCAGTCCAGGCAACCCTGGCCTTGGGGAGCAAGCAGCCCCAGCCACCTATCCATGACCTCAGGAAGCAGCCCAGCAGTCTTTCCTGAATGGTTAGGTTTACAATGGGACCCAAGTACCTGTATTTTTTTTTTTAAGTTCTGCAGATAATTCTGATAGTCAGTCAAGGATGAGAACCACTGCTCTGGTTCCTATGAGAAACCAGTGGTCTCCCCTGATGGCTACTGTCTGTGCAAAATGCCAGCATGGGAGCCAGTGTTGTGGCAGAGGGAGTAAAGTCGCCACCTGCAGGGCCGGCATGCCATATGGACGCCAGCTGGTATCCCAGCTGCTCCACTTCTGATTCAGCTCCCTGCTAATGCACCTGGGAAAGCCCCAGAAGATGGCCCAAGTACTTGGGCCCCTGACTCCCACGTGGGAGACCCCTCAGATGCAGCTGTTGCAGCCATTTGGGGAGTGAACCAGAAGATGGAAGATCTGCTTCTCCCTCTCTTAAGTTTATTTCAAATAAATAAACTTTTTAAAAACAGTTAAGGGGCCAGTGCTGTGGTGTAGTGGGTTAAGCCCATATGGATGCCAGTTCAAGTCCCAACTACCAGCTTCCTGCTAATGTGCCTGGAAAGGCAGCAGAGGATGGCCCAAGTGCTTGGGCCCCTGCCACCTATGTGAGAGACCTGGATGAAGCTCCTGGCTTTGCCCTGATCAAGCAGTGGTGTTGTGGCCATTTGGAGAATAAACCAGTGGATGGAAGATCTCTCTCCCTCTCTCTCTGTAACTCTGGCTTTCAAATAAATGAATGAAATCTTTTGTTTAAAAAAAAAAAAACTAAAATTACTAAAAGATAAACCCGTAGTGATGATAAACAAGTTGCATGATCTACAGGCCAGTCCTCTTCAGCTAGATGGGATCTCTTCGTTAATGTTTCCTCTGCCCTATTTGGCAGGGGGAATTCATACATCCTAAGTACGTACCAGATGTCAAGTGATGTCCCTGGTACTACAATTCCAGGATGTTCATAAGCAAACTGCAAACTAGCTATCATTTCTTCCTGCCTACTGCACTTTAGATGGTCCGCATGGCCGAGGAGCCATCTGCGTCTCACTGCCATTGCTGTGCCTAGACCACAGAGTCTTGGGCGCTGCTCCTCTGTGGTTGCCAGCCTTGTTCTGGGTGAAATCTACCCTTCCCATGTAAACCAGCTCAAACCTTCCTTTGAGTATCTGCACGCACAAATATTCTCACACATCTCTTCCATTAGTAAGCATAATTATGAAATGGCAAGCAGAGAGCTATTTAGTATGTTTCGAAACTTGAGAGGATATATCATTTTTAAAACGGGCTTAAATTCTTTAAATGCAGGCTTTCATCTGAACTGATGAATGGTTGTAGAAAGAAACTCACGTAGAATGAGTTTGCGCTTCTTTTGCTCTGAGTGCAGGAAGCTGCTAAGGTAGAAGACAACAGGCAGGAAGAGAATGAACACAGAAACAGCAATCACAGGCACCGTGTCGCTGCAGGGCACTGAACAGTTGAAAGTTCGACTCCAGAGTTTCCGAGTAATGTTCATCTGCAACAGTAACAAACATGATTCCAGTTGATATTTAACTTTCCTACAATTATTTTGTTACTACCCAACAGGCCCTGAGAGTCTAGATGAAGTACACACCCATGAGATCCATTCGTGGTTGAGGATCATTTCTTGCCAGGGAAATAAGCTGGTTCACAGACACTGGGTAAGTTCCCATCTATGTGGAAATTTCCTTTTCCAAATTTATAACTTTAACCAAACTATTCTTGAATGTCAATCATTTATAGCTTTCTGAGAACTTATATTAACAGTCACATAGTTAGACTCTGTTTTCTTCATGAAAACTCATTCATTATTTGAGGCAGACATACAGTGTGTGGTTAAGTTGAGGCTTGGGATGCCCACATCCCATATAAGAGTGCTGGTTCAAGTCCTGTCTACTCTGTTTCTGATCTAACTTCTTGCTAACATGCACCCCAGAAGGCAGCAGATAGTGACTCAAGTAATTGAGTCCTTGTCATCGACAAGGGATTCCTGGCTGGAGTCTAGGCTCCTTCCTGGCTTTGGCTCAGCCAGCCTTGGCTGTTTCCAGTGTTTAGGAGTGAACCAGCATATGGAAGATCCATCTCTGTCAATGTCTCTCTCTGTCTCTTTCAAATACAATGAAAATAAATAAATAAATAAAACCTTTAAAATTATTATTGAAAGCCTACTATAAACTAGGTACTGTTGTAAACAAGAGGAATGAACAAACAAAAATCCTCACAGCACATCCATTTTAAGTGCTTCTTGCTATCCTCAATATTAAATTATTATTGGTCCACTATACTTCTCTCTGAGCTGCTGTGCTAATTCACACTCATTATTCTCAATCATTAAACTTAGCAGTTTTGACCCCAAGTCCTCTACTTTGAGCATCATATTGCCTAGAAAGGCATGATTGCCATCTAGTGGTGCCCCACGTAAAGACAGGCCGAAAAAAAGACTGGCCGAAAAAGCATTCTGTTGGTGGTGACTATTCCTTCAGTGTATACTCACTGAAACTTGGTTATATGCCAGGCATTGTCTTAGACACCGAACAGTGGACAAAAATGATGAGGTCCTTATATTTTAGAGAGAAGCTACAGACTACAAATAAATGCTTTCAGATGGTAACAGAGGTAAAGAAATAAAGCAATGTGATACGAAGTGACTGATGATGGCTTCAGAAACAAGCTGCAGTTATATCTAGAAACTGCTTGAATTAGCAACAAGTGCAGCAGAAACTCAAATGTAAACATGTGACAATACCCACACATCTGAAAATGAAACACATTTTCAAACTAAAAAAAAAAAGTACCACATTATCAGCTCACTTACTAGTGCCCCATTTAATGTCCATTTCAGTGTGAGAGACCAGCATACTCTGGAACTCTATGACTTTACCACTACTGTAGATATTTCTGGTTGAAGACAGCATGTGCAAAGTCCAATTCACCCCCCAAAGGGTAGCAGGAACATTCAACACAGCAAACAATGCGTCGCACAGGAAGTAAAACACTTACAGCATCCTCCACATCAATGCATAAGTGTGTCCCAGGTTCAGCCTTATTCTCAAGTTCATTCGTTCTCTGCATTTCACTGTACACACTGCTCAGAGCTTTGTACGCTTCGCGACAGTTTTTGCAGACTTCTGAGTAATTCTTTGGTGATAGAAGACTCCTCTAAAATGACAAAGGTGCACAACACACACGGTGAGTCTTTCATGTGTGAGCCACACGCCCTCCACAGAGGGAACAATATGGTGTGCAGAACACTGGGCAGTTACTAAACCATTCTGAGTCTCAAGTTCATTCATCTGTAAGCCAGGGTGACCTTTACCTGTATTACAGGTTTCAAGGATAAGAGATCTGCTATGTGAAGCATATGGCACAGTACCTGGAGTCTTTTAGGTGCCCCTGGTTTTTTTTTTTTATTATTTTAAATATGTATTTTATTTGAAGGCAGAATTACAGACACAAAGAAAGAGAAGGGAGAGGGAGAGGGAGAGGGAGGGAGGGGGAAGAGGAGAAAGGGAGAGTGAGAGGGGGAGGGGGAAGGAGGGGGAGGGGAGGGAGAGGGAGGGGGATGGGGAGGGGGAGAGGGAGAGGGAGAGGGAGAGAGATCCTCTATCCTCTGGTTCACTCCCCAAATGGTTGCAATGGCTGGGGCTGGGCCACACCTAAGCCAGGAGCCGGGAGTGTCTTCCAGGTCTCCTACGTGGATGCAGGGGCCCAAGCACTTGGATCACTTCTGCTGGATTCCTCAGGCCATCATCAGAGAGCAGCCAGGCCTTGACCTGGCAACCACATGGGATGTTGGTGTTGCAGGCGGCAGCTTAACCACCAGGCCACACACTAGCCCAAGTGCCCCTAAATTTTGAAAACTGCTGCACTAACCAATGAAACCTAAATACTGAATACCCAAATGGCCAAGTTATCTCATCATTACCTATTTGCACTTATCTCTCCTACTTTAACCAAATAAATAAAAAAAGTCCTGCCTAAACTGACTTCAACACTGAAGTCTGCCTTATTGAGATACAACTTTCTGTAAAATTTTTAAAAATTTATTTAAAAGATAGAAAGAGATAGAGAAGTGGAGAGAGGGAGAGAGATAGGGAGAGAGAGACAAGGGGCGGGGGAGAAGGGGAGAGGGGGAAGGAAAGAGGGAAAGAAGGAGGGAGGGGGAGGGAGAAATTCCTGGTTCACTCCCCAAATGCCCACAATGGCCAGGGCTGGGCAGGCCAAAGCCAGGAGCCAAGAATGGTATCCAGGTCTCCCACGTAGATGGCAGGGACTCAGTTCTCGAGACATCACCTGCTGCCTTCCAGAGGCTGGAATCAGGAGCAGAGCAGGGACTCCAACACAGGCACTGTGGATAACGGGATGTGGGTGTCCTAACCACTATACCCAATGCCCACCCCTGTTGTGGACATCTGGGGAGTGAACCAGCAGATTAAAATCTCTGTTTTAAATTAGAAGAAAATAAGTAAAAAATAGAAATATATATTATGTCAGCAAAGTCAATCTTTTCTACTTCTACTTTCCAGGACAAGTTTGCTAAACAACCAGTTTACACCTTTGCTTTCTAGTCCTTTTATCTTTACCTTGTAGCACAGAGAAAGGACATTAACTGAACATGGGAATGAAAGAGAAAAGGAGAGAAAAATCAAAGCAATTAAACTGATGTAGCCCCTACTATGTTACCCTCATCATCTACCTGACAGCAAAACCAAGCCTCAACTTAGTATGCCACAAGAAATAGCCCACTGCCTGTTTTCCACAAAAGAACTGTGCATTTAGCTAAAACCAAGATCAAATATTGAGCACAGAATCTTGATGAGGTCTAATTTAACCATTTCTATTAAAACTTAAAAGGCATCCATCACTTCACGAGCAATTCCACTTCCAGATTGGACCAAACAAACCCATACAAGTTACATGGGAAAAAGCTGTCTATGGCAGCAGTTTATAAAACACTAAACCAAACATCTTCATCAATATAGGGACTAGCTAGATCAATGGAAAAGTTACGCCCATTTTAAAAATTAATGAGAGGGGGGCCGGCGCCACGGCTCAATAGGCTAATTCTCCACCTTGCGGCGCCGGCATACCGGGTTCTAGTCCTGGTCGGGGCGCCGGATTCTGTCCCGGTTGCCCCTCTTCCAGGCCAGCTCTCTGCTGTGGCCCGGGAGGTCAGTGGAGGATGGCCCAAGTGCTTGGGCCCTGCACCCGCATGGGAGACCAGGAGAAGCACCTAGCTCCTGCCTTTGGATCAGCGCGGTGCACCAGCTGCAACGCACCGGTGGCAGCAGCCATTGGAGGATGAACCAACGGCAAAAGGAAGACCTTTCTCTCTGTCTCTCTTTCTCACTGTCCACTCTGCCTGTCCAAAAAAAAAAAAAAAAATTAATGAGAGGGGCTGGTGCTGTGGTGCAGCAGGTTAGGTCTCTCTACCTGTGGCGCCAGCATCCCATGTGGGTGTATGTTCAAGTTCCGGCTCTTTGGATCCAGCTCTCTGCTGATGGCCTGGGAAAGCAGTGGAAGATGGCCCAAGTGCTTGGGCCCCTGTACCCATGTGGGAGACCTGGAAGAAGTTCCTGGCTCCTGGCTCCTGGCTTCTGGCTTCAGATCGGCGCAGCTCCAGCCATTGTGGCCAATTGGGAAGTGAACCAGTGGACGGAAGACCTCTCTATCTCTCCCTCTCTCTGCCTCTCAAATAAATGAAATGAATCTTTAAGGAAAATTAATGAGAAAGGATTCAAGGAAGTGATGACGTAGCACATGCCTTGTCTCCTGATTTCTTGGGGTAGGTGTTGTGTGGTGCAGTAGGCTCAGCCCTCTCTTGGGATGGTCGTATCCCATCCCAGAGTGCCAGTTCAAGTCCTAGCTACTCTGCTTCTGATCCAGCTTCCTGCTAATGCTCCTAGGAAGGCAGCAGGTGATGGTGCAAGTACTTTGGTCCCTGCTCCCCACATGATAGACCCCGGTGAAATTCCAGCTCCTAGCTTCAGCCTGGCCCAGCCCCAGCTGTTCTCTCTGTCTCTTCCATTCTGTCACTAATCCTTGCAAATCAGTCAATCAATATTTTTTAAAAGGCAAGGCTCCTATTAAAAAAATAAATAAATAAAACAAAACTGAAGGCTAAACCTGGGCACTTGAAGAGCTCTGTAAAATACAAAGGTGCAACCAGCACACCTCATCACTGGAAGAGGAGGTACTACAGTTGCCGTATCACTCCCACAGAAACTGCCAGACCTCCACCCCCTGCCACCACCCACCATTGTCTAGAGATGCAGGAGGCTGGAGTGACAACCTGTGGGGACACCCTTTGATTCCACAGAAAGCTGCCTTTCCACAGTCATCAGGACAGCCCAAGTTTCCAAAGTAGCCATCTGCAAGCTCACCCAAGCTGGATCTCGTATGAAACTTACACCCATCTTCTGAACATTTAGTGGGCTGGAAGCCACTGCCTGGCCACTAGCCCCGATCTCATTGCTATTAAAAATCTGTCTCCATGCCCTGCTCATATGCCCCTATAAAACACCAGATCACACCAAGACTCAGTGCTTGGGCCTCCTCATCATCTCCACGCCCACTCTCTAGTCTCATGGCTGTACGTATCATCTGTACCTGATAACTCCCAAAGTTCTCTCTCCTGCCTGCACCTCTGTCCTGAGCTCCAATCTCATTTGTAACGTTATCTGACATCTCATCTTGGATGTCTGATAGGCATTGTGGACTCCACACATTCAAGTCAGAACCCTGAGCCCCCACTCCCTACAGCCAGTTCCTCCCTGTCTTCTCCGTCTCATTGTCATCCCTTCAGAAAGAAAGATCTTCCATCTGCTGGTTCATTCCCTTAACAGCCAGCCTGGAACTCCATCTGGGTCTCCCATGTGGGTGGCAGGACTTGGGCCATCCTCCGCTGCCCTCCCAGGCACATTAGCAGAGAGCTAGACTGGTAGTGGAGCAGCCAGGACTCAAACCTGTGTTCATGTAGGATGCCAGCAATGCAAGCTGCAGCTTAGCACCCTGCACCATAACGCCAGCCCCTAGAACACTATCCAAACCAAAGAGTTCCCTGGTCTAATAAGAGATTTGATAAACACTGTATACAAAAATCACCATTTATAGTTTCACAACACACTCTCTCAATCTTAGTAGAATACTAAACCATTTTTAATAGTCTATCTGTTAACACCTTACAGAACACATTTTTGGGAAATACTTACCTAATAATTTTTATTATTCTCATGGAAATAATTCTGGGTTATCAAGTTTAGTAAAGAAGAAATCACACATACTTATATCCTAAACATCATTCTATCTTCTTATGAATCTTGTTCTGCAAGATTCAAAATTACAACTTCACCAGAGTTCCAATACTGCCTTCAGTACCACGTAAGTTCTGATTCCAAAATTCAAGGGTCAGAGATGGAGGCAACAAAAATCCGCAAGGTAGGCTCCTCAAAGGCCCCCTTTTACATCATAATTCAACAAAGTTTCCTGAGTAAACAGTGCCTTCTAAAGTAGGGAAAACATATTTAAGCAGCTAGTGATGCCAAAGAATAAGCTGCCTGTAGACGGAATCATAATACACTACAAAAACATACCGTGTTACTGCATGAACACAGTCAAGGAAATCACAGGTTGAACAACACTGGGTTTTAATTAAACACTCACAGGCCTCCCTGAATGTTTTTACACTCATCATCTCACTAGATCCTCACTACAAAATACTTGAGGGTAGGCAGTGAAGAAATTACTATTTCAAATGAGAGAACTGAAATCTCAACGATTTGTAATGAGAATTACTTAATAGCAAAAAACCCAGATCCATTAATTCCTCTACATCATGGGTATAGATAATTATCAACAACTAATGCTATAAAAACTTGGAAGTATGCATTATTTATTTGTACAACATATTTGAGGCCAAACATTTGTCCTAGCAGTGAAGACCCCAGTTAAGATGCCCACATCCAGGCATGGCATAGCACAGCAGGTTCAGCAATGGCTTGAAATGCTGGCACCCATATGAGCGCTGGTTCAACTCCTGGCTGTTCCATTTCTGATCCAGCTCTCTGCTAAAGTGCCCAGGAAAAGCAACAGAAGATGGCCCAAGTGCTTGGGCCCCTGCCAGCTATGGGGGAGACCCGGTTGGAGTTCCTAGCTTTGGCCTGGCCCAGCCCTGGCTGTTGGAGCCATTTGGGGAGTGAACCAGTAGGCAGAAGATCTCTCTCTTTCTCTCTCTGTTAACTCCGTCTTTCAAATAAATAAGTGAATCTTTAAAAAAAAAAAAAAAAAAAAAAAGATGCCCACACCCCAACTGGTTGGAGTACCTCGGTTCAATTCCCAACTTCTGACACTGGCTTCCTGTTAATGTAGCACTGGGAGGCATGGTGACGGCTCAAGTAAATTGAGTTCCTGCTATCCATGTGGGAAACCTGGAGTGAGCTCCTAGTCCCCAGCTTCAGCTCAGCCCACCCTCAGCCACTGTAAGCACTTGGGGAGTAGACCACTGATGATAGTGTGCTGTCTCACTCTCTCTCACTCTCTCGCTTACTCCCAGCCCTGCTTCTCAAAATTAGTTTTTTTATAAAATCACTTATAAAATACCTGAAGGTTATGTTCAAAGCAGGTCAAGGTGTGATTAAACAGATTGAGGAAATGTACTGTGCTGTTTGATAATTCTTCACTGTTGTTTGCCAAACAATCTGTCAGAACAAAGCAAAAAAGTATATTAATATATCTCAAGCAATAATTACATATTGTTATTTATCTCTCAGCCATCTCTTGTTTTATACTATAATTCTTTATTCAAATACAAACATGAAGTATCCTACATAAAAGAATTTTCCAAATACATGAAGCTTACTCCTTTTAGTTTCTAAAAGCTTTTTTAAAAATCATAACCACTGGGCAGGTGCTATGGCACAGTGGGTTAAGCCACAGTCCACAGAGCCAGCATCCCATATGGGTGCTGGTTTGAGTCCCAGCTGCTCTACTTCTGATCTAGCTCCCTGCTAATGTGCCTGGGAAAATAGCAGAGGATGGCCTGAGTGTTTGGGCTCCTGAACCCACATGGGAAACCTGGATGAAACTCCTGGCTTTGGCCTGACCCAGCACTAGCTGTTGTAGCTATTTGGGGAGTAAACCAGCAGGTGGAAGATCTCTCTCTCTCTTGGTAATTCTGACTTTCAAATAAATCTTAAAAAACAACAACAACAAAAAACTTAACCTTTTTTTTTTTTTTTTTTTTTGGACAGGCAGAGTGGACAGTGAGAGTGAGAGAGACAGAGAGAAAGGTCTTCCTTTTTCCATTGGTTCACCCTCCAATGGCCGCCACGGCCGGCGTGCTGGGGCCAGCGCACCATGCTGATCTGAAGCCAGGAGCCAGGTGCTTCTCCTGGTCTCCCATGCGGGTGCAGGGCCCAAGCACTTGGGCCATCCTCCACTGACCTCCCGGGCCATAGCAGAGAGCTGGCCTGGAAGAGGGGCAACTGGGACAGAATCTGGCGCCCCGACCAGGACTAGAACCCGGTGTGCCGGCACCGTAAGGCGGAGGATTAGCCTATTGAGCCACGGTGCTGGCCAAAACTTAACCATTTTCATGAAAATCTTAAAATAATCATACATCCTCTTTTTATACAAGCAACATAGTAGGAACACTTACTTTATTTTATGGAATGAAGTGTTGCCCAATTCTAGAATCATAAAGTTAATTAAGATTGTTAAACTGAAAGACAGGCAAACTTACACTGACTTTTTTTAAAAAATATTTTTAAAAATAACTCTTAGAAATTTTTAAAAAGATTTTATTTTTATTTATTTGAAAGGCAGAGTTAGAGAGAAAGGGAGAGACGGAGAGAGAGAGCTCTTCCATCCTCTGGTTCACTCCCCAAATAGCCGCAACAGCCACTACTGAGTCAGGCCAAAGCCAGAAGTTCCTCCAGGTCTCCTACATGGAAGCCAGATCAGAAGCGGAGCAGCCAGGTGCCATCAGGGATGCCAGTGTCAGAGGCAGTGGCTTACCCATCACACCACGATGCTGGCCCTCAAATTGACTATTGATGGCATGAGGTCATAATCATGAAGATCAGCTTTAATAGTACTATTTAGGCAGAAGACTTTTTACCCTGTATTAATTTTAACTAAATTCACATATCAAATTTAGTACTTCTGTATCTCTTCCAACCTCACTAATGGGTCATTTATTGTACAGGGTAACTTTTGATTCACTCTCTAATCTATCATGAGTTGGAAGCCTAGAAATTTTGCCTGAAGTCCTGGCAATGAGATCTCAGGTAAGTTCTGGAAATAAATAGAATTGCTCACATGTTTTTAAAAATCTTATATAAATGGTATTCCTCTGCAACTTGCTACTCTTGCCTAGCTAGTTCAAGTCCACGCACCCCAGAGTTTATTCATCCGTGCTCCCTTCCTCCGTGACTCTATTCCAACCTCACTCTGGTGTCAGTCACCCTTCCCTGGGTTCTCAGCCTGCTCTCCCCAGTCCAAGGTCAATGGGCTCCAGTCAGCCACTTCACCTCACTCTCCTAGGATCCTTGCCCTCTCTCCCTTCCCTGTGTTCATAAACATCTCCAACCATAGGCAGCCTTCATCTACTCTCTCTACTCCCAACTGTGGCTGGAGAAACCTATTACAGGAAATTCTAAAGTATAATGAAGGCACTCAATTCACATTCATGTCTCTGATCTCAGGGCCATGAAACATTTTTTTATTTTTTTCACCTTTCCTCAGGTTTATTTGTACAAACAGCACACCAGGACATTAGCCCCATGCAGATGTAAGCCCAGGGGGATCACATCAGTCCTTCTGTCTTCACACTGGCAGACACAAGCTGTTACTATGGAGCTTTAGTGGGGGCCTGAGCACCTTTGGGAGCCAGAGTCAGAGTCTGAGCCTGAGTTGAAACTGGAGCATGGCTGCAGCCTGGGCCTGGTCCTTGGACTTGGTTTGAGCCAGGGCCTTGGCCTTTGGCTACAACAGCCTGGCACCCTTAGCCAAGTGGGCATGAGCATTGCTTGTTGAGCTTGGGGTGGGCGTTGTAGACAAGAAAACTGAGCCTGCAGCTGACATCCTCTGGCACTGTGGACTTAACTTCCTTAGGCTTGAGCAGGGCCTTGACAGTCTAAACAGGGGCACTTACAGCCTTGGAACTGTTAGTCTATATCTTCATCAAGCTCTTCTTATTGTGCTTCTTTGCAAAACACATGTGTCTCAGGACCCTGGGGTCCACCCCTCTTAAGAGACTTCTATCTTTGTCATCAGAGTTTCTTGATGCCATTTCTATGCCAATATCAGGACTGGTTGTATGTTCCTTAGTTCTTGGACTTGGCTATGTCTGTGCTGTAATTGCTGCTCCCCCAAGAAACAATTCTGATAGATGCCCAATATCTTGTTCTTCTCAATTTCAACAGGTAGTCTTCAATTACACCCATTGACTCAAATTTAGACCATCTAATAGGCTCTCTCTCCAACTAGGAGTGGAGAGACAGAATAAGAAGCTACTGCAATAATCCAGGAGGAAGGTGGCAATGCAAACAGAAAGAATTTCATAGACAAGAGGGAGAATGAAGAGGCAGACATAAGGAGTATCCATGTACCATGACAAACAGCAATCACATCATGAAAGTTAATACTTTTCTGAGTACTTGTCATGTTCCAAGTGGTATCTTTTTTTTTTTTTTTTTGGACAGGCGGAGTTGACAGTGAGAGAGAGAGACAGAGAGAAAAGTCTTCCTTTTTCCGTTGGTTCACCCCCGCAATGGCCGCCATGGCTGGGGTGCTGCAGCTGGCGCACTGCGCCGATCCGAAGGCAGGAGCCAGGTGCTTCTCCTGGTCTCCCATGGGGTGCAGGGCCCAAGCACTTACGCCATCCTTCACTGCACTCCCGGGCCACAGCAGAGAGCTGGCCTGGAAGAGGGGCAACCGGGACAGAATCTGGCGTCCCCACAGGGACTAGAACCCGGTGTGCTGGCGCTGCAGGCGGAGGATTAGCCTAGTGAGTCGCGGCACTGGCCTCCAAGTGGTATCTTATGCTTTAAAAACATTTAGTCCTTTAATTCTTTTAAAGATTCTATGAGGGGGGCCGCTGCTGTGGCATAGCTGATAAGGCCACCACTGTGGTGCTGGCATCCCACATGGATGTCAGTTCTAGTCCTGGCTGCTCCACTTCCGATCCAGCTCTCTGCCATGGCCTGGGGAAGCAGTGGAAAATGGCCCAAGTCCTTGGGCCCCAGCACCGAGGTGGGAGACCTGGAAGATGCTCTGTGCTTCTGGCTTCAGATCAGCACAGCTATGGCCGTTGCAGCCATTTGGGGAGTGAATCACAGGATGAAAGATCTCTCTCCCAATCTCTCTCCGCCTCTGCCTGTCTGTAACTCTGCCTTTCAAACAAATAAATAGATCTTAAAAAAAAAAAAAGATTCTATGGTAAGAACTATGACTGTCTCCATTTTTATAAATAAGAAGAAGTTGAGAGAAATTAAGGAGATCACCAAAGATCAAAAACCTGGTTAAGTGAAAAAGTTGGAATTTCTACTCAGTCTGACTTGGGCATTCACTCTCAAATACTGTAAAACAAATCCATATTCACAGCTACAAGGACACTTCAAAAAGTTCATGGAAACTGGAGTTAAAAAGAAATGCTGGGGGCCGGTGCAGTGGCACAGGTTAATCCAACACCTGCGGTGCCAGCATCCCATATGGGCACCAGTTCTAGTCTCGCCTGCTCCTCTTCAGATCCAGCTCTCTGCTATGGCCTGGGAAAGCAGTGGAAGATGGCCCAAGTCCTTGGGCCCCTGCACCCACATGGGAGACCTGGAGGAAGCTCCTGGCTCCTGGCTTCAGATCGGCGCAGCTCTGACCAGTGACGCCATTTGGGGAGTGAACCAGCGGATGGAAGACCTTTCTCTCTGTCTCTCCATCTCACTGTCTGTAACTCTACCTCTCAAATAAATAAATGAAATATTTTTTTTAAAAAAATAAAGAACTTAAAAAGAAAAAAAAAGAAATACTGGTGCAAAATTTTTTTTGAAATCTATGTAAATTTTTTTCATGATGGTTGTCCATGACTTTTTTTGAATATAGGTTTCAAAAGACTTCTGCGCCTTCGGGAGAGCACCTGATGCAGCAGTTAAGCTGTCACTTGGGGTGGCTGCATCCTCTGCTTTAGTGCCTGGGTTTGACTCTCAGCTCTGATCTCCATGTCAGTCTCCTGCTAACAAGCACCCTGGAGGCAGCAGGTGATGGCCCAAGTGCTCGGGTCCCTTCCCACCCACAGGGAAGACACAGATTGAGCCCTCCCCTGGCTTTTGCCTGGTCCAGCCCTGGTTGTTGCAGGCATTTGGGAAGTAAACAAGCAGATGGGAGCTCTCCATCTGTCTCTCACCTGTCTCTCTACCTTTCAAATAAATTACTTAAAAAAATTTTTTTTGTACCAAAAACACTTATATTTTTCTTCTTCCCTTCACTGTCTAAAAAAAGTACAAACCAAGATGGCAGCAAAGGTAAAGACAGATGCTCCTTCCCCTTCTGAAGCCAAAGCCAAAGCCAAAGCCAAAGCCAAGGCTTTGAATGCCAAGAAGGCAGTGCTGAAAGGTGTCCACACCCACAACAAAGATCTGTATGTCACTCAGATTCTGGCAGCCCAAATATCCTCAGAAGAGTTCCCCTAGGAGAAACAAGCCAGACCACTATGCCATTGTCAAGTTGCCCCTGACCACTGAGTCTGCTGTGAGGAAGACAGAAGACAACACCACACTCATGTTCAAGACAACTGACATAGCCAAAATATGGACAAAAGGAGTGCATGGCCCTGTTCTGCCCCACAAAGGAAATACAAAGCTCGTTACTATGAGAGAGCAGTGGCAATTTCTTCTATACAAGACATGTGGTTAAAATAAATAATTTCTTTATCAAAAAGTAATTTGTAAAGAAATCTTCTCGGCAGAATAAAAGGACTTAATCTCATCTATTTTACAGACAGCCATTTACTTTTCATTTAGAAGAATTTGAAAATTAAACTAAAAGCTTGTATAGACTGGTCATCTTCTTAAGTGCTGCATTAATGCAGCACCATGAGAATTTTGTCCGTGATTGTTAGACAGTGGTATGCTGAGCACAAAGGAGTTCATTTATATAATGGGATTAAAAATGTCTTCATTATTAAAGAGTCCTGACTTTCTGATTCAAAACAAAGGAATCCCAGTAAATTCCCTTTTCATCCCTTTGTAAGAAATGGGAGCGTAAGGTTATAAACAGTGAGAAGCTACATGTTTTAGAAATTAGTAAGTTAAGGAATCTCAGCAGTAATGAAGCCTGCTGTAAGCACCGAGTGAAGTGGTCATTATGAATTTTCGTCAGCTCGCACAATCAATGGCGCCTCATCAAGGGCAGACGAGTGTCGCTGCCTCCTCGGCGAGGGCTCAGTCGTCGGCTCACGAGGCATTCTTACAGGTTTTAGGATTCAAGTTAGACTTACGTGGAAGCCTACCAAATTGCCCTAACAGGAATCACACATCTTTAAATAAACTATTTGGCATCTATTGAGAGCTTATATAAAGATCTCTGCTGTTTTGAAAAACTAGTTTTATAGAAAACAACAATCAACGATTGCTGAAAAAAATGGGAGGTTCAGAAAATATGGAACAAACTATGGGAACTTTGTACCTGAACAAGCAAGTTCAATAAATATAAAAACAAACATTATTGAATTATCATACAAATAAATGCATCTAGCAGTAAATTTCCATCTACATAAAATATGGGAAAAGGGCGTGGGATGCTGGCTGGTTAACTGACCTTCTGGTTAGGCATCGCATTTTCTTGCTAATTTTAAAGCATTAAGACTTAAGTTAGATGTGTTAACTAAAGTTAATTTTCCTTTGATGAATCAGAATGCACATCAAAGATCATGCAACGGTTCCACAGCATCACTATGCTCACAAATTATCACCCAGATCATCGTAGATACAGGTTACTCAGAAAGAAAGAGTGGGTTTTCGGAACATAAGAACAAATATCTGACCTGATATTATGGGCGTAAGTCTTACTACAATAGCACTTGATATTGGATACTGCTTATCAAGGAACCAAAACACTATCATAAAACAATCCACGGTCTCATCAAATCTACTCAGGGGCCAGTGTTTGGCCTACTGTAAGATGCCTGTAAAATGCCCACAAGGCTCATCACAGCGCCTGAGGTCTGACTACTGGTTCCAGCTTTCCTGAGTATAGACCATAGGAGGCAGCGGTGATGGCACAAGTAGTTGGGTATCAGGTGCATACAGTACATAATCCGAAGGGTAAAACATAAACAGTGCAAACTAGGTCATTTTCCCTTTCCTGTCTCAGCTATGCGATTACTCTCCCTCAAAATACATACGTACTTCTAGGACAAAAAATATCATACTTCTCTGCACCTTGCTTCTTTCACCTGACCATATATGCCTTGGCCAAGTTAACTGTAACTGGGAAGTAAGACTCTTTTGAATAACTCATATCTAGCTGCTTAGCATTTTATTTGTTCTTTAGAAGTTCAACCTAAGGGATATTTTCAAAATAGGATGCCTCACAGAAGAACAAATGAGACCTAAGAGCTTGCTAAAGAGTTTTATATCTATCATGTTCAGCAAATTTGTAGTAAAATATTTTCTTTTTTAACTAGTTGGGGAAGAATGCTACTTTGAATTAGTGAAATCTTCATTTCAAAATATTTTTTTAAAAAAAGATGCTTTTTCCCCCTCTCAAAGAAATAAACCCCAACATATATCTCACTTATTCTGACTCATGATTTTAAATTGCTGATTGTTAACTTATTTCTCTATATTAATGAATTTTTTAAAGATTTATTATTTATTTGAAAGTCAGAGTTACATAGAGAGGAGGATAGGCAGAGAGAGAGAGAGAGAGAGAGAGAGGTCTTCCATCCGCTGGTTCATTCCTCAATTGGCCGCAATGGCCGGAGCTGCACTGATCTGAAGCCAGGAGCCAGGAGCTTCTTTCAGGTCTCCCGTAAGGGTGCAGGGGCCCAAGGACTTGGGCCATCCTCTGCTGCTTTCCCAGGCCATAGCAGAGAGCTGGATCAGAAGTGGAGCAGCTGGGACTCAAACCGGCACCCATATGGGATGCCAGTACTGCACGCAGCAGCTTTACCCGCTACACCACAGTGCTGGCCTCTATTAATGGATTTTTAAAGGCTTCAGATTACTTTAAAACAGGTATTTAAAAAAGGCTAAACAAATTCTCCTCAATCATGTTTGCACCAGAATTCTTTACCCAAAAAAAAAAAAATTTTGCTATTAAAAAAAAAAATGTCAGTCAAGCCTCTGCTCAAACTACTAGAAAGTGTGAATTGACAGAGACAAAATTAAGAGAGTCAATATTGTGGGGTGGATGTTTGTTTGGCACAGTGGTGATGGTGCCACCAGGGATCTCGCTCCTATACTGGAGTGTCTGAGGTCTTAGTTCTACTCCTGATTCCAGCTTCCTGTTAATGGGCACCATGGGAGACAGCAAGTGATGGCTCAAGTGCTCTGGTCCATGTCACCCATGGGGAGTGGGGGTGGGGGCCTGGATTGAATTCTCGGCTTCTGGGTGTGGCCTGGTCCAGACCTAGTCACTGTAGGCATTTGGCAAATAGGAGAGCTCTCTTTCTCTTGGCCTTTTGAATAAAATGTTTTAAAAGAGAGTCAGTATTCAATATATCATGGTATACTGGTAAGGTAAGGAAACTTGGCAGAGGGATTTTCTCCCATTTGTAAAGCTTGCTAATGATGTACAGGTATATAGATTTTCAATCTTTCACGTCCTTTCTATTTCCAAGGCCTCTGACCTTCATATTTTCTTTGCTTCTTGCCCAAACTACTATAATAAATTCTTTACTGGTCTCTCTTTCTCTTCCAGTGGGGTTCCATAAATAAAAGGTCTGATGTTTAAAAAAATGATTTTAGCCTGAGTAGTTTTCCCCGCCTCTAACAATCCATGTGCACTATTACATTCCCAAGATACAACCCAGTATATAACCCTTTCTTAATAGCATGCTGGTGTTCTACACAGTATGAAAAAGTTCACCTCTGCGGCCCGCATTCTGGCACAGCAGTTTAAGCCGCAGACGGCCGTGCTCGCATCCCATAGGAGCACTAGTTCGAGTCTCAGATGCTCTATTTCCTTTTTATTAATTAATTAATTTATTTATTTGACAGGCAGAGTGGACAGTGAGAGAGAGAGACAAAGAGAAAGGTCTTCCTTTTTGCCGTTGGTTCACCCTCCAATGGCTGGTGCACCGCGCTGTGGCCGGCGCACTGCGCTGATCAGAAGGCAGGAGCCAGGTGCTTTATCCTGGTCTCCCATGGGGTGCAGGGCCCAAGGACTTGGGCCATCCTCCACTGCACTCCCTGGCCACAGCAGAGAGCTGGCCTGGAAGAGGGGCAACCAGGACAGAATCCAGCGCCCCGACCGGGACTAGAACCCGGTGTGCCGGTGCCACAAGGCAGAGGATTAGCCTAGTGAGCCGTGGCGCCGGCCCCAGATGCTCTATTTCCAATACAGCTCCCTGCTAATGCACCTGGGAAAGCAGCAGAGGATGGCCCAAGTGCATGGGCCCGTGCACCCACATGGGAGAACCAGAAGAAACTCCTGGCTTTGGATCAGCCCAGCTCTGGCCATTGCAGCCATTTGGGGAGTGAACCAGTGGATGGAAGATATCTCTCTCTCTCTCTCTCTCTGTGTGTGTCTCTCTCTCTGTAATTCTGCCTTTCAAATAAATAAATAAATATTTTCACCAGGAATAAGCCACAATGCTAATGACAGTTCATTCAAATGTGACATCAAAAAGTTTTATTCAAAGATTCCATAATTCGAATAAAATCTGATGTGTATACTACTGAACCAGAACCATAATGCGGAAATGAATTACTTACTTGCACAATTTGCCTCCTGCCAGGTGGTATTAAAAAACTCAGAGAGAATCACAACCATTTGCATTCTATCTGCCATTAAGAGACTTCTGGCACAACTCTGACTCTCAGAAGTGTTCTGTAACAGAAAGGAGACAGAAAAACACAACCTTGAGCATTGTATTTTAGACTTTCCAAACAACTTGAGGCAAAAACATTATAAATATAAAAATATTTATCATAAACCTTTTAACATTTTCATACACTCAGATCACGATAGCACTAAATAATGGTAATAAAACAACAGCTAACATTTATTGATACAAAGTTCACGTGCAAGAAAATCTTGGCTGCTTAAAAATATACTTGCTTCTACAGTACAATCTCAACTACTTAGGTCCAAATTGCTTGTGTACCACATTCTTTATTTGCTATGCACAGGAAGAACTCTGGAAAGCTATTCACCAAAATGTAGCAGTGTGTATCTTTTTTTGAAGAAAGATTTATTTATGTATTTATTTTTTGGAAGGCAGAGAGACAGACTGAGAATCTTCCATCTGCTGGTTCACTCCCCAAATGGCCAGAGCCAGGAGCCAGGAACTCTATCCTGGTCTCCCACTTGGGTGGCAGGGGTTCCAGTACTTGGGCCTTCGTCTGCCTTCCCAGGTGCATTAGCAGGAAACTGGAACAGAAGCATAACAGCTCAGATTCAAACAGGCACTCCAACATGTCAGTGCCACAAGCAGTGGCCTAACCTCCTGAGCCACAACACTAATAGGTATCTTTTGGTAATAAAAACGTTGTTGATTTTTATTCTCACTTTTGCTCTCTTGTGCTGTCAAAAATTTTCTACAGGGGCCGGCACTGTTGCATAACCACCACCTGCAGTGCTGGCAACCCACATGGGCACCAGTGTGAGTCCTGGCTGCTCCACTTCCGATCCAGCTCTCTGCTATGGCCTGGGAAAGCAGAAGACCTGGGGCCCTGCACTCATGTGGGAGACCCCCGGAAGAAGTTCCTGGCTCCTGGCTTCAGATCGGCACAGCTCCAGCCACTGTGGCCATCTGGGGGAGCGAACCAGAGGATAGAAGACCTCTCTCTCTCCCTCTGCCTCTCTGTAACTCTGCCTTTCAAATAAATAAACAAATTATTTTTAAAAAAATTTCTACAGTGAGCATATATTATTTATATAATGTTTTAAATCTAGTGGGTAAATGATCATACACCATTTGGTTCACCTATTGGACAATTTTTGGTTCAAAGTCTTATAATCCACATGAATATCCAACACCACATTCAGTCTGTACTCAGAAAAATATGCTATCTACAGATAATTTTAATAATGAAAGAAAACCAAGCTATACAAATAATAAATCCAAGCTCCTAATTATATAATCCTTATCTATTTCCTTTCGTTTGTGTCCAAGCAAGTAACAGTCCTGCTGCTGCTTCATTCTTCAAAATTAACTGCTACTATTTACCAGCCACTACAAGAATCTTTGAGATTCAAAGATACACACTTTAAAAGAGAATGCCATCAATGCTGGAGCCTTGAGGACCTCCCTGCAAACACACAGATAAGGACTCACACAATGTGATGAGTAAGAAGAAAGAGACAACTCTAGAAGAGAACTGATCAGCCAGGTTGGATAAGGAAAGGAAGGTAGCCTTGCAGAATTCTTGCTTCAAAATACCAGACATTAACTTTGGGAATGTTACTCTTTTTGAGGTTTAGCTTTGTCACTTTGTCACTAAAAGCTGCACCAAGGGGCAGGTGTTTGACCTACAATTAAGATGCTGGTGTGGATGCCGGCATTCCTCATGGGAGTGCTTGCGTACCAGTACTGGCTCCACTCCCACTTCCAGTGGACTGCTGATGCACACTGTGGGAGGCGGCAGGTGGCAGCACAAGTAGTAGGGTCCCTGACACTCACATGGGAGCCCTGAATGGTGACCCTGGCTCTCAGCTTTGCCCTCAGCCTAGTTCTGACCATTACAACCATTTGAGGAGTGAAACAGTGGATGGCAGTGTTCTCTCTGCATCTTTCTGCTTCTAAAATAATTTGTAAAAAAAAAATTTTTTTTAAAAGATCCATCCAAATGAGTGCCTGCTTTTAAAATAGTAAACTGAATAAAACACTTTTAAATAAAGTCCCTTTCTTAGGGAGTAACACAAGCTATAGAAGAAAATTTCTATTAATTTTTTTTATTACACAGGAAAAGTTATAGACAGTGAGAGAGACAGACAGAAAGGTCTTCCTTCCATTTGTTCACTCCCCTAATGGCCGCTACAGCTGGTGCTGTGCTGATCCAAATCCAGGAGTCAGGTGCTTCCTCCTGGTCTCCCATGCAGGTGCAGGGACCCAAGCACTGGGCCATCCTCCACTGCCCTCCTGGGCCACAGCAGAGAGCTGGACTGGAAGAGGAGCAATCAGGACTAGTACCCGGCGCCCCAACCAGGACTAGAACCCAGGGTGCCGGCACCGTAGGCGGAGGATTAGCCAAGTGAGCCACGGTGCCAGCCTCTATTAATATTTCTTAAAGAGAGTTTGGTGGGGCCAGTGCTGTGGCGCAGCGAGTTAACGCCCTGGTCCGAAGCGCCGACACCCCATATGGGTGCTGGTTTGAGACCCGGCTGCTTCACTTTCGATCCAGCTCTCTGTGTAACTCTGATTTTCAAATAAACAAATAAATCTTAAAGAGAGAGAGAGAGTTTGGCTAAGGAATCAGATAAAAACCTCTTTGAGGTTTGGTTTCATATTCCTGTGTCCTGGAGTTACTGTTCTAAATGAAATAATGTTAAACTTAGCACAATGTCTGGCACCTAGTAACTTCATGTATGCTATTTCACCTGGCTACCTTGCCACTAATCTGCTGAGTGGGAGCAGTTTGCCAAGCATAATCACATTACTCAAGTTGATTCTTCGTAAGTAGTTGGCTATTTAAAAACACAATACAGCATAGCCTGTACACATGCTTCAGTGTATAGAACAGTTCTGTTGAGGAAGAAAATAGTGTGGTTAGGAAAGAGCTCACAGAGTGTTGCAGTTCATTTCTCAACAATGTTGCAGTGGATTCTTTCTGAGAAGAGGATAGTGGTGGGGGCAAGAGGTACAGAGTCACCACACAGACCCCTGGAGTGGGGTGAAAGTAGGCTTGAGGCAAGCAGCCCGCAGACTCATTTATTTCAGTTAGTACAACAGCTTATATAGCCAAGACCAGCCAATCCGGTCAAGGGGCGGTCTACACCCCAACCAATCACAGCCTGTTGCCAGGCAGTTTCCAAAGCCATCCAATCACAGCCTGTTGCCAGGTAGGCTCCATCGCCAGATGGGATTCAAAAGGCATTCCTGAGTAACTGACACTCGCTTGCCAGCGGCCATCTTGGCATGGCCTTCTCATTCCACCACAACAGAGGAAGTAGGATTTGAACTAAGCCCTGTATTGAGAAAGGGAAGAGGATTCTAACCTGCGGGAACCAAAAAGTCACATGGTGAGGGTGGGAACAACCACGTGGTCTGCAGGGAGAACAGGGCTGGTCGGCACGGTGAGGGTGGAAAGTACCTCTCTGACAGTAGAGGCATTGCAGGGGAAGTTAGGACAAGGCTGTACAGGGCTTTGAGAGTCAGTGAGAAACACTCGGAGACTTTCGAGGAGGGTGATGTGAAAAGCAGTGTTTGGGGAACGTGTGTCGTGATATATAGGCTGAGAAGGCAGAGAAGTTAATGCGATTTTCCATAGTTCAACCATGATGAAAAGATGGTGGCAACAGTGGGGAAGGAAAGTACATCATTCCAATGATGATGATGTACTTACCTAGAACACATCAGTTCTAAATGCTCCAGGTGCATTAATTCATTTATTCCTCCTAACAACTGTATGAACCAAGTAGTTTGAAATCCAACCTCTGCCACTACACGGCCTTGGATAAATTACTTAACCACTTTGAGCCTCAGTTTCCTGAAGCATGATATTCATCGATATTTGTTTAGCTTCCTCATCTAAACAGAAGTTCCTTTAGGATGGAAACTCCATCATCTTTGTATTTCCAATACCTAGCACAGTGGCCAAAAAAAATTGGTTCCTGATTATACTTAGAAATGTTATGTATGGGGCCAGGGCTGTGGCATAATGTGTAAAGCTGTCACCTGCAGTGCCGGCATCCCATATGGATGCTGGTTCAAGTCCTAGCTGCTCCACTTCCGATCCAGCTCTCTGCTATGGCCTGGGAAAGCAGTAGAAGATGGCCCAAGTCCTTGGGCCCCTGCACCCTTATGGGAGACCCAGAAGACGCTCCTGGCTCCTGGCTTCAGATCGGTGCAGCTCCAGCCTTTGCAGCCAACTGGGGAGTGAACCAGCGGATGAACGACCTCTCTCTCTCTCTCTCTCTCTCTCTCTGTGTGCCTATCCTCCTCTCTCTATGTAACTCTATCAAATAAATAAATAAATCTAACAAAAATAAAAGAAAGAAATGTTACATAGACAAATCTGTCATAATCACTTAGCAGAACCCATTTTCTATTATACCTTGAATGGTCTTTTAAAGAGCAGAACTGGGCATTCCACAGAACTAAACTTTTAATAACAGTACACTGCTTTAAAATCAAACTCTGAAATCTTCAGCATGCCCTGTGGGTCCACATGGCCTGGCACCTGCTCAGTTCTTCAGGCTCAGATCATTATTAGTCTCATCCGTGCTCACTATTCTGAGTTCTTTGTAGTCCTCCAACATACCAGACCCCACCCCATCTCAATCTTCACATCTGCTATTTCTTTACATGTGTAATAGTACCTTCTCTCCTCTTCCCCCCACCTTGTCAAATTTGAGGTGTCAGCTTTAATCACTGACCAACTCTGCCTGACCACAGCAGCACTGAAGATCAGCTCCCTTCCTGTAGGTTTGGTAGAATATGAGATTTTCTTTGTAACACTTATCATACCTGAATTAAATAGGTATTTGTTTAATAATCTATTTAATATCTATATTCAGACTGCAAGCTTTGCTCATTCACAGCTATATCCCAAGTAAGTACAAGAACTTGCACATAATAGGCACTCTAAACTTTTTTAATGTATGCATAAGCATTACATTTTCTGATCTTTAATGAAAGACATAGATTATGTTATATCCCAATTTTCTCTCTATATTCCTAAGAATTTGTTATTAACCTATAAGTATGTTACTCACCAGATACATAATTCAAATGATTAACACCTTCACAAATATTATAGATGTGTGTATGTATCTGTATTGACATAGATACATCTATCTAGGTACCTGAATTTTAAACACTTAGGATAGGAAAGAGTTTACCAGATTAGAATTCAAGAAGCTAAGGCATCCTCAAAACCAATCTGAAGATGCTGAACAACTCAAGGAAACCATGTCCCTACCTAAGCTTAAACTAAAAGAAAGTACAACTCTAAGGAAGACAGAATCTATCAGTTCTATCACTCAGGTTTCAACAAATCACAGTATTCTTTACCTTGAGATAATCAAACTATATTTGGGTGGCACAGCTGGTAAAGCCACTATCTGCAGTGCTGGCATCCCATATGGGCACTGGTTCGTATCCCAGCTGTTCCACTTCCAAACCAGCTCTCTGCTATTGCCTGGGAAAGCAGTACAAGATGGCCCAAGTCCTTGGGCCCCTGCACCCATGTGGGAGAACGGGAAAACGCTCCTGATCAGCACAGCTCCAGCCATTGCGGTCATCTGGGGAGTGAACCAGGGGATGGAAGACCTCTCTCAACTTCTCTCACTCTCTCTGTCTCTGTCTTTCAAATAAATAAATCTTAAAACAAAATAAACAAACAATATTTGGGTCTTGAGCTTTAGTGTAGAAGATTAAGCCTCCGCCTGCAGTGCTGGCATCCCATATGAGTGCCAGTTCGAATCCTGGCTACGCAACTTCCAACCCAGCTTCCTACTATTGTGCCTGGGAAAGCAGCAGAGGATGGTTCAAGTACTTGGGTCCCTGCAACCATGTGGGAGACCCATATGAAGCTCCTGGCTCCTGGCTTCAGCCTGGCCCAGCCCCAGCTGTTGCTTCCATTTGGGGAGTGAACCAGCAAATGGAAGATCTCTTTCTCCTCCTCCTCTCTGTATCTCTGACTTTCAAATAAATAAATGAATCTTAAAAATAAAATAAAACTATATTTTGTCCTCTCCTATAATTCCAAGAGGACTAACAAGAACATGAAATTCTCATCAGATCATTCTATTAATTAGCTTGCTGTACCACCTAAATATCTTGCTAGTTTCTACCATTAATTCTTTTTTCTCTTTATTAGTCTACTCTTCCCAATCAGTCATGTCCATTCACCCTAAGGAAGGCAGGAAAGGATGCCCTGAAGAAAATTTAGCTTGTCAGCTCTCTATTTTGCTCTGTTCCCCTTTCATTCAGCAGCTCCTCCAACCTTTTGTGCTAAACTCCTCTTGTGTAATTCATAATACACTGATAATATTTATCTTTTTTTTCTGTATATAGGTTTAGTTCCCCAGCTGCATTGATAGTTTGAGGCCTTTCCTTTCTATACTCCATCACCAGCCCAATATTTAAGAGTAGTGGGTGTTAATTAAACTGATTTAAATGAAATTCTAATTGAGCCAAAGAAAATACATTACTCTAGAGAAATAAACCTCAGCAAAGACAACTAATTTCTTCAAGTCACTCATCATCATCATAGCGCACCAACACATTCTTCCATAGGTTCATTATTACACATGATGGTTCAACTCCCAAACCAGTCCCAAAAAGTCTATTAAATCCACAAGGTTCTTCAAAACATTGAAAATCATGTTTCTGAGCTAATGAACCATATCCAGTTCTGAGAAAAGAAGGGACCCAGAGATCAAGGTCCAGGCTGAGTAGGAGAGGATATCAGGAGTGGATAAGGCATTGTCCTGACTCTCCTCACCTGTCCACCAGTTTTCCTCTCACACTAACGGTAGGTAAGCGGGGTGCCCAGGTCACCAGCAGAATCTAGGGGGCATAGAGACAGGAAGACATCATCTTCCCCACATTGGGAAGCTTCCCCACATGGTGGGAATTCATGAGGAAATTCAGATTGGGTGATCCCCATAGCATTGTAGCACTATTTGGGAGTAATTTGCCTAACCTCCCCTTAATCCCATCGAACCTACACAAACGCCTCAGAAGATCCAAGCTTTGCATCCTGAGCCACAGCCATTCTGCCCACAAAAGCACTTGCTCTGCAGAGTACGTGGCATCCCAAAACCAGCTCACCCACATGCTCAAGGCTGAGGGTGACACGCCAGATCATTCCCTGCCGCAGCTTGACAGGAACAAGTCTCAGGTGCTTGATTTTAAACCATACCTATATATCCCTTGCTGAACCCAACAGAAGTACGGCTGGAAACCATTCCACGTAAGCCTAAATTTATTTAAGCTACCTGGAAAACTAGCTCCTCACAGAAAGATGGATCGTGGGATTTACTGAGTATGAGTAAATGCTCCATCCACATAAAAGAGAGATTTACACAGGGTCTTAACGTAGGATGCAACTATACACGAGTTTCTCTGCAGTCAGATCAACTGCGATTTATGAAGTCATTCCAACCACCCTGTCATGAGACCAGCAGTCTTCCTCATGGTTTCCCTTCACCAGGCGTATCCGGCCAAACCTCATATGACTCTCACCAGCTCTGTCACCTGAATCCTTTCCGATCTCCCATTTACTGAGAACTGTGTCTATGTTCCAGCTGTCCAAGGCCTCCTGCTGTGCATTCGACAGAGAAGCGAACAGCACTGAGCACCTAAGTTACTCGCCCAGAATGTGCGGCGAATAAGCCAAACGGAACGGGACTCCTGGCAGCCTGTCTCCGGACCATCGGAATCATAAGGATGAACCCCACACAGTGTCTATCTTAATCCTACACAGCCACACCAGGCTGCTGTTCCCACTTTCCAGGGGAGAAAACTAGAGCTCTGAAAAGACAATCACCACGAAAAGTCACAGTGCTAGAACCTGGTGGTCCCGATCTGAACAGCTTGGGCTGCAACCACTGCCGGGTCCTCCACGCGGGATTTCCAGAAAGGGCCTTTCCTGCAATTTCCTGTGCATTACGGCACAGTCAGGGGTTAGGAGTGGGTTGAAGAACACAGGATGGCCAACAGCACGCGTGGAGGCAAGAACCCTAACGCCAGCCCCTTTTTCTGATACCCCAAACTCCACAGACCCAGTCCAACCCCTGTTTCTTTACTGTTAGGGAACACGAGGCCTCAGGGTTGACCGTCCACATACCCTCCAGCTAGCCCAACCCTCCACGCCGCAGTCCACAGGGTGCTCCTCTACCCACCCCCACGGCTCGGCTGATGTTGTCCATCTTGCTGACGACCTGCTGGAAGAGCGGGTAGCAGGTCTGACAGAGGCGCACGGGCCGGGCGCTGCGCACCAGACACCCGGTCAGCTCCGCGCTGCTGTTAGCGAAGTCCAGCAGCAGCTCCCGGCACTCCGGATCCAGCTCGGGCAGGTCCGAGGGTAGCCACAGTGGCCCCAGACCACCGCCCCGCAACAAGGACAGGCTCAAATCCTCCGCCTCCAGCAACTGCTGCTCGGAAAGGAGGTCTGGGAAGACCCGGTGCAGACCGCTGCCGAAAGGGAGCGCGCCCAGAGCCAGCCGCGGCCACAGCAGCAGCACCAGCCGCAGCCACGGCAGCGCCGACCGTCCCCGCCGCGCGACTGTCGGCTTCCGATCCATCCCCCGGCTCACAGATCCCAGGTCGCTCACCACCGCTCCTCCGCCCCCAGCGGGAGCGCCGACAGCCGCCGCTTCCGGCTTCCGCGGGCGCAGGCCTGGAGGCGGGTCACGAGGCGCGGACGTCACGGCCCCGCCCCCCGGCGGCGGCGCCGCGCCCCATTGGCTGCCGACGGCTGGGCGTGCGGAAGCGCGCGAGGCGTCGGCGGCGGCCCCGGGGCTGAGGGCGCGAGGGGCTTGGCGGTCCTCGCGGCTCCGGCCTCCGCGGCCCAGGCTCTCCAGACCTGTCAGCCGTGGGGTGTGCCTCTGTGGGCAGTTACTTCTCGGGAGTCTTGGCTCTGGAACGCCCAGCGCAGTGGGTGTCCCCTTCGTCTTGACGTCTGCGGTGTTACTTCGCGGCGTGGAAGTTACTGCCTAGCGCCTTCCCTGGGAAAGCCCGCTGCAGGTGCCTAGGCAGGCTTTGTGTTCGCGGTTTCTTAGCGAGCCGCACCCCCCACCCCCGCACCCAATTTGGAAAGAGTAACAACGTCTGTTTATTATTAATAGTGGGGCCTAGTGACTCCTCCCAAGCTTTATTAAAAAAAATAAAATAAAAATCTCAATTGTCTACTCAGCGAGGTCCCGACGGAACCTTCGCGGTGGGGGAAGTAGTCTGTATCTACCTTAACGGGGTAGCCACTGGCCACGTGTGCACATGCGGCCGCTGAGCCCTTGCAGTGTGACTACTGCGACTGAGGAACAGCAGCTTTAATTTAACTGAAATGCAAATAGCCACATCTGCATTGGTGGCCACGGCAGCGTTGGACACAGCTCTGGTCCTGGCGTGGCCACCGTGCAGGTTTGCTCGGAACTGATGGGTTTTCCAGGATGTGCACCATGGCCGCTGCTGGAACCCCGGAAGTCCTGGCAAACCGCTCAACTTCAAACCCCAGCCAGTTTCTGACATCCCCAGAGTGGTTGTGGGGGACAACTCTCCCCCCTGCCCCCACAACAAGCGTCCTCATATCGCTGCTGTGCTATACAAAGAATTTAACCTCATGACCTGGAAAACAAATTTCTGACAATATATATGACTCACAAGGGTTAGGTTTAAATAACTTGGGGTTCTGGCCTTTCGTAGTCCCCAGAAGAGGTGGAGACCGACTTCAACCGAGACAAGCTGATATACTGAAGCCGAGAGGTGGCGTGGCGACAGTCCCCGAAGAGAGTGCAGAGCGTGAGTAGGGCTGGGCTTTTACCTGGTCTGGTTGTCAAGGGAACTTGGCACTAGGGGCTGTCTAGAAGCGTCGGGAGCCTTTGCTTATCTAATTTTTTGAGCCATTTTGCAGGTGGCTAGAGAGACAGGCCAAGAGTATATCTGGTGTGTGTGTGTGTGTGTGTATGTATGTATGTGACATTCTGTGAGCAGCATTGTCATTTAACAAGTTTGATGGAAAAATTACTTGCAGTTGCAGGTTGTTTTGTGTCATCCTGTTTTCGAGTGTTGTGCCTTGTAAATCATAGAGTAACTGTACTAGTCTTTAGCTTAGGGTCCTAATTTATGTTTCCGAGGGTTCCTATAGTTTTACTGCATCTATCTGGTAATTGTTTTCTGTTCCCAAATTTCCTTCTGATAACTAAATTTTGTTTCACTTTTGTTACCAAGAAACCACAAAGTAGGAAGTTGGATTTGTGTAACAATAAATGCATTTCCAAACAAGAAAGCTGGTTGTCTTAATTTTTTCAAGTGTCATCATCTAAATTTTTAGTCTATATTATTAGAGTTGCCTTTTTTTTTAAGATTTATTTATTTATTTGAAAGTCAGAGTTACAGAAAGAGAGGGAGAGACACAGATCTTCCATCTGCTGGTTCACTCCCCAGATGGCCGCAATGGCTAGAAGCAAGGAGCTTTGGGTGTTCCACTAAGTGGCAGGGGCCCAAGCACTTGGGCCATCTTCTGCCCTTTTCCCAGACCATTAGCAGGGAGCTGGATCAGAAGTGGAGCAGCTGGTACATGAACCGGCATCCATATGGGATGCTAGCATTGCAGGCAGCAGCTTTACCTGCGACACTACATCGTCGGCCCCTTAGAGTTACCATTCTTATAAGTTCTCTCATGTACCATTTTGTGTTGCTGGGTGATGTGTAAATTATTAAACTTCATGGACAGCAGTATAGCAGAGCCAGTATTACAAATGTACATACTCTGAGACAAGTTCACTTGTCGGAATTTATAACATACACTAACGTTGTATAGACATGATTATTCATTGCGATGTGCTTTATAATATAGTAAAAGAATGGATTAAGAAGGAATGTTTTAAAAATTAAGTACACTTTTCCTCTTCCCTTTTCTTTCCCTTCCAGGGACAATTCAGTCCTCAAGGCCAAGTAGAGCAAAGTGGGAGTCTATGCTTAGTGGGGTTGGGCATCAGAGGCCCAGAGAGATGTCAGAGTTCAGAGAAGAGGAAGACATTTACATGAGGAGGGAGGCCGCGTCGCCTGATGCAGGATATTGGACCCTGAGTGGGGTGACAAGGCTTCCTATACAGATGCGGCATGGCGCAGGGGTTAGGTGGTATCACTTATCAGAGCATTGGTTGGAGTCCCAGCTGCTCTGCTTCCAATCTACCTCCCTGCTAATGCACCTGAGAAAGCTACAGAAGATGGCCCAAGTACTTGGAACACTGCCACCACATAGGAGACCCTGACGGGAGTTCCAGGCTCCTAGCTTCCGGCCTTTGTGAACATTGGGGGAGTGAACCAGTGGATGGAAGATTTCGCGCTCTCTCTCTGTGTCATTGTGCCTTTCAAATAAATAAATAAATTTAAAAAGGTATGGGACCTGCATGGCACAGTGGGTTAAGCTGCCACTCATTATGCCAGCACTGCAAATCAGAGTGCTGATTTGAGTCCCAGCAGCTCCACTTTTTTGCTAATATGCCTGGGAAGGCAGCGGAAGATGGCCCATGTGCTTGGGTCCCTGCACCCATGTGGGAGACCCTGATGGGATTTCAGGCTCCTAGCTTCAGCCTGACCCAGCCCTGGCTGTTGCAGCCATTTGGGGAGTGAACCAGCTGATGATCTCTCTCTGTGTCTCTGTCTCTCTCTCTCTTCCTCTGTCACTCTGCCTTTCAAATAAATAAATTTTTTAAAGGTTTCTATGCAGTGAAGGAAGCAGTAGTGATTGGGAGGTTGCTTACATTTAGAGAAATTGGTCAAATAAGTAAATATATTAAGGATAATGGGAATCTGATTTCTCACTGTCATGGAAGGGAGTTAGAAATATAAAAATATTTCTTCACACTATTTGTTGAACTCTTATTTGGTGTAGTGTTAACTTTACGATCATTAAGTAAACTGAAAGTAGATTTTTGTAAAAATTAAAGAGTGGGAATGGGAGAGGGAGGAGGAAGAAGGGTTGCAGCATGGGAGGGAACAGAGGGTAGGGTGGGAAGTATCACTGTGTTCCTAGATCTTTATATATGAAATACATGAAACGTATAACTTCAGTAAAATTAAAACATTTAAAAAGAAGTGAACTCTGTATTGTTGAAGTAATTAGAAATAACAGAAGTTGTGGCTTGAACTATATAGAGATACAGAAATAAATTCAGAAGTAAGTCTATGTATGTGTTTATATATGTAACTTTCCCCTGGCTGTGTCCACTGAGAATACCTAGAGGCAAAGGCACCCCAATAATGATAAGCACATATAGGAGCCATTGCTGTAGCGTAGCAGGTAAAGCCACCACTTGCAGTGCCAGCATCTCATATGGGTGCCAGTTTGAGACCTGGCTGTTCCGTTTCCAGTCCAGCTCTCTGCTTTGGCCTGGGAAAACAATAAAAAGATGACCCAAGTGCTTGGGCCCCTGCACCTGTGTGGGAGACCCAGAAGAAGCTCCTGGCTCCTGGCTGCTGGCACTACAGACTGGAACTTTAACCTGCTGCGCCACATTGCTGGCCTCCTAAATAAATAAATCTTTTTAAAAAATAAATAAAAGACCTAAAAGAAGCTGACGTAGGTAGGAGAAGGGAGGTGAGAGGTTTGAGTAAAGATTTATGACACAGAGGGAACAAGGATTGATAGTTATGTAGATCCGGAGTGTGAGGCAAAGAAGGCTCCAAGGTTGCAAATTTAGATAACTGGGTAAATGATGGTGCTGTGGGCAGGAAGAGGAAAGCCTTTGGAGAGGGATGGAAACAGTGAATTCAACTGAAATCATCAGTTCATGTTTCTGATAGAGACACCATGGCGAATTTTAAATTACAGATTTAGGTGTATGGTAGCATGAACTGAGCTAGAGGTGTAAAGTCGAGAATCATTGAGGTTTATGTGATAATTGAGTCTCTGAAGGTAAATAAGCCCCCCAAAGATTGACACACTAAGATTAATTCATGATTCTTAGAGGAGATTATATTCATGATGATATACACAGTAGCCCTGAATATAAGAATAAGATCAAGGCAAGGTCTTATCTTGATTATAAACCGCTAACAAAAAAGTAATACCATTGCCTAAATTTGAGTCCTTTGCATCTCTTGCCAAGGTTACTGTAATACCGAAGGATAAAGATCAAAGGAAAAGGCAGGAAACCTAGAGAAGAGGAAGAGAAATTGACCTGCAGCACCATCCACACTCACAGGGTGGGGAACATCTGGCCCACAGGCCCTATAAGGTCTGTGAAATCATTTGGTCTGCCATTGCCAACACAACCACAGGTGGGAATTAAAATTCAATAAATCTACAGGCTAATTTTTAAGTTGATAATTTTGTATGACCTACAGATGATGTTATCAATATCCAAATGGCCCTCTGTGGAGAAAAGCTTCCCCATCCTGTGAATCAAGACTTTGACAGACTTAAATTTTCTTTTCTTGGAAAATTGTTTGGGGCTTTTTTGTTTCTTTTTTTATTTAAGATTTATTTATTTATATGAAAGAGTTGCACAGAGAGAAGGAGAGACACAGAGAGAGAGAGAGAGGTCTTCCATCCTCTGGTTCACTCCCCAAATGGCCACAAGAACCGGAGCTGAGCTGATCAGAAGCCAGGATCCAGGATGCAGGATGCAGGGGCTTCTTCCGGGTCTCCCACGCAGGTACAGGGGCCCAAGGACTTGGGCCATCTTCTGCTTTCCCAGGCCATGGCAGAGAGCTGAATTGGAAGTGGAGCAGCCGGGATTCGAACCGGCGCCCATATAGGCTGCTGGCACTGCAGGTGGTGGCTTTACCCACTATACCACAGTGCCAGCCTCCTGGAAAATTGTTAAGAAAATTTATCTCAAAATTAGGAAATAAAATCAGAGAGCCAGCAGGCTTGCACATTGTTCAACAAGCTCATACAAGGCTTATTACCTTTCAAGTCTAGGAGAGAACACCTCTGAGTATTTGACTGCTTCTTTACTATTTAATTAGAGCCCAGACACAGTGACAGTATGTATATAGATTTCTTTCTGCTGAAACTGATAACCCCAGTGGTTATAGTTTGATTACACTGGGGAACATTAACAGGTTTCATATCTAAGCCACGAAACTAACTCCAACATTTTTCTTTTTCTTTTTTTTTGTTCAGTGCCTATACTCAGCTTGAGACATTAACGAGCTAATAAATATTTTATTTATTTGAGAAATAGAGAGAAATAGAGAAAAAAAAAGCTCCCGTTCACTGATTCACTCCCCAAATACCCAAAAACAATAGGAACCTGAAACCAGAAGCAGGAAAACTCAATTCAGGTCTCTCCCATGGGTAGCAGCAATTTAACTACACCAGCCATCATGTGCTGCCTCCCACAGTGCACATTAGAAGGACGCTGGAATCAGGAGCTGAAAGTAGGACTCCGAACCAGATATTCTGATATGTGATGTAGCTATCCCAGCTGATGCCTCAACCATTAGGCAAAACAACATCCCCTGAGTGAATAAACATTTGAGACATTTGCATTCTATATTTGTATAGAGTCATATTTTTTGGTCTTTAAAAATTATACTTTGAAAGTTCTTTCCATTAAAACATATAGAATGAGGGTAGAAGGGGAAAGAAAATCTGTAGGCTGCTAAGGTATTCACAGATGATTGGAGGCCTAGGGACATGAGTTTGGTGCAGTGGTTAGGCTACTGCTTGGAATACCCGTATGCCATATTGGAGTGCCTGGGTTCAAGTCCAGACTTCACTTCCAATACAATGTCCTGTGATTGTGCACCCTGGAAGGCAGCAGGTGATATCTCAGGTAGCTGGGTCCCTGCCATCCACATGGGAGAACCTAATTGAGTTCCTGGTTCCTGGTTCCTGGTTCCTGGCTTTGGCCTGGCTCAACTCTGGATATTTCAGGCATTTGTGAAGTGAACCAACATACGGAAAAATCTGTCTACCTTCTCTATTTATCTCTCCCTTTTTCTGTATCTCTCACTATCTCTCTGACTTTAAAAATAAATAAGAAAAAGAGAGACCCAGATGCCAAGGCCAATACACAGTGTCCCTATAGACATACTTTCTCCTCTGTGGTCTATTCTTACTACAGCAGGCAGACTGACCCTCTCAAACCCAAGTGGTGGCTGGCGCTGCGGCTCAATAGGCTAATCCTCCACCTTGCGGCGCCAGCACACCGGGTTCTAGTCCCGGTCAGGGCGCCGGATTCTGTCCCCGTTGCCCCTCTTCCAGGCCAGCTCTCTGCTGTGGCCCGGGAAGGCAGTGGAGGATGGCCCAAGTGCTTGGGCCCTGCACCCCATGGGAGACCAGGAGAAGCACCTGGCTCCTGGCTTCGGATCAGCGCGGTGCACCGGCCGCAGCGGCCATTGGAGGGTGAACCAACGGTAAAGGAAGACCTTTCTGTCTCTCTCTCTCACTGTCCACTCTGCCTGTCAAAAAATAAAAAAATAAAAAATAAAAACAAAAACCCAAGTAGTGTCGTGTCACTCATTATGTTCTGACCCACCATTGGATACCTAGCTCACCCAAAGGCATTATGTCCTAGAAGAATGCACGCGATCTGCCACCCGCCCAGCACACCCTTTCCCCAAACCTGCTTTATTTTGCTCCTTAGCACTCAACACATACAAAACATATGCATTTGTTTGTTTTCTGTCTCCCACCACTGAAACATAAGCTCCATGAAAGCAGACTGCCTGTGTTGTCAACGGCTCTCTATATTTAGAGCAATGCCTGGCATATAAGAGTATTTATATATATAAATAATATATATTATTTACATATTATATAAAATATGTATATATTAATAAACTCTATAAATATGTATTTGCGTATATTTATAACAATGCCTGGCATATAATGAGTATTTATTGAAAGATAATTTCATTTAGAGAGAGGCTTGCAGTATAAGAAGTTTCATGCCTGAAAGCAAGGTTTTGAAAAAATTGTCCTGGATCGTGAAAGAATGGACATATTAAGTAAATATGATACTATTTCCAGGAGGTATTGAGTGCCTATTGGAGATTTGAAGACTTTTTTGTTTGTTTTCAGAGACAAAGAAGGAGATAGAGAGGACAGACAGAGACAGCTACCATCTACTAGTCCCTCCCCAAATACCCACAATATCCAGGGTTGGGACAGGCCAAAGCTGGGAGCCTGGGACTTCATCCAGCTCTCTCACATGGGTAGCAGGGACCCAGCTACTTCAGCCATCACTGCTACCTACCAGGGTGTGCATGAGCAGAAAGCTGAAATTTGGAGCAGGGCCAGGGCTCCAACCCAGCAATCCAGTATGGGATGCTGGTGTCCCACCCAGCATCTGAACCAATGCACAAACCCCAAAGCCTGTGGACACAATTTTAAGGTCAGACCAGCAGCCTAATTATGTGTTCTCTTTGTCAGTGTTTAATCATTTAAGTGAAACCATAGAGCCACATAATGGTTGAGCTTAAAATTGTTGGGGTATTGCCTATGCCAGTCTGATGAAAGGAGAGAGCACACATCACCTTATACATGGGTACTTCAAAATGTAGAAAAAACTGGAATTAAGCTTTTGACTTGATTCCAACAAATTTTGAAACCCACACATTCTTCTGTGGTCTTTTGAGGACATCTTATATGCATGGATTTCAGAAGTTTTTAACCAAAAATTAACTGTAAAGACACAACTTTGGATACCTGCATAGATTGGATTGGAGTCTCCTGGCTTCAGCTTGGTCCCTGTTGCTGGCATTTGTGGAGTAAACTAGGAATGGAAGATTGAGCATGTGCTCTCGCTCTCTCTCCCTTTCTGCCTTTCAAGTAAAGTGAAAAGTGAAAAAAGAAACAAAAATGATTTCATGGCACTTCCTATGAAGTAGCTCCTAGGTTGAGGGTAAGAGGTCAAGTAGTATTGTAGTTATCTTTGATTTTCTTTAAGCCCTAGAATTCCGTACAATTTGTAAAAATTCCATTAGGGTGAAAGTAGTTTGGAGACCACTGTTTTGTTACATTTTGCAGTAGGCTAATGTCTGATGTGTCTCCCATCTTCCCATTTCTGAGGTTATCCTGGTATTTCCACCATCGCATATCTGTATATGAGGAGAGAGAACTTAGCCTTTTTTTAAAAAAAAGATTTATTTGAAAGAGTTACAGAGAGAGGTAGAGCCAGAGAGGTCTTCCATCTGCTGGTTCATTCCCCAGAGACCTCAACAGCCAGAGCCGACCTGATCTGAAGCCAGGAGCCAGGAGCTTCTTCCAGGTCTCCCACACAGATGCAGGGGCCCAAGGACTTGGGCCATCTTCTGCTGCTTTTCCAGGCCATAGCAGAGAGCTGGATCACAAGTGGGGCAGCGGGGACTTGAACCGGTGCCCATATGGGATGCCAGCACTGCAGGCCATGGCTTTAACCTACTCTGCCACAGCGCCAGCCCCCAGAGGGGCCACATTTGAGCCTGCCATAGAGACTACCCTTGAATCACCCAAAGATTCTAGACTTCAAGCTTTGGGTTATGACTTGGTGGGACCTTTGCCGTTTTCTCCTTTGGAGGAGGTCTGTTAGCACAGCAAAATCTAGTCACCCACTTTTTTTTTTTTTTTTACAATTTCCACACTATTATTTTGTCTGGCTCTCCCTTTTGGATCTCCTTTCATTTGGATGTTAAATTTTAAGGTGGAGATTGCTTTACTTCCTCCAATATCCATTCTGTCCTTCATTTTAGTAACAGAGCTCCTGAGTTTTAGTTGAACATCTGAGCACATGGGCAAGACTGCGTACCCCGGCCTCCGGTACAGCCAGGTGTGAGAGGAAGTGATGTGTGTACCTTACCAGTCAGCTCTTTAAGTCTCCGATGTTATGCACCCCCTTCCTGTGGGACAGGAAATGTGGACAACTAACATAGCAGCCCTGGATACAGAGGTGGAGGAACGGAACATGTTTAGCATGGCAGAGCCTGTGGTCACAACGCAGAGCCGTCTACCTATGGCAGGCCACAGAAGAATAAACTTCGGTGTTACCTAAGCCTCTGTATTTCAGTCCCTTTGTTAAAGCAACTTAACCGCTTTCAGATACAGTCCTCTACACTGTTACTTGAGTTTTCCCATCTGTGTCGCCTTCTTTTTTTCCATCTCTTTTTACTCCACTTTCTGGAGGTTTCATAAGCTCAATTCGCCAAGCTTCTATTTGACTTTTCATTTCTGCTGCTATATTTTTAATGTCCAAAGTTCTTGTTTTGTAGAGTTACATATTTTTAAGGTTTTCTTTTTCCTCATAGTCTGGTTCTTCCAAGTTGCTGCTTTCCTGTTTTCTTTTCTCTATACTTTTCCGGAAATGTCTGGGGAGCCCTGGCTCTCTGTGTTGAAGAGACAGGTACTCCGAAGTTGAATGGAACTCTGTGCTCATGGATGGGGCTTTCGGCTCCAGGATTCACTATAGGCCAGTGATTCTCTACTGGGGGAAATTTTGCTCCCCTTCTTCCACTTTCTGAGATATTTAGCAGTATCTGGGGACATTTTTGGTTGTCATAACTGGGAGCAAGGGATGCTATTGACCAAGAATGCTGCTAACTATCCTACAGAGCACAGTTTACCCAAGACAATGAACTGAAAACATCACAATTTAAAATCTTTTCTCATTAGTAGGTCATACTTTCTGGAGAAGACTCTGTCACTGTGCTCTCTGGATCCAGCAATCTCAGGTCCTGACGGTGAGAAAAGGCTGGTAGCTGAAGAGTTAGTAGATTTTTATTTAATAGCCTTATTTTCAGCAAAATGTCCTTGTGCTCAAATATGCTAATGTCTGCTCTTCTAGACTCTGCTTCACTCACTCTCTCTAGAGATCAGAACTTCAGGGGTATTCAATTGGAATTGGGGTGGGACATAGAGTTGTAGGGAGGGTATCACAGATAGACTTTCTCTTCTTTTTTTGACAGGCAGAGTGGACAGTGAGAGAGAAAGACAGAGAAAGGTCTTCCTTTTCCATTGGTTCACCCTATAATGGCCGCTGCAGCCAGCACGCTGTGCTGAACTGAAGCCAGGAGCCAGGTGCTTCTCCTGGTCTCCCATGGGGTGCAGGGCCCAAGCACTTGGACCATCCTCCACTGCACTCCCAGGCCACAGCAGAGAACTGGACAGGAAGAGGAGCGACTGGGACAGAATCTGGTGCCCCAACTGGGACTAGAACCTGGGGTGCCGGCACCACAGGTGGAGGATTAGCCCATTGAGCCGTGCTGCCAGCCAGATAGACTTTCTTTCTTTTTTTTTTTTTTTTTTTTTTTACAGGCAGAGTGGATAGTGAGAGAGACAGAGAGAAAGGTCTTCCAGGTCTTCCTTTTTGCGGCCGGCGCATCTCACTGATCCGAAGCCAGGAGCCAGGTGCTTCTCCTGGTCTCCCATGCTGGTGCAGGGCCCAAAGACTTGGGCCATCCTCCACTGCCTTCCCAGGCCATAGCAGAGAGATGGCCTGGAAGAGGGGCAACTGGGATAGAATCCGGTGCCCTGACCGGGACTAGAACCCGGTGTGCCGGCGCCGCAAGGCAGAGGATTAGGCTGTTAAGCCACGGCACCGGCCTAGCCAGATAGACTTTCAATCAGCCTGCCTTGGGCTCTTCCTTCATCTACACTTCCAGAGGTAGTTTACTACCTGGTTCACTTGATGGTGATATGCTATGCTATATATAATACATTTTTTCTGCTTCAAGGTTAGGATTCAGATTTCCTGGCTCTATTAAGTCACTTGTTATTAGTTCATCTTCTTCCCCAGCTTCCAATATTTTTCTTTTGATTTCTCTTAATTTTCTACATCCTTTTATATCTCCCTTTTTCTTTTTAGAAGTTGTTTGAGAGGAAGAGAGACACAGAGAGGTACCTCATCTGCTGGTTCACTCCCCAAATGCCAGCAACAGCAGGACTGGACCAAAGTCAGGAGCTAGGAATGCAGTCCTGGTTTCCCACATAGGAGACAGGAACCAAATTACTACTGCCTCCTGGGGTCAGCATCACCAGGAAGGTGGAGTCAGGAACCAGAGTTGGGAATTGAACCCAGCTACTCTGGTGTGGTACGTAAGCATTGTAAGCAGCACCTTAATCACTAGGCTAAACATCCACCCCCTCGTGTGTCTTCTTAGGAATCCTTTTACTGTTTGGAGGGATTTCAGGAAGGAGCAAATCTAATCTTACATACAACCTACCACTACGAATGGCATCTCTTCACTGGCCGTTTGTCTCATTCTCTGTTGAAGTCAGAATGTGAATCTTATGCCCTCTGCATCCTCCAGCCGTGAGATGATAATCTCATGGAGAATGTAGACTGAGTCCCATTTATATTTATGTGCTCAGAAGTGCCTGGCTTGATGCTTTGCACATAGAAAGTACTCAACACATTGTTATTACTGAATTTATGTATGTTTATGCTTTAAATGCTTTTGATAGGGATTTATCATTTTACTACTTCTTGAATATGCAAAAATGTCATAAGTTAACTCCTAATGTCTACAAATCTTACATAACTGAGTGGGACGACCTGAGCACATGGAACGTTTCATCATGTTGTCCATCTGTGACACTTTACAGAGTTTCATGCATTCCTACTGGCAGCCAATCTCATGTCCAGATCCTTTACCCCTTGGATAGACTATTTTACAGCTCCAACATAAGGAGATATTTTTGAAAAACAGTAAAGTTTAGTCACATTTATCTGACAGGCTATGTGGTTATAAATATACATTCCTAACACATTAATCTTATTAGAACTTCCGGTTTATACCAACATATTTTTTAATATTTTTTTGACAGAGTGGACAGTGAAAGAGAGAGACAGAGAGAAAGGTCTTCCTTTTCCGTTGGTCCACTCCCCAGTGGCTGCTGCGGCTGGCGCACCGCGCTGATCCAAAGCCAGGAGCCAGGTGCTTCTTCCTGGTCTCCCATGCAGGTGCAGGGCCCAAGCACTTGGGCCATCCTCCACTGCCTTCCCGGGCCACAGCAGAGAGCTGGACTGGAAGAGGAGCAACCATGACAGAATCCAGTGCCCTGACTGGGACTAGAACCCG
This sequence comes from Lepus europaeus, assembly GCF_033115175.1. Lineage (NCBI taxonomy): Eukaryota > Metazoa > Chordata > Mammalia > Lagomorpha > Leporidae > Lepus > Lepus europaeus. Next base: position 106,021,526 of record NC_084829.1, read on the forward strand.
GTGTACCGGTGCCACAGGTGGAGGATTAGCCTTTTGAGCTGCGGCGCTGGTCATTATTTGATAAATAAAGTGAATGGAAATATATGTGAACAGGTGTCCTTCACCTGCTTATGTGAGATCTTCAGAAAGCTCATGGGAAAGGCATAATATGAAAAAGCTGTTTTTGCACCAAACTCACTTACCTCTTAATTTTATTTTTACACTAACTTTTTGAAATAACTTCATATTATCAGTAACTAAAGGCTGATCACTGAATCAGCTGTTGCTGATTAGATAACCGTTACAAGATGCTGTTTCTCCCATAACCACCATTCACAGATCCAAGTATCAAGGGGTAAACATGAGAGTGGCTCCATGCACTGTCACCCCTGCTGAGCTGTGGTGGAATGAGAAGGCCATGCCAAGATGGCCGCTGGCAGGTCAGTGTCAGTTACTCAGAAATGGCTTCGGAAACCCCCTTGGAAACTCCCTGGGAAACCACCTGGCAACGGAGCGTGCCTGGCAACAGGCTGTGATTGGTTAGGGCATAAACCACCCCTTGACTGGATCAGCCGCCTCAGCTATATAAGCTGCTGCACCAACTGAAATAAACGAGTTTATGGGCTACTCTCCTCTGGCCTGCTTTCACCCAACTCCCAGGGTCTGTGTGGTGACTCCACAACTCTTGCGCCCACCACACTCCTTTTCTCAGAATGAATCCACGGCAACCCTGAGCCACCAGCACAGTGCTCACTTGCTTTTCCCAGGCCTATGATCTGCTGTTCTAGAGGCCTTGGTCCAAAGGGAGAGGTGCTTCCACCAGGAGATACAGCCAGGATTCCACCGAACTGTAAGTGAAGACTGCCACTCGGCCACTTGGGGCTCCTCATGCCTCTCCATCAACAGGCAAAAGCAAGGAATTAGTTTGCTGGATCAGGCAATTGATCCATTTTCAAATGCAAATGCATGTTGATTATCAAGATGGATTTTGCAGAGATTTCACTCAATTATGGTGCCTGCAAAGACCATAATGTGTAAGCAGTGACTTAGCACTTCCATACTGTAAACCAGTGTATTCCAGCCTGAGATTCCTGGATCTCTGTATACCCACAAAAGAAGAACTGAAGACCCATAAACTATTGCCAAACTTTCATGAAGTCCAAACGAAATAATAAATATGCCAGGGCCAGAGTTACAGTGCAGCAGGTTAAGTCACCACTTGTGATGCCAGCATTCCATATCAGATGTCCTAGCTGCTCTGTTTCCTAGCTAGCTTCCCACTAATGTGCACCCTGGGAGGTAGCAGGAGATGGCTGCCACCCATGTAGGAGACCTGGATGGAGCTCCAGGCTCCTGGCTTTAGCCAGGTTTGCTGCCATTTGGGGAGTAAATCAGCAGGTGGAAGACAGCTCTGTCTCTCATTCTGTTTCTCCTTCTTCAGTCACTCTGCCTTTCAAATAAATAATTTAAAAAAATAAATATGGGCTGGCATTGTGATATAGCAGGTTAATGTCCTGGTCTGCAGTGCCGGCATCCCATATGGGCATGGGTTGGAGTCCAGCTGCTCCACTTCCAATCCAGCTCTCTGCTGTGGCCTGGGAAAGCAGTATAAGATGGCTGAAGTCCTTGGGCCCTTGCACCCTCATGGGAGACCCCAAAGAAGCTCCTGGCCCCTGGCTTCATATTGGCGTAGCTCCGGCCATTGCAGCAGCCATCTGGGGAGTGAACCACCGGATGGAAGACCTTTCTCTCCCTCATTCTGCCTCTGCCTCTCTGTAACTCACCTTTCAAATAAATAAATCATAAAAAGTATTCCATAAAATAAATAAATCAATCAATAAATAAATTTGGTTAAATAAATTGTTAAAATGCTGCCATAGGCCACCTAAAACATGAAATTTTTCTGCTTTAGAATGTAATTATATCAACTCGGGTCAGCAAGCCTGCTTTTCTATGGTGATTTTTTAAAAAATGATTTTATTTATTTATTTGAAAGAGTTACAGAGAGAGAAGGAGACACAGAGAGAGAGGGATCTTCCTGAACTCTTCGGTCTTACTTCACCTAAGCTCACAGCTGTATTTTAACTTTCCACCTTTCAGAATAGTGATTGATTGACAGAAGACCCAAGATTGCAAGTCACCTGGAAGTGTCCCCTCCGACTTGGACATGAAGTATCTAAATTTGAAAAATAGTTAAGGATAATAGAAGCAATAACAAAGACCCAAATTCTAATAAACACTAGTTTTTTAGAGCATTGTTTAAGTATAAAACTACATGGTTATTCAAAATCAATTCAGATGGGATAGACAAATCACCTCCCAAAGGTTCTTTGTGAAGCTAGAAAAGGGGGAGGAGAAGTAGTCGGCCATACTTTAGTAAAGAGTGAGGTCTTCTCACCCTTGAATGCACGTACAGGAGGGTCTTTGTAAAGCAAATGCACTGAAAATTCCCCTTTTCTTCCTTGAAGCATCTGTGAATCTTTCTTTTTTAGATAAAATGAGCCTCTTTGGTGGGCACATGACAAGGAAGAGGTTCAGTGCAACAAGCAATCAAGCATTTTAAAAAGCTCCGTCTCAAATTAGGTTTATATACGGCAGCTTTTGGAGGAGGATGGGTTGCAACATATGAGCAATTTAGCAGTGTAACATTTCATTTACAGGTTCAGAGCAGCTTTCAGTTCCCTTACTAGTGTGCTTCTAATTGAATCTTAATTGTACCGTCCATTATGAAATGAAAGACATACTGTTATGCTGGATTTTCCTCAAGAAGATAACAAAATGGCCCTCATAAAATGGCTAAGGAGCAAAACTGTGAAGAAATGAGCCTTAAAATTAAAGCCTAACATTTGCATAATTATAAAATTATCATACATTATATCTTTGTTGATAGATTCAAATGATTTTAACATAGGTGATTCAGTTTGGGTAAATCACCTGAATGTGTGAGGAACACTGAACAGATGGCAAGATGCAATAAAAATGTTGTATCCAATAATTTAAGTTGCTACTCTGTCATATACAAGTTTAAAAATTTATTTTTGCAAAATAAACACTTTTTTAAGTGTGCTTACCTTAAAGTCAAATGAAGAATGCATCAAATGTCAGTAACCCCAGGGCTGCATTCTTATGGGAGAGGGGTTTTATCTGAATTGTAAAATAATTGTTTCACTTGTCTCCTTATACCTGTTTGTCATGTGCTTGAGTAATTTATATTTTCAACTTTACATGAAATAATTTTCAAAAATAAATCAGTCCTCCTTCTATTTTTAATTACCCCTGTCTATGTGATCATCATTCTTGAAATCTGGACATCTTGAATTTAGAATTTAAATGAGCTTTCTCTTCTCCGCCATCTCCTACAAATAAATAATTAATGGTAATTTAAATAATATACCAGAAAAAGAGGCTCCAATAACTTTGTGGAACTGAAGTTGAACACAAAAATATATTTCTAGGGCCAGCTCTGTGGCACAGCGGGTTAAAGCCCTGGCCTGAAGCACTGACATCCCATATGGGTACCAGTTCTAGTCCCAGCTGCTCCTCTTCCAATCCAGCTTTCTGCTATGGCCTGGGAAAGCAATAGAAGATGGCCCAAATGCTTTGGCCCCTGCACCCACATGGGAGACCCAGAAGCAGCTCCTGGCTCCTGGCTTCAGATCAACACAGCTCCGGCCATTGTGATCACCTGGGGAGTGAACCAGCGGATGGAAGACCTCTCTGTCTCTACCTCTCCCTGTAACTCTGTCTTTCAAACAAACATAATAAATCTTTAATATATATATGTATATATATTTATACATATATATATATATTTCTTACAGTCAAAGAGTGAGAAAATAGCATCCCAGTCCTAGGCTTTTCCCTAAATCTAAGATTGGTGATATGTTCTTTCTTTTTTTTAAAATTTTTTATCAATTTCTTTGCGAGGCAGAGAAACACACAAATAGAGAGCTTCTGTCCCCTGGCCCACTCTCCAGATGCCCACGATGGCTGGTATCTGGCCAAGATAGAGCTGAGAGGTCTCCCACGTGAGTGGCAGGAACTCAACTATTTGAGCCATCGCTGCTTGTGGGGAAATTAGGCACACGAGGCAATTCAAAGATGGTGCCCAAAGGAAGTAAGGTGGGCGGTAGCCAAAGTCGTTTACCACCAAAGTTGATTGGCTGCACAGTATCAGGGGAGGTGACAACAACTGATGACGAGTGTACAGACATATGGCTGGTCCTGTAAAAAGTCGCCCCGTAAAATGATCTTTTAAATAATTGGTTGGTCCTTATTGCCCTGCCCCAGTAATCCTGTGGTCTTGTGCTTTAAAAGGCATTGCTACACATGCAATAAATGAGTTCTTGCTTACTTTTTTTTTTTAACTTTTATTTAATGAATATAAATTTCCAGTATACAGCTTATGGATTACAATGGCTTCCCCTTCCCATAATTTCCCTCCCACCCGCAACCCTCCCCTCTCCCGCTCCCTCTCCCTTTCCATTCACATCAAGATTCATTTTCAATTCTATTTATATACAGAAGATCAATTTAGTATAAATACTTCAACAGTTTGCACCCACATAGAAACACAAAGTGAAACATACTGTTTGAGTACTAGTTATAGCATTAAATCACAATGGACAGCACATTAAGGACAGAGATCCCACATCAGGAGCAAGCGCACAGTGGCTCCTGTTGTTGACCCAACAAATTGACACTCTAGTTTATGGCGCCAGTAACCACCCTAGGCTGTCGTCATGAGTTGCCAAGGCTATGGAAGCCTTCCAAGTTCCCTGACTCTGATCATATTTAGACAAGGTCATAAAAGACAGAGTGAGGATAGTAACCAATGATCCTAAGAGTGGCCTTAACCAGGTCTGAACAATTATACAGCATTAAGTGGGGAAGAGGACCATCAGTACACACAGGTTGGGAGTAGAGCCATTGGTGGTAGAGTAGAGGTTATGATTACAAAGGAATGAGGCCCAAGTGCACTAGACAGGGTCTAGAACAAAGGACAGAGTCATTATTAGAGGAGCTAAGAAAGGTGCTGTCTAAGCTACAAGTAATTTTTCTGATTGAGAGGCAAATAGAACCTGATAGAAGGGGCTTGATAATAATCTGGTGGGCTTTAGGCCTTGTAAGTTAAGAGGCCCAGACCTATCTATCTCTTCACATGGGGTATATCCTAAGGGAGGTGTGAACCTCCTAGGGGAAGGCACTCTGTTGACTTTCATTACTTGGCTGGCCTGGGAGGAGAGCAGACCGGGTAAAGGCAGGGGGCTTCTCTAACAAGAAATTTACAGTTCTGCCTGCAATGTTGCTGACCCTACTTGGCTGTCCCCTCTACTGCAGTGGTCACTTTGGAAGTTGGGCTGAGTGAAGGGCTTTTCAGCTTGGAGCCAATAAGATCTGTGGCTCTGACCTGGGCATCCTTCGACTCCAGGGCAGGTCCATTTCCAGTGATCCAACTCTTGGCAGAGCTGCCAGGGCTCTTCACAAGCTGACTTCTGCTGAAGCCCAGGCTTACCACATTGAAAGCCACTGCAGTGGACTGGCCTGTTGGGTCTCCTTGAGGGCAGATCACTGTACAGATCAGCCATTAATAGGCCTGCCACCCATTGCTTCTGATGCCTAGCTTTCTTTTCCTCCTGGTTTGTGTTAAAGCAGACCAGACGATGCAAGTCAAGGGAGTGCCCATGTCCCATCTCTAATCTTCGGTGGCCTGAACTACAAGTCTATAGTCACAGGCATGTTCTGTAGTAGTTTTTCTAAGGTAGACAATGCCCATGAGGAAAATTATATTCTCACTTTAAAACTTTCTTTCCCTTTGGTCTGAAAGGGAGGTTTTTTTTTTTTTTTTTTTTTTTTTTTTTTTTTTTTTTTTTTTACTTACTGTATACTTCGCTGATGGCGATGTGAATCTAGCTATGAGATTATTAGTTAAGTTCTTCTTTTGGCTATGCTATTACAGAAAAATGTTAGCCATCTCTTTTATAAGGTCTAAAGATTAAATTGTGCGTCCTACAGATTCCTTCATAATAGAATTAGTTCCCTACCTTGAAGAGAATAGAGAAGTGAAAGAACAAGTTGGGCTTAGAATAGAGAAATGAGGGAGCAAGTCCTAGATCACTTGCTGACAATAGCAATATTACATGAATACTTAGCAAACCGTTTCAACCCTTAGATAAGTTCTTGCTTACTTGACTTGACTCCCTGCTGCGTCTGACTGTCCCCGGGATGGGGGCGGGGGGGGGGGGTGGCTGGGGAACGAGCGAGCGGCGCACTTACCATCCTCGTTTGGGTGGACTAAGACCCTGCAACTGCTGCCTCCCAGGAAGGGCATCAGCAGGAGGCTGGAGTCAGAAGCTGGGACCAGGCATTGAACCCAGACATTCCAATGTGGGATGCATGTGTCCCAACCAGGGGCCTGAGCACCCAGTCAATGCACTGACTGCTGGGAATTCATTATTTCCTGAGACATTAATGCAGAAAAGTACATATAGTAATGTATCAACTATTTATTCATAACCCAGTGTTTGACAATTAACATTCTGGGGGCCAGAGCTTTGGCATAGCAGGTAAAGCCACCACCTGCAGTGCTAGCATCCCATATGGACACTGGTGAGACCTGGCTGCTCCACTTCCAATTCAGCTCTCTGGTATAGCCTGGGAAAGCAGTAGAAGATGGGCCAAGTCCTTGGGACCCTGCACTCAGGTGGGAGACCTGGAAGAAGCTCCTGGTTCCTGGCTTCAGATCAGCTCAGCTTTGCTGTTGCAGCCATTTGGGAAGTGAACCAGCAGATGGAAGACCTCTCTCTCTCTCTCTCTCTCTCTCTGGCTCTATCTCTCCCAGTAACTCTTTCAAATAAGTAAAGTAAATCTTTAAAAAAAAAAAAAAAGTAACAGTTCCTTTGGCTCTAGATGTTATGAGGACTTCCATAGATGCTTCTGGAAGCTACAAAATTGACTTGTGCTGCAACTCTACTTGCCTACAGATGGACCCATGTGGTCAGCAGGTAGAACATGCTGGTCAGGTCCTTTCCTCTTGAGTACCACACGGTTCACTGTGCACTAAACTAAAGCTCCTCTTGGGCATTGGATCAACACTGCTACTCACCACCTTCCACTGGCCTTTTATTTTGGTGCCTGAGAGAATATCCATTTATGAAATAGCTTACAGAGTTTGGCATTGTGGCACAGCAAGCAAAGCTGCTGCCTGCAATGCCAACATCCCATATTGGGTGCTAATTCCTGTCCTATCAGCTCTGCTTCTAATCCAGCTCACTGCTAATATGCCTGGGAAAGCAGCAGAAGATGGTCCAAGTGCCTGGGCCTCTGCTACCCATGTGGGAGACCCAGATGGAACTCTCGACTCCTGGCTATAGCCTAAACCAACCCCAGCCGTTGTGGCCATTTGGGGAGTGAACCACCGACTGGAAGATATATCTCTGTGTGTCATTCTCTCCTTCAAATAAATAAATAAATAAACCTTTTAAAAAAAATAGCTTATAGACAGAACTCTCAATTAGGACAAATACCTGCCATGAAATCCTAAAAGGTTTCTGTTTTTAAATGGTCAACTACTTGTCCACGTTACATGTATTAGGTAAGCCTTCCTTTTAAAAAATCATTTTGCAACACACTCTTATTCTATGTTGTTTTATATAATTATTGTTTCCATATCTGACCTATTCTGATTTTGTGTATATTGTTACACCACTATATCACTGTGATAATCAACATCAATAGTATTACTCATAAATGCCAAATTTGAAGCAACCAAGATGTCCTTCTATAGTTGAACAGGTAAATAAACTGTGATATATCCATATAATGGCATTTTTTTTTTACCAGTTACAAAAGAAAACTATCAAGCCACAACAAGATGTGGGTAAACTTTAAATGTATATTGCTAAGTAAAAGGAGTCAGTCTGAAAAGACAAAATACTCCGTGATTCCAACAATATGACTTTGTGGAAAAGGTAAAACTGTAGAGTCAGAAGATCCGTGGCTGCCAGCAGTGCAGGGGGAGAGAGGAGGGTTGGCTAGGTCAAGTACAGGGGCCTGGGGGAGTATTGACTATTCTAAATGATAGTGGATATGTGATATTATACATGTGTCAAAACTTTAGTAGAGGGCAGGCTTTGGGGTGCAATGATGGAAGCCACTACTTGGGGTACCTGCATCCCATATTGGGGTGCCTGGCTTGAGTTCTGGCTACTCACCGTGTCCAGTCCAGCTCCCTGCTAATGCATCTGGGAGGCAACAGATGATAGCCCAGGTACTCAGGTTTCTGCTACCCAAATTGGAGACCTGGATGGAGTAACTGGCTCCTTAGCTTAGCCTAGCCCTGACTGTTGTGGGAATTTGGGGAAGGAACCAGCAGATGGAAGATCTGTGTGTGTGTGTGTGTGTGTGAGTCACTCTGCCTTTCAAATAAATAAACCTTTTTTAAAAAAAAAAATTTCAGTATTTTACAACAGAAGGGGTGAATTTTAATATAGGCACAAGTAAAAACAATAATTTAGGTTGCTGGGAGAAGAATTTTGTATAATATCAAGAGAATTGAACTGTATTACAAATGCGTGTAACAACCACACTCTAGAGGGTGAGAGAGGAAAGTTTCTGACCTAAGTAACTTTAGAAATGAGTAGAACATCTTAGACTAAGGCAAAAGGAACTGTATACAGCTCTGTACTTCAGCTATGTTGCTTCCCACAGCGGGACAGGTTAGCATATGTGTTGGAATTGAATATTTAAGTAAATGCATGGCAGGAGCCAAGCTGCTCGCTGTTAGAGTAGGAATTTACAGATAAGCAACAGATTATAGTGGATTAGAAACATCAGGATTAACTATATTAAGCTAAATAGAGATACAGATAGTTACATAAAAAATTGTAGATGTGTGTGGGGTGTGTGTGTGTGCTGCTATACACACGTATGTTTACTTGCTGTGTAAACAGAGTGAGCCTGGAAACAAGGGCACTCTACTTGCAACAGGCACAGCTAGCACCAGACGTTGGCTTCTAATGCCCTTTTCCCACTGACGGAACCAAGGCACTGGGAGAAATGACTGGTTCAAGGACTGGGGCAAGAAATATACAAGATGAGCCTGGAGTTTTTTGTAGCTCCAGAAAGTAAGTAAGTTGTTTTAAAAGAAAACAAAACCTACTAGGATGAACGTAGGAGCCAGTTGAAAGAGCTCCCAATGGTGAAATCTAGAATAAACTGAGTAAAAGAAATAAAGGATTTTTGGATTATAAATATATTTATATATAATATCATAAATATTATATATCCTACTCTGTTCTATATTATAAATATTCATCGATCCATTGTGATATAATTAAGCAATGGAGGAGGAGAGACAAGTCACCTTTGCAGAAGAATTCCAATAATTTACATAATTAGACCTTGTGTCCTCAAATAGGTGGACCACAGCCCCACACTCCCTATGTGGGGGTTATACACCGGGGCTTCCTTCCTAAGAGTACAGCATAGAAAGAAGGTTAAAAAAAAAAAGCAACTTTCTGGTGGGGAGTCTGACAATCACCCCCTCAGCCAAGCACTCGGACTCAACATCAACACCCTAAGTCATGGTACCAATGTGATGACACGGTCTTCCTCACCAAGCCCAGCACCCAAGCTAACCATGAGAAAACATCAGCCAGATCCCAGGAGAGTGACATCCTACAAAGTACTTGACTAGTCTTCAAAATGATCAAGGTCTTCAAAAAGAAGACAGATCTGGGAAACTGGCCTAGCTCAGAGGAACCTAAGGAGGCATGAAAGGCGATGTGATGTCCTGGCTGGGATCCTGGAACAGAACCCGGATGTTGGACAGAGCTAAGGAGACCTGAGTAAAGCATGGACTTCAGTTAGTGAGAATGTACAAATGGTGACACAGTAGTTGGACTGAGTATGCCATACTAACGTAGGATGTTAGTCACTGAGGAAACTAGCTGTCGGGTACTTGGGAATTCTTTGTATTCCTATCTCAGGTTTTCTGTAAAAGTGAAATGGTTCTAAAATTAAAGTGTATATTTGTTTAAAGATTTTTATTCATTTATTTGAAAGGTAGAGTTACAGACAGTGAGAGGGGGAGAGAGAGAGGTCTTCCTTCCATTGGTTCACTCCCAAAATGGCTGCAACGGCTGGAGCTGCGCTGATCCGAAGCCAAGAGCCAGGAGCTTCTTCCTAGTCTCCCACGAGGGTGCAGGTGCCCAAGGACTTGGGCCATCTTCTACTGCTATCCCAGGCCACAGCAGAGAGCTGGGTTGGAAGAGGAGCAGCTGGAACTAGAACCAGCACCCATATGGGATGCTGGCACCAAAGGCAGAGGATTAGCACACTGAGCCACGGTGCCGGCCCCTAGAGTGTATATTTTAAAAAAAAGAATTGATCAGGCTAGCTCTCTCTCATTTGAGGACCACCTTTAATACTCCTATTATTTTCATGATAAAATTTGTGGGGGCTGCACAGTCTAAAACTCACTGGGTCAGGCTCACAGCCTGAAGACTCATACAGGAGACAATGTTGCAGAATTTCTTCCTAAGAAACCTCCGTGTTTGACCTTTCGGGTCCTCACTTCCAAGATGACGAAGAAGGAACAACAGCCATGCTAAAAAGGACTGTTGCAGCCAGCGCCGTGGCTCAGTAGGCTAATCCTCCGCCTGCGGCACCGGCACACCGGGTTCTAGTCCCGGTCGGGGTGCCGGATTCTGTCCCAGTTGTCCCTCTTCCAGGCCAGCTCTCTGCTGTGGCCAGGGAGTGCAGTGAAGGATGGTCCAAGTGCTTGGGCCCTGCACCCACATGGGAGACCAGGAGAAGCACCTGGTTCCTGCCTTCGGATCAGCACGGTGCGCCGGCCACAGTGCGCCGGCAGTGGCGTCCATTGGAGGGTGAACCAACGGCAAAGGAAGACCTTTCTCTCTGTCTCTCTCTCTCACTGTCCACTTTGCCTGTCAAAAAAAAAATAAAAAAGGACTGTGGCCACAGGCAGCCTATTCAGTGCATGAACTGTGCTCAATGAGTGCCCAAGGTCAAGGCCATTAAGAAGTTTATCATGGAGCCAGTGCTGTGGCACAGCGGGTTAAAGCCACCACCTACAGCACCAGCATACCACGTGGGCACCGGTGAGTCCCGATTGCTCCACTTCTGATCCAGCTCTCTGCAATGGCCTGGGAAGCAGTAGAAGATGGCCCAAGTCCTTGGGCCCCTGCACCTGTGTGGGAGACCCAGAAGAAGCTCCCAACTCCTGGCTTCGGATCTGCTCAGCTCTGGTGGTTGGGGCCATTTGGGGAGTGAACTAGCGGATGGAAGACCTCTCTGACTCTCTGGAACTCTGCCTTTCAGATAAATAAATCTTTTTAAAAGTGGAGGAAATAACAAGGAAATCTTTAAGGAAGAGTGGCATTTGCACTTTACCATAAAGGACGAGTGAACATTCAATAAATGGGTGGACTAGGGGAGACTTTGGATGCTGTGGCTAGTCACGGATGTGCAAACACCAGCAGAACACCAGAGCTCACAGGAGTGTGGGAGATGCGCAGAAAGATGAGGGAAGGAGGGAGCCACACCCTCCTCTCAGGAGCTGCCTGAGACCAGACTCAAAAGAGGCTTTAAAAAGAGTTCAAGGACACCAATGCTACCATGCGCACCTCCTTGATTAACCCAAAGTGCTCACTCCAAGTAAACAGTGGCATGCTAATCAGTGAGCGCCTACCTTACACGTCACCTTTTGTCCTTTCTGTGTTAACTGGCCCTGATAGTGGTTCATCCCCTCCCTGCTCTGCTCTGGAGCCTGAAGTTCCTCCGTGCCTTGGGCTCAAGCCTGTGCCCACTTATTCCCTATTAAAAGTAACACACAGGGGACAGCACTGTGGTTTAGCCGCCACCTGCTGTGTTGGCATCCCATATGGATGCCGGTTTGAGTCCTGGCTGCTCCACTTCTGATCTGGATCCCTGCTAATGGCCTGGGAAAGCAATACAAGATGGCCCAAGTCCTTGGGCACCTGCATCCATGTGGGAGACCCGGAAAAAGCTCCTGGCTCCTGGCTTCGGATCAGCACAGCTCCAGCCATTACAGCCATTTGGGTAGTGAACCAGTGGATGGAAGACCTCCCTCTTTCTCTCTCTGCCTCTACCTCTCAAATAAAATAAATAAATATTTTTTAAAGTAATACACAAATACCAGTGAGGCATGGGCTTGCTTTCTGAGTAGGTTAGATTCCAGTTACCACCACCTATCAAAGAGCTGTCAAGGTGGTGGGAGGCAAAGGCTTGCTTAAAGAAAGAGAAGGAAGATTCTGGAATCTGGATGCTCTCTGGGGCAAGCAGGCAGCAACTGCAAGCACCCAACGGAAACCTGTGCTCAGCACTTCCACATCTGCCCTGGGGCAGCAGAATCAGAGCCTGGCAAAAGCCTGGACATCAAGGGTTGAAATAGGAAGCATTGCTTGATCCAAGTGCCTAGCTCAGTGCCACTGAGTTACCTTCTACCCAGCTCTCACTACCTAATCCCACCTGCTGGGCAGCCTCACCTGTTCTCTGTCTCTTTTGTTTCCTTTTCTTGATTTATTCTGGTCCTCCCTACACTGTGCTCTTCTCTCCCTCGCCTCCCTGTGCAGACATCTGGGCCTGCGGTTCCCCCAAACCTTCCATTCTTAACTTTCATTTTCTTCCACCAGGGGTCGGCTTTGTTTCTTTTCTTTTCTTTTTTTCTTTCTTTCTTTTTTTTTTTTTTTTCCCAAGCTGATGAGGCTCCATAAGACCAGAGGTCTTAGCACAAAAACAGCCACAGGCTGTCCAGGCCAGGCCACAAGCGAGATGCTCTGCGGGGTCAGATTTACCCAGGGCAGAGGGAGATCACCGAGGGCGAGGCTGGGACCCCCTGTGTCACCAAAAGTTCCCGTTCACCGGAGTGTCAGACAAGGACTCCTGGGGTGGGAGTGTTGGCGGGCTGGTTGGGGTCCTGGCTTGGGGGGTGGGGGTGGGGGGGCACCCTGCAGGGTACAGGGCCTACAGGCCAGTGCACTCTCGGACACCCATGGGTCGGTGCCCAGACAGTGGAGTGGGGTGGTGGTGGAAGGTCCTGACTGCCCAGGCCTGACGGTCAAGGCAGGTTCGTGCGCTGAAGCAGAGACCCGGTGACCAGGCTCTGTGCCTCCAATCACTGCACCTGCTGGGGGTTAGCCGCCGCAGCCCATGGCCTACGAACCCAGGAGGGGCCTTGTCCCCCGTGGCCTTTTCTTCTGGTTATTCTTTCTTCTGTTTCTTCCCATGTGTATCCCTGTGGCTGCAAACCTAGAGAAGCACCCAAATATAAAAGTCAAGTCGAATTTAAAAGCTTGGGTCTTGTGAGCTCCCAATGCTCACCCCCCCCCCTTTTATTTAAATTGTGTTTCAAAACAACACGGTGACTTTTGGACAAGATTTTTCTGTTTCACCCATTCCACAATAGAGACGCAATGAATGCGGCTGGTGCAATGTTTGGCTGTGTCAAATTCAGTCCCGCAGGCTGGCTTGGGCCAGCACTGGGGCTCTGCTTTGTGTTATGTTCACGGAGAAGATATTAATTAAAAGAAATACATGATTAAAAAGTAATGAGTTGAATAAAAATTATCTCAGCTCATTTTCTGATTATGTTAATTGTTAAAAACCCTTCAATCACGCGGTTACAGTCAATGGGCTTTAATGTGAAATTAGTGGGCTCTTGATAACTTACAGTCCAGAATAATCCTGGCGGCTTAGTCATCATTCCTAATAACAAGGATGTTGCTAAGAACAGAAATTTTACGTGATTTTGATCCATTCAGCCCTCCCCCACACGTATCATTAAAAAAAAAAAAAAAAAAAGGCTTAGCCCGCCCGCGATTTCCAACTTCTGCCACGGATCCGCCGCGGCCTTGGCGAGAACTTGAGTCTACGGCCCAGCCTCTCCCGCTGCCCGCTTGCTGCAGCCCCTCGCCGGTGCGTCCGCGGGTTGCCCGCTGCTGTTCCCGGTTTGGCCGCCCGGAGCGTTTGAGAAGCCCAGCGCGCGGCTCCCCCGTCCGTCCCGCGGGACCAGGGCGCCCAGCCGCTCCCGGGGTCGCGCTGTGGAGCGAGGGGCGGGGAAGAGAACGGAGCCCGCGGCGATCAGCGCTGCAGAAGCCGCGCGGCCGCCGGGGGACCTCGCGCCGAGCGGCGGACTAGTGGGCTTGCGCGGCAACGTGTCGGGACCGTGGCGAAGCGCGGCGCAGGGTGGCATGGCAGGGCAGGCAGAGCTGGGGCACGTGCGTGATTATGCGAGTGCGCGCTTGCGGGGCTTTGCATGCCACGCCTGTAGAGAACCACCCCCCACCGAGCCCCAAAGCGCCAACAGAGGGCGGGGGGTCGAGTGAGCACGGGAAGCTAAAGGTCCCCCCGGACCTCAGAGCTTGGGCCGACCTCCCAACACTGGGCGGGGTGCACAGTGGGCGCTGCACGGGTTTCTGTGGGATCCAAAGGAAAGCTGGTGAAATTCATGCCTGACTCTCTGTTGAGCGAGGATGGCGGGGCGTCCTCAGCAAACCCTGGCCCCGAAAGCTCCTCCTCTACCTGGGACCAAACCCAGAGCAGAGGCTGGGGCGCCGGGCCGGAGTGGAGGAGGGATGGCTCGAATCTTCTTTTACCTATCTCGCGTCAACACCAACCCCATCCACTGCCAGTGAGCCGAAGGCAGGAAGAGATGAGCCGCCCCACATTTTCAGCTGCGTGAGACAAACAGGGCCGCTCAAATTGGGCCTATGATGAAGGTGTGATGGGGAGGGTGATGGGGTCCTGGACCTGCGGCAGGCGTGGGCGCTGGCTTGACTGAGACCGCAGGGATGGGCTCCGGGTCGCAGTGCACCTGCTGCTGGACGTTGGGGAGCCTTGGAGGCGCGTTCACACCTTGGCCAACCGCCACCCACTGACCAGCTAGAGTTGGAGGTACCTACTGCAGACTCAAGCTCCATTCCACAGGCACCCCCCCCCCGCCGCCGCGCGCGCGCACCTCGCTCCGCGCGTGCATTTCCCAAGGTCTAGCTAACATTATAGGTACACACATACACCCAAGTCTGTAGATATTTGTGTGCAGAAAGTCTGGGAGCTTGGGGGTGGGGAGGGAGTCAGAGGACATGAGTGTGTGCGCGTGTTACACACTGATTCCTAGTGCATGAAGTTCTGTGTGCCTTTCTCAAAGCTTCTTCCCTCAAGACTGTCCGTCTGGAAGTGGCAGAAGAGGCCTGGTGTTTCTTCATTTCTTTTTCTGTTTCTCTGTCACCTTTAACAGAGCTATTTGCTTTTAAAGGCTTTAAAAAATAAAAGGAAAGAAAGAAAAAATTTCCCCTACCTTCTCAAAGCCCTAACAGCTAACACTGTTCCCCGGGGTTGGGTGTGTGTGTGTGTTGAAGGTGGGATCAGGGGTGGGCTGGGAGGAGTCCCAGGATTGCTTCTCCTTGTTCGATCTCTATTTGCATGCGCTGTTAGGCTGAGGACCATTTTAAAATAAATAACAATGAACAGGAATGACATCTAGAGGGCTCGTTGGCAACATTTAAAAGCCAATAGAGTTTATAATTCTACTCTATCATTTCTTATTGATTAGAGTAATCAAGATAAAAAGCTAGCCGGGCTCGGAGAACTTCAGCAGCATATCATTAAAGATAAGAGTCAGTTAATTCTGGAGCTGGGGTAATGTGGCTGAAATGAAGAGTTCATTTGCATGAGACGCTGAGCCCAGTAACAAGGGGACAAAAATCACTAATTAGGATTGCAGAGTGTCGCCCTCTCTGCAGGCACCCTTTCCAGGCCTCGGACCGAGCGGAAATTCGCGGTTAGGTAAATCTAGGGCAGGACATAAAGCGCTCGTTTGGCCTTGGAGATGGCGACTGTCACCTTCGCAGCTCTAAGCCACCCCCGACCCCCACGCCCGGGGCCGTCCAATCTGGGTGGGAACGGGGGTCACTCGGGTCGGACCCCTGCTCCCTCCCTGCCCGTCTCACCCATACCCACTCAGGCGGCCTCGGTGGGGCGTCCTGCCTACTCCCTTACGGGGCTCGCGGGCGAGGGCCTGGTGCTCACCTCCTGATTTCCTGTGGGGAACTCCCCCTAGAGCGCAGCACCTGCGTGGTCAGGGGCGCAAGTGCAGCACAGGCTCCACGGTGAACTCGGGACCTTTGCCCTGGCGAGAATCACCGAATTAAGCCCGGGTTCCAGGGCCAAAGTCAGGACACACACACACCCCGCGAGTCCCGTCCGGATGGCAGTCCCCTCTGCCTGACCTGCCATCCCCGACAGCGCCGCTCCGTGGGCTCGCGAGGGAGCCTGTGCGCGTGCGGCATGGACCTGGCTGTGCAGGAATGTGTGTGCGAGTGTCCAGCTGTTGCGTAAATGCGTGTTTCGTCGGCGTGTTACTACACAAATGTGGGCTTTCCATCGGTGTGCAGGGTGTGGTACACACATGTGATGTGCGTGGTACGGGGCGTGAGTGTAGCACCTCTGGGGGCGGTGACAAGGAGAGGTTCCCCAGGGGGACAGGTGCGGCAGGTTTCTCAGCTTTGGGTCCCACGCGTGCGGTGGGAGTGGGAGCCGGCTCCGGAGGCCTCGCGGCGCCCTGGGAGCCTGGAGTGCGAAGCGGGAGCCGGAGCCGAGGCCGGGGCGGTGCGGCTGGGGTCGGGCGGGGGGCAGGCGAGGCACGGAAGGAACGCCTTCGTGCGGTCCGCGGCCTTGCCCACTGCCCCCAAGCGAAGTAGCCGCGCCGCTCGGCCGCGGCAGGCTCCCCCGACCCACCCGGGGGAAACGAAAGTGATCCCTAAGGCAGCCAGAGCCCGCTCCTTCTCGGAAAGAAAGAAGGCGCGCAGAAGGGCGACTACTGGAGCAGCCTCGGCCCTTGCTCCGCCCTCGCGGGCCTGGGCTTCAGGTCCTCCGCGGCCCTCCCACGTCCCGGGTCGGGGGAGCCTGGGGCTGTGGACGCAGTCCCCGACCTCCAAGTTGCTTCCCCCGAGGCCGGGAGAGGGGCGCGCGGCTGCTAGGGCGACCCCTCCCGGACGCAAGCGGAATGCAGCGCCGGGAAGCCGGGCCCGCGGCCCACACAGCCTCCTCCTGCGAACTAACTTTGCCCCCTCGTTAGGCGGCGGCAGACGGGAATCAAGGCCGGTGCGGGATAATTGCAGGTGTCAGCGTGGAAAGACGAAGCGTTTGCACACTCGCGGGGATCGCGGCCCGCGGCTTCCCGCTCTCGCGCGCGCACGGCGCACGGCGCACCTGCGGCCGCGCGCCTGCGGGGCTGGGCGGCAGTGAGCAGCGGGGTGCGTGGGGCGCCCCGCAGCCGGGGCCGCCCGCGGGGAGGTGGCGCGTCCCCGCCGCGTCGGCTCCCCGCCCCCATGCCTTTCCCCGGGGCGTGTTTTGTGTCCCTGCACAGCTGGGGACTCCCTCACCACCCAGCCCCGGGCCTCGCCATACAGAATAAAGTCAGTCTGTATTTAATGGTTATGGCGGATGTGAGGGGGATTTGGCGGAGGCCGAGGAGGGCCCTTGGCTCTCAGACCTCGCTCCTGACGTCGTGTGAGTCTACCAACCCACCACGACCCCATATTCTTGTGCTGGTGTCTGACTCGCATGAGAAGCGAGCTGATTTTTTCAGGACATAGCTGGGAAATGTAGTGACTGATAATAGAGATTTCTCTTTCATTTTTTACGCTTGACTTGGTTATTGTTGCTTTTCTTTTCCCGCGATTCCTTCTGCGGATTAGCCCTGACTTCGCCACTATTGGCGGTCGAAGTGGCCCCGAGTCGGGATGACAATTGACGGCGCTCAAGGGATTGCCCATTCTGTGCCTGTAAGGACGGATTCGTGCCGGAGAAAATCATCAAGTGGAGGCGGAGAATAAAGACCGTTCGGGGGGAAATGTATTCATTGAGAAGGCTTCGCCCAAATTGCTTCTAAGTTTTTTTAATGAAAAGTACCGATTGCAGCAATCAGCGGCTTTTTGGCGGATTACAAATCTGGAGGGAGCTGCGGCGAGGCATTGAAAAGTGCCCCCGCCTTCGCACGGGGCAGCCCGAGGGGCGGGGGTCCCGCCGCGACACAAAGGCGGGGACTGGGCGAGCCGGGGAAGGGGGCGCGGAGCTGTCCGCCCCGGTGCGGGCGTGGCCGTGGCTGGGAGGCCCCCGCCGAGGAGGGCGAGGGCCGGCGTGCCGGGGGCAGGGTCCCCGGGGCGCGGGGAGTGGGGGGTCGGCTCCAGCGCCCCCACCTCCTGGTGAACTCTGGACATCTGGGGGGGGGGGGCGCCGAGCCCTGCACCCTGGAGGACGCGGGAATGGAAGGTGCGACCTGGGCCTCCACCTGCTCCCCCAGCCCTCACACGCCAGTTTTTGTTCTTTGGGGTTATTGGGGAGGGGGATCATTTTTTTGCAAAGCTGGTGGAAACCCCGTCTTCCCAGAGCGTTACAGGCAGGAGGCGCGGAAGCTGGAGTCCTTTCTGGGCGGGCGCAGGAGGACCCCGCTGACCCAGATGCGCGCCAGTGCCGGGTGCCACGGCGGGGCCTGCGCGCTCGCGGCCGCCGCGCCCCCCTGCCCGGGAGGCGGGGAGTCCCCTGGGACACGGGGTGGGGGGGAGCCGGGGAAGGGAGAGGCGCGAGGGCAGGGAGACATCACCGCTCCCACCGAGGCCGCCATCTGCGCGTTCAGCCTGCCTTTTCGCAGGTTTGTCTTTTAAGACTGTGCCTTCGCAAGGGCGTGGGAGGGTTGGTTTTTTGCCCCCCGCTCCGACTTCTTCGAGGCCCCCCGAAGTAAAGAAGGGGAAGCAGCAGCGAGGCAGGGGCAGGGAAGGGGGGGCGGCGCCCCCAGCCCCGCCGCCCGCGCAGGCCCGCGGCGGCCCTGACGGTTTAACTTTCTTCCTTTGCAGCTTGTCAAGGCGCCCGTGGCTTTGATGGGAGGCTCCTCAAGGTGACACATTTCTGAACTTCACCCCCTTTTCAGACTAACTCCCTACCTCCTTGTTAGTGGCCAGCTCTGAACTTGTGCGGAGTGTTTTTGTGTGAGCCGGGGCTCATTCACGGGGCGCCTTTGTGGGCCTCCTCCTTTCAGGCCTCGGCGTGTTACACCAATTAAAGGCCGACGTGCTGCAAATGTAATGGGCCGCGCAGCCATTGTTTCCGACGAGCAACAAAACGCGGAGACCCACCCCTTAGATTAGGCCGTTGAAGGGGAGGTGGAGGCCGGTCAGCTTACTGAATAGTTTGTGAACTGTAATTCTGAGGGCTCATGTGAAAAAAAAAAAAAAAGTCTCTCCCCCACCTCCCTCTTGCCTCCCCCTCCCCAAAAGCTCCAAGAAAGAAAAAGGAAAAAAAAAAAAAGTGACATCCAGGGGGCAGAATGGGGTCACTAGAGAAAAAACGTGGGTGAGGGGCTTGCTCTGCTCCGGGGGCTGTCGAAGGAACGCTCAGCTCCTCAGCCTCGCTGCTCTGCCCTTTGAAAATTATCTGTATGAGCCTCAGTTTCCCCAGCCGCAGCAGCCTTGTGCCCTCATATTGGGCCTGGTCCCCGGATGTTAGCACTGCCGGTCGAGGTCGGAGTGTGGAAAAGCCAGTTTGCCTAGGTGGGACACGGCTGAGTCAGGGGCTGCAGCCACCTCCGGGTGCCTCTCTTCACCCCACCCTGCACCCTCTCCACCCTCCAGCCCTCCCCACAGCCCAAGGTTGGGGGGGGGGGGCCTTGAAAGCCAGCCCCTTGCCTGGGCTCCATCTCCCTCCCTGGGACCGCCTGCTCTTTCCCAGTGCCTTGCATCCATCTGGCTTCCCTAACTCTGGGAACTTGGAGGAGCCTGGTTCGCCTGGAAAGGAGAGCATCAGAACCAGTTGAGGCTACCTGCCTCGCAAAGTCTGAGGCCTGGGGAAGGCGATACAGGTGACTAGACCGAGGTCATGAAGCAGGGTGCTGAGCTGCAACTGGAGCTCCCGACCTGTGCAGCACTGCCACCTTCCCAGCTTGCCTCAAGGGCACTGTCTCAAGTTTCCTCCCCTCACTTGGGTGTCCTGGGGAGTTACAGCTCCTGAGGCTTTACTTACAAGCTCTCCGTCCACTCCCCTGCAGTCCTGTCCTCCCCCTGCCCATCTGCAGCCTTCCCCGTCCAGCTGTGCTCAACAGATGCCTGTGGCCAGCTATATACAAAGAACATCTTGTCTCTTCTGGGAAGCGTCTCTACTCTTACTCATGACGCCCCTCTCCACTCAAACTATGCTGCCTGGAATTGCATCTCCCTCTGCATCTCCTTGTGCTACCAAACCTGTGTATTCATCAAGATTCTGCTCAAAGAACACCTCTCGGGCTGGAGCAGGGTGAGGCTGGAGCCAGGGGTGAAGGTCAGATCTCAGACAACCTTCTGGGCCATGCAAGGATTCGGGATTTTACCCTGGGAGCAATGGGAAGCCATTGAAGGGTTTGGGTCAGTGACGTTTCATGTCTGGACTGGACCCCTGGAGAACAGAGACCACATCCTTGTCATCTTTGTGTCCCTCTATTCCTATCCCAGGGTCTCCCACATCCTGCCCCCCCCAAAATGTGCACTGAACCAATAACATCACACGCTTATCACCCAGCCTTTCTGTTATAGTTATGGGGACAAGTTCAGAAAAAGAGCCAGAGGAAATATGTCACTGTGCCCTTCCCAGGCTGCCTCTAGGAACCCTTCCCATAGCCTGCAACCCCAAGTCGCTATTGTACTAAAGCCGCAACCCAGTACCTGGGTAGCTGAAAATATCCAACATGACCTGTAGCCCGTTATAATATCATTATTAAGATTACCATGGCTGACATTCCGACTCCCATCGTGCACCTGACACCATGATAGTCTCAAGATTTCCTGGGTAGTCACCAAATTCCTTAAAAATCTCCACCCTTTCCCAGAAAATTCTGCCCAAACCACTCCCTGTGCCTTCAGACCACACAAAGGGATGACCATGAACCTCTTGGTTGCAGCTCACTCTAGAGCAGAGAAATGCCTGGCAACCACTCGCAGGACTCGAAATTCAGTAAATCTGTAGCAGGATGATTTTTTAAAAGATTTATTTTATTTATTTGAAAGACAGAGTTACAGAGAGAGGTAGAGACAGAGAGAGAGGGAGAGAGAGAAAGAGGTCTTCCATCTGCTGGTTCACTCCCCAAATGACTGCAACAAACAGAGCTGAGCTGATCCAAAGCCAGGAGCTTCCTCTAGGTCTCCCACATGGTTGCAGGGGCCCAAGGACTTGGGCCATCTTCCAGTGCTTTCCCAGGCTATAGCAGAGAGCTGGATCGGAAGTGGAACAGCCGGGACTTGAACTGGCGCCCATATGGGATATTGGTGCTGCAGCCAGGACTCTAACCCACTGTACCACAGCATGGCCCCACAGGTTGATTTTCAAGTTGGTAATTTTATATGAACTTCAAGTAATGTCATCAACATCCAAATGGCCCTTGACCACCCCACTGTAGAGCCTGCCCACACTCCACCTAGAGTATGCACTTTTGCTTTGCTAATAAGGCTTGTTCCTGGGGCAGCACTGTGGCTTAGGGGTTAAAGCCATGGCCTGCAGCACTGCCTCCTGTGAGACACTCCCTGCTAATGTGCCTGGGAAAATGGCAGAAAATGGCCCAGGTCCTTGGGCCCCTGCACCCACATGGGAGACCCAGAGGAAGCTTCAGTCTGGCCCAGCTCGGGCCGTTGCAGTCATATGGGGAGTGAACCAGTGGATGGCAGATCTCTCTCTCTCTCTCTCTCTCTCTCTCTCTCTCTCTCTCTCTCTCAACTTTGCCTTTCAAATAAATGAATCTTTAAATATAAGTAAATAAAGAAATCTCCTCTACTAATCTTCAATCTACAGTGCAATGTCGGAAGCAAGAACTTGGACCCTTGAGCCCCTCCAACCTCACTTCCAAATCCCTTACTGTGCGGACTGGGTTGTAAGCGCCAGGGTGGCAGGAACCACGTCACAGGGTCTTTGAATTGATACTGGCTCCTTGCTAGGAATTCAGTACCTACTCCTACATGCTTATTCACTGACTAAAAGTGTATACAAGGAAAATAAAATCAGGAGGCATGCCATTCTCTGTGTCGTCACCTTGGGGAATACCTGCAACCACTGTGAAGCCTTGGTTTTCTCATAAGTAAAATGAGACAATGCTATTTAGCTCATGGATTGTCAGGCCAAAGGCTATTCATAGGAGAATGACTTGGTTTTGAAGGAATGCATTCATGAGTGAAGATTAGTGTGTGCCCTGGCGCCAGGGCAACAACCAGAGATGAAGGCACCACTTTAAAATGACAAAGGCTGGGGGCTGGTATTGTGGTGTGGCTGGTAAAGCTTATGCTGCCTGCAACATTCATACCAACATCCCATATTTGGGTGCTGGTTCGAGTCCCGGCTGCTCCACTTCTGAACGCGCTCCCTACTAATGTGCCTGGGAAAGCGGTGGAAAACGGCCCCTGTCCTTGGGCCCTGGCACCCATGTGCGAGACCTGGAAAAAGCTCTTGGGTCCTGGCTTCCATCCAACCCAGCCTTGGCCATTGCAGCCATTTGGAGAGTGAACCAGCAGGTGGAAGATATCTCTCCCCCCACCCCTTTCTTTCTAAGTATGTCTTTCAAAGAAATACATCTTTACCAAAAAAAAAGACAAAAGCTGGTGGGGAGCAGGCAGGGTCGTGGAGAACCCCTCTGCCTCTGCCGGCTTCCCTCTCCCAGTTGGCCCAGCACCCAGCTGGGCCCCACATCTTCTCCAGGCCATGCCACAGCTGTGGGCCCCCTTTACATTTGGCTGCCCGCACAGCTGTGCTAAGAAGCTTGGCTCAAAGAAGCCCACATTCCCCAAGGCTTGAAGAAAGCTGCACCTGGAGACAGGACAGCCAGATCCTGGGAGGCCATGGCGGAAATGACGCATGCTGATTCCTGCTGAGAACCAGACTACAGAGCCACGCGTGGTGAGAGCACCTGGGCCCCCAGCCTGCTGCCCACTCACCAAACTCCACTGCCTGGTGACTGTGAGGTTCCTATCCTGGTGGTCTCCACATCCTCATGGATGACATATGAGCACAGGAACAAAGACTTCCAGACACTAGTGTGTGTGTGTGTGTGTGTGCGCACATGTATGTGTTAGCCTCTGAAAAACAGCAGGAAAAAAGACTCCCCAGGGAGGAAAGGATGTCTTTTTAAGTTTTTACATCCAAAATAAAGCTTTCTCCAGGGACCAGCATTGTGGCATAACGGGTTAGGCTACCACCTGCAACATCACCATCTCTTATGGGTGCCAGTTCCAGTTCTGGCTGCTCCAGCTCCCTGCTAATGTGCCCTGGAAAGCAGTGGGAAATGACCCAAGTGCTTGGGCTCCTGCAACCACGTGGGAGACCTGGATGAAGCTCCTGGCTCCTGGCTTCAATGGGGCCTGGACCAGTCATTGTGGCCATTTGGGAGTGAACCAACTGATGGAAGATCTCTCTCTCTCTGTCTCTGTAACTGTATATGTCAAATAAATAAATCTTAAAAAAAAAAAAAAAAACCTCTCTCTACAAACTAACTACACAAGCAGAACAGAAACAAAAGAGACACAACTTCTTACCTTTCCCTGTAGCACCTTCATCTGAATATATTTTTAGCCCCCAGGAGCAGGTGTGCAAGGGAATATTTGTAGAATCTACAGCGAAGTCAGTTAGCTCCAAGGACGCCCGGAACACAAAGCGGGTGCCCAGACGGGTGATGAGAATTGTTTGGCAAGTGCCATCCTCCCCGTGGAGATGGCTTTCGAGAGTGTCCAGGCTAAGTTGATGCCGAGCCAGCGGCCTGCCTGTGCGGATGCTAACGTGGGAAACGAACGCGTCCTTAGCGACTTTTCATTCCAACCTGAGCTGTGCACTGCTAAATCCTTTCCCAGGCCCCAAGCCGCACAGGCTCTCTTTCCTCATTCTCGTCATTCATGACTGTCACTTCCATTCAGGCTGAGCGAGTGCGACCCTCAGTGTTTGCAGTCCGGGGTTCCAGAACCGTTCTATTTTTCTCTCATCAGATTCCTCCCCAAGAGCGCTTGTCAGATGGTCTCCGCGCCAGCTGTGGGAGTCATTCACTTTCACGGGAGGTTAACGTGGATGGTGGTGGCACAGCGCTGTAGAGGGGACCTGATGAGCACCCTTGAGGGGGCACAGCATCTGGAGGAATCTCTTGGGGGCAGAGGGAAGATGGTAACTGTGGAAGAAAGGAATGAGAGGCTGGGAGATGTCTGGCATACTCCTGGATTAAAAAAACAAATAAATAAAACCGGGGGCCAGGGTTCCTTGTTGTAGCAGGTAAAGCTGCTGCTTGCCACACCAGCATCCCGTATGGATGCCTGCTGGACTCCTGGCTGCTCCACTTCTGATCCGGATCCCTGCTCATGGCCTGGGAAGCAGTGGAGGATGGCCTGAGTGCTAGGGTCTCTGCCATCCATGTGGCAGACCCGGGAGAAGCTCCTGGCTCCTGGCTGCAGCCTGGTCCAGCCAGCCCTGGTTGTTGTGGCTACTTGAGGAATGAACCAGTGGATGGAAGATCTCCCTCTCCCTGTCTCTCCCTCTCTCTAACTCTGCCTTTCAAATAATAAATAAATCTTTAAAACAAACAAACAAAAAATGTTTGGTCTTCTGACCAAAGCATGCTGCTTGGTAAGAGCTAAGCAGCCCCCTCCCGGCCACCAGACAAGAGGTGGGGGAGGCAGAAACCAAAGTGAACTCAATTCCATCTGAAAAAGAATAGCCTGGATCATTCCCTGTGAAAAGTTGGTGGAAATAATACCACCATCCAAACCCTAATTTTGCTATTATGTAAAAGCCCCCATTTCTTTGCAGTTTCTGATTAGAAAATGCTTTCTGTCTGATTCTGTCTTTGCTACTGGTGTGTGACCTCTTAATTTAATTTTGGGTTTTGCTTATACAAACCAATTGCCGTGGAAACTTTTCCCTGTGGTGCAGCGAAAGGGCGGGGGGGGGGGGCAGAATAGAATGTGAATAATTATATTTTGTGCACTTAATTCATTTAATTAGTAGTTAGCAAGGACCCTGCATGGTTCGCAGCCACAGACTAGGTTTACATTAGAGGCCATTAGCCTCTGGATGCAGAGAGAGAGATCTGTGAACCGTCAGCCTGGCTCCCAGCGTTTCCTGCTGCTCCTGCCTCTACCAGGCCCCATGTGAACCTCTGGGGCCCAGTGAGTCGTGACACTGCCCAATTTACCCAAATAGCCAGTGTGAGTGAAGACGCAAAACCGCATGATTTTAAAGTTAACGTTTGAAAAGAAAGTTAACGTATGATTCTTCTGTTAATTGCCTGAGCTGGCAAAGAAAATGCTTCTTCATTTCCTCAACTTCTTTCTCTTTTTTAAAAGCTATTTATTTGAAAGGCAGAATTACAGAAAAAGAGGGAAAGACAGACAAAGATCTTTCATCTGCTGGTTCACTCCACAAATGGCCACCATGGCCAGAGCTTGGCCAAGCAGAAGTCAGGAGCCAGGAGCTTCTTCCAGGTCTCCACATGGGTGCAGGGAGCTGGATGGGAAGTAGAGCAGCCGGGGTTCAAACGGGTGCCCATATGGGATACTGGTGTTTTGGTATGCCACATGCTGACTCGCTCAATTCCTCTTTTCTTTTCTTTTTTTTGACAGGCAGAGTGGACAGTGAGAGAGAGAGACAGAGAGAAAGGTCTTCCTTTGCCGTTGGTTCACCCTACAACGGCCGCCACGGCCGGCACGCTGCGACCGGTGCACCGCGCTGATCCGATGGCAGGAGCCAGGTGCTTCTCCTGGTCTCCCATGCGGGTACAGGACCCAAGCACTTGGGCCATCCTCCACTGCACTCCCGGGCCACAGCAGAGAGCTGGCCTGGAAGAGGGGCAACCAGGACAGAATCCAGCGCCCCAACCGGGACTAGAACCCGGTGTGCCAGCGCCGCAAGGCGGAGGATTAGCCCAGTGAGCTGCGGCGCCGGCTTCAATTCCTCTTTTCAAGAAGGCTGACGACCCAGGTAGGACCCTCAGATCTGTAGGGCTTGTCAGGCACCTGGGCACAGCAGCCACATGAGACAGAGAGCCCAGACTTCGAACACCAGGCGTGGTTTTCTTTGTCACTCACAGCTGGGTGGGTGTTGGGATTCAGGGCTGCTGGATACTGTGTAGACTGTACCTGTTATGTAGCACCAAGTGCTGCCTCTGCTGTACACTAGCTGAGTCACCTCGGACAAACTGCTTTGACTCTCTGGGTCTCATTGCCTCCTCTAAAAAAAATAACAGATAACTATTGTTAAATAAAAAGAGCAGCGACTCATAGATTCATGAGGATTAAATGAATTAAAACATGTAAGGGGCTTGGAACAGCATCTGGCACAATAAGCCACTGTTACTGGTGTTACCAATGTCCTTTAAAATAAAGATTTATTTTATTTATTGGAAGGCAGAGTTACAGAGGGGAGTAGAGACACACAGAGAGAGTGAGGTCTTCCATCCACTGATTCACTCCTCAAATGGCTGTAAGGGCTGGAACTGAACCGATCTGAGGCTAGGAGCCAGGAGCTTCTTCCAGGTCTCCTATGCAAGTACAGGGGCCCAAGCACTTGGGGCATCCTCTGCTGCTTTCCCAGGCACATTAGCAGGGAACTGGATAGGAAGTAGAACAGCCAGGACTCGAACCAGCGCAAATATGGGATGTTGGCACTGCAAACCACAGCTTTAATCTGCTGTGCCACAGCATCAGCCCGTACCAGCGTCCTTTGACATGTTGAAAACCAGGTGGCCTAGGACAGGAAAACTAGGTTCCCAGGGTTCTGTTAAGCAAAGGGTGTAGGCCCTGCCTGGCTTAGCAGTAAGAGGGAAGGCGCTCTGGTAGGAGGGACTTGGGTTTAACTGCGTTGTGACCTTGGCCATGTCCTCTACGAGCTGCAGTTTCCTTGCTTGCAGGAGGAGGACAAAGGTGACTACCTTGAAAGCTGGTCATGAGGGTTACAGAGAAAAACAGCAAGTGTCCAGCATGGTGTCTGACCGATCCTGGGGCCTGGAAAAGTGTTAGCTGTGTCAGATGGCCTAGGTCCTTGGGCCATTGCACCCTTGTATGAGACCCAGTTGGATCTCCTGGCTCCTGGCTTTGGCATAGCCCAGCCCCAGACATTGTGGCTATTTGGAGAGTGAACCAGCAAATGGGTCTCTCTCCGTGTCTTTCCCTCTCTCCCTGTAACTCTGCTTTGCAAAATATAAATAAATCTTTTAAAAAATGTCAGTCAACAAACATTACAGGACAAGTCCTACATGCCAAAGGCTAAAATAAAAATGTAAGCTTTAGGTGTAACAATTTCACAAATTTAGAGTAATTCCCCCAAGATAAGAAGAAAAGGCAAGTGTAACCACCTCCATTTCCCCTTCTACAAGGAGGGCTCATGGGGGTTGGTGACCTGTGTGAGGGCCCTGAGATGAGCCGGACAGATGCGTTCTGCCCCTAAAGCCAGCACTGTTTGCATTTCTTCCATGATCTCTTCCCTGGGAGTCACTGTTTAAACACGACTCCCATGTCAACCCACGCTGCAAATATGGTCACCACACTATGCCTACCCAAAGCGGAGAGTAAACATTCCAGAAACACCTTCTGGTGCAGGTTTGTTTGTTTTTTAATTTTTTTTATATGAATTGCTTTCTGGTCAACATGAAGCTTTATCAGAAAATCTTATGAGTCAGAATATTCCACTCCCCAGTGTGCCCATTAATCCAAATTTCAACCAAATTGTTTAGGACTTACAATGAAAAGATCAGGTTTGTTTGGCTGTTTCTCACAATGTGAGTAGGAATGTTCGGCGTGAAGATCCTCAGTGACTCAGCCGCTTGGCTAGGTCCATACTTCCCGACCCGTGGAGGCTGGCAGAGCCGTTGTATAGAGAGCAGGAGCGTACTTACCTGCCCAGGTAAGCTAAAGGAGGGGGCAGGGCAGGGAGCTGCCACAGCTTCCCAAGAAGCCCCACTCTTCCTCCCCTCTACCCAAGAACCACCGTTCCTTCCCATATTGTATGAGTTCTATCCATACAACAAGATTCATTTTGATTGGGACAATTAAGACAAAGGCCACCCTGCAGACAGATGGCAAAGGGCAGGGAGAGGGTTGACAGCACTGGAAGTCCCGGGGAAGCTGATGGAAGCCAGACCTGCTTTGCACCTGCCAGTCTCCCCCTTGTCCTCCTCACCTACTTCCTGGCCACTGCACCTGTTGGTGTCCTGCACTCCCACCCAGCCCTTGGCTCCCAAAAGGCCCCAACTGCCACCCCCGTCCTGGGCCTGTCCTCTTTATAGAAAGTGTCTCAGGCTTCAAAATTATTGTGACGCCAGCTTTCCAGGTGGGTATTTAGATTTCCTAACCTGGAGTCAACCTTGCAACGCCCTGAATTGAGATGTCAGCATCCCATTATCAGAGTTCCAGTTCAAGACCTGGGAGCTCCTCTTCCCACCAGCTTCCTGCTGATGTACTTGGGAAGGTTGGGAAGGCAGTAGAAGATGACCCAAATGCTTGGGCCCCTGCCTCCCATGTGGGAGACCTGCATGGGGTTCTGGGCTCCTAGATTTGGCCTTACCCAGCCCTGCCTGTTGCAGCCATTTAGGGAGTGAACCAGCAGATGGAAGATATCTCTCTCTCTCTCTCCCTCTCTCTAACTCACTCCCGCTCTCTATCACTCTGCCTTTCAAATAAGTATAAATAAATCTTTTAAAAAGATCTTTCCATCCAAGTTAACTCACCCTAACATGATTGTCCCCCAGAGAACACACATTTCAATATCAACCTAAATGAAGTTCTGCTTTGTGGATTTTTCTGGGGGGAACAGCTTGAGGGACCATGAATAGAGTCTTCTGTGTTAGGTATGGTACTCCCACCGCCCGTTAATGAGGTGAGGGTGCAGGAGCATGGGGCAGATGGGGGAGGAGCAATGATTGGTGTCTTCTTTGTATGGCACTTGTATCAGGCTGCTGCCATGACAAATGCCATGGACTAGCTGGCTTAAGCAGCAGAATTGTTTCCCATTCTGGAGGCCGAGAAATATGGAATCCAAGAGCAGTCTACTCCATTTCTGGCAAAGGTTCTCTTCCTTGCATGGGAGTGGCTGCCTTCTCTCTGTGTCTTCACTCGGCAGAGAGAGGAGAAGAGAGAGAGAGCATGCAAGTGGCTCTTACTCTTCTTATGAGGGCACTAGCCCTTGGAGCTAGCGCCCCACCCTTGTGATCTCATTGCATTTTTGAAATATTTATTAATTCATTTTTATTTGAAAGAGTTACAGAGGAAGAGAGAGATAGAGAAAGAGAGGATCTTCTATCTTTTTGTTCACTTCTCAAATGGCCGCAATGGCCAGAGCTGGGCCAGACCGAAATCAGGAGCCAGGAGCTTCTTCCAGGTCTCCCACATGGAGGCAGCTTCCACTGCTTTCCCAGGTGCATCAGAAGGGAGCTGGATCTGAAGTGGAGCAGCCAGGACATGAACCTGCACCCGTATGGGATGCCAGCACTGCAGGCGGCAGCCTAGCCCACTACTTCACAGGCACTGGTCATCACCTCACTGGCCCTATTTCCAAATACAATCACATCCCGGGTTATGGCTTCAATATATGAGTTTCAAGGGGATGCAAACTTTCAGCCCACACCATTTCCCTCTGGCCCCCTAGAGGGGGACTGCTACTTGGCACCATAGTTAAGATACCGCTTCGGACACTCACATCCCACATTGGAAGGCCTGGGTCCCAGTCCTGGCTCCACTTTTGATTCTAGCTTCCTGCTAGTGCACACCCTGTGAACAGCAGGGGATGGCTCAAGTTCTTGGTTCTGTGCCACCCATGTGAGAGACTCAGCCTGGCTCCCAGCTGTGACCTGGCCCAGCCCAAGCTTGGCTGCTGTGGGCATCTGGGGAGTGAACCAACAGATGGAGGACCTCTCTCTGTCTCTCTCATTCTGTCACTGCCTTTCAAATAAAAATCTTGTAAAACATTTAAAGAGATATCCTCTGCTAAATATCTGATGTTATTATTTCCACATTCTACCTTCCACAACATACTAGAGCCCTGTTCAGCCAGTTTTTTGACACTTTATCACAAGGATCACGTTTCCTCCGGTTCTGAATCATCTATCTCTCATCTATTTCTTAGATCTCATTGAATGGCCTTGAAGTCTGTATTTCCACCATCATTCTGTCCACGGTTACTTACGTATTCTCTCAGAAGATGGAGGTGTCCTTTCCAAGGCTCCTCCTCTCTAGCTGAGTCCTTCTGAGCATGCTCCTCAAATCTCCTCCAACCTCTCTCTACCCATTACCCAGTTCCACAATGGCTAGGTATGCATTAACAGCAGCGCCCACTTCATGGTATGGACAGAGTTCTGAATCAGTCAGGGCTCACCAAAGAAGCAATGACAAATCAAAGCACAGAGACCAAGAGGAAGGAGAGAGACTGTCACGCATTTATGGAGGCTCACAAGTCCTAAGATTTGCAATGGGCAAGCTGGCTCTGGGAGAGCTGGGTGCGTACTTCCCGAAGACCCAGGAAGGCTGACGTCTCAGTTCCAGGGCAAAGGCAGGAAAAGGCAACATCCCAGCTCGAAGGCAGTCAGGCAGGAGAGGCTCCCTCTTGGTCACAGGAGGGTCAGCCTGTCTGTGCTTTTCAGGCCTTCAGCTGATCGGACAGGGCCCACCACACTAGGAAGGACAACCTGCCGTTCCTCAGTCCGCTGCTCCGATGTTCAATTCATGCAGACACTGTCACCAGCATCTTCATAGTGATGTCAGCTGTGCCAAGTCGACACATAAAATGACATCACAATCGACAGCCTCATGGATCCTAGATTTGTAGGTGGACATTTGAATCCCTTGGGAAGCTTAAAGAAACACAGCCCACTGTGGTCCCACCCCCAGAAATCCTAATGGAACTGGTTTGATGCACAGCTGGCTTCTTGGAAGTTTTAAAAGCCCCTCAGGTGATTTTAATATGCAGTCCGAGGGTCCCAGTAATCAAAGGCAGTGTGCAGAAAAAGACCACAGGGGAGCTCTTTATGTAAACCCACCCCAGAGCCACCAGCTTGGAGTCTACTAGTTCAACTGGTTGAGGACCTTTGTACATTTCTACTCCATCTGCAAAGGAACATCAAGCAACCCAACAGCCTAAATGTGATGCACACATACAACAGAATAAAGTCCGAAGTATTAAGCTTTGGGGAAAACAGAGATTCTCTGGTTACAGGCACGGTGGGGATTCCTCCTGAATTGTGGTGTTGGCGACAACAATGGCTGATCATTTCTGTAGCTGATGCTGTGCGCTCTCAATCCTGTAGCTGACAGTTGTAGTTAGGACTTCGCTTCAGGGAAGTTGGCAGCACCTGCCCTTCCTCCCTGTCCACAGTGCTGTGCCCAGAGCCGGGACAGGAGGGACGGTCTGCACAAGAGGCTGCCAGCCAGGCCTCTGTGGCAGGTGCTAGCCCCACTGCCCCACTGCCCCACCCGGGTCGGGCCTTGTAATTTGGCCTCCTGCAGGGTGGGAGGAGACAAATTCTTCTCTCAAAGGGCTGAGAAAGGGCCTGGGTGTGGGTGGAGTCGCCACGTTTGAGTTTGTGTAGGTAGCAGACTTTAAAAGTTTTCTTCAGAAGGCAGAATTAAAAAATACATTGATTTTGGTGTGAAGCATTTTTTGAAACCCATGCATAATTTTTTCACACTATGCATTTCCATGAACCTGATTGAAGACCCCTGTATTCAGGAAACTAGTTCTGGTTTTTCCTCCTTTGCTACAAAGAGCTTGGGTGAGGTTTTGCTGTAATCTGACAACATTCACCCGCTGTGCCACAGGAGGAATAAGCAAATCAACATAGCAGGTTACGGTCCAGGGGCGGTTTTGTGCGGTATCAGGAGCTCAATGTCAACTGAGAAATTTTTATAAGGAAAGCCAGGGTCATGTTCTGTTCCTCTGGCTTTTGCCACGGAGGACTCTGCATACCAAAGTGCCTGATTCCTCGCTGGGAATTCACTGATAGCTTTAAAAGCCAGGGAAGCAGCCATGCAAGGTACTACTCCTAGAGTCCCAGGTCAAGGTCCACCATGCACCCGAAGCCCCATCCAGGAAGATGCCAAGGTGCTGGAGAGGTTGCCCCACAGGAGGGACGGCTGAACTGCACGCTTTGGAATGGTAACAACAACAATAACGAATCCACATTACAAAACGAAGGCATCCCACCATCAGAAGCAACACGATCTTTCAATACCCATCACCCAAGCTGAATCCCGGCCGGCTCTCCTAACGGATCTCAATCAGAAATCCCCGGTTCAAACTTGTAGGAGAGGAGGCCAAGACGCAGGATGGCTGAGATCCCACGCCGGCGCCCGCCAGCGTCCAGACTTTTCTGTTGGCACGGAGCTGGGCAGACCGCAGGGCCCCCTTCCCTAACTGCTGCTGCTGGGCGTCACGAGGAAAGGGGAGCACGCAACGTGGGCAGACCCGGACGGGCGGGGAAGCAGCAGAGCCGGGGCCGGGGCCCCACACCGAGCCGCCGCAGCCCCGCGCCCGCGGGGTTCCGCCCGAGCCCGGGGCGCAGCCTAGCCCGGGGGCTGGCGCGATTAACTCCCGGGCCTCCTGCGGCGGCGAGGCGGTGGCAGCGGCTTCAGCCGCCTCCCGCCCGCTCCCTCGCCCTCCAGGTTCAATAAGGATTACCTCATGGAGCAAGTATGCGGGGCGGCCTGAGAATCAAAGGCGTCCCCATGGGCGGCTGGTTAACTGTACAGTTGCTGAAACACATCCTTCCCACCCTTCCCACCCTCCCCGCGCCCGCCCCGGCCCTCGGCTTCTCCTACCATTAAGGCCAGCGAGAGCGGGGAGACGAAAATCGAATCAAAACTGTCGACCGCCAACCACAGCTTCTCCCTGGATTCTACGAAGGCCACCTTAACGATTTCCCTAATTAATGGATGACATCTTTGGCTGCAGGAGAGGCGATGGATTCGACTCTGTCTTGGGCTTTGTTAACCTTCTAATTAACTTTCGTAGGTCACCCAGGTCTCCCAAACCTAAAAAGTGAAGAGGCCCATTGTGCGGGCAGCAGTAAACTTACTTTTTCTGCTGGGGTACTTAAAAGGGGAGAACGATTATAGGCTGAGAAAAATAACTCCATTTAAAAGCTTTGTGGCCGCACAGAATGCATGTGTCCCTCCCTTAAAAAAATAATTGAAACACCTTTTATACCAATATTTCTATGCATAATAAAAACAAATTAGCAAAATGCATCTAAATTCCGCAGCACTTTCCAATGACCTTTTTTTTTTTTTTTTTTTTTTTTTTTGAATGTGAGCTTCTGCGCTCCAACAAAAGGAGTTGGGTTTAGAGAGAAAATTGCAACTGCAACAGCTCTCCGCCTTCCTGCAGAATGAGTGCAAGACAGGGCCAGGAGCCTGGCTGCCTCCACACCAGCTCCCAGGTGTCCTGCACAGCCTGAGAGCCCAAGGACCCCCCACAAAAGGGCAGGACTTCTTCTTCTGAGGATAGTGCTCAGAAATATTTGTAATGGTCTTAGTGAAAAACCACAGTGCAAAGCCCAGACAGCACGTTGATCGGTAACATTGATCAGCAGGACAGAACGGTTTTGTTTTTTTTTTTTTTAAGTGAGTCCCCTTGGTGCTGGCATTTTCTGGTCGGCAGCTTTGCCTGACCATGCCGAAGAGCTGCGGTGCTGTTTCAGCTGCTTGGCATCTTTGAGGGGAGAGTCCGCTCAGCCGGTAATGGAACCACGCGGAGACGTCTTTAAAAGCAGGTCTGTTCACAGGGTGCTTCTCTGACACCTCTTGCACTCTGGGTCCGCAATGGCAGCCCTGGACGGTGGTTTTCTTGTTGTAAACACAACCAGGGCTACTTGTAGAAAGGTACAAATCTGCATTCAGTCAGTACTGTAATTACGCCAGTGCAGCCCTTTTCCTACGCACCCAGATACGTTTACACGGTTCAGATTTCGATCCTTCTCCATTCCCTGAGCACTTGTGTGTGCTCTGCAAAATGGGAACAAGTCCTTTTCTGTATGCAGACTGGGGGTGAGGGGCAACTCTCTTCTGGAAGGCTGCCGCCAGTGGGGACGCAAGTGGTCTCATGCCCACTGGGGAAGTTTAAATGGCTGCAACCTCTCTGAAGGGCATGGTGATATTATCTACCAAAACTACCACATTATATATCTTTTTTGATGTAGATATTGCTCTCTCCAGGAATTCTCCCTAGCGGTACATCTGCCCAAGTTACAAAATGATACACTGATTGGGCATCCCTAACCCAAAATCCAAAATGCTCTGAAATTCGTCATGCACAACAATTTTGTTTTTTGGATATTTGGATTCGGGATGTTCAGCAGGAAGAGTGTGTGCAAACATACTGCAAAATCCAAAAACCAAGTTGGAGTTATGGTTCTGCTGGTTAAGCTGCCATCTAGCCCCAGCTACTCCACTCGGGATCCAGCTTCCTGCTATCAGTGAGCCTGGGAAAGCAGCAGATGGTGGCTCGGATAGAGTCCCTGACACCCATGTGAGAGCTCCAGGCTCCTGGCCTTGGCCTGACCCAGCCCTGGCTGTTGCAAGTATTTGGGGAGTGAACCAGCAGGTGTAAGACTTCTCTATCTGTATCTGTATCTCTGTCTCTATATCTGTATCTCTTTCTCTCTGTGTCACTTTGCTTTTTAAGTAGATAAAAATAAAATATTTTTAAAAATAAAAAAATTTCCAAATCTGAAGCACTTCTGGTCCTAACATTTCAGATAAGGGATACTGAATCTGTACATAAAATTCTTGACAGCATTGTTTGTGATAGTGAAAAATTGAAAACAATCTAAGTGTTCACCAATAGGAAACTGGTTAAAGAAATCCAATGCCACAGCAGAATGGAATATTATGCAGCTATGCATAGATGGGTGCTCATTATGGACCAACTTGGAATGGGCTCCAAAATAGCCTGTTAGGTCAAACAAGCAAGCAACAAAAGGCCCAGACATTGTATAGAGTATGCTACCATTTGCAGGGAAAGGTGGGGTTTGATATAAAAACTTTCTTCTTAGCGTTGTTTTTTGGAAAAGAGAACTGAGTAGCTGAGGAATAGCTGTGAGAAGGAGACTTCACTGTAATTTTTTTATTTTTTGAATTTTGTACTGTGTCAATATATTACCTATTCAAAAAATAAAGAAGACTAACTATTTAAAGGGAATTCTTGCCATTTTCCAATGTGCTCTGTGCATAGCTCTGCACCATTCAAGATTGGCCCAGTCTTAAACTCCTCTGTTCCTTTCCATACACTAAATAGCATATTTCAAAG
The DNA here is from genome assembly GCF_033115175.1 of Lepus europaeus. Taxonomy (NCBI): domain Eukaryota; kingdom Metazoa; phylum Chordata; class Mammalia; order Lagomorpha; family Leporidae; genus Lepus; species Lepus europaeus. The sequence goes on from NC_084829.1 coordinate 106,056,824, forward strand.
TCTGCCTAGATTAAAAGACGCTTAAAAGGGAAGGTACATAGTCACTTTCTCTCTTTGAGATTTAAAAATATTTCTTATTGGGAACAGGATACTACATTCTGTGATTCAATTGTTCAAAACCGAAATTCAACCAACTGTTAAGACTGTATCAATAAAACATTCATGGGCTTTAGCACGTGCAATGGGACAAATACTCTGGGCTTTGGGATTGTGGAACTATTTCCTAACGTTTGAATTGTGCCAAGAAAGAGATAAAGAAATCAAATAAGATCTGTATTATGCAAATTCTCCTCACTCACGGGAGTCTGATTTACTTCTATCAATCAATTTAAGTGATTCACACTTCATGAGCTGTATTAAGTGATTGAACTAAAGCCTGGGCCAATATTATTCTCTCCCCATCCCTCGGCCCAATCTGTCTGTCTAAATGGCATTGGAAATTATTAGATTAAACTCTATGAAATTACTGTTGTGTCAGTGGTTCTCTAGCAGCAATTTCGAGATTCAACCTAATATTTTTCCTCATCATGATGTTGTAGCTTGCAGCAGAAACACTTGGTTGCCTGCCCAATAGCAATTTCTCCCTTGTTCCTTTCTAGCAGAATTCCCAGCTAGTTCCCATTTAAGAAAGCTGAATGACACTCATAAATTCCCATTTCTTTTGCCTGTGATTCGTGCAGCTTTGAGCATGTGATGCAATTCTAGCCAATGAGATGCAAGAAAAGACAACCAGAGGCTTCTGGGAAGGATTTCCCTTCTACTGGACATTTTTCCCTCTAGATTAAGTGACCAGAGCTTCAGCAGCCATCTTGCCACTACTGCGAAGGCAGTAAGCATACGAACAAAATGGGACACGTTAGTAGAGAAGAAGGAAAGTGGATTCCAACGATAGTGCTGAACTCTTTATTAAGCAACTATATAATCCCCTGCACTTGGACTTCTTGCTCTATGAAATCTATTTTGCTTTACCGTTTAGGCCATGTCAAGTTGGTTTTCTATTTCTAACAATAGACCATTCTGGCAAATATTTTCACTGCTTTAAGTAGTGTGAAGCCCAGGTAGTGTTTCTTAAAAGCTCCTCAAGTGATTCTATTGTGCTCCCCAATCAAGATTATTTTAAATCGTGAAAACAAATGCCTCCTCAACTTCATTAGTCATTAGGGAAATACAAAAGCAACATCACTTCACACCCGCTAGCATGGGTATACAGAAAAGATGAGTAACAAGTGTTGGTGAAGGTGTAGAGAAGTTAGAACCCTCAAACACTGTTGGTGCTAATGTAAAAGGGTGAAGCCACTTTGGAAAAAAAGCTAAACATAAGGGCCAGCGCTGTGGTGCAGTGGGTTAAAACACTGCTTGAGACATTGGCATCCCACATCAGAGTGCCAGTTCAATCCCCCGATGCTCCACTTCTGATCCAACTCCCTGCTAAGGCACCTGGAAAGGCAGCAGATGACAGCCCAAGTGCTTGGGTCCCTGCTACCCATTTGGGAGGCTGGGATGGAGTTCCTGGCTCCTGGCTTCAACCTAGCCCGGATCTGGCTGTTGTAGGCATTTGGGGAGTAAACCAGCAGATGGAAAATTTCTGTCTGTCTGTCTGTCTGTCTCTCCCCCCTCCTCGCTCTGCCTTTCAAATAAATAAATAAATCTTTAAAAACAAAAAAGTAAACATAGGGGCAGGTGTTATGGTGCAGCAGGTTAAGCCACTGTTTGGAATGCCCAAATCACATATCTGAGTCCCTGGTTCAAGCACAAACTACTCTCACTTCCAATCCAGCTTCCTGCTAATGCGCCTAGAAGCAGAAGATTATGACTCAAGTACTTGGATGCCTGCCACCCATGTGGGAGACCCAGATGGAGTTCCTTGCTCCTGGCTTCAGCTGGCTCAGTCTCTGGCTATTGTGGCTATTTGGGGGGTGAGCCACTGAGTGAAAGATTCTCTCTCTCTCCCTCTCTCTCTCTCTGTTACTCTGCCTTTCAAATAAATAAATAAATAAGGTTTTTAAAAAGTATTTATTTATTTGAAAGCTAAAGAAGCGGGGAGGAGGTATTCCATCTGCTGGTTCACTCCCCAAATGATCACAATGGCTGGAGCTGAGCTGATCCAAAGCCAGGAACCAGGAGCGGCATTTCCATACAATGGGATAGACTTTGGCAACAGAAAGTCCTGACATGTGCCCACACCTAAATAAACCTTGACAATGTTGAGCTCAGTGAAAGAAGCCAAATACAAAAGGCTACACAGATGATTTCATTCATATAAAATGTCTGGAACAGACAAATCTATGGAGACAGAAATTAAATCAGAGTTGCTAGGGGCTGGGGGAGGGGAAGATAGGAAGTGACTACTAATGAGGGTGGAGTTCCTGCTTTGGGTTGATGAAAATGTTCTGGGAGCTGTGGCATAGCAGGTAAGGCCACTGCCTGCAGTGCCGGCATCCCATATGGGTGCTGGTTCGAGACCTGGTTGTTCCCCTTCCAATTCAGCTCTGCTATGGGCAGGGAGAGCAGTACAAGATGGCCCAGGTCCTTGGGCCCTTACACCTGCATAAGAGACCCAGAGGAAGCTCCTGGTTCCTGGCTTTGGATTGGCTCGGCTCTGGCCATTGTGGCCAATTGGGAAGTGAACCAGCAGGTAGAAGACTCTCTCTCCCTCTCTCTGCCTCTGCCTCTCTGTAACTCTGCCTTTCCAAATAAATAAATAAATCTTTAAAAAAAAAAAAAAGAAAAGAAAGGAAGGAAGAAAATGTTCTGGAATTTGAGAATGGAGCTGGATGCACAATTCTGAAAGTATTAAAAACTACAGTTCCAGACCTGACTGCTCCACTTCTGATCCACTCTCTGCTATGGCCTGGGAAAGCAGTAGAAGGTGGCCCAAGTCCTTGGGCGCCTGCACCTGCGTGGGAAACCTGGAAGTGGCTCCTGGTTTTGGATTGGTGCAGCTCCAGCTGTTGCAGCCAATTGGGGAGTGAACCATCAGATGGAAGACCTCTCTCTCTCTCTCTCTCTCTCTCTGCCTCTCCTCTTTCTCTGTGTAACTCTGACTTGCAAATAAATAAAGAAATCTTAAAAAAAAAAACCAAACTACTCAACATACACTCTGAAAGGGTGACCTTTATAGCATTGAGTTTTATCTCAATAAAGCCATTACGAAAAATTTAAGAATAAATATGCCTCATAATTATAATTATTAAAAGTTTACAAAATTAGCATTCAACTAAGAGTCAGCATTCAAAAATAAACGTGTTTTTTTTTTTTTATTTGTACTTGCTAGTCAGAGTTACACAGAGAGAGGAGAGGCAGAGAGAGAGAGAGAGAGAGAGAGGTCTTCCATCCGATGGCTCACTCTCCAATTGGCCACAACGGCTGGCACTGCACCAATTCGAAGCCAGGAGCCAGGGGCTTCTTTCCGGTCTCCCAAGGGGGTGGAGGGGTCCAAGCACTTGGGCCAAAGTCTACTGCTTTTCCAGGCCATAGCAGAGAGCTGGATCGGAAGTGGAGCAGTCGGGTCTGGAACGTGCGCCCGCCCCGTATGGGATGCTGGTGTTTCAGGCCAGGTCATTAGCTCACTGCTAATGGCTCACAGCGCCAGCCCCATAAATATGTTAAGAAGAAAAAACAGACTATTTGTTCTCTAATTAGATTTGCATTTTTGCAGTCATTTAAGCAAGCCGAGTGAAGATTTTACCTGGCCACTGACTGAGAGCTCCAGGAGGAGGCGCCCACCTGTATCTCAGCGCTGGCACATGCAGATGGACAGCACACGCAGAGTCAGTGCGTGTGTCTGTCTGAACAGGCCTCGCTTTACTTATCTGTAAAGTGGGATTAAAGCAGGGACAAGCTCATAGGATGGGTGTGAGGACTTACGAGATAATGGAGCTACAGCTTTGGATAGTTCCCAGCAAATAGTAAAAGTCACTACTGTTTCGCTGTGATGTTGTTTGTGTGCTTACGTCCACCATCACATGGATGGAAGTTTCTTACCACGAGTGGGAGTTTGGCACACAGCTAAGATACCACTCGGGATGCTCGCACTCCACGTCCACATGCCTGGGTTTGAGTCCTCACCCTACTTCTGTTGTAGTTCCCGCTAATGCGCGCTTTGGGAAGGCAGCAGACAATGGCTCAAGTGCTTGGGTCCCTGGCACCCATGTGAGATACCCTGATTGAGATCCAGACTAGTAACTTTAGCTTGGCCTCGTCCCAGCTCTTGTCGGCATATGAGGAGCGAACCAGTGAATGGAGGATCTCTCTCCATCTGTCTCTACTTTGTCTGCTTTTCCAATTAAAAAAAAAAAGTAACTACACTTTTTAAGCAGAAGCTTCTTGCCAATTGGCATGAGTAAATCACAAATGATTATTTTTAAAATATATATTTCTTCTTATAAAATTGAGAAAAGGAATTAGCAATTTTTAGGTTGAAACAAAAAACTAGAAATTCAAATTCAGTTATCGTAAGATGTCATACAACCTATGAGTATGAAAAAATAAAAAATTGATTTAAAGCCTCACAACTGATTAGTGTGAAATTATTTTTCTAAATTTGTACTGTGTTTTTAGTTACTTCCTTAAATTTAAGATATCAAAGGCCTTTCTGTTAACTGATACAGTTTCAATCTCTAGTATCTATAACTTTTGATTTTTATTTAATTTCTAAATTTTTATTTATTTAATTTATTTGAAAGGCAGAGGGACAGAGAAACAGGGAGAGAGAGAGCGAGAGATCTCATTCGCTGGTTCATTCCTCAAATGCCTGCAATAGCAGAGGCTGGGCCAGGAGCCCGGAACTCACTCCAGATCTCCCACACAGGAGGCAGGAGCCCAGCATCTTGTTGCCCATTAGCGGGAAGCTGGGATCAACAGCACAGCCGGGGCCTGAACCCAGGTACTCTGGAATGGATCATGGGCACGCCAAGGAGCAGCTTACCCACTATGCCAAATGCGCACCCGCAAGATGTTCAGTTTTTCCCTCATTTCCTCCCTCCCTTTACCCTCCCCAACCATGACTTATAAAACACATCTTTCTGAGTGTGATGCTTTTCCCTTTGCATGAAGTTTAACACCTGCCACTAGGCTATAGCGGGAGTCCTCACCAGCTTGGGGGTGGGGAGGGGTGGCTGGAGCCCACACTTCTGTTGGTGATTCACCCAACATCACAAAGCTGGCTAGCGGGGTTTGAGAGGGAAGTCCTGGAGAAGCTGTTTCTTCTTTTCTTTTCTATTTTTTTGGCTGCTGCTACCACCACGGCACGTGGGAAAGCCCTCCATCAGGTAACCCACGGAAAAACAATCAACAAGCAGCTGCAACACCCCTGCTCCCGCCACTCGAGTGCCTGGGCTCCACTCCACTGCTGGCTCTGACTCTTGACACCAGCTTCTTGTTAATGCAAACCCTGGGAGGCAGGGGTGGTGGTGGCTCAAGCGGTGGAGTCCCTGCCGCCTGTGGGAGACCGGATTGAGTTCCTGACTCCTGGCTTGGACCTTTCCCCATCTCAGCCCCATCTATTGTGAGCATCTGGGCAGTGAACCAGCGGAGGGCAGCTCTGGCGCTTTCTCTTTTTCTCTCTCTGTACCAAAAAATAAACAATCAAAGCTTCCCCACCCCCACTCTCAAGTCTCAAGACCACTCTTCCGGATTTCAGTGCAGGTCTTGATCATTTCTATCATCTATCACCTTCCATTGGATCAACAGGCTTCCTTTAACCTTCCTGATCGCTGTTGTGGGGAAAATACAATGGCCAGGGAAGGGTGCGGGGAAGATAAGCAGGGCAGTGATTTGCCAGAGTGATCAGAAACATCTGTGGGATCCATTTTTCTTAGCATTTTTATCTATTTATAGGGGGCAGAGAAGCAACTCTATGCATTCACACCACAGCTACCCCTTCCCTAGTTGACAGAAATGATGAGAACAGTGACGGTTGTAACTGGGAATGGGTGGGGTTAGAAACCACCGAAGCCCACAGAAAGCACGGCGACCTCTCCCCAGTGCGTGAGCCCCAGCGTCACTAGTTCTCTGTGCTCAGCGACGCCCACCTACAGGGGAGGTTTCCTCCCGAGAAGAAACAGCTGCTGAAGCGGTGCATCTTGGTACGGGCTGGGTTCTCTGTTTTCCAAGTGCAGGGGAGGCGGGGCCCCGGGGAGCTGCCTAGCTGCCTTCGTCCGGTTCCCTCCAACTTAATCCCTTCCATCTGCTTGCATTTTCTTTTCCTTCTGACTTCACCCCGGTGTGCTCCTCTCTTCTAACCTCCTCCTGTTTCACACCTCCATTTGTATCCTCAACTCTCCCAGTCCTTTCTCCTTTAGCCTCCCGATATTTATATATTTAATGTTTCTCTCCAAAGTGAGAAAAATCTTGATTCTGGGGTTCTGACTGCTCTGCTGGACAGAGAAGGGTGGAACGTTAAGAAATGCAGGTGGCCCACCATCCCTTCTCTTATTACCACCAAACGCGGCAGCCGCACGTCTAGCTAGAGATATTTTGTAAAGCTTAATTCGGCATCCATGCAACCTACGTTTACAGACACATTAAAGAATTTTCTGGGTGCATGTAGGGGCCTTTGAAGTCTCTTCTGCATGTTAATGTCTCCTAATCCTGGTGCCACTGCTCTTTGTAACATTAGTAGGGTCACTGAGCGCCATTGCCAGAACCCTCCAGAGAGCAATGGAACACCAGTGAAGAACCTTTTGCTATTATTGTTACCTAACCATTTGGTATTGTTTTGGTTTTCTTTTGGAGAAAAGCCAGCCAAGACCTAGGAGGTGCTACGGCTAATACTAATTTCTCCCAAGCTCAGTCGGAGGAGACCCTCTACTGAGAAACTTAGGAGCTCATCTCTGCTCCCACCTTCGCATTTCCTGTCTGTGTTATCTCTCCCCACAGGGAGCTGCCCCCTGAGCCTGCCTGGTCCCAACCTACTCCTTCTGGCCTGCCCACAATTATGAGTTCAAACAATCAGATCTTTTACAGATGAACTTGCCTCCTGCATTGGGGCTTTGAGTGTTCTACCTAAAGCTAACCTGTATACAAACCACAGGGATTTGGAAGTGGTAACAAAGGTTAGACATTTGCAACCTTTTAGCTATACATTTGAAAAGCATGATAGCTTTAATTAGAAGCTGAAAAAAAATTTTTAGCAAAAATGCCATGTAAAATTCTAATTCTGGAGAAATTAATCTAAACTTTTTTAATCCACATGTCTATTAAATATCTTAGTTTGTTACCATTTAGTGAATTTTAATTTTGCTCACATGAAAACTGGAATTTCATATTTGGATATGATTTTATAGAGTACAAAAGCTTGAAATTTGTAGAATGCAAAAGCTTATATTCTTTTTTTTTTTTTTTTTTTTTTGACAGGCAGAGTGGACAGTAAAAGAGAGAGAGACAGAGAGAAAGGTCTTCCTTTTTGCCGTTGGTTCACCCTCCAATAGCCGCTGCGGCCGGCTCATCCCGCTGATCCGAAGCCAGGAGCCAGGTGCTTCTCCTGGTCTCCCATGGGGTACAGGGCCCAAGGACTTGGGCCATCCTCCACTGCACTCCCAGGCCATAGCAGAGAGCTGGCCTGGAAGAGGGGCAACCGGGATGGAATCTGGCACCCCAACCGGGACTAGAACCCGGTGTGCCGGTGCTGCAGGCGGAGGATTAGTCTGTTAAGCCACGGCACCGGCCAAAAGCTTATATTCTACAGAGTGCGAAAGTTTGATCTATGGTGCATAGAAAAATACATTTTGTTTAATATAAAAATGCCTCAAGATTAAAGAAAATGTTTAAATTCATTTATTTAAGAGGCGGGGTAGGGGAGAGCTTACAACTGGTTCACTCCTCAAATACCAGCATCGGCTCTGAAGCCTGAAGCCAGGAATTCGATCCAGGTGGCCCATGTGAGTGGCAGGAAACCAACTACTTGAGCCACCATATCTGCCTCCCAGGGTGTGCATGGGCAGGAAGCTGGAGGCCAGGAGTCTGTGAGGGGAACGGAACCCGGGCACTCTGCAATGGGATGCAGGCACAGTAACCCCTAAGTTAAAAACTCAAGCCCCTTAAGAGATTTTACGTCCCCACTCTGTAAAATGAATGCAATGTGGCCGGCGCCGTGGCTTAACAGGCTATTCCTCTGCCTTGCGGCACCGGCACACCGGGTTCTAATCCCGGTTGGGGCGCCGGATTCTATCCCGGTTGCCCCTCTTCCAGGCCAGCTCTCTGCTGTGGCCTGGGAGTGCAGTGGAGGATGGCCCAAGTCCTTGGGCCCTGCACCCGCGTGGGAGACCAGGAGAAGCCACCTGGCTCCTGCCTTCGGATCAGCGAGATGCGCCGGCCGCAGTGGCCATTGGAGAGTGAACCAACGGCAAAAAGGAAGACCTTTCTCTCTGTCTCTCTCTCTCACTGTCCACTCTGCCTGTCAAAAAAAAAAAAAAAAAAAAAAAAGAATGCAATGAAACTCACGCTCTAAGTATGAAGTATGATTCTTGCAGGACATTTGAAAAACTACAGAAGAGTGGAAAGAAGGAAATCGTGGCTAATTCCACCGGCGAGAGAACCACCGCTCATGTTTTCGTCTGAGCCCTTGGCCGTGCATATATTTCTTAATTCCTCTTTTAGATTTTCATTATTCTGTTTTAAAGCAGTAATTCTTCATGCTCTGACATAACTCAGCTGTTCATGACCCGAAGGGGGAAAAAGAGAAAAACCAGGATGGAGGAAGAGGCAGGCTGCAGCTTCTCCTGCCTCCTTCCCCGAGATGGTGGAGACTGTTCCCCAACACCTCCCTCCCCTGCAGGCATTCATCATGTCCTCAAGTAGAACAAAAAGCTTTTCTGGCCCCAAAAAGCCTCACAGGCAAGCCTGCTGGGGGGAAAAGATCAGCCTTCTGTAGGTGATGGCTAGCTCCTGGACATCATCTAGGGCTAGGCTTCTAAGAAGTCATGACTATCTTTTTTAAGTTGGGGGGGAAAAAAAAAAGGAATGTTTCCATCACCTTCGATCTGCTGATTCACTCCCCAAATGGCGTCCACTGCTTGGGTTGGGCCGGGCCCAAGCCATGAGCCTGAACTCCATCTGGGTCTCTCAGGGGCAGGGGCCCAAGCACTTGGGCCATCTTCTGCCACTTAGCAGGGAGCTGGATGGGAAGCCAAACGAGCAGTCAAATGGCGGGGGGGGGGGGGGGGGGGGGGGGGGGGGCTGGTGTAGCAGGTGCACACAACACCGGCCACGTGAGGACATTATTCTGCTTCCCCTGCATGTACTATGTGGTCCCAGCAGGCCAGCGCTCTTCATAGGTTTAGTTTAAAATGCTCATAGGATTTTGGCAAGTTTGAGTAAATAACACAGCTTTCTAGGACAGCTTGTATCACAATGGTCAAGAGTTTAAAGCAATTGGTGTACCCTCCTCCTTTTCCCGTGTTTTTGTTTGGGAGAGCACATTCGTGATGACAGGTAAGACCCATGGTTCCCTGGCCCCCTGGTGAGCACTGGAATTCTCTGGGCCCCCTAAGGGGCTATGCGTGTCTTCCTGGGCCTCTTCTTATTGAAATCTCTAGATATGACTTCTTATTGGGCCCCTGGGTCTTGCTATCATGTTATCATGAGGAATTACAGCCATGCCTTCTGTTTTCAGCACTTTGGTGGACTCGCTACCAGGCCAGTTCATTTTCCGAGTCAATTCAGCTAGGTTACGGTGCTCCGATGGCTGGGGAAGCTCCAGTCTGCTTGTGGCTGTCAAGGTTATTTCTAGATGTGGGTATTGGCATGTAAGTGGACGTTAAGTAGAGTAAATGATGCCCCTACATGTCGATTGGACCTGTCCACTCAGTGGAAGGTCTTAGGCAAAAAGACCGAGGTTCCTGGAAGAGGGAAGCCTTCTGCTTCCACACGGCCCTCAGGCTCGAGCCTGCAATACCCATTCTCGGATCCCCAGTCTGTGGCTGGCCCGCCTACACATTTTAAGCTTGCCAGTCCTTACAATTGCATGAGCTAACTTCTTACAAGAATATCTATTTCTGTCTGTCTGTCTCACATACACAGACATCTCTCATATATGAATATGACAAATTGCAGATAAACATTTGCATATCTCAATACCTTACACATCTATATTACATTTATCCTATTATTTATTTTTTAAAGAATTATTTTATTTATTTGAAAGAGTTACAGAGAGAGGTAGAGCCAGCCATTCTGCTGGTTCACTCCCCAAAGGACCACAATGGCCAGAGCTGAACTGACCTGAAGCCAGGAGCCAGGAGCTTCTTCTGAGTCTCCCACATGTGTGCAGGGGCCCAAGGACTTCGGCCATCTTCTATTGCTTTCCCAGGCCATAGCAGAGAGCTGGATTGGAAGTAGAGCAGGCGAGACTCAAACTGGTGCCCATATGGGATGGCAGCAGTGCAGGCTGGGGCTTTAACCCACTGTGCCACAGCGCTGGCCCCTATCCTGTTATTTATATCTTGGGAGAGCCTGATGAATGCAGATTCCTGAATGATAATCTCACCTGAAAGAACTAAAATGCTAGATAAAACGTTTTATCGGGGAGCAGTGCTGTGACACAGCAGGTTAAACACCTGCTCGCAATGCTGTCATCCCGTATCAGAGTGCCAGTGCAAGTCCCATCTGCTCTGCTTCTGATCCCACATCCTGATCATGTGACTAGGAAGACAACAGAAGATGGCCTAAGTGCTTGGGGTCCCTGCCACCCATGTGGGACACCAACTTGGTTTCCCTGGCTTCTGACTTTGGCCTAGCAGATGGAAGAGCTCTTTCTGTCTCCCCCAGCCCTGTCACTCTGCCTCTCAAACAAATAAATCTCTTTTTTAAAAAGATTTATTTATTTATTTGAAAGGCAGAGTTACACAGAGAGAGAAGGAGAGGCAGAGAGAGGTCTTCCATCTACTGGTTCACTCCCCAATTGGCTGCAATGGATATAGCTGCGCTGATCCAAAGCAAGGAGCCAGGATCATCTTCCTGGTCTCCCATGTGGGTGCAGGGGCCCAAGGACTTGGGCCATCTTCTACTGCTTTCTCAGGCCGCAGCAGAGAGTTGGATCAGAAGTGGAGCAGCCGGGACTCGAACCGGCATCCATATGGGATGCCGGCACTGCAGGTGGCGGCTTTACCTGCTATGCCACAACACTGGCCCAAAACAAATAAATCTTTAAAAAGCATTTTATTTATTTTTCTTTAAGATGTACTTAGAAGTTTTTTAAAGAGATATTTATTTGAAAGACAAAGTGACAGAGAGGTATCTCCCATCCAATGGTTCACGCCCCAGCTGCTCAGAAATCTCCAGGGCTCAGCCAGAAGACAGAGATTCCATCTGGGTCTCTGATGTGGGTGACAGGGTCTCACCTGCTCAAACCAGGCACATTAGCAGGGAGCTGGATTGGAAGCAGGATAGCCAGGACTGGAACCAACACTCTGGAATGGGTTGCAGGCATCCCAAATGGCAATTTAATCATCCACACCACAAAACCCACCCAACATAATAATCTATTTTTAAAATTGGGGGTGGATGGGTGGGCAGGGCACTTAAACAGATATTTCTGAACCTGGCAGAAGAGAACTAGTGAGCTGGAAAACAAGTAAAGACGTCTTCCAGAATACAGTCCAGAAACAAAGAGATGGAAACTATGCAGAGGTCTGATGCCTAAGCAGAGTTCACGAGGGGATGGCAGAGCAGGGACGGGACAATTTCCAAACAGATCACAACTGAGAAATTTCCAAAGCTGTTAAAAAAAATCCTTCTGAGATCCAAGAAGCCAAGAGCATCCCACGCAGGATAGGAAAAGACCCACTGGTAGGACTAAGCACAAATGCAGGACGCCAAAGGGCGGGGAAAATTCTGAAAGGTAGAGAAGAAAGATCCCCTGATGGAGAGCAGCCTTGGCCTGCACCCTGACTTCTCGCAGCAGCAACAACAAGACGGAGAAAAAGACAGTGAAATCACATCGATCGATCGAGTGCTGAAAGGGACTGTGCATCTAGAACTGCATTCCCAGTGAAATGTCTTTCGGGACTAAGGGTGAAAATATTTGCAGTAAACCACAAGTTCAAAGGCATTACCACTGCAGAGTCTCACCAGAGACGGTGACAGAGGCTGTGCTGCAGGAGGAGGCATGGACTCTCTCCATCTGGGCAGAAGAGAGGATCAGCAGCGACCGCGGTAGAGAGTGGACATTTCTACGTAAGTCTTGATTGCATGGATAATAACTATGCCTAATTTGTGGAGGGGCAGAGATTAACTAGAACTGAATTCCAGAACAGAACAAGAAACAATTGATCATATTAAAAGATTTCTAAGGCTTCTTATATTGCCCAGGAGGAGAAAATACATGGATCACTTTTGTTAACTGAAAATATTGAAATAGTTAGGTAACAACTAAAAGGACAGACACACAAGGAATACAGCTTCCACACAAGAACAGGGGGAGACCAGATTTCACTGGGAAATAAATCCTCAGTTAGTGCAAAAGAAGCCAAAAAGGAGAAAGACAAAAAAAAAAAAAAAAAAATACAAAGCACCAACAAGATGATAGTAATAAATCCAAGGGTATCAGTGCTCACAATAATATAAATGTACTAAAGACTACAGGGAAGTCACCAAAATGACAAGCTGAATTTTAAGACATCAGATATATATTATTTACAAACAATCCTTAAAACATAAAGCTATATCACCTGTCAAGGATGGAAAACCGCTTATTGATAGAAGAAAGCTGGTGAGGCCATGTTAACAAGAAGTAGACAATGCCCAGAGAAATGGAAAGCACTGCTACCTTCCTCACGGGGAAGAAATACCAAGTCCACCCTTCCATGAACTCAAAACCAAATGCTTCCTTTTCATGTCAGAGAAAATGCAAAGTTGCTGCCATTGGCACTGCTGTTTAGCACTGCAATCTAAGTTCTAGCCTGCAGAGTCTGGCAAAAACAGAAAATAAACCGGAGCTTAGAGGACTGAAGAGAAAAATGCAAAACCGTCACATTCACACAGGCTATTCTTAGACCCATTAAAAAAAACTAAAAAGTCAATTGTTAGAATTAATAAGAGAGTTTTCGATCTTGATGTATTTCAATATAGCAAAAACAATCAATAAGAAGACATAATTTTAAAAGAATGGTGTGATAATAGCAAATACAGAATTAATTTAATCATAACTTTAATAAATATTATGTACCACAATTAGAGAGACAATTATACTTTATTGAGAAGACATCAAAGAAAGACAAATAAATGGAGAGATATCACATTGTCACTGAGCAACCTTGGATAGTACAGGATGTCAATTCTTCCCCTACTGATTAAATCAAATTCCAATGATTTTCATGGCATTGACAGCTAAGTATAAAATTGATATGGAAGAGCAAAAGGTCAAAAATAGGCAAATCTGCCTAAGAAAAACGACAAGGCAAGAGAATCACCCTCGGAGATACTAACACTGACTACAGGAACTCTAGTAAGTAAGGCAGAGGATTTGGGCAGAGGAAAAGACAAAGAAATATGATAGAGAACCCGCAACCAAACCTATGCAGGGTTAGAGACTTGGTTTTATAATGAAATAGGCACTGGAGACAAGTAAAGTTTCAGTCAATGGTAGTAGGAAAATTTATTAAAGAACTAGAAAAAATTAAATTGGAACCCTACTTCACACTATAGACAAAAAACAAAAAGCCAATTCTAGTTGGATCAATGACAGATGTGGAAGATAAAACTACAAAACCTTTAGAGAATGTTTTAGGAACATAATCATTATAACATCAGAGTAGGCAAGAGTTTCTAAAACAAGACACAAACATCAACTCTTGAAGGGAAATGTTGGCAAATTCTATGTAAAAGTTAAACTTTGGTTCATCCAAAGACATTTACAGGAGAATAAGAAGGCAATTGCTAAATGGAGGAGGGGCACATATCTGCCATACATATCAATGAGATGAGGATTAGGATCAAAAAATATACTTTTAAGTGCTTAATGAATCAAAAGGAAAACAACCCAATGGGGAAATGGACAAAAGGCACAGACAGGTATTGCATAAGAGATTAAAATGCCTCACAGTCACCCGAAAAATGAACCAGAGAAATGCAAATTAAAACCACAAAGAGATATTGCTCCTATCTGAACAATGAAAATTTAACAATAAGGCCATAATAACTGTTAATGGGCCTGGTTCTGTGGCGTAGCAGGTAAAGCTGCTAGCTGCAGCTTCAGCATCCCATATGGGCGCCTGTTCATGTCTGGCTGCTCCACTTCTGATTCAGCTCCCTGCTCACATGCCTGGGAAAGCAGTGGAGGATGGCCCAAGTGCCTGGGCCTCAGCACCCACATGGGAGGTCCAGAAGAAGCTCCTGGTTCCTGGCTTCAGATTGGCCTAGCTCCAGCCATTGTGGACATTTGGGGAGTGAATCAGCAGAGGGAAGACCTCTCTTTCTCCCTCCCCACCCCCGGCCTCTGCCTCTCTGTAACTCTGTTTTTCAAATAAATACATAAATCTTTAAAAAAATAAATGTTGACAACAATGGGCAGCAATACTAATTCTCATATTCTCTGGGTGGGAGTATAAACTAATGCAGTCATTTAGGAAAACAATTCCATAGCATCTAGTAAAAGGGAATAAGGAAGACAATTCCACTTGTGGGCTTATTGCTAACTAGAGGCACTCTTGCATATGTATGTAGGAGGCAGGCACTAGAGATGCTCCTACAAAGGTGTTCATAATTGGTAGAGAGAGAGCGAACCCCACAGCATTAAGAATGAATCACTGTAGCCCACTCACACCGTGGAATATTACACAGCAGTGAGAATGAAGAAACAGTTGTGTGAACGTATCACAATTTATTTAATACCAACGTTAAACATAAGACTGAGAGAAAAGAAACCCAAGTCACCAAGTTACAATTTGTATGTAAATTTGTATAAAACTCAAAAAAAAAAAAGAGCAAAATTCGCACTATTTGGGGGATATATACAGAAATAGTAAAATTATAAAGAAGCAAGCAAATGAGCAAAATACAATTGAGAGTGGTGATTACATCTGCTGTTTTGGGGGGAGAGGGAAGAAATGATCCCATAGGCCACAAACAATTCTCTACTGAGACTAAAATTCTATAGCTTTATTTGGGCCCCACATCCCCTACAAGTCTAGGTCATTTTAATCACACCTGCTAAGAAAGGAGCATTGATTTCATTTCATTCTGTTAATGTACAGATGCACTCAGGCCATCTTGTACAGGTAACTACAGTTCAGGAGCAAGTGGTCACGTGTGTTAGTTCTGGGACCTTGGCTCACCCACTGGGACTTTCTGGCTCTCCTCTTCCCTGCGAACATGCCATTCTCTCCTCTTCACTGAGCACCCCTTCTTTGTGCCTGACGACTACCATATTCCAGACCTAGTGCTATAGTCGACCCTGCTCTGCCGCTTCTGCACCTGCCACCTGAGCCTGGGGGTGGGGGGCACCAAGACCACCATCCTCGCTTTCCAGAAGTATTGGCTCAGCCTCCCAGCAGAAGGGAGGGAAAAGGGAAGTTAATGCTAAGCGGGTCTTCAGGAGTTTCTTTGCTCTAATGATGCCCATATCAAGGGACTCCAAACAATCAGTTCTTTGTAAAAGATGGAGGGTAACTTCCAAGCCCTGGAGAGTTAGGCAGGGTGAGCGAGGGACGAGTGTGACGCCACTATGTCCCTTGCCCCTTTCACAGGACACCTTATCAAAATCACCCAGCGTGCCCTCTGAAGACCTTCAGAAATGACGAACAATTGTGCTTGGGCGTCCAGGAACGCCCATGGCCATAGCTGTCTATTAACAGTACAGCCTGCCATCAATTGCATCTAAACCTACACATTCCTGAGGTTTTGTCTGATTGCTATTTGCTTTTCTTTTTTTTCCCTCCTAATAATTTAACCTCAGCCTTTATACCTCCACTCAACTTTTGCTGGCAGGGACGCGCTCGGCATTGTCAAAACCCTGTATTATTTTTTGGCAGGTTTCAATATTGTCCACAACAAGCTAACACTCCTGTTTGATGTGAATTCAGAGAAAGCAGCCTGAGAACTGGTGGAGGGAAGTGACAACTCCCAAATGTAGCCCTCGGGAATTCAAAGTACACAATAGAGCAACAGCTGTTCTAGATTTCCACCAGACGTTAGCAGAGGAGTTATTATTGACATTCAAAGTTGTGACATCTTTAGATAAATATTTGCCCTTGATTTTCACAGCCTCTGATTCAACAGAAATCTGGGAGTGTTCGCAGTCTGGCCCAGAGAAGATCATTTTAAATCAACAGCTTTAAATTGAAGTTGAAAAGCAGCCCAGGTGGGATGACACCAGCGGGTCCGCCTCCGGGACGCCCCCACTGTCCACGTCTGGATCTGTCTCCAGATCTGTTGCCGTCTGTCCTGGAAGGTTTGCATCACCCCTCTTACACGGAACCCGCCACAGACTCGGTAGCTGGCATCAGAGCTCCCCTCTGACTGTGCCCACCCAGGGGGATGCCAATATGCTAGCCAGATGCCTTTGGAGGAACTCCACACGGAAGCCTGGCTACTGAAGATTCCAACACTCTCCTAAAGCCGCTTTGCCAGCTAGCGTGCGCACCAGTGCCCGCGCATCCAGGAGCAGAGGCACCTCCTGCTCGCCCGAATCAACACCAACACGCTGGATGAAACCCTTGGGGTGTCATCTGTTAGCACGTGGCTTCTGCCCTCCACCCACCGGCACTCGCCGTGGACGCCGATCCTCGCCGCAGAACGTGGCCTGGGCACTGCCAGCAGCGCTCGGGTCTCTCCCACCTGGCCCCTGCCGGCCCAGCGCCGGGGCACGGCCTGGCAGACTTGGGGGTGGGGGCAGTGGGGAACGCAAGTGCTTCCATTGTTGCTGGCGTGTCCCACGCCTGCCAGCCTCCGCCCGGGAGCAGTCGGTACACTACCTTCTTCTGTTTGAGGAGGAGAGAGGATGGACCGCGGGGCTCTCCGTCTGCGCTGTTTGGAGCAGTGAGAGTGTCAGTCCCACAACTTGTGTTTGTTTTTAAATGAGACACGTCTCCAAGCACGGGGTGCCCTCGAAGCAATTAGATCTCTTTTTTCCAAAAGGCACACTGGCAAGGCCCTCTCGGCGGCGTCTCCGGTGGAGCGGTGACCGCGGCGCCCCCCTCCCTGTCCTGCAGAGTCCGGAGACCACCGTCCCCAGTGTCCCCGCACTGA
This sequence comes from Lepus europaeus, assembly GCF_033115175.1. NCBI lineage: Eukaryota > Metazoa > Chordata > Mammalia > Lagomorpha > Leporidae > Lepus > Lepus europaeus. The sequence goes on from NC_084829.1 coordinate 106,074,008, forward strand.
CGGCAGACTCGCTGCCGTCTGCCTCCCGTCACGCACACAGTCCACGCTCCACAAAGGTCCGATGGACAGTCACGCCTCCCAAGGTCTCCCACACAGCGGGTGGGGGGGCTCCTTTCCCTCCCTCCCCCAGGTCACCTGTGCCTGGCCCTCCCCACCCGGTGCCACCTTCTCTGCGGCGACCAGGCCCGGGAGGGGGCGACACGCGTCCGGGGGGGCGGGGGGGCGGGTAGCGGGGTCACGATGGCCACACCCGCGTCTCTTGCCACTCCCGCCTCCTCCCTACCCCCCGACCGCAGAGCAAGGCGAAGGAGCCAGGGGAGATTCTCAGCCACGGCCCCCTCCCCCGCCTTATAAAAAAGAAATTGACTTTTGTTTGGAGTTTGTGAAAAGTGGGGCTCGGGGCCCAGTCAATGGGGCGCCCCGCGGCGCGGGCTGAGTGGCGCTAGCGCGAATCGCTCCGCCGCGGCCCCAATTAATCCGCCCTTTGTGCGGCCGCCCGGCCGCCCCCGCCGCAGCCGCACCAGCGGCCCATTGTTCGGCCGCGCCGGGCCGCGGGATTTACCCTTTTCAAACAGCCCGTTTTGTCCAGGGCAGTTCGAGCGGAAGTTTCTCACTGACAATTTGCCCCAAATAGATAGATTTGTCAGAAGCGACCTTCGGGAAGGAAGCAAAAAGCCACCACCAGCCCGCGAGGTTGGGCCCGAGACGGGAAGCAGGCGTCCCACCCGGGCCCGCGCCCCCGGCACCCGCGGCGCCGCACCCTCGGCGGACGCGGCCTCAGTCTTCCCCATCCGAGAAAGGGGGCCGCGCGGCGCCCGCGAGTCCTTAAGTGCGGAGCGGCGGCTCCGTCGGCGGCGCGGGCCCGAGTTCCCCGGTTTCCTTCCTGTGTCCCCAGCCCTGTCTTTAGGCACCTGCCAGCCGAGCACCTGGGGAGGCCCGCGAAGGGCCCTTGCTGCGCGCCCTAAAAGAGACGTCAGCCGCGCCGTCCCAGGTGGTGCCTGTGTGGGGCCGCCCTTTGTCCCCTCCTAAAGTCAAGATAGCGAACGCTTTGTTCCGTGTGGCCCGCGACCCGGGGGCCCTCGGCTTGGGAGTCGGCTGGATTTCTCCTTTTCCCTCTCCCCCACCCGCCCAGAGCCACTCTTCTCCCAAATGACCTCACTTAATAAGCAAAATTTAAATGGAGAGCGAAACCCAACGCGCTGTTGATGAAAAGAATAGTTACTGATTTCTTCACACTTAATGGCAAGTGCGAGTCTTTTAAAATACAGCCTCATCCCAAACAGATCTGTGAATTTTAAGCAGAACTGAATTGTATTAATCAGTCGATGGGTTCGTTCATTCTCTCTCGCCAGAGGAGTAATACAGAGGTTGGGGCTGCACGGCGCTCAAGCCATCTCCTGCCTCCTCGGTCCAGAGCGTTTCCTGCGAGGTGCGCACGAGGGAAAGATGGAAACAAAAATCTGTTTTCTGTTTATCCATCAGGTGAATACACACTTCAGCATCACACAGAGGAAACCCTAGGTGGTCTTTAACAAGATCTCAGTGGTGAAGAGCTACAATTTAGAGAAGACGCCAAATACAGACAGTGTCAATAGTATTTAAACAAACATCCCTGACAACAGGAGAATGCTTATTAACTATGATGCTGCAGGCTTCTCACTAATTTCCCACGTCTGGCTGCAGGCAAACAGCTGCAGGGTGTTCCCTCTCTTTTACAAACTGTTTCTGTGCCTGATTTTTGAAAGTGCCTGGGACAACCACAGATTCTCCAGAGCAACTGGAGTGAATGCTGGAGTCAGGGCGATGGAGCCAGCAATGAGGCGGGCTTTCAGGCCAAGAGGACTGGGACCCCTCTGCCAGGTATCGGCCACTTTCGAAGGGCACGCGTGTCGGAAGTGTGGACAGCTGTCCGCGCTGTCTGACCATCAGCCGGCCTTACAGGTCCCCATGAACGTACGTGGGCTCGCAAAGGGAGGGAACGGTGGGTGCCATCGTGCTAGTGTGGGCCCTCCTGGGGTTTGAAAATATGAGACATCAGAAGAGAAGGTAAGGTTATTCTGCATGATTTCTTTCCCACTCTTCCAGACAAGCATTAAGTTCAAAACAAAACAAAACCACAACAACAACAACAACAAAAAACTTTAGTGATCCGGTCGATAAAATGAATGCATTCTTGGTACACCCCAAATATGCAACTCCAATCATTATTTATCTAATGCAACTGGAAATACATATATTTAGGGATACAAATATGTGCAATTATGAATGCCTTGGTAATGATAATTATTGTGGCTAATCATAAATGCATGAACTAAAGTTAAATTATCTCCACTGTTTTCACTGTTGCTATTTAGTACTTATTAAGCATCCACTTGGCACTAAAAGATGGTCAAAACAGATTAAAAAAAAACACCTCAGCCTTCAAAAATAAAAGACACCTAAATATCCATATCCTGTCTTTGGAGAGATACATATGTGTGGCATGTGGTGTCCATGAGTGTTTCAAATATCACATTATTTCACGTCCTGATCTGGTAGAAATATGAGACTTCAAATCACTGTTTCACTTACTCCCCAATTCATGTCAGTTGCACCTGGGCTTTTAGAGACCAGGCACAAATGGCTGCCCCCTACCTCCTGAGCTGTGAACCTGTATACCTACAAGGCCAAATCCTCTCCTCCCAGTGGGCAATCATCTTATGCCCTGAAGCATGAGATCTGATTACCCCTATCATCATCTTAGCTTGCATAGATACAGATGTTATTAACGGCTGTAGTTTATCCAGCCCTTTTAAAAAATGCAGCTGCAGCATTTGACTTGGGGACCCCCTGAGAATCCCACTGGTTGACTCCGTCTTGCACAAAGCACGTGGGGTTTGGGGGAGGGAGAAGAGAGGGGGAGGTTTGTTTTGTTTTGGAGGGTTTTTTTTTTTTTTCTTCTGAATCAGACTTCTCTAAATAGCCACTTGGCATCTTTGTAAGTGCTGTGAATTCTGAAATTACTTTCTAGAATAGGGCAACAGAGGACTGTGTGAACTAGATCCATTGGAAACAAAGCACACTAGAATGTCTGATGCTTTTCACTGCCTTGGCAGAAATCAAATATGTGGTCCTGATATATCAGTCCCATAATAAAGAAGCGTAGCTTGTTCTCAAATATGTTAGCCACGTTAAATCCGGGCTACTCAGTTTTACATAACAATTGTTTCTGCTGGTTGTCGAGACATTAATCTGGACAAAGCAGGTCCTAGATCTACTGTGGAGAGAAGACAGGGATGTTTGGAAAATCTAAAAGGCCCAGATCAGTGATCCGTGCTGATCAAATTCTGTGCTTAACTACTAGATCCAATCATTATCTTTTTCTCAGCACCCAGGACTCATGTCTCAAGATATTCCTCTTGTAGATCATAGCATTCCTCTACAAAGCAGAAATAATCTTTACACGGTGTCTGTTGCTTGGGGCATGGCAAATCTTAAATACTGACTGAGAGGGAATTTGAAGAAAACCTTGTGAAACTGAATTTGCAGCAATGCAGAGCTATTGCTCCCAGATGCACCAGACATTCTTCCCAATTCGTATCACTTTGCCAGTAAGTGCCTTCGTTGGAGCTTCTAGAAGCCCTCTGGGAAGCAAGAGGCAGCTCGATGCAGTGGATGAGTATTTCAAATGGTGCTGGACTCACAGCGCAGAGCTCTGGGATTTGGGGATGCGCTCCAGCCCTAGCAGAGGGAGCAAAGATGAGCTTTATCTCTGCGAATCTCAGCTTCCGCATCTGTGAAACAGCGAAAGCAGCCGCAGGCTGTGGCGCCTTCTGACCCGAGTGCTCTCTGGCTCTGGGCTTAGGTGGAAGCCAGGTCAGACTTCGGATCCTCAGGAAAGTGAGTGACAGAGGAAGGCTTGGTAGCTGTTCTCTCCTGGAAGGAAGGCAGTCTGCTGGCCTCTCTGGTCTTTCTGTCATTTGACCTGCAGCCTCCCGAGATTGGAGAAGCTATCCCCCCTCTCTTCTGTCCCCAGTGCCAAGGCTGAGAAACAGTGAGTCCCCTCCAGCGCGGGCTCTCACGGTGACTCCCATCATTGGCCTCACTCCGACAATCCGATCCACGTTGGCAAAGTACCGCTAGGTGCCCGGGTGGGAGGGGCTAGAAGGATGCTGCTGTGTGATCATGCAAAGTGCAGTGGGGAGCCTCAGCCGGGCTCCACGATGGAATCAGAATCGCTTCTGCCCACCGAGGTGTGAAGACAAGCGGAATCATGATTTGTTCTTTCTTACGGGAGAAAGACAGGAGCCCCTCATGTACACGCAGCAGTGTGTTGTTGCTAGTGCTGTTTGCACTGTCTTCCCATCAGTGGGAAGCAACAGGTACTCTGCAGCACAGGTATGGAAAGTGCCAAGGAAAAATGCCACATCTCAGCACCCATTGGCTTCCGGAGCAACTGGATCTCCTTTCTGCCTTATATTGTCAGGGTTTCTCCTCTGGGTAGTTAGATGGGTGCCAGCTTGAGGTGAGGCCCACAACGCAATCAGGAGTAAGCCTGCCAAGACTGCTTGTTTCATTCAGTCATCTGCAAGGCCTGACTGAGCACCTACTATGTGCTAGACACTCTGCTCCGGGATCTGCCTTCCTCACTGGCCATCCATTGAGCCGGCAACAGTGGGAGGGTGAGTTATGTCTTGGAAGCACAACTTTTTGGAAGATCAGCAAAAGCCATGTCAGAGTGTCTTCTGGAGATGGAACATCAAAAGCAAGCCAGGCACAGCTGGTAGGGTTTCCCAGCCCTTTTCTGGGTCTGAGTATTTTTAACTCTGCTTGTTAAGGAGAGGAAAAAAGACATTGTAAAGGCAGAATAGCACTGATGACTGGTTGGGGAAGGAGTCTGTGTGCCACGCCACCACCTTCATCAGCTCCGCTTGCTGCTGGCAAAGGATTTCCCTTCTTCACTGTTTTTACTTTGAAGAATGAGGGGGCAGTTAACAGGGAGAGTGGCATCGCTTTCAGAGAAGCCAGGGAATGGCAGGGCTGCCAGTCAAACCCAGGCCGTCCAATGCTGGGAGGGGCACTCTAGCCCCCTGCCTCTCATACAACCTGGTGAACGGGACTCTATCTCTTTCATACCGGTGCCAAGGAGCATTCGCAGAATGAGCCACAATGCATCAAGTCCCCAGACCACAAGGGCAGGCTCTGGCCGCCCACCCCCACTGCGTGCTGGCTTAAGGCCCCTTGTACATTTTCCCAGCATTTCCTGTATTCTCCGCCCCAATATAAAATGGATCACCCTTTACGCATCTGCTTCCCCTGCAGATTCCTCAAGAAAGAGACCACATCTTCATCTCCTGTGTCCTCGGGGCCTGCACGAAGTGGGTGCTCAATTCTGGATGGATGGAGCGGACGGACGGGTAGACAGAAAGACTGCGTGAGCCGAGGTCCTTCTCCGAGATGAAATGGAACCATGCATCAATGGAAGATGTCTTCCCTGAACTGTAGGCTTTAGTTTTCGTTGAGTGTTCCATGCCCCACAGGAGACCAGAGAGGAGGTTAGGGGCTACGTCCGCACCTGCTCAGAAGGTTTTCATCCTTCTAACTTGAGGTGTTGCCTCAAAAGGTGTTTCTGAGGTAGTTGGCCTGTGGCCTGGGGGTGGGGAGCTGGGCAGTCCTTGCAAGTTAGAGTTGCACAGGGCCACTGTCCTTATTTGAAACCCAGAGAAGTCTAGTCATTTGCGGTGGGCTGCACAGCTGCTTGGGACAGGGCCTGAATCCCCAGCTCCTGGTTTCCAGCTGTCAGCTTTGCTGTGCCTCCTGCAGTCTCAAAGGAACTCTGCAGGCGACTTTCTTCCTCCAGTCACCAACCAGCACCTACCCGAGAGTCAGGAGGTGCACTGGGGCCAGTGGACAGAGGAGACCAAGTCACAGCCTCTGTCCAGCACAGGCTTGCCTGTGGGAGCTGCCCCCACGGGAGCCCAAAGGGTCCACACCTTGGATGCAAGGTCCCTGTGGCCTTTGGCCTGAGGCGGCGTCGGGTGAGCAAAGATGGGAGGGCGTTTGGATTCCAGGCTTTCCTGGGACAAGGTGGGTAGCGGGGGGAGGGGAGGGGCAGCCCCTCCTGCCTATCCTGGCACTCACTGCTGCAGTTATCACCAAACCAATCATGCCAGAAAGTCATCACGATGATTTCAGAACTGCATTGTGAATTATGCAAAACACAAGGATAATTACAGCCGGGAGCTCAGAACGCGGGGCACATATGCTGCGGGTGTGTGCGTGTGCGTGCGCGCGCCCTGTTGTGCCCGTTGCCAGGGCTGGATGGGGTGTGCGCTGTGTGTGTGGATCCAGCGGCCTCGGACACGCGGCTGCATTAGGTACTCGGAATGGGAAGAAGAGGGATCATTCCTAGTTTGGTTTTCAGGCAATTTGAGCGTCCGGCTTATTTTCCAGAAGTTTTAGGGCCAGCAAATGAAGCAGCATGACGCGAGCGTCAGGGAGCTGGGAAGAAGTCGTTGGGATCTCTAAGCGGCTGCTAGATCTCCTCGCCACGACCCCCTGACCTTTTCCCCCTGCCGACGGGCCTGGGTCTAGTACCCCACCACTGTCCTCATCGTTGCCTGAGATAAATTAGTTCGACTCTCCAAGTTCTTTGTCCTTAACCAAGCGCCTCCTTCCGCGTCTGCATCGTGGTGTGCTTCTGACCGCAGCGGCCAAGTACATTTCTGGCGGGAGTCCAGCGCCTGGGCACCCAGAACACAGCTTGGCACCGTAGCACGTTTCGTAAACCCCGGCCGGAAACCCTTTCCTTCGCTGGGCACGGAGTTCGAGTTTGTGCTATGCTGGACTCTGCCCAGCTTGGCTGTCAAAAAAAATGTTGATTTCTCTAGTCTGTCGCCTAGAAAAACACCCAGGTTTATGGCTTTGTCCCACAACGTCCTAATCTCATCCCAATTCGAAAAACCGACGGAGGAGGAATTATTGGTTGGCTTTTCCCCCCAGGGGGGAATTCAGCGCCCGGCCCGGGCCGCTGCGCGCCACCAGCTAGAACACCAGCTCTGGTGTGTGTCCCTTGCGCGGCTCCGGGGCTCCAGGCCGAACCAAAGCCGGCGAGGCGGAAAGTTGCGGTCACGTGCTGCAGTCGCCGGTCTGAGCGTACTACCCGAGCCCCCTCCCCGCCCCCCGCCCCGGGCCGGCCCGCTCGGGGCGTCCGCTGCGCCGGCCGAGGGCTCGGGAGAAGCCAGCCCTTACACGCCACCCAGCTCTGTTTGGAAATCCGAGCTGACCCTGGAGAAAGAGTGGGGCCGGAGTACCCTGGCAGAATTGCGGAGGGCCGGCCCCCCGCACCCCTCCCCTGGAACGCACTGCGGAGGGCAGGAGGTGTGACCCCTGACCTCTGGCCGGGCCAGCGCCCGGAGGAGAGGCTGGCAAGCTCTTGTTGGACAAGTTCAAGCTGCCGAGAGAGCTTAAATAGAAGTAATCGCTTAGAGATTGGAGATCACTGCTCCCTCGGAGTGCGCTCTCCCAGCACCGCGCAGGGGCCCGGGCGCCAGAGGGCTCGGGACTCTCAGGACTAGTGGGATCCGGCGCGGGGTGCGGGCGGCTCTGCGGAAACCTGAGGCCCGGAGGAGGGAAAGCTGGCTCTGCCTTCCAGGCTCCCCGGTCCCTGTACTGCAGGCGGCGGGAGCGTCGCCCAGCAGCGGGCGGGCCCGTTTGGCTTGGGGAAGCCGGCGGCAACCTCCACCAGGCTGGTGCCCAAAACCCCCACCGCGCACAGGCCGAAGGAACGCCGAGCCTCCGGAAGCCCCCCGTCCTAGGCCCCCAGTCCACGCACAGCGCCCTCGGCTCTGATTCGCCATAGACAGTTGCAAAATGAATAAATCACTCACCTCGGGCCAGATCCAAGTTTTACCCAACAGAAGGGGCACGGGACCAAGAACGAACCAACTCACATGGCCACGTCCGGCGCGCACAATCACACGCACACACATAGCCACCCAATTCCTTCCACGAATGTGTCTGTCTGGCACTCGGGAGAGAGGGAGGGAAGCGTTCTGAGGAAGCCCCGTCACCCCGCCCCTTCTCCCTTGCCATGAAATCTAATAATTCATTTTTATTACGAGAGCAGCGCCGTCCTCGCCAGCAGGCGCTCACGGAGCCGCACTCCCACGTTCGCTCTCCAACTCGCCAGCTCCCAGAGCGCCTGCATTTTCTCCGGGAGCCGCTTGGAGGTTCATTAATATCATTAGCATTTAACCCCCTCCCTCTTCCCATCTCCTCCCCGCACATGGCTGACGTCAGACCCCGCCAGGAGTTGGGGGAAAAGCTAAGTGGGCCAGGGACGCCCTATTCCCCTCCCCGCGGCTGCCTGTCACAGCGCTTCTGGAGATATTACAGGGGACCCAGCCCACAGCGACAGGCACAAAGTCACGCGCTGATGAACTTCGGGGACCCTTCGCCGCTGCGTGCGCGCCTCTGCCCGGAAGCCGGGGCCCGGCCGCCTCTTCCCGGGGAAGGTTTCCCAGCGCCCCGGCGTTCCCAGCCGGAGCCCGGCTCCGGCCGCGCGGAGCCCTGCAGCCTCTGAGACCGCGGCGGCGGTGGTTCCTGCTTTGCGTGGAAGAGCGGCGGGCTGCAGAGACCTGCCCACTCTGCACGCCTCTGCGGGGCGAGAGAAGGAAGATTGAGTGACAGGGATGGAGAGAGCGGGGGCTGGCGCCCCTGGTGCTCCGTAGGGAGGCCGTTCTCGTGTCTCCGTCTCTGTCCTGCAGTGCTCCTCTGGCTGTCTTCCCTTCTTCTCCAGTCTGCCCGTCCGTCCCGCCGTCTGTCTGTCCATGCGTGTGTCCGTATCAAACAACAGCCCCAGCAGCTACAGTTTTTGCAAGAGCCGGGAAGACATTTAAGGATGCAGAAATTTCCACTGTGGAACAAATTCTGAGCGCCCGAAGAGCTGCGCAGCGCGCCACCGACACCCACCTGTCCGGCTCGAGGGGCTTCGCAGGCTGGAGCGCGGCTGGAGAGCGGCGGCGCCCGGCGGCGAGGCGGGCGCTGCCGGCAGGGACTCGGGCGGCGCCCACCAACCGCTCCGCCCCGGGACCGCCAGCATGAGCAAGCCGGCTGGATCAACAAGTGGGTACCTCGGGGGCCGCCGCGGGACTCCGGCGCGCGCAACCTGGGTGGGTGGGGAGGCCGGGAGGGCCAGCCCACGGGACGCCGCAGCTTCGAGCTGGGACCCTAGCGGGCGTGTGCGCTTTGGCCCAGCTTCTGGTCGACCGAGAGTTGGAGCGATCGGTGGCGAGGGGAGAGCAGTTTCGTTGCTCTGGACTGCCCGGTTCTCCCTCTCTCCGGTGTGGTGGGGAGGTGGCGAGCCCCGCAGGCTGACAGTCCCGAGAGCTGCCCCCGGTCCAGCCGCCAGGTGCCAAGGGTCGAGAGGGGTGCGACGGGGGCGGGAACCGGGCCGCAGCTCCAGGAGGCCGCACAGTAACACGCTCACTCAAAACTCTTAGCCCCCAGCGCGCAAAAGCAACTGGGCAAAGCGGATTTTGAATGGAATGCTTCGCACCCCGTTTCTAGCTGTTTCAAATAATCCTGCAAACTGGGAAGCAGAAACCATTTAAAAGTCACATTTCCCTTAATCCTAAATCCGCGTAGGTCATAACTGGGGAATTTAAAGTATGACGAGCCAACTCTAGCAAAGACAGGACCAAAGCTCTAATCCCGAGCACTTTTCCAGCGGGAGCTCTGCGGAGGCAGGAGCGCGCGGCCTGCTTCCTGCGCGCGCTTCTCGCCTTCCTGCAACTTCCTTAGCCGCTGGCTTCCAACAAGGCCCGCCACGCTGCAGCCGACCTCTCGCCAGCCCGGGACGCCGGGGTGCGGGGCTGTGGGTGTGCCAGGGCATTTGTATGCACCGGAGAACCGGCGGGCCTGAGCCGGTGTTGGGCAGGCGCGGCCGCGGCGCTCGGATCTCCCCCATACCCCGGGCCGTTTCAGTTCCTGCCTTCCGGGGGCTCTCCGGGGGGATGCGGGTTCCAGAGTCCGAGGCTGGGGGCAGCTGTTGCCGCGATCCCGCACCCCGGAGTCTTCCTGCGCTCCGGTTGCCCGGGTTCTGTTCGCCCACAGCGTTGTATTGGCGCTACATTCGTTCCAGCCCACCCCCTCCCGCGCATTGTCCCGAGGCTTTGAAAAGTTGGGAGCGCTCAGGACACTTCTGAGGAGTGATCAAGAAGCCCCGTTCAAGTGGGATGCCATTCCCGCCCCCCTTCTCCCCGCAAAGAACTAAGATTGTGTTTTCACTTTGTCCGTTTGTTTTGGTTTGCGTGTTGTGGTTTAAAAAAAAAAAAAGGAATAGAGCAAAATGAACATGCACAGAAAGAGAAAAGGAGGAATGCTCGGAGTTAGGGAGCTGGGAGGTCAGAAGAGCCTTAATCAGGCCCCAGTTCAGAGAGGACCCATGGGCAGGACTGGCCTCTCCCTATGGCCTCGGGCCTACACTGGTGCCCGCTTCAGTTCCAGTTCTGGGAAACCAGGCGGGCCCGCTTTTCGTCGCCTGCTTCCGCGGCGTGAGCGTCCCTGTCGGAAGACGCAGAAGACCTTTCCTGATGCCCTCCAGGTCTCTATGGCGAACCCCGAAGCCCACAGGCCTCGGCGGGCCTCCCGGCTCGCTCGCCCCGGGACAGGCCTCGGGGCCCTTGGAGCAGGCATCTCGGGCTTTTGCGCTCGAGCCGCCGGGGGCCTAGAAAGGCGAGGCCTGGGGTTGGGGATGGAGGGCGAGAGACGGTGCGGGCACACGGGGGACACGTTGGAGCCTGCCCACTTCCCAAGAGCCTGAACTGGGCCTCGGACGTCTCCAGCGCCCGGCACAGGTCGAGCCGCAGTGGCTGAGGTTTCTCGGGCGCGCGGGACAGCGTCCTCCCCCTCTCTGCGCCCCCAGCCACGCCGCCGCCGCCTGCGGGCCCTCCGCAGACCCGTGGCGGCAGCCAGGCCCAAAACTTGCGGTCCCGCGGCCCCGGGCGGCCAGGAGGTCGGCGCGCAGCGGGCCGGGTCAGCGGCCGGGCGGGCGGGCAAGGGCTCTGGCTCCCGGCGGGCTGGGCTTCGTGCGGCTGGAGGACAAAGCGATGTCACCCGGAGCCCTGCCTGGGTGGTAACGAGACCCTGGCCAGTCACCCCCGCAGCCCAGACTAACTTCTTTCAACAGCCTCTGATGGTAATTACAGTAATCGAAGCTGCCATATATCTTTAGGCAATTATGACACACAAAAAGCCCCGAGGGGACCCCCTGGCGAGGGAAGTTAAGAACGGTTTCCCAGCCTCGGGAAACGTCGGAGCTCGCTCGGCTGGCTCATTGCGAGGAGCTGTGCCGCAGGGTCACCCAGCTAGTCTCGTGACCCCAAGTCACCTCAGCGCGGCCGGGTGGCGAGTCGGAGGTGCAGGTCTGCGGGGCCCCGGAAGGTTCGCGTCCCCCCACCAGGGCCGCGCCCCGCCCCGCTCCGCTCTCAGCCTCTAATCTGCCGCGGCGGCGGCGGCGGCGGCGGCCTGGGGTAGGGGGCGGCGGCCACCTGCTGTGCCCCGGCCCTGGAAGCTCGGGGAGGGTCCCCCACCCTACCCTGGTCCGCCCCCACCCGCACTGGGCTCTCCAGCAGGTGTGTCCTGTGCGTCCTGTCCGGCTGGGGATGCGGGATGGGGGGAGGGACCCCGCCACTGCTCCTCTCATTGCTTGTCTTGCCACGGGGCAGAGGACAGCCGAGGTGACAGCGTGGCTGGACCCCGAACGCGGACCCCGGCGCGGCCAGGGGAGCGCGCGTTGTGCGAGATGGTCCCCGAAACCCTGAGTGAGGGCACGGCGGCACAGTACGACAGCTGGCTCCCTGGGGACCAGTGGTAGGCCCGCGGGGGTGCAGGGCGACACCCGCAGCGGCCCCTCTCTCGGCGACGCAGCCTCCCCGCCCGCCCCGCGGTGGCCACCGCGCCGCGCGCCTTCCCCGTCGGCCTTTGTGGCGGTCCGGATTCCCATGCTACTCTTTTTGACGGGTCACTGGTGGCTCTATAGGCAGGTGCTGCGGCAGGGTTGTAATTACCCGGGCCGAGCCTGCTCGTCACCGAGCCCCCGCCCCGCCCGCTCCCCCGCGCTCCCCCGCCCCCACCTGAGGCCGAGGCCCGGGGCCTGGGGTGCGGGCCGGGCTCGACGCCGCGGCAGCCGGGACTCGCTTCCCACCTCGGCCGCCCTCGCCTTCGCTGCCCGCCCCGGGGCCGGACACCCCTGCCTCGCCCCATCCCGGCCTAAATGCCCCCGGAGTTGCAGGGTCGGCCCGGCCTAAGTGGCGGACCCTGGACAGGTAACGCCGAAACATCAAGTGGCTCTAAGCTGTTACTAACGATTGTTTTTTTTGTTTGTTTGTTTGTTTTGTTTTTTTTTGTTTTTGTTTTTCATTTTCTTTTTTTTTCTTTTCTTTCTTTTTCTTTTCTTTTCTTTATTTCTTTTTCTTTTTTTTTTTTTTTTTTTTTTTTACTGCAGTGTTATCACTGTACTTCATTCCCGCTTTGTTTTGCGGGAGGAAGGATTTCCAGGTCCCCATAAACCACTTCAGGCACTTGTTGGATTCCTGAAGTTTACAGGGAAAGAAAGACCCCCCAATCGGGGATTCTGGAGTGACTCCCCCGAGGGGTCCTTGGCCGCCGCCGGCTTCGGGAGGGGAGGGGATCCGCAGAGGACAGCCTGGGGAAATCAGCCCCCCGACTGCGGCGGGAAAACCGGAAAAGCCCCTCCCAGAACCAGGCTGCGAAGGTCGCCCGTGGGGGACGAGGGATGCGGGGTTGCGGGCGGCGCCTGCCCTGCCGAGCCCCCGCGGAGCCCGCAGCGGGCCTCGGCCGCCTCTCGCAGATTCAGCCGGCCGCTGCTTTGCCGAGAGACATCTTCCCCCCAAGTCCCTGATGTCTCCAAAGCGCTCCCCCAAGTGTTTTTGTGAGAGGTAAAGCGAAAGTTGGACAATCACCACCACCCTTATTATCGTTAATAATCGGAGTATTAGCATCACAATCATCGTCCTAATAATAACAACGGCGCGGCGGAGCTCGGAGAGAACCCGATTGCCTTCCAGCTGCCGTCCCCGGTTCCAGCCGAGCGTGCTGGTCTCCTCCTCCCTTGCACGCAAGTTTGTCTCCGCGTGCGCTATCCTTCCTCTCTCTCTCTCTCTCTCTCTCTCTCTCTCTCTCTCTCTCTCCTCTCTCTCTTTCTGCGGAGTGCGAGAGCCGAGCCGGGAGGCGGCGGCGGCCCGCGTCGCCGCCCCGGCCCTCTGTCGTCTTTTATTCCGAAACGGGCCCCGGCGATTAGACGAGACCCAAATACACGTAGCGGTGCATGAATAATGCTCATTGTAGGAAACTGACACTTGCTCAAGGAAAAAAAGTCTAGCTATAAAATCACTTCATTATTTGCTTTTACCGCAGCCTCGGTGCTAATCCCTTCAGAGGTCAGCTTGCCCAGCCTCTCTCTCCCCCTCTCCCCTCTCCTCCCTCCTCCCCGCCCTCCTCTCCCTCGCGCCCCTTCCCGCCTTCCCCGCTTTTCCCGCGATTTCAGGCCGCATTTTAGACATTCCCTGCAAGGTGTGTGGCGACCGCAGCTCGGGGAAGCACTACGGGGTCTACGCCTGCGACGGCTGCTCGGGGTTTTTCAAACGGAGCATCCGAAGGAATCGGACGTATGTCTGCAAGTCTGGAAACCAGGTACCTCCGCCGGCGGCGCGCTGCCTCCCCTGCCTTTGTGTGTGCCAAGGCCTCCCCTACATTCCCCGGCGGCCGGCAGGAGCGGGAGGGGGCCCTGACCTCTCCCTGCCTCCCTCCTCCCGCCAGCCTAATCTCCGAGGCCCCTTGGCTCTGGCCAGGCCCGCTAAGGTGCGGCCGGGCAGCTGGGTTTGCAGGAGGAAATCGGAATGAAATCTCGGAGTCTCCCTAGGAAGTTTTGTTGTTTTGTTTTGTTTCCTTCTCTGATTGATGTTGACCCTAGGTGAGGTCCGCACCCAGAAACTTTAGCGACTAAACCACAGGTAGCAAGCAGGAGAGCTTGATCTGTTGCCTCCCTCCCAGTCCCTCTTTGGCCCCCTCACCCTATTCCTTGCAGCACTGCCTGACCACTGCCAGGGATGGCAGAAGTAAAAGCACTTGGGCATGTGAGGCGAGGTCACCTCCCATGCTAGCTGAGATCCAGGGTGAGCCTTGGCCACTTGGAAGGGAGCACTGGTGCTCTCTGGGTGGGCCCTTTCCACTTCTGAGAAGCCCACCTCTGCAGGTGGGCAGTGAGGTTTCAGTGCCCCTGTGACTTTAACAGGGACTTGTCGGAGACGGGCAGGACGAGGAAGAAAAGGTTGAAAGGAATGTGCACCTGGGACCCTCCCCAAGGTCCCTGCATCTCCTTGGTGTGATTCTGCTTGGAAGGTGTGCCTTGCTGGTTCCAGTTTGTCTTGAGCAGGCAGAGCTGTCTCAGAGAGATGGAGCAGCTGGGGCATAGGTTAAATGTGAGAAAAAGCTCCCAGAAGGAGCCAGTAGATGGTCCTTAGCTCAGTTTCCTGCTCAATCATAGGCTCATCTTAGCCAGGCACACCCTCACACAGCCCAGAGCCCTCTACCCTCACCCTCCGGGGAGACCCCTGACAATGCATTGGCCAGGAACCCAAAAGGTAAAGCACTTTCATCATTAAAACAGATGCTAGACGTGAGCTAACACAGCATCTGGAGCTAGTGGGTTAACCTGGTATCTTTTCCTGAAGCCAAGTCTTGCTTGTATCAATTTCTGATAGATTGGCATCCATACCAGCAACAAGAAGACATTTGTGTTTGGAAAAGTTAGTCGAAGCCTCCAACCCCATTACCTGTTTAACTGGGTGCTCAGATCTGCCCACTTTCTGCTTCTCTGCAAGGACACATCAAACTAAAGACACATAGGACTGCATCCCAGGAGCCCTGCAGGATTGTGGGATTGCTGCGGGTTACCAGATTTGATCAGGCTTCTATGGGGAGTGCGTCCTATTTTATGCAATACCCCAAAATTTGAGAATCAAAATGTTCAGATCTTATGTTTGCTATTTGAAAAGGAGATGACTATCAATCCAAACCTATTGACATCTGTCCAAGCAGTGTGCAAAAAAAGCGATAATAGACTCATCAGAGCTGGTGTTCCTCTCTTTGCAAAGAGAATAAATGGGCCCCAGAGAGGTGCTTGCCCTTCTCTGGGGCTGCAGATATTTCGATGCGCTTGATCTGATTGGAAGACACACTTCAGACCTAAGGAAGTTTCCCGTTTTGCATGTGCATGGTTGTCACAGCACTGGGAAGACTGCATTCGAGGCCAGACATGGATTACATCCAACAACAAATTTCTTAAGCCAGCAAAATGTCCTGAAGAATTCTCCTAGGGACAAACGTGACTTCCTTTCTCTCTCTTAGCCTAAGACTAAGTAAATATCATTCTAATCTTTTATTAACCATCCTGAAGACTCTTGGGAATCGTGATGAGCCCCAGCCCCACCTTTATTTCAAGCAAATTAACACATTTTAACTTGGAGAGTGGTGGCCTCATAAAATCGGAATTCCACTGTGCCATTTTTCCGTAAGGGATATTTCAGGGGGAAAGTGAACTTACTCCAGCTTCAGATCATATGCATTTTTGAGATTATGAAGCAAAGTAAAAACAGGTTTATTTTATTCTCTGTCTCTCCACCACATATGGAGTAGTAGCAACCTACATAAATATCAGAGAGCATGGAATTTCTTAGGTATTTTCTGTGTATGAAATACACATATGCACATTTGACTATCTGCCTGTGGGTGTGTCCCTCAGAAATGACCCCTGACACTGCGTAATGCCCACACTTTACCTATGGATTTCCTCTTTCAGTGGTCACCATCCCTCCTCCTCCCGCTATCCCACCCCCCCCCCGCCGGAATATTGCACTAGGTAAAACGTATTCTCCTGCCTCGGGGTTTGATCAGTCACCAGGCTGTCTCTTCTCAGTCGTTAGTGCCATTTTCTCCGACAGTCCATCATATTGACTTCCTGGGCATGTTTCCGCGGTGGGTGTTTCCATATCTGCCGGGCCCTGGGCGCTCCCTTCCCACCCCCACCTGCGGCCCCACGTGGGGGAGCCGCTGTGTGTTCGTAATTCCCGGAGGAGTCTGGCCTGTAACACGGCTCTCCACGCGCTGTTTCTAAGGATACCCTCAAGTACAGAAGCCAAAGTGAGCGAACAGGAGAGGGACCCATACATGCAAGAGATTCATGGGCTCCTCCAGAAAGTAACAGAAAGCGGTACACCCCAAGACTTGAAAGAGAAGTTGGCGGGAGGGGATCTGGGCGTGGCCTGACCCGCAAGCCTGCTCCCGGGCCGGGCTCCGAGGCCTCTGCGCCCCGCCGGGTCGCTGTCTCCGGTCCTGAAACCCGCGGTCCCGGGGACGCGGGGACGGCCCTCTCACCAGATCCTCCCGCGCGGCAAGGGCTGGCGAACCAGGCGCTCTGCTGCTTGAGGAACCATTGTCTCCCCGGCCCTGGGCCGCCTCTACGGGCCCCGGGTCCCCCGCTGAAGCCCCTGGGGGCCTCTGACCACCCGCGCTCTGTTCCAGGGAGGCTGCCCGGTGGACAAGACGCACAGGAACCAGTGCAGGGCGTGTCGCCTGAAGAAGTGTTTGGAAGTCAACATGAACAAAGATGGTAATCAGTGCATTCCTTTCTTCTGGTAATGTTGATTGAGTACTAAGTAAATTATATGTACAGAAAATACATGGCACTCCTGTGCATGTAAATCATCTCACCAGCGCCGCTTTCCAAACTCCGGGAATGGGCCTCAGTCTTTCCAGGGTACCTCCCCGGCCCTCGGCAGGAGCTCCCACGCGGGCCCCGCTGAACTCCCCAGGGCGAGCGAGGTAAATGCCCACAACCACCCCCAGGAAGGCGGCGCTCCGGGGTACCCCAGGCCGCTGGGGACCTGCGCGCACTGCTCTCTCCTCGCCCCTGGTTGCAGGGTTTCGTGGCCACCCCTAAGCCGTTAGCCTTCTCCAGCGTCTGCCGTCTGGACAGGCTCTAGGGAGCACACCGCGGGGACTGAGTGACCATGGCGTGTAGGAGGAGGGAGGCCACAGACACGAAAGCGCGGGATCTGGAGGTCTTGTTTGCAAATTCACCAAGATGCATAAATCAGTGCGCCCATTAGGCCGATGCCGGCTTGTCCCGGGTCTCCTCTCAGTAACACGGTAAAGAGAGAGAAGGAGGCTAAGAGGACGCCTGGCTCCCAGAAAGCTCGCAGAGGGGTACAGCAAGAACGCGGCGGGCCGCAGAGCGCAGTCCCAGCTGCGTCCCACGTCGCAGCCTGGCGAGGGCGCCCCAGGCCCGGGCCAGGGGTGGAGGGGCCAGCTGGGAGGGCGCAGTGGGGCCTGGGCGCCGCGCACCGACTGGGGCCTTGCAGCGGCCGCGGCCTGGGCTGGGTGGCAGCTTCAGGAGGCTGCTCTCCTGCCCGGCAGAGCTCTTGGCTCAGCGGCGCAGGAAGCAGGAGCGAGCGTGCAAACCTGTTGCACTTGTGTATTGACAAGTTGTCAAGCTCGGCGGGGGGGGGGGGGGGAAGATTGCCCTGAATTAATTTGTTTGTTTAAACTGTTGGTGGTAATTCTCACATCTCCCCGGCCTTCCTCCAGCACACTCCCAGACCGGCTGTCCCTAGGCCCGCACCCCGCTCCGCGTTCCCGGGGGTTCGGCCCCCTTTCTCCAGGCGCACTCGGAGCCCGGAAACCATTTTTTGGGGGGTGTAGCCTGGGAGTAGGGGAAGTGGACCCCGAACCGAGCTGGGAAAGTATGTGGCTCGCTGTGCGCGACGCTCCCCAGGCCTATGGGGTCTCTGGCTTCCCTGCGAACCCCGGAGTAGGAGAAGACCCGAACTCTCAGAGAGCGCCCCTAGTGCGTCTTGAGGCCCGGCCGTGGGCGTGGCACATGGGTTGCCGGCTTGTCTTCTCGGCCCCAGCTCCCAAAACCGCGTTTGTAGGGGCAGCTGATCTCGGGGTGCCTCCCGCCCTTGTGTCTCCTCTCCTTTCCGCTCTTCACTTTCCGGTGACCTGGCCTGCTCCGATGTGGCGTCTGGCGGGGTCGCGCGGTCGCGGCTCCGGGTCCCGGCGTCTCCAATACCAGGCGCGCCCGCATCCCTCTGTCTCCGCAGCCGTGCAGCATGAGCGCGGGCCCCGCACGTCCACCATCCGCAAGCAAGTGGCCCTCTACTTCCGCGGGCACAAGGAGGAGAACGGGGCGGCGGCGCATTTCCCCTCGGCCGCCCTGCCCGCGCCCGCCTTCTTCACCGCGGTCACCCAGCTCGAGCCGCACGGCCTGGAGCTGGCCGCGGTGGCTGCCACCCCGGAGCGGCAAACCCTCGTAAGCCTGGCTCAGCCCACGCCCAAGGTCAGTGATCTTGCCGAGGCGGGGGCTGGGTGGGGAAAGGCACGCACCCTGTTCTCTTGAGCCGTGATGAGGTCAGGCAGAAGATGGTGCTGCCCCGGGTGCTCCGCTTGTCTCAGCAGGGAGCTCCAGGCCTCCTGCTTCCGGCTGTGGTGGAGCCACAGTCTAGTGGCCTTCGGGGCGGCTGCAAATGTGAACTCGCGAGCCCATCCCCTGGAAGTTCCCTCTCGGGGTGCAGCCCAGGTGCTCGCACCTTTAGGAAACACCCATGGGTGCTAGGGGGTGGTGGGTCCCTGTCTAAACCGAGAAGGCAGCCTTCCTGGAGGCCAGGAGAACAGATGCAGTTGCAAATCTCCTGGATCCAGTGTCCTGGGAAAAGTAATGGGTACCTAATGCAAGAGAGAAGTATGGAGCTCAGGTTGTTACTGCTTGTCTTTTTTTCCTGTTTTTAAAGTTTTTTTTTTTTTTTTTTTTTTATTTGTAAGGCAGAGTGACGAGAGAGAGGGAGGCTCTGAGAGAGAGATTACACTTCCATCTGCTGGTCCAGCCCCAAATACCTGCCACATCCCAAGCTGGGCCAGGCCAAAGCCAGGAGCTAGGAACTCCATCCGGGTCTCCCACATGAATGGCAGGAACCCAAGCACTTGGGCCATCCTTGGCTGCTTTCCCAGAAACATTAGCAGGAAGCTGGATTGGAAGCCGAGCAGCGGGGACTCTAACCAGCGCTGGGATATGGGATGCTGGTCTCTCAAGTGACAAGTGGTGGCACAATCCCATGCAACACATCTCTCACCTGTGGTGCTCACTTGTTAGGACAGGTTAAGGAATCCTGCCTCATTTTCCAGGCTTCCTTCCCTCACTTGTGAGCTGTGTGGATTTACAGCAGGATCAAGTTCCTACTAGCAGAGACATAGCCTGAACCAACTGGAAAGGCTGCCACCTAGGGACCACCCTTCAGGCCTCCAGCTGGGCCTATCCCAGGCCCCACTCCAGAAGAGACCCCCCTCCGATCCTCCTCCAGAGAGGAAGGCCAGCTGCAGCCCCCCGCTGAGGAAAGCCAGACACCTGGGCACATGCACACACACAATATTTAATATTGCTTTCTTACCCTTGATGTGTATAATAAGCTCGGGAAAGTAGTGTTATGAATATGTTGTCAGTTATGAATGGGAATGCTCTGTGAATGATTAAGATGTCTAATTGAAATATTTCCATAATATACTAATCCTTTCTAAAAATACTCACATGCATATTTGTGTTTGGGATGCCTATTAATTTATACTTTTTTCACATCTATTTTTATTTACACAAATGCAAGCAGCTCTCTTGTCTAAAATTGGGAGCCGGGCCTGGCTCAGCCCTGGGAAAAATTGTGCTGCAGGGGAAAGAAAAGCCAGACGCCCCTCTGGAAGGGAGTGGCCTGCAGGAAGTGGAAACTGGCCTTCTGCAATGAGGACTGTTTCTCAGACTATGCGGATGTGGCTGCTTGGTCCCTACTCAACTCTGGCACCAGCGCACTTAAGCAAAACGGCCAAATTCCCTTTTCTCCTGCTCCTCGTTGTAATTAGAACATGAAACGGTTGGCTCTTCTTGCAAAGCTGTGGCGTCCTCACTTCCAAGTGTCTCTGTCTTCCCCTCGCAGTACCCCCACGAAGTGAATGGGACCCCCATGTATCTCTACGAGGTGGCCACTGAGTCCGTGTGTGAATCTGCCGCCAGGCTTCTCTTCATGAGCATCAAGTGGGCCAAGAGTGTGCCTGCTTTCTCCACGCTGTCTTTGCAAGACCAGGTATGACCAGCAGGGCACTGAGATCCTGTGAGGAAGGAGGTTGGGAAAATAAGCCACCAAGTTCAGCCTTAAAACCCTCAGTGCTCCCTGGATAAAAGCCCTCAGGCAGGTATGCGGTCTGCACAGGAAGGAGGAAGCTGTTCATTATTATTAGCATCCTTCTGTGAGTTCAGATATCTACCTAGGGAACCCTTCATCAGAAACCGCATTGTGTTATTTCAGGAAGGCTGGATCTGCCCTGTGACGGACACATAGACCGCTTGCTCTTTCCCTCTCACCTTGGTTTAACAGAAACATTGAACTGAATCTTAAATTTAAGTATCTCAATGGTTTTTAAAACTGTTGATAAAAGTGCTTGCCTAAGGATATGGGAACCAAGAGGAATGGAGGGTGGTAAGAGCATTCCATCCTCATACGATATTTGGAACTAGCCTCAGGATTTTGCATCGTCGGTTTTGTGTCTCCACTGTGAGAGTCGGTCTTGGCTACCGATTTATCGATTTATCGGCGGTGGGCTCACCGGGTGCGTTGCACAGCTCCTGCAGGCCAGCATCTCCCTTGATTCTTGAAGTGCTTTTAGAGATTTTGTAAACAAATAGGCATTTTGCATAATTCTGTGGTAGTAAATGACATTCAGAGGGAGGACAATTATCTGCAGCTAAAAATTGCATTGTACCAAAACTCAGAAATTTTGTTGTTAGGATTATCAGACATGGCCCCTGCCAGCATTTTTCTAACCTAAAGGGAAAGGAAGAAAATGAAACATTCATAATTGTTGGCTGTTACCAGCATTTTCGTGGAAAATAATGACAGATTCCCCAACAGGCTAATAACATATGGTTCTAAAAGCAAAGGATTTATTTCTTCAACTCATTTAATACCCAATTAAAGCATAACAGTGCCGCTTAGATGAAGCTGTTTCCTGCAGAAAGACCAAGCGGTGTACTAAAAACATTTAATCCTCCAGCATGCGATGTTCTTTTTTTCATGGCAGGAACTTACAAATATGGCCAGGATTCTATAGTGTTTACCTTTCACATAGAATTGTTATTTCCTGTACTTAATGCAATAACACTAAAAGTAAAAAGCATTTTGAAAATTCAACATTTAGTATCATTGTGATTTTGCCTGCTGGCCTTCGTGATGCAGCTCTTAGCTCCTAAAAGGACATTTTTTCCACATAATTCATCCAGAATTGGCTGGTTTTTGAGAGGTTTTTCAAAATTCAAAAATAGAGATTTTCCAAGGTGGTTGTGTTGTATCTTTGACCAGTGTACTTGTTGGGCTCTAGCCATTTACCGTGTGTGTGTGTGTGTGTGTGTTGTAAGTTGGCTATTTTTTCTCAAAATAAGTATTTGTGAACTCTTTAATCCAAACAAAATTTACTCTGTCTGCCACTTAACCATTTGGTGGAAACCCTCAGACAACAAGCAAACAATAGTGAAGTGGAATCCGGTACATTCATTTAGAAAAGGAGACAGATTCTCACTTTAAATATTCAGTAGCACATTTTATTAGAATGAAAATGACAAGCACCTTGATGCTGTCCACTTATGAGTCTCAGAATCAGGCAGTGAGATGAGGTAAACTCAGCACTACCCGATTAACATAATTACAGCCTGATTTTCCTGCCTGCCTCTTGGGAATTAGTGATTCTTTCTCTCTGTCTCTCTCCCAGCCCAGCCCCCCCACCCCCATGCCTCCAGGACGATGGGGCCCCCATTGCACAGGGAAGGAGGCCGCCTGCTCGGCTGCCGGGAGGCATCGCAGAGAGGCTGGGTCTATGGTGTGGTTGAATGGTCAGGAGCCGGCGGATGCAGGACAGGAGGGCTAAACCCTTTGCTGGTGGGAGCAACCCTTGGGGAGCAGAAATGGCTGGCTCTCAACACATGTGCATAGCTGGAGGCACCTTTTCAAAATGGGACATATGGGAAAATAAGGGAAAGCTAGAATATTCAGCAAAAGAAATTTTTTTTTTACCAAGACCAGCATTTAAAACACTTTTAAAAAATAATGGAAATTTACATATTGAAATTGTTTATAAATTTATAAATTACACACTATATTATATTATACATCTATTGTATGACAGCTGATGCTTTTGGAAGATGCTTGGAGAGAACTGTTTGTTCTAGGAATAGCACAATGGGCCATTCCGGTTGATGCTAACACTCTACTGGCTGTATCTGGTAAGAATTGCACAATTTAATGACTTTGTTGTAGAAATTACCATAAAAATACATTACTGAAAAAAGAACAACATGTAAAGAATAACAAATTCCTGCTGAACAATGGAGTATACCTGTCATTTATAAATCTATATTTAAATGCAAATAATGTTGTTTTGTTGTATTCATGACTGCTTGCATTGTTATTTAAATGCAAATTACTGTGTTTGTTATCATCCAAGAGAAGATTTTATATTAACTTTCATACAATATAGCCAGTTTACATGGAACCAGATATCTTAGAGTGACAATTGAATAGATATTGATATGCAGGATTTTGTCAAAAATCAATATTAAATCATGAAAATGCCTTCATATTAGAGTATTTAGCCCATATTTTTATTCTAGGCATGAATGGTGACAACACAGATTCCCAGAAGCTGAACAAGGTCATATCTGAAATACAGGCTTTGCAAGAGGTGGTGGCTCGGTTTAGACAACTCCGGTTGGATGCTACTGAATTTGCCTGTCTGAAATGCATCGTCACTTTCAAAGCTGGTGAGCAGACACGGACCCCTGTCTCTTCTCCTGCCCCGGTTTTGCCACCTCCCTAGATCAGCCACCCCAAAGTCCAGACTGAGCTTTACAAAAGGAGGTGATGGTTTCCAAGGGCGTTGACACTCCCAGGCTGGCACCATCTTTGACAGCTGTGGGGACCTGCGTGATCCCCTGATGGGCACCCACTTCCAGGGAGGCATGTCCCACAGCATTTCCTGTGCTGCATATCACAATGTCTTGGTCTTCACTTCTAGTTCCCACACACAGTGGTTCTGAGCTGAGAAGTTTCCGGAACGCTGCCGCCATTGCAGCTCTTCAAGACGAGGCTCAGCTAACTCTCAACAGCTACATCCATACCAGGTGACCTTTGCTTGCCTTGAATGTGAGCTTCAGAAAATTGTTTCCATTGTGAATGTGTGAGCAGACAGTGACAATCCAGTTCAAATACTGTGACTATTTATCCTGTTGCCAGACCGTTAACCTAAGATCCCTGTCTTCACCCATTTCTCAGGGTGGGCAAATCAAATTAGAGGACCAAAGTGAAAGCATTGCCGGCCATATTACAGCTGCCTTGGCTGAACAAATCAATGCATCTAAGCACTTGATCACACTTGTGTGAATGGATGTGGGAAGGGTCGAGAATGAAGGCAGAATATGAAGGCTGATACATTAGAGGGTGGTCACGCATCCTTTGAAGAAAAGGCAGATGCCCATCCCAGATAGAAGGACCGGTGAACTTTCTAGAGAAACCGTCTTTACAAACGCTGTCCTAACTGCTGCTGCGTGGCTCTGGTGATCGGTATCTGTGGAGTTATTTCAGAACAGAGTGCCTGCTACACTCCTTGTGGCCAAGCAGGGCCCAATGGCAAAGGCTGATCTTGGCTATTTGTGGAAATTCTGTTTCTAGGGCTCCAGAAAAGCTTCTTGTGGCCCAGCACAAAGTGTAGACTTTCTGATTCCATTTGTAGATGAGAATGAATGAGTGAGTGAATAAATGCTTTTAGAGAGCATTGGTTAGAGTAGAGGGACTGTTCTGTTTCTCCCCTTGATTGATCTTGGAAGCAGCCCTGGTCAGCTGTCTCTGTCATCTCAACTGTTAATGAGATACTTAAGCTGTTAATGTCTCCCTCCCTCTGGAGGCCAGAGGAATCCCAAGTCACCTGTGTCCATGGGCATGGTACCTTTGTTAGTCAGATCTCATTTCTATCATAAATCCTCTTGTGAATACTGAATGAATGAAATAGTTCCCTGTCCATGGAATATCCCTGAAACTGTGTTGAGTGATGGCACACATGTATGTGTTTTTCCAAATTACAGTGTCAGGACTTAAAATCCACCTTGATTACAGAATATGCCTATAGTCTGTGATTCATATTTGTTCAAAATTATAGGAAGGAGCAGCCCATAATTTGGGCACTTGTTTTCCTGCTGAACACCAACTTCCTAAGTGGCCTTTGACATTTAGAGCCATTCCTGTGTAACACCGAACTGAGAAGAATGGATATCCAGGGGTTGATTCAGTCAAGACTTTGCTGGGCACCTGTCACGTGCAGAGTGCCAGGCAGGCATTGTGGGATGCCAGAGAGAACAAGAGGCTGACCCTTTGTCCATGTACGGGGTAGGCAGAGATGTCACGCAGTTCAGAACAGAGAGGAGAGGGATGTAAAGTGGGCACTGGGAGACCCATTCTAGTTGGAGGGGTAAAGGGTGAGGGACATCAGAAAAGCTGACTGGTGGAAGGGACCTGTGAGTTGGTCCTTGGATGGTGGCTGGGGGGCAGAAGGGCTGTCCCCAGAGGCAGTGGGGAGCTGGTGGAGGTGCCAGAGGTGGGGGATGGGCATCAGAGAGCCTGGCACAATAGAAGCTGCTGAGAGGAGGACCCAGGAGAACGCAGCCCCAGATTAACAACAATCTGTTGTATGTAAAGAGGCAGAAAGAGAAAGATGGAGAGAGACCAATACATGTAGAGAGAGAGCTCCCATTTGCCAGTTCACAGCCCAAATGCCCACAGTAACCGGGGCTAGGCAGGTTGCAGGCAGGATCCAGGAGCTCAGTCCAGGTCTCCACAGGGTGTCGGGAGCCCAATTACTTGTGCTGATGTCTTAGTAGGAAGTTGGAGTCAGCAGCTAGGTACTTCGACGTGGGACTAAACACTACTCCCTACAGCCGTCTATTTTAAAGAAGCAGTGGGTACGCTACATTTCTCTCACCCCAGAAACAAGGAAATTCTTCAGGGAAGAGACATTTCTGTTTGGGCAAGGAATTCTTATTTCATGATAGCTACGGCGATAACAACATTAATATCTTGCTCACGCACATGACAAAAACAACTTTGCTTCATTTCTTGGCTCCTTCAAATCAGCACTCTTTCCTCTAGCACTTTCCTGTCTAGAAAAATACAGCCCACAGTTGAAATGGAAATTGAACATGCAAACTGAGGGAGTTGTGTGTTACAGCGTATAAGCTCTTTCTGTTATTATCTAAGGATGTTAAGGAGAAAGGTAGCAATGGACATTTCATACAAACAGTGGGTTATAGCTGAAGATCAAATACTCCAATCCGTGGTAGGCTCCAAACACTTAAACTTGAAGAGCATCTTCCAGTTATTCCTGCTTGTGGCTGAAGTCAGGGCATAGATATTCTAAAAGATAATTCTGAGCAGTCAGACCCCCCACCCCGTCTCTCTCACACACATTGCTGTGGTCCCTGAGCAGCACAGGACTCCACATAGAAGTAGACAAGTCTTGCTGACAGTCTAATCCAACTAAAGGATCAAAGAAGTGGGTGCGTCGATGAGTAGATAATTTATTTACAGCAAATCAAGGGTTAATTGTCCATGGGTTCTCCAGAAATCCACGCTTTTGGAAGGCAGTTCTTTCTGCTATGGTTTCTCACCAGGGGTGGACGCTGCCGAAGTGGCTGAGAATGTGTAGGTAGGGCTGTTGCCCACTCGCTCGCTGCAGGGTTAGCGCTCTCCTCTGCTGGGGCTGGGAGGAGAACAGTTGAGGAGAGGAAGTGGCCAGGGTGGAAGGGAGATGTAGAACTTGGGATTACTTTCCAGGAAGCATAGGCGGTGCCTGTGGTAAGGAGCGGTACGGATTTCCTATTTTCTTCCAAATGTAGGTAAGGTTCACCATCTCCATACCACAGTATTAAATGTGGTCTGGTGGCTCTTGTCTGTGGGTGGTCATGCAGCTGGGCAGTGACAGAGCCAAAAGAGGGCCTCACAGGCCCAGGTGGATAAGTATCCTAGCCAGTGGAAGAGAGAGAGAGAGACTCTTGCATGCCTAAAGCTAGCGATCAGCATAAACGTTGTTCTCATGCACTGTGCATGTGGGGTGGGGCCAGCAGCCTGTGAACCGAAGCTCCAGATGCCTTTGGAGGAAGGTGGCTGCTCCTCAGTGCCTAGCACCCCGTGGCCCGGGTTGACCCTGACCCAGTCACAGATGTGTGTCCCTGGAGCTCAGGTTTTCAGGTTTGCAGTGCAGAGTGCGCTGACCCTTGATTCCAAGCTCTCAGCTACAGACGGAGCAGGAGCCAGTGACGAGGTAGCTCCCAGGCATCTAAAGACAGAAGCAAAGTGGACCTGCCCATCTGAGCACACATGCATGTTGGACAGCAAGAGAGGAAACTGTTAAGCAATTTGTCACATCTTTAATTGTATGCCAATTTCATTGACATGAAAGTTGGGTGGCTTGCCACCCAACAGAACTGAGTCTTTAATTTGCAGCGTAATAAAGATGGAATTATTCCTGAGAGTGACAAAGTATAATGTCTGAATAATAATTTCGAGAATTGCTTAAAAAAGAAGCCATTTTATTTGAGAGAAATGGCCTTGCAAAGGAGCCCTGAGAATGTGAAAATATGGATTTTATTGCTGCCTTCGTCGTCACCACCCTGGTTTTTTTCTCTTCTTTTTTCCAAAGAAACCTTTTATTTAAGGAATACAAATTTCATAAGTACAACTTTAGGATATAGTGATTCTTCCCACCGTACCCACCCTCCCACCCCTTCCCCTCCTCCTTCTCCCATTCCCAGTCCTATTCTGCACTAAGATCCATTTTTGATTAACTTTATACACAGAAGACCAACTCAATACTAAGTAAATAGTTCAACAAAAACAAAACAAAAAAACAAAAACAAAACCTGTTCCTCAACAGTCGAGACAAGGACTGTTCAAAGTCGTTGCATCTTGAAGATACACCCTGGGCTTTTTCTACAGTGACACCTTACATTTATTATTTGGTTTGCAAGTACTATCATGTTTCTTAACTCTATCTTTTTTCTCCAAAATAGATGCAATCCTTTTGCTAGCAGAGAGAGAGAGAGAGAGAGAGAGCGCCATGTGACTTTGGCACCATTGTTTTTATATTCTCTGGGTCTTGAGTCAGCTCTTGGCAAAGCAAGGACATTAACACCTATGTGGGGCTTCACTGCATGTTATAATCCAAGAGGCCCCAAATCAGGAGATCATTCCGGGGGTGATGTGTGTTCAAGTGTAAGACACTGATTCGCATTCATAATGGACTCTGACCTTGCTTTCACGGCTTCTCGTATTCCAGATACCCCACTCAACCCTGTCGCTTTGGAAAACTCCTGTTGCTCTTGCCAGCTTTACGTTCTATTAGCCCATCAACCATAGAAGAGGTGTTTTTCAAAAAAACCATCGGCAACGTGCCAATCACAAGACTGCTTTCAGATATGTACAAGTCCAGTGACATCTAAGCCCTCCGAGGACCCGCTTTGCAGGATGGGACCGCAGCAGATGAACGGCTGCCCCTGGAGAACAAGCCTCCACTAACCAACCCTGCAGGGAGCGTGCACTGGGGATGTGTAGCCTTCAGGAAAGAAAAATGCCACTTGACACAAAGCAGTTGCATAACCATGGCCTGCTGCCGCGGCCAGGGTGGGGTGGCCCGGGAGGAAAGGGGGTGGGCACTAGGACCGCCTGAGCAGTGCCCTGGGAGGGGGCGAACTGGGGTTGCCACAGGCCGGGCCTCTCACCTGGGAGACAGGGCTGACCCATCCGATGCTGAAACACAACTAGTGCTTTTCTTTCTTTGTAGCATACAAAGTTAAATAGAGCTCTGTGCGTGACATCGCCCGCGGCCTTCTGAACTGTATTCTGTTGGAGCACTTATTCTAAAAATAATGGTTAGGGTCTAAATCCAAGCATTATCAAAAAGTCCCCTTCTATTGTAACACATCGTGGAGTGGCCTTTGGGACTGGGTTAATAAGTGAAAAGTAGCTATGTGATTTGCTTTTTCTCTATCTTCATTTCTCTTTCTTTTCCTTCTGTTTTTTTCTTTCTTCTGCTTTTTTCCTGTTTATGTTTAATGCTGGAGGCCAGGCAACCTTGTCAAAGGAACTGGTGGACGAAAGAGAGATTCTCACCAGGACTTCGGGTTGGGTAACAGCTCGACACTAGGAGAGCTTTACTAAAAGAACACAAGTAGAGGGAGGAGGAATACAAACAGCAAAACCAAATAAAGTGGAGACAAGTGACGGAGGGAGGCAGACTGCTGTCCTGTTAACACAGTGCTGAAACCAAAGGCAGTGGGGGCCCCAACTCGTGGTTCAGTGAGTCCCGCCGGAGAGTGAGCAAACATGGACACGTGCCAGAAGGAACTCCAAGACTGACCCATTGCTAACAGCCCGAGACTCTGCGATGCTTTTCAGAAAGTTCTGGTTTCTAGGAAAGCCTTGAGTGCATGTGTGTACACTCGTACTCACACACACACACACACACACCCATCCTACACTGTAAGCTGCTCCTTTGGTATGGATCTATACTTACAGAAACGTAGAAACAAACGTTTTTAAATAGCTGCTGTACTTTTCACTTTGTGATTTATTAGGTACTAGCACTGAGGACAAAAATTCAGCACTTGGACTATCATAGGATGAGTCCAACTTCCCTGTACAAAGTGGATTAACCGATTGGTGAAGTTAAAAGGTTGTACTCATTGTATTTACAAAGAATAAAAATATATTGAATTTCAGTGTGCTCTTCTTGATTTCTTAGCCTTCCTCGCTGGCTGCTTCTCACCCACCAGATACAAGGTGGCTGCAGCTGGTGTTAAAACTGAAACTCAGCCCAGAGCTGAGAGAAAGGAACTACAAAGACAATTTCCTCCTTACAGTGTGTCCCATTTGTAAAATGATGAATAAAGAAATAAAACATAAGATTCCGTTCTCTACAGCCCTCACATGTAATTGCATCTGTTAGAAAAATTGCTGTAGGAGAAAGAGAGAGGCCGATTAACTGTCTTCCATCCATCCCTCTCCTGCTTCTACCTCTCTTGCCAACATCTCAGTCCTCACCAGGAACTTTAAATCGTTTAATGATCAAAAAGACAAAGCAGGAAAGCCTGTCTTGGTGAATTAGATGAGGAAAGAGTCGTAGAAAGATCATCCGATGTCTGCAGCCAGTCTCAGCGCACTGGCCCCACAGCCAGAGCCCAGCAGTGGAAGTCACTGATGCCCCAGGCCAGGGGGCTGTCTGGCCTCCTTGTGAGTGGCAGCTCCAAATAGAGTGGCTCCTGCCTCAGCTGTTGGCTAAAATGACCTTGCAGATTGCATGTGTGAAAGTTCAACCCGCCATGCCCTTGTTCCTTGCAACACTGTTTATATTTAACAAGTTAAATGTTTGCCAGCAGGGGGCCGGGCTGTGGCACAGTGGGTTAAAGCCTTTTTGCAGTGCCCACCCCAGAAAGAGGTTTTCAGTCTGCTGGTTCACTCCTGGCTGCAACAGCCAGGCCAAAGCCAGGAGCCAAGAACTTCATCCGGGTCTCCCACGTGGCTGCAGGAACCTACGTACTTGGGCCATCTTCTACAACCTTCCTCTACTACCTTCCCAGGCCCTTAGCAGGGAGCTGGATCAGAAGTGGAGCAGCCAGGACTCATATGTGATGCCAGCCCAGCAGGCAGCAGCTTAACCCACTATGCCTTAATGCTGGCCCTAGGTGTTTCTGTAATGCTTTGTTTTGTAAGAAAAAAAAAAAAAGAATCCAATACAAATACAAGATCAAAGACCAAAGGTGGTGATGATGGCTCAAAGCTGTTCATCTACTTGCTAGTCAAGTTTTGCTTCAATAATGCTGAATAACAAAGAAACTCCAGAGCAGGCAGCGACAAACTCTTGTTTCTTGCCCACAGGACTGCTGGAACCTGAGGCTCTGCAGGGTTTCTGGGCTCAGGTGGACCTGGCTTCAGGCTGTGCTGTGGGTTCCAGCGTGTGCCAGGGGTTCCTCATTCTGGACAGCCAGCTTCTCTAGAGTAGCTTCCTATCATGGGGCATGCAGAGGTGCAAGAGGCTAAGCAAGTTCATCGAACATTGCTACTCTGGGGCCAGTGTTCCACGCAGGAGGTTAAGCCTCTGCCTGCAGCACCGGCAGCCCCTATGAGCGCTGGGTCCAGTCCTGGCCACTCCACTTCTGATCCAGCTCCCTGCTAATGGCCTGGGAAAACAGTTGAAGATGGCAAAAGTGCTTGGGCCCCTGCCATCCATGTGGGAGACCTGGAAGAAGCTCCTGGCTCCTGGCTTCAGATCAGCCCAGTTCTGGCCATTGCTGCCATTTGGGGAATGAACCAACAGATGGAAGACCTCTCTCTCCCTCTCTGTCTCTCTGTCTCTCTGCCTCTGACTTCCAAGTAAATCAATCTTAAAAAAAAAAAAAAGTGGAGGTGAGACTCGATCCCAACCACTGAGATATGGGATGTGAGCCCCACAGCAGTGGCTTAGCTTGGTGCTACAGCAGATGCCTGCCCCTGAATTACTTTTAATTGTTTTTTGGTACAAGGGAAGACAGAGAACAGGGGATGGGTTCAGGAATTGAGACTCCCAAACTATTTTACTCATAGTTGAAGATTTTAAAGGCAATTTAGGAACCCAAGAACTGAAGCCATTGGCCAGAGACCGTGGCTGCCTTCCTTAATCATTTTCTCAAAACGGAAGCACTCTACTTTCTGTAGATCTTTTGTTGTTGTCGTTCATGGCTATTTCTCCCACTAGGCACATACAGCTCTACCCTGTTCCGTTTCACATCTGTGGAAGATTCCATTCTATGAATGGGCTACACTTTATACAACTAATTCCTTATTGATGGACTTGGGTTTCTTTCTTTTTAAAGATTTATTTATTTATTTATTTGAAAGTCAGAGTTACACAGAGAGAAGGAGAAGCAGAGAGAGAGAGAGAGGGAGAGAGGTCTTCCATCTGCTGGTTCACTCCCCAATTGGCTGCAACAGCCGGAGCTGCGTCAAACTGAAGCCAGGAGCCAGGAGTCCATATGGGATGCCAGCACTGCAGGTGGCGGCTTTACCTGATGCCACAGCGCTGGCCACCCCACCCTTTTTGTTTTAAGATTTAATTTTATTTATTTGAAAGAGTTACAGAGGTGGGGGAGAGACACACAGGGAGATCTTTCATCTACTGGTTCACTCCCCAAATGGCACAACGGCTGGGGCTGCACCAGGCCAAAGCCAGGAGCTTCTTCAGAGTCTCCCAGGTGGATACAGAGGCCCAAACACGTGAGCCATCTTCTGCTGTTTTTCCCAGACACATTAGCAGGGAGCTGGATTGGTAGAGAGGCGGCCAGGACTTGAACCGGTTCCCATATAGGCTGCCAGTGTCACAGATGACAGCTTTATCTGCTATGCTTGGGTTTCTTGCAGATTTTCACCAAGATAAATTAACTGAAAAGAACCCACCTTGTATGTACACTTTGGTGGATTTGCAGGACTGTTCCGTAGGACAAGTTCTTCGAAGTGGTGTTGCTGGGTCACAGATATGATGCATTTTTAATTTGGATGCATCCCAAGACCCTCCCAAAGGCTTGTACTAATTGGTGCTCCTCCCTAGGGGATATCAGAGAGCCCTCTCATTGCTCAGAATTTAAAAGTGCTTGATCAGACACAGGCTTCATGGATGCTTCAGAAGCTGTTAGAAAAATGCAGAGGAAGTAGGGTGAGCATTGAGGTGCAGCAGGTTAAGCCACCGCTTGGGACTCCTGTATCCCATATTGCAATGCTGGTTCGAGTCCTGGCTCCTCTGCGTCTGATCCTCCTCCCCACTTATGGGTGTCCTAGGAGGCAGCAGATGATGGCCCAAGTGCTTGGGACCCTCCCACCCCATGTGGAAGACTCAGATGTTGAACTGGGCTCCTGGCTTTGGCTTGGCCCAGCCCTGGCTGTTACAGGCATTTGGGGAGTGAACCAGTGGATGCAGCGTTCTCTTGCCCCTCTCTCTGTCTCTCTGTTACTCTGCCTCTTAAGTAGATGAAAACAATAAATTTCTTTTAAGAAGAAAAATACGGGGCCAACGCTGTGGCGCAGTGGGTTAACACCCTGGCCTGCAGTGCTGGCATCCCATATGGGCGCCGGTTTGAGTCCCAGCTGCTCCTTTTCTGACCCAGCTCTCTGATATGGCCTGGGAAAGCAGTAGAAGATGGCCTAAGTGCTTGGGCCCCTGAATCCCATGTGGGAGACCCGGAAGAACTCTTGGCTCCTGGCTTCAGATCGGTGCAGCTCCGGCTGTTGCGGCCATCTGGGGAGTGAACCAGCAGATGGAAGAACTCTCTCTCTGTCTCTACCTCCCTCTGTAACTCTTTCAAATAAATAAAATAATTTTTAAAAATAAAATCTTTAAAAAAAAAGAAGAAAAATACGGAGAATGCATATGTTTCTACTGGGACTATGTCCCCACTATAGTGCCCACTGGACTAGGTAAGTAGGTCTCACCCTGTCCCCTTGGGTCAGGCTTGGTTTCCCACATTTATCAATTCAACCCACTTCTGTGAACTGCTGAGAGCAGCCGAATCACAGTGAAAAAATCGGTGGGTGAAAATGTAAAAACAGCTCAGCTAATGCTGTCCACTTTCAGGCTGCTTGGCTAAGAATCTTACATTGCCCATTATACAATTTTAAACATTTTTTTTTTTTAGAGACACACACACACACACACACAAAGAGACATAGAGACAGAGAAATCTCCTATCTCCTGGTTCACTCCCCAGATGCTTACAACAAAGTCAAGAGCCAGGAATTCAACCTGAGTCTCCCATGTGGGTGGCAGGGATCCAGGTGATGGAAGCATGGACTGCTGCCTCCCAGGGTGGGTGCCAGCTGGAAGCTGGATCCGAGGCAGAGTTTCCCGGACTTAAATGAGGCACTTTGATATGAGACGCAGGAGTTCCAAGCAGTGGCTCAACTGCTGTGCCACTCACCTCAACTACTTTCTTTCTTTTTTTTTTTTTTCCCTAAAGGTTTTATTTATTTATTTGAGAGGTAGAGTTAGTTACAGTGAGAGGAAAAGACAGAGAGAAAGATCTTCCTTCCTCTGGTTCACTCCCCAAATGACTGCAACAGCCGGAGCTGCGCTGATCTGAAGCCAGGAGCCAGGAGCTTCTTCCAGGTCTCCCACATGGGTGCAGAGGCCCAAGGGCTTGGGTCATCTTCTACTGCTTTCCCGGGCCATAGCAGAGAGCCAGATTGGAAGAGGAGCAGCTGGGACTAGAAATGGCGCCCATATGGGATGTCGGTGCCGCAGGCGGAGGGTTAACTCACTGCGCCATGGCACCGGCCCCTCAACTACTTTCAAAAAATAATCACTTCTAGGGAAAGGCGTTTGGCACAGCAGCAGGGAAGCTGCTACTTGGGAGGCCCACATTCTGTATGGGAAGACCTGGGTTCGAGTCCCAGCTACTCTGATTCTGATCCAGCTTCCAGTTAATGGATAACCTGGAAGGCAGCAGACGATGGCTCACATACTTGGGTCACTGCTATCCATGTGAGAGGTCAGGACTGAGTTCCTGGCTCCTAGTTTAAGCCAAGCCCAGCCCCTGCAGTTGCTGGCATTTTGGAACATACTAGCAAGTGCTAACTCTCTCTCTCTCTCCCTCTCTTGCTCTCTCACTCTGGGTTTCCCTTTTGAATAAAATGAAAATAAAAATAATAAAACAATCTCTCCTTTGATACTGAAGAGCGAGTTCCTCTAACTGAATTACTCCAGCATCCATCCCACAAATGACAAATGGTTTATTTTCTACATGGCCTGCCCCTTAGACAGTGCCTGCAGATTTCTGAGATCCATTTTGTAGGGTGAAGTGGCTCTTTTCTCTGGATACTGCTGAGTGGCACACAGACTGTTCCGGAGGCTTGTCCGCATTTTCAGCTGAGCGCACAAGACAGGCTTGTAAGCAGCGCGGCAGGAAAGGTGCTGATGAAGAAACCAGGATGTTGCCACATATCCTGGGCTTCTTCCTGACATGCCAAAGTGCTCAGTGCTCTTCTGGGGGAACCGTGAGTGAGTCAGTGCCCCAGAAGGTCAAGGTCATAGGCTCGGTCCCCAGATAAGCCAGGCAGCCTTCTTCCTCGCTTGGCACTTCTATCTCTAACATCTGCCAATCGCGAGGCAGGGGAACCCCGGGATCCTGTCCAGAGTGTGTCCACCCCAGCGGCAAAGGCTCGTGGTGGGATCGTTGGCCCAGAAGAGGCTGCGGTCTGGTGGCAAGCCATGTGACCTCGGGCAGGTCAGTTACCCTCTCTGCACCTGTGAACGGCACCGGGCTCAGCAATGCCTGCTTGCGCTCCTGCTCCAGCTTCTCATTGTCATTTCCCTCCTGGGGCCAGGCGACCAGGAGATGAAAGCGGTCTTGGTGGCAAGAAGGGACCTCTAGATGAAGCCCTTCTCCTAGTGAGCTCCATCTCTTGGCTACGTGCCTGCCAGGTCCTTCCAGCAGGCAAGTCCGTCTTGATCTTGGGCGCAGGTGGAGCCGCCTGGGGAGCTTTGAAGACGCCCCGTGCCCCAGCTGCATCCCGGCCCCATCACAGCAGCATCTCCGGGCTGAGGCTGGGGCAGCAGTGTTACCCCGAGCAAGTCCAGCGTGCAGCTCTGGGTGAGCGGTGTGGCCGCCAGGCCATCTTGAGGCTCCAGGGCCCCCTGCGCCTGGCAGCTCTGCCCGTCCTCCGCGGTGACCTTTGGAGGAAGTTAACGCTGCCCCCTCTTCTCCCGCGCTGGCCTGTCATTGAACTCCCCCGGCTGATTGTGGCGCCTTTGATTGAGAACCTCTTCTGACCGCTTCCCTTTCCCCAGAAATTAACGTGATCATTAAGGCTTATAATTTTACTCACCAGTGCTATCAATCAAGGGGCTGCAAAGCGGAGTTAAGAGTCCTTTTGTAATTGGCAGAAGCCCATGATTCGGAGCAGAGCATCCAGGGTCTGTGGGGAGGCTGGAGGAGGGGAGAGCCTGGTGTGCGGGGAGGGGCGGCACCCCCTCGCGCTGACTTCCAAAGCTTTCCCCCCACCCCCGGAGGCTAGCGAGCGCAGTCTTCCTGGATCGTCCGTTGAAATGAGGAAGCCATTTCCTGCCAACAGGGCCCTGGCCGCCCCCAGCTCCCTGCAACTGAAAGGAAGATCTGGCTGCGTCTCTGGAATGGAGGCAACCAGAGGATTCTTCTACTCTCTCTTTTTTCATTTGAAAGGCAGAGAGACAGAAACAAAGAGACAGAGAGAGAGGAGAGAGATCTTGCACCCACTGGTTCACTCCCTAAGCACCTGCAAAAGCCAGCACCCAGCACCCACGATGCACATTGACAGGAGCCTGGAATTGGAAACAGAGCCAGATGTGAGACCCAGGCACTCTGACAAGGGATGCAGGCATCCCAAACAGTCTCTATCCCGAACACCTGTCCCAAAGGATTCCTTTCTTTTTTTAAAAAAAAGATTTATTTATTTATTTGAAAGGCAGTTATGTGATGGGTTGGGGGGTGGAGAGAGAGAGAAAGAAAGAGAGGGAGATCTTCCACCTGCTGGTTCACTCTGCAAATGGCCACAACGGCCAGGGCTGGGCCAGGCCAAAGCCAGGAGCCAGGAGCTTCTTCCGGGTCTCCCACGTGGATGCAGGGGCCCAAGCACTTGCGCCGTCCTCCACTGCTTTCCTGGGCACATTAGCAGGAGCTGGCTGCTGCATTTAGATAGCACTATAAGAAAATCTGCAGGGGGCAAGAGCCTCGGGTGATTACTGACATCATAAATAAGAGTGTCAATTGTTAAATCAACAATGGGAGTCACTGTGCACCTGGTCCCCACGTAGGATCTCTGTCCTTAATGTGTTTTACTATGAGAGTTAACGGAAAACTACTAGTCAAACAGTACTCTATATCTTGTGCAGTTGTATGGGTGCAGTCTTTGAGATCTTTACTTAGTATATACTAAGTTGATCTTCTGTATATAAAGATAATTGAAAATGAATCTTGATAAAGAGTGGGATGGGAGAGGGAGTGGGAGATGGGATGGTTGCGGGTGGGAAGGAGGTTATGGGGGGGAAGCCACAACAATGCAAAAGTTGCACTTTGTAAATTTACATTTATTAAATAAAAAAATAAAAAAAAGAAGATATAAAAAAAACTCTAAAAGAAAGAAAAAAAAAAAGAAAATCTGCAGGAGGAAAGTCACCTAAAATTCTACCTCCCTAACACAACTCCTTTCATTTTTGCTCATACTTTTTTTTTCTTAGAGATTTATTTATTTATTTATTTGAAAGACAGAATTAGAGAGAGAAGGAGAGACAGAGAGATCTTCTATCCACTGGTTCACTTACCCAAATGATCACAATGGCCAGGCTGGGCCTGGTTGAAGCCAGGAGACTGGAACTCCATCTGGGTCTCCCCCATGGGCAGGAGCCCAAGTACTTGGGCCATCTTCCACGTGTTTACTAGGTGCATTAGTTGGGAGCTGGGACTCAAACCAGTGCCCTTAGGGGATGCCATCCTTACAGATGGCAGCTCAACCCACTGTGCTATAATCAGCCCATTTTTTTTTTTTTAAGATTTATTTATTATTTACTTGAAAGAGTTACACAGAGAGAGAAGGAGAGGCAGAGAGAGAGGTTTTTTTTTTTTTGACAGGCAGAGTGGATAGTGAGAGAGAGAGAGAGAAAGGTCTTCCTTTTTGCCGTTGGTTCACCCTCCAATGGCCGCTGTGGCCGGCGCATCTCGCTGATCCGAAGCCAGGAGCCAGGTGCTTCTCCTGGTCTCCCATGTGGGTGCAGGGCCCAAGGACTTGGGCCATCCTCCACTGCCTTCCCGGGCCATAGCAGAGAGCTGGCCTGGAAGAGGGGCAACCGGGATAGAATCCGGCGCCCCGACCGGGACTAGAACCCAGTGTGCCGGTGCCGCAAAGCGGAGGATTAGCCTGTTAAGCCATGGCGCCGGCCTCAGCCCATTTATTAAGCCTCAAAATTTTATTTATTGACTTGAGGGACAGAGAAAAAGAGAGAGACAAAGCTCCCATTTGTGGGTTCACTCTTCAAATGCCTGTGATGGCCAGGGCTGGTCCAGGGCAGAAGGTAGGAACATGGAACTCAATCCAGTTCTCCCATGTGGGTGAGAGGGACCCAATTATTTAAGCCATCACTGCTGCCACCCAGGGTCTGCATTAGCAGGAAAGCGGAGTCAGGTGGAAGGCTGAGTATCGAACCCAGGCCCTCCCGTGTGGGAGATGAGTGCCTTAACCACTAGGCCAAACACCCACCTCTCCCTGCTGGCATCAAACTCTGAAGTCTGAATTTGGCCCAGCTGTGAGCAGAGACGGAACAGCCTAACCCTGGCATGAGGCTGAGCCCAGAAAAGGATTCTGGAAACCACCATCGGCACCAGGAGCAGGCTGGGGTGATCACGTGGACTGATTGCTTCGCTGACTCATTTCAGAAAAGGAGAGGGAGCCACATCTGCCTCTTGTTTTTTTTTTGTTTTTTTTTTGTTTTTTTTTTTTTACAGGCAGAGAGTAGACAGTGAGAGAGAAAGATCTTCCTTCCATTGGTTCACCCCTCAAATGGCCGCTACGGCCGGCGCACTGCACTGATCTGAAGCCAGGAGCTAGGTGCTTCTCCTGGTCTCCCATACGGGTACAGGGCCCAAGGACTTGGGCCATCCTCCACTGCACTCCCTGGCCACAGCAGAGAGCTGGACTGGAAGAGGTGCAACCAGGACAGAACCCGGTGCCCCAACCGGGACTAGAACCCGGTGTGCCAGCGCTGCAAGGCGGAGGATTAGCCTAGTGAGCCGTGGCACCGGCCATGCCTCCTGTTTTAACCTCTGCAAAATGCAGTCCGTGGCCAGCTGCTTTCACGTGCCACCCTGAGTTCTGTTTCAAGGCCCAGGCTGTGGGCTTGCTCTTGGCTTGGTCATCATTTTAAGCATAAACCCTGAGAATGATTTTAAATAAGGAACAAAATAAAAAAAAAATTGTGAAGATGCTTGCAGCATATATATTGCCTGGTTTCTGAGGAGACAATACCCACCTACATTTCCTTTTTTAAAAAAATTCACGTTATTTAAAGATTTATTTTATTTATTTGAAAGGCAGAGTTACAGAGAGAGAACTTCCATCTGCGGGTTTACTCCCCAAATGGCCGCAACAGCTGGGGCTGGGCCAGGCCAAAGCCAGGAGCCAGGAGCTTCATCTGGGTCTCCATGTGGGTGCAGGGGCCCAAGCACTTGGGGCATCTCATGCTGCTTTTCCAGGTGCATTAGTAGGGAGCTGGATTGGGAGTGGAGCAGTGCCCATATGGGATGTTGGCTTCCCAGGTGGCGGCTTTACCTGCTCACCATAGAGATGAGCCCCCCTCCAACCCTCCTTTTTAAAAAAAGTTTATTTATTTTACATTTTATTTATATTGAAATAAACTATACAAAAATCATTTTTCTTTATCAAAATAGCAACAATATTTTCTGTATTGTTTCTAAATAAACCACAAAACACTCCTTTTTGTAGGTTTTCCAGGTCTTGTTTATAAATCGAGGCAATGTGGTAGATATACAGTCATGGAAAAAGATGGAAAACAGACAAATCAGTTCTCAGTATCCGTGGCCTCTGATTCTCTCCTGATCAACTCACATTTTCTAATTAGTTTCCTATCCCTCATATTGTCTTAATTTTGACTTTCTTTTTTAAAGACTTATTTACTTATTTGAAAGGCAGGTAGAGAATCTTCAATCCGCTGGTTCACTCTACAAGTGGCTGTGACAGTGGGGGCTGGGCCAGGCTGAAGCCAGGAGCTTCAACAGGACCTCGCATGTGTGTGGCAGGGATCCAGGTACTTGAGCCGTCACCTGCTGCTTCCAGGGTGCGCATCAGCAGGGAGCTGGATCCCAAGTGGAAGAGCTGGGACTTGAACCAGGGACGACAATGTATGATGCAGCCGTCCCACGTGGCACCTTTGCTCCTCCACACGCCTGCCTTCATATTTACCATCCATCTCTGGGGCGGGCAATCAGAGACATGGAGGCATTGGGACCCAGACCCCAGATTCCGAAGAGGCTGGGCCTTGTGCCCATGGGACCGCCCTCCTGGAGAGAGGGGCACTCAGGGAGGTTGGCCAGCCAGCCAGACAAGGTTTGGTCAGTTTGGATGTTCTTCTAGGGTCAACCTTGTGTTTTCCTCTCCATGAAGAATAATAGGAGGCGCTCCACACACTAATCCTGCTCCAACATCTTGTCACTGAGGGGCTCATTGGAATTCATAGATTTTACTTTCAAAATGCAAATTCCGGGGCTTGTGTTGGCATAGCAGGTTAAACCACAGCCAGCAATGCTGCCACCCCACATGGGCACCAGTTCAAGTCCTGGATGCTCCACTTCCAATCTAGCTCCCCTCTAATGGCCTGGGACAGCAGTGGAAGATGATCCAAGTCCTTGGGCCCCTGCACTCACTTGGGAGACCTGGAAGAAGCTCCTGGCTCCTGGCTTCTGATCGTCCCAGCTCCAGCTGTTGGGGACATTTGTGGAGTGAACCAGTGGATGGAAGACCTCTCTCTCTGACCTCCCCCCGCCTCATGTAACTCTACCTTTCGAATAAATAAATCTTTTTTAAAAAACACTGGTTCCCACTGGTGGGGTGCGCCCCACGGCTGAGGCTCGCTGAGGACTATGGTCACTTCCCTTCCCCTCCGCCCCTCTCACCAGGCTCCGCTACACGGCGGCCGCAGGTGCTCTCGGTCTGCAGCTTTCAGTGGGGTCTGACTATGAGGGAACCGGGGAGCTGGCGGGAACGGCAACTGTGAAGCTGGCTCTTTTCTGACAGCGGCTGCATTTCACAGCCTCAGGCCACGGCTCCCTGGGATGGTCCTCTCCACGCAGGCTCGTCTCCCAGAACCCGCGTGTCCTGCTAAGAGGTGGCAATGGCTGCCCTAGACCCAGCATCAGGGCCTATCCCTATGACTTCTCCCATCTTGTCCTTGTCCTTGTCCATAGTCTTTTACTGAACTCTCCTCAAACTGTACAAGGTGGTGGCCAGCTGCTTTCCACTGGAACCCTGATGCATGTGGGGGATATTTTGACAGATATTCAGTTTTGTGTTTGTTTTGTGTTTGCAGCCTGCCTGAGCACTTTGCCCTTGCCCTGGTCTGGTTGAGAGATCCATTTGTCTAAAAAAAAAAAACCAACTATATTGTTGGAAAAGAAATAAAAAAAAAAAAAGCAGAAGAATCCTCTTCTCATATTAATAATCAGTTTGAGGGGTGGGCACAGCTTGCCCCACCCACACCCCCTACCGAAGTGCAGGTTAGAACCCTAGTTAATCCATGCTTCCAATCCAGAGTCCTGCTGATGTACCCTAGGAAGCAGTCAATGATGGCGAGGGTGCTTCGGCCCCCACACCCTATGTGAGAGACCCAGATGAATCTCCTGGCTCCTAGCCTTGGCCTAGCCCTGCCCTGGCCATTGTAGTCATTTGGGGAAGAAAGATTTCTCTGTCTCGCTTCTGTCTCTTTCTGTCGCTCTGCCTCCCAAATAGATGAAAATAAATATACATTTGAAAAATAGGCTTGAGGTGTAGTGGCACCAGCATCCCATATGGGTGCCAGTTTGTGTCCTGGCTGCTCCACTTCTGATCCAGCTCTCTGCTATGGCCTGGGAAAGCAGTGGAAGATGGCCCCGGTGCTTGGGCCCCTGCACCTACGTGGGAGACCCAGAAGAAGCTCCTGGCTCCTGGCTTCAGATTGGCCCAGCTCCAGCTTTTGCAGCCATTTGGGAAGTGAATCAGTGGATGGAAGACCTTTCTCTCTGTTTCTCCCTCTCTCTGTCAGTAACTCCACCTCTCAAATAAATAAATAAATAAATCTTTAAAAAAAATAGGCTTGAGCAATAATCTTAGAAAGCCAAGCTACTATTCTAAGCATTCCAAATTCCTTTATTCTCTCCTTTTTCAAAGGCAGAACCCAAAGAACTAAGTGCACAGAGCTCTTGGGCCATCATCCATTGCCTTCCCTGGTATAGTACTAAGAAGAGGGATGGGAGGTGCAGGAGCTGGGACTTGAACCAGCACGCTGATACGATGTGTAGCTCTTCCCAAGCCACGTAACCTGCTGTCCCACAATGCCACCCCTGTTTGGATAATTTTTTAAAAGATTGATTTACCTGAAAGGCAGAGTTACAGAGAGGCAGAGGCAGAGAGAAAGGTCTTCCATCCACTGGTTCACTCCCCAAATGGTCGCAGTGGCCAGAGCTGCGTCAATCCAAAGCCAGGAGCTTCTTCTAGGTCTCCCACATGGATTTGGGCCATCTTCTGCTTTCCCAGGCCATAGCAGAGAGCTGGATCGGAGGTGGAGCAGCCGGGACTTGAAACGGCACACATACGGTACGCCGGCACTGCAGGCGGCGGCTTTACCTGCTATGCCACAGCGCCAGCCCCCACCCCCATTTGTTTTGTTTTGTTTTGTTTTGTTTTTTTGGACAGGCAGAGTGGACAGTGAGAAAGGGAGAGAGAGAGAAAAGTCTTCCTTTGCTGTTGGTTCACCCTCCAATAGCCGCTGCGGCCGGCGCATCGCGTTGATCCGAAGCCAGGAGCCAGGTGCTTCTCTGGGTCTCCCATGGGTGCAGGGCCTAAGCACTTGGGCCATCCTCCACTGCAGTCCCAGGCCATAGCAGAGAGCTGGACAGGAAGAGGGGCAACCGGGACAGAATCTGGTGCCCCAACCGGGACTAGAACCTGGTGTGCCGGTGCCGCTAGGCAGAGGATTAGCCTGTTGAGCCACAGCACCGGCCCCATTTGGTTTTTAAAGGGTATACAGCAAAAGCTGTTCCTCTCACCTCTGTCTTTGAGCCACCCAGCCTCCCCTCCCAACTAGGCAATCAATGTTCCCTGGGTATTTATTTTTTTCTATTTATGAGAGAGAGAGAGAATGAGAGAGAGAGAGAGAGAGAGAGAGAGAGAGAGAGAGAGAGAGAGAGAGACAAGTTACCGTCCAATGGTTCACTCCCCAGTGCCCACAATAGCTGGGGGAAATGGGGCTGGCAGCCAGGAACTCAACCTCCATCTCCCACACAGGTGACAGACAGAGACCCAGCTACTTCTGAAACCAGCACCTGCTGCTTCCCAGGGTGACCATTAGCCAGAAGCTGGAATCAGGAGTGGAGCTGTGACTGTGACTCCGATGGGCGATGTGGGCATCCTGAGCGGTGTCTCCACTGTGAAGCCAAACCGTCCCCCCAGTGTGTTTCTTAGGTTTCGGAAACATTCAATCGATGCTCAGAGAAAACATCAATGCTCTCTACAGAACATTCCTCAGAGGGAAAGCACGGCTGTGAGTCCCTGGCAGTGGGATTGCAGAGTTCATGGTTTCGTTATCACCAAGTGCCTCCAGGGAGGCTGCACAGTGCGTCTCCTCACCAGGGTCCCACAGCAGGTTTCACCCCATCTCGGAGTGTTGGTTCAGTTCCCGGCTCCTCCACTTCCCATCCAGTGTCAGAGAGACCTGTTGTCTGACAGCCCAGTGCACGCACTTCAGGCTCAGCCACGCTGCCGCCCTCCCAGGGAGGGAGCAGAGGCCAGAAACCATCCAGTGACAAACACTGCCTCTACGGCACGGCACACAAAGGGTCAAGCCTCAGAGTGTTCAGATTACCAGGCCAGGAAAGACAGCAACTCAGGACCCAAATCTCCTCACCTCCTGCTGGTTAGCAAACCGGTTAAACACGGCTCGACTTGCTGAACGTGAAAACAACTGGATTAAAGTATCATCTGGCTCCAGGGGCAAGGCTGGGAAAGCCAGGGAGGGAGAAAGCTGCTGTGTGCACCTGCCAGGCAGGCCTGCTCCTTCCTGGCTCATAGCAAGTTCTTTTCCTTTAGCACAAGACAGCCAAGTCCCTGCTCACTGGCTAACGCTGGCCTCCAAGGCACCTGTGTGGCACTGGGGGCAGTGGTGTCCAGAGGCACAGGCCGCTGGGATGGATGTTCCGGCATGGGCCCTGGCCAAACCAATCCGTATCAGGGCAGCATCCGGGGAATGCGTGGGTTTGTGTGGGTGGGAGGGCGGGTAAGGTGGGAAGAATCACTATGTTCCTAAAGTTGTATTTATGAAATGCATGAAGTTTGTATTCCTTAAATAAAAGGTTCCTGGAGGGAAAAAAAAAAGATTTGGGTTTGAATCCCCATTCCATTTATTGGCTGTAACTTGGACAAATGAAACTCTGCCCCGGTTCTTGTCTTGGTAGAACAAGGATAATACCCATCCACTAGGATTATTTTGAGAATTAAATGAGATAATAGGGGTAAAGGGGCAAGGCTGAAACCTAAGCCACTGTTCCTTTTCCTCTCCTACACCCACACCTGGAACACGGAGCCAAGGTTGCTCCCCATCAGGCTAGCTCGGCACACCCAAATCTCATTCCGTGACAGGCAGGAGTTTCACACCATGGGTGCTTCACCATTTTTGTGCCAAAAATGCCTAGTCAGGTATCAGTTTATAAAAGCATAAAACAAGTAAGATTATACAAGAGAGGCCGGCGCTGTGGTGTAGCACGTAAAGCTGCTGTCTGCCATGCCAGCATCCCATACGGGCGCTGGTTCAAATCCTGGCTGTGCCACTTCCATTCCAGCTCCCTGCTAAAGCTCCTGGGAAGGCCGAGATGGCCCAAGTGCTTGGGGCCTTGCACTCATGTGGGAGACCCAGATGAAGCTCCTGGCTTCAGCCTCGCCCAGCCCTGGCCATTGAGGCCATTTGGGGAGTGAACCAGTAGATGCAAGATCTCTATCACTTCCTCTCTCCCTGTAACCCTGCCTTTCAAATGAATAAATAAAGTACACAAGAAACCAATTTGTTGAAATCCACTATAAACTACAGTTTTCAAGAAGTGATCAAAATCTAGTACAAAAATGTTATATAATTAATATATCTGCACTTTTAAAAATTGGTGAGAATCCCAAGTTCTGCGAGTACTCCTGTGGTCTGCTCCTATGTTCATCGTTGAAGAAGTGCTAAATTTAAGTTGCACGATACTGAAGGTACAGCTTCTTTCCCCTTCCAAATGAGACTCCAGGCTGGGAAAGTATCATCCCACCTTCGGTTTCAAGACTACTGATAGCTGTTAAATTGTGATGTCTACATCTTTTAGCTTCTGTTGTAAAAAGTACAGGTCATGCTTTATGGGCAGTAACATTTCAAGGAACTGACATGGGCTAAGTGATGCCTATTGGACATTAGATGACATGCTGTCAGTTTCTTATAAGTAGAAGGGAAATAAGAGAATAAAAAATACTGAAGTGAAAGAAGAGTCTTG
This sequence comes from Lepus europaeus, assembly GCF_033115175.1. Taxonomy (NCBI): domain Eukaryota; kingdom Metazoa; phylum Chordata; class Mammalia; order Lagomorpha; family Leporidae; genus Lepus; species Lepus europaeus. The sequence continues at coordinate 106,118,481 of NC_084829.1, forward strand.
AGAGAGACCCTTGGCAATTTTGAATTCACACCTACACCGGTTGTAAAGACATCCCGAGATGACCCTATTCCGTGGACATGGACTGCTGTTCTGATGTGTCTTGTATCTTCAGAGAGCCAGATGGCATGTGTTTTTGTGCTCTGATGTGTTATATGTACAAGGACAAATATAATGCCTTAAGTAAACAAGTAAACAATCTGTGTTGATGATAACTTGGATATTTTCTCTCCTTCTGTAGCCATACTTTGTTTTTACTTAAGGGATTATTAAATCATTTTCAAAATACATATTAAAAAAAAAAAAACTACTGATAAAGGTTTTGAAAGCAAGCCAGGGGCCGGCGTTGTGGCATTGTGGGTAAAGCCGCCGCCTGCAGTGCCGGCATCCCATATGGGCACCGGTTCGAGACCCGGCTGCTCCACTTCCGATCCAGCTCTCTGCTGTGGCCTGGGAATGCAGTAGAGGATGGCTCAAGTTCTTGGATCCCTGTGCCTGCGTGGGAGACCTGGAAGAAGCTCCTGGCTCCTGGCTTCAGATTGGTACAGCTCCAGCCATTGTGGCCATCTGGGGAGTGAACCAGCAGATGGAAGACCTCTCTCTCTCTCTCTCTGCCTTTCCTTTTCTCTCTGTGAAACTGTGAGTTTCAAGTAAAATTTTAAAAAATCTTTAAAAAAAAGCAAGCAAACCAGGACTCTTGAACTTTACTTCTGACTTCAAGATTTTCTCTAGGCTTTGGTTTCCTGCAGTCTGAATACCCCGGGCATAGGTGTATTTTTTCTATTCGGGATTCTCGTGCTCTCTCAGCTTCCTTAACCTGTGGCCATTCACTTCCCCTCCACCATCCCCATCCCATTTTCTCCTTTCTTATCTCAGTTAGATGCATGCTATGCCTTTTTTTTTTTTCCTTTTTAAAGATTTATTTATTTATTTGAAAAGCAGAGTCACAGAGAAGCAGAGGCTGGTTCACCCCCCAGATGGCTGCAAAGGCTGGAGCTGTGCCGATCCGAAGCCAGGAGCCAGGAGCTTCTTCCGGGTCTCCCACGTGGGTGCAGGGGCCCAAGCACTTGGGCCATCCTCTACTGCTTTCCCATATGCCTTTCTTAACCTTGGGGTTCCCTGCAGCAGTGATCCACCACCGTCATCCTGGGGCCCCACTGGGGCGGTGCTAAGGCCCCGGCGAGGGGCCACCCACACCAGCGTTCCTGTGAGCCCGTGATCTTCCCACGTGTTTGCACAGTGGAGCGGCTTCCCCTCTGGCCTCACCCCTTCCCAGGCTGCAACAGTCCAGATCCACTCTGTTGGTGACTTTTCCTCAGGTAACACAGGAAGACAGGGGCATGCGCTGTGGCACAGCAGGTAAAGCCACCACCTGCAGTGAGTCTTGGCTGCTTCACTCCATCCAGCTCTCTGCTGTGGCCTGGGAAAGCAGCAGCAGATGGCCCTGCACCTGCGTGGGAAGACTCGGAGGAAGCTCCTGGCTCCTAGGGGTCAGCCTGGCTCCGGCCGTTGTGGCCATCTGGGGAGTGAACCAGTGGACGAAGACCTCTCTCTGCGTAAACTCTTTCAAATAAATAATCCCCCCCCCCAAAAAAAAAGGGCACACAGGCGAGGAAGGCTGGGGCAGGGAGAGTGACCATCCCCCAACCCAGGCAAGCCTCTGACAGTCTTGCACCCTGGCCAGTAGCTCTTTCTAGTTCAGAAGGTTCTGGCTGTCACTTCACAAAGGTTATTCATCTGATTCCCTTGCCAGGTACAAAGGGATTTTTTTTTTTTTTTTAACTTTTCCCAGTAAGGCTTTGGTGTGGGGGTTCTGAACACATGGCAGCGGGGGGCGGGGGGGGGGGAGGTGGCTAAAAGACTATTTAATCCCCAGGGATTTCTCATGCTCCACCCCAGCAATTCATCCACACTTCCATGAAAAGCGTTCCCAGTTTCTGGCTTCAGCAACTTGTGCTCCTGGTAGGCACCCGCTGGCTGCGCCTCTCGATTTTGGCATGGTGTGCCCTACAGCTTCAACGCTCCAAGGGGCCCTTCTTTGTCCTGCTGTAAGCTCAAGGGGGCCAGCTTCCAAAACCTTCCTGTGCAGGCGCTGAAGTAGCAAGAGTTCACTTGGGACGGTCACTCCCTTCCCTCCATAGACTGCCACGCCAGGCAGGTTGGCTACAGCCCAGCTGTGCCATCAGTGAGTCTTCCCGTGACAGTGTCCTAAGCCAGGCAGAGTGGAGAGGACCGCTGTCCTGACCTCTCCGTGCATGTTAGCACTCTGCACATGTGCGGTGCCGGGCTGCACTGCTGGCTCACGTCCACTAAGGGCACGCACTGACAGGAAAGAGCATCATCAAACTTCCCTTTGTGCTTCCGAGTTGATGTTCCTGGCCCCAAGTCAAGGTCTTACTTCCTTAGCAAGGCTGCAATATGGCAAGCTGCACTTACTGCAGATTGACTTACAAACACAGCATCTCAAGAACTGACAAATCCTTGTTCTCAATTTCCTGGTTTATTTTTGTGATGACTGACAGCCAGGTAATATTAAATCTGACCAAATTCTAGGAAACCAAAAGGCCTCCAAGCTGAAGTGCCCAAATGGCTATTTCAGAAACAAAGAAGGGGGGGGGGGACTGACCAACCCGGACCCAGTCTTGGAGAGCAACAGGTGTACAGCTACATTTAGGACAAGGTGGTAGTCCATTAAGCTAGCTCTTCACTCTACAGGAGCTGTCTGCACCTAAACTTAAAAGCAAGACAAAAGCACATTCCACTTAGCTAGAAGACGCAGGAAATGGTACTGGAAAGTCACCCTTTCATTCAGTCAGTAACTGTGCTAAAAGCCAGTGGGCCCAGGCACGACCTGGAGTCTCGCATCTTTAGTGTAAACCCAGTGTGTGCCTCCTGGTTCCATGGTGAGCCTTGGTCTTCCCATCTGTGAAGGAAAACATGACCTACTTCACGAACTTGTGACAGAGATCATAGTGGGAAAACTGAAGATGTACACTCTTGTCCTAAATCGGTTTCTAACTCCTTGCCCAGTCCAAACACTGGCGTGTTGTACTCATCACGGCCAGCATCTGCTGAGCGCTGAACCCACATGCCACGCAGTGTGCAAACAGATGGAGACACACGTGTTGCACCTGTAAAAGCCTAGGGGCGAGCAGCCTCCTGCTTTCATTGGGCATGCCCTTCCCCACTCCTGTAACCAAAACAAAGGACATTGAGGCAACAGTTCAAGCAAACCCATAGGATGTAGTAACATGGAAATGCCCTGCCCTTAACCCCTCTTCTGCCCTCCTGAGCAGGAAACCAGGTGCCAGAAACTACCATGACAATAGGTTAACAGGCCATTTTTTTTTTTTTTTAAAGATTTGAAAGAGTTACAGAGAGAAGGAGAGGCAGAGAGAGGTCTTCCATCCATTGGTTCACTCCCCAAATGGCTGCAACAGCTAGAGCTGAGCTGATTGGAAGCCAGGAACCAGGAGCTTCTTCTGGGTCTCCCATGTGGGTGCAGGGGTACAAGCACTTGGGCCATCATCTACTGCTTTCCCAGGCCATCAGCAGGGAGCTGGATCAGAAGAGCAGCCAGTACTCAAACCAGCAGCCATATGAGATGCCAGCGTCAAGGGTGGCAGCTTTACCTGCTCTGCCACAACGCCGGCCCCAGACAGACTTACAAGGGCTTAAGGGCTTCTAACCACCAACCTCCCCCTTCCCGACCCCACCACCATGTGCGCTGAGTTAAGAGCACCCGGATTTTTCCTTCAGAGGTTAAAGGCGTAGTTTTACTATAGACCATGGTCTCAGTTCGAGGTAACACTGAAAAGCATCCTCCCCTAAATTAGGCAAAAACACGTTCTCTGGAATAAGCAACGTTTTGCTTAATTTAAGTCCCATTCTCGTTTTGTTCCAAGTGATCAAAACCAAAAGAACTCCCGGGCGCTACGGACATGGTTGTGCCATGGGAGGCTGTCCTGGACGCTGCGGGAGGTTTAGCAGCATCTCTGCCTCCCACCTCGGATCCCAGCAGCATTCCCCAGCTGTGACAATGTATTTCCAGACGCTGTGGAACGTCCCCCAGTGGCAAACTCATCCCTGGTTGAGAATCACTGCTTTAGAAAAATTACACGTCTAGCAGCCTTACCATCCTCCAGGCCGCACATGCAAACAGCCAGCCCTGAGCTTATTTCTCCAGCTCACGGAAATGCAATCAGTATGCTGCTTAGCTTTGTGCTTCTTCATGTGTCGGAAGCACCCAGAATTCGGGAATTGTGAAATACTGCTTGGGCAACAAAGGGCCTAATTATAGTGCAACCTTGACTTCTTCCCATGACTTCCCATCTCCACCCTTGGGGAGCCACAGCCTAAACCAGTTTCCTCTCAAATGGCTGGGGCTTTGTCCAGGAGGGGCCTCTGAAGTGCAGGATCCCCCCTCTTTGCTGGGGGACCTAAATCCGGGAGGTAGTGCCGACTCCTCTGGAGACCACAGCCCCAGCTGCAAAGAGCTGGCAACAGCACAGGTCAGGGAGCAGCAGTCACGTATGTTCTGATCTAGTCAGGGTAGAGCACGTCTCCCCTAAAGAGGTTAAGGTGTGCCACAATCCTGCGTCACATTAAAGCAAGCACAAATGTGCTAACTAAGGAAAGGCTGACTCCACCCCTGTGAAGATTACACAAGTCACTCAGATAAACCAGGAAAAAAATTCTTCTGAAAACTAGGAGGCATGGGGCGGACCTATCTTAAAGGCCTTTGAAAGAATCGCTTGCGATTGTATTTTTCAAATGCACAAAGTGCTTCATAACAACCCAGAAGCTTTAAGGAATGCTTGTTTTAGTGCATCACTTTTTTTTCTTGTCTAAAAGAAAACACCCCATTGAAAGGGTGGAGGCACACTTGATATCACTGCTGCTGAAAGAGGACTGGAGTTACAGGAATGAGGAGTGTATAATTAGTAAATAATCCCTCTCAACAAGCGAGTTAAGTAGGAAAGCCAGGAGGGAGAAAAGTCGAAGGCAACACAATCGGTGCATGTCAGAAATGCATTTTAATTTTTATTTGAAAACAACTTAAATTTTTAGACAAATGATTTTAGTATATAAATTTTATTTTATTTTTATACAGAATATAAAGATTTCCCTCATAATCTTCCATGTGAAGGGTATTACAGGCCTGAAGGAAGAAACTTTTTGCACACAAATGTGTATCTCACGTGGTTGGTTCTGGAAACAAACGGTGTAGTGCTCCTACACATAAATTAGGTCAAGTGACACCACACATTAAAAAGGGGGGAGAGAAATATTCTAGTTCATCAGATTCAAGAAGCAAACATGACACAAAAACTGTGCAAATAAGACAAAGTAACTTTAGTTAGGACACTGCAGATTGTACTGGAAGGCTGGTGAGGCTATAGTGTGCACCACATTAAAACAGCGAGGAGGAGTCATTTATAGAGAAAGGCGGGGATGAGGGATTTTCACTAAAGCAAATTAACTTCTTGTCAACTGCCAAAACAAAAGGAAACAAAACTGAGCACATGAGTATTAGTATACTGAAGGCATGTTCTACCAGTTTCTGTGCAGCATGCTAAAGTTAGTTAGAACTTCTTCACTGGTGCCCATGAATCACGAATGGTCACATTTTTGCCCCTTCTCACCAAATTTCAGGCATGCCTTATTTTAGAGGGAGTATAGCTTTTATCTATGATTTCATCCTGTAAAAACATGTGAAGACAACGTTCATTCTGTGCCAGAGGATGACCAGCGACCCTGGGAATAAAAAGTGTGAATTTAGTACAAGAGTTTATAAAAGGGGTAGTAGTAGTAGTGGTCCAAACATACACATATACAGTTTACTACCAACAAGTGTTGTTCTGGGCTGCCTATAAAGCTAGGCTCCTTCAACTAATGACATCTGCACTTTCCTTTGGTTCACAAGAGTAATTCAGAACACATTTAATTGCAGATTAACTTTGCATAGCTTCTGGCATGTGTATCCAATTAGCTTCTTAACTATTAGCTGATGTATTCACGAGAAATTTAAATGGACTGTAATGTTAAAAGTGAAATACACTCTAAGAATTCATTTTAAAGAGGAGGATATAGGACCGAAATTAGAAATACAGTGAAGCTCAGTGAAAGTCTAAACAACTAAGATACAGGCACAAACATCCAGGTGTGTGTGTGTGCGTGTGTCTGTGTGTGTGTATAATATATTTACTTGCTTTTAAAGGTTTCCATCCCTGCCCAATACAAAACCAAACTGGGCAACCAGACTTCTAATATAGCATTGCCCTTCCCCAAAGGAAGCTATATGGTCACAAAAAGACAAATGAAGATTGTATGCTACAATAGATAACAGTGAGTTAAAGGTTTTGTGTAGCTCCTTTTCTTCTATGAACCACTCACAGATCTTCAAATTACTAAGTAAAAATTTAAGTGTTGGCTCACACAACAATATTCTCTAGGTTTTGACTTTACTTGGTCAAACAAGGCCAATGTGCGATTACAGTGAGCCCTTTCTTGATGTAACATTTGCTGTTACTTTGGCTTCTTAAAAACAGGTAGAAAGAATCTTCAAAACGTTCACTGACAAATACATATTATGGTTAAAAATAAAAATGTCTTTGCACCCAAGTAAACTTATCTTTTAATTCAATTTTCTCCAAGTGTTTTGAAGTCCCTTTGTCTAATAGTTCAAGTGGGGATAAACTAAAAGCTAGAAATACTGGCTTGGATTTATCAAGAGTTTCTAACCTGAAAGACAAATAATCCTAAGTCTTTTTACATTTTCAAAAGAGTACATTTTCTGTGAAAATTAAAAATGTACACCTTTACACAAGACGTGCTGATAATAACCTCGATCTGCAATCAAACAAAATGATTGCAAGTATATTGTTAGCTTTATTGTTCATGCTAGAACATACCTTAAATCAGAAAGAATCATAAGTAAAACTATTTTTTAAATGCTGTAATTTTAAATGCAATTTGCATAAATTACCCAAGAAAAATAAATACAAAACTTAGGCCAACACAAAGCTATTCATTTCAATTCCTCAGGTGTGTTAATATTTATCACATGATATTCAACTTGTCAGATACTTTCACTTTAAGTAATTCTGACAAGTTAGGAAACGGCCAAAAGGAAAGGCATGCTCACAGCTGAGCACAGCATCTGAATGACTAGTAGTCACTTCGAGACTCTGTTCACACTGATCCTTGTAGAGGAGAAAGCACTTACTTGTTTATAAACTGCTCCAGTCCTTGTTTCCTTTCCTCAATAAAATTGTCATCAAATATTCCGTCATCACCTCTAAAAGGAAGTTGGCGCAAAAATGCTTTCCCAGGGAGTGGAGGAACTACAACCTAAAAGGCAGAAAGAACATTCTTGACTATGTTGGCTGGGCACAACGTGAAGGAAAGCTAGCGCATTCACACACTCCCGTTCAAATACAGGAAACAACGCTGAAAAAAAGACAGCATTTTGGAAGCAAGATAAACAAATGCAGAAAAACCCACTGGGTCAAAGTTTCTCAAAGGCTAGGTCCACAGCTTGTCTTGGACTCATCAAAGCAACAGTATTCACAAATTCAAACGAAGGGCTGCTGGTGCTCCTCCAGGACTGAGGACATGCGCGAATAAAACACTAAGTGTGTTCTCACTGCGACATGGGTGGGTCAGAGTTCCGCGCTTTCTTCAACCTCTAACCATCTGCAAGTTTCGGATTTGTGCTTGAGGTGATGACAAAACATAAAATCCCATTTGTCACCACTCTTCCAACTTCCTCTCATATCCCCTATTCTGGATCTTTCCCTAACAGCCTGCCATTTTTTCCTTCCCTCACTGTCAGAATACCCAAATTACCCCTGCAACATCCAACAGAGGACCAAGGCACGCTGATCTTTCCCTTCTGGAAGCTATCTGAAGATCAACTCATCTCAGTCAGCACTTAGCTCTGTATTTCACAGGTCACTGGGCTTCTCCATCCTAGGGTTTCTCAACCACGGCAGGACTGATGTTCTAAGCCAGGTGACTCTGTCCTGGGGCGAGGGGCTGGGGACTGCCCAGTGCACTGCAGAATACTCGGCTGCACTCCTGCCGCCCTCTGCCCCACAGACGCCTCCAGACATCCTCAAAGGCCTTCTGGAGGGAAAGTGTCCTCTTAATGCCTTCAAACCAAGGACTTTGCTTTAGGTTTCTTATGGGCCAAGAAAAGGTGAGCACACAACAGAAGTTTAAATATCTTAAATGACCAACCACTTAGCTGGCTCCTTATATCAAAACAGAAAAGGTTTAAGTGAACAATTAGAACAAGGAGAAATGAAAATAACAAACATATATTTAAAACATTTCTTTCACTGATAACACAAAGTATATCTACTCCGAGAGTAAAAACTAAGTTCTTGTTGTAATTTTTGTATCTAGAAATTTATCCTAAAACAATTTTACAGAAAAAAAAAGAAAATTGCAGTTCAACTGCATACAAACAAGCAACAAAAATGACAACAAAGAAGCCATGAAACCAGATGCCTAACTTAGACATTATAACCTCTTCTGACATTTATTACTCCAGGAGTCCAGTGGTTATAAACATCTAAGGTTTTATTTCCTGACGTCTCCTTTAATATTCATCAATTGTTTAGCTGAATGTTAAAATCTACAGGGATCTTACAATTGAGAAATAAAAAGATCCTGACCACTGACCAGTACTTGGTGGGCAGCAGAAAACACCTCTATCTACAAAGCTATAATATAAAAGCTACTACTGGCCGGCGCCGCAGCTCAATAGGATAATCCTCCGCCTGCGGCGCCGGCACACCAGGTTCTAGTCCCAGTCAGGGCGCCGGATTCTGACCTGGTTGCCCCTCTTCCAGGCCAGCTCTCTGCTGTGGCCAGGGAGTGCAGTGGAGGATGGCCCAAGTACTTGGGCCCTGCACCCCATGGGAGACCAGGAGAAGCACCTGGCTCCTGCCATCGGATCATCGCGATGCGCCGGCCGCAGCGCGCCGGCCATTGGAGGGTGAACCAATGGAAAAGGAAGACCTTTCTCTCTCTCTCTCTCTCTCTCTCTCACTGTCCACTCTGCCTGTCAAAAAAAAAAAAATAATAATAATATAATAAAATAAAAGCTACTACATAAAAAAGGACTCTGTGGGGCTGGCACTGTGGCGTAGTGTGTTAACGCCCTGGCCTGAAGCACCGGCATCCCATACGGGTGCCAGTTCGAGACCCGGCTGCTCCACTTCCCATTAAGCTCTCTGCTATGGCCTGGGAAAGCAGTAAAAGATGGCCCAAGTCCTTAGGCTCCTGCCACCCACGTGGGAGACCTGGAAGAAGTTCCTGGCTCCTGGCTTCGGACTGGCGCAGCTCCGGCCATTGCGGCCATTTGGGGAGTGAACCATCAGATGGAGGCCCTCTCTCTCTCTCTGTGTGTGTGTGTGTGTAACTCTGACTTTCAAATAAAATAAATAAATCTTAAAAAAAAAAAAAAAGGACTCTAGAGGGGGCCAGTGCTGTGGTGCAGTAGATTAATCCTCCACCTGCTGCCCCTGCATCCCATATGGCTACTAGTTCTAGTCCGGGCTGCTCCTCTTTTTCTCCAGCTCTCTCCCATGGCCTGGGAGAGCGGTGGAGGATGACCAGGAAGAAGCTCCTGGCTCCCGGCTTCGGATCAGTTCAGCTCCAGCTGTTGTAGCCACTTGGGGAGTGAACCAGCAGATGGAAGATCTCTGTCTCTCCCTCTCACTGTCTGTAGCTCTACCTCTCAAATAAATAAAAAAAAAAAAAAAAAAAAAAAAGCCTGTAGAATCGGTGTGCTAAATAAGTGACCATTATTGGCCGGCGCCGTGGCTTAACAGGCTAATCCTCCGCCTTGCGGCGCCAGCACACCGGGTTCTAGTCCCGGTCGGGGCACCGGATTCTATCCCGGTTGCCCCTCTTCCAGGCCAGCTCTCTGCTATGGCCCAGGAAGGCAGTGGAGGATGGCTCAAGTCCTTGGGCCCTGCACCCGCGTGGGAGACCAGGAGAAGCACCTGGCTCCTGGCTTCGGATCAGCGAGATGCGCTGGCCGCAGCGGCCACTGGAGGGTGAACCAACGGCAAAAAGGAAGACCTTTCTCTCTGTCTCTCTCTCACTAACCACTCTGCCTGTCAAAAAAAAAAAAAAAAAAAAAAGTGACCATTATTAACTCATGGTAGAAGTTGACAGGAAATTTAGGAAAAAGATCACTATGTGGGTAAGATACATTCAAAACAGTCTTTCAAATGGATGCTAAGACTGCATACAGTAGGAGTAACAATCAGCAAAAATCATGAGAGCTAAAAAGATCCTCTTCAACATTAAATTAGTTTTGCTTAAATAGTCTGAAAAGACCTCATTAGAATTCTTACACCACTTTAGATCATGTGTGAGAAACAGGAAGACACCTGGTAAGTCTAATACATTGAAAGCAAAGCACTTGAATAAAAGTTGAGGGACCGAACCGCACTCCCCAGTAAAGACAACCAATGTCACCTAGTTTAGAGCAGATCTGATTCACCTCAGTTAAAAGTATTCACATATGATAACGTGATGCTGCTGCCCTTGGCGATGCTCTAACATGAGTAAAACTTGCACAGGTTCAGTCCCCAAGATACTTACCTGGTCTGTTAAATGTGAAGCACTGTGCTTCAAAGGACACCATGAAGAAAGTGAAAAATAAGCCACAGACTGGGAGATTTTGGCAAATAATGTATCTGATAAAGGACCTGGACCTGTGAGAGTTCCTTTTACTTTCTACGTACAACTCCAAATAAAGAGGCAAATGGCAAAATAAATGGACAAAGGACTTGAATAAACATTACTCCAAAGAAGACACCTAAATGGCCAATAAGAACATGAAAAGAGGATCCACATTATTAGCCATCAGACAAAGAAAGTCAAAGCCAACAACAAATGAAGACAGCATTTCCAAGGCACAGGACAGCTGTACTGAAGAGAAGGTGTACAGAAGTGGGACCCTCACACACTGCTGGTAGAAACGAAATTGGTGCAGCTGCTCTGGAACACAGCCTGGCAAAAGAGTTATGCCTGAGAGCAAGGAAAGCCGGTCCAGAAAAAAACACGTGCATAAATGTTCTTCAGAGTATTGTTTATATATATATATAAAATGTAACAATCCAAAAGGTCACTAAATGATGGACAGATAAAATATTGTCTATCCACACAACAGATGTTACTTATCAGTGCAAAGAACTGAAGTACCGACACATATTACAACAGGCTGATCCTCAGGAACGTGCAAAGTGAGATAAACTGCACATAAAGGATCACATATCCTATGATTTTCCAGTTATTTTAAAAAAAGTTGAGCAAACAACAAACATAAGCTAAAATATTTGCTACATGCCATTTATATAATATGTCCAGAGAAAGCAGGTAGTGGTTGCTGAGAGCTGGTAAGGAGCAATTGGGAAGAAATTGGAAGTAACTAATGGGAACAGGGCTTCTTTTATAGGGTGATAAAAATGCTCTACAATTGATTGCAGTGATGTTTGCAAGCTCCGGGAATACACTAAACACCAATGAATGATACACTTGAAATGGGTGAATGCGGGGTGGACATCCGGCCTAACAGTTAAGTCACTGGCATCCCACCTCAGAGCACCTGAGTCTGATCCCTGGTTCTGGCTCTGATTCCAGCTTCCTGCTAATAAAGACCCTGGGAGGAGCAGTGATGGCTCAAATGCCTGGACACCTGACCCTCATATGGAGGACCCAGGAGGAGTTCCAAGGTCCTGGCTTCAGTCTGGCCCAGCCTTGGATGCCCTGGGTATTTGGAGGAAGGAACCAGCAAATGGAAGTTCGCTCGCTCCCTCTCTCTCTCTCTCTGTTGCTCTGCCAAACACTAAAAAATAAATTAAAAAATAAACAAGTGAAGAATACATTGAATAAATTTTTAAACATTCTAGTGTTCCAGGGCTTTGTGCCATGTTAAGAAAAGCCCAAAGCCCACTAACACGTTTCCTCCCCGGGTCATAAACTCTGCTTTGCGCAATATCCCTACCTTTCCCAAATCGTCTGTTTTACACTTAGGTCTTCTAACCAGCTGTAAGTTGTATATATTTGAGTTATAAATCTTTATTCCCAAACAGGCAGGCAAATGTTTCAACCCCATTTACTGAACTACTTTTCCCACTGACAATGTTATTCCTGTTACGAACTAAATTCCCCAAGACACAAAGGTCAGCTTCTAAACTCTGAAACCTTCTGCTAATTTGTGTGCCCAACCTCAGGCAACACCATGCTATTTTAACATTTTCGTCTTAGGATATGGTCTGATGTCTGGTAGAACAAATGTTTACTCAATATATTGAAGACAACTTTTGGCTGTTCTTGAGCTTTCTCTGCTTATAAAGTTGATATATAACATTGCAAGTTTATAAGGACGCACCCTCAGTTTCTATTAGAATATGATGAGTTGATACACAACTCACAAGACACTGCCTTACCTCTTCCTCAGGTCACTGAGAGAGGCCTTTCTTTGGCTATCCCTGACCATCTCATGTGATAATGGCTCCCCTGGCCCCTGCTATTTCCCTCAGTTTAGCTTTGATTCTTCAGGGCTTATCATAATCAGATATACTATATTTTGTATTACTTTTATCTGTCTTATCTTCATTACCCTGGCTTACCCAACAGAATATAAACACCATAAAAAAGGGGACTTTAATTTGTTCACAACTCAAGCTCTCAATATTCGTACAGTAAATGAATCTCTAAACATGAGTTTTTTGAACCAGGAATGTAGTATTTTTTTCCTATTAAGGTTTTATTTTGTTTTTTAGTGAAGTTTCAGTGTTTTCTCTTTTTAAAGCTTTTTTTTTTTTTTTTTTTAAATTTAGAAGGCAGGGTGACAGACACACACAGACATTCACAGAGAGAAAAAGAAATCTTCCATCTACTGGTTCGCTCCCTAAAACACTGGTAAGAGTCGGGTCTGCCAAACCAACACCAGTGCTACCGGACAAAAAGTGGCCCAGGCTGCAGAGAGTGGTAATGTCAATGCACCAGAGCAGACAGGGGGAGATGAGGCATTTATAAGAATGCCCACCTGGGCTGGTGCTGTGGCATAGTGGGTAGAGCTGCTGCCTGCAGTGCCGGCCTCCTGTACGGGCACTGGTTTGAGTTCTGGCTACCCCACTTTCGAGCCAGATCTCTACTATGGCCTGGGAAAGCAGTAGAAGATGGCCCAAGTCCTTGGTCCCTGGCACCCACAGTGGGAGACCCAGAAGAAGCTCCTGGCTCCTGGCTTTGGATCGGCCCAGCTGCCTCTATCACTCTCTCAATCTGCCTTTCAAACAAATAAATAGATCTTTAAAAAAAAAAAAAAAAAAAAGAGTGGTCATCTAGAGGAAGGTGGACTCTGTGGCCCACCACATAAGCACATAAGCTCTTCACCCCCTCTGTAAGCCCACAGGCCCACTTTTAAAGGTCAGGCAAGACAATGGGTCCTGAAATTCTTAGGCAAACAGCATAAGTGACATGATTAGACACAGGTAAGTTACAAGAGTGGCAGTCACTTCTTACTAGCTAAAATTGTGAAAAGCAGGAAAGGGAAGATATGTTTGTTAAGGTTACACATTGGTGGACAGTAAGCACTTCTAGGCACATGACCAGGAGGCTGGTTTGGAAATAGAGGTGGGACTTGAGCACAGCCTAACCTTAATCTACTTTAGGACTCCTACCCTACTCATTTCTTTCTCCTGTAGCTTATTTTTTATTTAGTTGAGACATACACACACACACACACACACTCCCATTCACAGCAGCCAGGGTTGGGCCAGGCTGAAGCCAGGAGCTGAGAATTCAACCTGGGTTCCCCACATGGATAGCAGGGACCCAAGTACCTGAGCTATCACCTACTGCCTTCCACAGTACGCGTCTACTGCATTTTAGTCCTAAAGTCACTTTTCATCCTTCTGAGCATCCCATGCCCTTCATGGCTCCAGGTCGCGATGCCACTCTGGAACAGAGCTGAAATGAGGGACGTTAGGATGAGACTTTGCTCCATCCAATTTACTTTGCAGCCAAAGCCATCAAAGTTTCTTCTAAGAGAAGAAATCCAACAGTGTTGCTAGACCACAGGTGACAACCTATTAGCAGGTCAGGGCCACCACTGAGGAAAAGCTAATCTAAAGAACATCTGCCTATATTACACAAAGGTAATTACTGTTTCATGAAAACTGTCACATGTACATATGTGTGGCAATGAAAAAGTATACTTGTGATGAGTCAATAAAACAAAACTGGAAATACACTGACATGAGATGTATGGAAGAAGAGACACTTGGCAAGAGGTGCAGAGAGGGTGAGGTGGGATAAGACAGAAAGGAAGGAAGTAAAGCAAGAAACTTCAAAGAAATAAGTATCACTCCAGTGTGGATCAGCAAAGGCCTTGGTTGGCACTGAAGAAAATAAAAGAGTTCCAAGGAAAAACTACAACGGCTCCTCCCCAACTCCCAGGAAATAACTGAAGATTTGAAAACAAGAAGCTGTGTCTGCTTTAACCCTACTTCGGTCAAGATCATTTTCCTGAAAGGTCTTCAATGATAAACTTGAGATGTTTTGTCTTAAAAACAACTCTTACCTTGCTCTCTCTTTCTAATTCACTTCGCAGCCATTCAAAGTCACTGTATCTTCTTCTAACGGTAGATTCCTTCAGCTTGAAAATTGGAAGATTTGTCTGAAACAAAAAAGTCACCCCTAAGTTGAAACAGGTTAAGGAGGCTTCAAAAGAAAACGGTTGGGGGTAGAGGAGAAATCTGTCAAATTGATCATGTGATTCTGGCTACTTTAGATAAGAAAATCATTAACTTAGTAAGACATTTTTACCTATAGCAAAACTTAGGGAAAAAAAGTGTATTGTTTAAACTAGAATACAACTTTTAAGACATACCATTACATATATGCTTCTGGATATCATTGAGGTTTTTCACATAAATATAGGTCATTTTCCACCTCATTATTGCAGTGAGTAGGGGTAAGCAAAGCTAGCTCTATTATCCAGCTCAGCTAGTACTTTGGTACACAGTGCTCCGACGGAAAATACATGCTACCTACTTTCACACGAAATACAAAACACTGTTATTAGGACTAGATTAGAGCCAGCATAATAAAAGACACGAGTAAGGTTTTAAGTTTTACTTCTTAAAAAAAGTCACAAGTAAGTATATATTTATGGGGTGTGAAATATTTTGATATGTGTACACACTGTGGGGTGATCACATCAGAGAAAAGAGTGAGAACCTTTACAGTTCTTTTCCTTGTCTGCAGTCACCTGGCCGAGCATCGGCACACTAGAACCTACCCCTGTGCTCACCACCTGTGATGTTGTACCCACTGACCAGTGTCTCCCCTCTTTCCCTGTCCCATCCTACTTCTGTTTCTTTGGCTATAAAGCATTATTCTTTTTTTTTAAGATTTATTTATTTATTTGAAAGTCAGAGTTGAACAGAGAGAGAAGGAGAGGCAAAGAGAGAGAGAGAAAGAGGTCTTCCATCTGCTGGTTCATTCCCCAAACGCCTGCAATGCCCGGAGCTGTGCTGATCTGAAGCCAGGAGCTAGGAGCTTCTTCTGGGTCTCCCACACGGGTGCAGGGGCCCAAGGACTTGGGTCATCTTCCACTATAAAGTATTAGTCTTAATGGCCCTCTAAAGAATGCCAAAAACCAGGAAGTGTTGCGATGCCCATACTCTTACCATTAGAAGGAAATTAAGAGTCAAAAAAAAAAAAAAAAAAAAAAAGGGTTCAGCGTTGTAGCATAGTGGGTAAAGCCACTGCCTGTGACAGTGGCATCTGGCTGCTCCACTTCCTATCCAGCCCCCTGATAATGGTCTGGGAAAGCAGATGAACCAAGTGTTTGGGCCCCTGCCACCCATGTGGAAGACCTTGGTGAAGCTCCTGGCTTTGGCCTAGTTCAGCCCTGGCTGTTGTGGCTATCTGGGGAGTGAACCAGCAGATGGAAGATCTCTCTGTCTCTCTCTCTCTTGTAACTCTTTCAAAATAAAAAATAAATCTTAAAAATAAAAAAAGTCAAACAAAAAAACACTTCCTCTCCGCCAGGAAAAAAAAAAAAAAAAAAAAAAGGAGAGGGAGGTAAGGAGGGAGGGAGGGAGGGAGGGAAGAAGGAAAAAGGGGTGGAGGGAGGGAGGGAACATAAAAGGAAATGAAGGGGGGCCAGCACTGTGGCGCACTAGGTTAATCCTCTGCCTGTGGTGGCAGCATTCCATATGGGCACCGGTTCTAGTTCCGGCTGCTCCTCTTCCAATCCAGCTCTCTGCTATGGCCTGGGAAAGCAGTAGAAGATGGCCCAAGTGCTTGGGGCTCCTGCACCTGCATGGGAGACCAGGAAGAAGCACCTGGCTCCTGGTTTCGGACTGGTGCAGCTCCGGCCATTGCAGCCATTTGGGGAGTGAACCAGCAGATGGAAGACCTTTCTCTCTGTCTCTCCCTCTACCTCTCAAATAAATAAATAATTCTACCTCTCAAATAAATAAATAAAATCTTAAAAAAAAGGAAACAAAGTCATCCTCATAGGTCCAGAGTTTTTCAAATAGAGGGCAAGGTAAACATGTACTCTTTTTTTTCTTTTGAAAGGCAAAAGGACACACACATACACACACACACGCGGGGGGAGAGAGAGAGAGAGAGAGAGAGACATCTTTTACCCATTGTTCACTCCCAATATGCCCCAACAGCCAAGGCTGAGCCAGGCTGAGGCCAGGAGCCCAGAACACATGTGGGTTTCCCATGTGGGTGGCAGGGACCCAAGTACTTGAACCATCATCTGACTCCCAGGATACAAATTAGCAGGAAGCTGTATTACAAGTGCAGGAGCCAGACTCAAACGAGGAACTCCCACGTGGGATGTGGATGTCCCAGGCAGCAACTTAACTGCTGTGATAAACGCCTGCCCCACACCCCGGGTCCCCCACAACTTTGTTCTTTACAAGAGTGCAAGCACTAATTGTTACCTCTTCTGTCAACTTCCAAAATTAAAAAACAAGAAACATCTGCACTATCTTCTAATGAGTCCCTTTGAAGAAAAAATATGCTAACAAGTCCAGTAAAAAGATTTATGACAAAAGACTTTTAGAATTGGTATAATGCCATCATTTTATTATCAAAAGATTTAAGGAGGAGAGGGTGAAGGAGAGGAAGCTGGGGAGGGTGGCAGGGCCTGAGGGAGCCCCAAGGGAAACAAGCCTGGGCTGCCTGTGCTGTGGAAAGGACAGTATCACCGCCATGTGGAAGGGCACATCCTCTTGGTGATTGCTGGCCACACCTGTCCTGCCTGGCTGCAGGTACCCAGGATGCGGCTTCCCTGAGGGCACTGACCAATGTCACAGTCAACGGATAAAGAGGAGAAAAATGGGAAATATCTTACAACACAGGTGTCAGACATGTCTTGTGATGGCTGCTTTGTTGTGCTAACAATATGTTTGGTGTTCTTATAAAAAAAACCAGTGCGTGGGTCAGTGCTGTGTGCAGGTTAAGCTGCCTGAGATGCTGGAACCCCACATGGGCACTGGTTCATGTCCCAGCTGCTCCACTTCCAATCCAGCTCCTTCTCAATGGCCTAGGAAAAGCAGCAGAAGATGGCCCAAGTGTTTGGGCCCCTGCTACTCAAGTGGGAGACCAGGAAGAAGCTCCTGGCTCTGGCCTAGCCTAGTGCTGGCCATTGCAGCCATCTGGGGAGTGAATGAGTGGATGGAAGATCTCTCTATCTCCCTCTAACTCTTTCAAAACAAATAAATATATCATTTTTAAAAATGCATATGCATATAGCATTATGAAGGTAATACAACACCATATCTTACCAAAATGCTACTTAATACCATATATTCTTTTAGACCATATATTTTGTCCTTTATTTAGTCTTTATTTCTAGAACTGCAAGCTATTTTATAGTTGAAAAGAAAAAAATGCCAGCTGTAGGGCAAGACAGGTGTCCTGCTTTGTACAAAGGGACATCACCGTCCTGTAGAATTCACTCCAAAGAACATTCCTCTTATTTGTTAAACCTAATGCCACTGGCAAATAGTTGTCATTCAGCAAAAGAAAAGCTCTTTATTCAGGACCTTAAATCCATTTGTAGTGGCCTCAAGTTTTTCCAAAGTGTATTAACTCCTCTGTGTTGTATACCTTACAGCCTGGAATCTTCTACGGATGCTATTGGGCGTAACAGTGTATAGGTTTCAAGCACGAAACCCAATCTCAAAAGAGGTTTAAAGCACTTGAATTTTCTTTCCCAGGTAACCACAACATTTGTTCATTGTATTAATGACTAAGAGCAAAATTGCACCTAACAAGACTCTTATTATACTAAAAGTCAAGCTTATATTTAGAGGTGCTGGCTTGTTGTACAGAGAGGCATTCTCATTCCCCACAGAGAATAAAATCAGGTCCCCTGGAGACAGGATGATAATTCCAGAAAGAAAGCACTGGATTATTTCTCTCTAATTTCACCCATTGGCTTTTTAACCAAGTTCACCCTTCCGCATTAAAATATTAAGTCTTTGTAAGTGTCTAAAGATAGAAAGGCCTTCACAGAGCTGAGTGTTTTCTGCAGGTGAGATTTTACATTTAGAATCCCCTCCTCTCAAATTACTTTACAAAAGGGATTAACTGCTCTCTTTATTCAATATGTTAAGATCAAGCTTGTGAAAAGAGTTCCTTAAGAATTTTCATACTTCTGGGCACGGAAGTCTATAAAGTTAATCTCTGAACCAACATATCAAGCTTACAGGTACAACGTTGAGGGAAAAGTGCCAATTCAGCTCATTTTACCTCCCATTTTCCCTTTTGAACTTTTGACACAATCATGATTCCATCTGATTCCCCCTAGTGGAGGGGGAGTGAGTGCGGGAAAAGTCCCTTGCCTTAGCTAACAGTCTGATAAATTATACATTACCAACAGGATCATAGTTTAAGAACATTCCTTTTAGTGTTTTAAGGTGGCTACGATGAGGGCCGTTTAGAGTTCTGACAAAGTCACACCATGCCCTTTACATCTAGAGTGGTAAATCTGCCTTGAAACTTCTTCCTGCGCAGTCTCAGTTAAACTGCGTCCCACACTGGAGTGCCTGCTTCCATACTGGTTCCCAATTCTAACCACTTGCTAATGCAGACCTTGGGCTGGGGCACCAGTGATGAGTCCAACAGCTGAGTTCCTGTTACCCACATGAAACCTGGACTGAGCTCTCAGTCCTGGCCTCAGCAGGTCCCCTGTCACCGCGTGGCCATTTGTGGAGTGAACCAGGGGATGGAAGATCTCTACGTCTCTGTCCCTCTGCCTTTCAAATCAAAATGGAAATAATTTTTTAAAAAATTTAGAATGAAAATTACAAAGAAAATACTATAAACCATAAACAAACTTGAAAGACAACAAATTATGGACAAATATTTGTAATAAACAATAAAGGAATTAAGTTCATTAAAATGTAGAGAACTCAGAAAACAATTCAAGGGGCCGGCACTGTGGTGTAGTGGGTAAAGTCGCTGTCTGTGATGCTGGCATCCTATATGGGTTCTGGTTCAAGTCCCAGCTGCTCCACTTCCCATCCAGCTCCCTGCTAATGTGCCTGGGAAAGCAGCAGACGATGGCCCAAGTCCTTGGGCCCCTGCACCCACATGGGAGACCTTGAAGAAACTCCTGGCTCTTGGCTTCAGATTGGCTCGGCTCCTGCTAACCAAGGCTGGTGTTGAGGCACAGCCAGTTAAGCATCCCATATGGGCACTGGTTCAACTACTGGCTACTCCACTTCCGATCCAGCTCCTGGCTAATGGCCTGGGAAAAGAAAGCAGAGGGAGATGGCCCAAGTGCTTGGGCCCCTGCACGCACGTGGCAGACCTGGAAGAAGCTCCTAGCTCCTGGCTTCAGCCTGGCAGAGCCCTGGCCACTGTGACCATTTTGGGAATGACCCAGATGGAAGCTCGCTCGCTCTTTCTCTCTCTGTAACTCTGCCTTTCAAATAAATAAAAGTAAATATAAAAAAGACTAACCAATAAAACTCACAGAACACAGAAAAACCAGTAGCCAATAATGTTTAAGATCACTCATATATGACATGCTAATTGAAACAGCAATATTCCACTTTCACTTCATTAGGCAGGCAAAATTTTAAATGCCCAGTGTTGCTGAGAGGAGATACAGACAGTCATTTTATTTTATTTTATTTTTGACAGGCAGAGTTGACAGTGAGAGAGAGAGACAGAGACAAAAGTCTTCCTTCTGTTGGTTCACCCCCCCAAATGGCCGCCACGCTGTGCCGATCTGAAGCCAGGAGCCAGGTGCTTCTCCTGGTCTCCCATGCGGGTGCAGGGCCCAAGGACTTGGGCCATCCTCCACTGCCTTCCCAGGCCACAGCAGAGCTGGACTGGAAGAGGAGCAACCGGGACAGAATCTAGTGCCCCAACTGGGACAAGAACCCAGAATACTGGCGCCGCAGGTGGAGGGTTAGCCAAGTGAGCCGCAGCGCCAGCCAAGACAGTCATTTTAAAAGTCTACTGGGGCCAGAGCTGTGGTGCAGTGGGTAGGGCTGCTACCTGCAGTGCAAGCAACCAATATGGGAGCTGGTTTGAATCCTGGCTGCTTCACTTCTGATCCAGCTCTCTGCTATGGCCTGGGAAAGCAGTAGAAGATGGCCCAAGTCCTTGGGCCCCTGGACCCACGTGGGAGACCTGGAAGAAGCACCTAGCTCCTGGCTTCGGATCGGCTCAGTTCTGGCCACTGCGATCATTTGGGGAGTGAACCATTGGATGAAAGACCTCTCTCACTCTCTCTGGCTCTACCTCTCTCTGTAACTCTATCTTTAAATAAATAAAATAAATCTTAAAAAAAAAAAAAGCCTACTGATAGTATTGAGAACTGGTTTAACCTTTAAATAGAGCATACTGGTAGATTTATAACTCTTTTAAATGCATCTATCTTTTTTTTTAAAAAAATTATTTTATTCCTTTGAAAAGCAGAGTTACACAGAGAGAAGGAGAGACAGAAAAAGAGGGAGAGAGGAAAGAGAGCTCTCCATCCGCTGGTTTACTCCCCAGACGGCCCCAACGGCCTGGGCTAGGCCAGGCCAAAGCCAGGAGCTTCATCCGTGTCTCCCACATGGATACAGGGACCCAAGGACTTGGGCCATCTTTTGCTTTCCTGGGCGTATTAGCCGAGAGCTGGATCAGAAGTGCAGCAGCCAGAACTCAAACTAGTGCCTGTATGGGATGCTGGCACTGTAGGCGGTAGCTTAACCTACAGTGCCACAATGCCAGCCCCAAATGCATCTATCTTTTGAGCCAACAATTCCATTAGGAATTAAACCTACAAATATTTCTAAATGTATGATAAGGTATAAGTGAGTAGAAATTTACTCTAGCATTGTTTCGTAACACCCACCACCAATACAAAAAGAAAACCAGAAATACAAAAAATTTAGAAACCTAATGAAACTGATATAAACACAAAATACTATGTAGCTTTTATACAATATGACTTAGCTAGACTGATGAGAAAGGCTACTGAGATGTGTTATTATTTCAAAACAGTATACAAAGCAGAGTATCCGAATGGTAACAACGAAGCGCAAAGGAACTGACAACTGATTTGCCCAGGTTTCTTTTAACACAGGGAGCCAGCCATACCACAGGATGACAGCTGAAAATGGTGTTAATGGTATGAACTAAATGCAGAGAAAAAAACAGGTGCAGCAAAAACAGATTTAGAGCTGGCACTGTAGTACAGTGCTGCTGCTTGTGATGCAGCATTCCACATCAGAGCTCTAGTTCGAGTCCCAGATGTTCCACTTCTATGCAGTTTCCTGCTTAAGGGCCTGGAAACCCATAGAAGACGGCCCAAGTACTTGGGTCCCTGCCACCCATGTGGGAGAACTGGACGGAGTTCCTGGCTCCTGGCTCCTGGCTTCTGCATGACCCATACCTGGCTGTAGCCATTTCAGAAGTGAATCGGCCAATGGCCCATCCTTGCCCCACCCCCTGCCCGTCACTCTGCCTTTCAAAGAAAAAGTAAAAAAAAAAAAAAAAAAAAAAAAGACTTAGTATGTAATTCTTAATTCTTGTATAGCCTAAAGCATAGAGACAACGGGAAAGTCATTCTGAGTGTCTGGAAAAGATATCTATCTGTGAGCATCAGGTATTAATAAACACCTTTGAGCAAGAAAATGGCATTTTTCAACAGAAAATAGAAAGGAGATGTTACCACAGAAACAGAAGCTACAGAATGTGGCAGTTTAGCTGCAGGTGTGTTTTAGGTGTCGTGATAGGACAGCTGGTCCTAAGGTTTATCTGCTCAAAGTACAAGGACAAGAGTCAGACTACTCAAGCAAATTATAGCCGAAATTCCTTAGAAGTTTTACTTTGGGTGTCCACTTAAAATGCTTTAGGATTAGCCAGAGAGAAATAAGAGTACTGAATTCTAAAATTAAAAGTTGCTAATTCTCCGCCTGCGGCGCTGGCACCCTGGGTTCTAGTCCTGGTCGCTCCTCCAGTCCAGCTCTCTGCTATGGCCTGGGAGTGCAGTGGAGGATGGCCCAAGTGCTTGGGCCCTGCATCCGCATGGGAGACCAGGAGAAGCACCTGGCTCCTGGCTTCGGATCAGCG
Source organism: Lepus europaeus (assembly GCF_033115175.1). Taxonomy (NCBI): domain Eukaryota; kingdom Metazoa; phylum Chordata; class Mammalia; order Lagomorpha; family Leporidae; genus Lepus; species Lepus europaeus. The sequence continues at coordinate 106,141,116 of NC_084829.1, forward strand.
CGGTGCGCCGGCCGCAGCGGCGATTGGGGGTGTGAACCAACGGCAAAGGAAGACCTTTCTCTCTGTCTCTCTCTCACTGTCCACTCTGCCTGTCAAAAAAAAAAACCAAAGCAAAAAAATAAATAAATTAAATTAAATGTAAGTCAGGCTTAAATATGACTGACTTTAAGATGATGAAAACTCTGGAAATTCAAACAGCAACACTTAGTATTCTCTCACTCTGACATTCACATATTTCCCCTAATTTTAAAAGACAGGCAAAAATATTCCTAAAGTCTAGCATTGGAAAGGAGCATCAGCCAGGTCACAGGCTCCATCAATTTGTATGGGTATTTCTTAGCAAATGTCAGAAAAGGTGAACAGGGTAATCTTGGTCTACTTCTGACTTCTCATTTTCATTCATGGTGTTAGTGAAAAGTTCTACAAATCATATTTAATTATATACTTGAAGCAAAGATGAGGTTCAAATAAGCCAGACAGATCTCAGGACCTATATAAGAAACCCACTATAAACAATAATTTAAATCTATATCGTGGTAATGGCCAAAATTAATACTTAAAAAGCAAAGAATTGTAATTATAGGTAGCTCAAAAAAGTTACCTGGTTGCCTGGAATCCATGAAGTCCATAAATCTATCACATTTTTTTCATACCCAAAAGTATTTTCATATGCCAAACGATAGTTAATTTGTTACCACTGTTTGCTAACATAAACACTGGAAAACTACAAAATAATTATCAAAGGAGACAAAAGTTGAGAATATAAGAATATTTATATCTGGCATAGAAAGGAGCTTTTAATTTTTTTAAAAAAAGATTTCTTTATGTATTTATTGGAAAGGCAGAGTGAGAGAGAAAGAGAAGGGGAGGAAGAGGGGGGAGGAGAGAGAGAGAAAGAGAACACTTCCATTCACTGGTTTACTCTGCAAATGGTCGCAATGGCTAGGACTGGGTCATACGGAAGCCAGGAGTCTGGAACTCTAACTGGGTCTCCCACCTGGGAGGCAGGGGCCCATGTACTTGTGCCATTTTCTGCTGCTTTCCCAGGCGTATGAGCAGGGAGCTAGATTTGAAGTGGAGCAACAGGGATTCAAACTGTGCTCTTATGGGATGCCAATGCAGCAGGCCACAGCTTAACCCACCGCCAACAGCTTTTAAAATCACATCTAATCCAGGTCTGGCCCGGATGTTGGTCTTTGTTTCTCTCTCTCTCTGAAACTCTGCCTTTAAAATAAATAAATCTTAAAAATATTTTTTCTAAAAAGCCACACCAGGCCGGCGCCGCGGCTCACTAGGCTAATCCTCCTCCTTGCGGCGCCGGCACACCGGGTTCTAGTCCCGGTTGGGGCTCCGGATTCTGTCCCAGTTGCCCCTCTTCCAGGCCAGCTCTCTGCTGTGGGCCAGGAAGGCAGTGAAGGATGGCCCAAGTACTTGGGCCCTGCACCCCATGGGAGACCAGGAGAAGCACCTGGCTCCTGCCATCGGATCAGCGTGGTGCGCTGGCCGCAGCACGCCAGCCGCGGCAGCCATTGGAGGGTGAACCAACGGCAAAATGAAGACCTTTCTCTCTGTCTCTCTCTCTCACTGTCCACTCTGCCTGTCTAAAAAAAAAAAAAAGCCACACCTAATCCTGGGAAGAAGTAGGTGATGGTTTCAAGTAGTCATCCACATGGGAAACCTGGGTTCAGTTCCTGGCTACAGCCTGGCCACTGTACACATCTGGGGATAGGACCAGAGGATGGCACATCTAATAAACTAAATAAAATTAGATAAACATTATTCAATTAAAAATTCCCACCTTCCATATTCTGCTACTGCCACTAAAATCAAAAAGATATCAGTGGGGCTGGTGCTATGGTGTAGCGGGTAAAGTCGCTGCCTGTGATGCTGGTAAATGATATGGGTGCCAGTTCAAGTCCTGGCTGCTCCACTTCCGATTTGGCTCTCTGTTATGGCCTGGGAGGGCAATGGAGGATGGCCCAAGTGCTTGTGCCCCTTCACCCACGTGGGAAACCTGCAGGAAGCTCCTGGCTCTGGATCAGCCCAGCAGATGGAGGACCTCTCTCTCTCTCTGCGCCTCTGTCTCTGTAACTTTCAGGTAAATAAATAAATCTTCAAAAAAAAAAAAAAAAAAGTGGTTAAACAAAAAGGTATCAGTGGCTCTTCCATCTGGTTATATTGCAGAATTACCTGGGTTATCTTTAAGATTTTATTCATTTGAAAGGCAGAGTTACAGACAGGCAGAGGCAGAGAGACAGAGACAAAGAGAGAGAGAGAGACAGAGAGAGAGAGGTCTTCCATCCACTGGTTCACTCCCCATCTGGCTGCAACGGCTGGAGCTGTGCCGATCCAAAGTCAAGAGCTTCTTCCATGTCTCCCACAGGGCCTGAGGACTCGGGCCATCTTCTATTGCTTTCTCAGGCCATAGCAGAGAGCTGGATTGAAAGTGGAACTGCTGGGACTTGAATCGGTGTCCATATGGGATGCCTGCACTGCAGGTGGCGGCTTTATCCACTATGCCACAGCGCTGGCCCTTACCTGGATTATCTTAAAATAATTTTTTAAATGGAGGTATAACACAAATAGAGAAAAATGCACAAATACATCAAAGAGACAGTTGGAGGCTGGCATTGTGGCACAGCAGGCTGGGCCATTGCCTGCAATGCCCGATCCTGCTACCTGCTAATGCCTGGGAAAGCATCAGAGGATGATCCAAGTGCTCGGGTCCCTACTACTTACAGGGGAGACCAGGATAGACTTCCTGTCTCCTGGCTTCAGCCTGGTCCAGCCCTGACCATCACAGCCGTTTAGGGAGTGAACTAACAGATGGAAGATCTCTCTCTCTCTCTCTCTCTAACTCTGCCTTTCAAAGTAGTAAAATAAACTTTAATACTTTAACAGAAAAAAAAATACAGATCAATGAGTTTTCACATGGTAATGAGCCTGGGTAGTTTCACAAAAAGTCTCCAAGAGGGCTTGGTACAAAGGCTAAGCTGTTACTTGGGACACCCCTATCCTGTATCAGAGTGCCTGGGTGGAGTCTCAGCTAAACAAAGAAATCGGCTAAACAAACAAAAAAACTTTATCAAAGCACACAGTGAATTCTGCTTCTAGGAGAATTCACATTTTTAGGTAGTTATTTATCTTATTTTAACCATTAGGAGTAAGACTATCACAGATTAGCACCACACTCTGCCAAATTTAGTATAAATATGCAGATTTATAAGTACAATATGTTCACAATTTATTTTAGTAAACAGAATATGAGGAGTTTATTTTGGTAGAATGAAGTGGAATTTTAAATCCAGGGCAATTCTTTCGCTTCTGCATGACCTGGCTTTTTATTTGCAAGATGATACTATATTTTGCATACTGGCTCATGAAAAGGTGATGGATTAATTATAAGTTCTTAGTATATTCATAAAACTAGAAAAGACTAAGACTAAAATCCTGACGAGAACTGTTTAATATTAATTTTGTCACTGTCTGCTTTTATAATACATCAAAACCAAAAACTCCAATGTGATGAAATGTTATGAGATGTTTGTATGTCTGACACTTTTTTTAAATTTTTTTTGAAAGGCAGAGTGGACAGTGAGAGAGAGAGACAGAGAGAAAGGTCTTCCTCTGCCGTTGGCCGCTGTGGCCGGCGCGCTGCGGCCAGCGCACCGCACTGATCTGAAGCCAGGAGCCAGGTGCTTCTCCTGGTCTCCCATGGGGTGCAGGGCCCAAGTACTTGGGCCATCCTCCACTGCACTCCCTGGCCACAGCAGAGAGCTGGCCTGGAAGAGGAGCAACCAGGACAGAATCCGGCGCCCCGACAGGGACTAGAACCCGGTGTGCCGGCGCCGCAGGCGGAGGATTAGCCTATTGAGCCGCGGCGCCAGCCTTATGTCTGACACTCTTAACCTGCTCTTTTTGTTTTTAAAGATTTATTAATTTATTTATTTGAAAGCCAGAGTTACACAGAAGGAGAGGCAGAGAGAAAGAGAGAGAGAGAGAGAGAGAGAGAGAGAGAGAGAGAGGTCTTCCATGCACTAGTTCACTCCCCAATTGGCCGCAACGGCCGGAGCTGTGCCCATCAGAAGCCAGGAGCCAGGAGCTTCCTCCGGGTGCAGGGGCCTTTCCCAGGCCACAGCAGAGAGCCAGATCAGAAGTGAGGCCTATATAGGATGCTGGCACTGCAGGCGATGGCTTTACCCACTACACCACAGCACAGGCCTCAGCCTACTCTTTATAGAAAAGAATAACCACCCATTTTCTACAAAAAGTATAACTAATCACACAAGATCAGATCATCAGGAATCCAAATGGACACAGTCACAGAACAGATTTTTGAAACCATGGTATGGAGGTCTAAAACAAGTGCTTCCTTCCAGTCCAAGCACAGGAAACTGCCACACTATGGTCTCCAAAAAGCTAAGTCTGAAATACTTAGACAGGCTGACCTGTTAAAGTCAGCAGCTCACTGATACCCTATCTGTAACCTGATTATCTCTGATAGCCAAGCAGGAAAATCAAGCCTGAAAATGTGATCACCTGAAATAGCTTAACAATAGATACTAGAAAAATGTTTACAAGGTGTGTCTAGTATTTCTTCAGATAGTGTCACGTGTACATTTAAAAAAGAGACTGGCAACAACATCAAAAGTATACTCAATAGGCCATACTCTATTCACCCAATCCTAAGAGATGTAAATGGATGCCCACTACGGTTCTCATTAAACAGCTGCATTTCTCCAAATATCTACATCTAGAGATAAAGGATAAGCTGAGACGTGCTTAAGCTATTACCTCTCCCTTCAATACTTTTGATACTTGTTTTACGCTATCTGGAACAGCATGAATAACTGGAGATATGGTTTATAACCTAGATGAACTCTAAATATGGCTAGAGAGAAGTCATTTACAGGAAGAATAAGCTTTTAGTCTGGAGAACCTTTGAAATGTAGATTGTCACTAGGCCAAGGTATTTAGTTTCTTTCTTTTTTAAAAAATAAGGACATAGCCTTGCAGGGATACAATTCCTCGCTATTTTAAAAGAAGTATCCTTTATGGTATTATTTCTAAAACAGTAGAGAATGAATTATCTAGATTAGTTTAATGCATAAACCAAGTAATTCCATATACCTTTCCTACTTTTGTCCATAGTCTTCAATTGTGGATTAGCAACAAGAAACATTTGTGAGCTCCTGCAAGATTTTCATTGAACAATCTTCACCTGAACTATGCAATAGTTATTCTATGGTAAAGGAAAATTCATTCATAACAGTTCATGAGCATTTACTAATCCTACAGGCTTATGGTGAAAGAAAACTGCCTAAGATCTTTTTTTCTACAATTTTTGTAGTGCAGAGTATTTTCTTTATTTATATTTCCAACTTGCATAATCCCAAAAATCATAACCCTAAGTGCTGTAATCTGGAGAATCTCATTCAACTTCTCAGAGTAGAGTTTGAACACCAGTACTGACAGGCACATGGAGAGACAGCAAGAAAGAGAGCTCCCACCCACTGGTTCACTCCCCAAATAGCTGGGACTGGGCCAGGGGCCTGGGAGCCAGGAACACAGGGAAGGTCTCCCACATGCGTGGCAGGAACTGAGCTACTTCAGCCATCGCTGCTGCCTGCTGGGGTCTGCATTAGCAGGAAGTTAGTCAGGAGCTTGGAATTAAACCCTGGTACTCTGACAAGGGATGCAAGTGTCTTAACCACCAGGCTAAACACCTGCCCTGGACATCAGAATTTTGAAAATGATAATTTTAATTAACTAATTAGAAAGGCAGAGTAATGGAGAGACAGGGAGACAGAGATAGAGAGAGAAGTCAATCTTCCATCTGCTGGTTTACTCCCCAAACAGCCATAACAGCCAGAGCTGGGCTAGGCCAATACTAGAGCCAGGAACTCCATCCAGGTCTCCCATGTGGATGGCACAGGCCCTAGTACTTGAGCCATCATCTGCTGCTTTCCCAGGCACATCAGCAGGGAGATGGATGGGAAGTGGAGTAGCCAGGACTCCAACCAGTGCTCAGACAACGGATGGCAATGCCAGTGTCACAGGTGGCAGCTTAATGTGCTGCACCACAACGCCAACCCTGAACATAAGCACTTTTAAGTGATTCTAAGATGCAGCCAGAGTTGAAAACCATTGCTCTAGATGAACATCACTAAGACAGAATAGACGCTTAGAAAGCTGCGTGATCACCAAGTGATTCTGGTTTAGCTGAGATGAATACGGGAAATAAAGTCTTACTTCCTCAAGAACAGCGACTTCAATCTAATACTATGAGAATACTGACCTGGGAATGGTATGCAAAGTCATTCTAAGTAAAACCATGAAGTGGAAATTAGTGGAAGAATATCACTTAAGAAGCTCTTTTCAACAATTATAAATTTCACATGGACCCTGAATTACCAATGTAATTCTGTGGGGTAAAAAAATAAAGTTGACGGCCTCACACCTTTTGATTTAAAATATTACAAAGCTATAGTAATCAAAACCATATGATCCTGGCATAAAAATGAACTCTAAGATTAGTGGAACAGAATAAAGAGCCCAGAACTAAATCCAAACATACCTGAGTATGGTCATCTAATTATCAACAAAGGCACCAGTTAGACATACTAGGAAAAGGCCAGTCTCTTCAGTAAATGGTGCTGGGAAAACTTGATTTCCACACGCAAAAGAATTAGATCCTTATCTTAACACTATACACTATCAACTCAAAATTAATAAAAAATCTAAATGCTAAGACCTGAAACCATGAAACTTCTAGAAGAAAACCTAGGGGAGAAGCTCTTCATTTTGATCTTAGCAATATCACACCAAAAAGTCAAGGTACAAAAGCAAAAACAGGCTGGCGCCGCGGCTCAATAGGCTAATCCTCTGCCTGTGGCGCCGGCACACCAGGTTCTAGTCCCGGTCGGGGCGCCGGATTCTGTCCTAGTTGCCCCTCTTCCAGGCCAGCTCTCTGCTATGGCCCGGGAGTGTAGTAGAGGATGGCCCAAGTGCTTGGGCCCCACACCCCATGGGAGACCAGGAGAAGCACCTGGCTCCTGGCTTTGGATCAGCGTGGTGCGCCGGCCGCATTGCGCCGGCCGCAGCAGCCATTGGAGGGTGAACCAATGGCAAAAAGGAAGACCTTTCTGTCTCTCTCTCACTATCCACTCTGCCTGTCAAAAAAAAAAAAAAAAAAAAAAAAAATTAATGGGACTACATCAAACCAAAATGGATCTGCAAGCAAACAATGAAACAGAAAGGTGACCTATAGATTTTGAAAAAAATACAATTGCAAACCATTTATCAAATAAAAGGTTAACATCAAAGATTTAGAGAAAACTCATGCAACTCAATTTAAAAATGGGCAAAGAACATGAATAGACCTTTCTCCAAAGAGGACATGATCCAGAAATCCCTCTTCTATGTATACACCCAAAAGAAATGAAATTATCACCTCCTAAAGATATGTGTACTCCCATATGCACTGCAGCATTATTCAGAGTGGAATGTCTATACAATTGAGTATCGTCAGATTTAAAAAAGGAGATCCTGCCATTTGCCAGAACATGGGTGGACCTGGAAGATGCTAAGTGAAATCAGACAGAGAGAGGAAAACACTGTATGACCTCACTTATAGGTGGAATTTTTAAAGATTTATTTACTTATTTATTTGAAAGAGTTACACAGAGAGGGAAGGAGAGGCAGAGAGAGAGGTCTTCCATCCACTGGTTCACTCCCCAATTGGCTGCAATGGCCAGAGCTGTGCCAATTCAAAGCCAGGAGCCAGGAGCTTCTTCTGGGTCTTCCCATGCGGGTGCCCGGGCCTAAGGACTTGGGCCATCTTCTATTGCTTTCCCAGACTATAGCAGAGAGCTAGATCAGAAGTGGAACAGTTGGATCTTGAACCGGTGCCAATATGGGATGCTGGGATTGCAGATGATGGCTTTACACACTACGCCACAGTACTGGCCCTAGGTGGAATCTTTAAAAACGTAAATACACACACACACACACACATATGTCTATATATGGTTACCAGGGTCAGGATGGGGAAGAAGAAATGGGGAGACGTAGGCCAAAGGATACTAAATGGTAAATAAGTAGGATGAACAGATCAAATGTGTAACATGAAAACTACTGTTAATAATAATGTACTGCAGTCAGGATATCTCTGAATGAGTTCTTACCACAGGGGGGAAAGTTAACTATTTGACAGATAAGTTCATTAGCATAACTATGGTGGCCATTTTACTCTATGTGCATGTCTTCTTAAAAATATTTATGTATTTTTTTAAGATTTATTTATTTATTTGAAAGGCAGAGAGAGAGAGAGGTAGGTCTAGGATGCCAGCCCGGCAGGTGGCAGCCTTGCTCACTACGCCACAGCGCTGGCCCCAAGATTTACGTATTTTAAAGTCAGAGGGTCATTCCCCAAATGGCTGCACGGGCCAGAGCAGGGCCAGGCAGAAGCCAGGAGCGCAGAATTTCATCTGGGTCACCCACAGGGGTAGCAGGGGCTCAAGCACTTGGGCCATCATCTTGCTGTTTTCCCAGGCACATTAGCAGGGAACTGGATCAGAATCAGAGTGCCAGGACTCAAACCTGCACTCCAAAGTGAGATGCTAGCATGGTAAAAGGCAACTTAAGCTGCTGCATCACAATGCCCTGTATGTACTTCAGAACATTAAGTTGTATATCCTACATATATACACTTTTTTTTTAAACTTTTATACCAGAAGCATGTTGTAAATTTCTACACTTGCAGTGCCTAGGCACCTATGGATGACAGGGGTCTTACGAGATATCCTCCTCAAGGGTAATACTTACAGCATGAATTCAGGGGAAAAAAAAAAGGCAGTCTTCCAAAATTTATTGCACTTGGCAATTATAATAATTCATCACAGACCTTTAATGTTTAGATGAAAGGGTAGAAAGCAGTATGAAGGGTAGAAATTTTAAATACACACACATGCACATGAATATACTGAGTTTGTACACTGGGCTCAAAAAATGTATCCTTATAATTAAAAACATTAGAATATGTTCATGTGCAGATATTCATTTTGGCAGATAGCCTTTTAGACTTTTAGATAAATCTAATAATTATTAAATATATTAAAGTCTTACTTGCTATGATCATAGACATCATTTAGATCATAGGCCCCGTAGCACAATGATATTCACACAGTTCTGCAACTAGACAATCTGGTTCTAATCCTGACTCCTGCATTAAACAGCAGGCTCTGGGAAAAATGGATGATAGCCAGATGATGCCTTCATATATAGATCCAGGGAATTTGCTTTTTTTTTTTTTTTTAGGACAAACCCCATAAGGTGAAATTACTGGACCGGGGGCTATAAATGTTAAAGCTACAAATTGTCCTCCAGAGAGGCTACTTTGCTACACACTAAGGAACACAGCAGAAGGCTAATACTTGGGTAGCCTACAAAAAAACCAGGCCTCTCCACATTTAAACATCTCTCGGTATCCTCTTGGTTTTGGCATGGTCATGTGACTTCCCAAGGCATGGAAGTAAACATTTGAGCATTGGAGCCTGTCCTCTTAGAATATTTGTTCATAAAGACATTCTCTCTTTGAACCCAGCCACTACTGTTCAATGAGAAGTCTGAATTCTGACACGAAGGCGAACTGAGTACATGATCAATAGTCTCAGCTGAGCTGCCAGTCAGGCCTACCACTGTGTCATCTCGGAACTCCTCCGCTCAAGCTGCCCAGCAGGTACAAGTGGTACAGAGATAAGCCAGCCCTTCACAAGGTCTCACCCAACTGCAGAACTGTGATGAAGTCAATGCTCGGCTGTTACTATGAAGTCATCGATTGTTGGGATGCATTGTTACACAGCAACAGATCAACTGAATCAATACTTACCTCTGACAGAATCTGATTACACAGTAAGATTATAGAAGAATATTTTATATATAAAACTTGGTAATGCAAAAGTATACAGACATGCTGTTTAACTCTATTTACTCCTTTTTTGCTCCCTCAATTAGCTTTTGACTATGTTCTGAGTAGATGAGGTTCCCCAAAACTCGAAGGTTTAAATTCATTTGGGAATATTAACCAAGGGAAGTATCAACTCTTCCATAATGACCTGATCAAAAGAACTTGATTTTTTTTTCTTTGTAAATGGAGTTAGGTTTTGGTCCATCTTTTTCTTCACTAATAACTTCCTCTTGATAGCTTGTTGTTCAGTAAGGTTGAAACATAACAGTGTTTATTTTTATCAGATTATCTATTAGTAGAAATCGGGTTTGCAACTGATACCTGAGGGCTCTTCAAAACATTCATGGGAGGGACCATCATAGTGGTGTAGCAGGTTAAGCCACCACCTGCAATGCTGACATTTCATATGGAAGCTAGCTGGAGTCCTGGCTGCTCCACTGCTGATCCAGCTCCCTGATAATGCACCTGAGAAATCAACAAAAGATGCCCCAAGTGCTTGAGCCCTTGTACTCACATGGGAGACCTCAAAGAATTTCTGGGCTCCTGACTTCAGCCTTTAAGGCCACTTGCAGGAGTGAACAAGTGGACAGAAGATCTCTCTCTTTTTTCTCTGTAACTCTACCTTTCATACAAATGAAAATAAATCTTTAAAAAGAAAAGTTCATGGGAAATGTGTAACATGGAAAACTATACAGATTTCATATTTTTTGTCCCAAAATAAACTTATATTTTAATTCCATTTTCTATGAACTTTTGTTTTTTGTTTTTGTTTTAAAGATTCTATTTATTTGAAAGAGTTACAGAGAGAGGTAGAGAGACAGAGATCTTCCACCTGCTGGTTCACTCCCCAGATGGCTGCAATGGCCACTCCGAAGCCAGGAGCCAGGAGCTTCCTCCAGGTATCCCATATGAGTGCAGGGCCCCCTTGGACTTGGGCCATCTTCTACTGCTTTCCCAGGCCATAGCAGAGAGCTGGATCAGAAAAGGAGCAGCCAGGACACAAACCGGCGCCCATATGGGATGCCAGCGCTTCAGGCCAGGACTTTAACCCACTGTGCCACAGTGCTGGCCCCATCTATGAACATTATTTATTAGTTATTTATTGGGGCCAGCACTGTGGTGCAGCAGGTTAAGCCACTGTCTGCAGTGCCAGCATCCCATATGGACACTGGTTCAAGTCCCAGATGCTCCACTTCTGATCCAGCTCCCTGCTAACGTGCCTGGGAAAGCAGTAGAGGATGGCTCAAGTGCTTTGACCCCTGCACCCACATGGGAGACTCTGAAGAAGCTTCTGGCTTCAGCCTGCCCAGCCCCGGCTGTTGCAGTCACTTGGGGAGTGAACCAGAAGATGGAAGCTAGCTCACTCTCCCCTCTCTCTCTATTTATTTTCATCTACTTGAAAGGTAGAGCATCAGAGTGAAACAGAAGAGACATCTTCCATCTGCTGGTTCATTCCCCAAATATACAAACAGCCAGGATTGGGCCAGGCCAGCACTCCATCAGGGTCTCATGCATGGGTGGCAGGTACCCAAGCACTTGAGCCTTCATCTGCCACTCCCAACCACAGTGGCAGAGTCCAGCAGCTTTAACGCCCTGAACTTTCTTTTAAACCTGCTGCACCAGTTCACAGGCATGCTCCCCCATATAAGAAAAGGCAGGGAGCACCAACTCCAAGATCACCACCCAGGACTTTAAGGAGGAGGAGGAAGTTGTGGAGGATAGAAGAGATGCCTCGTTAATGGGGATGCTAACGAGGAAAATAAGGAGGCAGCAGCAAATACTGGAGGTAGATGAAGAAGGGGACTTGAAGGAGCACTCCAACCCCATTAAGCAACAATGCCTGCCTCTACATGACCTTTTTTTTTTTTTTTTTAAATATTTATTTATTTGTTCAAGAGGCAGGGTCACAGAGAGAGGTCTTCTAACTGCTGGTTCACTACTCAAATGGCTGTAATGGCCAGAGAAGGGCTGATCCGAAGCCAGGAGCTGGGAGCTTCTTCTGGGTCTCCCACATTGCTGCAGGGGCCCAAGGACTTGAGCCATCTTCTGCTGCCTTACCAGGCCACCAGCAGGGAGCTGTATGAGAAGTCGAATAGCTGGGACTCGAATCAGCACCCATATAGGATGCTGGCACTGCAAGTGGAAGCTTAATCCACCATGCCATAGTGCCAGCCCCTCCATGAACTTTTTCTAATTAATTAACTTATTTTTATTTGAAAGGCAGACTGACAGAGACAGAAAGAGATCTTCATCTGCTGGTTCACTCCCTAAACAGCCACAACAGCCAGAGCTGGGCCAGGCTAAAGCCAGGAACCTGTAACTCCATCTGGGTTTCTCATATGCGGCAGGTGCCCAAGCACTTCGGCCACCTTCTGCTGCTTTCCCAGGTGCGTTAGCAGAGAGCTGGATCAGAATTGGAGTAGCCAGGACTCAAACAGTACTTATGAGATGCTGGCCTCACAGGCAGTAAGTAGCTTAACCTGCTGTGTGGCACAACACTGGCCCCTCTGTGAACTCTTTTTAGAAGCATGTTCACATAAAAGAACTGCATTAGACATTCTCACTTTTAGTTAATGCCTAAGCTAAACCCAAGAGCACTTTAAAAAGTTCATGGTAAAAAAAATTAAAACAATATGCACACATTCTATTACCTTTTTGAGACGCCCTGGTAGTAGTAATAATATCTTGGTTTACAATGAGGTTCTCCTGGGCAGGATATTGTACGTGTAAATTAGGAATTATTGATGTTATTTGTAAATGATTAGTTACAAACAAAATCGGCAGTTAAACCCAGCATCCCCCTCCAAAAACATCCAATTTTTCTCTAATTCCTTTTTTTTCCCCTAAAGATTTATTTATTTTACTTGAAAGTCAGAGTTACACACAGAGAGAAGAAGGAGAAGAGGCAGAGAGAGAGAGGTCTTCCATCTGCTGGTTCACTCTCCAATTGGTCACAACAGCTGGAGCTGCACTGATCTGAAGCCAGGAGCTTCTTCTGGGTCTCCCACATGGGTGCAGGAGGCCCAACGGCTTGGGCCATTCTCTACTGCTTTCCCAAGCCATAGCAGAGAGCTGGATAGGAAGTGGAACAGCTGGGACTCGAACTGGCGCCCAAATGGGATGCTGGCATTGCAGGTGGCGGCTTTACCTGCTATGCCACAGCGCTGGCCCCTCTAATTCTTCCTTTCAAATAATAAATAAATAAATCTTTAAAAACAACAACAAGAAAGCAGAGCTGTTTCTTCAAAGCATGAAATTTTACCTGGAAACTATAAAAAGCATGAAAAAGGAATCTTAATTCTCTAAAACATGAGTGATATATATATTAATAGACTCCTTTCTCTTCTAATCAGTGATTAGCTATAATTGGAGCAACCAGACAATGACATTAAACACTATACACACGCACGCTTTAAATCTGCAGACTGACAGCAGTGTCATTGCAATTCTTATCCTTTCATAAAGTCCCACAAAGGGTGATTATTGTTCTAACAGCCTGACAGTACTCAAGTCATAACACAAAAATCTTTTTATTACAAACAGGAAGTAACTCTTTGTCTAAGAGTTCTTATAATAAACCCTGCCTAAGAGTACAAGTCACCAGAGGAGCTGCAACTTGCTATCAAAGGTTTCCAGACATAATTAGCTCAGCAGGATTTAAAATATTTTCAAGACAGGGGCCGGCATTGTGGCCCAACGGGTTGAGCCGCAGGGAATTTAGAGTGAACTGATGGGAAATCTCTCACTGACTTGCAAATTAAATAAAAAGCTTTAAAATAATAAAATTAAAGTTAAGGGAAAAAAAGGCATCAACTATGCTGCACTGAGTATGGGGGCATGGTGCCTGCCTTGGCTGACTAACACAGGTAAGCGCTGTAGGGATACCAAAGCAGAACATGCGCCACCATACAGACAAGAACAGCCTGGGGCAAAGAGATGAATTAATGATGATCCTGGAATACTGTTGGCAAAGTTTTGGTAACACAGTACCTAATTCTGGTAGTACTTTATCACAAATACATGTCTGTGCAAACTTTAAGCCTCAGAGACTTCAACTAACAGAAAAATTTCCTATGTGTACTATTTACGGCTGCTTATACCAAAAATGTTGAGGTTTTGATGCTCATCTTTGTGGATGAAGAGTTTTTAAGCTCCGTTTTTCCATTTGCCTAAGAAATTACAATAATTAATGTTGTACCTTAAAGACATAAGGCTCAAACTGTTACACCACTTTCTGTGGAAGTTATGGATATGGTGCACTGTTGGAGAAAAAAGTACAAGCAAATATATGAGTACAATTCAATACTTGCTTTGTACCATGACTTTAGATTTAGCCTAACAGGAGCTAATCACAACTTTATGACACCATTTCTGGTTCCTTGAAGAAGCAAGGAACAGAACATTAGTCAAGCTGACCTGAGTTCAAGTCCTCCTGTAGAAATTGTTCACAGTATATCAAGTTACTTTCCTTTTCTGAATCTGAGTTTCATTACATTTATTTAAAAAATTATCAAGGATCTATTTTATTTATTTGAAAGGCAGAGTGACAGAGAGGGAGAAACAGGTCATCCATGCACTGGTTCATTCCCTAAATGTCCAAAACAGTCAGGACTAGGCCAGGCCAAAGCCAGGAGCTCTATCCGGATATTCCCACATGGGTGGCAGGATCCCAAGTACTTGAGCCATCTTCTGCCTTCTCAGGCACTTTAGCAGGAAGTTGAACTGGAAGAACAGATGGGACTAGAACCAGCACTCCAATATGGGATGCTGGTGTTGCAAGCAATGGCTAGACCCACTGTACCAGATGGCCAGGCCCATGAGGACAGGCAGAGTGGACAGAGAGAGAGAGACAGAGAGAAAGGTCTTCCTTTTTTCTGTTGGTTCAGCTGCAGCTGGCGCACTGCACTGATCTGAAGCCAGGAGCCAGGTGCTTCTCCTGGTCTCCCATGCGGGTGCAGGGTCCAAGCACTTGGGACATCCTCCACTGCACTCCCGGGCCACAGCAGAGAGCTAGACTGGAAGAGGAGCAACTGGGACTAGAACCTGGTGTGCCAGCGCCACAGGCGGAGGATTAGCCTATTGAGCCACGGCGCCAACTCAGGCCCATGAGTTTTATCAGTTTTAAAATGAAAATACTGGGGCCGGCGCCGTGGTGCAGTAGGTTAATCCTCCACCTGTGGTGCCAGCATCTGACATGGGCACCGGTTCTAGTCCCAGTTGCTCCTCTTCCAATCCAGCTCTCTGCTATGGCCTGGGAAAGCAGTAGAAGATGGCCCAAGTGCTTGGGCTCCTGCACCCGCATGGGAGACCAGGAAGAAGCTCCTGGCTCCTGGCTTTGGATCGGCGCAGGCCAACCATTGCAGCCATTTGGGGAGTGAACCAGCAGATGAAATACCTCTCCCTCTGTCTCTCCCTCTCACTGTAACTCTACCTCTCAAACAAATAAATAAAATCTTAAAAAAAATTTAAGATAAAATGAAAATACTGCCAATAAGTAAAGAACTATTATTATTTCACACAAATTATCACCTATTGGATACTTACTATAGGGCAAATATTATGCTTTATGTCACATTTAATCCTCCTAAGTTTTACTGTATGGCTGAAGAAATTCAAAGAGCGAAGTAACTTGTGCAAGGTCACATGTTTACTAACAGGCAGAGAGAATTCTTGCCCATGTGACTCCAAAATCAATGCTCTGAAGGCATTCTATTCTTACAGTGCCTGATTCAAAGCAGACATTAAATAAATAAATAAAGCTTCAATACTACACTAAGATAACATTTAATAAGCATCTCCTCCACTGGCTTTTCTGAAAAGCCACCTTTGCACTGTTCTGGGTCTGCCTCCCTACTGGCCATAGCCACCATCGCAGCAGAGTCCAGCAGCCTTGTGACCCTGAACTTTCTCTTAAATCTGCTTCATTGGATCCAAGATCCAAGATCACCACCCAGGACTTTAATGAGAGGAGGATGTTGTAGAGAGTGAAGAGATGCGTTAATGGGAATGCTAATGAGGAAAATGAGGAGCAGGAAGTAGACACTGGAGGTAGATGAAGAAGGGGAGGAAGCAGAGGAGGAGGAGGAAGAGGATGATGGTGAGGAAAAGAATGAAGATGAAAATGAGGAGGCCAAGGCAGCTATAGGCAAAGAGGCAGGTGAAGATGATGAGGATGACAATGCCGACCCCAAAAAACAGAAGACTTACGAGGATGACAGCAAAAATGGAACATTTTAAAAGAAGCAAAAAAAAAAAAAAAAAAAAAAAGGTAGCCATATCTCTTCACCCTTCAATCCTCTCCTCTCTCAGAGTCTAAAGCTGGTCACCTTCTAGTAGCAATGTAAGGTTGCTACATTGGGGAAAGAAACAGACCAGCAGACTTTAAAGTACAGCAGGGAAATCCATACAATCACACAACCATGGTGACCTGGTGGTATGAAGAATTGTGTGCTTTGCACAAAGCTGTACACAAGCCTAGGAAAGACTGAAGAGAGCCTTGGTTATCTACATATCCATGGCTGAATATGAGGCCTTTCATAGCTAAAAAAAAAAAAAAGGGCCATAGACATGAGAAGACTCAGTACAAAGTAAAAGCTGGGGAAAATTTGTAATCTGTCTGAACAATGAATGCATTTCCTGGCCTATACGCAGACCTTGCTGGCTCAGAGTATTCAAGCATATGCTGTGACTGGCTGATCACTAAGCTAAATCAACTCAGGAGTGACCCCTAGGAAGTGAGGTTTTAATAAAAAAAAAAAAAATATGTCCCACATTGTGGCACAACAGGTTAAACTGCCACTTATGATACTACCATTCCATGTAAGAATCCCTGTTCAAGTCTTGGCTACTCCGTTTCTGATCCAGCTTCCTGTAACTGTGCCTGGGAAGGCAGAAGATGGCCCAGTGGTACTCATGTGGGAGACCCAGATGGAGTTCCTGGCTCCTGTGGCCACTTGGGAAGGGACTCGGCAGATGGAAGATCTGTCTTTCCTTCTGCCTTTCAAATCAATCAATCAATCAATCAATCAAAAAAGAAAAAGGTGAGTAGATGGGAATTTTTTTTTTTGACAGGCAGAATAGACAGTGAGAGAGAGAGAGAGACAGAGAGAAAGGTCTTCCTTTTGCCGTTGGTTCACCCTCCAATGGCTGCCGCGGCCGGTGCACTGTGGCTGGCGCACCACACTGATCCGAAGGCAGGAGCCAGGTGCTTCTCCTGGTCTCCCATGGGGTGCAGGACCCAAGCACTTGGGCCATCCTCCACTGCACTCCCGGGCCACAGCAGAGAGCTGGCCTGGAAGAGGGGCAACTGGGATAGAATCCGGCGCCCCAACAGGGACTAGAACCTGGTGTGCTGGTGCCGCAGGCGGAGGATTAGCCTGTTGAGCCACGGCGCCAGCGCAGATGGGAAATTATATATGCTGAATATGACCATAAGAATGCTGGATGGTATGGGCATTGTAGTTAGTTTAAATGCAGCTTGCCAACACCTACATCCCATACCGGAGTGCTTGGTTTGCATACTGGCTACTCTGCTTCCAATCCAACTTCATGCTAATATGCTTGGAAGGGAGCAGATCATGACTCAACTACTTGGATTCCGGAAACCCACAAAGAGACCCAGATGCAGTTCCAGGCCCCTAGCTTTAGCCTGACCCAGCCCTGGCTGTCGTAGGCATTTGAGGATTGAACTGGCAGATGGAAGATCCCTCTAATCTTTGCCTCTCCCTCTCTCTGTTGCTCTGCCTTCCAAGTAGATGGAAACAATAAGTAAACATTTAGGAAACAAAAATGCTAGAATGGCAGTGTTCTATGCATAGCAGGGTGACCACAAATAACAATAATACACAGCTCAAAAAAGCTGGAAGAAAGGTATCCCACATGGGATGAATGTTTTCACCATCATGTCTCAGGACAGATATGCTTACCTTGATTTGAACAGTACACAAAACACGTATGTATTAAAACATCAGTTAGTACCTCATAAATATGTACATTTTTTGTTTGTCAATTAAAAATAAGTAACTTGGAGTAGCAATATTAGCATCAGACTGAGGACATTATGTTACATGAAATAAGTGAGGGAGGCCAGCACCAGCATTGCGGCTTAGTGGGTTAAACCATCGGACCTGCATCAAGTCCCAGCCATTCCACTTCTGACCCAGCTCCCTGCTAATGGCCTGGAAAAAGCAGTGGAAGATGGTCCATGTGCTTGGGTCTCTCCCTGCACCCATGTGGGGGATGAAGTTCCTGGCTCCTGCCTCCCGCCCAGCCCAGCCCAGCCTTGGTAGCCATTTTGGGGACTGAACCAGCAGATGGAAGATACTTCTAATTCTGCCTTTCAAATAAATAAATAATTAATTTTAAAAATTGAAATAAGTCAGATAAATACCACATGTTCTCACTTTTATGTGAAAGCTAAAATGTTGATCTCATAGTGGTTACCAGGAAGGGCAAAGGGGAGAGGGAGGTGGGCAGAGGGGAAAGGGATGGTTAGTGGGACAGTGGTGCAGTTGTTTAGGAGGAACTTCTAATGATCCACAGTGCAGGATAGCTGGTTGACAACTGGATATTTCTAAAGAGCTAGTAGAGAAGATTTGGTTCCCAAAACAAAGAAGTGGTAAATATCTGAGGTAACAGATACGCCAACCACCCTAATCCCATCATTAGATACCAGTATTGAAAAGCCACACTGTACCCCATAACAAGTACCATCATCATGTGTCATTAAAAAAAAAGTTTTAATCTGATAAAACAGACTTGAAGACTTGATAAACAATAAGTATTGGGGCCGGCGCTGTGGTGTAGCGGGTTAAGTCGCCACTTGCAGTGCCAGAATCCCATATGGGTGCTGGTTCAAGTCCTGGCTGCTCCATTTCCAATCCAGCTCTCTGCTATTGCTGAAAAAGCAGGGCCCCTGCACCTGCGTGGAAGACCTGGAAGAAGCTCTTGGCTCCTGGCTTGGGGTCCACACAGGTTTGGGCATTGTGGCCATCTGGGGAGTGAACCAGCGGATAGAAGACCTCTCTCTCTGCGTCTGCCTCTCTGTAACTCTGCCTTTCAAATGAATGAATAAATCTTTAAAAAAAAAAAAAAAGTACTAAGATTCTTGATAAAAGGCCATAAAGAACTGTTCTCCCTTGCTTTGGTAACTTGAAGGGCAAGATTATCTAACTTAAGCAATTGTCTTCCCCATTATTTGTTACCTGTTTTTTATCACTGCAGTGAAATATACATAACATATAATGTACCATTTTAGTGATTTTTAAATGTACAGAGCTTTATGGTATCAAGTACGTTCATAATATTATGCATCCGCCACCACCATCCATCTCCAGAACATCCATGTTTAAAATAATGTAAGCAGACAAGTAAGGGAGGGGCACCTTTGGCCTGCTATAAATATGCATGAGTCCCATATCCAAGTGCCTGGATTCAATTCCTAGCTCTGGCTCCAAACTCCAGCTTTTTGCTCAAGTGGACCCAGGGAGACAAGAGTGATGGCTCAAGTAGGTGGTCCCTGACACCCACATGAGAGACCTGGACTGAGTTCCCAGCTCCTGGCTTCATCCTGGTCCAGTCCCAGCTGCTGCAGGCATCTGGAGAGTGAACCAGCAGATGGGAGATCTCTGTCTCCTTGCCACTGAAATAAATAATCAAAAGAAAAAAACTTGCCAAAGAAAAAGTGTTGAAGCAATTCAAACAACCTTTACAGAAAGTGACTCGGCAACAAGAACTGAAATTAGGAAGTATAAAAATGGAAGTTCTCTAGAGCATTTTAACAAAGCAACAACTGAAGTTATTTTTGTTTTGCAGCTTACTCAAGATGGCCCACCCTGATTCCTTACCAATCTCAGGTGTTTAAGAAAAGAACATATAAGTGTCAGTGTGCACAACTTATGACAAAAATGACTCATAGAAGTGCTTTAAAATCTAAACTTAATACCCATGCTGACTAACCTTAGGTTTGCCTACATGAGAACTTAAGTCGTAAGACTTCAATGTTTTGATCTAGCAGACTTTGAGGGCGTTGTGTGTAAACTGCAAAGAAACTTTGATTAGGTGGGACAGGAAGGGGACTGGGGGAGCACTTCCTCTCCCACTGGCAGCACAGACACAGAACAGGAAATTCCTTCGGGGCCCTGAGCTGAAGTATCCAGGGACAGACTGGAGTCCTCAACAGAGCAGATCTAACTGAAATCCATCTAGGACCAGGCACTTTCAAATCTTCACCATCTTACTGGGACTGAAAAGAAAGGAGTTAAGATACTGTGCACTCCGAGAGGTGCCATTTACTCATCCTGGTTCACTTTTAACTAAGCTACAGTCTCAGCAGACTATGTAAAATGATGTTTAATATCCTAACATAATAAAATATTATGGTCAAGAAAATAAGTCTTTAACTTCTGGTTAAGAAATCTTTTCTCCTTTGTCTTGATCTACACAGAATGGGGTGTGTATAGTCAGTCTATACACAGAATGGCACAAAGGTAACAGCGACCAGACTGAGTGATCAGTAACGACAGTCACAGTGAGACGTGGCAAACTGATCATAACAGCTCAGGAGAAAAGGTCCTGCACCATACACTGCCCCTTCCCCTATGAGCAATCTCATATATTCCAGAGAAGCCAGTGTTACTTACAATCACTAAGGACAAGTCTAACAAGTCAACTTCAAGTCGAGGAAACTGGACAATGTCTGGAGGCTGGCGCCCAACATTTCAATTCAAATAGTCATGTGTGGCTAACGGCTATAGTATTTAGGGCAGTTTTAAAGGAAAGCAGATTGGGCCAGAGCCGCGGCTCACTAGGCTAATCCTCCGCCTGCGGCACCAGCACCCTGGGTTCTAGATCCGATTGGGGTGCCGGATTCTGTCCCGGTTGCTCCTCTTCCAGTCCAGCTCTGCTGTGGCCCAGGAAGGCAGTGGAGGATGGTCCAAGTCCTTGGGCCCTGCACCCGCTTGGGAGACCAGGAGGAAGCACCCGGCGCAGCGCAACGGCCACAGTGGCCATTTGGGGAGTGAACCAACAGAAGGAAGACATGTCTCTCTGTCTCACTGTCTAACTCTGCCTGTCAAAAAAAAAAAAAAAAAAAAAAAAAAAGGAAAGCAGATCAATGAACATGCTCCTTTTAAAGAATCAAATAACTAAATCCAAAACTGATGGCCTATTTCAGCCTTTAAAGCTTTTCTCAATTTTATGAATGTTTTATCTGATTCTATATAATTATAAATATATTTCTACAATGGTCCTATAGCTTTTTTTGCTTGTTTTTGACAGTTAAGACAGAGGGAGACACACAGAACAAGAGACAGAGAGACAGAGAGAGTGAAAGAGATATCTTCCATCTGCTTGTTCACTCCCCAGATGGCTTCAACGGCCAGGGCTGGGCCAGGCCAAAGCCAGAAGCCAGGAGCTTCTTCCAGGTCTCCCAAGTGCGTGGCAAGGGCCTAAACACTTGGGCCATTTTACACTGCTTTTTCCAAGCCATTAGCAGGAAGCTGGATCAGAAGTGGAGCAGTTGGGATGAGAACTGGCACCCATTTGGGCTGCCGGTGTCACAGGCAGTGGCTTTACCTGCTACACCTCAACACAGGCCCTATTGTTTCCTCAGCTTTTTGACATTCCTTAACCTTCTCTATGTAGAATCACTGGGATCTTTATATATTTGACTTTGATATACTTCATAAAATTTTTTTCTTTCTTAAAACATACCCGATAGCTGTAAATAATCGTTTTTTCTGAAAAAGGGGTAAAGGAGAAAGAGAGACAGAACAAACTCTCTCATCTGCTGGATTACTGCCCAACTGTCTGCAATGGACAGGAGCTGAAGCCAGGAGCCAGGATCACACACAGGTCTCCCATGTGGGTGGCAGGAACCCAATTACTTGAGCGGTCACTGCTAATTCCTAGGGTCTAAATTAGTACGAAGCTAGAGTCAGGAGCTGGACTGGTACTCTGATGTGACGCTCAGGCACCTCAATTTGCATCTTATTTTTTTATATATATATATCTATAGTTAACATTTTCTGTACACTTCAGTGTTTCCTTTTTGTTTGACAGGCAGAGTGGATAGTGAGAGAGACAGAGAGAAAGGTCTTCCTTTTTGCCGTTGGTTCACTCTCCAATGGCCGCTGCGGCCGGCGCATCTCGCTGATCCGAAGCCAGGAGCCAGGTGCTTCTCCTGGTCTCCCATGGGGTGCAGGACCCAAGCACTTGGACCATCCTCCACTGCCTTCCCCAGCCATAGCAGAGAGCTGGCCTGGAAGAAGGGCAACCGGGATAGAATCCGGTGCCCCAACCGGGACTAGAACCCGGTGTGCTGGCGCCGCAAGGTGGAGGATTAGCCTGTTAAGCCACAGCGCTGGCCGCATCTTATTTTTTAAAAAGATTTATGTTATTTACTTACTTGAAAGGCAGAGTGACAGAAAATGAGAAAGAGAGAGAGACCGATCTTCTATCTGTTGGTTTACTCCCCAAATGGCTACAACAACCAGATCTGGGCCAGGCAGAAGACAGAAACCAGGAACTCCATTCAAGTCCTCCACTTGGGTGGCAGAGCCCAAGTACTTGGCCATCTTCTGCTGCTTTATCAGGTGCATTAGCAGGAAGCTGGATGCAAAGTAGAGCAGCTAGAACTCAAACTGGCACTCCTATATGGGACACTGGAGTCACAAACAGCGGCTTAACATGCTGCACCACAATGCTGGATCCTGAACTAGTATCTTAACCACTATACTATTTATACACCCACCTCCACAGTATTTTCAATTTTTTTTGAAGATTTATTTATTATGCAGGCATTTTGGACTAATCTACCAAACAGACTCAATCGCTTTTTCTTCCTCTGCCTTTCAAATAACCAAAATAAGTAACTATTTTTAAGTGCAAAGGAAGATATTTCAGAAAATAATCAACTAGGGCTGCACTGTGGCCAAGCAGGTAGAGCCACAGCGTGTGATGCTGTCATCCCATATGGGTGCCAGTTCACATCCTGGATATGCCATTTCTTATCCAGGTCCCTGCTAATGACCTGGGAAAAACCGTGGAAGATGGCGCAGGTCCTTGGGCCCCTACACCCACATGGGAGATCAGGATAAAGCTCCTGGCTTCTGGGTTTGTCCTGGTGCAGCTCTGGCCATTGCAGCCATCTGGGGAGTAAACCAGCAATGGAAGATCTGTGTGTACCTCTCTGGGGTGTGACGGGGGGTGGGGGGGTGGGGGTGGCATTATGTAGTAGTAAGTTATGCCTCTACCTGTGGCGCCAGTATCCCATATGTGCACGGGTTTGAGTACTGGCTGCTGTTCTTCCAGCCCAGTTCCCAGGCCGTAGAGGAGAGCTGGATCGAAAGTGGAGCAGCTGGGACTCAAACTGGTGCCCATATGGGATGCCAGCACTGCAGGCAGTAGCTTTACCTGTTATGTCACAGAGCAGGCCCCAGTAAAGCTTAAGGAAAAAAAAAAATCCCAGGACTGGGATTGTGGCACAGTAGGTTGGTTAAGCTGCTTTCAATGCCAGCATCCAGTATGGGAGTGCAGGCTGGAGTCCCAGTTGTTCTGCTTCAGATCCAGCTCCCTCTCTTGCCCCAGTGCACCTGGGTAAACAGCAGAAGATGGCCAAAGTACCTGGGTCCCTGGGCCCTGTCTTTAGCCCAGACCAGCCCCTGCTGTTGTAGCCATTTGGGGAATGAACCAGCAGATGGAAAAATTTGCTCGCGCTCTCTCTCTCTGTGTCACTCTGCCTTACAAAAAAACAAAAAAATATTTTTTAAAAAATTTCAAAGGATTTTTCTCCTACTGTGTGTAGTAAAAGGAAGACAATAGGGGTCAGCGCTGTGGCACAGCAGGTAAAGCCAACACCTGGCATCCACTATGTGCACCAGTTCAAATCCCAGCTCCTCCACTTCCAATCCAGCTCTCTGCTATGACCTGGGAAAGCAGTAGAAGACGGCCCAAAGCCTTGGACCCCTGCACCCAGGTGGCAGACCCAGACTGAGTTCTGGGCTCCTGGCTTAGGATCAGTGCAGCTGTGGCTGTTGTGGCCATCCGGGGAGTGAACCAGCAGATGGCAGAACTTTCTCTCTCTCTCTCTGCCTCTGCCTTTCAAATAAATAAATAAATCTTAAAAAAAAAAAAAAAAAAAAGGAAGACAATATATTGCTTCTAACACCTCTTTTGGAATTATGATGGTTCAAAGGATTAATAAAAATATGAGGGGCCGGTGCTGCGGCACAGTGGGTTAAAGCCCTGGTCTAAAGCACTGGCATCCCATATGGGCGCTGGTTCTAGTCCCGGCTGCTCCTCTTCCGATCCAGCTCTCTGCTATGGCCTGGGAAAGCAGTAGAGGATGGCCCAAGTCCTTGGGCCCCTGCACCCGCGTGGGAGACCCGGAAGAAGCACCCGGCTCCTGGTTTCGGATCAGCGCAGCTCCAGCCGTTGTGGCCACCTGAGGAATGAACCAGCAGATGAAGACCTCTCTATCTCTAACTCTCTTTCAAATAAATAAAAAATTTAAAAAACTTAAAAAAAATAAATAAAAATAAGAAATCTTTCCTAAGTTAAATTTTAATCAACAGGCAATGCCAGCATCCCATGTGAGTTCGGTTCAAGTCCCAGTGCTCCACTTCCCACCCACCTCCCTGCTCAAGCATATGGGAAAGCAGTGGAAGATGGCCCAAGTGACTGGGCCCTGCCATCAATGTGGGAGACTGGATGGAGTTCCAAGTTCCTGGCTTCAGCCCAGCTCAGCTCTGGCTGTTGCAGCCATTTGTGGTATAAATCAATGGATGGAAGATCTCTCTCTGTGTCTCTCCGTCATTCTGCTTTGGAAATAAATAAAACAGGGACTAGTGTTGTGGCAGAGCAGGTAAAGCTGACTCCTGAGACATCCCATTTGGGTGCCAGTTCTCATCCCACCTGTTCCACTTCTGATCCAGCTCCCTGCTAAAGACCTGCAAAAAGCAGTGGAACAATACCCAAGTGCACGGGCTCCTGAACCCAACTGGCAGATCCAGACTGAGTTCTGGGCTCCTGGCTTCGTCCTGACCAGTACTTCCTGGCTTGAGGGGTGAACCAGCATATGGGAGCTCTTTCTCTCTCAAATAAAGTAAATTTTCTATGTCACTAGTTCAACTAAAACCAACTTAAGTAATAAAAAAATCACTGATATTGGGGCTAGTGCTGTGGCACAGTGGGTTAAGCTGCTGTTTGCAGCACCAGCATCCCATATGGGCACCAGTTGGAATCCAACTGCTCCACTTCGGATCCAGCTCCTTGCCAATGCACCTGGGAAACCAACAGAGGATGGCTCAAGTGCCTGGGCCCCTGCACTCATGTGGGAGACCCAAATGAAGCTCCTGGCATCAGCCTGGCCCATTCCTGGCCATTGCAGCAATTTGGGGAGTGAATCAGCCAATGGAAGATCTCTCTCTCACCCTCTCTCATTCTCTTTCTCTATAACTCTGCCTTTCAAATAAATAGATAACTCCTTAAGGAAAAAAATTCTGTTAGACACCATTCTTCAGTTTTATCACTGGTTTGATGATTGACTCTAACCACCATGAATCTAGCTACCTGTTAGTTTTATCAGCACCAACTTTTGCTACTTTACATGGTTATTCAGAGTTTATAAGAGGTGTGAGAAAACAAGTTTTGTAAACAAACAGTAGAGTAATAATACAAAGTCTACAAAAGACTTAGATCTCTATTAGAACAAAAAGCGGTGACTAATATTTCATTCACTCATCAACAGGTGTATGCATCAAGAGCGTCATGGGTGGGTAGTTTGGCACAGGACCCTGTATCGGCATGCCTGGCTAAGTCCCAGCTCCTCCATTTCTGATCCAGCTTGCTGCTGATGAGCACCCTTGGGAGCCAAAAGATGATGACTGATTTGGGCCCCCAACACCCACGTGGGAGACCAGGATTGAGTTCTCAGCCCTGGCTGTTGTGGGCACTTGGGGAGTGAACCCATAGATGGGAGATCTCTCTCTCCCTCTGCCTTTCAAATAAAATGGAGGGAGGGAGGAGGTCCTATTCATAGCTGATAAATGTATTTTTTTTTCAAAGAATTATTTTATTTGAAAGTCAGAGTTACATAGAGAAGGAGAGGCAGAGAGAGAGAGGTCTTCCATCCGCTGGTTCACTCTATTTATTCATTTATTTATTTATTTATTTTGACGGGCAGAGATACAGTGAGAGAGAGAGACAGAGAAAGGTCTTCCTTTTTCCGTTGGTTCACACCCCAAATGGCCACTACAGCCGGCGGGTTGCGCTGATCCGAAGCCAGGAGCCAGGTGCTTCCTCCTGGTCTCCCATGCGGGTGCAGGGCCCAAGGACCTGGGCCAGCAGAGAGCTGGACTGGAAGAGGAGCAACCGGGACAGGACTGGTACCCCAACCGGGACTAGAACCTGGGGTGCCAGCGCTGCAGGCGGAGGATTAGCCTAGTGAGCCGAGGCGCCGGCCCTGCTGGTTCACTCTCCAATTGGCCATAATGGCCGGAGCTGTGCCTATCTGAAGCCAGGAGATTTTTCCAGGTCTCCCACAAAGGTGTAAAGGCCCAAGGACTTGGGCCATGTTTTATTGCTTTCCCAGGCCAGAGCAGAGAGCTGGATCGGAAATGGACCAGCCAAGACTCGAACGGGGGCCCGTATGGGATGCTGGCACTGCAGGCGGAAGTTTTACCTGCTATGCCACAGCGCCGGCCCCTACAATTTTATTTAAAAATATACTTATTTTGAAAGAGTTACATGGTGGGAGTGGGGGGGGGGGAGGGAAAAGAGATCTTCCATCCACTGGGTCACTTCCCAGATGGCTTCAATGGCTAGTGCTGGGCCAGGCCGAAGCCAGGAACCAGCTTTACCCACTGCTGCTACCTGAGACACTAGTATCCCATGTGGGTGCTGGTTCATATCCTGGCTGCTCCACTTCTGATCCAGCTCCCTGCTAATGGTCTGGGAAAAGAAGCGGAAAATGGCCCAAGTGATTGGGCTCCTGCCACGCAGGTGGGAAACCCAGATGAAGCTCCTGGTTCCTGGGGGAAAGTTAGGAGCTCCCAGTCAGCCATGATACCAGCCATGTACTGCACCAAGACTTTTTCATGTATAAAAAACAGAACAAAAACAACCCTCTCTTCTTTACTTTGAGGTATCTGTGAGTAGCGCCCCAACAGTATTCTGATACAATCTTATTGGCAAGCTAGAGCAAATGTCACATTCTACTAACACGTCCAAATTCCTAGGTTCTAAGTTAAATACATACATTTTTAAGAAAGAATGAGAACTTTAGTTGAACACTTTAAACCTTCTAGCTAAGAAATCAAATTGAGGCCAGCGCCGCGGCTCACTAGGCTAATCCTCCACCTTGCGGCGCCGGCACACCGCGTTCTAGTCCCAGTCAGAGCACCGGATTCTGTCCCGGTTCCCCTCTTCCAGTCCAGCTCTCTGCTGTGGCCCGGGAGTGCAGTGGAGGATGGCCCAAGTGCTTGGGCCCTGCACCCGCATGGGAGACCAGGAGAAGCACCTGGCTCCTGGCTTTGGATCAGCACGATGCACTGGCTGCAGTACGCCGGCCACAGCGGCCATTGGAGGGTGAACCAACGGCAAAAGGAAGACCTTTCTCTCTGTCTCTCTCTCTCTGTCCACTCTGCCTGTCAAAAAAAAAAAAAATCAAATCGATAAACAGCTACTCCAAGATTTTCTTGGACACTATCTTTACCTGATGTTCAGAAAGTTGCTGACTCTTGCATGGCAATAGCACAATATAGCACAAACATCAGAGAAACTAACAGTAACAGTCCAGTATTGTTGAGGGTGGGGTGGCAACCATGATTATGAATGTGAGCAGTAAAGGAAAACCTCTATCACAGGCAATCACCAGGGTAGCTAAGTTAAACATGTTTAGACTTTGCTCTAAAACTGTAAAGAATAGCAATATTTATAAAATATAGATTCCTTTCTTAAATGAATATTTTGTGTTTTCCTGACTTTTGGCTTACTTACATGATCTTTATATGGGTATATAAGACACGCTTGTTCCAAGACAGGGGCAAATGATCTGGTTTGGCTGCATACAGTCACTGGCCACCCTTTCCCAAACCTAAGCTATAGAAGTCAGCATGCTTGCAGCACATACTTAAATCCTCTGCCCTTCCAAAACAGTTCTGAAAAATGCCACTGGGTTTTCTCTCTGCTGTCAGGATCTGCTATTTTCTGGTTTTGTTTTATGTACTTACTACAATTTTAGAATCTGCTTTTTTAAACTCCATGAAGGCTTCCAATCACTGTGGCTCTCTATGTTCTCATTATTTCTCTATTCCATGTCATTTCTCAGTGAGACAGAAAACACGGCGCACATCAGAAGAAATTCTTGCTGTGAATCAGTCAATACCCTTACTGGGGTGCTCTTTTTTAAGTTTCCATTGCCATATCTGACCTCATCCCAATTCAAAAATATCCAATGGTTTCAAAAGCTGCCCAGGCAATCTGTTCAGTGAGGGTGAAAGAAAAATTATGGGTTTTTAAAATTATTATTAAAGATTTATTAATTTATTTATTTGAAAGGAAGGGATACAGAAAGAGGAGGACAAGAGAGAGAAAAAGAGAAATATCTCTACCATCTGCTGGTTCACTTCCCAAACGGCCACAACTGGGGCCTTACCAGGCCGAAGCCAGGAGTCAGGAACTTCTTCTGGGTCTCTCACATGGGTGGAGGGGCCCAAGGTCTTGGGCCATCTTCTGCTGCTTTCCCAGGCACATTAACAGGGAGCTGGATAGAAGTGAAGCAGCCAGGACTTGAACCACTGTCCATGAAGGATGCTGGCACTGCAGAGGCTTAACCTTCTACACCACAGCGCCAGCCCCAACATTATGGTATTTTTTTTTTTTTTTAAGATTTATTTAATTGAGAGGTTGAGTTACAGAGAGAGGGAGAGACAGGTCTTCCATTTGCTAGTTCACTCCCCAAATGGCCGTAATGGCCGGAGCTGGGCCGATCCAAAGCCAGGAGCTAGGAACTTCTTCCAGGTCTCCAAAGTGGGTGCAAACACTTGGACCATCTTCCACCGCTTTCCCATGCCATAAGCAGAGAGCTGGATTGGAGGAGAAGCAGCCGGGACACGAACTGGCATCCACATGGGATGCCAGCGCTGCAGGTGGAGGATTCAGCCTACACCTCTGTGCCGGCCCCAAAATTATGGTTCTTAAGCTCAGAAAAATCCACATTTATATCACAGCTTTGCTGTTTAATGGCTGTGACCCTGGAACTTTTCTAAACTTCATCTTTCTTAGTGCCCTTTGTGTGCTACAAAATATCAGGTGTTGTGTTCAGGTGATTGTTAACAGTCCCTGTCCTCTAGGAGTTTACAGAGGAAAAATACAGGAATTACAGAAAGCTACAGACAAGCAAACTTAATCCCAACACAGCTGTTAGTGCACACAGAAAGTCAATCCAGTCTGCAGTAGAGGTATCAGCAAAGCCTCTGAAATGGGGCCATCAGGTCTGGGTACTGCAGGATAAGCACAGTAGCACCTGCTAAAGGCAGGCCGCTTTCAACAGAAGGGGAAGTGTGTGCAGAGGTCCGCATATAACAGAACTCAGCTTAGATGGCAGACTGGAGCATACAATAACAAGGAAGGCACAAGAGATGAGAATCAGTACTGACTTCAGAGGCCAGTGTTGTGGCATAGCGGGTTAAGCCACCACCCTCAGCACGGGCCCCATGTGGGTGCCGGCTGAGTCCCGGCTGCTCCACTTCTGATCCGGCTCCCTAATAAAGTGCCTGGGAAAGGCAGCAGCAGGTGGCCAAAGTGCTTGGGTCCCTGCATCTGTACAGGACACCTGGATGAAGCTCCTGGCTTCAGCCTGGCCCAGCCCTGGCTGTTGCAGCCATTTAGGGAGTGACCCAGCAGATGGAAGATCTCTCTGTCTCTCCCTTTCTCTGTAACTCTTCCAAATAAATAGAAATAAATCTTTAAAAAAAAAAAAAAAAAGCTTCTACACCTGCAAAATCAGGACATCCTGATTTTGGTCCCCTCAAAGATGGAATTATCTATTTCTATATGTATGCACACACATAATATATACATATATGTAACACAATGCCTTGCACAGAGTAGGTATTCAAATGATAGATCCCTTCACGACTCAACTTTAATACAGAAAAATAACTTGCCTTCTATAGGCATCACTAGATGATCACTAGCATGCCTTCCTTTTGAGGTCACCTCACCTGAGCACAGAATTTAATGGTAAGCTTGCTCTTTTCAGCTCATTTTTCCTGGGTGCATCTTACCTATGGTGAATTACTGAAATGAAGTCAGCTTCCAGGTCTCAAGGGTGTCAACACTGATATTTCCTTCAAAGGGTTCAGACATTGGAGGGGGCCCCAAGACTAGGCTATATATAACACAGTTCTTAATGCACTGCTTTAATTAAATGAACTGCAGCTGCTGACCAATTCCAAACCAAGAACAGAATACTTGAGCACTGGCTCCAAGACTAATTAGATAACTTACCCTGGGTGAGAGAAAACCATTTGTGCCTTGTTTCCTGGTAAGTTAAAATGAATAAAGAACAGAGTCCCTAATGGCTCAAAATAACAGAACAGAGTTATTTTTTATTTATT
Organism: Lepus europaeus; assembly: GCF_033115175.1. Taxonomy (NCBI): domain Eukaryota; kingdom Metazoa; phylum Chordata; class Mammalia; order Lagomorpha; family Leporidae; genus Lepus; species Lepus europaeus. Next base: position 106,171,704 of record NC_084829.1, read on the forward strand.
TTCATTTTATTTGAGAGACAGAGAAAGATGCTCCATCAATTGGTTCATTCCCCAAATGCTTATAACAATCAGGGCTAGGCCAGGCCAAAGCCAGGATCCTGGAGCTCCACCTGGATCTCCCATGTGGGTGGCAAGGACCCAAACACTTGTGCCACAATTAGCTGTCTTCCCAGGTACGTTAGCAGGAAGCTGGACTGGAAGCAGAGAACAAGGACATGAACCAGCACTCCGAGATCGGATGCAAGTTATCTCAAGTCACAGTTTAAGCTGCTGTGCCACAACACTGGCCCCAAGGGGATGTTTTAAAAAATCTAAACTTCAAAAGTCTATTTGGTTAAGTACTAAAAGAGGTGGCGGCTTCTTTTTATATCACATTTGCTTCAGCAAAAGTGTATTTCCAGGCCAAGTAGATTTCCTGAAAGGAAATCTCGTGATTTTAGTAGTTCAACTGCATATTAACACAGAAAATATACCTGGGTGCTGAAGATATTTTTTATTTATTTTAAAGGCAGAGTTAGAGAGGAGGAGAGACAAAGAGATCTTCCATTTGCTGGTTTACTCCACAAACGCCTGGAACAGCCAGGGCTGGGCCAGGCCGAAGTCAAGAGACAGGAGCTTCTTGTGGGTCTCCCACATGGGGCCAGGTGCCCAAGCACTTGGGCCATCTGCTGCTGCTTTGCCCAGGTGCATTGGCAGACAGCTGGATCAGAAGTGGAGCAGCCCAGACTCAACCAGCACCCACAGGGGATGTCAGCATTGCAGGCAGAGGCTTAACCTGCTCCGCCAGCACTCCAGAGTGTTGGCTTTAACCTTTTCATGTGTGGCAGTGCTCAAGGGGTTGACTGCATTATTTCAGTCCTACGTATTAAGTACAACTACCAGCAAACCTATTTCACAGAGGGGAAGTACAGCTTTGAGTTTGTACAGTATGCTGCTAGTATGTATCTATTCTTTGAACTTAGAACTAGCTCAGAGCTCCAGAAAGCTCTTTAACTCAATCCGGTTCAAAACACTGTCTCCAGGTAAAATAGCAGATCTTAATTAAAAATATTAGAAAATTAAAGTTACAACAGAAACTTCATAAAGAGTGACTGCATTTCCCTTTCAGCCTTCCCTTTAATATGCCAAAATAATTCTAGCCCCTGAGCTTTGCCAAACCTTTAATCATTTATGGTGCTCTGTGCTGTACCTATCCATTAGAACAATTTAAAAAAAAAAAAAAAAAAAAAGAACACTGTGCCAATTATTTTCAAAAGCCCAGAGATACCAATCAAGCGATCCTAATAGTTTTAAACACCATCCTCAAACCAAAAGATAAATGGAGATTGGGAAACTTGCACTACAAAGTGCCACCATCCAGATAAAATTACCCTGTGAATTAGAGTAATTTCAATCAGATCCTATAAAATTGAACATTTTTCTCAAGACCAGAATTACAGAGTAACTACAAAATTGTTTAAGGGCCCAAACTCTAGAACAGAAAATGGTTTTCTACATGGCAAATTCAACAGCAAAAGGCAGGACGTAGGGGCTAAGGAGAGCAGCAACAGTTTAGGCAAGCAGTAATAAATAAAATTACCAAATGATTAACCTACTCATCTCATGGTCATTCCACCTTAATATAAGATTGTAATTATTCTCAAAAATCACACACTGCTGAAATAAGGCCTAATGTCTAACTCTCCTTTGGTATCCTGAATTTTAAGCTAACACATTGCACATTAAAGGAAACTCCAATGGCATTTCAAAAATGTTAAAAACTCAATTATATTTTCTTACAGGGCAACTGCATTTCAAGACTGTAACAGTCATTAGCAGGCAGTGAATTGGTTTACATAAAAATACAAACCGAAGTAGGAGTTTTTTAATTCCCTAACTCATAAATCACTCTTAAAAAGGATTATTCTTCCTAATATGCAAATGACAATACCATAAACAATTTCTCACATTATCTGGTAATACTGTATCAGATGCATTAAAAAAAGAGGATTAAATCATCACACTATAATCCACTTAAAATAATGCTTTCAGAAAGGTAAACACAAAGTTTTTAAGAGGAGGAAGTGGAGGCAGGAGACTCCAATTGTGTGACAGGAAGCTCTAGCTATGGAAGTTTAGAAACAGGAATTCCAGTTCTGTTTTAGTACAAGAATAAAAGGAAAACATGCTGGCAAATGAGAGCAAAAGAGGAAGTTCTTTTTAGTGAACCAGCTGCCACATATTAAGGACAATCCAAAATCATTCCAAAAGTTGTATTAAAAAAAGAAGAAGAAGAAGAAAACCACTTTTTCAGGAGTCTTACATGAAAGGGTACTTCCCCACATGGAATGGAGCCTGGACTTGAAGAAAGCCTCCAGGTGACTGGTAACAGCTCTTTATCTTCAAATACAATTAGATGATTAGCCTTTTTTTTTAAGATTTTATTTATTTGAAAGGCAGAGTCACAGGGAGGGAGAGGGGGAGAGGGGGAGAGGGAGAGAGGGAGAGAGGGAGAGAGGGAGAGAGGGAGAGAGGGAGAGAGGGAGAGAGGGAGGGGGAGACAGAGAGAGGGAGGGGGGAGGGGGAGAGGGAGAGAGAGGGAGAAAGGGAGCGAGGGAGGGGGAGGGGGAGAGGGAGAGAGGGAGGGGGAGAGAGGGAGAGAGAGGGAGAGAGAGGGAGAGAGAGGGAGAGAGAGGGAGAGAGAGGGAGAGAGAGAATCTTTCATCCACTGGTTCACTCCCCAAATGGCCACAACAGCCAGAGCTGTGCCAATCAGAAGCCAGGAGCCAGGAGCTTTCTCCGGGTTTCCCACGTGGGAAACCACATACACACACAAATGTGTTAAGTTAATGAGAAATTATTCCACTTAAATGTTGATGGTAACTGTTTACATAAATTTTGATTACTCTAAGGCCGAAATGTTACGCTTAATTTTTAACAAAGTAACTTCTTCTAATAAAGTAACTTCTTGATGTTGTCTTCAACGGCTGGATTAGTTCTACACATTAATTTTTATAGACTTCCACACATGGGCAAAGGTCTTTAATCCTGAAATACAGAGCAGCACCTTTCAAACCATCTGAATGACTTACTGCCAACAAATACCAGCTATGAGGTTCAAAGTGTGTCTCTATGTCTCTACTTGAGCTGACGCCTTCACTCAGTGAAGTAAATCGCGAACCAAAGAGAGTAAGATCCCCAAATGAACAGGCTTTCCTTAAAGCGAGGGAGGCGACGCCCCCCACACCTCGCTCGGCCTTTGCGGCCACTGTGGTCACCGCGCTGCGGTCAAGGGCTTCCAAAGGCCCTGGGCGGCCGGTTCAGCCCCACCAAGAACCGGTCTGGCCTCCGAGAGCTCCCTCCCAGCTCCGTCCAGAAGGCTGGTGGGGCGGCCTGGGGCGCTCAGCCCGGCCGAGAACCTTGGCAGGCTCCAACTTCGCGCGGCCACCCTCCCCGCGAAACGCTGCGTTCTCGAAAGATCCACCCGTTCCCAACTTAAATGTCATTCCCAGATCAGCTGCCAGAGGGGCCAGCGGCGCTCGGCCCACGCCCTCTTCTCCCAGCACCTTCTTCAAGGGCCAGCGCCGCAGCCCCCAGAAAAGCCCCCCCAACCAAGAGGGGCCCTGGCTCCTCAAGACCCCGGCCCGGGGACAGGGCTGGCCCGCCGCGTCTGCAGGGGGCTCCAGGCCTGGGCGCTGGGAGCCGACCCCAAGGCGGGGGTGGGGGGCTCCAGGGCCGGCGGGCGGAGTCTGGGGGAGACGGAAGACGGCCTCACCTTGACTCTGATTTCGTAGGTGGTGAAGCGGCCCCGGCCGACCCCCACGGTCTGTGGGTTGCTCACGTCGATCTCGAGGAAGTTGCTGGGCGGCCCGTAGGCGTCATTCAGGTTCTGCGGCTTGGTGATCAGCCGCCGGGTGTCCGCCACGGTCTCCGCCATTTCGCTGTAGCCGCCGCCGCCGCCGCGGGCTCCCTCTGCCCCCTCCGCTGGACGCCGCCGCTGCCGCCCGCCGCGGGGACACGGGGCTCGCGCGCTGCGGTCGCGAGGGAACGAGCACGTAGGGCGGGCGTTCACCCCCGCGCGCGAAGCTCCTCCCCACGCCCCTTCGGGTTTCCGCCTCGGAGTCCAGGAGAGAAACAGCTGACTCGCCGCAAAGTCGCGCCCCGGGCCGGGAGGCCCAGCGCAGGCAGGGAGGGGCTCTGCGGCTGGGGACCTGAGTCGCTGCGCTGTCACGGGGCCCGTGGCCGGGCACAGGTTCCGGCCGGACTACAGTGCCCACAATGCACCGGGCGAGCGCGTCGGCGCCGGGCGGCGGCCTTGGGGCCGAGAGGCCGGACGCCCGGGAGCGGGCGTTTCCTGTGGCTCTGCGCGGCTCTAGGCCTGGCCCAGGCTGAGCGCCCGAGAGGGTCTTCGCCGCTTGCTTTGGGGGCTGCGGGGCGAAGTTTAATGAGAGGGCTGGGGAAGAAAAAGAAAAACCTGCCTCTGCCAAAGGCCACCCCGTCCACCATGTCACCTTGAACCACTGAATGTCTTTCTAGATAGCCTTTTTAACAGTACCTCTAATGGTAATTTTAGCTTCAACCGGAGTTTCATCAGACAGACTTCTGGTAAATCGAAGGCTGTGAATGAGGGAAGTGGAAGCAAATGTTTGTAAACCTGGCGAGCTCCTGGCGCTGCTGTCAAACCGTTTTAGGAGACAGATCTGCCTGCTAAAACCACATGGAGTAGTGGGGCTGAAGCAGCCTGGGTCTGGGAGAGCTGCCACTGGTTTTCTTCATTTCCCACAGAGTCCCTTTTGTTTGTGTTTGAAGTGGTAAATGTGTCTCTACAGCACTTGAAATGCAACTCAGAAAAGCCGGTATTAAAAAGGAAGAAAGATAATGAGATCCTAGTTCGTCTCCATGGGTTGAATGTTAGAAAAGCTAAATTTCTAGCTCTGCTTGGATAGTTATCTCTCTTGTAGTCATGGTCTCACAATGATTTGTGTATTTTTTATATGCTGAGTAGCAGTAACTCCATTCACTGTATTGTCTTTTACCCTGAAAATATTTCCAAAAGATCAACAGCAACCATTCTTAGTAAAACTAAGAAAGGTTGGGGAGGCCCACGCTGCAGGGTAGCAGGTAGAGCAGCCGCCTGCAGTACCGGCATCCCATATGGGAACCGGTTGGAAACCAAGATGCTTCACCTCTGATCCAGCTCCCTGCAAATGCACCGGGGAAAGCAGCAGAGCATGGCCCAAGTGCTTGGGCCCCTGCACCCACGTGGGAGACCTGGAAGAAGCTCCTGGCTCCTGGCTTCGGATTGGCACAACTCCAGCCATTGCGGTCATCTGGGGAGTGAACCAACGGATGGAAGACCTCTCTCTCTCTCTCTCTCTCTCTCTCTCTCTCTCTGTCTGCCTCTGCCTTTCAAATAATAAATAAATCTTTTAAAAAGATGGGAATAAAAAAGCTATATAATACATATTAATGATGTAGATTATTTTCTAGAAAACTCAACATTCAATAAATATTTGTTGAAGGCCTAAGTATTTTTTTCATCTAGAGGTTAAAGAATAAATAAGTTTATAATCTACTATATGGCCTATCTTGAGGATACAACTATACCTGCCCTAATATGACTGATGCTATAAAGAAAATAAAACCTGGTGATATAACAGACTGAGACAAGCTTGTTAGAGCTAAGTCAGTCAGTGCATTGTGCTATCATCCATGACACATGTACACAGCAACTGGCACTGGCCACAATCTTGCACTCCCTTATGGAAAGTGGGTATCCAAAGTGGCAACGTAAGCAGTTGTGCAGGACCAACTGTCTCATTCTCTGGAGGCCCCCTTAGCAGCAACAGCAAATCCCTGTGTAAGGGAAGCAGCTATGGGAATATGGCAGCACAGCGTGGTAGTACAGGCATCCAGCTAAGTAAGACCTTCCTGATGTAAACCTTTGGGGGGGAAAAATCTTAATTTTTCAGGCACTAAGATTGTATTCCTAGGATACAAATCCAAAAATAATAAGCTACTAGAATTTAAAAGAGAATTTAGTGGCTGAATGGAAAATAATGTAATTAATAGCTTCTCTTTGCCTAGGCAGTATTTAGTTCAATAAAAAGGGGAAAAACATCCTATTCACAACAACCAAAAGTACAAAACACCTGGGAAAGAAGACACAAGATCTATTGGAGCAAAACTATGAATTTTATTAAAAGACATAAGCCAAAAAAAAGAGTCAATCTTCCTGGACATGGGGAATTAATGCCAGAAAATGTCCCTTCCCCTGTCTCAGACAGGTAGGTGCTACAGGCAAGATGTTTCGAAAGTTTGTAAGTTAGGGAATACCCAAGAAAATAAATTTTTTAAAATTTATTTATTCGAAAGAGTTACACAGAGAGAGAAAGAGAGAGAGAGGGAGAGAGAGAGAGAGAGAGAGAGATCTTCATCTGCTGGTTCACTCTCCAAATGGCTGCAATGGCTGTGGCTGGGCTTGGCTGAAGCCAGGAGTCAGGAGCTTCTTTCTGATCTCCCACGTGGGTTTCAGGGGCCTAAGGACTTGGGCATCTGCAGAGAGCTGGATTGGAAGCGGAGCAGCCAGGTCTCCAACGAGTGTGCCCATATGGGACGCCAGTGTCATGGCGAAGGCTTTACCTGCTATGCTACAATGCTGGCTCCCCTAGAAAATAAAGGATAAAATAATTATAGGGGGGACTTGCTTTACCAAATCCTATATCGGAACGCCAGCTACTCTGATATAATTAGAATCCCAGGTACTTTGCTTCCAATCCAACTCCCTGTTAATGTACCTGGGAAGTAAAAGATGACGGCTCAAATACTTGAGTTCCTGCCATCCAAGTAGGAGATCTGGATGGAGTTCCTGGCTCCTGACCTCAGCCTGGCCCAATCCCTGCTACCCACATGGGAGTCCTGGATGGAGTTTCTAGCTCCTAGCTTCAGCCTGGCCCAGTCTATGCCATTGCAGCTTTGGGGAGTGAACAAGCAGATGGGAGATATTCTCTCTCTCCCTCTAACTCTGCTTTTCAAATAAATAAATAAATGTTAAAAAAAATTAAACATTTAGGTAATAGTTTGGCTCTTCATACCCAGCTTTTACTGCAAGAGTCTATGGTGCGCAAGAAAATAAGTGTAAGGAAGTTATGTCATGTTTGTAGCGACAAAAACTAGGAAAGCCTGAAAGTCCAGCAACAAGAAAATGCTTGGGTCAGAGCGCAGTATACTCAAACTGTGGGAAATGATAGAGTCATTGCAAGAAATGAAGCAGGTCTGGTTTTATTTATTAGAATATTAGGAAATATCTATTTTAGTCATTTAGAATGGAATGTCCATGGAAGAGAATGTCCATGGAATGCCCATTGTTGAGAATCCATTTATTATGACCCCATTCAGATACAAACAAAACCTTATTAGTGTATTGATGAAGAGTTATATTTGTATACGCGCGTAGGGGAGAGGGTGGGAGGATATACACCAGGCAGTTGGCCCTGGTAACGAAGGAGAAGGAGGCAGTTGTGGGAATGCAGAGGGGGGAGATATGAGCATGTTCTCAGGATGGGCTAAGACGTTAGAGCGAAAATGATAATCAAGTTTAAATTTTTCCTAAATGACCTAATTCTGGAAGAGTGACTTGTCACTGGACCAGTATCACTGTGGGCTCCTGAGAGGTATGCTCTCTGACGAATGTACAGGATTGTCATAGTTGAGATGGTCATTGAGATGTTCCATTCTTCTGAGGTCACTGAACAGTCAGTTGACAGTAATTTCCTTTTTTTTTTCATGGTTAGACACACAAGTTTATTCTTATTTTATTTTATTATTTAAAAGGCAGAAAGAGAGAGAAGGCTCTTCCATTCATTGACTGACTCTCCAGATGCCTACAACAGCCAGGGCTTGGCCAAGCTGAAGCTGGGAATCTCTCACATTGGGTAACAAGAACCCAAATACTTTGAGCCGTCATCGGTTTCTTCCTAGCGTATGCATTAGCAAGAAACTGAATTAGAAGCAGAGGCAAGACTCATTCCCAGGCACTCCAATATGGAATATCATATCCCAAGAGGTGGCTTACCCTGCTTTGTAACAATGCCTGCCCTCTATTTTATGGTTTTTTATTTGTATTTTTGAAAGAGAGAGGGAGCCAGAGAGATCTTCCATTTGCTGGTTGACTCCCAGATAATCGCAACAACCAGGGCCGATCCAGGCTGAAACCAGGAGTCAGGAGCTTCTTTCGGGTCTCTCGTGTGGGTATAGGGGCCCAGACACTTGGGCCATCTCCTGCTGCTTTTCCCAGGCCATCAACAGGGAAACGGATAAGTGGAGCAGCCAAAACACAACTGGGGCCCATATGGGATGCTGGTGCCACCAGCGACAGCTTAATCCTTCATGCCACAACTCTGGCCCCTTATTTTCACTTAAAAATTTTTTAATGACATGTAAATTTTTAGGAGACACAATGCCATATTTCAACACATGAGCACAACATAAACTGATCAAATCAGGTGTTAGCATTTCCATTTCCTTATCTTCCTATATGTTTGGAGTCTATCGGCTCCTCTCTCCAGCTGATTTCTTTCTCATGAAGACTTTCTTGCAGGCAAAGGGAGATGTGGTCTTGTGGGAGCAGTTTATAGTTTTCATTTTCAATGAGTAAAGTGGGGTTCTGTTTTAACAACCAGTGTCTTTTTTTTTTGGCAGGCAGAGTGGTCAGTGAGAGAGACAGAAAGGTCTTCCTTTTCCATTGGTTCACCCTCCAATGGCCACTGTGGCCGGCGCGCTGCGGCCGGCACACAGCGCTGATCCAAAGGCAGGAGCCAGGTGCTTCTCCTGGTCTCCCATGCGGGGGTGCAGGGCCCAAGCACTTGGGCCATCCTCCAGTGCACTCCCGGGCCACAGCAGGGAGCTGGACTGGAAGAGGGGCAACTGGGACAGAATCCGGTGCTCTGACTGGGACTAGAACCTGGTGTGCTGGTGCCGCAGGCAGAGGATTAGCTTAGTGAGCCGCGGCACAGGCCACAACCAGTGTCTTGTGAACTTGATGAATGTCACTCCCATAAATCTGAGCATCTCTGAGGAAAATGATAAAACCAAGTAGATGGACTCCAAAGAGCTAGACTCCAGAACTGGGCAAGCCTGATGAGATGTGTCAGCCTCCCCAGGGCCAGCCTGGCCTCTCGTATCATTTTTTCAATTCAATTCATTTTTTATTTTCATTTTACCTGAAAGGCACACACACACACACACACATCTTCCATCCATTGGTTCACTCCCCTAAATGCCTGCAACAAACAGAAGTCAGCAGCCTAAAACTCCTTCTGAATCTCCCAAGTGGGTGGCAGGGACCCAAGCACGTGAATCATCATATGCTGCCTTCCAGGAAGTGCATTAGCAGGGAGCTGGATCAGAAGCAGAGGAGCCAGGGACTCAAACCAGGCACTCTATAGGAGTTGTGAGTATCCCAAGAGGGACTTAACCACTGTGCCAAATGCTTGTCACTCAAAACATTTTAATTCTCACACCTTTAACCTACCTCCTAAACCCCTGTTCCCAGGCTGCTGAGCATTCTTGAAGAAAATTCCAGCTGAACTTGAACTATGCTAAGTTATGGTTTCCAATAATTGGAAATAATTGACCCTCCAAAACACCTTGGAAATCCCTTATTTTTCCTCTTCTAACATTTTTCACTCCTCCTCCTTACTCTCAGCTGGTAAACTCACTTTTTGCTGCACAAATAAAAGTAAAAACCATAAAGCTCACTATCTCCCTCCTCCCTCCTGAAAGACTCTGTACAGCAAAACTGATTCTCGGAGCACGAGGCAGGGCCAGACCACTTCCAGCTTTTGTCCATCTAGCCATTTTCAACTTTTTAAAAAGATTTTTTTAAAAAATTTATTTGAAAGGCGAAGATACAGAGAGGCAGAGACAGAGAGACAGAGAGAGAGAGAGAGAGAGAGAGAGACAGAGAGAGAGAGAGAGAGAGAGAGAGAGAGAGGTCTTCCATCTGCTGGTTCACTCCCCAGATGGCCACAACGGCTGGAGCTGCACCGATCCGAAGCCAGGAGCCAGGAGCTCCTTCTGGGTCTCCCACATGGGTGCAGAGGCCCAAGGACTTGGGCCATCTTCTACTGCTTTCCCAGGCCACAGCAGAGAGCTGAATCAGAAGTGGAGCAGCTGGGACACAAGCTGGCGCCCATATGGGATGCCGGTGCCACTATACCTCAAGCCTATTTTTCAAATGTGTATTTATTTTCATGTATATGCCAGGGCATTAACCCGCTGTGCCACAGCGCCAGCCCCTATTGGAGCTTATTAAATATAAATGATTGGGTGGGCATTGTGGCACAGTGGGTTAAGTCATTGCTTGAGATGCCCACATCCCATATTGGAGTGCCTTGTTTGAGTCCCAGCTGCTCTGCTTCTAATACAGCTTCCTGATAATGAGCTTGGGAAAAAAGCGGATGATGGCTCAAGTATTTGGGTTTCTGCCACCCATGTGGGAGACCCCAATGGAGTTCCTGACTCCTGGATTTGGCCTGACCTAGTCCCAACTGTTGTGGCATTGAATAGTGAACTAGTCATGGAAAATCTCTGTATCTCCCTCCCTGTCACTCTGGCTCTCAAATAAGTAAATAAATCTTTAAAACTATATACATGATAAGCCTTTTGTGTCATATAAATTACAAATAATTTCCACAGTTTAACTCTTGACTTTGTTAATGTTTTTTACCATGTATTGTTTGATTTAATTTATTTTTAAATATTTATTATTTGTTTTATTTGAAAGAGTTCCAGAGAGAGAGAGAGAGAGAGAGAGAGATCTTCCATTCACTGTTTCACTCCTCTAATGGCCACAATGGCCAGAGCTGGGCCAGATGGAAGCCAGGAGCTAGGGGCTTCATCTGGGTCTCCCATGTGGGTGCAGGGGCCCAGGTACTTGTGCTGTTCTCCACTGCTTTTCCAGGCACATTAGCAGAGAGCTGGATATGGCATCCATTAGGGATGTCAGTGTTGCAGGCAGAGGCTTAACTTGCTATACCATAGCACCAGCCCTGTAATTTCATTTATATAGTTCGCTTTATCAATCTTTTATAGCCTCTGAATTTTGAAATATTAAAGAAAAATAATTTTGATACTTTTTTAAATGGTAAGGAAAACTGTTATTCAAGACTGTTGCAGTAGGGGCCATCACTATTGCAATAGAAGACAGATTTTGGGATCAAAAACAAATATAGCAAGAACAAGTGAGGACTTATAGCCAAGGAACAGGATGAAGGTGTCAATGGAAGGAGAGGTACTAACAGCAGTGACAACAAGGGTATGAGGACTCTTGCTAAACTGACGTAACAGGAGTCTTGCTAAAGGCCAGGGGATGAGAAACTTGATCAGATATTAAAGGGTGGGGATTCTCTCCAAACCAACCTAACAACATTCTTGCAAGATTGGACTCAGCACAATTGGACATGGAAGGTCAAGGTTGTCCTAATGGAGAAGAAAGCTCAGAGCTTGGTTAAGAAATCTCTGTCACCAGTGTTGGAATTCAGAAAGTGGTATCTCTAGTCCCAAAATATGGTGACTTCGAACTAAATGAATAAAATTTCACTCTGACTTCTCCTTCCACTATCACTACCTTCTTAATCCTCTCTCTCAAAACTGTGGGGGGAGCTTCTTCTGAAACTCTCATTAACTGGGAAATATTAACCACCACCAGGGAGAGAAGAGTCTAAAGGTCTCAATGTCTAGGACTCTGGAACAAGACTTCTCACTTGTTCACTAGGGCAGCTCAGACGGATCATCTCAGAGAGCATCTATATGGTAAAACAACCTTTGTTCCCTGGTTTGTTCCTTACCAACCCCTCCCACAGCTTGTTGTCACCACCCTCAAGGATACACCAGGCCCCTAGCTGACCAAGCTTCTGTTCCTCTCTGTAGCTCCAGAAGTTAGTATGCCACAACTATTGGGCACTTTGGGGAGGCTCATACTTTGTGTATGACTCCTATGCCCTTGATCCCCAAAGTCCACTTTAGTAAATTTTTACTCTGTCAGTTCATTTTCAGGGATTGAAGGAGGATTTTCTCTTTGCTACATAATAGCTTGTTTAGAAAGCTCTTCCTCTTCTTATTAAAAAATAGTATATTTTAGTATATTTATGGGTTTTTTTTACATGTAATGTTTAATTCATCTGGATTTTATTTTTTTAAGATGTATTTATTTCAAAGACAGAGGGGGAAAAACAGAGAGATCTCCCATCCACTGGTTCACTTCTCAAATGGTTGCAACATCCAGGGCTGGCCCGGCTGAAGCCAGGACCTAGAAACTCCATTTGGGTCTCCCACATGTGTGGCAGGGACTCAAGTACTTAAGCCATCATCTGCTGCTTCCCTGGCACATTAGCAGAGAGCTGGATCGGAAGTGGAGCAGCTGGGACAGGAAAGGCACTCCAACATGTGATGCAGGCCTCCTAGTGTCTTAATTTGCTGCGCCACAATGCCTACCTCTGGATTTGATTCTGGTATAAGAGAAGTATGGATCTAAATTTTCCCTATATTTGACTATCTAATTTTCCAACGCTGTTTAGCAAACAGTCTTTTTTTTTTTTTTTTTTTGACAGGCAGAGTGGATAGTGAGAGAGAGACAGAGAGAAAGGTCTTCCTTTTTGCCGTTGGTTCATCCTCCAATGGCCACTGTGGCCGGCGCATCTCGCTGATCCGAAGCCAGGAGCCAGGTGCTTCTCTTGGTCTCCCATGCGGGTGCAGGGCCCAAGGACTTGGGCCATCTTCCACTGCCTACCCGGGCCATAGCAGAGAGCTGGCCTGGAAGAGGGGCAACCGGGATAGAATCCGGCGCCCCAACCGGGACTAGAACCTGGTGTGCCAGTGCCGCAAGGTGGAGGATTAGCCTGTTAAGCCACGGCGCCGGCCCAGCAAACAGTCTTTTATTATACTTGAAATTGCACAAAGAACATATTTCTTACTCAGTCCTATGGATTTCTGTACCTGCCTATGATATAATAAAAGTATATTTAGTTTTTGTCCCCAGTTCTTAGCACAGCTTGTAAAACTCTTGGCATTGCTTGAGTGATAAAAATGTTGCCAGACAGTTTTACCATAGAGGCCAGTCCTCAGAAAGACCAAATGGTTTTGAACAGGGCATGGGCACTTTCAGCACATTCCACCTCCCAGGAGTGGAGAAAGGCTGGAGACTGGGTTATAAAAACCCTTGAACAAGAGAATTCAGGAAGCTTCCAGATGAATGAATACATGGATGTGCTAGGAGGTGTTGCTCACAGGGAGGGCAGGGGTGTTCTGGGCTATCCTCACCCCTTTGACTTGTTTCCTCTATAACAAATTGGAAAATATAATTTTTCTTAATTCTGTAAGTCCAATAACCAAATCTGAAGTGAGAGTGGTAGGGTGTTATGACACTCCCCAAACTTGAAGGTGGCTGGGTAGAAGTGTGGGTAGCTTGGATGTTCCTTTTACAACTGGTGTCTGAAGCATAGGCAGTCTTGTGGGTCTGAGCCCTTCATCTGTGCGAGCTGCAATGATTTTGGAGAGCTCATGTTCAGAATTGAATTGAACTGAATTGTTGGATCAAGGTGGTGTCAGGGAAGCAGAGCATATCTCCAGTATAACCTTGGAGATGATGGTCCTATTATTTGAGGCCCTCTGTGACAGGACTCAGGGTTCTCTTGGGAAGCCCCTAGTGGCTCCCCTGAAAGGGGCCCTTGTCATCTTGATCTGCTCCAGTGGCCTATCAGATCTCCTTTCAGAGGCTAACTTCCCTACTTCCGCAGTCAGAGACATCAGCATGTAGGTTTTCCCTGGACTAAGAGTTTGGTGTCTCTTGGGAAGCAAATGCTTTACTTATACACATCTTGACCTTGTTTTTAAATAATAGATATTTATTCATCTTTGTTTGGAGAGGAGATTAAGCTTTGCTGAAGGCAAGAGCCGGAAGGAGCGTGCCCCTGTTTGGATATCCCTTTCAGCAAAACAAGATTGCTGCTAACTTGACTCTCCTTCCCTAAAGGTTAGGGAGATTATTAGACATACTCTTTGAGGGGTATCCTTCCCTGCCCTGAGATAGTTTATAAAGATCTCTTCCAAAAATACATACATATAATTATTTGGTTTCTATTGTTTTTGTATGTGATGTAGTGTTTTTACATATTGGTAAATCAGGAAGTGCCCAAGCTGGTTATATCAACATCAGTACCAATGCTTCTTGCTTTTTCCAAGTTCTTCTGTACCAATTATTCTTTTTTCCTGTATCTTCTTCTTACCCTGTGTGGTAGCCATGAGATGGTGCCTCTCTGATCTCCAACTGCAGGAAGCATAATTACCCTATGGCTTCAGCTGCATAATTAACCTATGGCCTCATTACGACATTTGCTGTGTGGCCACACTGCCCATAAGCTGCTCCCAGCCAATGGCTGAGCACACAGAAATACTAATGCAGGCCTGTTCCTGGGAGAGGAGGGATTCCTGTGACAGGTGACGTTAGATTGATTGCCTGGAGGAGTCAAAGGCAGCCATGATAATCAGTAATTCCTGTCTCCAGTCACGTGGTTGAAATCCACTGGGGTTAAGTTCTGAAAAAACAAAGTGAAACAAAACAAGATTCCTACTGAGATAGGAGAGCCCCTGATGTCATGCAGAATGAGTGACTATAACCACGTAAGGCCAGTCAAGGTTAATATAAACCTGGATTAGGGTGGAATTACAAAGATCCTCTGCTGAAGGGACACAGGGAAGCAAGCATTTTCTTCCTTCTTGTGGGAAGGTGGGTTACCAACTTTCTGAGTAAATAAACATCAGTGTTTTCTAGAGTGGTGTTTCTCAAACCTTAATTCACATACAAAGCACTTGGGACCATGTAAAACTACAGGTTCCAATTCAAGAGTTGTAGGGTGAGGCCTGGGATCTTGTATTTCTAGCAAGTTCCAGTTCATGTCAATGTTGCTATTCCCCAGAACCCACCCCCAACACAGATGTAAGAATCTCAAGAACATCAGATATATTTGGTTAATTAGTAAGGTGTGGGGACGGGTTCCATTCCAGAACCAATGGCATAATGTGATCCCTTTGGCTGAAGAGACGTGGCTCCTTTAAGACTCTTGGACTCTTCTGGCTACTCATATGACAAATGATTACATAAGCCAGGCCCTGTGCAAGAAGGGGTAAAGATGCCTGGGTAGGAGGGAAGGTGGTAAACAGGTACAGTTTTTGCTTTCAGGATGTTTCAATCTCATCATGGGTGCAGAAAAAATGAGCACGCCATAGCAGTAGAGTGTAATGATTCACACAGTCTGGCCTTGGAGGGAGGGTAAAGAGGAAGAACTCCAGAATGAAGTACCAATGAGACTGAAAGAAGGTGGTGTTTGACAGGTAAATTTGTGATTTGTGTATGCCTGTGTGTGGGAGATACATTCCAAAGTTAGGGAAAGACACTCATGAAGGAGCTCAGAGGAAAGAAAGAGCATGGCACATTTAGGGAACTGCACACAATCAGGACCCATGGGAATGAAAGGTAGTATGAAACGGTGACTAGGCCATGAAGGCATCACAGTCTGTTTGTGGTTCTGGACAGTATCTAACGATATTCCAAAGGAAACCACTGAATTTCATTTATCAATATTGACTTTTTTTTTTTGACAGGCAGAGTGGACAGTAGAGGGAGATAGAGAGAAAGGCCTTCCTTTTTGCCGTTGGTTCACTCTCCAATGGCCGCCGCGGTAGGCACACTGCGGCCGGCGCACCGTGCTGTTCCGATGGCAGGAGCCAGGTGCTTATCCTGGTCTCCCATGGGGTGCAGGGCCCAAGGACTTGGGCCATCCTCCACTGCACTCCCTGGCCACAGCAGAGAGCTGGCCTGGAAGAGGGGCAACCGGGACAGGATCAGTGCCCCGACAGGGACTAGTGGAGGATTAGCCTAGTGAGCCAAGGCGCCGGCTTTCAATATTGACTTTTAAACATTTTTCATTTTACTTGAAAGGCAGAGAGATATTTTTCATCCTCCAGTTCATTCCCCGGATGCCAACAACAGCCAGGGCTGGACCAGGCCAAAGTCAGAAGCCAGGAACTCAACTTGGAACTCCTGCATAGGTGGCAGGGACTCAAGTACCTGAACCATCACTGCCTACTGGGGTACATGTTAACAGGAAGCTGGAATAAGAAGAGGAGCCAAATACTTTGATACGGGATACAGGCATCCCAAATAGCATCTTAACCACTATACAAAACTCCCATACTAAGTGATTTCATTTTTCCTTTTGAAAGATCACTCCAACAAAACTATGATAATGGCAGTGGAAATGCAGAGAAGTAGATAGACTTGAACTGTCTCTCTGGTTTGATCCAAAGAAGGTGCAACTGAGGACTGCTCAGACAAGAAGTCTGTGAGATGCCAGGTCAGAGGAGGGGTGGGAGGATATAAAGAGCACCATGACTTCCACTGGGAGGTAGAGGGCTTGGCCAACCCTATGGACTGCTGTCTTTGTTTCAGAGAAAGGCTTTAACACCCAGACAATAGAATCCTAGGCACACCACGTTTGATTCCTATTTGTATTTCAAGGGAAGTTAGGACTTGCAGCTTTTCACTTGGGAATACATGTGCATAGGAAATGTATTTGTCCAAAACCTGTGGGTTGCGCTTGGTATAGAGTCCGACTGGACCAAGGTTTGGCCTGCTAAGCCGTCTAAAACTAAAACTCCCCAATCTATTTTTACCTCAACCTAGAGTGCCATTCATCACACCACTCACTCACACAGGCACCCACAGGCAACTTTTGTTTGAGATCCTACTGACTCAATCAAACTCAAATCTACAGTCTGTTTGGGGCTAGTCGTTGAGTTTCAAAGTTAAAATACCGGTTAAGATGCCTATGTCCCCCATCCGAGACGTGGTTTCCATACCCAGTTGGCTCCTGACTTCCGCTTCCTGCTAACACAGACTCTGAGAGGTGGGTGTGGTGGCTCAGTAGTTGGGTTCCTGCCATACACACAAGAGACCTGGACTGAGCTGCGGTTCCCAGGGTCAGCCTCGGCATAATTCCAAGCACTGCAGGCATTTATGAAGCAAACCAACAAAAGGGAGTTCTTTGTCTCTCTCTGTCACTTTGCCTCTCAAAATTAAAAAAAAAAAAAATTAAAATCAATCTCATCCCATTTATCCCTAAGCAACTCCTAAGATTTACATCATTTTTGCTACAAATGATCTCATTATTGTTCTACTTATTGAGCTTATACCAGCAAGTCATTTTTTTTCTCTTTCTCAACTACCCTTCATGCCTCTGCCACACCTGAGCTTGGTTAACATTAGACTACAGACATTGCCACACTGCCTTGTTTTCTCCAATCTCTCTCATCCATTGTGCATAATATTAGCATGATTTGCATATGCCTATTCTGGTATGTTTTGCCTTTCTATTATAAATATCTCTTGGCTGGCATTTCATATAAATCTGTCTGGCTTGAAGACAATAGTTTGAGCAAATCAATGCTATTTAATCAGGGCTTGATAGAGGAGATGGGCAAAATCCTTAGTAGCTGCATAAGCTTGGGCAGGTTATTTCTCCTGTCTGTATCTCCATCTCTTTATGTATAAAAGAGGAATGATAATTGTATCTATTTAACAGGATGGTTATGAAGATTGAAAGAGTCAGTGTGCATTTGAAACAGTGCCAACCATATGGTAAACCCTGAAATACCAGGAATCTGTATGTGAATCATCAAGGGAAGAGGCTTATCTAGAAAGAAATAATGTGGCTGGAAAATCACTAAATGAGGCCTTGAATGGAGAAACTTTGGTTTGGGTGAGTTCGTGGGTTGAGGACACAGAATGATGAATCTAGTAGTGGAATGCCTGAAGACCCTCTTGACAAGAAACCTGGGTTTAAATCTATTGATAGAATGAACATCTTGATTTATTTACTATTAATTTAGATTCAAAACATTGGTTTTCATAGGCCTTCCAGTCGCATGCAAGGTCAATTAGGTCTCAGGTAGAAGAGTTGCCACAAGAGGATTACATTACTATACTTTGCATTTGAGAAAGCCAAAATTTTCAAAATATGGATTGTTCCAAAGCATATCTTTGATAAAGCAGCTTGAATGCCACATTGTGGATAACAAGGTTAAATAAAGGTTCTAATAAGACAAACAGTGACAATTTAAATAAATCAGATGTTTTTGTCGAAGATTACTCTGCGATTTTCTCCAATTATCCATGACATTTCACCCATTCAGATTGTGATCTGCTTTAATAGTGGAAGAAAAAAAACCCTTGTCTCCTTGTTTATTCTTTGTTCTCAAGGAGATAAGCTGTTTATAAAGATACGTTATTTGTTATTTAAATCACTTTTACTGAAGTTGTTTATTTCCTTGTTTCAGTTTCTAAAAATATTGCAACAATTGTAATGCTTCTTAGAGATGTCTATTCAATTCAGAGTGATTTGTACTGAAATTCTTTGCTAAATGGACCCAGGTGCTGATGTGTATAACATACTAGAGCAAGTCAAAACTAATAAATGCTTTTAAGAAAAAGATAATGTGGATGTTCTTGTGTCAACTTTTAAAATCCATGATTAAAAACATTTTAGACCTCAAGTCTCAAATATTTGTAAAGGTCTACCTCTATACATGCCATTTCATAAGTATTTAATAATAGTAATAATAATGATCATAATAAATTGGTATGACATCAAAACTATATGCAGAAAAAATTACATAATTTAAATACAGAAATCTATTTCTTAGAAAATGCCCTTTAATCACTTTGCAGACTTTCAAGATCATAATTATATAAAAGTAATTACATTAAAAGATAATTTACCTGGTAGTAAAGTGTCAAATTAAAGCTGGAAACAGTACTTGTAAATAGAACTTTATATATATATATATTTTAAATTGTTGAACAACAAACATGTGAAATTATGTCTCTTGCATCTCTTTTTGCTATGAATAAAATTACCTCTGGAATAATTTTGGTGATTTGATACTACACAGCTACATAGCAGTATAGCCTATAGCTACATTATATGTCTTGCATATCAATCTATAAACCTACACTATGGCTTATCTAAGGTAATCAACAAAATTGATGTATGAAATAAAGCCAAGTGGATTTGATATCTTAAGGGACCATTGATTATTTCCAAGAACTAAAGGTTCAAAATCCTGCTGGGTTGATTTGGCTAAAAAAAAAAATGAAGTCTGGCACCATAATTTATAGTATGTGTTCCTGCTGAGTAAGCCCTGGATACTGCAAACTTGGATCTGTAGACGCACATCTCTCCCTTTGAAGCTGATGAGAATTGCTTGTGCTAAATGAGATACATGCTGGGAAAATTGGGCCCTTACAATTGGTGTGTATAGACATTAGAGGTCTCATGACACTCTCTTCCTCTGGTCTCTGCATTTTCTCCAGTCCTGGCTTTGTCAGAAGATGTTCAGCTTTGGAGGAAAGGAATGCTCCTTGAATTAGATATGCCCAAAACTAAAGGCTATGCAAGATTTTTTTTTTTTTTTTTTTTTTTTGTCAAGAAAGTCTTACTTGAGAACTTCTCTATCATCAGTAAAGTTGGGTGACTACAAGTTACCTTGATTTAAATCTTATCCAAGTAATCGTCCCAAGCTGTCCATTTGAAGCAAGGACTGATTCCTTTGACGTCTAGGCCAGATCAGACTCCTTCTGTGTGTAGTCATCTGGAGCAAGGACTAGACTTATAAATAAATAAGTTCACACATTCTATCATGGCATTTTTGAGTTTTAAATATGGGCTCACTTTAGATCCACTTTAATTCTTCCAAATAAGTGGTCTATAGAACTGAGAGAACAACAGGTCCCTTTGATTGCCCAGAGCATAGTATCAAATCCAACTAATCATTCAACAAAACTATATTGGCTATGACCACCACTGAACAGCTGTCAAAACCCTACGTGGCATAGTCTACTTTCCTCCTTCTTATGGATCTGATTTAAGTGCCATTTGAAGAACTACTTCATAAAACAGATCAGCTTTCAGTCCCTATGCTACTCAGTTAACTTTAAGAAAGGCTAGTAGCTGTGTTACCTTGGACAAATCATTGAGTGTAACTCTCAGGATCATCGAGTCCTAATATATAAAATGATTGTTAAAAATCAAGTCTTTAAAGTCCTCTGAGAATGAAGTTTGTATATCTATACTACATGAAGTATACAATGTGTGTATAATGATGGATATTAAATACATGGATATACAACACTAAACCTGAAACATTTTTGAAGTTGCCCTGGAAATATTACATATTTATTATTATTTGTTAAAATTGTTCTTATTAATTTTTTTTCAGATTTAGACAATATCAGAAAAAAGTTGCAGATTATGCTAAGGAAATGAAGAGAGGTAAATGAGTAGATGAGGTCAGTTTTTCTAGAATAATATACAGAGATAAACAAGATACTTAATAGGGGCCGGCACTGTCGTGTAGTAGGCTAAGCCTCCACCTGTGGCACCAGCATCCCATATGGGCACTGGTTCTAGTCCTGGCTGCTCCTCTTCTGATCCAGCTTTCTGCTATGGTTTGGGAAAGCAGTAGATGGCTCAAGTGCTTGGGCCCCTGCACCCACATGGGAGACCCAGAAGAAGCTCCTGGTTCCAGGCTTCAGATCAGCCCAGCTCCGGCCATTACAGCCATTTGGGGAGTGAACCAGTGGATGGAAGATCTCTCTCAGTCTCTTCCTCTCTTTGTAACTTTACCTCTCAAATAAAAAAAACCTTAGAAAAATACTTAATAAATGACACATGCCAGGTGATTTATCTGAGTCTGAAGCATTTAGATGATAGAAGATGGGAAGGTGGGAAGGAGCCAGCCCTTGATTTTCTAAAGGACCATCATAAAGAAATTATGCTTTTTGTTTCATAGATAATAAGGAGGCATACAAATTCAGAAACTGTGAAGGGGGTGTTGTGGCAGCTAGTGTTGTGGTTCAGTGGATTAAGTTGCCACCTGTGATGCCCGCATCCCATATTGGAGTGCTGGTTTCAGTCCCAGCTGCTCTGCTTCCAATCCAGCATTCCTGCTAATGCTCCCGGGAAGGCAATGGCTGATGGCACAGGTACTTGGGTTCCCGTCACCCATTTGGGAGATCCAGATGCAGTTTCAGGTTCTTGGCTTCAGCCTGGCCCAGCCCTGGCTGTTGATGGCATTTAGAGGATGAACAAACAGATGGAAGACCTCTGTGTCTCTCTTGCTGTCTCTGTCATTCTGCCTCTCAAATATATAAATGGATAAATCTTTGGGTCAGGGCTGTGGTGTCACTGGTAAAGCCTCCACCTGCCTCCACCAGCATCCCACATGGGCACGAATCCCAGCTGCTCCACTTCCAATCTAGCTTTCTGCTAAAGTACCTGGGAAAGCAGCAGAGCATAGTCCAAGTCCCTGGGCCCCTGAACCCACATGGGAGACGGGGAAGAAGCTCCTGGCTTCGGTGTGGCCCAGCCCCATCTGTTGAGGCCATTTGGGGAGTGAACCATCAAATGGAAGAACTTTCTCTCTGTGTCTCATTCTCTCTCTGTAACTCTGCATTCAAATAAATAAACTTTTTTTTTTTTTAGTGTAAAACATAAATAAATAAATAAAATCTATATGTTAAGTGGCGGGTTTGGGTACAGCAGCTATGACACTATTTGGGACATCTGCATCCCACTTTGGAGTGCGTGGGTCTGGGGCCTGGCTCCATTTCCAATTCCAGCTTCTTGCTAACGTGAGCCCTGGGAGACAGTGGTGATGGCTCAAGTCCTTGGGTTCCTACTACTCACATGGGAGACTCAGATTGATTCCAGGTTCCTGGCTTCCGCCTAGCCTAGCAGTGGTGTTGCAGGCATTTGAGGAGTGAACGAGCAGATGAAAGATCTTTGTCTACGTCTGTCTCTCTTTGTTTCTTTCTGTCTCTGTGTTTCAGATAAAATTTTTTTAAATAATTAAGTAAAATAAATATATAAAAATTTAGGGGCTGGTGCTGTGGCGCAGCAGGTTAAAGCCCTGGTCTGCAGTGCCAGCATCCCATATGGGCACCAGTTCTAGTACCAGGTGCTCCACTTCCGATCTAACTCTCTGCTATGGCCTGGGAAAGCAGTAGAAGATGGTCCAAGTGCTTGGGCCCCTGCACTCGTGTGGGAGACCTGGAAGAAACTCCTGGCTCCTGGCTTTGGATCGGCCCAGTGCCGGCCATTGCAGCCATCTGGGGTGAACCAGTGGATGGAAGATCTCTCTCTCTCTCTCTCTCTCTGTCTCTACCTCTCTCTGTAACTCTGTCTTTAAAATAAATAAAATAAATCTTTAAAAAATACATAAAAATGTTAAATAAAAAATCAGAGAGCAATAAGACTATTTAGAAGGCTGTAAAATGGGCCTTAAAGATTTTAAATTCTTTTTAAATTTATTGATTTATTTTATTTCAAAGGAAAGGATTGAGAGACCCCAATCTGCCAACGACAGACAGACAGACAGAGATCTCCCATGCGCTGGTTCCCTCCTCATATGTTTACAACAGCCAGGCCAAACCTGGAGGAGGAACACTTAAGGAAGAAATACACAGGAAAATACATGTATATTATCATGATTCAAATTTTTTAAAAGTGATAAAGGATATTTAAAACTGAAAAATAAACAGAACCAGTTATTTTTTAAAAAGATTTATTTATTAGAAACGCAGAGCGATAGGGAGAGAGAGATCTTCTATCTGCTAGTTCATTCCCCAGATGGTCACAGTGGCCTGGACTGGCCCAGCTGAAGCCAGGAGCCCAGAATCCCATATGTGGGTGGCACTTGGACCATCTTCCTCTGTCTTCCCAAGCACATTAGCAGGGAGCCGGTTTGGAAGCGGAAGAGGCAGGACTCAAACCAACTTTCCGATATGGGATACCAGCATCACAAATGGCAGCTTAACTCACTGCGCCGCAACACTGGTTCCAGGACAGTTATCTTTAACCTGTCCTTAGAAATAAATAAAAAGAAAATAAAAATTTAAATACTGGACTTGATTTCAAGTATTCTGTATTTGGCCAGTCTCTACTTACAGATTAAACAATGTTTCAGTCAAGAGGAAAACCAGTAACTTTTACTGAAAGGTTAGCAAATGTGTACTATTAAGAAGAAGTGGATTGCTTATAGCAAAATCTATATGTCGTTTAAACATCTTACTTAGATACATATATCTTGCTTAGAAGTCATATTTTCCATAGTTAATAAAATACTTGGGCATATTCAGTTTTTGTAATTAAATAAGCTAAATTATAGCTTTGGTTACAGATCTTCAAATAGAAATGTTTGGAATTTAGATGCTGGATATTTGATTCTACTTGACTCTTGAAAATACAAGATTTAAAAAAAAAAAAAAACTTATTTTACTTGAAAGGCAGAGTTACAGAGAGAGGAGAAACAGAGAGATCTTCCACCCTTTGATTCACTCCCCAAATGGCTGCAAGGGTCAGGACTGGGTCAGGCAGAAGCCAGGTTCCAGGAGCTTCTTCCAGGTTCCCACCTGGGTGCAGGAGTTCAAGAAGTTGGGCCATCTTCTGCTGCTTTCCCAGGAGCATTAACAGGGAGTTGGATCAGAAGTGGGGCAGCTGGGACTCAAACCCATGCCCACATGGGATGCTGGTATCACAGGCAGCAGCCTAACCTGCTATGCCACACCACAACCCCAGCCCCCAAAAGTTATTGCGTAATAGTTTCCATGTGAAGTCATTCCTTATGTGTCTTCAAGTGGATTATGTTATTTTTCATAGCTCTATTTTGTTTCTTTGTTAAATCAGGAGATCTTGTACTTATGAGGAAGCAATGCATAATGGCAAATAAATAAATAAATGGGAAACAAGTGTTCTTGGGTTGTATTACAAATACTTCTTCTTTTCTTAAGACTTATTTATTTATTTGAGAGGCAGAGTTACAGACAGAGAGGGAGAGACAGACAGAGAAGTCTTCCTTCTGCTGGCTCACTCCCCAAATGGTCACAATGGCTGGAGCTGCACCAATCCGAAGCCAGGAGCCAGGAGCTTCTTCCCAGTCTCCCATGTGGGTACAGGGGCCCAAACACTTGGGCCATCTTCTATTGCTTTCACAGACCATAAGCAGAGAGCTGGATTGGAAGAGGAGCAGCGCGGGACATGAACCGACACCTACATGGGAGGCCAGCGCTGCAGGTGTAGGCTTAGCTTACTACACCACAGCGCTGGCCCCCTACAATTACTTCTGCAATATTGAGTTTGTGTTTAAAAACTTAACCTTTAGGGGTGTGTGCTTGGCCCAGCAGTAAAGTTGTATGTAAGGAGACCAGCATCCCATATAGCAGTGCCTGGTTCAAGTTCCAGCTCCTCCAGTTGCTGTTCTACTTCTTGTTAAGGTGAATCCAGGGAGGCAGTAGATGATTGTTTGAGTACCTGGGTCTGTGTCACCTACTTGGGAGTCTTGGCTTGAGTTGCTGGTTCATGGTTTTGGCCTGGTCTAACCCTGGCTGTTGCTGGCATTTGGGGAGTAAACCAGTGGATGGAACATCTCTCTGTCTGTGTCTCTGCCTTTCAAGTAATATGAAAACATATGTAACATTTAAAAAAATTTTTTTAAAGTATTTTATTTATTTGGCCAGTGTTGTGGCTCAATAGGCTAATCCTCCACCTGCAGCGCCGGTACACCGGGTTCTAGTCCTGGTTGGGGCACCAGATTCTGTCCCGGTTGCCCCTCTTCCAGTCCAGCTCTCTGCTGTGGCCCGGGAGTGCAGTGGAGGATGGCCCAAGTGCTTGGGCCCTGCACCCACTTGGGAGACCAGGAGAAGCACCTGGCTCCTGGTTTCGGATCAGCGCTGTGTGCCAGCCGCAGCGCTCCGGCTGCAGCGGCCATTGGAGGGTGAACCAATGGAAAAGGAAGACCTTTCTCTCTGTCTCTCTCTCTCACTGTCCACTCTGTCTGTCAAAAAAAAAAAAAAAAAAAAAAAAAAAAAAAAAAAGAAAGAAAAGAAAAAGTAAAAGTATTTTATTTATTTGGCAAAATGGGCTTGATGGGGAGCAGATGTTTGGCGCAGTGGTTAAGATGCTGCCTGGAGAGCTGCGTCCCTAGGCTGCCTGGGCTCACACCTTGGTTCTGCTCCTGATTCCAGCTCCCTGCTATTGTGTGACTTGAGATGCAGAAGGTGATGATTCAAGTAGTAGGGTTCCTACTGCCCATGCAGGAGGCCTGGATTGTGTTCTAGGCTCCTGGCTTCGGCCTGGCCCAGCGGTAGCTGTTGCAGGCATCTGGGGAATGAAGCCGCAGATGGGAGGTCTCTATCTCTCACTCTGATTCTTTGCCTTCTAAGTTAATAAAAATAAGTAAATAAAATGAATGTACTCAACAGTATGGGGTTCCTAAGGAAATTATTTGTTTGTTTTTTTTTTTTTGACAGGCAGAGTGGACAGTGAGAGAGAGACAGAGAGAAAGGTCTTCCTTTTGCCGTTGGTTCACCCTCCAATGGCCGCCGCGGTAGGCGCGCTGCAGCCGGCGCACCGCGCTGATCCGATGGCAGGAGCCAGGTGCTTCTCCTGGTCTCCCATGGGGTGCAGGGCCCAAGCACTTGGGCCATCCTCCACTGCACTCCCTGGCCACAGCAGAGAGCTGGCCTGGAAGAGGGGCAACCGGGACAGGATCGGCGCCCTAACCGGGACTAGAACCCGGTGTGCCGGCGCCGCAAGGCGGAGGATTAGCCTAGTGAGCCGCGGCGCCGGCTCCTAAGGAAATTAAAAATAGAGCTACCATATGATTTGGCAATCCCTCTTCTGGGTATATGCCTGAAAGAAATGAAATCGCCCACCTCCTAAAGATTTCTGCACTCATGTTCATTGCAGCGTTATTCACAATAGTCATATTTTAGCAACAATCAGTGTGTCAACTGACAGATGAATGGATGAAGAAAATGTGGTATAAATATACAAGGGAATATTACTCAGCCTTAAAAAAGGAGATCCTGCCACTTGCTACCACATGGAAGGACCTGGAGGACACTGTTTTGAGGGAAATAAGCCAAATATAGAAAGGAAAATATCACATGATCTCACTTACGTGTGTAACCCTAAAATAAAAAAGTCAAATATACAGAGATAGAGAATTAACAGTGATTACCAGGGTCAGCATGGGGAGTGGGAGAAAGTGGAAGGTTTAGGCCAAAGGATACAAAGTAGCAGACATAATAATCAACTCTAGAGATTTAATACATAACATGAGGACTCCAGTATCTGAAATTTTTGTTCGATAAGATTTTAGCTACTGTTGTCACAAGGAAATGACTGTGTGGGATGACAGATATGCTAATTTGCTTCACTATAGTAATTATTTTACTATCTCTGTGTACAACATTATGTTGTAAACCTCAAATGTGCATGATAATATTCATTTTTAAAATGCAGGGCTCAAAGTATTGGAAGCTTCACTGATTTCATGAAGCAAGTAAAATCCAGTTTTTTGCAGAAAGGCAATGACAAATTTTGTGTGCTTACTAAAACAATCCATTCAATGATTCAATGAATGTCTACAGGGTCTCTTAAAACCTAGTGACACAGCAATGAACAGAACAGACATAAGTCAGATGGTGGTTACTGTTGTGGAGAAAATAAAACTGGGGAAGAAAAGGAGCCCTGGGTGAGATGGTAATTCTATGAAGGAGGCTGGCGCCGTGGCTAACTTGGCTAATCCTCTGCCGGGGGCACCGGCACCCTGGGTTCTAGTCCCGGTTGCTCCTCTTCCAGTCCAGCTCTCTGCTGTGGCCCAGGAGGGCAGTGGAGGATGGCCCAAGTGCTTGGGTCCCTGCACCTGCATGGGAGACCAGGAGGAAGCACCTGGCCCCTGGCTTTGGATTGGCGCAGTGCTGGCCATAGCAGCCATTAGGGGAGTGAACCAACGGAAGGAAGACCTTTCTCTCTGTCTCTCTCTCACTGTCTATAACTCTACCTGTCAAATAAAAATAAAAAAAATTTTTTTAAAATTCTATGAAGGAGGTCCTTAGGGAAGGCCTTAGCTGAGAAGGGGTCCCAAGGAAACAAGGACAGAAGGAAGTGAACCCAGGAGAGATCTTGGAGAAGAGCATTCCAGGAGAGAGCTTGGGGGCAGGCAGCAGGCTTGCTGAGTCCAGAAAGAGCAGGGAAAGCCAAAGTGCATGGAGAGGGAGGGGAGGAAGACTGGGTTGAGATGAGATCAGAGAACTACTGGAGGCAACATCAGGAGGCACAGTAGGCTGTTTTGATAATTGAGTGACAGGGGAAGGCACTTACTAGCAAGTGTTAAACCCGGGAGTGGCACGAGTCAGTTTAGAATTTCAGAAAATACATCTGGCTGCTGTGCAGAGAACACACCGTTGGGGTCAAGAGTGGAAGCAAGGGGACCAGTTGGTAGATACGTGAAATAATTCAGGAAGGAGACAATGGAGGCTCTAACCAGCAACACTGGTAGTGAAAAGTAAAGGGGTTCTTGGTAATTTCGGAGGTGGAGCCAACAAAATTCACTGAAGTACTGGATGTCGTGGGCTGAGAGTGAAGGAGAGGGCGGGGGAGGAGTCCTGCGGTGAATGAACGCCCTGAGCGACAGGAAGGCCACAGCTGCCGTCCCCTGTGGTGGAGGAGGCCACAGATGTGGTAGGGGGAAATGGGAGCCTGGTATTAGGGCGTCCTCTTCCCCTTAAGGCAAGGCGAATGAGAGAAGAACAACAACGGCATAAGGAAGCAGTCTCCTGGCTGGGTCACGCCCATGGCCTATCCCGTCTGCAATCTATCTCTGCCCAGAGCCCCTCCGTAATGTGGTAACTGCATGAACTTAGAAATGGGACTAACTAGGGGCCCTGCAGATGCCTGCAGCGCCAGCATCCCATATGGGTGCCGGTTCAAGTCCTGGCTGCTCCACTTCCGATCCAGCTCTTAGCTATGGCCTGGGAAAGCAGCATTAGATGGCCTGAAGTGCTTGGGCCCCTGCACCCTAGTGGGGAGATCCAGAGGAAGTTCCTGGTTCTTGGTTTCGGATTGGCGCAGCTCTGGCCATTGTAGTCAATTGGGAAGTAAATCAGTGGATGAGACATCTCTCTCTCTCTCTGCCTCTCCTTCTCTCTCTGTGTAACTCTTTCAAATAAATAAATCTAAAAAAAAAAAAAAAAGGAACTGACCATATCATCCATTTATTTTATTTTATTTTTTTATTTTATTATTTTTGACAGGCAGAGTGGACAGAGAGAGAGACAGACAGAGAGAAGAGAGAAAGGTCTTCCATTTGCCGTTGGTTCACCCTCCAATGGCCGGCGCGCTGCGACCGGCGCGCTGCGACCAGCGCACCGCGCTGATCTGAAGGCAGGAGCCAGGTGCTTCTCCTGGTCTCCCATGGGGTGCAGGGCCCAAGCACTTGGGCCATCCTCCACTGCACTCCCTGGCCACAGCAGAGAGCTGGCCTGGAAGAGGGGCAACCGGGACAGAATCCGGCGCCCCGACCGGGACTAGAACCCAGTGTGCCGGCGCCGCTAGGTGGAGGATTAGCCTATTGAGCCACGGCGCCGGCTCATATCATCCATTTAAATCCTACTTGAATTTTTTTGCCTTTAATGAGGCTCATAAATTTGCTACATGAAGTGTTTATGCTGATGAAACACTTTTTCTATTTATCTAAAAATTTCTTCCTCCTTTTTGTTTTTTGAAAATATTTATTTAATTTTTTAAAGATTCATTTACAGGGTGACATTCTGGCATAGTGGATAAAGCCACCGCCAGCAGTGCTGGCATCCCATATGGGCACTGATTTGAGTATGGGCACTGGTATAAGTCCCAGCTGCTCCACTTCCAATCTGGTGTCCTGTTAATTTGTGTGGGAAAGCAGTGGAAGATGGCCAAGTGCTTGGGCCCCTGCCACCTATGTGGGAGACCCAGAAGAAGCTCCTGGTTCCTAGTTTCAGCCAGGCCCAGCCCCAGTCATTGCAGCCATTTGGGGTGTGAACCAGCAGACAGAACATTTCTCTCTGTCTCTCCTTCTCTCTCTGTAACTCTGACTTTCAAAAAAACAAATGAATCTCTTACAAAATTTTTTTTTATAAAAGATTCATTTATTTGAAAGGCAGACAGAGAGACAGATAAAGTTCCGAGAGATTCTCCATTTTTGGTTCATTCCTCAAATGCCTGTAGGAGCCAGGCCTAAGCCAGGAACTCAGAACTTCATCCAGATCTCCCATGTGGGAGGCAGATACCCAAGCACTTGCTGCTTCCTAGGGTGCATATTAGCAGGAAGGTAGATTAAAAGTGGAGGTGGGACTTGAACCAGGCACTCTGTCTGATATGGGACATGGGCAAAATCCAAGGGGCTTCTTAACTGTTGTACAAATGCCCAACCTCTGCCCTAACAACTTTCAAGCTTTAGAGTGCATTTCTATCTCCACAGTTCTTGGACATCAGGAATTCATGTGGCTTAGGTATCCCCTTCTTTAGACTTTGACCTTATCCTTTTCAATTTCTATTTACAACCACATCTGTTCAACCCATTGTGCATATTTATTATCTCACTTAATTCCCACACAGTCTCTATGAGGTAGCTAGGACAGGTAATACCCTAATGTCCTGGATAAGGAAAACAGGTAGAGATTGTTAGTGACAAAGGGGCTGGCACTGTGGCATGGCAGGTGAGGCCGCCGCCTGTGGTGCTGGCATCCCGTGGGCACTGGTTTGAGGCCCAGCTGCTCCACTTCCGATCCAGCTCTCTGCTATGGTCTGGGAAAGCAGTGAAAGATGGCCCAGGTCTTTGAGCCCCTACGCCCACGTGGGAGATCTGGAGGAGGTTCCTGGCTCCTGGCTTCAGATCGGTGCAGCTCTGGCCATTGTGGACATTTGAGGAGTGAATCGGCGGATGGAAGACCTCTCTCTCTGCTCTGCCTCTCTGTAACGCCACCTTTCCAATAAACAAATAAATCTTTATCAGAGTCCAAATATGGAGGTCTTTTATAAGTTTATGGAAAATGCATATGAGAAAAAACTATGCATGGATTTCAAAATTGTTTTACATCAAATAACCTTATTTGTTAAATTCTATTTTTCCATTAGGTATGATTGTATATCCTCTGAGTCCTAAAACAGTGCCTTATCTACTAACCACTCTCTCATTTCCTTCATTCTTTTATTTATCCTCCTCTAGATATTTTTAGTCTGGTTTTGTCCTTAAGATGTCACAACAATTTGTCACTTTGTAAAAAGATTTATTTATTTGAAAGGCAGAGTTATGGAGTGAGAAGGAGACAGATCTTCCACTGCTTTCCCAGGCACATTAGCAGGGAGCTGGATCAGAAGTGGAGCAGCCAGGACTCAAACCAGCACCCACATGGATGCTGCCCTTGCAGGCTGCAACTTTACCTGTATGCCACCGCACCGGCCCCGTCTTTTTTTTTTTTTTTTAAGACATTTATTTTATTTGAAAGGCAGAGTTAAAGAGAGAGAGAGAGAGAGAGAGAGAGAAATAAAGATCTTCAATCTGCCAGTTCACTCTCCAAAATGGCCAGGCAAGAGCCAAGAACTTTGGGTCTTCCACATGGGTGGCAGTGACCCAACCACTTGGGCCACCTTCTGTTGCTTTTCCAGGCCTGCTATTGGAAGTGGAGCATCCAGGACTCAAACCAGCACTCATCCGGCAGCAGGATTTCATGGGCAGCAGCTTGACCTGCTGTGTCACAACACTGGCCCCAGAAGGTCGTCTTCTCTAGTTCAAAGTTAAGCTTCTGGAAGCACCTCCCTGATTTTCCAAAGAGTTCTTTCATGGTTGCACAACATTTTGTATTGTTTCTGTCTTTTCTCCACCCCGGCCTAATGTACTGCCAGCCTCTTCCCTCCCCGGACCTTTTCCCCGATGTCTGTACATTTCTGGCTTCATCGCAGGAGGGTTGATGATCCAGAAGCTCCCTTTCAGACACACCATCCCACAGCCACTTGGAGCCATGGCTTTCCCACGTCACTTAGGAAATCTTTCAAAACACTTTCAGAGTGGGCCATACTGGGAGGTATTCATAGTTTTCAGATACTGACAGGAAAAGCGGTAGGAGACATTTCAGGTACCCTGCCAGGCATGGGTTGGATGCTAAGCAAAAATAAAAAAGGGGTGGTGGGGGGCTACCACTTAGGAGGATGTGAGGAGGTAATATCAATATTTTATTCAAACATGAGAGCCCACTGAGCCACCTACCTGTTATTTGGGTTTCCGAGTATCAGTCACGTGCGCTAAATTCTAAGGCCACGGTGGCTATGAGATACACGTCATATTCGCCTGGCGAGGGCGGAGAACTCTCCCCTCCCGCCCACGGAAAGAGCGACCCTTCGCCCCGCCTACCCAGGTGGCGCGTTGCATGCTGGGAGTTGTAGTCCCCGCTGACCGCGCCTGGAAGGACTGAAGGGCACGGGAGTCCAGTCCGTCTCTCTGGTTACTGGAGGTCACATTCCCTAGTCGCTCTCTTTCTCCCGCTCGGGAGGAGCCTTCGGCGAGCACGGCTGCATTTGGCTGTGCCACCGTTTCTGTTCTGGGTTTCAATAAAGTTTTCCTCTTCCTCCAAGATGGCGGCCTCCTGGTCGCCCTTGGTTACCCTGCGCTCCTTAACGCAATGCCGGCTGAGAGGGAAATGTGTTGGGTTCGGGGCCTGGGTCGCTGCCCTTGCTCCTCCCGCCACCGCCCCTGGGAAGCCCCTTTGGAAAGGTCAGTGACTGTGCCATGAGTAGGGTGAGCCGACTGTGCCTAGGATCAGAGAAGCCTCTGGGGTCACTCTTCTTCCCGCGTCTCCCCCAGCTGCCTCCGGCATTTCGGAGCTGAGGGTCCCTCAAGAGCTGTTTGAGTTTCTCTTGCCCTTTTATTCTGCCTGTCCGTGAAGGAGCCCTGAGCACAGAGGGAACTAGCCCAGAGTGACTTTCATTTTGAGGGCCAGAGGTCGCCCCAGACAGTTCCCTGCTCGACAGCTGAGCGCTGAGCCCCGGTGAGCGCAGGCGTGAGAGTGCCTGGCTTGGAAGGGTGCAGGTGTGGGGTCGGGGCTGGGGACCCTTGCACCCTGCGCCCTCCCTGACTCTCCGGGCTCCATGGGCACAGGGTCCAGAGCCGCGCCGCGGACCCCTGCAGGCCCCTGGCCCTCGGGATTCCGGGAATGCGAGCCCCGAGCGCGCTCAGTCCGAGGACTGGAATCTCGTGTTCTGTCCTAGGGGCGCGAAGCTTCGGGGGGTGTACTTGTCACCGGGCTCCATTCATTCGTTCCGTGTGTGTTCATGAATGAATGCCTGGCTTTGAATAATCGAGCCCACAGAGGCGCTGATTTTACTGCTGTATACATGTCCTCTCTGAACTGCACGTCACTCAGGACCCCGCGTCACTGTTTCCTCGGCTTAGCGCAATGATTGGTACCTGGTGGGAGATAGGGCTTTTGGATGAGGCTGTTCTCATTGTGTCCCCCCCCCCCCCCCCAGTACTTTCTGCTTTCCTTCTTCTCATCTCCAAGCATCTCCCCTTACATACATGAATAAGTCGATAGACCTTAATATAGACCTTTATGAGTCGGTTCTCATTGGCTCATTTAGCTAAAAATAAGAAAGCCTTACTTACTCCATTATCATCAATATAGTTGAAATTATGACCAAATATGATTAGGTCACATTAGATTTTTCTGCAAAAATCAGCTTAATGCACTTTGTATAATAGAATATAATTTAATTAATACTTTATATAATAGAATATTATATAATATAAATTTTATTTCACTGTTTTTTGAATAGTCTATCTAAGCAAATGATATAAAATTTAAAAAAAACACAAGAATGAGTATGGTAAAATATAAAACCCTTTTCTGTTCTGGTTTCTTAGCTGCCCAGATGTAACCTCTTAGGTATTCCAGAGCCAGTCTTGTATGCACAAGCATACATGTATGTAAATACCTGGATTTAAAAAGCCCAGCAGTGGTAACATCCTAAACATGCTGCTCTGTGTATAGGACAGTTAATTCTATTAGCTGTTAATTTCATTTTTCATGTAGTATATATAGGAAATCATTTCATATCAACAGGTATAGAACTTCCTCATCTTTTAAACTGTTGAAATAGTATTCCATTCTATGCATGAATCATAATTTATGAAAATTAATTTACCATATAAGGAATGTTGTTACAGCCATATGTAAGATTTACTGAATGTTTATTCTGCCAGGCAGTATAGCGAGTGCCTTCTACATATGTTAATTATCTCATTTCAGAAATCATGAATCCAATATTACAGAAATTATATGGCTAGTAAGCAGCAGAAATTATGGGTTCAAGTAAAGGCTGTCCTTGAACTTAGATCTGACCCTAAAGGCTATGCTTCTAATGTAAACGTATACCCTCCTATACTCAAAATTCATCCAGTTCTGACCTTGGAGAGTTAACAAAATGCAATTGTTGAAGAGGCTGATTTAATTACAACTAAAAGATGCTCCCTTCCTTTCTTTAAATAAAAGGAAAATAGAAGTCAAAATCTTGTTCAGTATTTAGAATCTGATTTAGAAATTTGTTTTCTATCCCTTTTTTGGGGGGTTATTTACTGTTTATATTTCTGTTTCATCTCCATTTTCTCTTTTGAAGTCTACTGTTTGGTACAGAGTAATGTGAGTGAAGCGTTGGGTTAGTGTTAAACAGGAGAAGGAAATAGGTAAAGGAAAGGAATGAGAGGAGAGGGAGAGCATGTTCTTAACTTTGGTTTTATGCCTCATCTTAGAATGCTTTTAGGCTTTCTAAAAATTAAAACTCAGCATGACTGGAATTGTTTCATTCAAAGTGCCCTTAGAAA